>NC_086175.1:34301881-35531524 GCF_023053635.1 Elgaria multicarinata webbii | reverse complement strand
CTCTGTGTATTATTCCCTGAGCATAAAAGCTTTTACATACATACTGATTTTAGCAACAGCACTTCACTTCACACCTTGTGTCAAAAACAAAAAGATGCCAGTTGGTTTAATCACAAAGTGTCATGAATTGAGGGCATGTACAACTCTGTGGCTTTATACACATTTTGACCAATGCACCATCCATCTTGCTCATGAACAGAGGCATAAAAAAAGAAAAGAATATTGGTTACAAATGCAGTAATCCCAGCACAAGCAATATCTCATTTCTGTGGAATTTCTGGAGTCTTCCAGGCCAGAATATAAAAGACGATTGGTACCAAAGGAATCATAGTTATTATGAAAGTTTTATTGAAACAGTTGTGGGATATTGAAAAGAAGCCATGTCTCACATTACAGTGTATGCAATTAAATGTTTTCTTATATTAGAAAAATAAAAACATACAATAACTTATCAAAAATAATCAAAAAAATATAGGGAAAAGAGAGCTATGTGAAAACTTGTCTATTATTTATTCATTACGCAATCAATTATCTGGGTATATTTATACTAGGGTTATATGATGATTTCCTAATTATAGGACTTCACTAGGTACTGTAAGGGTACCTACTAAAAACAGGGAGGAATCCACAACTTAATCCTGTACTTAATCCTGAGTTCAGTGAGACTTGCTGCCAGGTAAGTATGTATAGGATTGTGGGCCCCAATTCAAAGCTGAGTAGGGCAACCTCCTGAACTGTCCCTTGTCGATTAGTTTTTTTGGGGGGAGTGTTAGTGTGTGCAAACTTTTCATTTTTGTATTTGGGAATTTGCTTTTTATATTTACTGTGACCAGCATGCTTTCAGACCCATTGGTGCAGTTCGTTATATCTAGATATTCAAGTCTTCTTTACTCAAAGCTCAGCAGCAATTTCTAGGAATATAGTGTGTGATAAACCACAGACATCCTTGTCTGTACACCCCAGTGGGTAAAGGATATTATCAAACATCTTGTCAAATTGGTATATTGCCTGGAGATACCTTGCAGTTCAATAGCACAGACCTTTTCTTTAGGTCTGTGCTATTGAACTGCAAGGTAGTACAATTGTAGTCAGTACTACAGCTTATAGGTATCGTTTACACGACTTCAGCTTATTCCTCCTTGGCCTTGGTTTGATCAGAGAGTCCTATATTATATAGTTTAGGCTGCACTTACCTGGGAGTAGGTTCCATGGAATTCAATAAGACTTACTTCTAACTATGCATGCATAGGATTGACCCATGAATCCTTTCAGACATTGTTCAGCATGGTAGAACCTGCTTTAGTACCATTGTTTGAAATAAACTCTCTTTTATGGGAGCATTCATAAAAGATTAAGTATCCCCAACAAGCCCATTTGAGGGAGGAATATTTCTGGATTACATCTTTGGAGGAGGGGATCATAGGCTCAGTCAGACAACACGTTTCTCAGTGGTGGTTTTAGAACTTCACATTTATTTATTTATTTATTTAGCACCAACAATGTACTTGGTGCTGTGCAAAATATACAAATAAAACAGTGATACCCTGCCTAGAGGCTTACAACCTAAAATCCACGGTGGAGTTTTTATTTTATTTATTTATTTTATTTATTTAAGGATTTTTATGCCGCCATTCAGCCAAAAAAGGCTCTCACGGCGGTTTACAAAAGTATTTCTTGACAGTCCCTGCCCACAGGCTTACAATCTAAAAGACAGGACACAAAAGGAAAGGGGATTGGGAGGGAGGAGGAGGAGGAGGGGGAAAAGGAAAGCAAATTCAGGCACTACAATCTTAGTTGGAAAGTTCAGCAGTTACAGGTGACAGCAGGACGGAGGGGGCTCTCAGCTGGAGCTGGACCCAGGCACGGTGGAGAGGTGCCTGGCTGCTGCTTCCTCCCTCACTGGTGGCCTCTGCAGAGACAGTTGGTAGCAGGAGAGAGGGGGCTCTCAGCTGGAGCTGGACCCAGGCACGGTGGAGAGGTGCCTGGCTGCTGCTTCCTCCCTCACTGGTGGCCTCTGCAGAGACAGTTGACAGCAGGAGGGAGGGGGCTCTCAGCTGGAGCTGGACCCAGGCACGGTGTAGAGGTGCCTGGCTGCTGCTTCCTCCCTCACTGGTGGCCTCTCCAGAGACAGTTGGTAGCAGGAGGGAGGGGGCTCTGAGCTGGAGCTGGACCCAGGCACGGTGGAGAGGTGCCTGGCTGCTGCTTCCTCCCTCACTGGGCATGTGCTCCGCTCCGATTAGAACTGGAGAATTAGAAACGAATTGGCCTGCTCTGCCTTGCCCAGAGGCGGAGTAGAAGCGGACCGTGGACCCCTAGAAGCAAGGCAAAGAGAAGCGCCCATTTTCGGAGCGATCCTCTTTCCGCGGACCGATCCGATCGCCATTTTGAAACATTTTGCCCATAGGATTGCATTGCGGAAAAGAAAAGGGGATAACCGTGTTGTTTTTGAAGCTATCTTTCTGAAACTTCTTGTGCTTAGAGAGTCATGGCTGGGGGTCATTTTGAGCCTACTCTCAGCTCTTTGTGTGGTGCAGTTCGCTTGCTAGAATTTTTTAAAAAGTAGGGTAAAGGCAGGAAAAAGATTACCTTTTCGATTGCTGAGGGGCAGTCAACTCCTGGTCATGATCACATGATCCCAAAGTTGGAGGAGGGGATAGGCAAAATGGGTAACTTTGGATTCTGGGAACGTCTCTTTCTTAGTCTGAATGGAGTTTTCCCAGTGTTTTTTTAAAACAGTAGCTCCACCAAATTCACAAACACAACCTGAAATCATACTAACAGATAGGAAACACACAGCAGTGCTACCCACCCTAACTTTGGGGAACAACTGAATACATGGTGCAAGGGGATGAGCTCCCCTAGGGCATGTGGACGTGCCCTCACTCTCCTGTACTTGGTGGGCCATCAGAGCCCTCCAAAGAGTAACCCAGTGAAGCAATGCCTATCATGAGTTGAAGTGAGTGTTTGCTTCTTAAAGACTTGTACCTAGACAGGACCAGTCAAGTTGGCAGATGCTTCCCCCTTTGGGCACGTCCACCCACCCACCCTTACTGGTAAAAGACAGATATAGCCTTTTTAAAAAAGTTCTTGTTGTTTATTCAGCAACACTGCTGCTTTTAATTCCACCCCTCCTTTGTTTATTTATTTATTTATTCCATTTTATATGCATTACTGGCTTATCCTTGGCTCACTTCCTTATGCCCCCAGAAATGTCTGCTGCCTGCTTGCCTTCCCTCCCTCCTCCCCTGCCCGCCTCGCAGGGATGGTTTGTGTCTGGCTTTGACTCAGGGGAGAAGTCCTTCCTGCGCTCAATTAGGCTTTTGGAAGTTCCAAATCCATTTTTCAAGTGTGGAAGAAGATTCATATTTAGGTTGATCTCTACTCCCCGATTCATGGCATCTTGGGATTTCCTTTGTAATGGCCCCATTGAGCTGTCTGCAGGTTTAAGCTCCGCCAAAAATCAGGGGATGATGGGATTACCTTGTACCTTGGCATCATTGTGGGTCTAGATGGTATCTGTGAGTGTGCCCACTTCCCTTTTTTTTTATCTGTCCAAATGTCAGAGAACAGTCCACGTCTGCAAATGGGGTGCCTGATTTTCATAAATTCCCCAAAAATCAGGGGATGATGGGACTGCCTTGAGTCTTGGCATGCATGTGTATCCCTGGATAAGCTATCATGGTGGTGAGTTTGAGGTTTCTAACATGCAAATTGACGGAGCTATCGAAAGGGGTATGAATGGGGTGCCCAATTTTCTTAAATTCCCCAAAAATCAGGGGATGATGGGATTGCCTTGAGTCTTGGCGTGCGTGTGTATACATCCATGAGGTGTCATGGTGCCAAACTTGAGGTTTCTAACTTTAACAGAAAAAAAGTTGTATACTTTTTTAGCTTAATGCAAGCCTACGGGGGGGGGGGAAACGGAGCCCCGATCCGGATCCGGAGCTCCGCAGCGGAGCGGAGCGGACATAGGCGGAGCGGGGGTGGAGCGAAGCGGGCCGATCCACAAATCACGGATCTGGAAGAGAAGCGGAGCGGGGGGGTCCGTGCACACCCCTAGTTTTTACACCACCGTTGAGAAATGTGTTGTCTGGAGGGAAAACTCCACTCCACAGTGGAGTTTTTTGGGGAAACACTCCCCGCAGAATATCCACACTGTGCAGAGGATAGTTCCTGCTCAACTGTTGTGTTGTGTGGAGGGCTCTGTGGAGTTTTCCGTTGCGTTGTGTTGACTTTCCCCACTGGCTACAGAGTTCCCTGGCAAGAGTAACAAAAGGAATGAGTGACACTCTAGGAGAGCTGCCAGGATTAATTTTTTTTTCAGCATTGGATGATGGGATACCATCGGGAGGACTGGGGGAGGAGAGAGGGCAGAGGAACTGTCAATCAAATGCCGCAATGGATTTTACTCAACTCCACGGTAGCCCACAGTCATACAACAGTGGAGTTAGAATATGTTGTGAGGGGAGCACCTCCTAAAAACTCAATCGCTGAGTGGAGTTTTCCACACTGTGTTGACTAACGTGTTGTCTGAACTGAGCCATGGTGGTATAACACCTGCTGTGGAGGCAGGAAGTCACAGCTTCAAAGTCCAGGTATCTCCAGCTAAAACAGGGGTGTTGAACTTCTTTCAGCCCAAGAACTGGATTCTATTTTGGAGGAGCTCTGGCCCTACCTTCAAGTGGTGGGTAGGGCCAGAGAGGAAAATGGAGGAGCAAAATTAGCAGGATATTTTAGTGTAAAGTGCTTACTATTGGTAAATAAGCCCTAGGGGAGGCATTTCAATGCATTAGAATGAGGAACAAACTGCACAAAAAAACAGAAAACCACCAAATGATGGGTGCTCAGGAGAAGCGGCAGGGCCACCTGGGGAATCCTCGATGGCCAAATTGGAACACCAGGAGGGCTGGATTTGGCCTCTGAGACAAGGTTCTGCACCCTTGAGCTAAACAGATCCAGTGACAGGTGGTGTGAAAGATCTCTGCCTGAGATCCTAGACAGCCAAGGCAACTCAACATAGACAGGACTGGGTTAGATGGACAAATACTTTGATCTAGTTTAAAGCAGTGGAGGCTGGTGGCTTCAATGTAAGTGGGGCTGTGAATCCGCTCTGGGTTTCAGTCAACACCAGTCAGAACTCTAAAGGAGCTATCACTTGGAGCAGTTTCATCATCCTACTGACATTGGAGCCACCAGTCTCCTCTGAGTATAAAGTAGTTTCCTACGTTATAACTTATGATCTAGGTTAATAAGTTCAAGATTATTTTATACAACAAGAAACAAAAAGGAAAGAAGAAACCAAACTAAGATGAACCATAAATAGTATTTTGCTCACCTTTGGATTCCTAGAAGAATCTCTGCAAATCCTTTCACTCCATTTAGTGTGTGTGTGTGTATGTGTATGTGCGTATGCAGGAGTGGGTGGGGGTGAGTTTGGTTACACTACAGGGGGAAAATATGTTCACAGAGCTAAGATGAAATTGAAAAACAACAACCGCACACATTGTTTATATGCTTTTTCTGTTTGGATTTTTAAGAGTTATTTGAGCCAGTCTATTTGCATCAGAAACCTGATGAGTTACATTGATTCAGTCAAGCAAGAGAAAATCATGATTCACAGGCTCCATCAAATTAGCTGAAATCGTGACTTGTGAATATTGAATATGAAAAGCAGTCTTAGTTGGCAGTGATTGTATCATGAGTTATATCTGGGGTACAATATGTTGGCTGGTTAGAAACAGAATATTAATCTGCAGCACAATTTTATTCATTTTACTCAGCAGCACACACCCCTGCATTCAGTGGGCCATACTCCCAGGTTAGTTTGCCTAGGATTGAAGCCTAAGTGCAATTCTATGCAGATTTACTCAACTTAAGTGTGTTTGTGCATTGCCTGATTTGTTAACACATAGAAGCTGCAGTCCTGTGAGGATTTATTTGAACTCAATGGGACTTAATCCCAAATAAGTCTGCATAGGATTGCGACGTTCATGTGGCACAAAACCACAAAGGTAAAAATGGCACGTAGGCTGTTTCTACACCTGCCTTTTTCCCCGGGATCATCCCTAGATCATTCCTGTGCATCCAAATGACACACAGGGTATCCCGGGAGCAGGCAGGAATGATCCGTCCATTTTCCTGGGATAATCCTTAGGTGTAGAAAGGGCCTTATACTTCCAGGTCTGATGGTGTGATTTCCATGTGGTGATGGTGCTTGCTGCAGAAGTGGCAGTCAAGCCAGGAGGCTGCTCAACTTAGCTGAGTTGGCTTGGCTGTATGTGTGCGTATGTGTGTGTGCATATTATTTATTTATTTATTTATTTATTGCATTTTTATACCACCCAATAGCCAAAGCTCCCTGGGCAGTTCACAAAAACTATCATAGACTGTAATTTACCAGCGAAAACTCTGGCTGTAATTCTCTGATAAAGAATGTGAATGTAGTGGGATATTAGAATGACATCAGTACATTACCCAGCATGGTTCAAGATGCTTTCTTGCTTACTGTGAACATATTTGGCCAATTCACCAGATCTCTGGTGATGGTTATCATTAAGTAATGCTGTATACATATATGGAGAAAGTTCTATATATGATAGCTGACTGCTATCAGGACAGCTATTTCACTCCAATAGTGTCCATCTCATGTGGTAAAGCAGATAAGGGAAACCTCCAGCCCATGGGGCATAGCTGGCCTGTAGGTATTCCATATCCTGGCCCACCAGCTTCCTCTCAGGCCTCCTCACTCCCTGATTCCTCTCCCTGGCAGGGGAAAGCTCTTATCTCTGGATCATCAGCTGACTGGAGAGAAGAGCTTCTTCTTGTTGGGCTATGAGAAAAGGTCCCTTTTTCAGTGCTCAATAGGGAAAAGGTTTTCTCTCTGATCAGCTGCCTTTAGCAGAAACAGGGCAAGTTCACACACCCAAATCGGCTTCTTTAGAATGTGAATTGAATGGATTTGTGCCATGTTTCAAACCTTATGAAGAAGATTGCATGATAATTTCAGGCAGTTGGTTCCCAACTTGCAATTCAGCCAAATTCAGGTATCTCTGTGGCACCATAAATAAAGATTATAGTGTGACCTAGGAATACAATGCAACAGTTGCATGACTGTTTCAGTCTGTGTAAAACTCAGTGCTGATCTACTCAACTATCTCTTCCTTTGAACTGACATTGAAGCCAATTCATACATGCTCTCCGGTGCACACTGAAATATGTAAAGTTTAAATGAAACAAGTGTATCATACATGTAGAGTCATCAGAGAGATAGGATTGGCCGATTTTAGTTTGTGGCAAACACAGGAATTACACTCAGTGGCAAGACCCAGTTCAGACGGCACACTAAGTCATCGTGGTTAAGCATTTTGAGCTAAACATTATGGCTTGGCATGTCATGTGACCCATTCTTAATCATGTCAGCTACATAACCATGGTTTAAACACACTCACTAACCTGCTGCAAAAGGGTTAGTGGCCTAACCATGGCTTAGTGTGTCATCTGAACAGGGTCAATGTGTGTAATGTTCCTGAGAGTTTGTACCAATACACACTGAGTTTAAACCAGTTCAGGAAGCAAAAGATGTTTTGCACCAGTACTGGTAAGCAACAAAAAAACATGTTTCATGGAAGAAGGTTGGTGTTAGGGGAATGATTTGTGCAACATGTTTATAGATTAGGAAGAAAGCTAATGCAGAAGTGGGCAACTTGTGGCTCTCCAGATGTTTTGGCCTACAGCTCTCATCACCCCTCACTATTGGCTGTGCTAGCTAGGTGTGATGGGAGTTACAGGCCAAAATATCTGGAGGGCCACAAGTTACCCAACCCTGTCCTAATGGCTTAATGTGTATTCTGTACTTTCAAAGGAAGCCATTACCCGTAATATCCTTGATTGTATTTGGTATGTCAAGTGGTGAAATGAATAGGCATTTTTCATATTTTCTATTCATGGCTGCTGAGGCCGAAAAATAAGTGTGTGAACTTTCTATAAAGTGTACATATGCATCCATATATGCCTACAGTTTTTATAGAAATGAATGTAGTTTTAACTGGTAGAGATAGCTGGTTCCAAATATATTAATTAAACAAAGGTAGTCCCTTTGTATAGCTGAGGGTGGACAGGAATTGTCTAGAAACTTGTTCTAGCAGTAAAATAATATTTCCAACCAAATAATCTTATGACAGTAAATGGCTTGGGACCTCGATACTTGAGGGAGTGCCTCTCCCTACAGGTGCCTACCCAAGACTTGAGATCTCTTGGAAAAGCCCTCTTCCATGTCCTACCAACACAAGACATACACTATGGTGGGACATGAGAGAGGGCTTTCTCTGTTGTGGCACCCTGACTGTGGAATGCCCTCCCCTTGGAGGCCTGCCTGACACTGATGCTGGCTTCATTTTGACACGAAGTAAAGATCTGGCTTTTTAACAAAGCCTTTGATGGCTAAAATCACCAAGCTTGTACATTGTTTTAACTGTTTTAATTGGTTTTACTGCTTTTAAATTCTATACTGATTTTAACTTGATTAATGGTTTAATTTGTTTTTAGCTGTGTATATTTATTGTTTTATATTGTATAATTTTATCTGTACGCCACCCTGAGATCCTAGTGAAATGGGGTGGGATACAAATGTTTTAATAATAAATAAATATGAAAAGCAGTAAATTCCAGTTTCTGTCCTGGCTCTGCTATTGACTTGCCACATTATTTACTAGCTATGATCTGATTTTGCCAGGATTTCTGTCTACACTGGCCTTGCCTATCTTATTCTGGCATTCCCAAACTGGTAGGAGAGCTGTCCAGCAGTGTCAGCAGACAGAAGGCACAGTGTTGAGCAGGAGAGGAGCTGTCCAGAAGGTCACTAGACTGGGAGCAGAGCTATGGATGGTGTTGCATCAACAGTGTATAGGTAGAAACTAAAAGTTTGAGCTAAGGGTGCCGGGCAAATTTTGTGGGTCCTGGTTCTAATTCCCACCCAAACCTGCCGGGAACTACATCCATGCCCCCTGCCATTCTGCCAAATTTGCTGCTGTAATTTGGTGATGTTACAGCAAAAAGAGGCTGATTTCCATTTAAAGTAAGGAGAAGCTACCCCCCTTTTTTTTTTACTGCTGTTCTGCCATGCCAGTGAATTTTGGTGGCAAACCATTGCATATGTTCCTCAAAACAAAGAAAAAATCAGAGGGTTCTTTGGTGGCAAAATGCCCACTCCCAGTTTAAACAGTCAGCCTAGTTGACCGACCCTTCCTGGAGTATTAGTGATACACTGATCTTGACTATACTTAATAGTGATGTTTCTAGTAATCACTCCCTCCCATGGTGCTGCTTCTGGTTGACCTGCCCTGAAACCTGCAAGGAATCAGCAAATGGTGATATCAGGTAGAGATCCCAACAGGACACAGGACACTCCACAGAACTTTGTAATGCTGGTAAAGTCTTCCCAAAACAGAACTGAAACTGAGTTCTCACTAGGGGTGTGCACGGACCCCCCGCTCCGCTTCACTTGCAGATCCGCCATTTTTCGGAGCGGGTCGCTCCGCCCCGCCCCCGCTCCGCCCACTTCCGCTCCGCTCCGCTCGGAGCTCCGGATCCGGATCCGGAGCTCCGTTTTTGCCCCCCCATAGGGTTGCATTGAAAGCTAAAAAAGTAAACAACTTTTTTTCCGTTGAAGTTAGAAACCTCACGTTTGGCACCATGACACCTCATGGGCGTATACACACACACGCCAAGTTTCAAGGCAATCCCATCATCCCCTGATTTTTGGCGAATTTTTGAAAATCGGGCACCCCACACACAACATCCCTGCGAGGTGGGCAGGGGAGGAGGGAGGGAAGGCAGGCAGGCATGCAGCTGGCATTTCTGGGGGCATAAGGAAGGGAGCCAAGGATAAGCCAGTAATGCATAGAAAATGGAATAAATCAATCAATAAACAAAGGAGGGGTGGAATTAAAAGCAGCAGTGTTGCTCAATAAACAGCAAGAAGAATTAAAAAAAAAAGGCTATATCTGTCTTTTACCAGCAATAGGGGGACGTGCCCGGGGGAGGGGGAAGTAGCTGCCAGTTCAAGACAGCCACCAACAGCTCTGAGAAGAAGTAAAACGCTCACTTCAACTCATAACAGGCATTGCTCCACCACTGAAAAGTGACCATTCACTTCAACTCATGATAGGCATTGCTCCACCGTTTTACTCTCTTTGGAAGGCTCTATGGCCTTCCAGTGCAGGAGAGAGTGGGGGCACGTCCACGATGAGATGCCCTAGGGGAGCTCATCCCCTTGCACCACATCGATTCAGTTGTTCACCAAGGTTAGGGTGGGGAGCAGTGCTGTGTTTTCTATCTCTTATTCTTGGCTTAGTATATGATTTCAGGTTGTGTTTGTGCATTTGGTGGGGCTACTGTGTTAAAAAACACGGGGAAAAGCCCGTTCAGATGAAGAAAGAGAAGTTTCCCAGAATCCCAAGTTACCTGTTTTGCCTATGCCCTCCTCCAACTTTGGGATCATCATGACCGGGAGCTGACTCTGCCCCTCAGCCCTTTGAAAAAGGTATTTTTCCCGCCGATTTTTAAAAAACTTCTAGCCCGCGACCCGTACGATGCAGAAAGTTGAGAGTGGTCTCAAAATGACCCCCATCCACGACTCTCTGTGCACAAGAATTTTCAGAACGATAGCTTAAACCCCCCCCCAGTTATCCCCGATTCTTTCCCTCAATGCAATCCTATGGGCGAAAAGCCGAAACGCAGTTTGAGCCCCGCGGTTGACCCGATTTTTAAAAAAATATTGCACGTGAACCACAGCACGCAGAGAGGTGAGAGTGGTCTCAAAATGACCCCCATCCACGACTCTCTGTGCACAAGAATTTCCAGAACGATAGCTTCAAAAACAACGTAGTTATGCGCGATTATTTGCCGCAATGCAATCCTATGGCGAAATGTTTTCAAGATGGCGACCGGAGCGCTCCGACTGAACTCGGAGCTCCGAAAAATGGTCGCTTCTCTTCGCCTTGCTTCTAGGGGGTCCGCGGTCCGCTCCTACTCCGCCTCTGGGTAAGGCGGAGCAGGCCAATCCGCTACTGCTTCTACGCTCCTAATCGGAGCGGAGCACATCCCTAGTTCTCACCCATTTTTAAGCAAGACTCAGTGTGGGTTGATCCTACTGTAATATTAGGTGCTTTATTAATAAGCATCATTCTTAGATGGGTCTCTTGGTGCCACTCTAGTGCAAACAATAGTGTGCTTCAATAGAAATGTTTGAGATACTACCAGGCTTCTTTTTTCTCTATTTTGGATGGATGGATGGATGGACAGAAGCATTTCTTTCTTCTCTTTTTTTCACATTACAGTGACTATTCCCATCCCCTCTTTTTGTTTGCAACAGCTGTGGAATAAGTTGTGGCTGGAAGCCATATTAGCTGCCAGAGAAGGGGGTACAATGCCACTGAGATTTTCCAAGCATTGCTTCTGTGTTCTGTGAAATCTGCCTCTGCAAATACTGATAAAATATATTTCTGTGACTTAATGTACAAGAGGAAACATGACAGATGAGGAAGGCAATCGTGGAAGCCCACTGCCATCTAAGGGACAACCCCTCCTAGATTCACATCCACCTGCCAAATCAAGATAGTGAGTTATGGCTCTCATTTTGAAATAAAATGTGCCCTCGCGGCCCTTTTAGTGACCCTAATCTCATTTTTTATGAGAGTAATTTATAAATGTCACGATCCCTGAGAGAATTAAATTGCCTTCTCTGCACTTTGTTTACAGATGGTAAAAACTGCAGCCAGAAAACTTATACAAATTATTACTTATTAATGCCATATCTTCCACTGTGTAAGACTCTATCTGCAAGGCATACAGTCTGTATAAATAAAATAATTAGAACACCAGGCTGAAAACGGATGCATCTATATTGATTTGAATGTATTGGAAAATGTCCCAGTGTTGCCTTGTGCTGAATTGGTTTTTAACACAACATGATTTGCGCAATGCTTTGTGACTACCACCTTTGCACTGGGTTTACTCTGGATCACTCCCATTGCCACCCCATGTGACAACCACTACTTTATACTGTTCTCTTATTCTTGCTGGAACCCAAAGGACCCAACTCAGGTGCCTTTGTCCAGGGTTTGGGATGCTAAAGCCGTCCCTGTGGCGTGCCTTCTTCTGCTGAGGCCCCACAGCTATACAGATCTTAACCCTCGCCCCAAACTTCTCTCATCCGCTGCCACCATAGATTGACCCCAGGTACTCCAATGATCACACCAGGTGTAAATGAATGTAATTTAATAACAAGATGTTAATGCAAGTTCAAAAGCTTAATGGTTTCTCTCAGTTCACAAGTGTAATGGTTTCAAATGGTAATTTCACTTCAATGTTTCAAATGTAACTTTATAAGTTCTCCTGCCTACTCTACCCCTTCTAGGCTACACTATTCTCTCTCCCACACTCTAATCCACCAAAACAACAAAACACGCAGACCCTTCCTATCTCTATTCCAAATCTCTCTCTCTCTCCTCAAACCTGTCAGCAGCACCATATATACCACACAGTCCTCTGACTCCTCCCCTTCTCTCACATCCAATTCAGATGCTCCACTCAAACATCCAATCAGCACTCTCCTTCCATCCAGCACTCCCTCCCCCCTCTAGGGCTTCATACTTACAATTCTGCCACAAACCTTCTTTAAACTTTGCAAGCCTTAATAAACTTTTATATTACACTTAACAACATAACCACATGCAGTAAAACATCACAGTCACCTAATCCAACCTGCTGTTTCAAGGCATGCCCATCTAGTTATTTGCTTTCCACCAAGAAGTTTGCATGATCCAGAACACAGTGTGTCATGAACAAGCAGAGAGAGCACAGAAAGGAGTGAAAGGTAACTACAGATGGCTCAAGCAAATTAGTCAAACTGTATTCTAGATCTGATCACTTGCTTTCCATTCAAAGCGTGGGCATTATATTTCTAATCAACTTTACTCTACTAGAAGTATAGATAATATAGTTTATTTTTTAATTTTGTAATACTCCTATCTACCAGAATAGAATGTGTCTAACTTTTATAAGGTGCATATGTGACTCTTGGCAAAAGTTTGCTAAGGTGCCTGATATCTAAACATGATTTATTCTTAGAAAGGGCAGTTCCAAAACTTATCTTCTCTGGTTTGTCTGGGCATGTGCATCTAAGGGATATCATTCAAGCTAAGTAGAATAATTACGTAACCAGATTAGTGACTTTAAACTGCAGTCTAGACGTCTGTGAGTGTTTTATAAAAAAAGATCACAGGGAAATGTTGAAATCCATTTTTCCCAAAGCAAGCAATGGCCTCAGCTAGACCAGGGAGTTGTTCTGCGACAATCTCGCGATTTTATGATCATGAGGTCATCGCACTGGTCTACACATGATGCGCGACATAGCAGCCACCATTTTTTTTGTTTTAAAGAAGAAGGAGCGCTCGTAAGCAGAAGGTAAGTTTTTTTAAAAAAATAATTTTCTCTGTTCTCCACACCCCACCCCCAGCGCCCTGTACATGGCTCCCAGCTCCTCGCAAGTAACCACGAGGAGCTGGGACAAACCGTGATGCCTGCACATATGTTCCCTGGACTCGGGATCAGCCCAAGACTGTGGAAAAAGTATGCTTAAAGGTGAGGGCAAGATCCCAGGGAAGGGGAGGGATCATCCCTCCCTGATCCAGGGATCCCCTGAGCATCATATCTGGGATATTGCCCTGTCTAGCTATGGCCAATGACTAACATAAAATTAAAACTTAACTCATCCTATACTTGGGTGCAGCTTTGAATAGTGGTGTCTTGACCGAAGAACATCTTGATAGCAGAGAGAATGCACAAACCTAGTAATATATCTACCCTCACTGCCTACACAACTTGTGATCCACCAAGCTGAATACAGGCTACTAGCCAGGTATGATGGACCAGAAAAGCCTGTTTCGGAATACAGAAGAAGCTAAGTTTTCTTTCTGATATGGCAACCATAACTAGGAACACCCAGTGATCTGCTAAGTAGTAGCAAACCTGAATAGTACCTCCCATACATCAAAGTTTAAGGAGCACTGAACTAGATAAACAAAATAATTCTCAAGGAATGCTTTTAGGCAGTACATTGTGAGAAGTTTATTCCAAAAAACATTTCAAGATGATACTTTACTCCTTGAAAGATAAAAAGACAGGATTGTGTTAGAAGAGGTGTGGTGCAAAAGGAACTTATATCCATATGTGGTGGTGGGGTTGTTGGTTAAAACTTGTTGAACAGAAATCCTGATAAGTTATGGGTATTTTACGCATCAGAGGTTCTGTTGTTACTCAGTGATATACCAGGATTTATTTCCATAAAAGATCAGGATTTTGTTCAGCACTTAATGCAGCAAAAATGTGCATTGCTCAACAACTGATAGTTCCAAGGGTTGGAAACTAGTCACTGAAGTTGTAGAACTTAGCTGTGGTGAAGAAAATTATACAATATGTTAAAATGAGAGGTTTTAATTAATGTTTTTCAGACAAAATTGATTATTAATTCTATTTATTATTAATATGAAGTATGTAAGGCTAAATATCTGATCCAATGGAAATTGTATTCTCCATTATAAAATAAAACATTTTTATTCGATTAAAAAAAAAAAGCTTCCAACATCTTGAACTCCAGTGAAACTTTCAGAAGCCTTTCTCTCTTTTCTCAGTCTTTAAAATTTAGTTCAGTATAGTTCTAAGCTCTTAGCTTATAGATTCTGCTGTTCCTAGAACAATTCCATTTTGTTTATGAGAAACTGTAAGTTATAATATGTTAGTGTTGTTTGAAATAATAATACAATTTTGGAACAGACTATAAAGTTATTGGCATGCTTTGGAAAGAAATTGCATTAATTTTGACTATTAAATTGAACTCATGCTAGCATGAGGATGGGAAAAAAGTCTTGCAACTTCCAGCCTGCTGTTGCTGTTTATATTTTTTCTATTTTATCGGTGTCATTTTATTTAAATCTAAACGTTGCCACCGGCTGTTCTGATTTCTGCTCACACCTGTACACTAAAAATAACCCTCTTGCCAATATTTAGTATTCATGCAATTTGCAACCTCATTTTCCTTATGCATGTCCAAACCTTCATGCCAGCCTTTCAGTCTTTGTCTTTTCCACATGAGGAAGACTGGGCCACTTTTCAAGCTTCCAACGATTCGTGTGTAGACCAGAAGATACACATTTGCTGCAGATGAGTCAGTGCTTGCGATTGAGGAATGACCAACAATTAACCAGTTGCACAGACATTGTCTTTGGGGGCACATCATAGGCTATAACTGAGAGTAGGATTTGCTTCACAGAGGTTGAAACAAAGACATATGGGCTTTATACTAAATATCCCTTATCTGTGGGAAACCTTCCAAGTGTCTGCGTGGAAGGCCAACTTGTGACATTTCTGCCATAACACCTCACAGCTGGCTGGCTATATTTTTTGGGATGGTGCCAGTGTTGGGCAGGGTGCATGTGGAAAAACCAGGGTGCATGTGGAAAAGATGGAGTGATAAAACCATCAGATTATGCAATGGCTTCCAGGCAGTATCATTGACATGGCTTTTGATATTTCATCTTCTGTCTTCTCAGTCTTCTGACTTGTTTCACATCAAAACAAGAGTGACAAATGTGAATCTGGAATATGCTTTTAATGCCGGCTGGCAGAATGTGTGTTCGGCCAAGTAAAAGGAGCCAGTCAGCCAGGTACCATGGCCAGCATGATACCTGAGCAACTCTCCTCCTTTTGTAGTCTCAGACAGATGACAAAATTAGAACCACCATGTGGGCCACCATGCACAGATAGCGAGCTTGGTGAGTAACACGTTAAAATAATTTTGTAGGGATGTGTATAATCTTTAAACCAGGTCAGATCAGAATAGCTTTTGAACAGTTTGTATGAAGTAAATTCAGAATGAAAAAGTAATCTCAAATGTTGATTCCCCTTTTTCCGACGGAAAATAATGCAATTTCCACATAACAGAAGAGACTTTAAAAACAAATTAAGTGAAATCCTGTAAAGAACCATTTGAAGAGTTGATCTATTGGGGAGAAGTTATCAAGAGCTTTCTCTAGCCTGGGGCTGAGCTTTCAGGTGCAATCCAGCATCATAGGGCTCCATCATACCTACTTTTTTATCTGCAGTTTCCCACTCCATTCCCTCAGTGAGTTGAGTGCTGGGGCACTTTCACCTCTGGGCATTGTTGTACTCTTTCAGCTCATGTATCTTTTCACCTGGAGCACTACTATGCCAGTGAAATCTCAAGCCGCACCCCTTGGGAAAGGTTTACAGGGGAGGAGGAGTGAAGGTTTGTTTTGCTCGTTTCAAAGGGTGGGCAGATGAACAATCATTTTAATTTATTTTGTAAAGGTGGTCAGGTCCCCTCCTTTGCTCCAAGGTAACCAAAATGCTTACATCTGTGTTAGTTTTAAAGATAAAGAGATCAAAATTGGCACAGTGATAGCTCTTAAAGAGGGCTTTAGCTACTCCAAGTTTGAATCAGATTGGGTCATCTCTTGATTTTGTAAGTTTTTTTTTAAAAAAAACCCTTAAACCCATTTTCCTGGTAGTCCACCAATGCGAAGGATCGAGCTTCCATTCCTTTGGTCATGTGAAGCTGTGCATCTTCAAGTTCATAAACTACAGATCTGCTGGTTTCCTTACTCAAAAGTAAATCCCATTGATTTCAACTGCATTTACATCCAAGTCATACTAAAATCAGATGCATGCTTCCATTTAAGTAAACCCCATTGAACAGAGAGAGATTTACTTTTGAGTAAATAGAAGTAAGACCTCAGAAGTAAGTATAGGGTTGCAGAGCACATCTTTCCAGTTTGCCGTTTTAAACTTTTTTTAAAAAGCTTCTGAGTGACCACACTATTAAAAGTCTGTTCTATATGTGTTCACTCAGAAGTAAGCCTCTCTGTTCAATGGGGTTTATTCAAAGGGAAGCATTCATCAGATTTTGTATGCATGCATTTTTGTACTCCCATGCTCTCCTGAATCTCTCCTAGAGGGTATTGCTACCTGCCCAGTGTTTAGTAGTGATGTCAAGAGAGCAATACTGATGTCAGGAGAGTTTGGAGATTTTCCTGATGTCACTATTGACTATGCATTAAGATAAGTTGTTTTCTTTTTAGGGCAGAAAAATTGTGTTCAGTAATATTTAAAGGTGAAAAATTCAGCCAAATAAAGAATCTCAGAGCCACAAGGCTGTGTTTTAAGTCAGCCTTACAGATAATTTTACAAAATTGACTTCCCCACCAAAATTTGCCATCTTGGGGATTTTGGGAATCAAATGGTCATGCATAAGAGAAAGAGAGAGAGTATCAGTTTTCCAAGCTGTCCCATCCACACACATCCATGTTACTAATTTCTGTCCTAAAAGGAAAGAAGAAGGGGTGGGGGACCATTTGTAAGTCTACCTAGTCAACCAGAGGAAATTTCTTTCTTACAAGCCTGATTGCAGTGTTGTATTAGGAACTGAAGTGGAGAAAGTAACAAATGGTGCTCAGCTGGGTTACCAGCTTTGCCCCTAGAGATGATCACCATAACATGTGCATATGTTCAGAATCTGTCACATTCATTTGTTAGCAGCAAAACAGTTTGCATTTTTTTTAAAGCTTCCAAGATAACATTTTGTTGAAACAGAAAATACCTGTTCATGTCTCCCTTAGATACCTGCAAACCTGGAGAGGTGCCAATGTGTTGGCTGGCCCTTGACTTTCATTGGGAACTATCTCTTTGTAACTAAGTCCACTTTTATTTAAGAAAGCGAGCAAGCAAGCATGTGAAGAACTTAGATGTCTAGATGGAAGTACCAAAACCAGCAGCCACAAAGGATCAGTTAAAGTAGAATAAAACTTTCCTAAAACACACACACTGAGAGACATATATATTATGGTTGATACATCCCTATCCTGGCTTTCCATTACTCTTTCAATGAGAAATTATAGGATGAGATTTTTGTGTTAATGTTGATAGTGTTTCTTTTCAGTTATAGAACAAAGTTCTAACAAAAAAGAGCCTTGTGGCACTAATATTAATAAATGTGTTAAAGACTAGCACATTTATTTTGACGTAAGCTTTTGTGGACTATACCCCTCACATGTTTATCTCTTTGTTATCCCTTGCCCTAATTTGTATCAGTGTTGTTAATAGTATTCCTCTTTTCGATACTTTGAGTTTTTAATATATATATATATATATATATATATATATATATTCCAATGAAACTATTTAAATGATTTTGTATAATTTTATATATTTTACAGTGCCCTGACAAAGATTTCAGTTAGAACACGTTGGGCCTAAACATTCATACTTTCATACTCATCCTCTTCTTGCCATGTTGCCTTATCTACTTTTCTTCTTTGGGAATACAGCTGAACCGTTTTTGTACCTTTTTATTATTTTCAGATTGGCTACTCTCCTCTTGCTGGGTTACATTGTACTATATAGGGGGTAATGAATTGGAAATAGCTTCAGAGGCATTAAGGCTAGTTGCTAAGGTACATGGGTGGGAGGGTGCTGTTGCACTTGTATCCTGCCTGTGGGTTCCTGGTTGACAGCTGCTTGGCCACTGTGCGAATTGAATGCTGGACTAGATGGACCCTTGGTCTGATCCAGCATGGATCAGTGTTTGCATAAATAATATTGGCTTACAGCATTGCAATCACTAATTCAAAATGGTGCCAGAGATGGACACTTTGCAGAAAATAGAATCAATGAGAAGCAGTTATCACAAAAAAACATCTGGACAGGAAAGGGGTACTATACATGCTGGCTGCACTCCCAGCCTTTGAGCATAGGGCAGGAAGGTCTGAAGGGGGAGTCCTTCCCTGTTCAGCTGAATGCGGTTAGAATCCTTCCCACAATCAGGAAGGATTCTAAGAGCATTCAGAGGAGCACACAAAGATTCTTCTTTCAGGCCTTATCACTCAACACATTAAAGTCAGGATGGGGACATTGGAGGTGGAGCAAGCATGCACACCCCCATGGCCCCTCCACACATTTTTGAACACAGAGAGCCAGTGTGGTATAGTGGCTAGAGTGTTGGGCTGGGAGCCAGGAGATCCAGGTTCTAGTCCCCACTTGGCCATGGAAACCCACTGGGTGACTTTGGGCCAGTCACAGACTCTCAGCCCAACCTACCTCACAGGGAGGAAAAAAGGAGGGTATAAATGCAATAGTAAATAAATAAATAAATAATAAAAAACACATGGGAGAATAACTTCTAAACAAGCCTTGTGACATTCAAAGCTCTCAAAAGCTTAAATCAAAATACATTCTTGTGATAGTGAGAAGCAAGAGACTACACAATGGTTTTTATCATGACATTTGTTGATGCATATGCAATCTCAGAGACACTAGGAATATATTTTATTTTATTTTATTTGTACCCAGCTTTTCTACCAAGAAAAATGGCACTCAAGGTGGTTTACAGTCATAAATAAAACTTGATTAACACAGTAATAAAACAAATAAATTAAAGCAACAACAGAATAAAAATAGCATCCAGCCCAATAGATCCATTTACGTGCCAAAGACCTACTTGAAGAAAAAGGTCTTTGGCTGCCAGCAGAAGAACAACAGAGAGGGAGTGATCCAGCCATTCCTTCAGAATGGAGCTCCACAGCCTGGGAGCAGCTCTCAAGAAGGCCATCTGTTGCGTCACAACCAAACATGCCTCTGAAGGCAGCGATATCGAAAGAACGACCTTTCCAGAAGTTGTTAAGATGTGGTTAGGCTTGTAACGGAGGAGGCTGTCTTTCAGGTAGCCTGGGCCCAAACTGTGTAGGTCTGAAGCTGAGATTGAGCCTAGTCAGTTATCATTGCCTTCGTAGACCTAGGCCACAGAGGCAAATAGGAGGTGTAGAATTCTGGAAGTTCGTATGAAGTAAGGCTAGTCCGGGTACACCCCCCTCTATTTTTGTGGACCCATTTACTCCCAGAAAAGTGGTGCAGAGACAGCATTAATTTCAGAGGGTGAACAAAATTTAAAAACAAAAAAAAATCCAGATGGGGGATGGGTTTAGTGAAAAGATGAGGTGGCCAAGGGTTTCTTTGGCATTTTTTACCACAGAATATGTCTGCGGCCTCTTCAAACAGAGTTAATGTTAATTTCATTCGACAAATGGGTGATATCCTACTCTCTCAGTTCACTATTAGTTTATAGGACATAGTGCTTCCCCCCCCCCCACACACACACACTTTTTTTTAAAAAAAATGTTCGACATCTGTCTGGTCTGATGCAAGAGACTGTTGCAACCTACACTGTCTGATCGGTTTGGTAATGGCTTCTCATTTGCTAGAACCCAAAGGGCAATGGCTCTTGACGCCAGGCAACGCTAATGGCACTCTTCCAAGAAAGTAGCCTGGCTGGAAATGATTGTTGTCACAGTTGCCAGATGCAATATTTTATTCATCTAAAATAAATATTTTAATGTCCCTTCCCCCTGCCCTTGATTGCTGAAAAACCTTTCAAAATGTCATGCTTCAAGATACAAGACAAGCCTACCTTGGAAAAACCAGGCACTCTGCTCTCTGCCTAGTGGTAGCCTGATTTAAAAACCAGCAAACAAACATGGAATTGCGATTTTAATAGTTAAAGGCCTAACATTTTGCCATGATGGTTATTCTGTTCTGACTCTCCCTGTCTGTTTATTGCACTGTATCACTTTGTGATAGTTATAAATATGCAGAGAAGCATAAAAAAAGAGCAAATGATAGGAACTGGAACTGGCTCCTTTACTTAGGTATCCTGAAGCGGAATCATGCAGGCACATGGTGCTTGTGGATGGTAGAAAAAGGCCTCCCAGCTGAGAACTCTAGCACTGGGGATGAGCAGATTTACAGGCTTACAGGCTCTATTTGTTTTTTACTGGAACCCCGAGGTCCACCAATGGAGTCCACTGCAAAAGACATACATGTAGAAGTAAGGAAATCCACATTCATTTCACACAAAAAGCTACTGCTGTTTCCTCCCAAGTTTTCTTTATTTCAGCAGAGGTGTTAGGTCATTTTACTGATGCTGCTGATAAACGCTTTGAAGTCAGAAGGCCTTGCTCATGTACTGCAAATCATCTAATAGATCTACCTTCTGCCCACCCCTACCCTAAAACACCTGCAGACCCTTGATGTCAAGGCCAGCTCACGTGACTAACTTGACAGGTTGTGATTGGTCTGAATGGACCCATGCACATTGATCATGGAATCATCAACTGGAAGCACTAAATGTAGGTTGCATTTTTGGGGGGTAGAAGCAGTCACTCAGCCATATCAGCACATGCTTAACATTGCATGGATACATTCAAATCACCTCCTCAACATGCAGCTTTGGTCATGTTAGTTGTACATAAGGAAATACCAAACAAACTGTTTTACATCTGGAGATTACTTGCAAGGTCCCAAGACCAGCTTAGAAAGGCTTTCCTCATCTACGAATACAAGTCTTTCGAGAATGATGCTTCTGTATCAGGAAATAATGCTTCCTTTCCTAATTTGGTTTTCCACCGTTTTCTGAACTGGCTCCTACCTTCAGTTGAAGTGATTCTTTTTCCCAACTCCTCTTTGGTAGTTTTCATGTTCCTGCCTGTGGGCTGTTTTGTTGTGGTAAGCACTAGTATTTTAGTCACATAGCTGGGTCTATGGCTAGATCTTTGTGGGCCTCCTGTAGACATCTGTTTGACTACTATGGGAAACAGTATGCTGGGTGAGATAGGCCTTTGGTTAGATCCATCAGGGCTCTTATTTATGTATTTAATTTATATCCCGCCTTTCCCCCAACACTGGAACTTAAGGCAGCTTTAAAAATTAAAACATGTACAGTTAAGACAGATAGAGATAGATAGATAGATATCTTTTTTAAAAATAAACATATTACAATATTAAAACATTTAAAATATGATTTAAAAAACAGTATATAAACAACACATAAACAGAGGTCCAGCCTCCTCCCCAAAGGCCAGCCAGAAGAAGAAAGTTTTAGCCTGCCTCCGGAAACACACCAGGGAGGTCACCGGGGCAGCCACTGAGAAAGCCCTCTCCTGAGTTCCCACCAGGTGTGCCTGTGATGGTGGTGGGGCCAAGAGAAGGGCCTTTCCTGAAGATCTCAGAGTATGGGCAGGCTTGTGAGGGAGAATACGCTGTTCTTATCCATCTGGAATTTATATCTATAAGCAGGAGAACTTTTCCAGATGAGTTGGTGAAGCAATTGCCCAGCCGGGTCATGCTTACTGTTAAACTGGTTTATGTGTTCCTGCCTTGACTTATTTTTAAAAAGCTAGTTAAAGAGCTTTTCTTTCCACCTTGCCAAACAGATATGTCTGCACTGGCTGAATCTGCAGTCTAAAAACATCATGATCAACTGTTGGGCACAAACTGTAAGTGCCATGTATCTATGGGGATTTTTTTTAACAAATCCAAAAGTAGGGACTTAATGAGCTGCATTTAGACTGTTATTTGCACTTAGGACCTACTGAAATCATTGTGAAAAGTTAATCATGACAAGTCTCATTTGTTTCAATGGAAACTAAGTGCAACTAACTTAGTCTAAGGCCAACCCAGTGCCCCATCTCTTGGCCAAAGCCAGGAGACAGAGATAGATAGATAGATAGATAGATAGATAGATAGATAGATAGATAGATAGATAGATCAAGGCTATGAAGACTTTTAGTATGAATGGTTCCAGACACCCAAAGGTTGCATAATGCCCACAAAAAAGGACATTGTCTCATTCGTCATATAGTTACTCATGTTGCAAACACATGATTGAGACAAGTTGATTTCTGCCCTGCTGGCTCAGTGAACACACTACCAAGGTGAGCCAGGAGAGATTTGTGGTATCTCTCCTCTCTCAGCTGCCTGGGCCACATTTGTGAAATATGGCTGCCAAGAGAAATACGGTTGCCAGAGAACCACATTTATCTTTTATGTTAACAATGCAGAGGGAGAAGAGATGTGCAAGATCATTTTCCCATTTAATTACCTTATTCATTATTGTTACTGAAAATATCATTTGCTTTCTTATTCATTTTGTTGCTGATTTGGAACAAGTTCATTCATTTCTGTAGCTCCCATTCATTTTTGTTTGTCTTTGATTTCAGTGGGAGAGCTAGCTGTGTTTTCTGCTGCATGTAACTTCTGTGTTTTCCTTGCCAGCTATCTGACACTTTGATATAATTCCCATTGTCTTCACTGCTGTTCTTCTCCTGCTTGTAATTTCAGTGTTTTTCCTACTATTGCCATGAATTTTTCAGGCATTCTACTAACCTGCCATCCATGCCACATTTCAGACAGTTAAAGTGTCCCCCACTTTATAGGCAATTTAAGTTGCTCCCTCTCTTTCCACCTCCCTATAACCTTTCTGCAACCTATTCAGGCTGTGCCAGCAGGGCTCCGATTGAAACAAATGAGAAACTGTTTCCCATCTGTTCTGTAACTCAAATAAATGATACGAATGGAGTTAATTTTTCATGTGTTTTTCAAATTTATGCACACCTCTAAGAGGGAGAATGTGCAGCTGCTATACCTCCTGCCCATTCCTTCATCCCACTCTTCTGCCTGCTATGGCAAATGGGACTTCAGCATTGCTCCAGAGCAGGTGGGGAAGAAGGCTGAGCAAAAGAACTGGAATTGCAGCGGCTGCATAATCTCATTCCGCATTGTTAACATGAAAGGTACATTTGGATGATCTGGGTTGCAACCTGGCAACACATTTTTGCAAGATCCCTCCCCCCCCCCCCGCAATCCCACCCCTTCTGAATCATCAGCTTACCGGAGCTGCATTTTCTAAAAGTATAGCCACGTACATGACATGGTGTTATGTGTGAAAACACAATGACAGCCCTTTTCATTAAGAATTCGGGTTGCTTTTAGAAGGCTGAAGAAAACTAAGAATGAAATAACACTTCATTCCAGTTAGAAGAGTCTGTGTTGAAATGTGGAGAGCTGAGAATAACACGTTTGCTTCACTATTGGGCAGAAAAAGATTTATGACATCTTTAAAAGGCCAATGCAGATTCTAACGCATCAAGCAAAACCAGTCCACTGTCTTTGAATGCCCACCCCCCCCGCCCCCAGGGCTTTAATAAATCTCCCAGGTTTTATCCTGCTGGCAACTGCAAAAATGGGCCAAAATACATCGTAGGACTGTGAAGTGGCCATAAGACCTATTTTAGGGAGGAATATCCTCTTATGTGAAGAGGCATCAGAGGACAGTCCTCTGTTTGAAGGCATCTTTTATTTGAAAGGCTGACCAGGCCAACTCTGGTTTAAAGATAATTATAAGAAGGGAAAGCAAGGCCTTGAAATTGCCCATCAGAAGCACAAGGACAGCAGATGGACCAGACATACAGATTACGTGGCCACAGTCTTCCTCTCTATGGTAAGATGTATTTCATTTCTATTTGAATTATAATAAACATGTCTAAGGCAGGATCTACACTACTGCTTATAACGGTTTATAATGGTTATGACAACTGTTCAGGCCCCAGGACACATTACATATACAGTTTTCATACCGTTTTAAAAGTGCTATATCCTGCTTGGTGTAAATCGGCCCTTAAGTTTGCATATAAATTCATATGTGTAAATTGTATGCAAATCAGTGCCTTCTGTTTTGGTGATGCGTTTCCTCCTTTTTTGTTGATGTGTAAGTGGCCGCCATATAGGAGTGCTGGGCTGTATGCAGCCTGCTAGGCCACAACTTCAGTGATCAGTAGGCATGCCCAAACATCACTTCTGTACATGTTCCAAGTGAACATGCTCACAGCCTCAACAGATTTGCACATGTTCCAAATGAAAGTGTGCAAATCCTACTAAGGGGCTTGAGAAGCACTTGTAGCCACCTCTTCTTCCTCCAGGAATAGGATGCTGAGTGGAAGGCCTTCTACAGTAGCAGAAACCTCATACAGCATCCTTTGCTGAGTGGACTGGACTACAAGTACTAGCCTTTCTGGTGGGAAAAGGTGCTGTGTTCACCTGCAGTCACCAGTTCTGCCTCCCCTTTTGCTTGGCCAAAGGTAAGACTCTTTGCTCCTTTAGTCTTAGTCCCATTCTCAGTATCCAGCAAGCACTCAACCCACCTCTGCTACCTCTGTCTTCCTCCTGCTCTAAGAAAAGGGGCCAGGAAACCTAGGAAAAGGGGAACACAGTAGTGGCAAAGCAAGCGCTCAAAATAGGCTGCAACCAGGGCTGTGTTTACCCCAGTTCTGCTTGTGAGCATTCAAGGAGTATTAGTCATTATGAGCTCCTCCTCTTCAATGCTCAAGACATCCCCAGCAATTGGGTATTGTATATGCAGTGCTTAATTGGGTCCAGTTGGTGAAGGTACGAGAACAAATAGACACTAAGGCATAGCTAGGATAATAAACTGGCCACAACTTTATTGACTCACAAGAACAGGTTCGGCGGTGGCATAGGGCATGTATCCTGTAATCGGCCAACTTGTTGACTGATTCCCCTTCCTGGCCTGCATGCCAGGAGCATTGGTGGTGGATCATGGCACAAACCGCTAATGTGAATCTCTTTCCACCACCACAGACATGGCCAGCTCGCAGCCCCCATGCTGGTCTGTTCTTGGTCTGATGTCCTGAGATCCCTTACAGGAATCCTCACCGTGCGGGAGCAGAGAGCCAAATCCCCCTTTCCCTCACCAATGGATCCAGCCCAATGCCTATGTAAGTTGTGACAAATGTTATGAAATGGAGCATCCACAAAGAATTTACTGATAGTCCAGATCTACTTAATTACAATTAAATTAATCTTGCAATGGGGAAGACAAAAACACTGCACAGTCTCTGCCAATTGATGTGCAGGTAAAATTCCTTCCCATCCCCATTAACTGGTGACTACTTCAGCCACTGCAAGACATCTTACTATCGGGAGTGGGTGGGTGGGGAAGTCAGCAACTGCAATCCTGGGGCCGCATGGGAGGTCTGCCTTTAGGAGCCACAGGTTGAACTGGAATCAGAACAAAGGAGAAATCTCACTCTGCTGGGTCTGCCACTTTTCCCCAACCACATCAAAACACTAATTGGCTCAGAAGTCCCCTCCTGGGAAGATTGTTAGCAGAGCCACCTCCATTTTTAACAGGAAACTGTAAAATCTCCATTGCACACCAAGCGAGATGTCACGTACCAAGAATGTCTTCAAGGGTGTTTCCTGTGTAACTATCTTATCTATCCAGAACAATAGCTTTATGTTCCCAGGCGGAATGTACTGTTACAGAGGAAATGTTTTGCAAAAGATAAGGGGGGGGGCGGCTCTGGTGTTACATTCTGATTGGTTAATGCTGCTACTGGGCCCTGCCCCTTGAAAGCTTTAATACTGTACCATATTCCCTTTGTCTTTTGTCTGATTGCTCCCTTTGAAGAGACCAGGCCTTGATTACTAATCAATAAAGCGCTTTTGAACCCTCTGTCGCTGGAATGGTGGAGTCGTGCTTAAGGGCTGTTTGGATCTCGTCCTTGGGTGAAAAGAACATTGATCTAACAAGATGATGCAGCTGGAGCTGTGCAGCTGCTCTTCACCAGCCTTTCTCCCTTTGCTGCTGGCCTGCTCGCCTCCACAATTCAACACTCCCCATTAAAGGGGAACTCGGCTTATTGTAAATTGAGCCCTGAAAGGACCACTGGGCACATATCTGAGCATTAGGATGTTACTGTGAGAAAAGCTTTGGTCTGACTGATCCATCACAGGTGTAACATTCAATTCTCTGCCCTCCCTCCATAAAGTTCAGATTCCATTGTTTTGTTAATGTTTCTGTCCCTTGTTTTTGGGAGGGACACTGAATGGAACCTCTCATGGTCTAGGATTTCTTCAAAGATTTCTGCTCCATCCCTATGGGCCCCCATGGTTTCTCCCGCTGCTGGGGATGCACATGCTCACAGATGCATCCCTCCTCCACATCACAACTAGTAAAATGCTGGAAAGTAACTTTTTAAAGAAGTTGCAAATTTTAACACAGAATGATCAACCTCTGCCTCTTTGAAATTTTGAATAACTAAATCTCAAAACTTCAAATCTGTGTTCAAAGTATAGTACAGGGAAACTGACAGTTCGCACTTGGAAGCAGGTTCAGCAGTGGAGCGAGAAAACAGTAATGCTTGAATGGTGCCCATGGAAGCTCAACTTTCTTTCTCAATACTTCTTAAAGTGTTTTCTATTCTCTCTCTCTCTCTCCCTCCTGCCTGCCATCTTCTTATCTAACTTAAGTGCCTGCTAGTAAAAGCACTTTTGCAGAAAGTTCTAAAAATATGCTCCGGTAAATGCTGCGTAAGTAGAAATGTAATTCATATCAGCAAAATGAAGGGACATTGTGCTAGCTAAACTGGTGGCATAAAATAGGGTGGTATGTCAACAGTAGAGGGTGTTCTTTGGTATGGAACAGACATTTCAGAGAGGCGTTATCTTTCTGCCATTTTGGGACATTGTAAATGAGTTTCTGGATGTCTAAAAGGAAATAGTAACTTCACCATGCATAAGAGCGGAATATTGAGAAGATGCTGATATACACAAGTCTGGTTTATTTATTTATTTATTCATTTGCCAGTTCTAGCCTGCTTTACAGCTCACAGGGAAGTCTTAAGGAGGCTAATAATAGGTACAATAAAAACCCAATTAATATATATCATTAAAATCCAATAAAACAAATAATAAAAACATACCCATACACACCTAGCAATGCAGATACCTTCCCTGCATTTTGTGCAGCAGTTGCATCTCAACTCAGAAACAAGTCCCATCAAGTCCAATGGAATTTACTTCCAGGTAGGTGTGTATCTGGTTGCAGCCTTAGTTGATCGGCCCCTATAGTTCCTCAAAACCACAAGGCCAGGTCTGGCTGAGGTTTTTTGTAGGCTCTTGGGCACAGGTGCCCACCAGCCCCACTATCAAAGCTCTTTCCTTGTCTCCCTCCAACCCACCAATTGCAGGACCCATGCACAACTCTCTCCCCTATCATCTCTTTCATTCTCTTGTAGGGATTTGCGCATGGGTTTCTGGGGCCATCTCCCATTTCTCAATGAGAGTGTCTTGGAGGATCCAGGAGAGCATGACTTCCCTTGTGCTCTGCTGACACCAAGCACTTCTTCCATTGGGAAATAAAAAACTGGCCTAGTGTCTCAGATCAGCAGTGAGGCCTCTTCCAGCTGTGGGCCATTGGCAGGGGACCGACCATGACGACCCTTGCTGCCAACTCTGGGGCTGTGGAATAAACATTTTTCATGCAGTGTCTTACTAAAAAGAACTGGCCTTGTGGATATCCCAAGAGACAGACAAGTCCAGTGGGAATGAACTGCACCTGCAACACATAGAGCTGTGCTCTGTATGGTTCAGAATATGGAACAAGACCAGTGATGCAAGCACTCCAGAGCTCATACAGAAGAAGGTGAACTTTATTTACAATATTTATATACCACTCCCCATTGAAGAATTTCAGAGTGGTTAAAAGAATAAAAACAGAATAAAAACACATTAAAATACATTTTTAAAAGAAACAAAGTGAAAATAAAAACATGGCTGGTCATTAAGGGAAGGCTTCCTGGAACAGCAACATTATCAGGAGGCTCTGGAAGGAATACAAAGTCGGTGCCTACCTGAACTTCAGAAGCAAGGAATTCCATAGGAAGGGGGCCACCACACTGAAGGCTCTTTTCCTAGTGGACTCCAACTGGACCGTAGGTCCATGTGGAATCACCAGGAGCATGTCCTCAGATGACCACAGTGACCAGGCAGGTTGATAGGGGAGAACACACTCTCTCAGGATAATATAAGAAACTATATAATTACTATATAAGAAACATCCAGTGGTCAGTAATGAATTATCTTTATGATTCATTTGGCAGCACTAGAAACCTCATTTGTTCATATACCAAACCATCGTAGTATGGACTAAACAATAAAATAATCTCAAATTGTATTTAAAATGTTTTTCAGATGATTCTTTGTTAATGAAGAACCAAAAAAAGGGTGGGGGAAATCTGCTTTGCTATTACAGAAATGGTTTTATTACTCTTTTTTTCAATATTGAAAGAAGAAAAAAATCCAAAGTGAAACCAGTGGCTGAAAACTAGCTCCAAATGTTGATTTATACAGACTGTATCTGGACATAAGGTTTTCTTTATCATAAAAGTGGATTATGGGCCAGTTCACACATGCAAATTTAACTTCTTTGTGCAAATGAGCCATCACAGATTAATTCTAGTAGTGACAATTCACATTTATCTGGGAATGATCAAAATGATGTATATGCCTGTGTGAATTGGCCTTAAGAAGATGTATCCCTATGATCCATGTGGGAATCCATTCAGGAATGGATTTGCATGAATGGATTCAAGGTTCTTCGGTCCATCCTAGTTTTCTGCCAGCCTTCAATATGAATGGGAAGGACCAGTTAAGTTGCATGGCAGCCTTCCTTTTCTGATTGTAGGCAGAGAATCAGAGACTTGGGAGTTATCTCCACAGCTGCTGGATAATATGTGCAATGCAATGTCATAGCCAGGAGCAAGGTTAGCCAAGATGGTTTCAGTCAGAGGGTCCAGGCATAGTCAAGGACAAGTTGGGTCAGTGTTGGGATCACAGAGCATAACAGGAGATGAGAAATAGCCTAGCTGTGGGAGCAGGCAGCTTGATGATGCATAGAAAGTCCCATGGTTTCCAAGACATGAGATAAGAAGAAACTGGGCTACATCAAACTTGAAGAGGAACTGCTCAGAAATGCCAAGGAAGAAGGAGACTGGTACAGGGTGTGGTACACAGAGTGCCCATCAGAGGAAGCAACTGTGACTGTAAAATGCGATATAAAGGCAAATAAAGCTCTGAAGGATCCATTATTTGAGACCCACAGTGCCTGGCAATTTCCACATTCCAGATCGGGCTGTGACAATGTTCAGCTTGGAGCACATTAGCAATTCACTCAGTAGCCTAAGTGTTCCAGAAATAGAGAGAGATTCTAAAAATAACCAAGGATAACCAAGTTTCATAAAGTTCTAGTTGATTCAAAGATTTTTGCTACTGAAAATGATAAAGAGTACAATTTATATACAGAGGGAGGACTGTAGGAATCCAAATGAAAGTTTATGCTCTATATTGCATCATAAGTAATTTATGATATGTTGCTCCAATGCCCTCCATTGCTTGACCTTTGCAATGAAGGCCAAGGATATAAGGGCAAAGAGAAGTCTCCACCGTCATTCATGCAATCTAAGTGACAAGTGTTTCATAGCAAGGTGTTCTATAATTATCAAGTAGGCCATTGCATCAGGCCTCATTAGCTGATATAACTTTCTCAAGAGATCCTCTTCAAGGAATCAAGGCCGAATGGGTTCTAACTTATTGAACTATTTCCATTTGTGTACAGCACCATGAAAGTCTGCCAGGCTAAGTTACATCAAGGAGGCTTTAATGCATTTGGAACATGCCATCTCTAGTACAGCTGCTATGCTAGTTCTTAATGAATTACCTGTAGAGCAGAAGAGGGTAGAAGGTACGCCTGGATTTCATGGTAGATCTCTGTGTGATTTGCAGTAGACAAGGTAAGCAAAGTTTCCTGACTACCAATTGTTTAACATGATCAGCAACAAAATGATATCAACCCTGAATTACACTGCTGATGTGAAGAAAGCTTGGGGTAACCAGGAGGGAATTTTTATGTGGAAAAACTATGAGCTCTGTTCAGTTCTGATACTCAAAATAATAATAATCCTGGATTCATAATTGTTTGATTCTGAATGTATGTGTCTTGCACCAGGTTCTAGAAAATAACAAAGTAGATCCCACAAGTCTGAAGTCTATCCACCCTGGCTGTAGATAATAATCTTCATGCATTCAAACGAGGGTGACCATATGAAAAGGAGGACAGGGCTCCTGTATCTTTAACAGTTGCATAGAAAAGGAAATTTCAGCAGGTGTCATTGCAAGGTGCAGGAGCTATATTAGAGTGACCAGATTTAAAAGAGGGCAAGGAACCTGCAGCTTTAACTGTTGTGATGAAGAGGGAATTTCACCAAGTTCCCCATATATACAAATGACACCTGCTGAAATGTCCTTTTCAATACAACTATTAAAGATAAAGGAACCCTGTCCTCCTTTTCATATGGTCACCCTAAGTCAAACACAGCAAGACTCATGATTTTGATGGCTGTCCTCCAAGATTCATTGCCACTTGTTTCACTTCCATCATAGACCCATTACTTCTTTCCCACCCAGGCCTGCTGTCTCAAGTCCCCTATATCCTGAAGCACTGCATTGAGCATATACCAGTCACTCTTTCTCCTTTAGAGCTCTTCATCAGGCTGTAAAGCAAAGCTTGGGGTGGGAGAGAGAAACACTTCAGATGGTGGTGTTTCATACAATCACTGTTTATCTCAGCTGTTTCCTTATTGATCCTGAAGATGAACCAGGATCATTTATAATTAGCACAATGCGATTGCTCTGAAGTTTTATTTGCATAATAAAACCTCGCTTGGAAGAGCTACAGAGGAAATTGGGAAGAAAATGTACTTGCCTGGTGCAATGTAATGACTGCAACATGATCGATGAAAAATGGAAGCATACATGAATTGAAAGATCAGCCGACTAAGGACACCATCCTATGCATGTTTAGACAGAAAAAAAGTCCTACAACTCCCAGCATTCCCCAGCCAGCTATGCTGTTTTCTGTCTATACATGCATAGATTACACCTTAAGCTGTTATATGTTTGTCAAATTTATAAATCACACCCTCCACCTATCATGCACCTGGGACAATGTTAAAAGCAGTGGTGTGGCTTTAGATAGCTTTAGACAGCTGCATGCATTACTTCAGTTGTGAAACACACAACTAACATTTCTCCTTCCCCCCCCATCATTCAGTGCTTTGCAACATGCATTAAAACTAATTGTTTTCTACCCTGAGAAAAAAGAAATACCCTGAGTATATGCAGTTTTGCTTTTTCAATTGGCTTAAATCATAGTACCATCATGACAGCAGGAATAAAATGGACTTTGCTTCTGATTGACTTTGGAACAAGTACCATTTCTTGTAGAAGAGGATAGAAAGGATATTTTTTTAAAATAATAAAATGAGCATCTATAATCATGCACATGCCTGCTGAGCTGCACCCCATGATAAAATGTCTTTAAAAATATGAAAGAAAGGATGCTGCAGCAATCAGCCCTGGTGAGCCCAGATGCTAATGCTAGGCTGTTTGCTTCTGTCTCCATTACCTACTGCTTTCTGAGTGGTCATTCGGGGGACCGCTGGACTGCTGGCATTAAGGCCCAAGGTCTAGCCCTAGCTGCACCATTTAGTAAAACTTCTCAATAAAAAAACGATGATGTTAGAAAACAGTTATCTGCAATGACAAAAAGAGAACATAGAAAAGGGGTATCCCACAGGAACAAAGAACCAGAAAGTCTTCCAAATGATGGGCAATCAAAATGATAGCAAAGGCCAATTAAGAATAATAGAAAACACTGAATTAATGGAAGGCCCATTCACAAAGCAAGTACATCCAGCCAAATAATAAACATGTTTAGATATGGCATATAATTGTGACACCATGTTTAAGGTTGCCATTTGGCCTAGGCCATCTGATCTCTTCCAGTGCAAATACATTCCTGCACTGACCTTGGAAGTGTCTGGTAACGGCCAATGTTAAACTGGAGAATGAGCATTGCTGGACTAGGAAGCTTGGTCTCATTCGACTTGATCGATTCTGTGGCAGGCTTTTGCAACCCAGGTACTGCAACATATTGTCAGGAAAGTGCACTAACCAGCAGGCCCAGGGGTTGTTTATTTGATGGGATTTTAATTGCTATAGCCTCACTAAAGCTCCCCGTGCTTCAGCTTAAAGAGCGCTGACTCGGCATAAGGCAAAATGGTTTGACGTTATTTGCAGTGGAGGAAAACGCGACGACTTTCCAGATTACTCATTGTGTATTGCTTTCAACGAAGTAAAAAAATCCCACATTTTTTTCTTGAGGTAGCAGAGTGAGCAAAAGGCCCGCTTTGCTGCACTTCGAAAACCTTATATCATCGCCTCTTTAAAAATCCTATTTTATATTATAAACAAATATTTATTCTTTAAGGCTGTTATTTCTATTCCTTCAAGAGGATGTGGCTGCAGTCCAGCTGTGCAGTTACAATAAAATGGAGGCTGAGGAGTGGCTAGATATTTAGCAAGGGTGGAAGGAGGAGGCATTAACTAGACCAGGGGTGGGCAACGTGTGGCCTCCCATCAGACGTAGCCAGCATGGCCCATGGTGAGGGATGGGAGTTGTAGGCCAAAACTTTTCGAGGGTCACACAGGCTGCCCACTCCTGATATAGGCGGTGCATGGAACAGTCTACCTAGCAGTAAAACCTGGCTTTTCCACTGAATATACATACAGCAGGGAATCTTTGATGAGCTTTCCTGTATGATACAACTGTTTGCAAACATGTATTTACTAGACTTAAACAAATGTGTGAAGTAAATTTCAAACCAGAAGGAGCACTTAAGAGGAACTAGCAGAGAGGGCAAAAATTAATTGTACATCTGTGAGTTGCAGCAGGGAAGATTTTTGCTCAAGCCCTTTCCCCCCTTCCCCCTTGTTTATCTCTAGCATGTGTAGTTTATGGGTTTATTTGCATGTTGCATATTGTTCAGCAGGGAACAACTACCGTTACTGGTTTTATATGCATATTTTTATGCTAGGAATATGCATTTGCCACACACAGCAAAAGTATAGCATGCATTTGTATAGAATACAGCCCTAACCTAAGTCATGTTTGTTGCTGTAACCAGTTCCAACATAGCACATTCAGAAATAGGATACAGGTGGTGATTTGAAGTGCAAATTCAGTTAGTAATGACAGTATACTCATCCAATAAGATCATTTTTTTTAATGGACAAAACAGTTGAAGATGTATTTGGAGCATTCACGGGTCAGGTTTGCCCCTTTGACTGCCTTTGTTCAGCTTGATACTTATGAACCTCATTGATTTCCTATGAGGAGCAAACCTGGATTCATTGCACAGTGGCCACGAAGTGCTGCTGAGCAGTTCCAGTTCCTTGGCTACAACTTCAGCAGCTGAAAAAGGCTAGAATGATTTTTATATCTTTATCTTCCCTTGCTGCTGCCTGTGACAGTTCAGATAATTTTGCGGCATACTGTCGACTTAACGACTTGATGCATTTGGTGTGAATAAAGAGAGGAACGTTTTGTAAGTTATAACCACAGGATAATTCATACAGCAAAGCCATTGTATTTGATCACTGGTAAATTTCATTCTGTCTTTCCAAGGCAAAAGTAAAAGAGGAGGGAGAAAGGACTGCAGCAGCATCTGGCTTAATATTACGGCTGATGACTAACATCCCAGCCCAATAGTTCAGCTTTAAGCTGCAGACATTCAGATACTGATTTGGGCTGCTAACAACACTGGTGTAATTACATACACAGAGAGTAGGGCAGAACCAAACTTTCTCCAAACACAGAAGGGCAGATTCTCCCACTAGTCTTGTATGAGGTTCATCCCACGTACCTGTTTCCCTCGAATTATCCCCTACAGCGCTAAGGTGTCACCATTGTTGTTGCTGCTGCTACTGGGCGGCTAGATCCTTTGCATACCAAGAAATGGGTTTAAGGGGGGAAATGTAAAAAAATCATTAAAAATCAACAGATGACCCAATCCGATTCAAATTTGGTATGCTTAAAGCTCTCCTTAATATCTATTACTGTGCCAATTTTGACGTCTTTATCTTTAAAGCTTACCCAGATGTAAGCATTTGTTTAATTTTTCTTCAAATCCTGCTCCTGTGCCCCAGTGGCAGCTTGGAAAACAACAAATAATACGCTCAAAAACTAGTAGCAAAATATTGCACTTCTTTTGGTTAAGAAGCATAATTAAAGCAGGATGCGTGGGAGTACTTCACAATAAAAGCAGATTATAAACTGGAAAACTTTGGAGTGCTTTGCATGCAATTCACAGTGATTGCACAGTATAACACAGGTGTGATAAAGCTCTAAGTTGAAAAGGTGCACTTACCGTAGCTGACATAACTACACCACTTTAAAACTCCTACATGTACTAGATCAGATGTAGACAGGCTTCAGGCTTTCAGGGATCTATTTTGTTTTTTACTTGAACCCCAAAACCCACCAACAGGAGCTACGTGCAAAATAGTGGCATGAAGCAGGGCTCCTCTGAGCACATGGTCAGCCCAACGATTTGTTTTCAATAGGAGGGTTCAGCTCACAATCTTTTACACACACCAGTGGGAACAGCAGCAGAAGGGTTCTATTGCCTTCAGGTCCTGCTTTTGTGGGAAACTTATTTTCTTGTCCAACAAGGCTCTTCATAAACCCACTCCTTGCTTTCTCCCAAGCTTTCTTCATTTCACCCTAATTTGACAGGGCCAGCCCTCCTATGACTCAGGATGAATCCACTGTTCAGGCATGGATTAGGAAAGGTGGTGGAAGGCCCCCTTCCCCCTGCACAGGCCCTGCCTCAGGCAGCAGAACATCATGCTGCTGCTAATTGAAAGAGAGCCTTTCTTTCAAGTTGGAGAGAGATCCTGTTTGTTTTCAGGCTTGAAAGATTAAGAGCTAGAACACTCCGCTGATCTATTGGAAATCACTCAGACAGCTGCAAGTAATCCCAATCTGCTTTCTGCTCACCTCTGTAGTACATTATAGTAACATGCAGGGGAAATATTTGCAGCTGAGAAACCAAGTGATGATGGCAAGAGACACCAAGATCAGCTCAGCATAAGCCAACATCCAACCCATGTTTTGCAAAGAACAAAAGCAGCCCACCTCTTCTAGGACCAAACATATAAATAGAGGTATGTGCACAGCATTCATAGCCAACCTTTGAGAGAAGGTGTGGGGGTCAATATTCTATGAAACCAACTGGGAACTCATTAAGGGAAAGAGGAGAAAACCTGTGGGAGTTCATTGCCTCTGAAAAGGCCAGCTGTATCATATTAAAAAAAGACAAGGAATGATTCACTGTGTTATTCCTTCTGCACACTTGGGGGCTGAATCCACCATGTAGCAGAGTAGACCTGCATAGCTCATGATGATGCAGGTGATGGGGGCATCAACAAACAAGTCTGATGTCAACACCTGGGCTGGCACAGGTTTTCAGGAGCCCACCACGGTTGATGCTCCTCATTGCAGCATCCTTTCTTTTATCTTCTTTTAAACAACATTTTATTGTCAAAGGGTGCCTGGCTAGGTGTGTAACACAGGGCAGCAGAAACAAAGTCCATTGTATTCTTTTAATCATTAACATGCTATGATTTAGGAGAATTTGAAATGCAACACTGCACATGTTCAGAATATATATGTTTTATTGGTGCTGGCAGGTTTTGTATGAGTGTGTTGTTGTTGTTGTTGTTGTTGTTTGCTCTAACATGTCAGGAATGGACCAGTAGTGGGTTGGAGGGGAAAAGAGAAATGTTATGTGCTTTACAACTGAATTAATACAACATGGCCATCTAAAGAAGCCCCCATAAGACCAGGGCCTAAAATTACCTAGCTACACCACTGGATCCAGTCAAGGCTTCCACTGGAGGGAGGGGAGGGGAGAGAGGTGATACTTTGCCCTTCCCCATTCCACCTGCACCCCTCTCCCCTGTGGCCTCTCCTGCAGTTGTTTGTTGGTTTGTTTTTGGAGGGGGCATAGGTTGCTGCAGGGAGAAGGAAGAATTGGTGCAAATTGCCCCCACCCTGCTTCAAATTGCCTCCACCCTTTTCCAGTGTGCCTGTCCTGTGAGTGGAGTTCTACTCAAAGGAACGCTGTTCCAACCCAGCAGGTTTAAGCTGAGAGAGAGGAAAGCCCACAAAGACAACCTTTACAATAACTAGCAGATAGAATAAGGGTCTTAACAGGGGTTTAGAGTCGGTAGATAGAAAAGGATGAATTAAAAATATTAGTGTGTGTGAGAAAGAAAGAGAATGTACAGACTGTACCTATTTATTTTATTTTTTCAAGTTTATGTGTTATTACATTTATATGCCACTTTTCCATTTTGCAAGGGAACCCAAGGTGGCTTACACAGTCCTCCTCCTCTCCATTTTATCCTCTCAACAACTCTGTGAGGTAGGTTAGGATGAGAGTCAGTGACTGATGCAAAGTCATCCAATGAGCTTCATGACCACATGGGAACCAGAACCTCAATCTCCGAGTTTCAGTCTAACACTTACTTAATTAATTAATTAAATTTCTATACCACCCATTGGCTCTCTTACCTATAGCAGCAACATGATCAAGAAAAGAAACCAGAATTAAAGACACAGCTTAAACTCTTAACTGCTGTTTATTATCTTTAATAATATATAAATTGTGCTATGTTTGGAAGATTAAAATACAGGATATTAGGCTCAGGCTGAGTGACCTATACATTAGATTATTATTTTTACATTGTAGTTTTGTGTTTCATGGTATGCCTTGAGCTTACAGCCCTCTCCCCACTGTAGATATCGTTAAGAACCCATATGACAATGTGGATTCCCTCCACACTGTTATCTTTGAGATCATGTATATCTCCAGCTGCTTGGAGATAGTCCAGTCTGGTTTTGAAATGTGATCATCCACATCCATGCAGGATTGTGGTGGTGTACACAATATTGGAACATCAAAAGTGTGGCTGATATTGTGGGAGCAGGTGCAAGCTTGTGTAAATGTGTGTCCTTCCCAGGATATGTAGTTCAGTGAGGAAGGCTAGAGATTTCCTTCAGAAAATTCTCAGCATGCACACATACCTGTACCAAATGGCATCCTTCAGGATTCTTTTGGAGAAGCCATAACATTTAAGCTGATGCACAATTTATATGAGTGTAGAGTATAAGTAGGCCCACAGTCTTTGCAACTCTAGCTGGTAAAGATGGTTAGTTTAGGATCTGTGTTTCAGGGAGTTTTCTTTCATTAGCTAGTTGTGTGTTGCCTTTTGTCAACTGCATAAAAATAATGACTGATAGGTCTCTCAGTTTAGGATTAGGGACTACAGAATCTGACATTGTTTCAGTACCAGTTATTACTGTAACTTTTCCTGCATGGGAAAGAGATTATGTTTAAAAACAAGTTGCTGAAATCTGTGAAGATCAACTCTTGACTGCAGCCTAAATAAACGGCTTGGGATCCAAGTACTTGAAGGAGTGCTTCTTCCTTTACCAGTAGGGCGGACCCGAGGCAGAGTGAAGCAGTTGCCTCAGGCAGCAGATGCTGGGATATGGTAGCAAGATGTTGAAGGAGAGACCTGTGTGTCACACAACTTGCCCTGCATCTCCTGCTGCTTTAGGAATAGTGGGGATGCTGTTCCAACATCAGCGTTGAAGACAGATTTATCTGCCAGTCCAGGTGGCTTTTGTGCATGGCATGGGAGGAGGTGCCATCCTGTTCTTCACATCAGCCAACAAAATGTCTTGGGCTGGCCCTGTATACCATCTAGGGTGGCCAAGTCTCCTACTTTACAGAAGACAGTCCTCTATTTGATGGGCTGTCCAGTCCAAGTCTGATTTAAAGTCAACGATCTGTAATCAGGGAGAGGAACAGGAGCCTTTAAGTGGTCCATCAACAGATAGTTATTATTTCTAAATTTCAACTGATACATTCACATTTGCTTGTGCAAACATTATGCAAATTAGTGCCCTCTTTTGTCCTCTTTAGTGGCACAATTCCTCTTTTTGGGCGGCAGTGTGTAAGTGTCCACCCTTGCCTCTTTTCTGAAGCTCTTCTCCAAGTGCCTTCCTTATTGGAAGTGAACTATGGAAGGGGGAGGAAATGGTTTTGTGGGTGGTAGCACCCTGGTTATGGCATGACCATTTTCAGTGCTAGATTAAAATGTTTTTAGTTTTTCCAGGCATTTTAATTTGAGGAATAATTTAGTTGCTCCCTTATTTTATTGTTAATGCTACGGTTTTATTGTATATTTTCACGTTTCATTCTGATAGATTTACTTTTTACCGCCCTGGACTTTACCAAATGATGTGCACTACACAATTTTTATCAATAAACAAATGGACACATGGATAGCTGCGGTGGGATATGTGGGCTTTAGTTTTAACTGGAGAATACAGTGGGCACAGCTGCCTTCAATGATTGCCTTGTTTAGAGCAAGGGTCAAAACCAGATCTTGTACTTGAAGAAAAGCAGCTCTTTACTAATCTGATCTTGTCTATATATAATTTGATTCCCGCACCCCCCCCCCCCCGACTTGAGGAAACACTTGAGAACAGCAGCCAGATCAATCTCTGTACTTAGGAAGCTCATTTTTAAAGTTTGATACGTTCAGAAAAGAAATCCACCTGGGGCAACTTTTATGACATAAAAGCGACCCATGAAACGACTATTGGCAACCCTGAAGAGCTTCCAGTACCTGACCAATTCTTAAAGTCCTCTGATATTGAATTAAATCCAGTATCCAAAGGCTATAATTCTGGGGTCTACAATGTGGTGCCCGTGGGCGCCTCTTGGTTAGGGTGACCATATGGAAAGGAGGACAGGGCTCCTGTATTTTTAACAGTTGCATAGAAAAGGGAATTTTAGCAGGTGTCATTTGTATGCATGCAGTACCTGGTGAAATTCCCTCTTCATCACAACAATTAAAGCTGCAAGAGCCCTGCCCTCTTTTGTATCTGGTCACTGAGAGTAGGGCTCCTGCAGTTTTAACTGTTATGATGAAGAGGGAATTTCACCAAGTGCTGCATGCATAGAAATGACACCTGCTGAATTTCTCTTTTCTATACAACTGTTAGAGCTCCATCGGACGGGGGAAATCACGCTTGCCTACCGTCGCTTTTCCGCCCCCACTTTTGTTGCTTGATACTTCCTCTTTCTCTCAGGGAGGGGAAAGAGGAAATAAAAAGTGCACGTGGGCCATTCAGGAGCCGTCTTTATCGTGCCACTCCTCCTGCACGCAGCAGGAGATAGCAGCAACTTCCAACTTTAAAAATAATATGGACTTACCAAGGGCTTTTTTGTCGTGCGACGAAGTCTAGAAGGGGCAGGAGGCATGTGGAAGGCAGACAACTTCATGAGAGGGACCCACGAAAATCTGTGAGTGCCCTTTTGGAGGCGCACTGGTATGCTGCAAAATGAAGGGCTCCCCTTCAGAATCATCATTATTTGGGTTGTGTTTTTGTATTTTTGAGCATTTTATAGCAATATAACATAATGTTAAATCTAAAACCAATTAAAAACAGCCACAGAATAAATCTGAATTGAAACCAACAGTAGAGACAAACTACAGTGCACTTTTTTTTTTTAAAGGGATAAAATAAAAAGGCTGGGGGAATAAAAAGGTTTTCATCTAGTGCCCAAAAGTAGGCACTAGGCAAGCCTGTCTACACCTGTATGGGAGAACAATACATTCACAGATTAGTTGAGTTGCCCAAAAGCACAGTATGCATAGTTGAATATAGATTTGAACCTCAGTTCCCCACATATAAGCCCATCATTATCCATCACACCACATTGGTTTGATTGTTAGAAGATAGGTTCAGTGCTGTCAAGCCTATATTCTGAAAACTATTCTCTTTTCCAGTTGAAGAAAGATTGTATGAGCACAAGGTTATTCTTGCAGTCGTTCAACTTTTCTAAAGCTAAATGCTTTATATTGTTGCTGTGCGTTTTTTTTTCCTTTTTAAAGTTACATTATCCCTCTGAAATATGGCCGTTCAATCTGATAACGCAAGCCTTAATTTCAACGTCTACTGAACAATGTTGCCATTTAGATTAGCACATAATATATTAGCGAAAAAACTTCTAAGCAAATCAGGGTGCCCACACGAATGAACTAAGCGTTAGGGAGTTCGGAAGCTATTATGAAATGCGAGGTTGTTGTAATGGGTTGTTAGTAAGGTTTTCAAAAGACGCCTCTGTTTTGCAGGTACTCTTTAGTGACTAATGCATCTTTAAAAAAGGTGGCAGCTGACATGTGGCAACTTTTCACAGCATCTCTTTGCCCCCTGGGAAATGTGCTGAGTGCCAATATCTTATCAGCAATAATTTTTAAAGTGAGGCTGCAATCGCATCTCATCCTATTTGAAAAAGAGAACTCTGTCAAAGAAACAGGCATCACTCCCCCCCACCCCACCCCACCCCACCCCACCCCACCTGTTACCAATAGGAATTGTGTTTTACAACCAGCCCGTTATTTTTCTCTGTATTAACATTACAGTAGCCATTGTGAGGAGTGCTGGGAAATACTCCATTATAAGATACGCAAATTTTTATTTTTGTAAAAGATAATGGGGAAGAAGATGCGAGGAAGACTGGAGCAGGCAGGAACCATCAGAGCCTGCTTCAGTTGGACCCCCCCCCCCCCGCCCCAGGGCTAACATCTTCGCCTTGTGGGGAAGAAGGAGCTGTTGGTTTGCCCCTCCATTGGGAGATGAGAGGACGGAGCAGGGCCTTCCCACCAGCCTAAACAGTCTCCTTACTTTCTTTTTATTTTCTCCCTCATCCCTCCCCATCCACTTTTCCTTGTGTGTCAAGTCTTTTTTTTTAGAATGTAAGCCTGAGGGTAGGGACTGTCTTCTTTATTGATACATTGTAAGTAGGGGTGTGCACGGACCCCCCGCTCCACTTCTCTTCCAGATCCACAATTTGCGGATCGGGCCACTTCGCTCCGCCCACTCTCCGCCCATGCCCGCTCCGCTCCACTGCGGAGCTCCGGATCTGGATCGGAGTTCCGTTTCCCCCCCCATAGGCTTGCATTAAGCTAAAAAACTTTTTTTCTGTGAAAATTAGAAACCTCACGTTTGGCACCATGACACCTCATGGAGGTATACACACGCACGCCAAGACTCAAGGCAATCCCATCATCCCCTGAATTTTGGGGAATTTATGAAAATCCAACACCCCATTCACACCCCTTTCAATAGCTCCGTCAATTTGCACGTTAAAAACCTCAAACTCGCCACCATGATAGCTTATCCAGGGATGCACACGCACGCCCAGACTCAAGGCAGTCCCATCATCCTCTGATTTTTGGCGGGGCTTAAACCTGCAGACATCTCAATGGAGCCATTACAAAGGAAATCCCAAGATGCCATGAATTGGAGAGTAGAGATAAACCTATATGAATCTTCTTCCACACTTGAAAAATGGATTTGGAACTTCCAAAACTCCAAGTGAGCGCAGGAAGGACTTCTCCCCTGAGTCAAAGCCAGACAAACACAACATCCCTGTGAGGTGGGCAGGGGAGGAGAGAGGGAAGGCAGACAGGCAGCAGACATTTCTGGGGGCATAAGGAAGTGAGCCAAGGATAAGCCAGTAATGCATATAAAATAGAATAAATAAATAAATAAACAAAGGAGGGGTGGAATTAAAAGCAGCAGTGTTGCTGAATAAACAACAAGAAGAACTTTTTTAAAAAAGGCTATATCTGTCTTTTACCAGCAATAGGGGGGACATGCTCAGGGGAGGGGGAAGCAGCTGCCCATTTGACTGGTCCTAGTGACCAGTCTTTTAAGAAGCAACGCTGTCAGTTCAACTCATGAAAGCCATTGCTTCCCCACGAGAGCTCTGAGGAGTAGAACTCTCACTTCAACTCATGATAGGCATTGCTCCACCAGGTTACTCTCTTTGGAGGGCTCTGATTGCCCTCCAAGTACAGGAGAGAGTGGGGGCACATCCACATGGGATGCCCTAGGGGAGCTCATCCCCTTGCACCACATCTTTTCAGTTGTTCCCCAAAGTTAGGGTGGGTAGCAGTGCTCTCTTATTATTGGCTTAGTATATGATTTCACAGGTTGTGTTTGTGCATTTGGTGGGGCTACTGTTTTAAAAAAACACTGGGAAAAGTCCGTTCAGACTAAGAAAGAGAAGTTCCCAGAATCCCAAGTTACCCATTTTGCCTATCCCCTCCTCCAACTTTGGGATCATGTGATCATGACCGGGAGTTGACTCTGCCCCTCAGCCCTTCGGAAAAGGTATTTTTCCCACCGGTTTTTTAAAAAATTCTAGCACACGAACCGCAGCACGCAGAGAGCTGAGAGTAGGCTCAAAATGACCCCCATCCACGACTCTCCAAGCACAAGCACAAGAATTTTCAGAAAGATAGCTTCAAAAACAACACAGTTATCCCCCTTTCTTTTCCGCAATGCAATCCTATGGGCGAAATGTTTCAAGATGGCGATTGGATCGGACCGCGGAAACCGGAGCGCTCCGAAAATGGGCGCTTCTCTTTGCCTTGCTTCTAGGGGTCCGCGGTCCGCTTCTACTCCGCCTCTGGGCAAGGCGGAGCAGGCCAATTCGCTCCTGCTTCTACGCTTCTAATCAGAGCAGAGCACATGTCTAATTGTAAGCCACTCCGAGAGCCTTTTGGCTGAGGTGCGGGATAAAAATACTCTAAATAAATAAATAAATCTCCAAAAGACCCAATTCTCCTTCTCCTGGGATGCTTTTGGATTAGGTACGCAATCACAATTAATACAGCAAACTGGAGAACATGAGAAAATATGGGGAAATTATGTTTACCAAGTGCCTTGACTAAAGAAGGCCTGGAAACTGATAGGAAAAGTAGGAATTGGCAAAATTGTGCTGGGATAGAATTGGCAGCATTTTGTTGCATGTAACCACTAGGAAATGAACCAGAAAATCTATTCGCTGGATACAAAGGAAACCTGAGGGGCAAGAGAATTAGATAAATGGGCAGAGTGCAAACCAAAAGGACTTCTGCTCAAGGAGTTGGTTCCAGAGTTAGTACTAATTAGATTAGACCTATTGAAATCAATGGCTCAAGAAAATCTTGAAAACAACTAGTATTTAAGTTAGTCATGATTTACTTATCCCATTGGTTTCAATGGTTCTACTGAGCCTGCATCCAGCCCAAGGTGAAGAGTGAAGCAAATCTTCCAGCTGGGATACAAGGTTGCCAAGGCAAAAGCTCAAAGGGAGGGATGCCAAGAATCAGAAGAGCTGACTGGTATAAGAGAGTAGGTAGCTTTGCTTGCCCATAATTCATGGATATCTGACTATCAGTATCTCCCATTTGGGATTTGATATATGAGCATTCAGTAGAGCCTGAGGCTCCAGTGCAACTTCCACTTGTGTTGGATTACAAGTCCCCAGCATCCCCGACCAGCATGACTGGGAATGATGGAGCTCGTAGTCCAACACCCATGGAGAGCGCCACAGTGAAGAAGGCTGCTCAAGTGATATGCTTCACAGCCCAATCCTAAATGTATATATTGAGATAGAAATCCCATTAACCCATTTCAACTATATATGCTGCCTTAATGGATCCTGTGTGTTAACGTCAGGTAAAACACCTTGATGGCAGTGATCATCAACACCAGTGTCTGGTTTGGAAGCTTTTGCCAGTGTCACATTCTGAAGTGGACAGCCATAAATAAGGGCTGCAGTGGGACAGCCCTTATTTATTTATTTCATTTCTATACTGCCCAACAGCTGAAGCGCTTTGGGCAGTTCACAATATGGCTTACAGTGCCAGTAGATGTGTGGGTAATTAGAAGTCACTTTTGACTGTTTTAAGCTAGAGAAGAGACTGATAAGACAAAATACATTATTGAGAAAATGCAGTTGCGTTTCTTATGACAATAATTCAGACAAGTCACAGCAGCACTAAAATACTGCAGAATAGCATTGGAGACAATCAGAATGAGGATAAATAGTCTCCCTTTCCGCTAGGGATGTGCTCCGCTTCTAATCGGACCGTAGAAGCAGGAGCGGAGCGGGGGACTTCGCCTGCCCTTAAGGCGGAGGTGAAGAGGATTGGGGGGCCGGCAGAGCGTGGCGAAGAGGATCGAGGTGAAGGCGGATCCTTCGCCTCGATCCGGAGCTCCGCCGGAAAGGTAAGTGGGGTTTACCGGGCCCTGCCGCTGTCCCCCCGCCCTCCTCTCCCTTACCTGCCTCCATCCGCGGTCCGTCAGCGTCTTCAATTGAGCCCGTGGTTCCAGCAGGAAGTCTGGGCCGCAAGCGGCCCAGACTTCCTGGTGGAACTGCGGGCTCAATTGAATACAGCGACGGACCACGGACGGAGGCAGGTAAGGTCCCCCTCTCCTTGGTCCCTTACCGGGCTCTGCCGCCGTCGCCGCATGGGTGGTGATGGCGGCAGGGCCCGGTAACCCCCCCTATGGGGGGGGAACGGAGCTCCGATCCGGATCCGGAGCTCCGAGCGGAGCGGAGTGGGCACAGGCGGAGTGGGGGCGGGGCGGAGCGGTCCGATCCGAAAATGGCGGATCTGAAAATGAAGCGGAGTGGGGGGTCCGTGCACATCCCTACTTTCCACCCCCACCCTGTCCCCTGTTCTCTTCCTTTTTTGCTTCAACTTTGAAAATGGTACGATAACCCAAGTTCCATTTTTGTGCTCAAGGGAAAGTATCTGCTTCATTGCAGCATTATTATTATTATTATTATTATTATTATTATTATTATTATCATCAATTATATACCGCCCCATAGCTGAAGCTCTCTGGGAGGTTTACAAAGATTAAAAAAAACCTGAACATTTAAAAACTAATATACAAAATTTAAAACCATAAACCCACTGATTTTAGCAGCTGCTTTGAAAGTTTCATTTCCAAGTGACTTTTGGCACAGGACTTTGTTTGCTTGTAAATGGATTAGATGTATTCTATCGTTTTGCCTCCAAAGAGAGTACAAATATAAGAAAGAAATCCTGCAGTATTTTCTCCCTGCTGTTGGTGGTCCCCACCCTATCTTGACCTACTTGCTGCATGAGAAAGGTATGTAAATATTTAAAGACCTCTCTTAAGTATTTCCCCTGCATGAATTATGCGTATGAAACGACGTTAGAGTTGTAGCTGCCAATTAGAATGCAGCAACGCTGTAGTTGCTGGTGTAGTTGCTGGTGTAATTATCCCCATGCAGCTCCAGTTTTGAATTTCAGAATCGACATTGAGGTTGTGCGGGTGTTGCTAGGTTTGGTTTGGTGAATTTGTGAATATTGCCAGATGCATTTGTGTCTGTATTCTGAATTCACTAATCCAGGGGTAAGTAACCTTTGTGGGCCTGTGGGCACATTTGGAAATTGGAAAAACTCTCCCAGGTAGCACCATGAAATGGCTGTCCTGGGAGATGTGGTTAGTCAGAAAGTGAGTCACAGGGTAGCCCAGAGGTATTCATGGGGGGTGGGGGGGTGGGGAGGGGATGGCAGCTGCTACTGGCCTGCACTTTTCTTTGTGGGTGCCAAAAAGAAGTGTCTATGGGCACATTGGTTCCTGCAGGCACCATGTTGCCTACCTCTGCACTAATCATTTACTACATGGTTTAATTTGTTTTTAACTGTGCATATTTATTGTTTTATACTGTATGTTTTTATCTGTACGCCGCTCTGAGATCTTAATGATATAGGGCGGGATATAAATGTTTTAAATAAATAAATAAAATAAATAACACCCTGCTTCATGGACTGTTTTTACCTTCTAAGCAAACACTAAAATGTCCACACAATTGACTGCCAGCCAGTTTCAAATTGTCCATTAGCTTAGTTAGATAATTACCAGGGCCCAAAAGTATTCATTCATTCCCCATTTTTCTGCCAGCTAGGCCCATGAGGAGCTAATAGTATTAAAACTATAAAGCAGCCTCCTCCAACCTGGTGCCCTCCAGATGTTTTGGGGCTAGGGCTGATCAAATATGTAGTCCAAAACATCTGGAGGGCACCAGGTTGGAGGAGGCTGCCATAAAATATGCACAAATTCAATAACATCACTACATCACATTACATTACATTACTAAAGCCTCATAAATTGCTGCAACAATATCGAAACCTTAGCAACACCCAGCATATAACAATCAAAGGTCTGACAAGCAAAGCCACACCATGTTTCTTAAATGCTAGTAGGGAGCTGAATTTTCAGGGCTCATAGGAGAAAAGATACCAAAAACAGAATTCATCTCTCCGATTTTTCTTCTTTTATTTCTCTCCTGAATTCACTATAGTATGCTGAGATGCGTCCTTTTCCCCTTTGCCATAATAAATCTTAAATTAATATGAACTCTGAATTCTTTTAAGTCCTTCAGCATAGGATAAAGGCACCCTTGCATTATTAGTCACTTTTGAGGTATATGGAGCCTGCCTACCAGCTCATCTTTCCTGAACTAAAATGCATATTCCGTTTTATTTATTACTACTTTGTGCATCTGACCTTTTAAACAGTATGACAGTGCTGACTCTTTTGTTTCTAAGGGCTTTCGGAAAATGTAAAGGTAAAAGAAAATGTAACTATGTGCCTGATTTACTTCACACGCTGCAAATTTAGGGCAGTACCTTTATGATGCCAATTTAACTATAACAACAGTAACTAGCATTTGTACAGGTTGTTTTTTTTTCAGTATACAAAGTTCTTCATGTACATTACTTTATTAATCCTTATAATATATATAAATATATTATACCTATATTGTAGATGAGTTGTTGGGTCCAGGAGATGGTGGCTTGCCTTTGGGCACCTAGTGTGTTCATGGGTGACCGAAGATTTGAAAACAGGAAGGGAAGTTAGGCGGGTTGGCATGGGACAGAGGACCAATTTGGACAACATGACAGCCCATTGTGAGTTAATTTACCCTGGGAGTGGGGACTGCTGCAGCGTGTGCCAGCCACCATTAGGAATATGCAAGCCTTGACCAGGTGTTGCCATGGCTTGTCGTGTAAACAACCCTCTCATAGCCCTAAAACAGACCATTGGTTCTGTGAGGGTTGTTTAACCTACGAATAACCCCACTGGGTGGTTTGCATGACACGACTGTACCACCCCAAGAGTTAATTAACTATGGTGTTGTATCATCTGAAATAGGACAGGGTCTTTACAGTGGTGGCCCCACAGTTATGGAACTCCCCTGGGAGATACAATCAATTCCATTCCTGTTTTTGTTTTGTTGTTTGGATGGACCCTAAAAATGTTTTTAATTGACAGGGTAGAAGTTAAATTACATTTCCATTTGTTTCTGTTGTCCTTGTTTCTAGATCTTGGTTGTCTGAAACAGAATGAAACTGAATATAACTGTCTGATTATTGTTCTTCTGCTCATCTTTGTTGTTGAATTTAACGTCGTTACCCTGGGAAAATACCACATTTTAAAAATATTCTTAAGTAAATGAACCAATAAACACAGAATTTGCCAACTCAAATTTACAAGTAATAATAGGCTTCAGGTAGTCCATGTTACTTTTCTAGGAGTGGAATCTTAACTGGACCTTCAAGCCCTAAGGCTATTTCTGCATATTGAATGTATGTGTATCCTTTAATGGGGTGACTGGATAATAGCTTTTTCAGGAGAGACGTATTTGGGCAGAACTTAAAGCTATATAATTATCTGCAACTGTCCAATTAAGGCTTATTTCCTTCTAAAAAGGCTGATTAATTTCACAGACCTGAGCCATCTTTCCCCCCTTCTAATTAGGAGTCTAGAGGGAGGCTAAACCTACTGTAAAAGTTTTATATGATCCTGTAGAAATTGTGGTTTCCCATTAAGAATGGACAATAATGGAATCATAATCCTGTTCAGGAAAACTGCAGAAGAAAGATACTATTGATTAATCTAAATCAGCCATCCCAAACCTGGTGCCCATGAGATATTTTCATATTCAACTCCCATCAGTCCTAGCCAGCACAGCCAATGGTCAGGAATGCTGGGCGTTGTGGTCCAAAACATCTGGAGGGCACCAAGATGGGGAAGGCTGGTCTAAATAAAAAGTTTTGCCATGTTTGTTTTTTTAAAAAATGACATCATTTCAAAGGAAAGGGGTTAAAAAAACCTTTCATTATTGAGCAGTATCTAGTAGGACACAACTTCTAATGCTGTTGGTGTTTTACTAGAGTAGTTTACGACAGCGCAATGTAATTTACATTAGTGGTTGCACCCCACTAGATATTAGCCCTTGCTTTTAGACAATGTATTTTACTAAATGTTTGAAAGCATTATATGAATGGAAACTTCTGATTATGACTAAGCAGAGATAAACATGAACAGTGTAGGGGTGAAAAGCTGCCTTGAGGAATTAGCAGGAGCACTGACAAAAAGCCCCATCACATCTAGTCAAATGCGCGGCTCTCATTGCTTCTTCTGTCACCGCTCCCATGTCGCTTCCTGAAAACAGGAAGTAATTAGCCCCGTTCAGTCAGGTAGGAGAGAGCAGCAACCGGACTTAATGAGGATTTTTTTGCAGCGCAATAATGGCCAGAAAGGGCGGAAGATGCACGAGAGGCAGACGACGTCATGTGAGTAATTCGCGAGTGCCCAGTAACAAGCGTGCAATAAAACGCTCTGCGGATGTTGCTTAAAGGCCACCAGTAGACCAGATATAATTTAGTGATAATTCAAACATTCCTTAACTGAAGTAGATTTGTCATCTCATGAGTCTATATCACTTTAGTTTTGGAATTTGCTTGGTTGAAAATACCCCACATGGGAATGATGTCCCTAAAAAAACATCCCCATGGGCTCTGGGTGAGCATCCCAAGGACCCTAGGACTGTTCAATTTCCCTCTTCCGAAGTCAGGCTACATCTCATCTCACCCCCCCCCCCCTTACAGCCAGTGTGGAAAGAACTGTGCTGGCTGTCCTCCAAAGTCAGAAAAGTGACCTTGAACAAGGAGGAAAGGGGATGTTCCGGTGGGTGGGAAGGGGAGGAGACTGGAAAGGCCAGGATACGAGTTCCAGCATCCTTTTCATCCCCCTTCAAAATGCCCTCTGAAATGAAATCCGCTAGATGGGTGGATGGAATGACAAATATTGCCTCCACCCCTCCTCTCACCCTGCGTTGGATAATCAGAAGCCTCTGAGTTCAGGTGATTCAAATCACTGAGGCTGCAATTGATAGAATTGTGCTCTAGAGAGGGGGCTTTTGTCAGCCTTTCTCTTGAACATAGTATTTTCTGCCATGGGTCACACTTTTTCAAGCACCCTTTCTTCCTTCCCCACACTTCACAGGCATTTTGTATGTTAATATTAATCCAAAGCTAATACATTTATTTGTTCAGCTTTTTGTTCCAGTGTTATTCAATAGTACCCCCCTTGCCTCTCCAAACAATTGCCTCAGCAGGGCTTTTGTGAGTGACAGACACAGTGAATCAATGTGAATAATATATACGCAAGATGTGGACTGTAGCAATAATTTAGTTTCCAAATGGACTTGCAGGAGCAGCAATGGTGGCACAGTGGTGGTAGTACTTGACTAGTCACCATTGTTCCAAAGCCCTCTGATAGGAAGCACTCCTTCTTTGAGGTACTTTCTGTAGCATTTTTATGTTGCTTTTTTAGTCACTTTCCTAGACAATTCTCCTAGCTCCCATGTTATGGGAGGCTTGTCAGCAAGCTAGACAAGAACTTTATTGTCTCTCCACATCAAGAACGGAAAAGCAACAGGAAACTCCTAACTTCATCCAGATACTAAACCGTGAAATGACACTATCCACACACATACACTTGACTATAATTAAGCCTAGTTACATGCAAGTTAAATAATCAGTTACATTCTTTCCTGTCTATCCCTGCCTCCACTTCTCTTCCATTCCTGTGTTGTTTCTCCTGTGCTGAATTTTAGATTTTATAAAGTTAATGGGAGCAGGGACCTGTCTTTTTGTTCCCTGTGAAATGTCATGTACATTGATTGTGGTATATGTAAGGAAGCACAGGGTTGAATAAATAATAGAGATGGTGAATCAACATGCCATAGAATATTGCTTGAAGTGACATTTCCAGGCTAATTTGAAACATTCTGCTCAGATAAAACATAGACAAATGTGTGAGGAAAAAACAAGTTTGTTTTTTAAAAAATAAGACTAGGAATTTTGTGGGGAACAGGGCATTCTGCATATCCCTGATGGGTGAATATCCTTGGCATCTAATAAATTTTATTATTGTGTCTCATTTATTCCCTTTCTGTTTATACATATTTCTTTTCTCTTGGGTTTCTCTAAAGAGTAGTATTCCTTCTTCTCTCCCCCACCCCTTCAGCTGCAATATTCTCTGTTTCATTTTTTTTATTTGTGTATTTATTTGCCTCCATTTCCTTCCTTTTATTTGATGGTAGTCTCTGTTACAATCCATAATTTTCTTGCCTTTTCACAGCAGCTAAAAGGGCTCTTAGCTGTGCAAGGAAAAATCCCTAAGAATTGCTATCAATTTCATGCTGTATCAGAATAGCATTTTATCAGAAAGAAGCCAATTTTACTGAGCTTATAACTTCCTAGAGCCCAATAAAAACCATTTGTTGAATTGGACTGTTCTTTACCCATCTCCCTGATACACAGGCAGCCATTTTGATGCAGCAAGTAACTGGGACAGTGATGTGCGCCCCTCTCTAGGGGTATCTTCTCACCACGGCTTTTTGTCTCTTTGTCTTCTTTTCACTTTGGCTCATCTTTGCCTTTTGTTCCTGTGCTGCTCTGCATGTTTTCAGAACTCAGCAACAGAGGTCAGTACAGGGCAAAAGACAGGGCAAGGGACCGATAGCCATAATAGGAATAAAGTAGATCGACTTGTCTAACCTGCGACTTCAAACAGCAGGTTGGCATACCTCCTTATGAGTGGAGATGCTCAAAGGGAGGTGTTTCAAAGTGCTATTGGTAAAATCGCAAGCTGAAGGAGTCATTTATGCAATGTTAGCTTTTTAAATTATTATTTATTGTATTTATATCCCGCCTTTTTCCTCCAAGGAACTCAAGGCGGCATACATAATCCTCCTCCTCTCCATTTTGTCCTCACAACAGCAACCCTGTGAGGTAGGTTGGGCTGAGTGTCTGTTACTGGCCCAAAGTCACCCAGTGGGTTTCCATGGCCGAGTGGGGACTAGAACCCAGATTTCCTAACTCACAGTCCAACACTTTAGCCACTACACCGGCTTGTGTTGAGGCGGCAGCTCACTCCACAATTGATTTAGTGTTGCAGCCACCAGCATAGAAATTTACAGTGCAATCCTATTCCCTACTCAAAAGTTCAATAAGACTTATTTTCAAGCAAGTAGGTATAATATTGCAGCCTTACATAGTTCCCATTTAGTCCTGCTATCAGGCAGTTGGGGAAAAAATCCTTGTCTAGAGGTACCCTTAGTGTCTCTTTAATGAAGTACAGACTTTTCTAGCTAACAACAGCGAAAATGACAACAACAAAGTCTTGAAGTGGAGTCTGACTTAGGGATACCACTTAGGGCCAAGTATAGACAACTATCTTGGGACATAACCTAGAAGAATTAGCTAGTGAACACATAGCCTTAACACACACTATTTTGTATCCCACATTTGAATTCTTTTTTTTTTTAAGCTGCATCATCTCCACCCAAAAACTGGCAACTTAACATTATATTAACATTAGGGGATTGTACTAATGGGCACATTACATTATTTTATTTATTTATTTATTACATTTATACACAACTCTATAGCTGAAGCTGTCTGGGCAGTTCACATTATTTAATGTGATCCATCTTAGTGGATTGTGGCCTAGGCAGGACCAGGTTTTTGCACAACATATTAAAAGAGTGTAACATTTCCAACTATATACTGTGGATACTTAAAGCCAGTGGCTATGGCCAAATGTCAGATATCCCTCACGATCATATGAGAAACATGGTACTGAGTTTGGGGATAGTCACATAACAGGATGGATTACAGGATTCATTAGAGTTACTGTAGGAATGTCAACACATATATTGTAGGTTTTCTTAGGCGAGACTCCTTTGGTGGAGGGAAAACGGTTGTCAGCTTCATGCATTTGATGAAGAAGGCTATTACCTACCACAATAGCTCATGCCACAATAAATATCACAGTCTTCAAGGTGCCACAGGACTCTATGTTTTTTGTTTCAACAATCTAACATTGCTACTCCTCGTAAATGAACACTGTGTGTGTGGTGTGTGTGTGTGTGTGTAAATGAGAACAGAAGAGGGACATATGGGACACAGCTAGGAATATCACCAGAGGTCCTTTTGGCACAAAAAGATTCATGTGCTAGAATTAGGTCATGCCCCTCATCCTATTTCCTGTATGCAATCATCTGACCCTGGCACAAACCCCAGTGCCCCTAAGGGGAGACGATCTGGTCAGACATCTGCTGTATCATTTAAGCCTTTAAACGAAGGACTTTCTAGTTTATGGAAGAAATGTGGCTTCTAGCAGTCTTGTATGATCTATGTTGTCTACTTTATGGCTTCTGCTTTATTTACATGAAGATGATTTCTTTTTAAACCCTATTTTTGGGAATTTCTTCTTAACTTACTTGTGAAAAGAGGACATTATATAGAGGAGCTACCACAAAGAAGGACATAACTCATGGGCTACTAGCTTCTAGTTGTGTAGTCAACTGGTGTGACCCATATGTCACACCAGTTGTGACATATGGGTCTCATTTACATAAGGGATTTGGGCAAGTACAGCTTGCCATGCAGAAATCCTTTGTGGCTGGTTACCCTTGCAAAATGACACAGGGCATGTCTACATCAGCCATTTATCCCAGGATCATCCCTGTGCATCCAAATGCCATACAGGGGATCCCTGGAGCAGACAGGGTGATTCCTCCATTTTTCTGGGATAGGTGTAGAAAGGGCCACAGAAGAAGTATAGATCAGTGCAAGAGCACATACATAAAAGGCCCTACTTTCAGTCAGCTCCAGGAAGGACTGGGAATGACTCCTGTCTGAAATCCTGGACAGCCGTAGCCAGTCAGTAGAGTGAGTACTGGGTTTGATGGACTAATGATCTCATTCACTCAAAGGCAGCTTCATATGTTCTTAAGCAGATAGGACAGTAGGGCACACATTTCTGCTGGTTTTGCCATGATCAAGCTGCATTTGGGCATTCCAAGAAGAGCCTGTCCAGTCATAGCACCAAAGGAGATGGACCTTGGTAATATTGCTCGGAAAATATGCCTCACATATTGCTATAACCAATGCATTTTTATCACAGGCATCAACGAAGTATGAGGCCCAATTGGCACTTTTAATTTAAATTCGCCTTATTAAAGACCACCCCCACCCTTAATTCTGTCCATTCTGTCCACTCAAGCATCAAGCTGGTTATGGTGCTCTTTACTGTGCATATATTTATATGTGTCATTCTTTTTGGCTGTTGCTCCACTTCATGGTACCTACACTGTTTGTTTTATCCAGCTATATCTTCTGTCCTCCCACAGATTTAGATTACGTCTTTTCTATATTAATTGTTAGAATATTTGAGGGAGTGGAAAGGATGGGGTTGGCATTGACTTTTTCTCTAACTTGTACAGGAAAAAATATCTAGAAATTATAAATGGTGTGTGTGTGTGTGTGTGTGTGTGTTAATGCTTTAGAAGTACACTGTGATTCCCAAATACAGTAATAGATTGCACCATTTTAAAAATAACTGAATAGTTGCATTTGTCTGGTGGATCAGCAGTTTACAGCTAGAAATCATTTCTAACACCCTTTTTTAATGTTAGGCTGCTTGTAAAGGGAGCGTGGCAGTGTTTTAAGTAGTGCAACGTGTTCAGTGAGTTTGGTGCAGTGCAGCAGGCTTGTATAATATTAGTGCTTCCTTCAAGCAATGTTTGGATCTTAGCACCACTTGGAGAGATGGAAAACATCCAAACTTTCACTATGCTGCTAAAAACGGTATTAACTGCTGGGCCTTTAAAACAAATTTCTCATTGGAAAGCCCACTATTTCCCTCATGTTTAACTTACAAAATAATAATTGAAGATAGTTTGTACTGATAGTAGAAATATCTCCATATTAGAAACAAGCATTGGAGGAAGGCACTGGTCACAGGCTTATTAAGGAAAAGATGTCTTTTGGAACAGAGTAGTCTAGGCCAGACCTACACCAAGCAGGATATAGCAGTATGAAAGCAGTATGAAAGTGGTATACGGTATGTGTCATGGCCCCCGACAGTTGTCACTGCACTTCAATACCTCTACAAAGCAGTAGTGTGGCTCCTGCCTCTTATATAATGCTTTCATACCACTTTCATAGTGCAATATCCTGCTTGGTATAGATCTGCCCCAAGTCTTCCCAAACATTTATAAGAGTACTGAGCATTCTGATCGATATTTACATGCCTAGAAAACAGGGCTTCCTTTGGGGAAAGGGTCTTTGACCCAAAACTACTCCCCAAAATGAAGAGCCTCATGCTCAAAACATGTCAGAATTTCCTAATAAACTTTGCTCAGATTTTCCTCTCTTTCATTGAGCAAGAACTCAGCTGCTGGCTGTTGCTCCTTTTGAATGAACTTGACAATTGTACTAAACTATATGAAGAGTCTATTGATACACACTGAAAAGAAACTTTAAATATTTCCTCCAAATACTGAACTAATGTAGCAAGCTCCCAAGACCAATTTGGTACTACAGCTATTTGGGATGTTGGAATGCACTAACCATTGGGATGCTGTACCTTTCAAGAGGGAGAAAGGTAAATAGATTAGTAAAATAATCATTTCTTGCACTTTTCTGTCACAGATTTTCTTTCAGTTTCTTTAACAACTGAAACATGGCATTTTAAAACTATTTGTTTTTAATCCAGGCCTGCCACTTCGATACAAAACTTGCATTCCTTAAGAGGATTTTAGACTTCTTCTATGATCTGGAATTTATTCATTCATTCAGTGGAAATGAATATCAATAAAAACTAATATGCCTTAAGGCACAGGATACAATATTTTACACACTTACATGAGAGTAAGTGATACTATATCAGTGAGGACTTTGGGCTCATCTACACCAAGCAGGATATCCCACTATGAAAGCGGTATGAAAGAGGTATATAAAAGGCAGGAGCCACACTACTGCTTTATAGCAGTATTGAAGTGCACGGCAAGATCTACACTATTGCTTTATGGTGGTACTGAACTGCACTGACAACTGTTGGGGCCCAGGACACATACCATATACCACTTTCATAGTGTTATATCCTGCTTGGTGTAGATGTGTCATGGCCCCCAACAGTTGTCAGTGCACTTCAGTACCATTATAAAGCAGTAGTATAGATCCTGCAGTGCACTTCAATACCGTTATAAAGCAGTCGTGTGGCTCCTGCCTTTTATATACCGCTTTCATAGTGGAATATCCTGCTTGGTGTGGATGAGCCCTTATAGCCCCATTCATTGTCTACCTACTGAAATGGAGCTAATATGCTCTGGATTGTGCTTGTTAATATTAACCTAAGGCAGATATTTATCACTTCTCATTACTTGTTAACTTATTGAAAGTTTGCACTACCTCCACTATAATGTGTTACATTTGAGTTAATATAGGGTGATATGAAAGTACTATCAGGTGTGAATAAGCTTTATAGTTGTTTATACTTCACATGTGCAGCCTATACTTGATGGTATAGTGATCTGATGAACACACATGTGTGAGTCAGCACATACCTGCAAATAAATATATTTCAGATGAATAGATTTGCTTTTCTATCCTATCTTGCTTCCAAATATCTTTCCTGTTTGCAAAAAAATCAGTACATGGTTTGGAAGTAATGTAATATACCAGGATATTTCCTTCTGCAGCTATTTCTGCATTTGCCAATTCAAGTTGTATTTTAAGAATCAGGCCATTTCTCCTCTTCATAGTATGGTAAGGTATAAACACATTATAAGCAATATCTCTTAAAATCTTCATCCATGCACTGGCAATATATTGCATTTTGTTCTCCCTAAGGGAAGCCATCGATGAGTGAATTTCTTTTGAAGAAGAGAACACTGGAGACTAATAGTGGCATTCGAATAATCTGTATATTTACAACAGCACAGGTGAACAATATTGTGAGGGTTCAAAGATAAGCACACTTACAAGCAGTGCTACCCTACAGTATTCCAGCATTGTGAAACCTTCAGATAGCTCTTCAGTGAATTCAAGGTGGATTTCATTATGATGTTTCCTTTTCATCTGATTCCTTCATAGAATTTGCATTGAGTGTGAGCTTTTATGAAGGAACAGCATGTACGTACCGTACAGGGCATTATATCCTGCTTAGTATAGATGTGTCATGGGCCCCAACAGTTGTCAGTACACTTCAATGCCACTAAAAAGCAGTAGTGTAGATCCTGCCTTTTATATACTGCTTTCATACTGCTTTCATAGTGGAACATCCTGCTTGGTGTAGATGAGCCCAAGGAGTCAGGGGTAGGCATTCTTGTGAAACCTGGTGATGCCCAAACCCATGCATGGAGCCTGGGTCCCTGGTCCTCCTCTTTTTTGCTGCAGTCTATTCAAGTGCCCTCTCTAATCATGCATGCAGTGACAAAAGTGAGGAGATGGAGCTCTCTCTCCAAACAGTTGTGTAGATTGGGCCCAATGGGTATGAGTAGGTGGTCGAAGGTGACTTCAAGAGTAGGGGGACAACTCAAGGAACCTTGCTCAAGCCCACCCATCCCCCAGAAGCTAGAACTGACACTGCAAGGCATGCTGGGGGGGGGGGAAGTAAACGTGTATTGCAGCCATTTTATGGAAGACCTAGCTTACAGTCAAGCCACCAGTCACAATCACTTGGATGATCGTTCAGAATCTTGAAGAGTGGAACACAAAGTTGTGTTCAATAATGCATGCTGTGAACAAATACTTAGAAATAATCTGGACGTTTTCAGATCACATTCATGGTACGGTGCACGAGAATCTCTCATTGGATAGGCATAAGGGGTTGAGAAGTGTCCTTTTCCTGAGTGTTTTTATAACACAGAGATAATCCAGCATGGCGCTGTTTCATTGCAGCCTATTCTTTTCAATGACATTCCCTTTTCAATTAAAAATCACATGGTTGCTGTTTGTCGCTATCTGATGGAGCCCGTTTTGAACACAAAAATATCCAAGACCTGGTAAGAAACTGGGGTTTGGGGAGGATAGGTTTTTTTTTGTAATGTAGAGAATCTCAAAGTTAAAAAAAAACCTTCATACAAAGAATAAATATTTCAAAAACCTACAAATGCATCCTGTTCTACACAGGGACAATTATAAGTTTGGATCACCCTTCTATTTGTTGTGCTGCATGTACTAATGCTACAAATTACCCCTGCTATATACCCAAGGAACTATGGGGCACAAATCGTTTTAGAATTCAGTGCCAAACCTGATCTGAAACTAGACTAAAATGAATCTAGATGTTTAGAAATGTTGCCACGGGCAACAGGAGAAGTTAAATAGAACTTTAATACAACATGTCATAAAATGTAGAATAAAATACAATATAGACTCAGTGAAAGGAATTTTAACAGTGCCCTGTTACTGATCACATTCATCTCTGCTGGCCAATACAAAAAGAATGAAATAAGCCCCATGCAATCATAGGGAATAAGTACTACTATATTTAACAGGCTTTGTTGAATTGTAGCGATTTATATTACTATAATGAATATAAGGTATCGACCAGATTTCAAGGAACTCAGTTTGTCTTTTTCATCTCTTGCATCCTTTTATGCTGTGTTGTGCTATATATTCCAAAGATATTAAAATAACTGAATCTTGCCTTTCCCCCACTCATTGATGCACCGTCCCCACTATTAAATAATTTATTTAATGCTTAAAACTAAATGTACTCACAATTGCAGTCACCATATAATTGCCCCTCCCCGTTAGTGATCTTGTTGTTAAGTTCACTCTGTAATATGAAATTGTTTAATTTTTATAGTATAATAAATTACTGCACAAACAGCTCTACTGGGAGTTATATACCCGACGTTAATTACAGACAATTTCCAATTCAGATTTCTTGGAAATGGAGAGTAACAGAGAATATTCTAACTATTCTTTTGCTCCAAGCTATTCCTCTATTTAATAATTAGAGTAATAACTGCAGACTGTGGCAAATGCACATGCATTTAAATATAACATTAGACACTGGCCTAACCTTGGTTATATAAATCAATCCAGATTTGTGAATTTAGTATGCAAAACACGTACAAAGGAACATAAAAGTGAATTTCTCAAAACAGTTTTATCATTAAATAGTATGATTATGCATATCTATTGATCTATCTGTCTGTCTAATGAATCTTAATTAGTTTGATGTGGACCAGGGCTCCAACTATAGGCTTTATTTCACATTCCTAGTGAAGATGCTGCTAACACAAATGTATGTTAGTTTCCTTCTGTTCCATCTTAAGATACTGTGGATGGGGCAGTAATGTAACATTGTACTGCTTATGTTTAATATGATTAATGTATGTATAAATTTCTCTTGCACAATTCAGTACAGCAGTTCCTTGAGTGAACAGGCTCTTTGATGCCCATACAGTACATCTGCCCATCCCATTAACTTCAGGGGAGGGGGTAACTCCATTTTACCCAGAGGGTCACGTTGAAGTTAACAGGGAAGTCAGTGCGTGCAACACTGCAACAACCCATCAGATTCTTGTGCAGTGGAGCTTGTGGATTCATCCATAAGTAATATGTAGTGAACTCTTATTATGCACTTTAATGTATTATGGCAGATAGAATGTTGGATTTAGGCTGATTACAGCTGTTGACTGTAATCATTATGTGGGCTATACATGTGTGGGTATAAAAGATGGAGCTTCATATTCTCAGGTCCTGGGACAGCAAGTGAGATACACTACTGAGGTGGTCCCTTGTGAATCGCCAAAAAATAGGACCTGCATGCATCAAAAAAAGATGGCAGAAGGGGACACCAATTTGCATGAAATCTCCACATGCTAATTTAGATGTATATTGCAGATTTAGAAATAATCATGATAATTTAGATAGAAAGACAATACATCTCACCATAGTATGGAAGACTCTGATCAGGTGACCTGTGGGGGATTTTGCAGTCTGCTGACAAATACTATTGATGATAACTGCAAGGCCCAGGTCTCCCTCCTCTTTTTTTTCCAGTTGGACTTGGACTGGACAGCCCTTCAAATAGAAGATACCTTCAAAATAGTGGTCTGTCCGCTGTAAAAGAGGTCACATGGCCACCCTGTACACTGTCCCTGAGTGGAACAGAAGTTTGCTATTTCCTTCATGGGATCCAAATGCTGAACTTATTTGCCCATTTGTGATGATAGCAGTGAATTTGGTTTCTTTAAAAATAAAATTAAAAAATCTATTGCTTTCCTCCTGACTAATACAAGCACCACAGCTTAATTTTAGTCTAAACTGGATACATGTTATTTAACTCCCCCTCCCCTGCTGCTGCCAATTCCCATATTGGGAGCTTGTACATCTTTCCAGGGAGTAGGAAGCCTGAGGAAATTGTGCTTCTTGACTTCCAGCCACACCTTCATCACATCCAAGGGCAGTCTGAGATGACATTTCCATACAGAGATTCATTTCTGTTTATAGGTTGTTTTCTTTACTTTCTATTTACTGTGTCAATGGACTAATGATTTCTTTATGCAATTTTCATCTAAAGAGGCTTGGTGCTTATTTTCTTCCTGTAGCAGTACTGTTTAATTAGGCAATCACCCGTGTGTCTACATGCTGGTAGGAAGAAAAGCGACAGAAATTACACAATGCGTTCATTTAAAACTCTGCAAAAGATACTCTTTAACTAACAAATTGAATCTGGGGGAGAGGGTTAAGAAAATACAGATGAAATTATCAGAGGCCCAGAAGTAATAGGGAAGTGTCTTGTTAGCACACATCTATTTTTAAACTGTCTTCTAGATGTAAATGGTTTAATTTCTGCACATCACAATTCCTCCTTGTTATTCACACATTGAATATAATAACTGGTTTGTTCTCTTATTGATATAGTCCAGATCTACACTAAGCAGGATATAGCACTATGAAAGCAGTACGAAAGCAGTATACAAGAGTCAGGAGCCACACTACTGTTTTATAGCGGGGTTAAAGTGCACTGACAACTGGTGGGGCCCATTGACACATATACCACTTTCATAGTGCTGTATCCTGCTTGGTGTGGGTCTTGCCTTTTATATACTATTCTCATACGCTTCCATAGTGCAATATCCTGCTTGGTGTAGATTACGCCATAGTCTGGATGGGTCTTTGTTTTTTGATGGCCCCTCTCTTGAAATGTAATTCCATTTTTCACATATCCAATTCATATATTACTTTTCTGACTTGATAAAGACATCAAACATTTATTTTTACCTCACAGTTCTTGTGAATATGTCCCACAGGGTGACAGCTGGTATAAACCTGAGAACTACAAAGCTCCCATATGGGACTCATAGTCCCCATGTAAGGCCACATAATTTTTTTTTAATGTTTCAGGAAGATATTTTTCTTAAATTCAACAATATTCAGATTTGACTATGGGATACAATCTCACCTAACTGAGGTAAAGAATCATATGTACCTGCCCGGCCCTAAGGTCATCCTCAGAGGTCCTTGTCTATGAGCCCCTGCCAAAGGAAGTGAGGCAGGTGGCTACCAGGAGGAGGGCCTTCTCTGTTGTGGCACCCCGGCTGTGGAATGAGCTCCCTAAGGAGGTTCGCTTGGCACCTACATTATATTCTTTTAGACACCAGGTGAAGACCTTTTTATTCTCCCAGTATTTTAACAGTCTATAAATTAATTTTAACTTTGTTGTTTTAAATTTGTATTTTAAATTTGTATTTTTGCATTGCTGCTGTTTTTATCTTGGTTGTGCTTTTATATTGTATTTTATATTATGGTTTTATACTGTTGTTTTATACTTTGAATTATCTTAATTTTGTAAACCGCACAGAGAGCTTCGGCTATTGGGCGGTATAGAAATGCAATAAATAAATAAATAAATAAATAAATAAATAAATAAGGATATGCATCCCACTGCCCCGAAGTGCTTCATGACTGACAAGCTCCTAGTGCTTTTCCACTCAAAGTTACAATTATTTATTTATGCGCTTTTAAAAATATAACTCACAAAACATAAAATATTGTGTGATCAATAGAATACACATAGTTGGTTTCAAAAATTAATTTTGCCGAAAGGTCAAAATTGTAGTTTATTTTTACTTTGAATTTTCTTGTTCCAGAAATTTCTTTCTGTGATATCTATTTTTAAATTTAAAAAAAACCTAAATTATAAAAATCTTGCCACTAAACATTACAAATCAATACACAGTTTCCCAGCTCTGCAGCTTGTGATCTGTGCAGATTACCTGTCTGTTCTTTCTTTTATCAGGTTATGTACCTTATTTCCAAAAGAATGTCCCAGTAGGAATGATGCTACTTCATGACTTAATATAATTGCCAGGGTGTTGGGATGGAGGGAAAGCAGGGTGCCCCTTTGTCAGGGATGGGAAAAATGGGATCCTTTAGATGCTGATGGACTGCAACTTCCATCAGCCCTAGGCATCATAGCCCATGGTGAGGGATGATAGGAATTGCACTCCAACAACATCTGGAGGGCCTCCCCCCATTCCTGCAACAGGGGAAGCCATCTTTCCTCCCCAACAATACCCCTGGCAATGATGTTCTGTTGTGATGTAGCATTGGGCCGTTCTTTTGGAAATGAGGCATGCAGCTGTTGATTGCCTGAGGCAGCAGCAAAGCATTTGTTGTTAATAGAAAAGTAGAAAACTGCCTCTTATTATAATGGAAAGTCCCCTCGCTACTCTCCTGAAGATTAATAGATTTTCCCCACCCCCTGAAAACTATTGCTTTATTCCCACTACCTCCACCCTTCTGAAATAAATAGTAACTATGTGCAAAATACTTTGATCCAGCACTAACTCTGCCTCTGTCAGCAAGAAGGGAAACATCTGGAGTTGGCATTGTCGGGCAACTGCGGAGGCTCACGCCCAAGCAGGAGTCCCACAGCCAATCCCTAGAGCCCACTGTCCTTGCTACTCTTCTTCTTTGCTATCACTTCCTGTTTAACTGGCCTCTCCAAATGAGTGAGCAGTGACAGGAGCAAGGGCATCGATGAGGATTTGGTCCAGAGAAACAGGACAAGTAAATGAATGAGAGCAATAACAATGAGGGGGAGGTGGGGCTACTTAGGTAGGGGGCCCTGTGGGTGCTACTTGAGCCCACACCGAGCAGTTCAGCCAAAGGCAGCTGGAGCGCTCAGCCAGTCACTGCCAGAAGCTTCACTATCCAGCACCCTGACAACCCTCAAATCCATTCTTATCGAAGTCAACGGCAAATTTCGAATTGATTATAAGGACTCTGAATTGCATTTTCAGCACTCCGAGCACGCCAATGGAATAAACCATGTTTGGACCTTAATTCGAACTTGTTTCCACATCTGACAGCCCTGTTCAACTTTATGTAATAATTACTCTGAAATTATCCCCAAAATAATAGCTTGCAGGCTATAGGTAAGACAGTCCGTTCCTATTCTGCAGAAGGGAATAAACTGCTGGCGAGTCTGAACGGTAATGAACTCCCACAAGAGCTAGAGTGCTAAAGCACACAGCAGGCATATTAGGAGTGCATGCGGCAGGGAGGGTGTTCAAAGCAGAGCGATGTGGGAGGCACCCGAGTACAAGAAAGAATATGACGGGAGTCACACAATGCACTCTGATATGGAGGGTGTTCTTTGATGAATGTCTAAAGTGCCTTGTGGTTATTATGTCTTCTCCTTTGGGACGCCTGTAGGATGGCCATCTCAACATTGCCCCCCCAAAAAAGATGACATGCACCACTGAAAAAGAGAACAAAAGAGGACATCAATTGGCATAGAATTTGCACATGCTAATTGATATGTACGTATGCAAATTTATTAATAATTACTAGAATTTAAATTTCACAGCCCAGATCAGTTCTCTGTCCTTATTCAGTGAATGTTTCCCCTGAGATGATCCAGATCCTGCTCTAAAATAAATTATAATTACCTTTATTCAATTCAATCACCATTACCCTCCCCGATAGCAAATTAAATTAGACTTAAATAGGGTGCTTCTGGTTTTGGTGGGCAGGTGGATTGTTACTATAAGGTGAGGTGTTCCGGTGGGTGGATGATCAGCTTTTTCTTTTCTTTAACTGAATTAAGCCAGGCAGAACGGTTCTGCTCATCCGTTGGTTTAACTTTTGCCTGTTTGATTTAATTCAGTTAAGAAAGAAAGAAAGTAAGTCAGACAATTTTCTGGAGAACCTTTGAAATACCAGACTGCCTAGTACAGAAGAGGAAACTTGACTCGCAGTGAAAGAGGAGTCTTGTCTGGAACAAAAATGGGGCTTCTAGTTGGATATTTTTTCTCTGGATGTGTAGAGGGATATAGAACTCCATCACACCAGCGATTTATTGCACACTCGCCATGCCTGGTATGCAGTTTTTCAGCCCGGTAGTCACATGACGTTGTTCCCGACCTGCACTCAGTTTGCCTCTTCCCCTCCATGTTTGATTTCTTTTTGGAACCGAGAAAGTCTGGATTATTTTCCCTCCCTGTGAAATAAATGCACTCCTCCCTCCCGTGTATTGCTGTCATTGCATTCTATCCGACCATCCTGTTCTTTGTTGAGTGGGTGTGAGTCTAAGTGTGGTCTTGCTAACAAAAGAGGAGGGCGGGGCAGTTCTCCACACAACCATGAAGGGGGAGGGAGAGAGGTTCCATTTAACTCTATGTTCTTACTCCTGAGTAGGCATTTTCACCTTAAAAGAAATGCGGAAAATGCACCCTCCTTGCCCACAGCTCCCTCATTTCTAAAGATAAAGTGATCAAAATTGGCACAGTGATAGCTCTTAAGGAGGGCTTTCAGTATTCCAAACTTGAATCAGATTGGTTCATCCTTGGATTTTTAAGAGATTTTTTTAATTCCCCCCCCCTCAAACCCTTTTTCCTGGTAGTCCACAAGTGCAAAGAATCTATCTTCCTTTCCTTGGATCACATGAAGCTGTGCATCTCCAGGTTCATAAACTACAGATCTGCTGTTCCTTTACTCGAGAGTAAATCCACTGATTTCAACTGCTTTTACATCCAAGTCATACTAAAATCAGATGCATGCTTACCTTTGAGTAAACCCCATTGAATAGAGAGAGACTTACTTCTGAGTAAACAGAAGTAAAACCTCAGAAGTAAGCACTTCTTTCCAGTTTGCTGTTTTAGACTTAAAAAAAAAAAGCTTCTGAGTGACCACAATATTAAAAGTCAGTTCTATACGTGTTTACTCAGTTACTGGGTTTCTTAATATGAACTCCTAAATGGATTGTTTACTATGGGTGTAGTAGGAAGGACTGAAACTTCATCCAGTGAAGACAAAGGTACTCCTGGTTAGTCAAAAGGCTAACTGGCCACAGTCACACATGCCTTAGTTACAGCTTGTTTGGACTGCCGTAACATGCTCTACATGGGGCTGCCTTTGAAACTGTTCAATAACTTCAGCTGGTACAGAATCCTGCAGCTGTTGACCGGTGCCAGTTATAAGGAGTATGTGACTCCCTTTTTCCAACAGCCTCACTGGCCACTTGTCTGTTTCCAGGTAGAATTCAAAGCATTGGTTATGACTTACGGCTTGGGACCAGGTTACCTGAAAGACCGCCTTCTCCCATACAAGCCTGCGCAGATCTTAAAATCTTTGGGAAAGGCCCTTCTTTTTAGACCACTATCTTCAAAGGCGCATTTGGTGGTGACATGAAGGAGGGCCTTCTTGGTGGTCGCTTTCAGGCTGTGGAGATCCCCATAGAGGAAGGCTAAGTTTGCTCCCTCTGAGCTGTACGTTCACCAACATGCAAAGACCTTTTTAGCAGGCCTTTGGTGTGTAAGCGGGTCTGTTGGGTGGATGTAGTTTTATTCTGTTATTGTTGTGTTTTTAATTGTGTTTTATTGCATTTGTTCTATTATTGTTTTAATCAGGTTTTACCTGTGATTGTAAGCCACCTTGAGTGGCATTTTTCTTGGTAGAAAAGTAGGGTACACATCAAATAAATAAATAATACACAAATAGGATAGGCTCAGAAACCATTGGTTGTCAAAATAACCCGTTGTCCAAGACAACTCAACTCTTATTGTTCAGTTTAGTTGCTTTCTAAGAATCTTTTGTGTAATAATACAGCACTCTTCAAAGGCCTCTGTGCCATTTATACTGGGGAGGAAGGAGCGCCTTCCGCTCATTTTCATGTAGCAGTAATTAAGCAAAGGACAGATCCAGTCTTACTGGTTTCTTAGCCACCTCTCAGCTCAAAATATGACACCTCCTCCTCTCTGCCCCAATTAAAAATGAGCCACTGACCAGGAATTTGAGATGTTAAAATCTTCTTTGGCTGAACATTACAAAACTTGGTCAAATATTTATGTTGTCTATATTTCACTTAATGATTTGGGTTTTTTAAAAAATGTTTGTCTAAATATTTAACAGTTCTGACAGGTTTCTCCGCTTTTTTTGCTCAGTTTTTGTATCATATCAAATGGCACATTGAATCAAGGGCTGCGAATATTAAGCTGTTAATAAGATGCAAAAAAAATTCCATTTAATACTTCAAAGCATGCAAGTGGGCACTTCAAAGCAGAAACAGAGGCGTTTTAGCTATTGTTCTGTCTTACATTGCTTCTCCCTGGTCAACTCCGGCTGGTAAAACAAAAGGAACATGTACTGGGAAATGATGATGGGGTTGGGGGGGGGGTTCGGTTGGGCAAACACTGCTATTCATTTCATATGTGTGTGGCAGAGATAAAATGAATTACTGCATTGCAGCTAATAATGCATAAAGGCTATCCTTTGAATCGTGGGTCTTCTGTTCTTTATAATATTTGTGTGTGTTTAAAGAAAATCTGTGGATTTTGTTTGTACGCAGCGCAGTGTGCTGTTCTTCCCAGGGGACCAAACTGCGAAAACAAAAAGTAGTAACCAGTTAATGCCGCATAGTTTTCCGACTCTGCACAAAAAAAGCAGAAGCAAAAATGATTCCAGGCTCTGATAAAACAATCACTTTGTAACACCACAGAGAAAATTTCCCTATTGTGTAAATGTGGAGAGTGGTGGAACTGAGGACAGTCTTTTAGGGACCATCTGCATGGTGATGTTTTGGACCAACACTGTATTAAATTATTCGAAGACCAGTAATGCAGACCCCCTCCTCGCCCCCCCACCTCTTCAAAGCACCAATTAATATTTCCAGGCATAAACCCCTTTTTTATTTTTAATCTTTAGATGCGAAGGTTAGTATCAACAGATTAAAAATTAAAAAACCAGGGTGGGGGAGGAATGGGGCAGCCAGAGCGAGGAGAGCTGGCTGCCCCATTCCTCCCAATCCCCAGTGCTTGTCCCGGCAGTGGCAGCTGACTCCCAGCTGCCCTGTTCCTCTCCTCCCACTCCACCCCTGTATCTTTAAAATATATTTATTTATTTACAGTGTGGAGCCCGGAGCTCCCTGTCCACCCCCTTCCAACACCCCCTTTAAATTTTATTTAATTTTTCTTAAAAAGGCTCTGCAGAGGCGCGGAGCCTGGCTCCAAGCTAAAAAAATGGGTAATTACCCAACTTTTTTAGTACAGAGCTTTGGGGCTTTGCCCCTGGATCCCTTTGGAGTGGTGACTGTATCATGTAGATCACTTGCTGCCACTCCAAAGCTACCCCAGGGTAAAGTGCCTGTGTATGCGAGCCCTTGGTTTTGGCTGCTATGAAGGGAGGCAGCAACCTGTCTTAGAAATGTCTAGGTTGAGAAGCAAACTTTTTTTTGAGAATGAAGGTCAACAAAGCTGATTGGCAGTTAGAAGCTCTATGAAGAAGAAAAAGGATTGCCTAGGAAATTTGAAATAGGAGTTAGAAGGAACTATAAGCAAAGCTAAAAGCATTTCAATAAGAACAACAAAATTTAGCAAGTGTGAGGAACCTGTAGTAATCCAGATGATGTTGAACTACAGATCCCATCATCCCTGCCCATTAGCCAAGCTGGCTGGAGCACATGGGAGCTGGAATCTAACAATATATGGAAGACCACAGGTTTCCTATTCCTGGTGTCAATTAGTTTACATCATGATTAGAGAGATATTGCTAGATGACACCATTTGTGGTGGTTCGTGGATGACTGGCTTAAAGTAGTATAAAAGTGTCTCCAAAATAAAAAATGTTACATAGCTGTTGATATTAGTTCTGTGGAGTTCTTGGAAACTATAGCCCCAAAGGGGAATAATTAATTCTGTGGAATGGCAACCATATACAGCACAGGACCTCTGACTCCAGACTACAACTCTTGTCAGCCCCAACCAGAATGGGCCAGTGATCAGGGATGATGGCAGTTTTAGTTGAGCAACATCAGGAGGGTTACACATTACTGTCCCTGATTTACTGGGGTTGGGTTCAGATGTCTTGATACCAATTTTTACTTAGGCCCATGTACTCCAGTATTCTGAAAGACATAAAGAAAACACATCTGGTTTGCCAGATGTATGCTGCCTCTGAAAAGTGAGCTTCTATTATCTAAAATGGTTGATAGACATTGATGGTTTAGCCTCCATAAATTTGTCTCATCCCTTTTGAAATCCATCTAAGCCATTTCAAGGTAGTGAATCACATGTGTTAATTCTGTGATCTGTTACTTATGTATACTTTATTTCTTACTCTACTAAACGTACCATCATTGAACTTTACTGGATGACGACAAGTATTAGTATTAAGAGAGAGGGACAAAAATGTCTTATCCACTTGCTTCACAAAATTCATAACTTATAAACCTCAGTGATAACTTGTATGATGCTATTTAGACAAAATGTCACAGCTCAAAGTGCTGGCTTCTGTCTTTGAACAAGTCATGAGATAATAAAAAGTGCCACTGTATGATTGAGATATCTATATCTGTAATGATCAATACAGATATAGATGAGGTTTAAATTACTTAGGAACTGTCTTTTGTCCCAGTGCACTCTGGTATGTATATATAGTGGGCTTTTCTATAGATAAAATAGCTAACTGAAAATAGAAACAACATGACGAAAACAATATCCACACTTAAAATGTAGGCTGGAAAGTGTAGGCAGTCAAAACAGTCAGTGAGGCAGCAAACTCACCTACCTCCCATATCTACATTTATATTCATATCCCCTGAAAACTTTTCAAGCCTCATCCAAACATTTTGGCCTGTTCAGAAGACACCTTAAACCACAGCTTTAACCATGGTGAATAGGGCTTTTTGCCTTGTTCACTATGGTTAAAGCCATGGTTTAAGGTGTCTTCTGAAGAGGCCCATTGTCTCCTGGTGAAATTCAAAACAGTTAAATAGCAGCTCCTGAGATTAAATTTCACATCACATTATGTCAGCTGTTCCATGCAGAATCAACTGTGCCAAGTTGAGATACGATTTTTCGTTATGCAAAGCCATGTTTCTTGCATGTTGTTTGGAATGACCACCCTGCCGACATCAGCTCAGCTGCAGGGTGCCCTTTTGTGATTAACTATCCCATTGCCTTGGCTATTGTTTTCCTTTGCTCCACTTCTGTATCCCATGCCGAGGCAATAAGCCTGTGTGCACCAGTTGCTGGGGAACATGGGTGGGAGGGTGCTGTTGCACCATGTCCTGCTTGTTTATCCCTGGCTGATGGCTGGTTGGCCACTGTGCGAACAGAGTGCTGGACTAGATGGACCCTTGGTCTGATCCAGCATGGCTCTTCTTATGTTCTAATGTAGATGCTCACTATGGCAGCAGATAAATGCATAGTATTGACCATTGTTGGCTCAGTAGCAGAAATTATGCCAGAGGTGTTTTAATATGTAGCAGGAAGATACACTTTGCAAATGCTTAGGGTTGTCCTTTTAACTCCTTAAATATCTGGCTTCCTCCTTCACAACCATCCAACCACAGGGTTCCATTTTTTACTTTTACATTTGATAAATACGCGCCTGTTGGCTTCAGTGTGAATTGTGATCTGACTGCTCCTCGGTTTTGCAAAACAGAAAAAAATGAATACAACTTTAGGAGAATATTGATTCAAGCCACCCACTCCTTTCTTAAAATTTATTGTTGAGTTTATGTATTTCAAATTATTTTTAGACTGCCTTTAAAGGCAAAACCCTCTCTTTTGGCTTTACGAAGCTATCCATGCATATTTTTTGACTGATGAATCATCTGCATGCTTCTTTGTCTGACCATGTGCCCAGTTCTCACAAGCAGGCTCATGACCTACTGAACCTTCAACTGAAGAATTGCTTGTATGAACTATAATCATGGATTAATCATAATCCCTGTGTCATAGACGTGCAGAAACACAAGAAGCTGCCTTATTGCAGGTCACACTGTTTGTCCATCCTTGAGTTGTCTACTCTTTGATTGACAATGGCTCTTCAGGTCTTAAGCTGTGTTCTTTCCCATCAGCAGTTACATAACCCTTTTAGTTGGAGGTGTACGCTTGGGATTGAAGCTAGGATCTTCTACATACAAACCATGTCTCTGCCACTAAGCTATGGTCCCTCCCTGAGGAAGACTTCCACATGTGTATTCTTTGAGGTATGGCATGTGCAGAATAATAATAATAATAATAATAATAATAATAATAATAATAATAATAATTTCTTACCCACCTCTCCCTCTGGATTGAGGCGGGGGACAACATAAATGCAACAGTACAATACATAAAACTGGTTAAAAGAGCATATAAAACCAATACAATATTAAAATAATAATCACCACTTCTTAAAATTCTTAGGTGTAGATAGGTACTGCACGCACAATGCCCCTACTGTAGACACTATCCAGAGGTGTATGCATTTAACCGTCCCAGTCAAACACTTGGCAACAGCTCTTAACTGCAAGGACATAGGTCTGGGGTTAACATCCCCTCTCCCCTTTCCCTATAGAATAGATCTTTGACATTTTTTTCCTTGACAATATGCAACAAGTACTTTGAGTAATTAAGTGATGAGAGACCAGCTCATGGAACTGCATGAAAACCCTGTATAGGTAGCTCTCCACCTCACTCCAATTATTATATTTCCTGCTGTTCTGCTTTGAGTGGCAATCCTGAGGCCTCAAATTCTAGGAATTTTTTTTGCATCATTTGCTGTCGTCTCCTGAATGTCACATAATAAATGAAACACATCAGTCACCGCATGTCGTTGTTTGCATAAAGTCTTGTTTAAACCAATAGCTTTTATGTAAGGTATAAGGAGACAAAATTGCATTTTCTAAGAAAGATTTTTCATACTAATATGCGGACCTATAATAAATGTTGTTTGCATTTCTTCCTTTAAACCCACATTGGCTGTGGTCCTCAAGGAGATGGTACACAAATATTTAACATCTATTTTAATTTATTGAAATGAATCTAACCCCTCTAAACCACTATTTGTTTAGAGATATAACTCTAGTTACAATTAAAGGTTTTTGACAGGAATTTGACCCATTTCCTGCTTAGTCCATTTTATCATTACAATTTTGTTGAAACATAGGCCAGATCTACATCTAGCAGGATATAACACTTTGAAAGTGGTTTGAAAATATTATATGGGATGTGTCATGGGTCCCAACAGTTGTCAGTACCATTATAAACTGTTATAAAGCATTTGTGTAGACCCTGCCCTAGTAAATGAGCAAATCTATGGTCCCTAGGTAGTCTCCTAAGGTCTTAGACAGAGCTCTGACCTTAGAGGTTTTTTCCAAGTAAAATTACTAGGACATTAATTTACAAATATTTTCATTATGACAGAAGAGATGCTTGGAGATATAATGAGGATTTATAATCATGTTCTGTTACATTTTCATTTGCCAAATGATGTTTGTATTTGTAATTGGATTGAATTTAGGCAGGCATGAGCAAACAAACACATTCTTTCACTCACAGAGGTATGCAAAGAATGTTGAAATACACAGAGAATTCCAGAGATTTGATCTTCTTCTTCTTCTTCTTCTTCTTCTTCTTCTTCTTCTTCTTCTTCTTCTTCTTCTTCTTCGACATACAGCAAGGTTGAAGACAGAAAGCTAAGGGAATCTCTTTTTTATTTATTTTTTGCTTGCTTCATTATTGGCATCAACAGAATGTGAAAAGACAATCAAAACATGCCGAGAAATAGATAGCTGATACTCCCTGTGGACAGTTAACATTAATACATAAACACTTAGCGGTGGGGAAAGTGTTTGGCGTATGGCCACTTCACGCTATCGCATTGCTAAAATACTTGGTAGGCAATGTTTCGCTACACTTGGCCTACCTCAGTCAATTGAAACCTGGTACTTATGTTACCAGCTGCCTGAATGATTAAGAAGGAAAATGGATTTATGTTGGAGAGATGCCGATATCTGTCTAGCAGATAGATGCCTGTCAGAAAACACGTTCTCACATGGATAATGCTTTCAGAACAGAGTGTTTCTGATTTATTTTGGTGCCAGTCAGTCTAGCACATCGACCCATCTGTCTCCCCTCCAGGGGCCTTTGGGGAATCAGGCAGGGGTCTTTCCCAGTGTTGCTTATCCGGCTGCCTTCATGGATGCCTGGGCTGGCAGGTGCTGGCTTTGGTTTGAAGACCATAGCATTACCAGTCCCAGGAAGAGGTAGGAGGGGAAGAGAGGTAGTGCAGAGCTAGACACTGTCCCAACTAAACTTCCAAGAAAATAGACCTGTCCAGGTGAAGTTTACAGATCCAATGAAAGGAAATCTTTCCAGGATTTGAGTACAGACCTTACTTAGAACTGTAACCAATAATTTATTCTGTGTGCTCTTGCCTGTTGCCTCCTGCCCCCCAAAAACTGATCCTGGAATACCCTTCTTGCCTTTCCCTCCTATTCCACCCCCACCCACCTCCACACACACAAATAGACTGATCCTGGAATACCATCCACCCCCAGGTGTTCAAATTTTGGTAAAGCATCTTTACTAATAAGTTGCTACATGGTGGACTGGGTTTTCAAGGCAGCTGCCGTTTCTCCATTAGCCCAGCTGGAGCCAAGTTTTGGCATGGCTGCTTCTGCTGTTGGAGTTTGGAGGCTGAAGAGCATTAGCTAGAGCAAATATTGGTTATAGGTTGGCCAAGTCCCAAGATTTTGTTCCAAGCACATTTTGTATTGCAGCAATGTATTCCCAGATGTTTTCGCAGTACAGAGGGTGTAGATCAGCTGCACGTTAAATCTGTACAAACTTGGCACTGGCCTGCAATAAACTACCAATGCAGGCAGGTCCATGCACTTTTCTAACTGGAGAGCTTTTAAAGGCCACTTCTTGGTTAACATTTTGTACACAAATGTGGATGCTCAATAGGGCCCAAAGAGTACACCCATGTCAATTTGGTCCACCCTTGTTTAAAACACACAAGCAGTGAGTGGGAAAGGTGTTTACTTCCATGTGTTTTAAAGGGACGTAAATTTTGACAGTCTGTGTTTCATACTCGGTTATGAAATGAGCTCAGAAAAACATTAAGGCTGGATCAACCATTATTTAATTTATTTATTTATTTATTTATTTATTTATTACATTTCTCTACCACCCAATAATGAAAACTCTATCTTTATGCTAAAGTCACTATAAGTATAGGTTACTAATCAAACAGTAGCAAATTTTGAGGCCGTACATGTGGCTGAGGTAGGGGTGGGGAAAACATTGAATCCAGCTCTGTTGCATTCAGATGCAATGTCCCAAAGCAGCTTGTAGGGCTGCTGGATGTGACCTGAGTGCTCAGTAAGAGCAAGCATCTTGTATTCTTGTTTCATAGAATCATAGAATAGTAGAGTTGGAAGGGGCCTACAAGGCCATCGAGTTCAACCCCCTGCTAAGTGCAGGAATCCATCTTAAAGTGTCCCTGACAGATGGTTGCCCAGCTGACTCTTGAATGCTTCCAGTGTGGGAGAGCCCATAACCTCCCTAGATATTTGGCTCCATTGTCATACTGCTCTAACAATCAGGATACTTTTCCTGATGTCCAGCCGGAATCTGGCTTCCTGTAACTTGAGCCCATTATTCGTGTCCTGCACTCTGGGAGGATCGAGAAGAGATTCTAGTCCCTCATTTTGGGCCAAGTCACCGATTCACAGGGTGGTTGTAAGGATAAAACAGAGGAGGAGGACTGCATTTGCTTCTTTTAAATTTAGTTTTAACTGTTTTATTCTGTTTTTATTTTCATTTTATCTTGTACACCGCTCCAAAATTTTTCAATGGGGAGCAGTATATAAATATTCTAAATAAATAAATAAATAAGCTGCCTTGGGTTCCTTGCAAGACGGGGGAAAAGATGGGATATAAATGTAACAATAAAGTTAAATAAGTTAAAAAGAAAGGATAATTAATATGATTGACAGACACTTTAATATACCATGATCTACATTGATATATAGAGTATAAAAAATGCTTCTGCCTAATAATCCAAGATTACAACTGTTCCAGTAGATTATGAAAGGAGACAATTTTTCAAAAATCAGAATGCGGAAAACAATCAGTTTCTTCAAATAATATCGAATAATTGGGATGGGCTCTACAAAAAAGTCCCAATTACTGTCCACTGGAGAAAAATGGATTAAAAAGACCCCTTGTCTTTGTGCTTGTCTACACCAGGGGAGGAGAGGGGGAGGATCTTGTGATATGCTGATCGTGAGATCCTCCCCCTAAATCCACACGCGGCATGTCATCCTGGGAGGAAGGAGAATATCGCGGACACCATTTTTTAAAAGAAAAGGTATAAGTTTTTTTTTTAAAAAAAAGCCCTGACCCCACTCCACTCTCCACCCCTGATGGGCACGGAGTGCTTGAAGAGCTCCGTGCCCCATGCCTGGTTCCCGCAATCCTGGGACTATGGGAAAAATCGGGCTAAAAGCCATCCCGGTAAACCCGGGGAAATGGACGGATCATCCCTCCCTGCCCCCGGGATCCCCTGTGTGTCATGTGGATGCACAGGGATGATCCTGGGGTGATCCTTGGGATAAGGACTCGTCTAGACATGCCCTTTGTCTCACCTTCTGCTGAGTGACTTGATGAACAGAGCCAATGGGGTTTGCCTTTCGTCCTTTGTTAACTCAAAATATCAACTATGTTTAAAATGAGTTGCTGAGCAGGAATTTAGGCTGCACTGATTGCACACTTATGCAGGAATAAACTCCATTGAACACTGCAGGATTTTCTTTTGCATAAACATGCCTAGGATCTAGCGGAACACTCAAGATTTCTAACAATCTGAGGGCAAAGGGCCGATGCAATTCATATTCTGGAGAGCACATAGGCATGTTGTCAAAAACTATAAACTCTCTTGTAAGTGACACTTCCTGAGAGTGACAATCCTTATCTCAAAGGACGTGAAGCAGTCAGGTTAAATCAGTTGCTGACCATCCGGGCATTTGCCTGAAGAAAGCCAGGCATGATGGTCTTCCAAGCAGTTTCACTGTCTCTTCATGATGCTGTTGCTATTGTTGCTCCTGAAGGTGTAATCACAGCCTTTTGTAGGGGCTTCTATCCAATGAAACTTTCCTGAGCTATGAAAATATAGACCTTTATCAAGGTGTAAATTGTAAAAAATGGCAAAGAGGGGTGAAACAATTAGCATGTACCGAGCACCCTTCTTCCGTCCCATTTTGGCTGTATAGAAAGTACTCTTGTTCATATGGATAAGATTCATAGAGGTAGTTCAATAATGTTTTCATATATAGTGCAGCTCCCTGATAAAAGAATTATTGCAGTGACATATGATTGCTTAATTTTCTTGTCAACTTCAATGCATTAGGGAACACTGGCAAACATGGGTTAACATTACTTAAGGCTGCAACACTATGCACACTTACCTAGGAATAAGCCTCATCGAGCAAATTAGGATGTATTTATTGGTTTTAATTGTATTTAGTTGTTGTTGATGATGATGATGATGATGATGATTTTAAACCGTCCTGATTAAAATAACAGAAAATCCAGTTAAAACACTAAAACAACATAGAAAGTAAATAGACAAGACAGCAGATAAAACAACAGATAAATTATATCAACCAATTAAAAAGAAAATACCTGGGTGCCAAAATATAAACATATTCCAGATTCGGGGTGCCATCACAGAGAAGGCTCTGTCCGTTGTTGATACATAATGTATCTGAGTTATTTGGGAGAAGAGCGTCTGTTGAAGATATTAGGTCACAGGCAAGCTGATATAGGATGACGTATTGCTACAGATATTTGGGTCCAGATACAAATAGACAGCCAATGCAGTCTTAACATAAAAAGCACTTCTAGTCAATGGCTTTTCCACATGAGGCTTTTAACCTGTCACTTTACCAAGGCTTCTGCTTCCCTGAGTTTTTCTTTCTCTGCCTTTCTTTACATTTCATTGCACAACCACCAGATGGTGGTGTAGCATAGGGGAATTATGCAAATACACTAGGGTTTCATGCTGTCATTCATGGATATTACACACATTTCTTTTTAGAAAAATCCTGCCAAAATGGTTTGAAAGAATGGGAGAGTCCCTGGAGGAGAATGACATCATATAAATCAGCCACAAACTACTGTGGGCAAGGAATTATAAGTGCCCAATAAATGTCTTGTGCAGAAAGGCTCAATGAGGCCACCTGTGCCTCAGACGACAAAGCTGGACCAAAGAGTATTTATCAAAATTCTTTCAAGGGGACATGAGAACCACTTTCCTACAGGGCCTCATCCAGCCATTTACCAAATCCAGACACTGGTTTAGCCCCTGCACCCCCCTCACCTGACTCAGATGATAAGGAGAAATAGAGCTGGGTGTAGAAATGTAACATTTCCAGAAACTTTGAGGCTATGGAAAAAGTTTGGATATTTTCATGTTGTTGTTGTTGTTGTTTGCTTTAAGGCAGACTTCCCCAACTGGTGCCCTCCAGATATTTTGGTTTTCAGGTCCCACTGGCCTCAGGCAGCACGGCCAATGGTTAGGAATGCCAGGCACTATAGTCTAAAATATCCGGAGGGTACCAGATTGGGGAGGGATGCTTTAGGAACATAGAGCAGCCTTTCTGTTCCTAAAGTTATTTTATGTATAACTTACTTTTTCTACAACATTGAAAAGATAAAACCGCACTACCTACAATGCAATGGATTGAAGATTTAACAACATTAGCAACATTTGAAAGAGTGCCATACAGGGGTCATTTACGAATGCGCTTCTACTCAGACATTTGGGCCACAGCTAGACCTAAGGTTTTTCCTGGGATCATCCAGGGTTCGCCCCTGCCTGAGCACTGGATCCCCTGTGTGACACCTAGATGAACAGGTTTGACCCCTGGACGATCCAGGGATAAACCTTAGGTCTAGCTATGGCCTTGGTCTGCCTTTACAGATGTTTATGTTTAATTTATGCTACTTTTCTTTTTGTTCTTTTTTATTTATAAATTGTGATAGTATAAACTGAGGCTTTTGAAGTATGTAGTTGTATATGTCTATATTTTTATTATTTTATTTTTATTTATTTATTATTTTCCTTTATGTTTTTTGTTTTGTTTAAAAATTCACAATAAAAATTGATAAAAATGTGTAAACAGATTATAACTACGTTAAATGACTGCTACAGCATCAGAAACATAAGACTATAGAACAAAACCCAAACTGTCAAGTATGTACATTTACTGTCAAGAATGCGCACAATGGTGTCTGTTCACATGCTGGGAAGCTGAGCATAAATGTCTATCAGGAAAATGTACTTTAGATCAATAATTTTAACAAGGAATGAAAGAAATAACTATGCTGGGAATCTTACAGAATGGATTAAAAACATTTTCCCCATGGCATCATTATTTCCAGATATTTTATATCTCTAGTCTTTCTATAAAAGTATTCATATTACTTAGTTTTTAGTAATCATTTTGGTGGGAGTATATATATATAAATACTGGGTATCAATATATAAATACTTTCATGTTTCATAATCCAAAGCTGTTCAGTTTTCAGGGGGGAAAACTGGTCCTCAGAAAAACGTTACAAAAGAGGGCAGGGCCTCTGCAGCTTTAACTGTGCTGAAGAGAGAATTTTACCAGGGGCTGCATGCATACAAATGACACCTGCTGAAATTCCCTTTTCTATGCAACTGTTAAAGATACGCAAGCCCTGCCTTCCTTTTCATTTAGTCACCCTATGTACTACACTCTAAGCCATGGGTAGCAGGGGCCATGGTGGCAGGGGCTTCTGGGAGTTGAAGTCCCAGACATCTGGAGATCTACTTTATGCCCACCCCTGCTCTAAAAGAACCCTGTTTGCCTATAAATAAGACCCAGTTTAAATATTCAGTGAGCCCTGTAGCATAATTTTAAAGGTTCCTTCCCCCTGGGTTGGTTCGCATGATTTTTGCAGCCTGCCACAGCATGTGCTGGCAGCCATAGGGAAGTGAATAGTCAAGCTGCGGATAGCAGTCACCATGACTTGAATGTTAAATAAGCCATGGTGTGTTGTGGTGATTGTGTGAAACAGGCCTTTATCTTCAACCCTATTTAATAACCCGGTTCACACAATCACCACAGCCCACTGTGGCTTATTTAAGCCATGGTGGGTTGTGGTGTATGCTGGTGGCCATTTTGAATATTCGAGCTGCAATTAAATAAGCCATGGTGGGCTGCTCGATCTTGTGAACTGGCCCACTGTGTCTGGATTTATGATGCTCGAAGATGCTCCCAGCTCTACCAGGCAAATAAGACAGTAAAACTACCTGAATAGACCTTACGTATAATTGGCTATTTATTAATATTGGAGAGACATTTAAGTCATAGGGAGGTAATGTTGATCACAGTACCCTTGCAGCCATATTCTGCAGTAAATTATGTTTCTGGGCCATCTTCAAAGGCAACCCTATATACAATGCAGTGCAATGATCTTATTCGTCAAACCATTGGGCATGATATAGCCAAAGTGAACATCTTTTAATCCTCATTGATCATTGGGAGAGATTTAAGCACATCTTAATGCTTTCCAGTTGAAATTAATGTGACTTCACTTCGGATGGCTCCTGTTACTAAGATTTTTTTTTAGGCAGAACTAAAATAAGTGCATCTGGAAGAGGGCAGTAATTATTTAATTTTATTTTGTTATCAAAATGCTTCCATTAGTAAGAACACAGCACAGAAAGCGCAGCATCTGTTCTCTTAGGCACAAATGAAGTTATATTTTCAGAAAATGTAGTTATGGTCAAGGCCTGGTCAATATATTCAGCTTGTTTTGTTTTTTTCTGCCTGTTTGTTGCCTTACAAAAGTCCCTTACATTTTCACTAACAACTAAAGACTAATCTACTGGTTGTCTCTCCATGCCTTCTTTTATAGGATCTGCTTGGAGTCTGCAATGAAAGAAAGAAGAGAAGCTTAAGGGCCCACTCTGATGCATATTTAGACAGAAAAAAGGCCTGCTACTCCTAACATTCTCCATGCAGCCATGATGGCTGGGGAATGCTGGGAGTTGTAGACCTTTTTCATGAGGATTGTGCCCTAAATAGCCTCAGGGCAGAGTGGGGATGATTTGTAAAGCAATACTAGGGTGTAGGTACGGATCCATATTTTTACTTAGTTTGTTCACATTTAGAATCAGTTTCATTTGAACATCTATCTTTTCGTGAACACACTACATTTTGAAAATATTTATTCAGGGGAGTGGGAGCATGGAAACTTTTTATTTTCAACTATCAGATATTAGCCAGTGTTGCAAGGGGTTGAATATTTTTTTCTTTTAGCTAACAATACAATCTTGTGTGATAAAAATAAACCCAAGACAAAGTAATCAGACAACAAAAAAAGCAACCAATTGCTGAGGTCAACAGATGAATATCATTAGTATGCCAAGGCAATCTAATATTGTACAAAGGCATCAAGAGGACCATTAAGCTGTTTTTCTTCCCCCAGAACAATATATTTCTATTAGAGAGCTGATAAGTGCTTTTTGAAAAAGCTACTTTGTAGGGAGCCATTTAAATTTTTACTAAATGTTGTCTGTCTGTCTGTCTGTCTGTCTGTCTCTCTCTCTCTCTCTCACACACACACACACAGAGAGAGAGAGAGAGAGAGAGAGAGAGAGAGAGACCCTTTCTACACCTAAGGGTTATCCCAGGAAAATGGAGGGATCGTCCCTGCCTGCTCCCGGGATCCCCTGTGTGTCATTTGGTTGCACAGGGATGATTCAGGGACGATCCTGAGGGAAAAGGCAGGTGTAGAAATGGGGCGGAGGGGGGGGGGGGTTGAGCACCAATATCTTTGAGAAGAATTTTGAATTTACCCTATCTGTTTTGTCTCCCACTACTCCTAGGACATTTAACTCAGGGGTATGGAATGTGTGCCCTCTAGATGTTGGTGGACAGCAGTTCCCATAATTCCTGTCCAGCATAGTCAATAGTGAAGGATGGTGGGAGTTGCAGTCTGCATGGTCTCCATCCTAGATCTAACTTAACCTTTGCAGCACCTGAAATATTATAGCTCCTTAATTGTATATCTTCTTAATTAACATAATTAAGATGAACTTGTTCTGTTCAATTTTCATAAGCAGGGTTGGACAACTGTTTAGTTCAGAAGCATAAGCTGGAACACTGACACTCATTTCCATATCATAATTTAGACATAAAATATTGTGATTCAGAATTTGCATATAATTTGCATTTAGATGGCAGACACCGGGGTCTATTGCTGTTCTTTTGACACTATTTGCGTAATTCTTGGTTTGATATGAGAATGTTTTGGAGCTGATCACAAAATAATTGAGATCCCTGTTGATGCATATTCTGGTTCAGTAGTGAAAAGGAAAGGGAGGGACTATAACACTGGGAAGAACACACGCTTTGCAAGGAGAATATTCCACAGGTCAGAATAACTATGCACAGAAACATATATTTTGGTATGATGCATATTATTTTCTATGAATTATCTCTGGACATCCAGGTGATTTGGTGGCTTGCAGTGATTTTTGCCAACTTCATCAGGTTTGCTAACTGCAACCCTACCTGGAGAAGGTAGACTAAGGCTGCAGTCCAGTGCTCAGTTACCCAGGAGTAAGGCCCATTGAATTCAGTAGGACATACTTCTGAGTAAACATGCAAAAGATTGCACTGTTAGCCTCAGTTACATGTTCTCAGGTTACATCTAGACCAGACTATTGCAATGTGCTTTACATGGGGCTGCCTTTTAAGACAGGTTAGAAACTGCAATTGTTCCAAAATGTGGTCGCCAGGATGCTGGTAGGAGCAAGATGGTCAGTAGATGTTACGTTCCATCAATTACACTGGTCCCCAATTTGTATGTGGGCTCAGTTTAAAGTGCTGGGGTTGACTTTTAAAAACCTGAACAGCCTAGGGCCAGGTTATTTGAAGGATCGCTTGCGCCACCATGAGAACCTATCAGAACCCGAAGATATGCATGAGAAGCTGTGCTTTCTGGCCTCTCCGATTGTAAGGTCAGATTGGTGGATAGAATCATAGAATTGGAAGTGACTTAGGAGAGCATCTAGTCCAACCCCCGGCTCAATGCAGGCAGTGCACTTCAGGGTGCAGTTACAGCATCCCCGACAGATCCAGCCTGTGCTTCCAGTGAAGGAGAACCCAACACCTCCTGCAACAATCTGTTCCACTGCTGAACTAGACACAGTACTCCAAATGTAACCTGATTAACACAGAATAGATGAGAATTATTTCTTCCTGTGATCTGGCCGCTATGCTTCTGTTACTGTAGCCCAAGATTGCATTAGCTGCTGCATTGCACTGCTGGCTCATATTCAGCTTGTGATAAACTAAAACACTTAGGTCCTTTTCACAGGTACTGCTGCCAAACCAGGGCCTAATCTACACCAAGCAGGATATTGCACTATGAAAGCAGTATATAAGAGGCAGGAGCTACACTACTGCTTTATATCAGAAGTGCACTGACAACTGTTGGGGCCCATTGACACATACCATATACCACTTTCATAGTGCTACATCCTGTTTTGTGTGGCTCCTGCCTTTTATATACCGCTTTCATACCACTTTCATAGTGAAATATCCTGCTTGGTGTAGATTAGGCAGAGGTCTCCCTCATCTTATACTTTTTTGTTTTGTTTTTTTGTACCTAAATGCAAGACTTTACATTTATCTCCGTTGAAGCTCATCTTGTTAGAGTTGGCCAGTGTCCCAGCTTGTCTAGATCCTTCTGAATCTTGATCCTATCTTCTATGATGTTGGCTATCCCTCCTTGATTGATGTCATCTACAAATTTGATAAGCAACCCCTCTACAACCTCATCCAAGTCGTTTATAAAATGAAGTTGAACAGCACAGGACCAAGGATAGAGCCATGCAGCATTCCACTCAAAATTTCCCTCCAGGAGAATGCTGAGGTATTAATTAGCTGTCACTGAATATGGTTGCTCAAACAGCTGTGGATCCATCTTATTGTAGTATTGTCCAACACACATTTTACCATTTTGACAGTAATAACCTTGTCAAATGCTTTGCTGAAATCAAGATATACTATGTCCACAACATTCCCATGATCTACCAAACTAGTAACTCTATCAAAAAAAGGCATGACTTATTCCTGAAAAAACCATGTTGACTCCTAATAATCAATGCATTATTTTCCAGATGCTCACAGCCTGACTGCTTAATAATCTGTTTAAGAATTTTTCTTCAGGCTGACTAGGGGAAAACATTGCCCATCTACAAATCCCTCCACATATCATTTGTTCTACTTGTCCCAGGTTAAACACAACTGTCCTTGCGGAAGAAGACTGAGGCAAAATAGGAGTTGAGTAGTTCCCCCTTCTCTCTGTCACCTCTTAACAATTCACCATCCTCCCTAAGCAGAACATGTCCCCTTCCTTGATCTTCTTGCTCCTAAATTAGCCAAAGAAGTCCTTCCCATTGTTTCTAGCATCCTTCACAAACCTCAGCTCATTCTGGGGCCTTAGCTAGACCTAAGGTTTATCCCGGGATCGTCCCGGGGTCCTCCCTGTTCATGTAAACAACACACAGAGGATCCCGGGAGCAGGCAGGGATTACCCCGGGACGACCTCGGGATAAACCTTAGGTCTAGCTTAGGCCTAAGCCTTCTCTTTCCTGACACCATTCTTACAGGTTTGGGCAACTCTGTTGTACTCCTCCTTGATAATATGTCCTTCCTTCCATTTCCTATACATGATTCTTTGGGAGCTCAGCTCATCAGAGCACTCCCTTACAGCCACTCAGACTTGTTTAAATGCCACCCATTTTTCTTTCTCTTAGGAATGGTTTGTAATAGTACCTTCAGTATTTCCATTTTCAGGATCTCCCATCACTTTTGAGCTCTTTTTACTTTCAGGATTTCTATCCAGGTTATTCCACCCAACTTTTCTCAGAGGTTTAAAACAAAAAACAAAGCTGGCTTTCCCAAAGTACCAGAGAGAGGGGCCTTGTCAGTGGTGGCACCACCATTGTAGATCTCTCTCCCTGGTGAAATCCAACATACCCCTTCTCTTCCTGTTTTTAGATGAGCTGTGAAAAGCTTTTTATTCTGTCGGGCTTTTGGGGATTGATTTTGTTCTCCTTATGGACTTTTAAATAATTGCTGATGTGTTTTGATATTGTACATGGTATTTGCTATTGTAATTTGTTTAATTGTTCATTATTTTGCTATCTCTTTTGTGAGCTGCCTCAGGGGATTTTTTTTTAAGGGTGGGATAAAATGGTATAAAATAAACAAACAGATTAAATACGTGAACTGAAGGTCATAACTGTTTTAATAGTTGTAGAAAATATTACATCAGCATATTTAGAGCATTCAGCATCAACCACTCAGAAGCATCTGAGACTATTGTAAGGCTCATTGTCTTTTAGAAATAGATTCTTTGTTCAGGTGCTCTATACTTCAGTTCTTATAAGTGTATATCTATAAATCTCTAGAAGGCTTCTATAATCATATCCCTCATATGATTATTACAATGGTAATGAATTAGCTTGGTTGTTTGAAGATGTTATTAAAGGTCACTTGTCATGGATACTACCTTGTTATCATATGAATCAATTACCCATCAATGGGATATTGGGCAGGAGTGTTGTCCCTCAACCAGGGATTTAAAGGCCCGCTTCCCCGGTGCGTTAATAGCCAAACAAACGTTATTAGGAGCACAATAAGGTGTTCATATATCATTTCAGTGAAACCAAGTGCTTTGAAATTTGATTGCCAGTATCAGCCGTCCAATCTAAATAAAGGCTGGAAAGAACTCAAGGCATGAATGAAAAACCACACTTGAATCAAGATAATATAATAAAATAAACCACATAGTGGACTCCTAACTGCCTCACCTTCCTTCCACCTCCTTTTCATCTTGTTTTGTTTGGGATCCTATCTTTAAAACAATTGTTGACCTAAGACTGTGTCCTTCCTTTTGAATGCCCTACAATGAGCAATGAGCGGAGACTGAAAACAATGTTGACATGGTTGAGAGTTTTGTTGGCTGGATCTCTGTAAGCAAATGGTCAAGGAATCGATGAAAATTATTACTCACTGTGGATGGTTCTCTCTGTTTGGAAGATGTGTATGCTTTGAAACTGCAGCATTGAATTTAGGCAGAATGAGACTGAGATGGAAAGAGTGTTTGATTGGTTGAAGGTGAAACTCCTTGGGTTGAATGGGCTTTCTCTGGAGATGTACTGTCTCCTGAAGGTAGTTCTGTTTGCTTTCAGCATGCAATGCTTATTTGTGAAGAAAGTGAATATTATGAAGACTTCATAGGTCTCCAGTTGTTTCTCAATCAAAGGAAACTGCAGAACAATCCTATGTATATTTCCCTAGACATAGGACCCACTGTGTTCAGTGGAGCTTACTCCCTGGCAAGTGTGCCTACTGCTACCTAAATCCAGTAGCATTGCCCCCCAGAGTTTCTCACTACTAAGGAAAGTTAGACATACATGACAATGGCTAACCCATGATTTATTTATTTATTTAAGCATTTTTATCCCACCGTTCAGCCAAAAAAGGCTCTCATGGTGGCTTACAAAAATATTTCTTGACAGTTCCTGCCCACAGGCTTACAATCTAAAAAACATGACACAAAAGGAAAGGGGATTGGGAGGGAGGAGGAGGGGGGGAAAGAAAAGCAAATTCAAGCACTACATTCTTAGTTACAAAGTTCAGCAGTGACAGTTGACAGTTGGTAGCAGGAGGGAGGGGGCTCTCAGCTGGAGCTGGACCCAGGCACGATGGAGAGGTGCCTGGCTGCTGCTACCTCCCCCACTGATTTATTTAAACTAGGGTTTGTTGCCCTGCTAGGAGTTTGTCTGACAGTTTGTTTTTTCAGTCCCTGGGTTGTTTGCTTCTCTCCTCCTTTTCCTGCCCTCCCTGTATGCCAACTGCCTTCACAGCCTTGCAGTCCTGGCATGTAAAGAGGCTGTGTTCTGGACTCACACATAATGACAACTCATGATTTAAACAACCACAGCTCACACTCCAACAACAAAACATGGATTCTCTTCATGAATTGTTCATGGTTAACAACACATAGTTAACTCATAGTTCTGGGTTCCCACATAATGACAACGTATAATTCAACAAACCATGGTTATTTAAACCATAGTTTGTCATTGTGTTTGACCAGATCAATATGTTAAGTAACAGGGACTTTTGTGGTCAGTGAGATTCTGAAATTGTTTACGAAGAGAAACAGAATGAATAAGAGCTTTTCATTTCAGCCAATTAATTTGCAAGCTGAACCACAAAGAAGAAAGATTAATTTTTTGTACTTTTTAAGCTTTCCTTTTTAAATATAGATTCTTGACTTTTCCCAGATGTGGAGCAAATCTAGAGTGGTGCTAGATTAGATGCAATGCTAGCAATAGAGAATTACTGTCCACAAGCAATGTACCCCATGCTTGTTGCATTGACGATTCCCATGCTGCTAGATGGAAGTAATCTGCTTGTCTTTGATTTTTTTTAAAGGTGATGGAGGGTTATCATGTGCTTACTTCTGTCTATTCTCTCATATCTAGGACTGAGGACCAAACCAGACATCACTTTAAATCCGTATCTAGCAGCTATGTCTTCCCCCTTTCTTGAGGCCTGATACTGACTGAGATCCTAGAGTGGGGGTATGAGGGTTTTTAAAACCTAAATTGGCCCCCTGTACCTATTCTGGAGTAAAATTGAAAGATGATGTTGCTACTACATACAGATTTAAAGTAATGTTTTTTTCCCCTCAGGGATGCCAGGCAGGGCTTCAGTCTGAGCCTAACAGCCACATCAGCAAGGAACTGCTTTATAGGCAATAGTCCAGAATAGGCCAGGTATTGTTCATTTTAAGGTTTAGAAGTTATTCCAAAGAAAAACAGAATGAACATTCATAGATAGATAGAGTCATCATCAGATAACTTACTTAATCCTACAGTAATAAAAATCAGAAAAGAAAACTTGTCTTGAATGGACAGTATAAAAGGAAATCTGAAATTGTGGCCATGGCTATACCAGGCCTATATCCCAGGATCATCCCTGTGCATCCAAATGACACTCAGGGGATCATGGGAGCAGGCGGGGATGACCCCTCCATTTGCCTAGGATAATCCTTAGGTGTAGCTAAGGCCTGTGAAACTAGGGACCAGTTCACACCAACCATCAACATTTGTTTCATATCATGCAATCGTATAGTTGAGTGTGTGACCGCGTGGACAGACTTTAGGACAGACTGGCCACTTCAGCAGGGACACAGAGGCAGCTATTTCCATTCTCATCAGCTGCCCTTATTACTGAACCTCATTTTATATAATGTCAAGCACTTCAGATGGCGATTACATGAGAGCTGAAGTTGATCTGCATGGCATTCTCTACCAATTAAGGAAATAAAGAAGTGGACTTAAATGCTCTCATTGATAGGGAGAAAAGAAGAAGTTACTGCTTTGTGAAGAAGTACTTTACACCATTTCCTAGGTGCTGGAATTTGAAGCGGGAGGAGTCTGACTGATTTCTGAAGCTGTTTTACATTAAAATTAGTTCCAGTTTCAATGAACTTACAGGTCCGTGTTTTAGTTAAAAGCCTACAAACAGAGATATAGAACCTCAGGCCCAGGGATCAAAACTGGCCCTGCTTGGGTCCCTTTAAAAGCCTAAAAGCAGGAGCCACCCACAGGTGACAACACTCCCTTCCCTTGGCCCCTTCCCCTTTACCCTGATCACCAATTGTTTGGTGATTTCCTGGATGTTGTGCAGTTCCCTCCACCAATTCTAAAAGGTTGAAATGCTTCTAAGGCTTAGTTGCTGTCGTGTTTCCGAAAACCTCTTGCCTTCTTGGGAGACAATAACGAGGCTTGCTAAGTAATCTACAAGGCTTTATTCAAGCAATAAACATCTCTTCCCACCTGAAGAAAGACTAATCTCTTGGAATTTTCCCCAAGGTAAAACTATGCAAACTAAGCGAGACAATTGTCCTTTCAAGAAGAACTCTCTAACTTCAGAGAGACTAGTTGTGATGCAGCTTCTGACAGGACACCAGCTGGGCCGACTTTCTCTCGCCTTCCTTTAGCTCCACTTTAGCGTACTCTAGGATCGGCCAGATGGATGATATTCTGGAGGTGACAGACTTGACCTTGGGGGAGCTAGGGGTGGCAACAGAAAGCTCTGGCGTGGGCTGGTCCATGAAGTCACGAAGAGTCGGAAACGACTGAACGAATAAACAACAAGCTCTCCATGCTCTCCTCCTCAGAAGAATATTGGCTTCCCACTGACTGTGTATTGTTTGCCCTTGAAGAGATAAGCTATGGAGAGGGTTCACTCCTAGCTGGTGAAGAGCCTGTGAGAGCTTTCTCCCCCACTGGTATAGGCTGGCATGTTTCTGATGCAGATTCTTCTACTTCAGAGTTTGATTCTGATTGATCACCTGAAACACCTTCTTCCAACCCAGGGGGAGCAGGGCTAGACATGACAGTTACTGGCAATAGGAACTTTAGGCAAAAATATCCTGATATTTTGGGTATTGTAGCCCCACCCCTTTGTCCTGCCCCTTATTTATTTATTTCTATACTGTCCAATAGCTGAAGCTCTCTAGTTGGTTCACAAAAATTAAAACCATGATATTATGCCTTCAGTCCCATCTACTACTGGAAGACAGCACTCATAGGCTTCTCTGAAACAGAACTCAGAACTTGGGCTGAAAATAATAATAATCAAGGATAATCTTAAGATGCTGTTTTAAAGCTTTCCAAACATCGGAGCTTGTCTAGATTTTCTTCTTGGCTCTTCTGTTAATGCATTAGCAGATTATTCACCAAGGTTGTGTTGACATGGGCCTACCTGGTCCAGCGTTCTTCAGGTTGACCATAGGGTGGATCATGGAAAGTCTCCTTTGCTGACAGACAATGATCAAGCAGTGAACATACTTTTACTAGGCAATTTTATTCCAGAAGGGTCTCACATGCAGTTTATTCTGCATAAAAGGAGAATGTAGCTTACTTGGTTCTTCAAAGAGCTTAATAAATGTCTTCCAATACCTAAATTACCCTGGGGTATGGCACATAAAATAAATACAAAAGAAATCAAATTGATTCTAAAAAAACCCACAACCCCACGTTGATCTGAGTTTAACGTTATCCTTATTGGCATTATTAACTTATATCACTACTTAGTATTTATACAATTTGTGACGGGCAATGCCACATTTCCCCAGGTAGCTCCCTTCATTAAGTGTATACCGATATTCAAATTGCAAGGCAGGCTGGGCGAACGTAGAGTGCAAAATTGCTTGCTTCACAGGATTGCTTTAGTGCTTCCCCCCACAAAATCACTGGCTTTGTCAATATTTCGTTCAGAGCCTTTAATAATTTAAGGGGAAAATGGCACAGCAACAATATTCACAGAAAGCTGACAGCTTGCAGTAATAATGTGAAAAAAATTGCTGTCCTTTTTTCCCCTTGCAAGCACAGGGGTATTTTCAGTCTGCGGAGAAGAGCAATTGAATTCTAGAATCTTTGGCTCTCTGAGAACACAGAATATCTTCTCTCTACTAAAAGCCAAAGTTCTAACTTCCTGTATAACCGCAGTTACACCAAAAATGCACCCTGCTCATTTAGATTGTTGTTCCCTTTTGCCAGTATACTCCATGCCATTAAAGTAGACCACAACAACATGTGACCTACCAAGCTTACCATAAACTACCAGTTACATATTGTATGCAGACCACCATGATGTTCTATTTTGCTACTTGGAAAACTGAGCGGGGGGGGGGGGGCTGGGGTGTCTAGCGATTTGCAGATCATAGGACATGCCTGGTGGCAGTTTTCCAGTTTGCCCATTCGCAAGTTGTGCAAGGCCACTGTGATGTTATTCAAACTTATAATAGCAAAAAGAGTTGAGGGATCTGGATTACACTATGGCGGAGGTGGGGAACCTCTGGCCCTCATACCTAATCTGGCCCACAGAGGTTCTCATCCATCCTGAGGACGCTTGGGGCTCCCTCCATGGCTCCTCTGTGTTCCTGGCCTGGAAGTTACCAGAGAGGAAGCAGGGTGAGGAATCCCCTTGTTGTGGGATGGAGTGTACTTTTCAATCACTCACCCATTCTGACACATGAATTCGACTTCCCTACACCACTGTTTATTTGTTGTTTGCTTTATATGTTTATATTCTTCCCCTCAGTAAAAATGTCCAGGGTGGTTCACACAAAAACAATAAAACCAGAAAGCAATCAGTTCAATAGCAGAGTAAAATAGCAGCATTAAAACAGTCAGATGTCAAGATCTCAGCTGACCTTAAGGACCTGAGAAATTGAAAATGGTCTTTGTCTGGTGCCGATTAATGCAAGCACCAGTTGAGTCTCCCCAGGAAGAGAGTTCCATCAACAGGATGCCAATGTTGCATATGTGACTTGAGTTAAGGTGGATCTGGGTGTGCTCCTATGCTGACTCTGCAAACTTGGGAAGGTATAAATCTGACCCAGCCATAGTTGTAATTTATAGAGAAGTACATCACACTAAGGGTTCAATTTACACTAAGAGCTTAATCATTTCATGGGATTCCTATGATCACAGAGCTAGCACGAACATCCTTATTTCGGAAACTTGTATTTGCCAGCTGATTAGGGGTGGTGAGTGATGGGCAAAGGTGTCTCAGGGGGTAAGGAGATGAGACGTGATTTCAGAAGGGGTGTGCCCATGGAGAATGGCCTCACGGATCAGTAGACTTGCTAAAATTGCTTCAAAGTAAACTGGTTTAAGTTCTGAAAAAACAAACTGTTTTAGTTAAAACCTCCTTGACACCTGTTTCTTATTTCTAGGAACAGTTGCTTATTTACTATTAAAATTTAGTATTACTAAATAAGGAACTTTCCCATAAAATAAGGAAGCAAACCCCAAACACTGAGGGCGATAATAGGGAGGGGATTCATCAAGAAATGGAACAGTTTTGCAAAATAGAATTTTTTTATTTAAAATGTGCATGTTGAAATAAGAAAGGGCAAGGTAGGGTCTAACCATTTTAGCAGTGAACATCTGGAACTGCTCAGCTGATGGACAAGTTTGAGATGATCCATGTCCTCAAATAATCCCAATATCCAAAGCTTTTGTAGAGATGAGATACATTTAAGTTTCCTGTATCTGTCGAAATTATGGGAGTTCACTGCAAATTAATGTTTTCTAGACCAAAGGGAAGTGCAAATCAGGTCAGGAAAGCTTCTTTCAGAAACGTAATTTTCCTATGTTGATTTGATCTAAAAATCTAAAGGTCACTTTTATCCAATTGTTATGTTGGTGTTGAAACTGGGTCTGAAATTTTCCATAAATTGTAGTCCATAGATTAATCAATGAAGGCTTTCATCCATTGATCAGCTGTGGCTAATTTTAATCAGTGAGGTCAAATTATAATTGGTGAGGCTGAGTTAAGGGCATGCTTGTTTATTTTTTGCGGCTGTTTGAACTCTGATTTATTATTTTAATAGGGGATTAAAATGGCCTTTCCATGTAGCACTGAGAGGTACCTTTTATTTATTGTAAGTCATTTTACATGTTATTAATGTACCCCAAAGAAGCACCTACATTGCAGTTCTGGTAATAAATATGCAAATTCATTTTAATTGAATTGATTTATTGGTATAAATATTCCTCCCTTAATTGACAGCTGTCATTGAAACATTGGGAGCAAAAATCCCAAGAAAAAATGTCAAATATGATGATACCGTTACGCACTGTAGGGTTGCTACCACCAGGGCCAGCCCTAACATTAGGCAGAGTGATGATGCTGGAGGGTAGGGAGTTGTTGGAGAACAGAATTGTGTGTACCATGCAACCTGTTCTGAGCCCCCTAGTGAACCTGCTGCCCTTGGGCACAGTGGGTGGAACTGCCTTGTTTATGTATTTACAATATTTATATACCACTCCCCATTCAAAATTTCAGAGCGGTGTACAAGATAAAATACAATAAAAACAGAATAAAACACCTTAAAATAGATTTTTAAAAGTAAAATGAAAGGTAAACTGTGAACTGTGGCTTGTCATTAAGGAAAAGCTTCCTGGAACAATGACGTTTTCAGGAGGTGCCGAAAAGAATACAAAGTTGGTGCCTGCCTGACCTCCAGAAGCATGGAATTTCATAGGAGGGGGGCCACCACACTGAAGGCTCTTCCCCTGGTGGACTCCAATCCGAGGATGGGTCTATGTGGAACCACCAGGAGCATGCCCTCAGATGCCCTCAGTGATCAGGCAGGTTGGTAGGGGAGAAGGCGCTGTCTCAGGAATCCTGACCTCAAAGTGCGATGCAAAAAGCTCACAGTGGATCCTCTATGGGGCCAGGGGCCCATTTGCTGGGGAGGGTGTTAGCATTTCCCAGACCACTCGGAAGAGGTCTGCTGGACAGCTACTCAAGGACGCAATGGAGGCAGCAAAATAAGCCTCCTTTGCTGCCTGCACTGCCATGCAATAGGCACGATTATGCGCTCTAGTGCGTGCTCGGTCATCTTCACTTTGAGTCTTATGCCATTTGCGCTCCAGCTGACATCCAGCCTGTTTCATTGTCCACAGCTCCCTAGTTGCTATTATGGAAGTAACATTCAACTTGTAGTCTGGTTAGCTTTTGCATGCAGAAGGGTATGTGTATGTGTGTTCCATTTTGTCCTTCAGCCTCAAAATGACCAGGCATGGAAGATTTATAAAAGTAGTTTTTGTTTAGTACAACCCCAGGCATAGATTTCCATAGGTAGGTTCCAGTGTGTTCAATGAATGTAATCCCAGGTAAGTGTGCATAGCCTTAGTTTATTTATGATCATAAGTACTCCATATGTAATGATTTTCCTCAACCTAAAATAAACTCTATCTTAGCCCCAATTCTGGGTTCATAACATGATGTGTGTGAACACACATCAGACACACAAGTCGGGACCCATCTTGACTTGGAAAGTGAGAGATAAAAGTAATATAAAGGCTCTAAGAACACCTACACTCAGCTATTATCAGAAACACTTTTTTAAAAAAAATTCTCAGTAAATCTCTCCCATTAGCAAACACACAGATATTTAATGATGCTTGGGAAGCTTCAATCTGAGATAACAAAATAATTGTGACATTAATACTGATCAACCACTTGTCTTGATGTGCAGCTCCATAGATTCATCACTGTGCTATTGTAATCTAATAATAGCCAGTTATGCATTCCAATTCAAAGTTATAAATAGATCCGAGAGCGTAGGGGGAGAGTGATGGTTCAGAACAGTCACACTCTCAAACGCTTTTTTTTTTTAAGCCAAAGGCATTATTGAGAAAGAAGGTGCTTCAGGATTGCTGAAGTGGAAAATTTGTTATAGGCGTGATAGATTAGATATCAAGGAGAGCAGGGGAAATGCTGCAGTATTATACCATGTACTTGCAATGTAATCTAAAAGGCATTTGGGTGTTTGGAGTGGAGGGATGCACTGTAGACCACACATTTGACCAAGGTTTTAAAACTGGCTGAGTGTGTTTGCATCAGAATAAAAAAGAAAAGGGGATGGCTGTTGTCTACAGTGGGTAAGTATTTTTTTAGTATGAGACTTTGCTACTTTACTAATAAAGATGGAGATGACTTATTGTCCGTCGCCACAGAGGTCAAGACTAGAAATAATCCGTGGAAATTGCAGGGCAGCAGATTTTGCCTAAATATCAGGAGAAACATCCTAAAGGTGAGAGCTCTTCAGCAGTGGACATTCTGCCCCAAGAGGTGGTGGGTTCTCCTTCACTGGAGGCATTTTAAGCAGAGGCCGGACAACTATCTGTCAGGCATGTTGTGGTTTCATCCTGCAATGAAGATCCTGCATTGAGCAAGGGGGTGGCTTAGGTGGCGTCCCAGCTCTGTGCTTCTGCTAGCGATAACCTTTTCCTCAATGGTAGGGGTGTGGATGGAAATATGGCTCTAAACATGGTCTGTACATGAGCAAACAACAGCTATGGCTTTTCTTCCCTGCCAACTTTTTCCTACTTGTCTTTCCTTTAGTCCAGGGATGGGCAACTAGTGGCCCTCCAGAGGATGACTGATGGGAGTTGTAGGCCAAAATACCTAATATTATGTGGAAGGATCATTGGGATACTCTCTCAGTAGAAAGTTACATAGTAGCCTTCTGCTATTGCAGGTTCTATTATCTTCTTTCCCTAACTCAAGTTCCCCGGTGAGTTGGACACTGTGGCTGAGTGGCAGGGTAGGCCCCTCCATCTTCTGAAAGGAGGTTCTGGAAACCTAAGAATTTAAGAACTGTGCTGGATCACATCAAAGTCTTATCTAGTCCAGTAGCATTCTGTTCACACAGTGGCCAACCAGATGCCTATCAGAAGTTCACATACAAGATATGAATGCAATGGCACCCTCCCATTCATGTTCCACAGCAATTGGTATGCAGAGGGAAAGAGCCTCTGATATTGGAGGTAATATATAACCATAATGGCTAGTGGCCATTGATAGCAAATACTGAGTTTGGGGTTGCAAGTCTATAACTTAGATTGATTTGAATGGAGCCATAATGTCTTCTCAGTGCACAAGTATGGTAGTAACATATTCATATATCTTATATTGTTTTGTTTGAATTAAAGTCACCAGGCTTTTCTCTTCTCTGGAGACAGCCCAGCCTTAACAAAACAACAACAACAAGAAGAAAAACCTTTAGAGTTTTAGGTTAATACATAGGCTGAGTTCTAAGTAATAGCAGATGAACTTGTTTCTGGACCACTGTAATTTCATAAGGCAGGTTATATCTCTATCTATCTGTCTGTCTGTCTGTCTGTCTGTCTGTCTGTCTATCTATCTATCTATCCCTCCACATACTGTAGAAGATTAGATGTCAAAGAGAAGGGTTGTAGCTCAGTTTTCTCCCCGATTTACTGGTTTTCAATGTATAGGCAATGGCATTCACCAACTGGGCACTGCTTGGAGATTAGAAATGGAATGTGGATCTGTCCCTTTCTAGAATCAGTAAAGTTGACCAGGGAAGAGGGCAGGGGAGACTTTATATCTCCCCTACCCTAGCAACTGCCCTAGACCTCTTTAGGCTGGCCCATTCATTGTAACATTCAAGGCTTGGGCACAGTCGTTCTGAAAGGAAATCTCATTTAGAGATTTCTCAGCACTGTCTGTCACCAAACTAATATTCCTTTAAAGAATCCTTGATTCTTGGTCCAACAATGACTTACTGAGAAAGGCAGTATTTTTAGAGTAGCAAGGGCATATTAGAAGTGCCTCTCACTGTAGTCAGCTTATATATTTTATTACTTTTAGAGGTTGTGCTCTGAAAAACACGGTTCTGAAAGTTTCAGTCAGAAGTCACCTAAGCACAGCACTGATTGGCTGGTGCCTCTGTTGTCAACTAGACACCTCCCTCTTCCAAAATACCCACAACAATTCTATACTTTTAATAAGAGTTCACATTTTAAATTATCAATTGGAGGAATTAATGGATAAACATCCACGCAGCACTTTGAAAAAAATAAAAAAGAAAGACAGCATACTTCAAGTGCAGTCAGCATGCTTCAAGTGGTAGAAGCAGGAAGAGGATCAAGTTTTGATTCACTGGTGTGGATGCCTGTCATTTCAGTTGCAAAGCTGGGAGGAAGGCCCTACTTGCATGACAGCTTGAGAATTCTCTGTGACCTGAATTTTCATATTTCATCACTCTTCACCCATTGAGAGCTAAGATTCTGTCTGCAGATGGGTTTCACTATTATATCTTCTGAGGTTTTTTCGAGAAAGTTGGTTCCTATGTTTTTGTTTTCTTTTAAGAAGAAACTGTTGTAGAGTCAATAATCAGTCACAGAAAATAATCAATACTGTATTAGTTTCCACTTGATAAATTTTGGGCACTATTCAGGAGGGGTTGTCAGAGTAACAGGACTCCACTGAGCCTATGGGAAACCTCTGCATATGGACAGAATGGATCACGCCCAAGTGTATAAGGGAAGATGATAAACTGGGCAGGAGGGCAATGAGATGCCACCAACCTGCAGCATCTTTTATGTTAAAGCAATCAGCTGTGTATTGATTCGACATTTGGAGGGGTGACTGAATGAAAATAAGAGCCAGGCTGTGCTCTGTGTGTTTCCTTTTGTTTGGAATCTCTACATCAGGGTTGAAAGAGAAACCAGAAGAGTATGATTCACCACTGGTAATAATCCCAGGGCTGGGGTAGCAGGGGGAGGGAAGGAGGAGAGCTGAAGCAGGCATAAAAGCTATTATGACTCAGTCAATGTTCCCAGCAGTGGACGGAGCAAGAGCCGTGAACAAAAGATTCCGTGAAGAGATGGTACCGTGGGCGGTATATAAAACTGGGCATTTACCACCTACAATAATGAATTTGCCGTGGTTATTAAGGTATTTCCCAATCTAACTTAGACAGCCGCTACTAGAATATAAATAAACGCAAATAAGAATGCAATTAGCCATTTGAAACGGTGAATTTAAGGGCACTCTCCCCCCACCCCACATAAGAAAATCTTCTAGTCTAGCTCCAGAGAACTCATCATCACCCCACGTCCAGATAAATCTGGCACTGCGGTAGCCATACCTAGAAGTTTTTCCTGGAGTGGAAACACAAATATTGCTTGGAAATACGAGCCTTGTTGGATCAGAACAAGTCTAATCCAGTATTCCGTTTACACAGGCCGTAGCTACACCTAAGGTTTATCCCAGGATCATCCCAGGTTCATCCCTGCCTGAGCGCTGGATGCCCTGTGTGGCACTTAGATGAACAGGTTTGACCCCAGGACAATCCTGGGATAAACCTTAGGTCTAACTACAGCCACAGTGGCCAACCAGCTGCCTGTGGGAAACCCACAAATGGGACATGAGCCAGTAGCACCCCCCACACACACACACACACTCATGTTCCTCAGCAACTGGTGTACATAGAGACATATTGCCTCTGATACTGAAGCATATATCCATCAGGACTGGTATCCACTGATAGCCTTATCCTCCATGGTTTCCGCCCGCCCCCCAGTCTCCTTTTAAAGCTATCCAAATTGGTGGCCATCACTACATCTTGTGGTAGTGAATTCCATAGTTTAACTATGTGCTGTGTGAAGAACTACTTCCTCTTACCTGTCCTGACTATCCCACCATTCAGCTTCATGGGATGATCACAAGGTTCTAGTGTTATAAGACAAAGAAAAACCCTTTTTCCTGTCCGCTTTCATCATATCATGCGTAATGTAGTGCCCTTCTCTCACACATCTCCCCTTACTCTCCCTTTTCTAAGCTAAACAGTCCCTGATGTTGTAACCTTTCCTCACAGTTGTTCCAGCTACTTAATCGTTTTAGTTGCTATGTTCTATTAAAATCGGTGAGGTTCACTTCCGAATAAATGTGATTAGCAATCAGTGTACTGGAAAGTAATCATCTTTACCAACTATGTGCCAAAAAGAATTTAGTTGACAAAACAAGTTTAAAGGGGAAATAAAGGGGCAACTAAAGTAGAACTGTATGCATTGCAAATTAACCAAACAGCAAAAAGTAACTAGATAGGCAATAGTATAATGTTAAATGTAGGCTCCAATGTTGACAATCCTTGTCCTGTTTCTGTTCTTGCATTGGCCAGTCCTGACTCTGTGTAATAATTGGTACATTTCTTTAGAATGTCCTCAGTACATTTCAAAAATCAGTTCTAACGAACTAAACAAATGATCCTGCATTTTAAAAGAATATTCTAATGTAATTGTACTTATAGCTCTTCAACATATAAATATCTATTGGCTACATTCTAGGTTGAAAGATGGCCAGAAACTAGTGACCCTGGAGGGGATGCATGCCTCCATCTGGATCAAAAGAAAGATCCAGCCAATTCAATGGAGCCTGGATGGACAGTATACTACACATTGCATCCAGATGTGTTCTTGCATTGGCTGTAGCTCTGCCTTGCTAGACTGGGAGTTGGCTTCACACTCTAACACTGCCTTCCTCAACCTGGTGCCCACCAGATGTTTTGGATGACAACTCCCAGCATTCCTGATCATTGACCATGCTCCCTGAACTGATGGGAAATGAAATCCAAAACCTCTAAGGGCACCTATTTAGAAAAGACTGCTCTAATGCTTCTGCTATGTGTTAATGACACTTCAGGTATCCAGCCAATTAAAGATTAAGTTGTTTTTAGAAATTAAATTGTTAAATACTATGGTAGCCCTCTGCAGGATCATTAATGAATCCCTCTTTAGCACAATAAAGAAGAGGCACGTAGCAGGGAGCTTTACACAAGCCTGAGTTTGACACAAACTGTTCAGACTTCAGCTATAGAAAGAAGGAAAGTAAAAAAGAAAAAGAAAAAAGGACAAACTGCCTACAAAGTCAACTCAGAAGGATCCTCACTAAAAGCATCCTTTTATTGAGGATCCCTAATGAAAGACATATTTCTCTTATAAAAACATAGCCAGTCATGTATTCTTTGGGGGGCGGGGGGAAATATACCTTGAAGACATAAGATGTTTGGATATGAGAGGTGCACATAAGATTATTTCCTAAAGGGAACAGCTCAAAGAGAAGAGAGAAGATACTTGTTTTATGCACTACTTAAGCGTATCGATTCATCAATGTATTAATAAAGCCTAATAAAATCTGTAGCGGAGACTGTGTGTTTGCCCCCGCCCCGCTCAAATACAGTGACTAGAGGTATTTGTTAAAATGACTTTCGGCCCTCCCTTTGTTGCTGGCCTACAACTCCTGTCATCTCCAACCACTGACCATGCCAGCTGAGGCTGATGGGAATTTGAGTCTGACAGCATCTGCCGTCAACACCCCATCCATAAAGGCTGTTTTTTTTTAGTTCCCTTTGCAGCCAGCTTCTTCTTTTTCTTTTCCTTCTTTCCATAGCTAACGCTTGAAAGGCTTGAGTCAAACTCTGGCTTGTGTCAGATGTCCTGCTCTGTTCCTCTTCTTTACTGTGTAATGAGGTTTAGAGATATTAGTAATTTAATCAGGTGAGTCAATTTAAAGACCCTCAGCCTGTCTTGAACCCTTACATAAGTGCACAATGATTTAAAAAATATCTTAGCATGCGAAGAGAAGAGTTTAAATGTACTCATTGTCAATGAACAAGGCCCCTGCCATTTGACAGATGGGTGTAGGTTCACTTGTCTTACATGAATGGAGCAAGTTAGTCATAACAGCCTGTTCGTCTTTGGGCCTACGCCTGCATGAGGGTTCGTGAGTTCTCACATTGCCTGCACAACCCTCTTGCATCAGAATCGCCCTGAGATTCAACAACTCTGTGTGGGTGTTCTTGTTCTGAATATTCTAGGATAGATGGTTTGGAGAAGAGAGTGATGTTTCGGGGAGGAGATATAGTTGGCACTAAGCTGGATTTCTCATTTGGATGGCACTCTTTAGTGACGGGCTAATTTAATTGAAATGATTTATTATTGTTAGTTCCAGAATAGTGTCATGTTGACTATAGGACATGGATTATTTTCGATCCACTGACCAGTTTTACAATGAATAATGCATATTATAACATTATATATATATAGACAGAGACTGGGGACACATCATTTTGATGATTAGTCCCTCTGTTCATTGCCAGTTTCTTATTATTCCCTATATATAAGTATAAGAATAGAATAGAGAACAATATTCCTGTTACCGTTCAGACCTGCCCAGACCTGGAACCAGGAGTCTCATCACAAGAGGAACAGAGGACCTCCTGCAGACCCCTGCACTGCCAGTGACCCTGAGGCATCTTAAGACTCAGATTTTTTCGCTTCTGGACTGGAGGTTCCCACACCTGTTGCCTGGGTTTGTACTAGGGGTGTGCACGGACCCCCCGCTCCGCTTCACTTGCAGATCCGCCATTTTTCGGAGCGGGTCGCTCCGCCCCGCCCCCGCTCCGCCCACTTCCGCTCCGCTCCGCTCGGAGCTCCGGATCCGGATCCGGAGCTCCGTTTTTGCCCCCCCATAGGGTTGCATTGAAAGCTAAAAAAGTAAACAACTTTTTTTCCGTTGAAGTTAGAAACCTCACGTTTGGCACCATGACACCTCATGGGCGTATACACACACACGCCAAGTTTCAAGGCAATCCCATCATCCCCTGATTTTTGGCGAATTTTTGAAAATCGGGCACCCCACACACAACATCCCTGCGAGGTGGGCAGGGGAGGAGGGAGGGAAGGCAGGCAGGCATGCAGCTGGCATTTCTGGGGGCATAAGGAAGGGAGCCAAGGATAAGCCAGTAATGCATAGAAAATGGAATAAATCAATCAATAAACAAAGGAGGGGTGGAATTAAAAGCAGCAGTGTTGCTCAATAAACAGCAAGAAGAATTAAAAAAAAAAGGCTATATCTGTCTTTTACCAGCAATAGGGGGACGTGCCCGGGGGAGGGGGAAGTAGCTGCCAGTTCAAGACAGCCACCAACAGCTCTGAGAAGAAGTAAAACGCTCACTTCAACTCATAACAGGCATTGCTCCACCACTGAAAAGTGACCATTCACTTCAACTCATGATAGGCATTGCTCCACCGTTTTACTCTCTTTGGAAGGCTCTATGGCCTTCCAGTGCAGGAGAGAGTGGGGGCACGTCCACGATGAGATGCCCTAGGGGAGCTCATCCCCTTGCACCACATCGATTCAGTTGTTCACCAAGGTTAGGGTGGGGAGCAGTGCTGTGTTTTCTATCTCTTATTCTTGGCTTAGTATATGATTTCAGGTTGTGTTTGTGCATTTGGTGGGGCTACTGTGTTAAAAAACACGGGGAAAAGCCCGTTCAGATGAAGAAAGAGAAGTTTCCCAGAATCCCAAGTTACCTGTTTTGCCTATGCCCTCCTCCAACTTTGGGATCATCATGACCGGGAGCTGACTCTGCCCCTCAGCCCTTTGAAAAAGGTATTTTTCCCGCCGATTTTTAAAAAACTTCTAGCCCGCGACCCGTACGATGCAGAAAGTTGAGAGTGGTCTCAAAATGACCCCCATCCACGACTCTCTGTGCACAAGAATTTTCAGAACGATAGCTTAAACCCCCCCCCAGTTATCCCCGATTCTTTCCCTCAATGCAATCCTATGGGCGAAAAGCCGAAACGGAGCCCCGCGGTTGACCCTATTTTTAAAAAACTTCTAGCCCGCGACCCGTACGATGCAGAAAGTTGAGAGTGGTCTCAAAATGACCCCCATCCACGACTCTCTGTGCACAAGAATTTTCAGAACGATAGCTTAAACCCCCCCCCAGTTATCCCCGATTCTTTCCCTCAATGCAATCCTATGGGCGAAAAGCCGAAACGGAGCCCCGCGGTTGACCCTATTTTTAAAAAACTTCTAGCCCGCGACCCGTACGATGCAGAAAGTTGAGAGTGGTCTCAAAATGACCCCCATCCACGACTCTCTGTGCACAAGAATTTTCAGAACGATAGCTTAAACCCCCCCCCAGTTATCCCCGATTCTTTCCCTCAATGCAATCCTATGGGCGAAAAGCCGAAACGGAGCCCCGCGGTTGACCCTATTTTTAAAAAACTTCTAGCCCGCGACCCGTACGATGCAGAAAGTTGAGAGTGGTCTCAAAATGACCCCCATCCACGACTCTCTGTGCACAAGAATTTTCAGAACGATAGCTTAAACCCCCCCCCAGTTATCCCCGATTCTTTCCCTCAATGCAATCCTATGGGCGAAAAGCCGAAACGCAGTTTGAGCCCCGCGGTTGACCCGATTTTTAAAAAAATATTGCACGTGAACCACAGCACGCAGAGAGGTGAGAGTGGTCTCAAAATGACCCCCATCCACGACTCTCTGTGCACAAGAATTTCCAGAACGATAGCTTCAAAAACAACGTAGTTATGCGCGATTATTTGCCGCAATGCAATCCTATGGCGAAATGTTTTCAAGATGGCGACCGGAGCGCTCCGACTGAACTCGGAGCTCCGAAAAATGGTCGCTTCTCTTCGCCTTGCTTCTAGGGGGTCCGCGGTCCGCTCCTACTCCGCCTCTGGGTAAGGCGGAGCAGGCCAATCCGCTACTGCTTCTACGCTCCTAATCGGAGCGGAGCACATCCCTAGTTTGTACTTTGTAGCTGACTCATAGGGCCCTTTCATCACCCTCAGGGCCACAGGATCAGATGAGATGGAATGCTAGGATCAGCTGAGGTGGGGCTTCAGGCCTTGCAGCTAGCCAGATGTGGGTCTACTTGGGAGGAGGGGGAAGCTCATGTAAGCACTGGTTTGATTAGGGCCTAGCTGAGCCCTCTGTTCCTATATAAGCTCTCATACTGACCCAAGCCGTAAAAGCACCAGCTCCCTTGATGTTCCCAGTGCCTGTGCTGGTGTTCCTCGAACTGGGGAAATGGACAATTGCATATCTCACTGTGTAGCAGTGTTGTTCAAGAGCTTCCTCCATCCTACTCTGTCCAAAGATTGAGCAGGGAGCCTTTGTGCATATGATTTGCATATGTGTGGACTCTGTGCAGAAGAGAAGGTCCACGTGTGGGTGTGGTGTGATGGGGCTAATAGTTTTCTACCTCCCCATGCACTGAAATCCTCAGAATTGTTATCTGCACAGGACTGCTGTTGTGCCTGTTTCACAGAAGGAAGAGCATTATATTTGCCTCTTCATAGAAAATGGTATGCTGGCAGCAATTTTTCTCCCCTTTTATTCCTGGGGGTTGTATACTGTGACCAAATAAAGTCTTCTTATTCCACAGTTTCATCAACAATCAAGTATGGTACAGCTAACAGTTCAGCAGCAGAAATGTAGCATTTCATTCAAAATTAGTTTGGAAGTACAACCTACAATTTGTGAGCAGTGTCAGGTATGCTTTAGGGTGGATTCCTGCATTGAGCGGGGAGTTGGACTCGATGGCCTTATAGGCCCCTTCCAACTCTATTATTCTATGATTCGATGATTCCAGTAATTGAAATGGGGGTTTTTTTACAAGGGAGTGAATGGTGAGATCCTTCACCATTGGCAAATATGGATGCAGGACGTAATGGCACCATACTAGAAATTGAAAAAATGTTTCATAGTCATGACTATTTCATTAGCTTTAACTTAAGTTTTAATTAATTAAATATCCTTGTTGTATTGTTGTTATTTTGCACAACTCTGTTAATGAACTCTGCAAGTGCAATGCATTAATTATCTGTCAATCTAAAATTTCTCAGCCACCATTAAGGGTGAAGCCCTCACAATTGCTTCTGTTGGATTCTGTATTATTTATTTATTTATTTATTTATTACATTTTATACCGCCCATTAGCTGATGCTCTCTGGACAGTGCAGAATTAAAACCATAAAATACAATAAGCATACAATAAATTTAAAACGTTAAAAGTTCAAGAATGCAATATAAAATCAGATAATTTATAGTCCAGGGAAAGCCTGTGTGAAAAGGAGGCATTTAAAGGATGTTACATTTCCGGCCTTCCAAACTGCATGAGGGAGGGATTTCCAGAGGGTGGGTGCTGCTACAGAGATCCTTCAGTTTGCATACTTACTAGTACCATTGCATGATCAGGGAGAAGACAGGGGCACTGGCAGGCTTTAGTAGGCCCTCAGCATGCTGCTGCCTCCCCATCCTCCCCCAGCACCAACCTGTTCTACCCTCTCTGCATTGCAGCTGGCCGTTGCCACTTTGAACCCCCTGACCACCACTGCCAGTCACTCCCCCTGGATGTCCTCACCTGATTATGTGGCAGCATCTTTGGCTAGGCGCAAAATGGCCACTTGGCTCCAATCTGTGGAGGGTGGACTCCATCTTAGATTTCCCCCCAAAAGCAGTGTCTGATATCAAATTTCCTGCGCTGTGCCTCTTCTTTATTATGGCTACCCTTTTATAACCCACCCTTTTATAATATAACTACTGCATTTTCATTGAGCTCTCTACTGCAACCCCAAGATTCTTTCTTGGTCAATCATCACCGGCTTGGATCTCATCAGCGTATATGTGATGTCGGGATTTTTTGCCCCATTGTGGACACCTGCCTTTGCTTTTTTAATGCCCACTCTCCAGTTTGGAGAGAACTTTGCGGTGCATTTTTGTTAAACAGCTCCCATCTGCAGTGGGAGCAAGCGGGCACCAGCCCACTGCCTCGTTCATGATAAATTGGAATTCTTTAGAATTGTGGCTTATCGTTATGTGTGAACCAGGCATGTGTCATTTAGAAATCTTGTATTGCAGCAAATCGAAGTCTAAGAACAGCTATTGTTGCTTCCATTTAAAAAACATTTTCTAGTTGCAGTTTTAGAGGAACTATGAAGCCTGCTCCTATGGATTATTCTTTTCCCAAACGGAAAAGCTGTGGGAAGGCCAGTCCACTCTTTTATCCACCTCATTTAAGTTCCATATTTATCCTTTTTTCAAGATGATCGGAAGGGGTGAGAGGAAATAGTGAGGTGGATTTCTGTTGGTGCCTTGAGAGAATTAACTTTGCTTCGGATGATATCACTCTTCAGTCTTTTCCCCTCTGGCAGGGAAGGCAAAAATCAGCTTTCTCCACAGCATTCAGCCATGCCAAATTAAGTATTCCAGTAAAGGAGTTAGGAACAGTATGGCCAGCATTTGACCCTGTCAGGCAATGGAACTGTAATCGCACTGAAGAGATAAGGATTGAAGGGAAAGTGTACTGTTCTGTTCTGTGTCTAAACAAAGAACCAAATGATCAAAACTAAAAAGGCCTGATGCTGTATTCAGCAGCTGGTGTGGCCTATGTAGAATTATATTGAAATACATAGGCAGTAACTCCTTAGTCTAATGATTAAGGTAATAGTTACACGTCAAAGCAGCATACTGGAACTGCTATTTGTATCAATTATTATTTCTTCCTTCTGAGACATTGCCTTGTGTTTGAATGTAATTTTTTTTAAAGAAATGTCATTTGTAAGGACTATAGGCTATACCCAATGTTAGGCTAACTTAAGTTCCATTCATTTCAATGGGTATACTCTATGTAGGTCTAAAATAATAATAATAATAATAATAATAATAATAATAATAATAATAATAATAATAATAAATTTCTTACCCTCCTCTTCTATTGGATCGAGGCAGGGAACAACAGCAAGCATAAAATACTAATTAAAAATGTAGTATACACTGTTTAAAAAAAACATCCTAAAAGCATTCTAAAGGCATACTAAAAGTATCCTAAAATTCTACTAGAATTGGATATGCCTCCTTATTTGGAAATTGTTCAGGTTGCAGTGTCACATCCCCATTTTCTCAAGCAGTGAGAAAGTCCTGGTCAACCTATTCAGAATCTTAAATGGTAGAAAGAGCACCAAAGGCTTCATAATAACTTGTTCAGCAGTTTATATTGTGTGTGTGCGTGTGTGCGCACAAAGAACGAAGTGCACAGTGGAACCAGCATTCCAAACTCTAAACCATCTTCCACTGCCACAAGTCCACCACTCTCCAAATTCACCTTTCAAAACTTCTGAGCGCTCTCAGATTTTTTACACATGTTACTTAAATTATTTTGCATTTTCCAACTCTGTAGTTCAATATTGCAGCATTATGGATGGGAATAGTCCCAAATATACCACCCTGAGCTCCCCTGAGAAAAACTGGGAAACAAATGTAATGAATAACAATAGGATAGGAAAATGGGGTGAATACGCATGGTTACTGGATTATAAAAGGGTAGCCACTTATACATTGCCAAAACAGAGGAAATGTATCACTCATAAAGAGGATGCAAATTTTCATAAAATGTGCAAATGCTAATTTATATTTGATACAGTTCATCTCACCGTAGTGTGAAAAACTGTGACCTGTTGACCTGTGTGCCTTACTCTGTCTGCTGTCCAGGGCAGGATCTACACTACTGCTTTAAAGTGCTTTGAAGCGCTTTATAACAGTTTTGACAACTGTTGGAGCCCAGGACACACTGCATATACAGTTTTCAAAACGTTTTCACAGTGCTTTAAAGTACTTTAAAGGCAGTAGTGTAGATTCCGTCCAAGTCCTGCTGATGGGCAGCATCAAGGCCCAGCTCACCCTCCTGATGGTTCTCTATCTTTAAAATGGACTTGGACCTCCAAATAGAGGACACCTTCAAAATACAGGACAGTCCCCTGGCAGCCCTTCGAATAGAGAATTGTCCTCTGTAAAAGAGGAGACATGGCCACCAAGATTACAAGGGTTTAAGGCCCATTGTCCAAGGCCAGAAGTAGAAAAGCTTGCTAAATTCCACCACCCCACCACCACCAAAGAAGGAAAGGCATCTGTAAGGTTCATGCATATAAAAGGCTGTGTGGCACTTCCATCATTTAGCCATACTTAATCAATCTGGTCAGACACATTCTACAAAGAAAACAAAACAAAAAGCAGAGAAGGAATTTAAACCTTCTTAAAATATATACATTTTAACATTACGAAGGCTCTGAATTTTCTCCTCTTTCATTTGATTTCCCTGTCAGTTCATGTTACCCAGAAGAAAATGGAGAGCTTTGCTCATTGTATTCATTGTATTATTGTTGCCAATTCAGTTCTTCTACTCCGGCCAATTAGCTGTTTCTACAATTTGTTTTAGCTTTGAAAACCTGGTATCAAGAGAGGTCAGCTTATATTGTTCTTTGGATTAGTTCACTAGACTGAAGTAGTTCACTCATTTTTTACCCGGAGGGGATGCTTGCTCCGATTTCTATTCCATCTCATTTATTTTTTCTTCTGTTACGGAGTGCAAATTAAATATCCCTGAAATAAACATATATGATAAAATGTGAGGTGAGATGTGTTTATACTATTTTATTCTTTTTCTATTTGCCAAATAAAGACAAATAAATCAGATAGCTTTATTGACCTGAAACAAAAGACATGTGTAGGTATCTGTAGATCTGAATACAAACTTGGAATAAAAAGAATTAAATAGGCTTTGTAATTCAGATGCATTAACATGTTACCACTTTGCAATAGCTAGATGGCAGAGGGGCTGTTTTCATGTTTCCAAAAATCATTCCATCACTATGCTAGCTGAATATATTGCATGCAGCTTGACAAATATTGGGAACCATGGAATATGGTAATCACACAGTGGGAAGATTGAAACATCAAAATAAGCCAGGGCTCCTCAGAGTTCCATGACATCTGAACAGGGAAACAAATTCAGACTGAAAACCAGGATCATGATGTGAACCAGTCATAGCTTTAGTCTTTTGCCAAAAATCCAAATTCAAGTGCAAATCTCACACTTTGGCCAGGTTCAGGTGTCATATTCACAGTCCAACATTGTTGTAGTGGAAGCAAGCAATGGGATCTAATGCTCCCTCTTCCACTTTCATGCCTGACTTGAGAGGAGACTTTCTGGTTTGTTAAGTCACAGCTTGTCATGACAGATGAACTGGGAAACAAACCTGGATAACAAACCAGGATCAAACTGTGGTTTGCTAATCTTGGTTCAAAGGGAGCATTTAAAGATATCAGAGGAAACTCTGGTTTAGCAAATCAGAGAGTCTCCTCTGTAGGTGGGTGCATAAGTGAAAGCATGGGGAAGGGAGAGCGCTTTCACTCATTACTCATCCCTACATCAATTAACCATGGTTAGTTGGATCAGGAATGTTATATCTGTACCCAGCCTTTATAAACTGAAGTATCTTTGCAGTAGAAATGAAGATGCCCTAGATACTCTGTTGGTTTTGGCTTGGGTCAGAAGAAGGCCTTCAGATGATTTTTTTGTGTGAAAATAAGAGTGGGGTAGAAAAGTTGTTTTGAGTCTGTTGTAGGAAAGAAACAGAGTGCTGGACATGGTTCTAGCATACAAACGACTCTGCTAAATAGTTCTGGGCATTCATTGTCCCAAGGAAAAAGATACCTTCTACAGTTGCATGTTGGACTCCTTATCAATGTCTTCTTCTAGATGAGTCCTTTACATATTTTTTTTTGTACCTGCTAGTATGTAGAATGCATTTTTAGAAGCCTCTATAGCCAGGGGCGAGAGATACTTCGTAGTGAGCATTATACATCAATGTTAAATTTAATCCCCTGCTTCAGATGCCTTAAAATAATATTTAGTTAGTCTTTGGAGGATTAGCAGCGTCTTCTGTCTGCTAATATGCACCCTTCCTTCAGTTGAAATTGCTCGTGCCTGACCAGTGCATGGATTTGGCTCTTAATATTTAATGTGTCTTCGGTCTTTTATGTAGGTCAAGAGAAGAAATTAAATAAGGATGCTGCACCACGTTACACTGGCACCCTCCAGGTGCCTGCTGATTGCCTTGAATCATTAATCAAAGGGTAGCTGCTTTGTCCGGCCCACAATATGCGTTCTAAAAAGGCTCATGATGATGCCACACTCAGAGAACGCCTAGTTGTCCTGACAAGTCATCCTCCTCCTCCTCCTCTTCCTCTTCCTCCTCCTCCTCCTCTTTCTTCTTCTTCTTCTTCTTCTTCTTCTTCTTCTTCTTCTTCTTCTTCTTCTTCTTCTTCTTCTTCTTCTTCCACAGCTTGTCAACAATTCTGCTTGCAGCATCTAAAAATACTGTCAAGTGATGCAGCTTTTGGCTTCTCTCAGTCTACTGTTTTTCTTTTGGGGGACTTCTTCTGCTAGAGGAGGCAGCTGTTTGCTATGAAAACAAATCCCCCTCCGTTCCCTTTTCTTCCCCGCCTCCTGTTTCTGTGCTGCAGCAGGACTGCTCACAGTTGGTTGTAAATGTTCATTCACAGTTTTAGAGTTTCCTGCTTTTGCATTCAGAGAGATGCGGGGAAAATAAAGCTTTTTAAGGAAACTGCCTTTTCATAAAGACTTTTATTTCACTACTGCCTCTCAGAGCTCTCTCAAGCCTGATTTCAAGCAGTCTAAAAATTTCCCAAGACAAAATGATGATCTTGGGCGGATGGTATATAAAGTATTTCCTGAGGGGAAAGAAAGAGAGAGAATACGGGTCACTTCTTTCCCCATTCTTAGACTACTCCAGCTCATTGTTAATATAAATGTGGCTTGTGGCTAGGACCAGGGAGAATAGATAGCAGAATAAATACGGAAAGGAAAGAGGTTTTCCCCAGTCATTCAACAAAGTGCTGGAATAAAAGTGAATGGAGACACTTGAGCATCAGTGTCTGTACAGCACTGAGAAAGCCCTGCCTTGCTCGCTTTCTCTGATCACTAACATATATAGCCTTGATAACAGGGGTTGGCATTTTGTGACGCTCCAGATGTTTAAGCGTACAATTCCCAGCAGCCTGAGTCAGCATAACCGGTGATGAGGGATGATGGGTATTGTAGGCCAAAACATTTGGAGGGTGACAAGTGCCCCAGCCTTGGCCGTGAACATGATTTAGAAACGTCCAGCTTTCTTCTGGGTTTAAAATAAGGTGCTGACTTTGATCTTTAAAGCCCTAAATAGTTTGGGACCAGAACATCTCAGGAATCAACTCCTCACACCATAAAATCTGCCCCAGTCCTTTGTTCCACCATAGAGGACCTCCTTTGGGTCTCACACCTGGCTGAGAAAAGGCAAATAGGTACCAGGAAGAGGGCCTCTTTGGTTGTGGCACCCAGGAACTGAAACAGCCACCCAAGAGAACTGTGTTTGCCCCCTCACTGCCAGGCAGTGAAGACAATTTCATTTATTGGTTTAAGTTTTAACTATTGCTGATTTTGCCGTATCTTTGATCTTTTAGGCTGGATTTTATTGTATTTTGAATCCTTTTGAGTTTATGTCATCTGCCTTGTACGCAGTTGCAAAAAGGGAGTTGTTAACAACAACAACAACAAATGACTAAAAAAGCATAGGAGTGATCTGAGATCACTATCTACCATACTTATCTGCTAGGGTCAAAGGAGGAATATGTAATAATTGTTTTTTGGTTGATGGCTTGTGGTCCAAAAATGCATTACACCCTCACCTAAAGTAGGTCGCATGAATCGCACCAGACTTTTCTTCTGTTACTGTTTGAGTTTCCTTTTTTGAAAAAGAAATAGACATATAATAGCAAACATTTTTACTGCACGCACAATTTGGTTCCCCAGAATGAAAAGGTTAAAAAACTACTGATAAAAATGAATATAAAACATCTAGGTTGTAATCTTACTGTATATGCACATACATGGCAATAAGTCTGATTGAATGCAAGTGTACTTACTTGTGAGCGAAAACATGGGTTTGTCTTGCTAGTCTTCCTTCCATATCGTTCAACTTTTTCACATAACCATCATTCAGATTCTCAACACCTTATTTAACTTTGGGTCTAGAAGCTCAGCACATTTGAATGAGATAGACAACCAGTGCTACGCTACTTTACAGAGGACCCGTCCAACGATCCCAAAATGTGCAGCACAAGAAAGACTTGCTCTAGCTCCAGGTTTCATGGGTGGCCAGCATGAAGTGAGAGTGTTGATATAATCAGATTAGTGGAGACTTCACGTACCTTTGGATGTCATCATTTGCCCAATCTAACCAACCCCTGGTACTGCTTATGCTGGAAATAATATGATTCTTGCTCCCCACCCCCACATTAAGGGGGTAACATTAATTTGTGGGGAGCTGGATGCCATCAGTACCCAAGATCGCTAAACATAAGTGTTGACGATATGGGGGAAATGGTAAATATACTCATGCAGATTTTAACTTGATGTTAGTGATTGGGAGCACAGGACCATGGTGCGATGACTGATCTAGATTCATTCATGCAGAGTACGAGGATCTTGCATTATGTAGCATCAAAGAAGACTCTCGGTCTGATTCTCTTGATGTCCCAAACCATGATTAGTGACACGTGATGTACATATAGAGTGTAACAATGATCTTTACTACTGCACTGTGAATAGGAGGAGCTGGTTTAAAAATGCAATTTGTGTACATTGCCTTAAATTCCCTGAACAACAGATAAAGGGGCTGTATGTATTGGAGAATTCTGCAAGCCTGTAATTTTAGTGAAAGGGCTGTTATTACTTCATAAACTGCCAGAACAAAATTGAAACAGGGTTGTGTATAGAATCCAAAAGGTTAAATTACAGACTCTGCAGTACATCGGCATGGGTCTCTATATATATTATTGCTGACCCAGAATACAGCCATCATTGTATTGCTTCATATTTTTGCCTATTTTGCACCTAAATCTTGCACATTCTTATTGTTTTTTGGGGGGTGGGGGGGTGGAGTACTAAGGAATTCTTCATACATTAGCTGATTGATTTTGATTTTTGTCCCACCCCTTCCCCAGAGAATAGGCATGTAACAATACTTGAACAACAAATCAATTTACGCTGCAATCCTATGCATGTTAAGACAGAAAATATGCTGGCTGGGGAATGCTGGGAGTTATAGATATTTTTTCTGTGTAACCATGCATAGGGTGGGGCCCATAACAGGTCATATAGATATATAGAACCATATATTAAGATTAGATAACCCCATAACTTGCCTAAATCTAGCACAAGATACCCAGCAGAGACAAGGAAGTCTTACAGCTTGATTGGAAAATACTTAGAAGAGGACTTGTCTACGTTTCCAGGGAGAAAGTATTGTGAATGGGAACTAATAACACTTCTCTGAATACCCTTGATAACCACAGATGCCCTCAGCATACCTGAGAAATTTAGTGTCATCAGATAAGCATTTTACTGTACGCTCGTTAATGGCCACTCATGATTTTTCGCGGGTCCTTTTGACGACATCATCTGTGTCCCAAGCGCCTCCCGGTCCTTTTCTCAGTTTTAGAGTGACAAAGTAAACTTGTTTTAATCCGAGTCTTCTGAGGTACTGCTATAAATTGCCCGCTAGAGGGTGGTGTCCCCATTGAAATCTACAGGCCACATGGTCACTGCTCTCTTCTCAGTGAAAAGTGCTTGTTTTGAAAGTGAAAGAGAACTGGCAAGGAAGCTCGCGGTAAGGAAATGTGATTTCCTGTGGTTTCCCCCTGTCTGATGAGCCTCATTATGAGGAATGTTGAGAAGGCAATCTATAAACTGTCTAGGTTTTATAGATTAAAATAAGCACTTTGAATTATATTTTCCGGGAAGACAATGAGGACACCGTGATATTAAGGCTGGAATAGTGGTGTAGCATGTTCCCAATGCCTTACCTCAATGAAGAGATAAGGCTGATTCACCTGCTGAGCACTGGACAATGTTCATGTGCAAGCCCACAGAGAATGCATTACTTGTGTGTGTGTGCATGTGCATGTGTATACTTTAATTGTTTGAATGCTTTTTGAAAGTTTAAATACATAGAGAGAAAAATATTGTTTTACAACGGTACTGGAAACATTTGATATTGTTTCATTCATAACTAGACTAAGGCTATGATCGGTCACGTCCTACGAAATGTAAAAAACAGTAACTTTTCCCCTTCCAAATATTGTTTGTGGGGAGAAGGAGTTGATTCAAGACACTAAATGTTAGCTTAGGGCTGGTTCACACATGCATGCTTATCTCTTGATGGCTTTCATGTGTCAATGAGATCTAATATCACTGATAGAACTTTCACCTAATGTTGCCTCTAAAATACTTTTGAATGGGCGCAGTTTACTCATTAAGCCACCAGTCACAGTGTGGAATAATCAAGTGATGAACATGCAGATGCGATCTTACTACACTGGGGCGTAATACTTTCTGAAGGTCCCTGTATAAGTATGCACAGGCTTCTAAAGGTAGCGTGGCTGTGGCAAAAGCATAATGGGTTTCCTTTCATCTTTTTATCATATAATACTATCAAATTATATCCGGTGTTTGCTGCTCTTTTGTCAGAACTGCCACCTCAAACATGAAATCCTGCTGTGGTGTTGAATTAATATCTTCTTCTTTTTTCATTCACACAAAAATTATCCCTCTTACTTGTTGATTCATCCAAAAGCTATGCATTGAAAAGCACGTTAGGAACTTCAGTAGCTGTTGGATGAAAAGCCAGTCGTACAGATGAATAATTTGTGTGTGCGCTAGATTCATGACTCACTGTTCTTTTAATTCCAGCCTTCCCCAATCTGGTACTCTCCATGCTGGCTGGGGCATACTGGGAATTGTAGTCCAACACATCTGGAGAGTTCAGGTTGGAGAAGGTTTTTTTTTTTTTTTTAAACTGCATTGGCTGATTCAAGGTGTTTTCCTGCCCTAGGCAGGATCAATTCATGATATTCCTAAATAGACAAGAACTGGGTGTTATCATCACCCATCTGTGACTTCTCTCAAGTGCAAAGTAAGAACCAAAGCAAAGATCCCTTTTCTAAAAAAAAAAAAAAACTTTAATCAAGGGGCTTTTGATTGGATCTCCCAAGGTTTATTTGTTTAGTTCAAACCAGCCGTGGAGAGAGGATTATAATTGAAACAGTGCTGGAAGAAGGAGTGTCTAACCTTTCTACTTCCGTGCATCATTTCTCTAGTCTAATAAACACACACACACACACACACACACACACACACACACACACACACCACAAGCTGCTGATGGCCCCATTGGGGTAAAATACAGGCACCATACAGGTTAAAGCAGAGGGAGGTGGGTTATATAAGAGAATTTGGATTTATGGTATGTATTTATTTTTAAACCCAACCATCTTGAGTGATCGGGTCAAGGATCACCCATATTATGTCTCTTTTGGATCCCCATTTTACCTCTGGTGATTGCCACAATAAAAGCTGAACATGACTGAGCCTGGATCAATGAAATGCATCAGCCTGGCAGGTGTACTTGAAGGGTGCTACCCTAGGCAGCTGCCTGGTCTGCTTGTATAGTAGTGAGGACCCGTCTTATTAACCTGTTATTTTTCTTATACTGAATAACTGCTAGTGGACAGTTGATGATGATGGTGCTGGTGTTGATGATGATGATTGTATTGTACCAGCAGTTCCAAGGGTCAAATTGCTTCCTATTTAAGCTGGTATCACAAGCAAAATGGTATGAAAGGTTATTATGGGCAAATTCCTGCTGAATCAGAGCCTCAGAAAACCTTCATGCTTTTCAGCGAGCCCGGCATATGGACTGCTGCTGAACCAAGCAAGCAAGCATGGATGGAGGCGGGAATGGTTGCTCCTTCGGAATGCTGCTCTGTCACTAGTGACTAAATCAATACTAAAATATCCATGTGTTCCTTTCCAAAACAGCATAGAGTGTTTGTTATAGTGTGGCAGCATGGTGTATTGATTAGAGTGCTAGCTTAGAACTGGAGGTGGCCAAGTTCAAATTCCTACCAAGCCATGAAACACACTGTATGACCTTGGACCATTCAACACTTCTCAGCTGTGTGGATAGTGTCATTACATAGCTCAGTCAGTAGGTGGGACTGAATTTAGAAGTATCTGGGTGGAATCAGAAGTGTCCTATGTCTGGTCTGTTTTTGTTCAAGAAGGACAACAAAGTTCTTGTCTAACCTTCCTGAATGATGAATTCATCTTAACCTATCTCAAAGGGATAAAAATACAGGAAGGTAACTCTGTATGCTGCCTTGACCAACTTGGAGGAAAGCAGATTATAAAGGTAACAAAGAAATAAAATTAAAATATATTCATAAATGTTCTGCACCATGGCACCTAAACATATCTATAAGATAAGGGCACTAATTTGGGTGAAAGTAGAAGAGACTGGAAGATCTTTTTTCTTGTAAACAAATGATTTTTCTTCTTGGTGTCTGCCATTTCTTGGAAATCACAGATAGACCAAAACCTCTGCAAAACAAAGTGCCGTACTGCTAACTTTTTACCTCTCTTATTTCCCCCCAGCCTACATTAAGTCATCAGTGTGTCATAAAAGCCATATGATAAGGCCCTCCAACTCTTTAAACTGAAATAGAATTAGTATTAGTAGTTCGTGCTTTTGTTCAGGGATGCAGATTAAAATCTGACTCAGAAGGTGTCACATTTGACGAGTGTCATAGAATGCGGCTAAATGTTGTTTTTAAAAGTTGAGCTCTGATTGGACTTTCCCAGATAAAACCTATGATTTACTTCCTGGTCCTAGACTTGGTGTTCTGTAATGTGTCAAAGTATGACAATTAGCATCTCAAAAAATTTTTTTGCCCCTTGTAGCAATCGTGGACAAATAAGTGAGAAGAGCAGAAATGTCAGGAATTGGGTTAAGGACAATGTCTTAAAGGACCATAGGAAAGCAATGTCAGGTGGTAAAGTGCATGAGGTAGATCATCACTGGTCCCAGAGTTGTGCACCTCTTGATGGGAAATGAATGGCAAATATCAATATATTGAGCTAGTTTTAAATGCCTAATGCTAGATAACTATTTTTCCCCAGGGAGCAAAAGGCAATATTAAAGTGGTATCTTTACTGATGGTATGTACATTGGCCCCACTGTTTTGTTAGATTTAGATCCTCCTTTTCCTTCAAGGAACTCAAGGAGATGTACATTGTTCTCCCTCCCTGAGTTTCCTCACAAGAACCCTGTAAGGCAGGTTAGGGATCCTGAATCATGATTAGGAATGGATTAAGAGATCACGATTGGCCCCAGGCCACCCAATAAGCTCTATAGCTGAGTGAGGGTTGGAACCTGGGTCTATCTAGTCCTACACTCTAAAAACAACAACCCCACTACATGGCACTGGTGTATGTATTCACAGGTTTTATGGGTATGTGTAAGTCTTCCAGAACTTGCCAAACATGTTTGATCAAAAACGACACTAGGACGTGTTAACACCATGAAAAAGTATGCTTTTGGCCATAGTAACTTCAACTTTCTTTAAAACCTACATAGCTTCTTTAAATACTAAGGGGAAAAAGCTATTTCTAGTCTTTATATCCCCTTTTTAAAACGTATCTAGTTTCTGAGAAAGCGATTACATGCCAGGTACCTTTTGTATGCTTTATAACTGAGAAACTTTCCATTCTGAAACCTTTCCCGTTTATGCCACAAATACAATTACCTACTGGCAGTAGCTCTAATTGAATAGAATCAATATGATGCATATTAAACATCAAGCAGGAGGGCATTCAAGATCTTTCTCCAAGAAATGTTTGCAGACCTGATGGCAAGGGTGCCAGTATGTGGTTTATACTATCCTGAAAAGATTGTGGGCTTTTGGGTGGTTGTGGTTGTGGTTGTGATGAAGATGAAACCCCCGGTTCATGAAGAAATCTGTCTCTGATAGGTGTCCTTTCCCATTCTGTCTTCCTTGATTAAGGACAGCCAATGGGAACAGCGTTGCTTGAGCCCATATTGCAGGAGTTTTGGTTCAGCAGCAGGGCAAGAATGGTTTGCTTTGTGGTACAAGCTGTGGTGGCGTTAGGAAGCTGAATGTGATGCCTAGCCAAGCAGCAATGCGGGACAAACGTAAGCAGTTATTAAAGGATATTGCTTGGAAATATAAAAAGCAGAGGGCTACCCAGCATAAGCAGTGCCCCATGAGAGCTGTAGTATATTGCATTCTGTCTTTATTGACTTAAAACTAGCACGGTTCGTACTTCTTCTTGAGCTTCTGTGTAGGAAGCCTATTGCAGAAACCATTTTGTCCTGATTCTCCAATAAAGAATGAAGATGTAAACAGCTCTGTGCCAGAACCATCTTTGAATGTGTGAATTGCGAGATGACATGTCAGAAGTGACTTGCTATTTACAAAACCAAATCATACAACATAGGAGAACTTTAGCAGTCCGGGGCACATAAATTACTTCTGCTCATGCCCAGCTCATATAGTTTAAAAAGATTTCCAGGTGGGAGGGGGATATGAAGTCAGCGAAGTTTACAAAGCATCATCAGCTCTGTCATTTAGGCTATCAGGCTGAGAATTAAAGAATTAAAGTTTCCACATTGATATGAAAATCTCAGGAGCAGGCAAAAAAGAGGAAAGCATAAAGGTGGCTGTTGTGCTGCAGGCCTAAACACCCTCAATTCGTAGCATCTTTGCATGTGTGTGTGACATCTCCAAGTACTGTACTGTATGTAGTGTACTGAGTGTTCACACAAATACTTCCCTAAATTTTCATTGTTTTTCCCCCTCTCAGAAGATGGGTTTGGAACCCACCCAAAAGAAAAACTCACATTCATCATTTCATGAGGATAAAATCACACAAAGGCCTTCATGAGGACAACATTGCCTAAAATAAAGTATAATATTTGGAAGTTTATCTTTGCAGTTGTAACACTATAAAGGGATCTACACGGGAGCCAGTTTTTTGCATTTCTCAGCTCTTTTTGTGGCAGTGTCACTTTCAGAATAAAATGGCTCTTTCAGTGTTCTGCTTTGTAGCTTGGAAACTCTGTATATATGCTACAACCCTAATCCTCCAATGGGTAAATTTGGCCCTCACCAATTAACCAACTGAAGCCTTAGTTGATTAATGAGGCCACTTAAACCTCTCACCCAAACCCTTCCAACATTTGAACAAGCAATTTCAGCTTGTATAACACAGTTCTGCCATGTTGGTAAAATATTTTAAGGATTTAAGCAGGGTTACATCTGAATACAACATGGAAACCTTGGCATTTCTGTAGTAGCTTCAGGAGTTCAACCAGAGCTATTTTTAGAGCTACGAATTGAACAGTATTCCTCTTGATGAGGAATAAGTGGGGATTTGTGCCATGTGTACTTAAGAACAGAATGAAATGCCAATACTTTATTAAATAAAAAGCCCCATCAGTAATGAGCCTTATTAAAGATGTGGCCTTAGGATGCTTTTTCAAAAATAAATTATCAGTGAGTGTCTTGTTTCCTCCGCCTATATTTCTTTGCCGTAGTAGTAGTTTGGAGACATTATTAATAAATTAATATTTATACCAGCAAATACAGTACTAGCTTCTGTACACCAGTCCCTGCCTACTGGTTCACAGACTAAAAATCAACAAAGCTTTTGCACTATTTTCCTTACACCCAGAATTTTACTACTTAAGGAATTAATGAGAACAAGAAATCTGCAAGAATCTGTAAGTCAGAATCTCTTCATTAATATTCATTGATTTATTTATTACATTTATATACCGCCCAATAGCCAAAGCTCTCTGGGCGGTTTACAAAAATATAATGGAGTAATACAATTCTCCCCCCTCCCAAAGGCTTGAAACCTAATCCTATGCATGTTCACTAGGAACTAAGTTCCACTATCAATGTGGCTTCCCCCCATGTGTACAATTTTATTCTAAAGTTGTAATTCTCCACACACTTTCTTGGGAGTAAGCCGCCTTGAACACCTTGGAACTTACTTCTGAGCAAACATGGATAGGGTTCCACTGTTAAGTCAAGTGGGCCTACTAATTTGATTGCTTGGGCACCTGGTAGCACTTTGCTTGCAAACAGGAGGGTTGTGTTGGGCTGGACTAACCTCAAGAAATATCTGGAGATTGTCAGTTTTACATCATAAGAACATAAGAAGTGCCCTGATGCTGGATCAGACTGAGGGTCCATCTAGTCCAGCACTCTGTTCACACCGTGGCTAACCAGCTGTCAACCAGGGATCAACAAAGGAGAACATAGTGCAGCAGAACCCTCCCACCCATGTTTCCCAGCAACTGGTGCACAAAGGCTTACTGCCTTGGATACTGGAGGTAGCAGGCAATCTCTCAAGAAAAAAACTTCTGGTTTGCTGCCAGCTGGTAGAGTATAGTTCAGAGCTCAAGCACTGGCTTTGCATGCAGAGGCCTCAAGTTCAGTTCCTGGCATCGTATACTAAAAAGGGCCAGGGAGCAGGTGATGGGCAAAGCTTCAGCCTGAGACCCTACAGAGCCCTGGAAGTAAGAGCATATGACAATAGGCTAGATGGGCAAGTAACCTGACGTGGTAGCCAGTTTTCTACACTAGATATCTTTCAGCACTCCAAACTGTCATGGCCTTAGTAGGCTGGGAAAGAATGGCATTTTCCCCAGAAATAAGAGATGGCAGTTTGTGTTCTCAGAACATGCTGGATCCCAAACACTGAAGTGCTGCCCAGAGAAAAGACTGCTGGTCCTCATTCAACAAACAAACAACCACAGCACATTTGGTGTGTGGTAAACCTAAGTCTTCACTGTTCCCTAATTCGGGCATTATTGCTTAAATCATGAAAGGACTGAAGCATCTAGGGACAATTCAAATCCATGGGAGTTTTGCCCTTGAGGACTGAAATTTTTGACTGGGTTGGATATTAGGGATGTTAGAGGAACCCATAATGAAATCAAATGAGTTTGAATTTCTATGAGTCTGACCTGCAGATTCCACAGTGGAACTGTTTTTCCTGAGTCATGTGGATTTCATGGACTTGCAGACTTTTTGTTACTTTCTGGAATTTTATGCAAGTTTAGTCGTAGAAAAATATGTAAAAAACCCCGAAAAAAACCACTACCTGAAAATATGCATTTGACCCATAAGCTAAATCATGAAAATGCACATAGGATAAAATTTGTGCATTTTCACAAGTGTAAATGTTCGCAAATGTGAATTTGTACAAATTCTGGAAATTGGGGGAAATCCTATTCCACCAATGAGCAGATGAAGAAATGAAAGGCAATTGACAATCCGTGAAACACAGTCAGACTGGATTTTAAAAGATCTGTACATCCCTATTGGGTACATCTAATTATGCCTTACCTCCTTTGGCTCTGAGCATCAGAGTGGAGGTGGCTATAAGATTAATTTAAATTGACATTAAGATAGAAATCAACAGGGCCAAGAGTAAACAAGTGTGTTTGCTTGTGGGGTTTATTTCTTTATTATTTATTATACCTGACTTGGTAATATATCATAATGGATTTATTAAAAATATTACTAGAAGTTTTTTCTTTTCTTTTTCTTGGAAATGAATGTTGTTTATCAAGTCCCAAGCTGATGACTCCTGCTGTGAATATGTCATATGGCAATGTCAGTCATGTTATATTAACTTTTATGACAATTACGAGAGAAATTGTATTTGTTAGAGGGAAGAAAAAAAATCCAGCATCTTTCTTTCTTATAACAGAGAGTAACTGAGTGTGTTTGCTTGGCCCTCAGAAGTCATAAGTGTGCACCTTTTATAATATTAGCAACTATATACAATGTGTGGGGTTGAAGTCGGAATATGCAGCATCAGAGTAGCATAGCACTGATAAAAAGTTACCATATATACTGTACATTTTGGAATATCTTGTTTGTTTAAGAGATGGACATGAACTCCAGAGTGTGATCAGTTTTTTTTGGTTAGATGTGGAAGGCCACCACCTCATGTGAGCACCTAGAGACCCCTGGGCAATACTAGCACTGCTAAGAAGCACAAACTAGATCAAATCTAGAGTATGTAGAGATAGTCAGGAAATAATTCCATTTACTCTGGATTATTTCCAGATGGCATTACAGAAAGTTCATTCTAGATTTCATAGAATCATAGAATAGCAGAGTTGGAAGGGGCCTATGAGGCCATCGAGTCCAACCCCCTGCTCAATGCAGGAATCCACCCTAAAGCATCCCTGACAGTCAGGAAGTTTTTCCTGATGTCCAGCTGGAATCTGGCTTCCTTTAACTTGAGCCCATTATTCCAGGTCCTGCACTCTGGGAGGATCGAGAAGTGATCCTGGCCCTCCTCTGTGTGACAACCTTTTAAGTATTTGAAGAGTGCTATCATGTCTCCCCTCAACCTTCTCTTCTCCAGGCTGAACATGCCCAGTTCTTTCAGTCTCTCTTCATAGGGCTTTGTTTCCAGACCCCTGATCATCCTGGTTGCCCTCCACTGAACACGCTCCAGCTTGTCTGCATCCTTCTTGGATTGTTGAACCCAGAACTGGATGCAATACTCTAGTTAAGGCCTTACCAGGGCCGAATAGAGAGGAACCAGTACCTCACGTGATTTGGAAGCTATACTTCTATTAACGCAGCCCAAAATAGCATTTGCCTTTCTTTCAGGCATATCGCACTGTTGGCTCATATTCAGCTTGTGATCTACAACAATTCCAAGATCCTTCTCATTTGTAGTATTGCTGAGCCAAGTATCCTCCATCTTGTAACTGTATATTTGGTTTCCTAGATGTAGAACTTGGCATTTATCCCTATTAAATTTCATTCTGTTGTTTTCAGCCCAGCACTCCAGCCTATCAAGATCACTTTGAAGTTTGTTTCTGTCTTCCACCCAATTTTGTGTCAACTGCAAATTTGATAAGCGTTCCCTGCACCTCTTCATCCAAATCATTAATAAAAATGTTGACGAGCACTGGGCCCAGAACTGAGCCCTGCGGTACCCCACTCGTTGCCTCTCCCCAGTTTGAGAAAGTTCCATTGATAAGTACTCTTTGAGACTGATTCTGTAGCCAACTGTGAATCCACCTAATAGTTGTTCCATCTAGCACACTTTTAGCTAGTTTGTTAATCAGAATGTCATGTGGTACTTTGTCAAAAGCTTTGCTGTGGATATATGACGTCCACAGCATTCCCACAGTCCACAAGGGAGGTTACCCGATCAAAAAATGAGATCAAATTAGTCTGACAGGATTTGTTCTAGTAATCACTGCATTGATTTCAAGGTGTTTACAGATTGACTTCTTTATAATCTGCTCCAGAATTTTCCCAGGGATGGATGTCAGACTGAATGGTCTGTAGTTCCCAGGTTCCTCCTTTTTGCCCATTTTGAAGATAGGGACAACGTTAGCGCTCCTCCAGTCGTCCGGCACCTCAGCCGTCTTCCATAATTTTGCAAAGATAATAGACAAAGGTTCTGAGAGTTCTTCCGCTAGCTCCTTCATTACTCTAGGATGCAGTTCATCGGGCCCTAGAGATTTGAACTCATTCAAGGAAATTAGGTGTTCTTTGACCATTTGTTTTTCAATCTCAAACTGCAATCCTGCCCCCTCAACTTCTGCTTCACTTTTTCCAGGGGGGTCATAGACCTGCTTTTGGGAGAAGACTGAGGCAAAGTAGGAATTGAGCACTTCAGCCTTTTCTTTGTCATCTGTTATCAATTTGCCATCGTCATTAAGCAGCTGAACCACCATTTCTTTCCTCTGTCTTTTACTACTCACGTATCTGAAGAAAGCCTTTTTATTGCTTTTAGCATCCCTCGCTAATCTCACCTCATTCTCAGCTTTAGCCTTCCTGGTGCCATTTCAGCACTTTTGTGCCACCTGTCTGTACTCTTCTTTTGTAGCCTGGCCTTCCTACCACTTCCTATATGTATCCTTTTTTGTTTTCAGGTCATCTCTAAGCTTTTTGTGGAGCCACATTGCTTTCCTCTGTTGTCTTCTGTCTTTTTTCCTTGTTGGAAGTGTTTGTAACTGTGCCCTTAAAATTTCCTTTTTTAAATACTCCCACCCATCCTGCACTCCTTTTCTAATTAGGCTCACTTGCCATGGGACCTTACTTATCATAGTTCTGAGTTTATTAAAATCAGCTTTCCTAAAATCCAGAGTACGTGTATGGCTACACTCAGCTTTTATCTCCTTTATAATCAAGAATTCAAGTACGATGTGGTCACTTTCCCCCAGAGTTGCCGTAACTGCCACTTTATCCACTAAGTCATCCCTATTGATCAATATCAAGTCAGGGATTGCCGATCCTCTAGTTCCTTCCTCCACTTTCTGTAGGAGAAAGTTATCACCCACACATCAGGAATTTCTTGGAAGGGCTGCTTTTGGCAATATTTGTCTCCCAACAGATATCAGGGTAATTGAAGTCCCCCATCACTAATACATCACACTTCCTTGAAACACTGGCAATTTGTTTTTCAAAAGTTTTGTTCTCATCTTCTCCTTGATTGAGTGGTCGGTAGTAGACTCCGATTATCATGTTCTTTTTATTCCTTGCCCCATTTATTTTAATCCAGATGCTCTCGATGGGGCTCCCAGTCTGATCCGCCTGTATTTCTGTGCGGGGATAGATATTTTTAACGTATAGTGCAACTCCGCCTCCCTTTCTATTTCTTCTGTTCTTTTTGAACAAGTTATATCCTTCAATTGCTATATTCCAGTCATGGGAGTCATCCCACCAAGTTTCAGTTATACCTATCAGGTCATATTTGCCTTCATGTAACAAAAGTTCAAGTTCGTTCTATTTGTTTCCCATGCTCTGGGCATTAGTATATATACATCGAAGACCATGTGTTTTATAGTCTGACTTTGTTCCTACATTGTTGCAGACACTATTTTGGGGCACTATTGGAGCTGTTCTCTGTACTGTGGTGCATGGGCCTTCATCCATTGTTGCCTCGAAGTTTACGTCTCCCGCCCCCGTAAGATTCAGTTTAAAGCCCTCCTGATCAAGTTCTTCATGCTGTGGCCAAACACGTTCTTTCCAGCCCTTGTGAGGTGCAACCCATCCCTTGCCAGCAGTGCATCTTCCAAGTAGCGTAGCCCGTGGTCCCGGAATCCAAAACTCTCACATCGGCACCACCTTCGTAGCCAGTCATTCATCCAGAGTATTTTTCTTTCCCTTTCTAATCCTCTTCCAAGAACCGGGAGGATGGATGAGAAAACTACCTGGGTTCTTCAGTTTCCTTCCCAGAGCTTCAAAGTCTGAAATGATTCCTTCGTAGCTCCACTTGGCGACATCATTTGTTCCCACATGGATGAGAAGAAAGGGGTATGTGTCCATGGGCTTTATGAGCTTATGTAACCCTTCAATCTCATCTCTAATCTGTGCTCCAGGGAGACAGCACACCTGGTGAGTCCATGAGTCTTCATGATATACTTGGGTTTCAATCCCACACAGCAGGGAGTCTTCCACAATGACTACTCTTCTCTTCTTCTTGGTTGACCTACCTTCTGCCTCTTGTTCACTGTTGCATGGTGTCTCCTGTACTTCTTCCTCTGCAAACTGTCCTTCAGTCTCATCCTCCAGTAGCTGAAAGCGGTTGCTTAACTCTAATGATTCCACCGGTGCAGAATGCCTTCTAGTTCTTCTGCTCCTAACTGTCACTCTTTTCCAGGGAGTTTCCTCTTCATTGGCTTTCCTCCCCTCAGCATACTCCACTTCTGCTTCAACTGGCTGTTGCTCTTCAATCTCATGTGCTTCTTGTTGCTGTTGCAGTTCCACCGTTCGGGCTAAGAACTCCTTGTCTTCTCTTATTCCTTGGAGGGTGGACACTCGCCACTCAAGTCCTCTCACTTTTTCTTCCAAAAGTGCCACCAGCTTGCACTTGTTGCAGGTGTACGCCATGTTGAGCTCAGGCAGAAACACGAACCTTGCACACCCTTTGCAGGTCACCACCTCTAGGGACTCCTTTCCATCCATATTGTCTATTTCTGCTTTGTTTTTCCTTTCTGATTATAGTGGAATTGCCTTTGCTTTGTTTTATCCTATCTGAAGGTGCACAACTATATGAGTATGTTGAAGATTTTTTGGTGGGGTTTTTGTGGGGTTTTTTCTTTTTATGTTTTTCTTTGTTTTTCCCCCTCTTTTTTTTCCTTAGAGGCCTCCCCCTTGACCTCCCCTGTCAAACTCCTATTTGCTCTTCCTGTTCGCTCGCTCTCTGTTCACTCTCTCTCTCTCTGGGAGCTGGCTTTCCTTTCTAGCTTCTACTTCTGCTGGGCCAGCTGCTCTTCCCTGCTTCTGCTCAGCTCCAAGTCAGGCAGCACTATCTTATTCATATATCACCCCTCCCAATTTACACCTCCTTCTACTAAAGCTAAATTCTAGAAAACTCTTGCCAAAGCCCAGTAAACTTTATTTTCAAATATTGATGGGCAAAGAGCTCTCAATTTGATTTGGAAATGCTCATCTTCAGCGAACATTTGTTTGATAGTCCTGTTGGTGCGTATCCATGGTGCCAAGTCCTTGTGCCTCATCATATTCATCCAAATAGAGATGATACCATACAAACGGTGCTGCTCAGCCAGATGGTCTGATAATATACCTTGTAGCAATCAACACAAGTCTGTTTTTACCCCACCTCACCCCAGAATAAGCAGTTATCATTGGAAAACTTCTGTGCAAGCACCTATGGCTCTGGTCATCTCCTCAGCTGAATGCTCAGAATCTCATTTAATCTTCCAAGCCAGAGAAGAATTTCTGGGTGGAGATATTGCTCAATTTGAGTTAAACAAACTGGACTACTTTGCAAACCAAATCAGGTTATTCTGAATTTCTGGACATCGCTACTTTAAAAGTAAATCAAACCTCAACCGCTCTGTAACGTTGTAAAAAGCATCACCTAGGATATAAGTATACTTATGTACTAGTATCATATCTACTACATAAGGATACACAGGGATATTAAATTCTTATAGTTCTCTTGATATTAAAGGCTGGCATTTGGTATACGCCACAGTCCAAGACATTCTGACGACTAGAAATTCTGAAAACTGGGTGGGTGATCTTAAAGCTTTCATTCAAAATGTTCCCTTATATTTGCAGCCAGCACAGGAAAAATCAGGAAGCCAAGCCTCATTTCCAGTTGAGTACAGAGATGCAGGGCTTTCCTCTTCACATGATATATAACATTCCTTATAATGGAGGTGAGGGAATTTCCACGGTGATGGAACTATGCCTTCGGAATGTAAACTGTAGTTGCATAATTATTGGTAAAACTATCTGAATAATATTATCGCCTGCCACCACAAATACATGTGGAAATTCTTCATTAAAGGTAAATGGGAATCTGTTCTTATGCACCACTTAAATAGATGTATTTCAATGTCAAGGCTAAGCCACTGGTCTAGGTTTGAAGCCAAAACATCTGATTACAACATGGATAACTTTGTGCAGATGGATAAATGGCATCATTTGCTCAATGAACTGTGTTGGAGAAAGCTTGGATTTCCAAACAGAAATTCCGCTGTTCATTTCCTTTGTACCTGTATGTGGGACAATTAATGCTTCACCATGCCCAAAGATCCTGATTTAGAATCTTGGCTTCATGATATCTCTTACAAAGATGTATCTAAACTTGGAGATGAAAAAGATCCTACTTCAAGCATCAATCTGCTAATCATTGGGAGGGAACCGGACCAATGTCATGACTTTTTGACTGATATAATACTTTGTTCAACTAGGCAAAACGCTTCTTTTGAAGCTAACTTTTTAAATATTTTTCTTAGCAAGGCTTTGGAATTCAAAGGAAATATTCCTTGCAAGCTTAAAGGTATTGCTTGTAATGAAAGGAGATTAATGTATTGCTCTTGCAGTAGTTAAAAAAGGAGAAGAAACAGGAATGCTGAGTGAGAAATGATAGTGAAGGAAGCCTCAAGGGGACCATCAAGGATTGCTGTACAGAGAACATGGAGGTTTCAATCATACATTAATAGGACAAAATGGCCCTCTGGATCACTTAGCATCAAAATGAGTTTCGGGGGGGGGGGGGCTAGAAGTGCAACTCCATTTAAATCAAATGTCTCAAGTCTGGGAATACTAGGTTTGCTCTTCTGCCAGTAAAGTGAGTGAGAACTAGGGTGGTTACTTATGCAGCATCAAAAAAGAGGAAACGTAATGCTAAAACAGAGGACAAAAGATGATGCAGGTTTGCATAAAATTTGAATATGCTGATTTTTATGTATTGATGCACATTTAGAAATAATTACTATAATTTCAATAGAAATCCATCTCTCTATAGTGGGAAGACTCTATTCTGGTTCACACGATCACAGGGTGGTTAATAATCCTCAGTGGTTGTGTGCTGGCTAGATCTGCATCTGAGGCCAACATGGCTTGTTGTGATATCCAAACCTGGTGAGAGAGGATGGACCCAAAACAGTCCATGGTTTCTGGGTGGTGTGTTAACCACCCCAACTGCCACCACCCTTCCAGTTTCAGACATCACAATAAGCCAGTTGGCAAGGCTAATTATGCAAATCCAGGTGGCATGTGATTGGCACACACAGGATGGTTAACAATCCAACATGGCTTATTAACCAGCCCATGATTGTGCAAACCAGCCCTCTGCATCCAGGTAAGCCAGGTGTCTTCTCAAGCTGCTGTCCAGGTGCTAACTGTTGATGGGCAATTTGATGCCCCCTCCTGCTGTCCCCCCTTATGGGTCTTAATCTTGGACCAAGCAGCCTTTCAATGACCTGGTTTGCATAACATTTAACCCACAATGAGCTGTAGCGCCCACTGGCACCACTTTACATATCCCCTCCGGTTTGTTCTAGGGTTATGCAAGGGTTGTTTAACGCATTAGTTCATCCCATGCCACTGCAGTAGTTTGGGAATTCTTAAATTACATATATAAACCTCATGGGAGGTGTGTGGTTACAAAGGAAAATAATAGGAGAGTTGACTTCTAAGGTACACTGAAAATATGTTACATATTAATTTGGCCCAATGCATATCAAGAAAACTCTTTGCTCAGGGGCACTGTGCTCTATATTCTAAATAGTAGAGTAATTGGAATTAATCAGCTATTTAGAATATAAAGCATGGTGCCCCTGAGGAAATTTTTAAAAATACCTCATGTTCGACTATCAAGGGAATTGTTGATATCTCAATTGCCTCTCCCACCTACTCAAAACTAAGATCTTGTTTGCGAAATCAAGTAGAGGAGGAAGTTAGCCCAAAGGACTAATGGGAATAAAAGGCAAAATGACTGCATCTGTTCTCGAACCTTCAGACCTTTAAAATTGCAACTATATGGCCCATTCAGTCGGCGTTTCTATCGTGCAGCTTCTCCTGCACACAGCAGGAAATGGTGCCAATTATTGTCAGAGCCAAAAAGAAACAGATTTTCCAGGTCATATTTTGTAGCGGAAAAAACAACAAAAGAAGCAGGAGGCACGCAGGAGGATCACTGAGTCATCAAAATGACCCATGAAGATCCGTGAGTGGCCAGTCATGAGTGCGCAATAAAATGAACTTCTAAAGACACTCTAAGATATCACCTCATTACAGCCCAAACTCTGCATCTTTACTTGGAAAGAACATCTGCGTCTAATGGAGTTTACTCCCAAGTAATATGCTAGGGTGACCATATGAAAAGGAGGACAGGGCTCCTGTATCTTTAACAATTGTGATCAAGAGGGAATTTCAGCCAGTGCCATTTGTATGCAGGCAGCACCTGGTGAAATTCCCTCTTCATCACAACAGTTAAAGCTGCAGGAGCTATACTAGACTGACTAGATACAAAAGAGGGCAGGGCTCCTGCAGCTTTAAGTATTGTAATGAAGAGTGAATTTCACCAGGTGCTGCATGCATACAAATGACACCTGCTGAAATTCCCTCTTCATCACAACTGTTAAAGATACAGGAGCCCTGTCCTCCTTTTCATATGGTCAGCCTAAATATGCACAGGATTGCCCGTATGCTTAGGACTGCTGCCTTACAGCCTGATCCTGTGCATACACTTGCTCAGAAATATGTCCCAGTTGGCTGAAAAGGATTTAATCCCAAGTCAGCCTAAGTACGAGTGCAGGCAGCCTTAACTGCATGCGCTACAATGAGATCATTACTCAGAAGTTCGAGAGCATTCTGTTCAACTACCTTTGAATTTGATTTGTTGAAAACAAAACTTCCTTTCCCTGCAAAGTCCACCTTCATCCTCCCTCTCCCCGTTGGTATGAAGGGAATTTTTATTTTATTTTATTTTATTTTTTGCTTCTGTTTAATTATTTAAAACCCCTGGGAAAAGTTGACTTTTTGCACGAGAAATAATAATAATGCGGGGAAAATCCTGACCTTTGTTTGTGCCTATCATTAGTCGCGCAGCTATTCCTGCTGTGTGAGGTGAGGAGGGGCCACAGGTGCGCTCGTTATGGTGGGAACCAGCGAAGAGGGAATGAAAGGAGAGGCAGCTGGGAACAATTATTTCCTCAGAAAGAAGGGAAAGCAGCACCTGGGCAGCGAGCTGCCGTTTACTTAGAGATGAATGCAGTCTATGAGAATGGGTTTAAAATGCAGCAAGTAGAACTATTAAAGCTGTAGCTGAAGACGGCACCACTGGACAAGCAGTTTTCACGGAAGCAACTGAGAAGTACAAATGTAGCTGGTTTTTTGGCAGGACATCTATCCTGGGACACCCCCCCCCAAAGAATCCTGGGAACTGTGAGCCGAATTGAACAAGGCGCTCACAACACTGCTTATTCTTTTGACCACCACCCCGATTCTGTCGTGCGAGCGAGACCCACTGCTTGTGCAACGGCGATTTATGTGACTTCCGCCAACTTGCCCGATTCCAGAAATGAACATTTCTAGTTTTTTCCGGTTGCCCCAGGTGGTGCCCCTCACAGATAGGAAATTGCCAAGTGTAAGGGAATCAGAAGAGGAATAAGCACCCTGCTACATTCCACCCAGTAGTTTGATGGGGGTCCTGAGAATTTGATGAAAGATTTCCTAGCTCCCCTGTCCATCCCTAACACACCGTTTCCAGGAATGGCTGTGCAACTAGTTTAAGTTTGTGGTGTAAACATGCCTTGATCTAGTCCCTTGGTTTCAGTATCTTTCAGTCTCTCCCCTCCTTTTATCACAAAGTGATCTGCATTGAACATGTTAGTAATAAGTTGAAAAATACAGGCGTGTGGTGGTCCAGCTCTTGAGAGGCCACCTGCACTGTGTTTTAAAGTGTCTCTAATTCATTGTAGTTTTTAAATGTGCTTTTTTGTAGATAAGAGTCCTGTGTATTCAGTAACATTCAGTTTCTGCAACCATTTTGATATACATGCCAAAGAAGATCCCAGACGGATTCTGTTTTGGAGATATCTCTGAAGAGAGAAGGAGGCAGGCAGGCAAAGATCACTCCAGATGGACTTCCTTCCATCCCCACCATCAGATGGATCCATTTGAGTTATTTTTAGTATTATTCTAGAACAATTTTCAATTCAGTTATTATTTATTACAGTCGCAGACCAGCAAAATCAATATAAAACATGCATAAGAACATAAGAAGAGCCACGCTGGATCAGATCAAGGGTCCATCTAGTCCAGCACTCTGTTCACACAGTGGCCAACCAGCCATTGGCCAGGGATGAACAAACAGGACATGGTGCAACAGCACCCTGCAGCCCATGTTCCCCAGCAACTGGTGCACACAGGCTTACTGCCTCGAATACTGGAGATAGTACACAACTATCAGGGCTAGTAGCCATTGATAACCTTTGCCTCCAGGAATTTATCCAACCCCCTTTTAAATCCATCCAGACTGGTGGCCATCACTACATCTTGTGGTAGTGAATTCCATAATTTAACTATGCGCTGTGTGAAGAAGTACTTCCTTTTATTTGTCCTGGATAGATAAAAGGTGACATAAAACCCAAATACAGCTTTGTGAAGTCCCTTCTCTCAGGAGGATTGAAATGTTATTTTTCTAATTTGCACTGAGGTCATAAGAAACTTAGTAACCCTTTCAGTAATATGGGAGCACACATCCCTTAAACAAATTAATATCAAAGTTGTGAGGTTACATCCAGAAAAGACTGTTAATAATGGAAAGATTAACTTCTTTCTGCATTCCTCATACATGTTACAATGCAAAAAGACATGTTCAACAGATTCTATTGCTCCATTGTCAAAGGGACATATCCATTCATTAACTGGGATTTTACTAAAACGTCCTTCTAGTAGTGCTGATGGCAACACATTAAAGTGAGCAAAGGTAAATGTTCTTCTATACTTTGAAATGGTTAACACATACAGATACGAAGCTGTAGTGAGTCCGCAGTTATTGAAGTTATTATAGAGCAATGGAGAGCAAGATTTGTTAGCAGCAGTTCTTAAATGTTGTAGATCTAGGTCTATTAATCTTTTAACAACAAGAGATTGGGCCTTCTGAAGCCCATAGTTGCCCACAGCTTCCACAGAGAAGCCTATCCTAAGTAACTTCTTCGCCATCTCTCTCATCCAATGAGTGACAGAGCAGTAAAAAAAGATAACTACCAGGAACTGCCAGGAAGTGTAACCTTAGCCACCATTTAAAGGCAATTTTAGAACAATTTTATCAATATATTGTTGTTTTACTTCTAAGCTGCCTTGGTAGGATTTTATCTTGAAAGTCAGGAAATAAATAATTGCAAGAAAGAAAGAAAGATGCCATTAGAGAGTAAGGGAGGCAGATCATCAGTTAGCTCTGACGCTTGCATTTCCCTGCCTTTCAAAATCCAATGTGATTTTTCCACATGCATGCTATTTATAGCCTTTTCCCCAAGCATGTCATTAAAAGAGTTTTAGTGAAGCCAAGGTCAGAGAAAACATGGCTTGCATTTGAACCAAAAGTGATAAGAATTATCTCATTTTTAAGATAGCAAACATACAGCTGTTGGGGACTACATGTACAGCTAAATTTCACTAAATATAATATGGTGGTAGACATAAGTCCCATGCAAATGCTCATGTGCTAAATCAACATGTGAGCAGGCCTTGCTGGTTAGCCCCACCCCAGTGTTGCACATGCCACACTGTAAACATGTTGTGTCCAAGTTTATGGTGTGGATGTCTGCAGTGAAGAAACTGTCCCACATACAGCTGTACATGCAAAGATATCCATGCATTCTGAAACCCTAGGTACCTTGACATGTACAGCTGCATGTATGAAAGCTTCCTCATTGCAAATATTCACAGTACATTTATCGATTCAGGGATTGGGGCAGGTCACTGTCTAGACATCAAGAGGTGGGACTAATCTCCCTCATGCTTTGATTAAATTTGTGAGCATTTTTTTTGGATAGGACTACACTGGTCTCTCTCTCTCTCTCTCACACACACACACACACAGAGCTACATTTAGGAACAGAAATGTGTTCCGAAATGTATTCTTTACAGTCTTGGGCTATAGTCCCATTAGATGTGCTTAATACCACTAAAGAGGCCAATGGGATCAAGCACACCTATCTCTGTTGGTAGTAGGCACATGTAATGTTCCGGTGGAAAAGAAGTCAAGTTCACCTAGCCCAACCATTCCATTCAGCAGGTCAGTCCACACTCAAACTAAACCACAGTGGCCCCATTCAGAAGACATCTTAAACCACAGCTTTAACCATGGTGGTTAGGCAGAAATCCAGGCTGTGTTCAGAAGACACCTTAAACCATGGCTTTAACCATGGAGACTAAGGCAAAAAGCTTTATTCACTGTGGTTAAAGCCATGGTTTAAGGTGTCTTCTGAACACGGCTCGGCTTTCTGACTTAACCACCATGGTTAAAGCCGTGGTTTAAGGTGTCTTCTGAACAGGGCCAGTGTGACACAAGCAGAGAGTAAATAGGGGCACCATTCAAAGTACTTGCAGATTAAATAGCTCTGAATAATTCAAGCAGAAGAGCCAAGCCATGGGCTAAAGCCCTTTCCATATGATAGAAGGAGAGCCATTTTACACATTATACAAAATGAGGTTGTAGAACTCTGGACTATGCTACTTCCATATGGAAACAAAGGGCATGTCTACACCATTGGGTGTAGAGGGAGGGAGGGAAGGAGGAGGATCGTGGTCTTACTGACTTCTGCGATCCTCTCCCAGCATCTTGATGGCCGCACGACGTCCTGGAAGGATGTCACAGCTGCCATTTTTTAAAACAACAACAACGGAGAAGAGCATAATTGCGCTCCAGTGAAAAAGTGAGATTTTTTAAAAAACAAAAACTTAACCTGGTCCCCACCCCTGATGGGCACGGACTACCCCTGTGAGGCTCCAAGCCCATTCTAAGTGCGCCGCTACTTGCAGGGAGGACAGGATGACCCAGGAGCAGTGGCCACATGGCCTGCACTTCGTGGGATGGTCCCAGGACCATGGAAAACCTTATATCTCAGAGAAAGTCTTTGGTCATCCTGGTTTGCCCCCGGGATCCCCTGTGCATCATTTGGACGCACAGGGATGATTCATGGACTACCCCGGGATGTAGTGCTGGTGTAGACATGCCCAAACACCTTGTGTAGAATAAAAGAGCTTATCAGAGAGATGGTGTGGTTAACTTTTTCTTTCTGATGTAGATGTTTACTACATGGAGGAAGGCGTGTTTGCCTGTATGTTTTAAATGTGGGTGGCACTGAAATATATAACCTCCACCCCTATACAGTTTGAAGTGGTCCACTGGTCCAGGGTTCTCCCACCTCTGTCTGCCATTTCTTTCTATGTATAGGCCAGTTATACTGCAGATGTGTTGGCTCAAAGCCAGCCAATGATGGACTATCCCCCTGCCTTGCTCTGTGTGGATGGGTGTGCACCTAATATACCAAACTCTGCAGTATGTTTCCCAGCCTTGTTAAATAGTGTGTGCAAGGGAAAGCAAGCCACAAGGTTCCATACAGTGAGTAAGGATTCCCTACAGAAAGGAAATGGGCACCAAGGCACTTGTATTTTTCTTCCTTCATTTAACCACAGGATGCATGCCCCACAAAAAGTGTCTTGTAAGAAACAGCTTTTTATTTTATTTAAATACAAGGTTTTGCTTTTACTCCATTGAACAACCTTAATTAAAGATGAATGCAACTTTCTAATCTGCCCTAACAACTCTTTTAAAAGTAGTTCAAAGTTGTAACACTCTACTGGATTGGGAGATAATCCCCCATTTCGCAACATACAAAGAAAGGCAATCTGCTTTTAGACTATATGTCTAGGGCTTAAAAGATTGTTTTTCAGCAAGGAGTTGGCCCTTCCAAAATTGATTTGGGTTTTTCAAAGTCTCAAATGCGTTTTGTGATATTAAGCTGCCAAAATTTTCCTGAAGTCTTCTAAAAAATCCAATATAAATGGTCGACTAGATTCCTTTGTATTGTCTATAACCTATCACATTCTAAGAGTGAACGTCATCCTATAGATCTTGCATTAAATATATTTCCTTACGTTAAAACTTGTTAAGGCAGAGTCACAGTAAATTTGTTTGAGTGGTGATCGATGCACACACATAGTTACTATAAATACTGGGAAGCCTAAAGTTATCAAATTGCAATCATGCAGCTGAATAAATACACCAAAGACAAACCTCTATTGGAATAATAAGATAATGCTATGTGTAGCAAACCACACGCTCAAACACTTGTTAACCATGTCTCCCCACTCTCCTTCAGTATCTCCATATTATTATTATTTATTTATTTATTTCTTACCCGCCTCTCCACTTGGATCAAGGCAGGGAACAACAGCGAATATAAAACACATAAAAACTGATTAAAAACATAGTATACATGATTAAAACATCCTAAAAACATCCTAAAAGCATTCTAAAATTCCACAGGATAGGCCTGCCAGAATAGAACAGTCTTTATTACTTTTTTAAATGCTAAAAGACTGTCAAGTTGACAAATCTCCTCTGGCAGGCCATTCCAGAGTCTGGGAGCAGCAGAAGAGAAGGTCCTCTGGGAAATACCTGTCAGCCTCGTTTTGGCTGACTGAAGTAGATTCTTCCCTGAGGACCTGAGTGTGCGGGGTGGATTGTACTGGAGAAGGTGATCCCGCAGGTAGCCTGGACCCAAACCATGTAGGGCTTTAAAGGTAATAACCAACACTTTATACTTCGCCCAAAAACTTATTGGCAACCAGTGAAGAGATTTATAGGAACATTCCTGTTTAAATTGATGGAGAGGGGAAGGTTAAGCTACTACAGTTCATAGACACAGGCTCTAATCCAGTTGGAATTAGTTGTGACTCAGAGTGCAATTGCAACCAAATTTCATTGAATTAGATGGGAATTATTTCTGAGTAGATATGCTGACGATTGCACTGTAAGCCTCATTGAAAATAATGGAGTAAATAAATTAAGTCCCATTGCATTCAATAAGACTTAGTCACAATTAACTTTAGCTGAATTGGGACCATGCTCCTCCTGAAGAGCTGTGAATCAAGTGAACCAGATTAAAACATCAGACAAGATAGATGGTGATTTCTTGGATTCTAGTTTAATGTTTTTTAATTGAGGTGGGAACTATAATGGTAAGTAGATAGTTGAGGCCTTAATGTAAAGCAGTGGCCCTGTTCAGAAGACACCTTAAACCATGGTTTTGACCATGGTTTAAGGTGTCTTCTGAACTGGGCCATTGTTCGTTTTTACTATGGGTAGAATTACTTCTAAAACAAATGCCTCTGTTAAACTAGCTGTGCAATATATTTAAACTATATTTATTCACTCAGTGCAGCTTATATGTGGTTTCATCCTGGCAGGACCATACATGCTTAGCTTCAGCACATAAACTATGTCATAATCTGATATGGATATGAGTATTAGCTGATTGCTAGTTTGGTTTGATGTGACTTGTTCTGGCCTTAGGTGGTGAGGGGTGTTTAAAATGCAAACCTATAATAAAAAAATATGAATGTGTAACATGGCTTGCAGTCTTCTCAGGAAAAAAAAAACACAGTTATGATGTGGTGCTAAAATTTCCTACCTGGATTTAATACAGTTGGATTTATCTAGGGAGCTCAGTTCATAGCTTGGTTAATATGCTTCTGTTAGCGTCTTTTAACATATATTTAGCTACCTTCTGCAAATGGACTGATGTGGTGAATCACACAGTGCCTCAGAATGCTTTTAATGGGAAAAAAAGAAGCAGCATGAATTGATTCACACAAAGAAGTTCTAAACACACACGCACACACCCAAAAGCCTCTCTTAGAAGAGACCAGCATTGCAGAATATTAGAGCTGTTATACTGCCCTCTAGAGTATCACACAGGTAATGCCGGCAAGTCAGAGATTTTTTGTATATATATTTTTCCCTCAGGTTGTTTGCTGGTATTTTTGCACTAATATCTTTTCGTCATTCACAAGCATAAGAACATAAGGGCAAAGTTATGCTATAGCACAGCAGGAGCAAACTGCAATTGTACTTCTAATAATTTCCCACCAATAATATGAATGCTCACTTTTGAATTCAACAGTACCATTGCTCTCATCCAAGGAGCAGACATTTAGAAAGTGCGTATGTATCATAGAATCATAGAATAGCAGAGTTGGAAGGGACCTACAAGGCCATCGAGTCCAACCCCCTGCTCAATGCAGGAATCCACCCTAAAGCATACCTGACAGATGGTTGTCCAGCTGCCTCTTGAATGCCTCTAGTGTAAGATGGAACCACATGAAAACCAAAAGCCAAATCAAACAAACAAAAAACCCTTGGAAATCAATTCCTCGGGTGGTACAGTTGAGACTTGCTCAGTATAAAAACTGCTAGTTACAAAACTCTTGTTTTCACACAAAGTTTACTGTGAACTCTATTTGGCATTAACTTGACTGTTTTAGAGATTGTGTTAATGTAGATGCAGTTTATATCAACAAAGATGTCACTCTGAATTTGAAATTACATTTTGAGTTAGGATATGTGTGTACCATGAAATCATCTCAAATTGAAAAACACCTCAAATTTTATGTTTAGATTTGCCCTTTGTTAATGAAGCTCTCCTGTCTAATATCAGATGTGTAAGGCCTAGCTGTGGTGACCAAGAGACCTGTCCAAATGCTTGGTGACGTTATTACTACTTCACAAGTGGAGAACACACCTGTGTAGAAGAAGCAGGAGTGAAGAAGGGAGGAGACTTTCTACCCTCTTCTTTCCCCCTTATCCAGCCACTTTTGTGATGGTTCTTTTCAGAAGTTGCCCCCCACCCCACCCCGGACATTGCTCTCATACATCCTTGCGATTGCTGCCTAGGCAAAATCCCTTATTTCAATGGAGTTTGCCAGGACTACACAGGTATTTCCTCCATGCTTTGGGAATCATGCCATGCCTCCTGGTCTCATCGCTGATGTTGGAGACCCTACCGGCTCTACCTCCTGACTTCCTGGCATTCATCAGGACTTCTGAAAAGTGTGGCTTATATGTGTAAAGCTGAGATCAGAAACCCCGATCACCTAGGGTTTCCGATTGAATGGAGTGCCTATGGCCAGGCTTTATCACGGGGTGAACCCCGGGATCGTCCCTGTGCGTCCACATGACACACAGGGGATCCCAGGATCAAGGAGGGATCATCCCTCCCTTGCCCTGGGATAGAGCCCTCTCCTTTGGGCCCACTTTTTCTGTGGTCCCGGGCTGAGCCCGAGACCGTGGAACGTGTGGCCCGTTGCCACGGTTTGACCCGGCTCCGCGCAATTCCTTACGCAGAGCTGGGAGCTGTGCCCATCAGGGTTAGGGTGGGGGGAGCGGGGAAACTAATTAAAAAAACACCTTCAGCGCACAAGCATTTGTGCGCTGCTTCTCCTTTAAAAATTAAAAAATGGCAGGCGCAATGCCTCTCTTCCTGAGGTCGTCGCGCCTCACGTGTAAACGGAGGAGGGATCTTGCGTTAAACACAACGCAAGATCTTCCCTCCTCCGTCCTGGATTATAAGGTAGGTCTGAGCCCCTGGCAAAGGAAGTGAGGCAGGTGGCTACTAGGAGGAGGGCTTTCTCTGCTGAGGCACCTCAACTGTGGAACGAGCTCCCCAGAGAGGTTCAGCTGGTGCCTACACTGTATTCCTTCCATTGCCAGCTGAAGACCTTTTTCTCAGTATTTTAACACCTATTAACTTAAATGTAAAGTTTGCTGTTTTAATTTCATATTTTAACCTATATCATTTTTTGCTGTTTGGTTTTATCCTGGTTGTGCTTTTTATATTGTATTTTGTATTTGTGTTTTTAGATGGTTGGTTGTTTTTATGCTCTTCATGTCTTTAATTTTTGTGAACCGCCCAGAGAGCTTCAGCTATTGGGCAGTATAAAAATGAAATATATAAATAAAGCTTCCCCTTTTCAGGCATTCTGCTGTATGCACTGTTGTCAGTGGCAGGCGGGCAGGGTGTGCTCCTCCATTCCATATAGAGTAAATGCCTAGAGGGAATGCCTAAGAAAACCTAGGCCATAGCTAGACCTAAGGTTTATCCCTGGATTGTCCAGGGGTCAAACCTGTTCATCTAGGTGACACACAGGGGATCCAGTGCTCAGGCAGGGGTGAACCCTGGATGATCCCAGGATAAACCTTAGGTCTAGCTGTAGCCCTAGTGATGTGCAATAAGTTATAGTAGATAAGAGAGGCCAAGGCAAAGGGGGAAAACTCCCTTCTCATCTTTCATTGTAATACTAAGAGAATGGGCCTGTTCAAACAAGATGCTAAGCCATAGTTAGACCGCTAACCCTTTTGCAGCAAATAGTTAGTGAACATATTTAAATTATGGTTATGTAGCCACCATGGTTAGGCATGGTTCACATGACATGCTAAGCCATAATGTTTAGCTCAAAGTGTTTAACCACCATAGCTTAGTGTGTCATCTGAACAGGATCAGAGTGGTTAACCCATGGTTCAAATCCTGTCTGAGAAAGACCATGGGCTGACTTGTGTGACCCACAAGCTTAAGCACTCCGTTCTTGTCACTCCTTTTGCTTGTTACAGTCCCTGGTTGCCTGTTGTTGTTACAGTACCCATGCCAGCATAAGGTCTATTCCAAGAAGAGTGGTGAAATTGTGCCCCCTCTTCTCTATTAAAACAAAAGAGAAGACCCAGGGAGTAATGGAAGGGAAGCAGTTGTTGACAGTTCCCAGGGTGGCAGGGAAGTGGTTAGGTTTTTACATATACAGGGCTGTACCATTCAGCACAGTGAGGAAGCAGCCACAACTGGCACGTGCTGAGAGGCGGTGAACAGTAGCAAGGAGTTGGAGGACAGAGCTGTGGGTGCCAAATGGACTGTCTTGTGCTCACTTCGGTGAAATGGAGGATGCAGTCCTGTCACTAGTGTGAGAGTACGATTCAAGTCCTGGTCTGGGTGGCTTTTGTACATTGAATGTGGGGGTGAGGTGCCATCTTGAACATTTCAGGTAACACAAAGGCTTGAGCTGATTATGTACATATAAAATTGGTCTGCCAGCCAATCTAATCTAATCCCTGGCTCTGAGTCATATTATGCCTGCACACCCTTGAAATAGCTATAGGGAAGGAGTTGGTGGTATACATGGCCGGTTGGTTTTCCCCAAGTCCTGTAAACAGAAATCCTCTGAAAGCAATTGCAATTTGCCAGTCCACAGACTTGTGCATAACTCCTTCAGGCAGTGATTGGCATCCAAAAAGCTACTTCAGTGAATCCAGGGACTTGCTCACATCCAGTGGGATTTGACTTGGCATATCACACAGTGCTGAAAATGGCACCCACCAAGTCCTCCTCTCCTGCATATACTGTGTAGAAACAGTTACTTTGTGTTGTAGTGTCATCAAATTTTCGGTTTCCCCACCTGCATTTGTGGCAGCATCCAAAGATGTGGAGCAGGGTTAATGAAATAGGATGTAATGATATCAGAACATTAAATATTACTTGGGCAGGGTGGGGGATGGAAAACATGGGAGTGCTGATTTTGGTAGCACTCCTGTGGTGCTCAGTTTCAAACGTATTTTGACAGGGAAACTCTGCTAAAGAAATAGAACTCCAGAACTGCTCTTGGGTGTGTAGGAACAAGGTGCTTTATTCTTGGTCTCTCCGCTCTGGCCAATATGACCTGTAGGACTATCTGAGTAACACCCTTAAGTTAGATGAGCTAGCAGAGAGCACCTTAAATATGAACCACTTACTTCAGTTTGTGATAATGTTACAGATGCTACTTTCATCTGGAGTAGGGGATTTAGAAATATAATCTTCCAGAATGTTAATTTGTGGCTGATCTTATTGTAATATAATGTTACAACTTAACAGTTATGTAAACCCTGCTGTTGTGATGAAAATGTTTACAAAGAGACCAGTCAGATTCTTCTTACTATTCCAACTGGTTCTTCAATGTAGGTGTCCAGCTTCATTAGAACAAATTGAGCTCAACAGAATGATGTTTTCGGAATACATTTATGATTCCATTTAGATTCCAACACCATGTCTCATTGCATTAACTATGGGCTATCTTGTCACAGCATATTGTGTTAATGTCAGTGTCACAGATCAGGGTTAGAAATTAAATAATTTTTCATGCTCAGTCATGCTCCAAGTTTCCTTGTTGAGTCCTAAGAAAATGGCGCTGATGTCATAATAACTGCTCATGGATCCCTCAAGTATATCCAAAAATTAATAGAGCTGAGCAGAGGAGTTAATATCTATATTTGTAATCAGTAATCCAAATAGACATCTCCATCACACTGTCTTTTACTTGTTCTTGCACACATCAGACCACCGGTCACATTCTGAAATCCTGGAGAGCAACAGGAGCATCCCAGGATTGCAGCCCATTCTGAGTATTTTGCCCAGCCACAACTACTATTTAGTAATAACAGTTGGAGATATGGAGATTTCAAAAAATCTGGATTGCAGTCTTGAAAGGCATCTCAGACATGCATGAAATAATAAAATAAAATAAAATCCAATATATGTTATTCAGGATGTTATAAAACATAATCCCAACCAGAATAAATGACCAGCAGTCTGCATCCAGTTTAAAGTTGTTTTTAATAAATAGATTTTAAAATGTAAAACATTACTTCCTCAAATAACTTCCCTAGCTGCCCATTGGTTGTTTTGGATTTCAACTCCCATCAACTCCAGCCAGCATGACCAATGGTCAGGAATGTTGAGAGTTGAAATTCAAAACGTATAGAGGGCACCAGGTTGGGGAAGGGTGGTGTATAGTACTGCAGCTCAAGCCGAAGTTTGTCTTTTTGAAAAGATCACCTGTTCTTCCCCATTGTTGTTTCTGGTGTGTCAAATTTTAGACTGTAAACTTCATGGGGCAGGGACCTGCCTTCTTGTACTCTCTAAAGTGTCATGTTTGCTGACAGTGCTATATAACAAATAATGATATTAATATGTGTTGTATCCATTGATGACCTAACACCAATGAAATTAGTTTTATTGTACCATTTGGCTTCATTGCATTCCTCTTCAAACATGAATAACAAAAGACTTGTCTTTCTTGCTTCCACTGTTCTCAGTTCCCTTTCACTAGAGTTAATCAATAGATACTGAGCTGTTCCAGGAAGTTATCTATGGCCACAGCTAGACCTAAGATTTATCCTGGGATCATCCAGGGTTCACCCCTGCCTGAGCACTGAATCCCCTGTGTGTCACCTAGGTGAACAGGTTTGACCCCTGGATGATCCAGGGATAAACCTTAGGTCTAGCTATGGCCTATATCCAATACAAAGGGAGAAAAACTATTTCAGGTAAGCAAAAGGATTCAAGTTTAAGGGCATAGAGATGGTCTTGAAGAAGATACACCGGGACAATGGAAGCTGAGCCAGATGGACATTTTAAAGTTATGTTGGGCACAGAGCTGAGGAAAAGGAATAAGACTTTATGAACAGTACATGTGGCTGGGACATTTGAAGGATTAGGGACCAATGGCTGGGGGAGCAGGATACCCAATAAGCAAGGTACTTGAAAATATAAGTCAGCCTGCACCAATGTGAAAAGACATTCTAAACATTAATTTCTTGTACAATCATAAATGCCAAATGTTCAGTTATGCCTATAACAGTAAAAACCAAACCCCATGCATAAAAAGACTGAGCACAAAATGAACCAGAAGCACATCTGTTATGGCATTTAATAATCAATTTTAATTTTGATTTTGTAAATATAAACTGTAGGCAAATATAAAAAATATAAACTGTAGGCAAAGCAAAATCACCCTCATTTCACAGGGGAGTAATCTTACATTCCAGATGGCAAACTCTGCCTGAGGCTAGTAAGCAATAGCCTGTATCAGCAGGCTAACCTTCTGAATCATTTTGGCTAACCTGATTACAGAGCCTCCAGTGCTAACAGAGACCCAGTTAATGCTTGGGTTTATTCCCCTAGGTTTATTCCTGAACTTGCCAATGCCGTTACTGTCTGCCTGCTGGCATGTTTTGAATTTTAATGTACATAGGGTGACAATTAAAATGGCTGCAATATGTAAATAAATATGGTGGGCCCCATGAAGTTGCTCTTTATAAATCTGAGCAACATGTCCCTTATTATATACAACTATTTGCATAAGTGAAATATTCCTTCATCTGAGTTATAGCCTCAATTGCACGTACTCTGAGGAATATGTGGGCAGATTCCGCCATGGCACCACCCCAGAATAATAGCATCTGTACCTTTAAGGAGAAAAATATAGGATTTCCTGCTGGTTTTGTGAAATTTCCATAATAGATTTAATTGTTTGTTAATAAATAAATAAATAAATAAATAAGGGGGCAGAGAAAATATGGCGGGCATGCACTCCTAGCCCCTCCCTCACACACACACACTAGAGGCCAACAGAGGTCACCTGATACGTCTTTTCTACTGTGGTTGATATATTGTATTTCTATTTAAATTATAGTTATTATTTCTATGTTTTCACTTATAAATGTGCATATTAGTTTCCTCTTTCGTCTCCTTTTTTAGTGATGCATCATCAGTGCCCACCCTATGTGCAGTGCTGCTAGGCCCAGATTCTGTTTTTTTATTGACTTGCACATTGCTTCCCTGAATGGTGTGCATGACTCTCACAGGAGCTCTGATGGGAGAGGCTCAAACAATGGGGACATACTGAGAACACACCACAGCTGCCTAACCTGTAGTGTCATAAACATTGTTCAAATTAAATAGGTTGGACAGGCAGTCACAACATATAAAAGGAAAGCAAGAGACCTCTTTTGATCCTAGCTCGGCGGCAGAGTGTGGCGTGCTAGGTTACGAGTATCCATGTGTCTCTTCAGGAAACAGTGAGGAAATACTATCGGAGGGAGGGGTGGGGGAAGAACATAGCAAAATCATGCGGCAATGCCTGGTTTTCCTTTTCAGCATTATGAACAGAAGCAGTAACTTTGTTAGCAACAGCTCATGGCTTGCCTTGTGTACCCTTACTAGCAGTGGCTCTCTGGGATTTCAGACTAGAGTCTTTCGCAGTCCTAGATAAAAATGCCAGGGACTGACTGAACCTGGACCTTCCGCATGCAAAGTAGGCACTCTGCCATTGAGCTGTGGCCCTTCTCCCTTTATATTAGCCATGTCTCCATGTTAGGACTAGGGCACTTGTGACCCTCCATATGGCTTAGCCTACAACTCTGATCATTCGTCAACATTGCCTATGGTGGCTAGGACTGATGGGAATTGTAGGCTAAGCCATATGGAGGACTCAAGTTGCCCATTCCTGCTCTGTATTATATGTTCCAGAATGGACATTATTGGCTGCTATCTACAGCAAGGAAGGCCAAAGGGCTGGACGACCCATGCAGTTCTCAGCTGTCCCTGGTGCTGCAATGTTATGCCCACATGAACATCTATAATGGCCTGCATACGGATCAACTGGCTTCTACAAGCACAGCATTGGAGCCTTTGTATTGCCTGGATGAGACCCTTCTACCTCCTCCCAGTTGCCACTCATTGGTGATAGGCAGAATTTCAACAACCTACATGGGTTATTCCTACAAATCTCTTTTCACTTTGTTTTTATAATGCAGCTACTTTCAAGATAGTCTCCTGAATAGATAGAGGGTCCTGTGTTCAGAGCTTAAGCATTAATGAAGCAGCTATTGTACAAGTCAAATCTCAAATAAATTAAAGGTTACCTTTGCTCATTATTAAATTTATGTGCTTCATTCCTTAGGAAACATAATTTTAAAAGAACAGCTGAGAGCATCACTGGTCCCCTGTGTTTCAGGCCATATGCCTTGATGCTTCGGGAGTTCCTATATTTATTTATTTATTATATTTTTATACTGCCTAATAGCTGGAGCTCCCTGGGCAGTTCACAACTATTAAAATCATAAAATACAAGGCAATAAAATACAATATAAACGTTTTAAAATTTTAAACTCCTGTTTTTAAAGAAGTGATTATTTAGCCAGCATCAATGATTTTTTCCTAACATACAAAACAGGAGTCATAGAAAATGTTCTTAAAATATCCTCTTTTTTTTCTTTTTTTCTTTTCAGTTTAGAATTCAATCCTTTGCATGTTTAGGCAAAAAAAGTCCTGAAATTCCCAGCATTCCCCAGCCAGTCATGTTACCTGCAGAATGCTGGAAGTTGTAGGACTTTTTTCTAGGTAAATATGCATGGTATTGCACCCTTGGTCTTCAATATGTCTGAATGGCATTTTAAATCCTGCTGAGAGGCAATGTATCAATGAAATTCCCCCTCATATACATACATACTGAAATGGCACCCCAGATTTTACCTCATCTGAAAGAGGAGATAAATGTTGCAAACCACCTGTCATATCCATTGATAGTTTAAATTGGGCCTTGATTTCTGTTGAAACTTGGGGCAAATTTCTGTCAATTTTGCCATGAATTCCCGGCAAAGGAACAGGATCTGTAAAATCTAATTTCCCCTTTCTATTTGTTGAAGCAGCTGAGAGCTGCTCTGTTTAAATGGCATCACAATTTGAATTCGATACTCTTAACAAGAGGGGCTGATTCCTCATTGTCTCGCAGCTTGTGCAAATCTTGAAAAGTATTCAGTGGCCAGTTTCTCATTCAGATACTGCCAGTTCAATTTACTCTAGACATTAACTAGATAAGCTTGAAGCATGGTTTAGCTGGTGTTTTCAGTTCCATTTGTTAACAGAATAGAAATTTCTTAAGTAAGATCCAATTACTGTTTGTTTTCTACTTTCAAGCTTATGTGTCAAAGACCCTCCCAAATGTTAAGGATGGAATAATATAGCCGCATCTTATGAATAGTTAGTGAGAAGTAAGTCCCGCTAATTCCAAGGGGACTTTTGTCAAAGAAAGTGAATGTATGATTTCAGAACTGGCAGACACATGCTCATATATTCTCTCACACAGAGCAAGTAAGTCAGATGGCCACTCTAAGTGTTGTTGCTGCCGCTGTTTAAGACAATATCCCAGAAGCAAGATAATATTCAATTTTTATCGATTTTCCATGCTTTTCATTTGGCCAGCCAAATGAAAACACAGCCATAGCAAGTGTTTTCAGTTTGCTTACATCAAACAAAAAATATTGTTTAGGCAGGGCTAATACTGTGTGCGAGCAGTAGATAATGGTGACAAAGTATATGCATCAAGCAATATGGTGTGGCCATTTGGTAGCTTGCCAAAACATGATTATTTTCATTGCAAACTTGTTAGTTCAATAGATAGCAAATAGCCTTAACTCTCAAATTTCTCCCTGCTGAGCACAGGTGTGCAAACAAGAGCATTCAGCATGACTAAAAACTATTAAACCCACGGGAGCCTTCCCCCAGCCCATTTTTTATCATTATTATTTTTTAAAAAAAAACAGATGTTATGAAAGTACTTTACTTCTTCTTTTTCTTGTTTTGAAAAGCAAATTTTGGTATTGTCTTTAAAAGATGGCATGTATTTGCATATGCTGCAAAATGGCCGATAGAGCTTGCTGTACCACGAGGCAGCCACCTCTGGCAGCAGAATTTGAGCATAATAAAAGAGTGGCAAAGATATCATATTAAACTGAATGTTGTAATGAAGCTGAATGGTGGGAGATTCAAGATAGGTTAATAAGAACATAGTTAAACTATGGAATTCACTACCACAAGAGGTAGTGATGGCCACTAACCTGGGTGGCTTTAATAGGGGATTAGACAAATTCATGCCGGCTAGTCATGATGTTGTTGTTGTTGTTGTTGTTGTTGTTGTTTATTCATTCAGTCGCTTCCGACTCTTCGTGACTTCATGGACCAGCCCACGCCAGAGCTTTCTGTTGGCCGTCGCCACCGCTAGCTCCCCCAAGGTCGAGTCCGTTACCTCCAGAATATCATCCATCCATCTTGCCCTTGGTCGGCCCCTCTTCCTTTTGCCTTCCACTTTCCCTAGCATCAGCCTCTTCTCCAGGGTATCCTGTCTTCTCATTATGTAGCCAAAGTACTTCAGTTTTGCCTTTAATACCATTCCCTCAAGTGAGCAGTCTGGCTTTATTTCCTGGAGTATGGACTGGTTTGATCTTCTTGCAGTCCAAGGCACTCTCAGAATTTTCCTCCAACACCACAGTTCCTTCGCTCAGCCTTCCTTATGATAGCTGTATATTATTTCTAGTATCGAAGGCAGTGCGTGTCTCATACCAATTGCTGGTGAACATGAGCAGGAATGTGCTATTGCATTCATGTCTTGCCTCTGGGCTTCCTGTTTGGGCATCTTGTTGACTGCTGTGAGAACAGTCTTCTGGACGTGCTAGGCCTTTGGTCTGATCCAGCACTGCTCTTCTTATGCTCTTATGTATGCATACACCACACACACACACACACACACACACACACAGAGCTACCACATTCAACTCATAATTATTCCTTAACTATATGGATAAGATTGTTGGTGCTGTGCAAATGGGTCAAGACATGTTAATAAAAAGTACTTTTTTGTACTATTATTATGTGAAACAATCTTACATTGTGCTATCTTTTGTGTGGAGGAACTTTGTAGCCAGTTCCCCCTTTTTGGGATCGTTTGGTAGGGGTCAAAGAATCTCAAGACAGTGTCTCCTTCTCTGTATTGAAAGTTTATTGCGAGCAATTGCAAGGAGTCTGCACCATAGACAAGCCCAAAGTGAGACTGCCATTGGGTACAACAGCACATCCATTTATAGGCACAGCATATAGTTATTGTGGTGGCTCCAAAAATACACCAATCACCACTTGAATTCAACAAAGAACACCAATCATTGTTCAAATCCAAAAAGGCACCAATCAATATTCATACATTGTGTGTCCAATCACAACACACATACACTCAAAACTATCCAATCAAATATAAGCTGATGCAACAAGTTGTTTGTGCATACACATAGGACGTAAACTCCTTGTACAACTTCTTATCTATAGAATACATATGGCTCTGGAAGGGTGGGGAAGCTAACAAAGATCTTCTATTTTGCAAAGTCATTCTTTTTTGACAGTTTGAAATATAGTTAGTATTGCTCTCTGTCTTGGCCTTTTCTAAAGGCCAAGCTCAAAGTCTATTAGCTGTCCTGGACCTGAGCAAGATGGAGGGTGTCAGGTTAGGCTCACATTCTAATTCTTTTTACAGTTGTCATTGGTTCCTTCCAACTGTCAGTATTATGGACGGAAGCAGCACGCAAGCCTCCCCTCCCTCCCTTTCCCATTTCTGCTGCTGCTGCTGTCTACCACCACCACCGCCCATAGGCCGGGCTTATGCATCGGTGGCAGCGGAAGCTGCCAGATGCAAGGACGGTGGTGGTCGACAGCAGCAGGTAAGCTCCCCTCCCCCCTTCCCCACTTACCTGCTGCCTCTGCCTCCACCACAGTGGAGGTAGAGGCAACAGGTATGTGACCCGCCAAGGGCTGGCGAATTGTCTTCAGCTTCAGGCCGCCTCGGGCTTCACCAGAACCAACTTGGAACTGAGCCGAGGTAGGCCAAATAGGCCCGCCTCAGCTCAGATTTGGGGCCTTGGTCCAAGGCAGAGCATAGACCTGATTTTGGCCACCTAGAGAGTAGCTTGACAAGAGTGGTCAAAACCACTGCCACCACACTCTCCAGCTGGCATTTCTCTGTTTTCATGATCTGCCTAGCAACTGATTGTGTTCACAGCCTGACCCCACCCTAAAACTTCCCTCAGCAGTGCACTCTGCAACCTCCCCAAGTGACAAACTCTGTCTCGATCTGGTGGCAGCAGCTGCACAGGGTCATCATTTTGCCTTTTGTGCATCCTTTCCAGGGGATGCTGTGGATGAAGTTTTGTCCAGATCCTGCAAATTACCAAGGGTTGGTTTGTGTCACCTCCTTTTTGGTGCACCCAGAGGTTTCTCTCCTTTGTGTGTACTCATGCTTGATGGTGCATTCGGTGCCTCCTGACTAGGGGAGGCTGTGTATGAAGTCTGGTCTTGATCTTGCAAACTTCCAAGCATCTGTCAGTCTTGGGTTGCTCACCCCTGTTCTGATCCACAACTTCTTTTTCCTGGTGGACAGATCAGCGGGGAATCCGCACGTCGTACCGAGACCACTTCTAAGCGACCCCAGTGCGACGTGAAAGCGATCGTGTAACTTGCCTTTGGAAGAGCCGGCGTCCTTGCCGCCGCCACCCACAGACCTCCTCGCCGGCCGGCGAGGAGAGCTCGGCTGAAGAAGGCAGGGTGGAGAGCGGAAGAAGCTCTCCACCCCGCGTTCTTCCCCCAAGCTCGAGGAGGTCTGTGGGTGGCAGCGGCGGCAAGGACGCCGGCTCTTCGGCTCTTCCAAAGGCAAGTTACACGATCGCTTTCACGTCGCACTGGGGTCGCTTAGAAGCGGTCTCGGTACGACGTGCGGATTCCCCCCAGGCGAGTGAGGACTATCCAAGCATTTATGCGTAGCAGCCCAGTTCACACTTAAGGCTCTACAGGCTATGGGAGAGAGCCTCTAAGGCCCACTCCTGTGCTGCATGGAAGACCAACACAAAACTGAAGTATAATCAAATCAATCTCATTTCTTATTCACTTCTGTTCCTTAACAGCTTAATCAGACAAATGGTGACAAGCAATGTGTTTGTATAAATATTTGAATGGGAAATGTGAAGCATGAATTACTTATTGTGCAAATGTATGTGTCAATATTGCTGTCTTTGGAAGCCACCTTCAACTGCATGCCTATTTAGATGTTGCATATGCTGAAAAACGATACGATATAAGTGGAAACATTATGTGTTTATATTGTGCCACATGTAACGTAACAGGAGACCAGCTTGGATAAGCCAAGATTTACCCATCACAAGCAAAGCTTGTTTTAATAGCGTAATACATTTTATCAAACATAAGCTTATTCATCAAGAGGTATCATAAAAACAATGGAACACAATAATAATAATAATAATAATAATAATAATAATAATAAAGGTACAGATAACGATAACTGAATCATATGTTTATAATTATGCATAAACATTGCAATGCAATACATAGCTTAGATTTTTAATTTTTTAAAATCATTCATAGCCTGTTTAATGAGAGCAGGCTGTCGTAAGTGTTGCTAATACCATAAACACTAATTATACTCTAAACTAGCCTTCAGTATAATTTAAAGATATATTTGATTTTTCCTCTTACCACGGTAAAAATAATTACTATTCCAATCTGTGCTGTCCAAGGACTCCAGTGTTCCTGAATGAAGGTGGTTAATCATCAATTTCTCATGCCAGAGAGAAATGAGATCTGAAATGGAATGATGATAATTGAATTGAATCAAGCATCCCAAGTTGGGCCATGGAGTCCTTGCCCACAACTAAAAAAACAGTTTCATCCCTGCTTTTGCTATCGACATGCTGAGGGAAGGATACCAAATGGTGTGGCATGAGATATTTGGCTACAGATGGGATTTATTGTGTGCTGGAGGAAACAAAAATGATTCTAAACATGAAACAGAAGTTGCACCAAAAACAGCGTTGCAATCCCAGTAAATGGATAATTGACCAGCCTCAGGCTCCTGCCTCCCTGTAGAGTATCTTGCTTGGCTGAACACAATGAAGGGTAGCTTAATAGTCTACAATGCTTCCCACTTTACAGCTTGTATCAGTGCCTGTGTGTGTGTACATATACATACAGAGCAACAGCTCTCAATAATGGCACTTACACCTGTGTCAATTTTCACAAAGCCATCATTGCTCTGCTATTTATACTGAACTGGTTTCTGCTCCTGTGAGGATTATTTGGGAGATATGATATTATTAAAGTGGGGGTGGAGGGGAAGTACATAGTGTTTTAGATGTATAATAATTAAAAAAAAATTTTTTAGCAATATGAATTTGAAGAGCACACACAAACTGACATACAGGCCACAGCTAGACCTAAGGTTTATCCTGGGATCATCCAGGGTTCGCCCCTGCCTGAGCACTGGATCCCCTGTGTGTCACCTAGATGAACAGGTTAGACCCCTGGACGATCCAGGGATAAACCTTAGGTCTAGCTATGGCCACAGTATTGTATTCCCTAGCATTTTAATCTGTTTTTTAAAACATATTTTATACACTGTAATACTAAATTACAATGCAAAAATCCTTACATTTTTAGATACTGTAGGACTAGGCATCTTAGGCCATAGCTAGACCTAAGGTTTATCCCTGGATCATCCAGGGGTCAAACCTGTTCATCTAGGTGACACACAGGGGATCCAGTGCTGAGGCAGGGGCAAACCCTGGATGATCCCAGGATAAACCTTAGGTCTAGCTGTGCCCCAAGTCTTCAATTGCACAACCAACCTTGAAGGAAGCTTGTTGATAAACACTTGCTGGTGTTCTTATCTGAATGCTGCAAACTGCATGAACTTATCCTGCAATAACCTCTGTTCTAGTTACATATTTAAGAGGTGAGGCAGGAGATTAAGTGACTAGAAAGAGGGTGACCAAGGCCAGATCTACACCTTTTGTTGAATCATTATGAATATGGAATAAAAAACAGGAAATAACACCATGAAAATGGTATATGAATGTGTAGTGAAGGGACAAGGGTGAGGGCTTTCTTTGTTGCGGCTCCCCTGACTGTGGAATGCCCTCGTGTTGGAGACCCGACTGGCATGAACACTGATTTCATTTTGACACCAAGTAAAAATATGGCTTTTTAACAAAGCCTTTGATGGTTAAATTCACTAAGATGGCACATTGTTTTAACAGTTTTAATTGTTTTTACAGCTTTTAAATTATATATTGTTTTAACTTGGTTCATGGTTTAATTTGTTTTTAGCTGTGTATATTTATTGTTTTATACTGTATGCTTTTATCTGTATGCCGCCCTGAGATCCTAATGATATAGGGTGGGATACAAATGTTTTAAATAAATAAATAAATAAATAAATAGTGACTCCCCATTCTGTTCAGACAACTCCGAGGATCTGCCTAAATGAGAGTTTGTTGTGATCCTAGTCTGTTATACCCATTCACATTTGGTGGAAAGGCAGAATACAAATAACATTTATTTATTTATTTATTTATTTATTTATTTATTTATTTATTTAAATGATGTTTATATTGCTTGATACAACAACCACATCAAGCAGCTTTGGTCTGCTCATCATTCTGATGCCAAGACAAGCAGAGAACACTCTGGTTAAGGATCTTTCTTAACACTTGATTCCATCCATAGGAAAATGAAATGGTAGTAGTGATACCAAAGTGCCAGAAAAAGGGACTTCGCTCCTTTCTTCTCATGGTCAATAGTACTAGTAGTGAGTGTGTCATGCTTTTTATTTAGTTGTGAATGTGTTTTGTGTGTGTGTGTGTGTGTGTGTGTGTGTGTGTGTGTGTGTGTGTTTTATCTGTACCCGACCTTTCAACCAAGAAAATGGCACTCAAGGCAGCTACAATCAGAGGAACTTATATTTAAAAACAAAAATAAAAACTTGGTTAAAACAGTAATAAAACAAATACATCAAAACACAGTTAAAAAGCCCAACAATATCAGAATAAAAACAGGGATGACGGATGCATGGAACCCTGCTGTGAAATTGTTCTAGCCTTGTAAAATTCTTTTTGCTTTCCAAAGGGATTATTTTGACCAAGCAGAAACCAGCAAATATGCCTTACATTTTTACTTTATGCAGATGCGTTGGCGACATGGGGATATGCAAACTCCCCTGATAAACCTGTGCATTTAGCCATACCAAAACACTTTGCTAGCCTTAGATAGCTCTTTGCCTTCCCTTGCCGTTTCTCAGATGCAAACTTTCTAATTTGCACTGGCATTTCCTCATTAAGACGATAATGTTTGGATTTGCTCAAAATCAGGTAGAACTTTTAAGTGCACATGGCAACAGATCCAGTTCATATGTGCTTGCAGTGATGTGCTTTCCATCAGAAGCTGCTCTAACATGGCAGGGCTATGTGACTTTGCTGGGATGGGGAATGTATGGTTTCTTTATTGCATCACTCTGCCCTATCATGTGCGATATCCCACACCTATAACACACCTCCCTGGGCACCTCTAACATTGGTATGGGGACGTACCATGAGACTTGGCAGAATGACACGGCAAACAATTTATACATTCCTCACAGCAGTCTGTGCCTCCTCAAAACAATGTCTAGTGGCAATCACACTGCAGTCAGTGGTTCATTTGTGTTGGTCCATGTTTCATATTTTGTATACTTTTTAAATGCTTACTGTTTTTAACTTTTGTAAACTGCCCAGAGAGCTTCGGCTATGGGGTGGTATATCAATATAATTTATTTATTTATTTATTTATTTATTACAATTCTATAACGCCCAATAGCCGGAGCTCTCTGGGCAGTTCACAAAAATGAATGATAAATAATTTTAAATAATTTATTTATTATTATTAAAAATTAATAATAATTTTTATTAGTATTAGTATTATTAATTATTAAAAAATTAATAATAAATAAATACCACAGATTCTCTGGAACCAATCTGGCAAAGTGATCTTATGACTGCCTTCCATGACCTGATGCCCTCCAGATGTGTTGGACCACAACTCCAAGCTGGTGGGGGGTGATGGGGCTTGTATTCCGAAAGGTTTGGAAAGGCTGTCTTACATAGTTTTGTTAACTTTTATTTTTAGGGTAGATACTCACCACCACCACTATGACACACATGCACAGACATCTTAATGGCTTGGCAAAAGTTCCTGGTATCTGGTCTCAGTGTTGTGAGTGCCTGTTCCTTGTGTATGCATTTTAAGCAACTGAAACATGGATGCCTGCATTAACTAAGTTGCCATGGTAACAAACTTCCTTTCTTTCTTTCTTTCTTTCTTTCTTTCTTTCTTTCTTTCTTTCTTTTTACAGAGGATTTTTATAAATGCCTTCAGGAGCAAAAGAGCTCAAATGTGTTAGTACCAGATAATTTTCTTTTATCCCTCTCAGCCCCCATTGCTCTCCCTCATTTCCAACTTTTCTCACATTGTTGTTATTAGAGCTCCCATTAGTGCCACATTTTGGTTTCCCACACTCAGGCTACAATCCTAAACCCACAAATTAGGGAGCAAGGCCCAATGGGGCACCATAGAACTTCCTTTGAGTAAACATGCATACGGTTGCACTATCATAAAGGCTGTCATGCTTGGCTCAAGCTCTCATGTTGGCTCCACAAAGCCAAGGAATTGGAAGCTTAGCCTGATACCTTAAAAGAGGTGCCCCATGATTGGTAATGATGTTGTGCAATGAAACAAATTGTGCATGCTTACAAGTAACAAACACGCATGAGTCGATTCGCAGGAGGATTCCTTTAGCAATACAGTAAAGCTCATATGCTCTACAGGACAACATAGGGAATCCTCCCCATCTGGATTTGGGCCTGAAAGTCCCAGGAAAAGTGTGGGTACATGGAGGTTAGGTTGTAAGCAAGGACGATTTGTGACACTCCACAACATCATTATTGATCATGGGGCACATCTGTTTAGGCATCAGCCTCAGTTTCCAGTTTCCTGGCTTTGTGGAGATTGAGCCTAGTCTTAAATTGGCAGGTTTTTGATCATTGAATCAAGTAAAGTTCATATTAATAGTTTAACTCATAGAGATTGTAGCATGTGATATCATCAAGGAGGAAACCTGCAATTTACTGAGACAGGATATCTGCCCGAATGAACTTATTCCATTTACCATAATATACACTTTAAAATATACTCACTACACAGAGAACCAGTGTGGTGTAGTTGTTAAAGTGTTCTAGTCCCACAGTCCCTAACCTACCTCACAGGTTTGTAGTGAAGATAAAATGGAGGGAGGAGGATGACCATATGAGCTGACTTGGGTTCCTTGAGAGAGGAAGAAAGGCAAGATATAAATATAACAAAATAAATAAATGCACAGTTCAGAACATGTGTAGTGTGTGTATGCGTATGCTTTTGTGGCAGAACAATGATATTTTAAATCATTTTAAAGCATTTAAAATAGCTTTAAAGATAATTTCTAAATAAATTCCTAATAAAGAGGAAAGATAATTCCTAAAACTCCCCAAAAGTTCTAGTGCTTGCAAAAATTAAAAAGCCATAAAGAGGCAAAATAACATAGCATATTTAATTGAAAATGGTACCCAGCCATGAATATTAAATTGTCCAAATGCTGTAAAATATTAATACTATGCATTACCATAGAGCAAAATACAAAGGGGATGAAAATGACAAAGATTTCAGTTCCTTTCTTAGAGACACTTGATTGGTTTTACAGCCACATGCCAGAAAGCCTGGAGCTTAATTCTTAATTTTGCTCAACTAATGAGATGATTTTAGCTCACAAAATTTCTCCAGGAATATCAATCCTCACTCTGTTTGTAATAAGATGATGACAGTCTTTTCATTGGATAAGGCCCTGTGATAATGAGTATGCAATATGGAGACACAGATATTTACAAACACAGAGAGAGAGAGAGAGAGAGAGAGAGAGAGAGAGAGAGAGTTTAGTGTATGAAGTTCAGAAAATCCATATACCTCTTACTTCCCCCATTTAAGGCCTAATCTACACCTATAGCCCTTTCGCAAGGGAGGAGGAGTGGTTGTGAGTTTTCCCATTTCTGGGATCAGCACTCATGGGACAAACGTGAACGAAGTTTTCCATATTTTCAGGAGTGCCATTGCGGGAGAAAGTGTGCCCCATGATGGTGTTCCCACATGTGGATCTGGAGAAGTGGACGGGGATAGGCAGATTACACAGCTATGGGGAAGGGGTTTTTTAATGACTTGTCAGAGATGCGCATGAACATAAATGCGCAGCTGCACATGGGGTGGACAGGGAGTGCATTGGATGTGCAATGCACAACACACCGATACACATCCAGAACATGTGGCAAAAATGGCGACCACATCTACTCCCACACACCTCCAAAATGCCTGCACACGGCCCTGACAACAGGTTGGCTGTTCGCTGAGCCAGGAACCCTCACCGAACAGCAACAGCTTTGTGAAGGGAGGGGGGCACACCAGCCGCAGACTTTGGAATTGTACCGAGATAGGCAAAAAACCTGTGACAAAAGTAGCCAGTGATATTCTGGGAATACTGAGGGGTGGACCCAAGATCACTGTGGAAGGAGCTGTGTGTCATGTGGCCTGGTAGGGATGGCTTCAATATTATTCTGGAATAAACGGCTGGTGTAGGAAAGGTCTTAGTCTCATTTAGCAAAAGACCTTGGAGTGGACTTTGGTCTGATTTAGGAATCTCCCAATATAGTTACCAGATCCATTTTTGAGGGGAGGGATAAGGGGCAATGATGCCTTAAGAACCTTGTGATGGAAGGAAGCATCTCCCCTGGCTGAAGGCATTCCAGGTAGCTGCTCTTTCACCCGATTCTTTTTGCAAACAGTATTGTAGCCTCTACCACACTAGGCAGGTGAGCATATAGACCAGGGATAGGCAATCCAATGCTCTCCAGATGTTTTGGACTACAACTCCCACCAGCCCCAGAAAGTTGTAGTCCAAAAATCTGCAGGGCACTAAGTTGACTATCCCATATATAGACCAAAGCCATACAATATTTGAAGGACCTGCTGGTCACAGCAATGTTGTTTGTGCCATAAACATTTTAATGGTTGTATTAAGCTAGATCCTGGGCAAGAAACTCTTAAGAAAATCGAAGCTCATCCCATTTTTCTCAGTGAGTATACATACACCGTTGACATGCTCTTCTACAGTCTATGGCAACCTCCAATGTGTACAAATGGTTCCAATTGCTTATTTTTGAAAGAAGCATTTGTGGATAATCTCAAGAATTGTTCAGCCTCCCTTCCTGCCTCCTAAACTAGTGATATTCATGATGGTTTATGGTGATGAACCTCTGCCATCTATCTCCATATCAGTACCTATGACCCTGTTTGGCTTAACAGTTTTGTGGATCATGAGCATACTATAATCACAATTTAGCATTTGTAGAGAGCTTTAGACCTCGTGTTATTACCACCATATTGCAGATGGAGGATGTGGTGAAAAGTGAGAAAGGGTGGCTTGCCTTTGAGTATGGCTGAGGAAATGTCTGCGCTGGGAATTCCTGATTTACAGTTCAATGTCTTAGCCACTCTGCTATCCCAGTGTATTGTCATACTTCCATTCTTTGTCATCTTAAAAAATGTCTCCAAACACTCAATTTGATTATTTTTTTAAAAAACACACAACCTAATCTGCACACTGGAATGCCTTCATCCCTTATGCATTTGTGTATCTCCAGACATATTACGAAGTGTGATTCCCATATACCTGCCACTTCTTATAATGCTGCAATAAAGAATGGCATCAGAAAGCACCAAGAAATGGAAGCTATTAGGGGTGTGAATTAGATATAGAGAAAACAATTGGAAAACATTTTGTGGTATGAAATGCTTCTGGCATGCAGGATATGAAGGTATTGGCCATCCTCCGCTTGTCCCAGATACACAAAGAGATTTGGCCTCCAAATGCAGAAGTTCCATTTAACATTCTCTTTTATCTGCTTCTAGGATTTATTTACATGGTATGTCTCATAGGTTCCATATTAGCTGACATATATTCCAGAGAAAGGGTGGCGTTGTTTTTCAATCCCAAAATGTAGCTCCTTCCTCAATTCCAGAAAAGGATCTAAATAGTGTTGTGGTGTCTCTGGAACCAAGAGAGGAAGGAAAGAACATGGAACTTCTCCAACAAAAGGAGCTTCACATCACAAAGAATGTCCTCTTCTTTGAGCTTTTCTACACTAGGCTGTTTATTGGCTGTTTATCCACTGTAACTACTTTCAATTTCATCATAGAATTGAGATCTGAACACTACATGAGTGTTTTCTTTCCTGCTTTTATGCTACATAACCTCTAGGTGGCAATGTAGTATTGTGGAACAGCGCAAATACAAAAAAGGAAATTGCACTTTCTTCTGCTTTCATAATTATAGGCCACATTTTCTGTATTCTAAAAAACTCACCGAAAGTGCTGCTTAGACACAGAAGGAAAACTGAAGAGTCACAACGTCATCTGAAGAACCCGTAAACAATTGTGAGTACAGAATAATGAGCGCACAATAAATGCCTCATGTAGAAAAGCCCTTCCTCTGTCTTTCTCTCTCTTTTAAAATGGAGGAGTATGGAACTGATAGGTTAGACAAATGAAACAGAGGTCAGGGCTCCTGTAGGCTTAACAGAAGTATTGAAAAAGGAACTCTATTTATCATGCCAGAGAGGCAGCCTTCAGTTCCCAGCATTTCTAACCATTTGTCATGGTGGCTGGAGCTGAGGGGTGTTGAAGTCCAAAATATCTGGAGGACACCTGTGGGGGAAGGCTGCAGTTGTAGGACTTTGTCCTTTCTGGCTGTGTCTTCAACATCTGGGCAACAGGCAGAAATTCAATAGGCAAAGCTATTCTCAGATATGTACCACATCTCCATATCACCGCATCATGCAACTTTGTAAAGGTTCAAGAGTCTGTCACAATCTGAAGGATTGCCTTCTCCTCTTTGAACTCACCCATGCACTGAAGTCTCTTATTGAGTTCCTGTTCTGGGTACTCCCAGCTTTAGAGGTTAGGTTTAGGTGTTTGCTACTAGGGACAGGGCCTTTTCTGTTGTTGTCTCCCCACCCCCACCAACTGTAAAACGCACTCCCAGAAGCCTATTTGCCTGAGATTTGCTTTGATTCCCCTTAAATTACAAGGGGAAACTTGCTAAAGCATCTGGTTTGCTTTAATTGTGAAAGGCTGTTGATATTTTATCTGTTTGGATGCTTCTGTTTTGGGATTATGTATTTATATTTTAAATTGGATTTATTCTTAATTTTGCATTGGTTTTGAATTTTTGTAAACTGCCTCGAATTTCAGTTTGATGGGAAGGCAGGGGGAAATATTCTGAATAAATAAATACATAAATCAGTTAACAGTACTGCAAATGGAGGAAGCTGTACTTTCCAAAAATCCCTCATCTAAAGAATTATTAAAGAATTGTTTTAAGAATTAGGCTGCAATCCTATACACCTGACAGTAGGTCTAAATAGATTTGCATAGGATTGCACTATTACAGTAAATCTTATACATGTTTACTCAGTTCATTGGGAGTTAATTCCATGTCTATGGGTGTAGGATCGCAGCCTCAATAATAAAGATCAGATAGGGGATGCTTTGCATTTGATGATATTAAATAAAGTGTGTGTGTGTGTGTGTGTGTAGAATTGGTTAGTTGTAGCAGAATGGGAAGAAAAAAAGTGGTGTAGTTTTCTTGGCAGAGTCAACAGCCCTTTGATCCAGCTTGAGTCTGCCATTTATTATTATTATTATTATTATTATTATTATTATTATTATTATTATTATTATTATATAATAAAGGGCTGCCTGACTGCCAGTGAAGCAGGATACAAAGCAAACCACAACTGAAATAAAGGTAAAATCTATCTTTGATTTATTAACACCTTAGAATTCCCTTGAGGTGTGAAATATTGTATACTCTATAATGTTCTCTGGCTAATGTTTGAGTGCACATGGTGGCACTCTAATTTACATTTGTTTTATCATTGAGCACAATTTATCAAAATGTGTTGCTATTGCCAGTTTAGGAAGGGAGGGATGTAACAGCGATAAATGTGCACATGAATATTCATTGTAGGATGAATAAGCTTGCTGTTTACTACAGCAACCTCAGCAGTCCTGTCTGCCTTTATTTTATGCCTAACACTATTGTTTCTTACAATATATATTTTTAATTAATTTGTGTCATATGATTCTACTCTGAGCTTTTTGCTTATCGTTGAGTACTCTGGGAGCCTTTGGCTGACTGGTAACGCATTATAGCAGATGTGTTTCTAAACACTTCAAATTGTTTGGTGGTTTGTAAGCCCAGTTTCATACTAAGCGTAATTACAGTACAGGGATCTTTGAATCCATTTCTTTCTTTTATTGATGTCAATAAAAAAAAAACCTACTAAAATACAAGTTTCAAAATATTTAAAAGCAAGTAAGGGTGGCTGGGGCATGCTGAGAATTGTAGGGTTTCTTTTTGTCCAAACATGCATAGGGATTGCATGACAATATTTGCTAAGCATTTTTGGTTATTACAAAAATTGTAAAACATGGAATGGCGGTTGTAAGGGCAAAGAGAAATGTTGCTTCACAACTGAATTAAAATACACGGCCATCTAAAGAGTGCCCCCCCCCCGACCATTAAGTCCAGGGCCTAAAATTACCTCGCTGTGCCGTTTTCTGTTTTACCAAGATTCCTCTATTTCTCTGTCTGGCAATATCATAGGCAAGGAGCTTTGAGATAAAAGAACCTACCTAATCTGAAAACAAGATCATCTTTATACAGTTTCTAAAAACAGCCAGGTTTTGAAGGCCCTTGAGGTAGGACACTCTCAATGGCCCCCTTCCTTCTGTGATTCTAACTTCTCCAGGTGCTGTTGCTCCTCCTCGTCCTTCTTGCCCTTGTTATCACTTGCTTGCTTGCTTGACATATTGTATTGTGTATTTGTGTTTTTAAATTGTTGGTTGTTTTATTATGCTCTTCATGGTTTTAATTTTTGTGAACCGCCCAGAGAGCTTCGGCTATTGGGCGGTATAGAAATGAAATGAAATAAATAAATAAATAAATAAATAAATAAATAAATAAATAAATTAAGAACAGGTGAACAAGTAGGCAGGGTCATCTGCTCCTCCTCCATTTCACCACCATAATTGTCTGTGGCAGAGTAACAGGTGGGTTGCCATAGTGAAGAGAAGGAGCAATACTGGGCGTAGTCATTTGTCATTTGTCGTGTTCATGCCTGTTCCCTCTGGCATTCACACGTGCTGGCAAGCTGACACGAGACACTCAAATCAGTGAGATTTCTTTTATTGAGGAAATTGCATGGCAAACAGCATAATGGTTACACTGTCTACAAAACACACTTAAAATGGAATAATGGGCCATTTCTACATCTACCTTTCCCCCCGGGATCGTCCCGGGATGTATATCTGGCCACCCTACACTGGATGCCAGTGTAGGCTACTCAGTACATTGTCACTGCTATGTCCTTTCTAAGGTTTTTAAAACAATGTTCCTACACATTAGGTAAATATAGAATCATTCATGAAATTTCACATTTGGGGTATGGTGTATAACCTTGGAAGCATCTTGGCATCCTTGATGTGTTGTGTCTCAGATGACATGGAAAATTGAGTCAAAGCAAAGATGGTAGTTTCCTCCTCCTTCTTCTCTTCTTCTGAGGCATGCAGATGGCACAATATGCAAATAGCAGCTCCTAAGCATTTGTAATTTTTAACATGTCACTATTTACCAAGCAAGCTGTTTGGAATTTCATGGTAATTTTATTGTCACTAAAAGACAAAACAAGGTGAGCATAAAATGAATATTTATTTCTTGTATTTTAACACAAATATAACTACGTGAGGCATGTCTGTATTGTTTACAATGCAACAGTGATTGTTTTAATTGTTGTATCTACTGAGCAATTATTTACATTTTCTTGTAAATAGTACATATTGTTACAGGTATACCCAGTAATTTTTGTGTTTCTGTGTAACTGAAAAGCAACTAAAACTATTAAATCTTAAGAGCTATGTTATGTATAGTCTTTCATCTGTTATCCATCCCTTAATGTTCATTGTGTTCACATGATATACCAATGGCTGCTATTGTGAAGGAGCATTGGACCTAACTCATCTCTGTTCAGGGTCATTGGCTTCCTGTTTGTCTGTGTTGGATGTATAATCATCTGCAATGCTACAAAATTATTCTATATCTTGAAATGACTCTTGATTTGTAAGGCAACATGCAACTGTAATGCTTTTGAAGGGAAGACAGGATGCTCAAAAGACTGATAATAGGATACACAATTTTATTTTTCAAATCATCATCATCTTCAACCTCATCATCATCATTTATTATTTGTAAGAGCACAGAGCATGTACTAGGTGCTGTACAAAAGAAGAAGAAAATAAGTCCTTTCTCACAGCCTAACATTCTAAAAAGAAAAAAAAAGACTTTATACAAAAGGAGAGGGGAGTTGGAGGAAAGCTTTTTGCTCACCGGCATACAGAGCAAAAGAAAGAAAAAGAGGTAAATAAAATAATTAACATTACGGTAGGAAAGTTTTAAAAAATCTAATAGACTATCAAGGGGGAAATAAAAGAGAGAAAAGGTAAATTTTAATAATTTCTTAGCATGAGACTAAGAAGAATCCTGCCAAATATCTAAAGAAAGAGAATTCCGTACATAAGGGACTTAAAGCGAGAAGGTCTGAAATTGAGGTTTAATAACTAAATTACTATTTGAATGTAGGAAACGTGGATGAGAATAGAGAAAACAAACAGTAGCAAAGGTAGAAAAGAAGGGGGTGAGATCATAAGTGGCTTAAAGAGTGAAAGAAGTCTGAAATGAATTACAGCAAAAGAGAAAGTGAATAAAGTGACACATGGGGAGGTATAGACCTGTTCGCACATAACAAGCCATGGTTTAATAAACATGGATTGTTGAATGCTGGACTGTTGTTATGAGTGAATCCAGAACTATGGGTTAACTATGGGTTGTTAACCATTAAACAACACACAAAGAGAACCCACTGTGCACTGTGGATTGTTTAAACCATTGATTGTTGTTCATGTGAACAAGAATCTTGGGTTTCTTGTTTTACCAGGTTACAGTGGCAGTGGGCAAGAGCGCTAAAAACCCATAGCCCCTCTTCATGCCAATACTGCAGTGCTGCAAATGCGATTGTGACACAGGGAGGGAGTGGGCAAAGGAAGAGGGAAACAAGCAACCCAGGGGGCTGTTCACATGTAACAGTAAAGCAATGTGCCCACTTCTCCTGCTTGTGCATGATAATCCATCATTTTTTAAAACTGAAGGGTTGTAGTTCGATCAGCTACCAGACAAACCCTGGGTAGGGCAACAAACCATGATTTAATGAAACCATGGGTTAGTATTATATGCAAACTAGGCCATAGTATAAAGCACAAAGAAAGAAATATATGAACAGAAGAGTTGAGAACAGAGATAATATGTTGAAACTGAAAGACAAAACATTACTTGGATTAGAATGAAGGTTCGAATAAAGGTTTTAGTAGAGTCAGTAAATAAAAAGGAAAGACCTAGCTCAAAAATAACACTCCAGAACCTTACTTTGGTGGGAAGGCTGAAGAATGATATTGCTCATTAGAAGAGAAGACAAATGTAAAGGTTTAAGGCCTTTGTTCACTGAAAACAAGGCTTGTTTATTTGGTTTAATTGTTTTTAGGCAGCCTTTCTGGTCAAAATCCTCTCAAGGCAGTTTTATTGATTAAGAATGACCAAGATCATGGAATCAAATGGGCATCAATGTTCTTATGTCCTTTGTTTTGTCCCACACTTCAAAACCCATAATGGGAGGCAGATACTTTATGATAGAAACAGTATAGATGCCAATGATGGGAGGTTATTCCCATGCAGAATCTTTAGGGATGCTTCATTCATGATCTTTGCAGTGAAGTTGTCACCACAAAGCCATCCCCCTACCGTACCAGGATGAGATGAATATTTGTATCACATGGATAGTTCAGGTCACATGGAATCTCACACACTAATGGTCCTCCCCTTGTTGCTGGGACTTCTGGCATTCACTTCTGAGTAGACATTCTCTTCTGAGGTTGGGACTACATTATGTCATGTAGTATTTGTGTCTTGAAATCCCAGAAGTTGCTGTTTCTCTTCAAAGTGGGTGTCGGGAGAGAGCAGTTTGCAGTAAGGAAGTCTTGTTTGAGGTGGAGGAAAAGGATGCTTGGCATGTTCCCTTTGCTTTTCCCCAGCAACTGTCTTCCCAGTTGTTTCCCTTCTCCCACCTATGTTTCCTCTCCTGTTTGTATTTCCTCTCCTGTCACCTCTTTGCAGATGCCAGGAGAGGAAACCTAACGTTACATGATGTAGCCACATAATGTGAAGTTACAGCTAAAGGGGCTGCCTATATCTACTAGGGACATTCCTGTTGAAGGTGTTTTTTATATGCCTTTATAAAGTATCAACCTCTTCTCATTGCTAAAGAAGACTGAACTCCTAATTAGTATTGCTGCCATCCTCCAGACATCTTTTTCTGTTTCTCAGGTAAAGAGTTTGCCTTGGATTATCTTCAAGCCTTCATGGCTCTCATTCTTGTGTCATGTATGTTTTGCTGGGGAACCTCTCATGCAAGGATGTGTGGCCCTTCCAGGTGTTGTTGGATTGCAACTCCCAGAATCCCTCATCACTGACTATGCTGGTGAAGGCTGATAGGAGTTCCAGTCCAAGCACTTCTGGTGGCCATGGGTTCTTCTAATGATTTTGTGAACCGCCCAGAGAGCTCCAGCTATTGGGTGGTATAGAAATGTAATAAATAAATAAATGATTGATGATGTCCCAGACACAATGGCAGAGTCCCTGGACTCAGTGACAGAACTGTTCCATCTTCTATAATATTATTTATCATCACATTTGTATCTGCCCTTCCTCCAAAGAAGGGTACATGGGGGTTTCTCACATTATCTTCACAACAACACCATGACCAAGGTTGGTCTTGACCAAGCCCACCCAGTGAGCTTCAGAACTAAGGCCATAGCTAGACCTAAGGTTTATCCCTGGATCGTCCAGGGGTCAAACCTGTTCATCTAGGTAACACACAGGGGATCCAGTGCTCAGGCAGGGGTGAACCCTGGATGATCCCAAGATAAACCTTAGGTCTAGCTGTGGCCTTAGTCTCTATTCAAAGGGTTGTCTAGTCCAAATCCAGATTAAAGTAAAGATAAGAAGCAGGGGACTTGAAGTTGTCCATTAACAGTTAGCACCTGGGCAGCTGACTGAGCATGTACCCAGTTCACTGATCAGTCTTTTCCCACTAGAGTGAGATGTATTGTATGCCTATTTAAAGCAGTTGCATACAACCTTCAGCCTGGCGGTGTGTGTCACATGAATCCCCAAAGAACTTTACTGTGCCCCCTATCCTAATCCCCCCTACTACCAAATTCCCCACCACCTGTACTTCCCACTCCCTCCTCCAGAGATCCTCTTACAGATCTCTGGGCTGTGTGTGCAAGCAAGTACATGTGTGCACAACTGCATATGCGTATGCCTGTGAGGCCCCCTACACCCGGGCCAGGATTACATGTGGCCCTTGGGGGCCAAAAGGTTGTGCTTCCCTAATTTAAAGTATAGCCATTCTTTCTAACTTTACATGTGTACCTATCAATTAGCATATGCAAATTTAATTTAGATCTGTGCCCTCTTTTGGCAATGCATAAATGGCCACCCCATAGCCACATGCATCAGTCCTAAAATTCCGTGACTACTTTCGTTCTTATTGTACACAGCCCTTCTCTTTGACAACTTGTGCAAACAACTTTTATTATTCTGCCCAGGCCCCTGACATCAGCACCGGCACCCTGGGGCAACTTTTCCCCCTCCAGCACCACATCAGGATCCATTGGTGCTGATGCCTGCCCTTACGTAGCACTCTTCTTCTTAATTGTGACTTTTAAACAAATAATTATAATTATTTATCCATATAATTATAATTATATACTAATAATTGCTACTTCCAGAAGTCATGTGCTCTGTATTTCAATGAGCAAGAGTGGAAAAAAGGATGAAGCATTGCTACATATATATATTCCTCCTATAAACTAAACTTTTTGCTGCTCACTTCCTAGTAAGTAGAGCTATAACGCTTGCTATATGGAATCTTCTTTTGTAGGATGGAAGAAGGAGAAGGACTACAGCAAACACAAATAGTGGTATGTAATTCTTCATTTTATTAATTTTATCTCCATTCGTTCTTCTTTTTCCTTTAGCCTCATGACAGTGTGTTCAATACACTCACTTTTTTATTTCTTTTTTCATTCAAAGATTTATTTTTCATAACACAAAAAACCAATTTTGTAAACGGCACCGAAAACTCAGCTAAATTCCAAAACAAAATGGAGAGGAAAAGTTTTGTATAAAATGTGAAATTTCAATATCTAAAATTCATTGTACAGACCACTTTATATGATTTTATGTTGGTCTGATGTATCAAAACAGGCTTTCACCTATCCAGTAGTAAAAACTACTTGTTTCCCCATAATCATTTAAGATTTAGATGTTCTGATATATTAAAAAAGGGGGTTCCAACTATGCAATATAATTGCTTGTTGCATCATCATCTTTTAACATATGTGGTCTTCATCCATTATTAAGGCTTGCCCCAAAAAATGTTGCCTGAAACAATCGACAAGACGGCATGCTCCCGGCCTCCACCCCACCCCAATTCCCAGTACTGACAAACTGACAGTAGGATCTTACGTCAACACTGGTGACAGGATAATATGCTCCATGACTCCTGAAGGCAGCAAGGTAGCTTAAGAGGAGTATGGCACACACATTTCTTCCAGCATCTCACCCACCCACCTCCTGCCTCACAGCGTCTGTGGCATCTGCCTCACTTTGCCTAATGGTAGGGCCAGCCCTGGGTTTGCCATGCACTTCTTAAACAGTCATCTATTGTGGCTAACTCTTGCTTCCCCCCTCCCTAAGATATGTGCTGTAATTAACAGATTGTTTATAAGACATTGATGATCTTCTTTCTTTCTTTTTTTTTACAATCTGTGCACATATTCTAAATAATAGATTTTTCATTTCCAGGAGCCAAACTACCCCTGAAATTTCCTTATATATATTTTTACAAAAGATTTCTAAATTCCTCACTATTTTATTTCTTTGGATTTCTTTTTACTTTCATTGATTCCACTTACTGACCGGTTACTGTAAAGTGGTAAATTCAATAAAGCGTTTGGGATAAATGTGTTGAATGAAAAATGTCATCCCACCCAAAACATACTGTTATCTGCTTATTACAGTTGTGTTGAGATTGATCTTAACCTGCAACTAAGGGAGTATCCTATTATCAGTGATATGAGCCATCCAGTCCTTTGCTTTAAAAATGGTTTACATTATTTTATTTTTAAGTTAATGAATTCATTATATGTAGATAAATTACACAGGGCAATAGCCAACTATGTCATTCCACTAGCACAAATGGCATTGTGTTAGCCGAAACTAGATTCTAAACTATATGTAAGAAGAGAACCCAACTCAAGTTAGGCTTGCACAAGCACTGTTGCACAACTGGTTGTGCATTACACTTGCTCAAGCATAATGTGCAACTGCTTGCACAACATAAAGATTCGGTGGAGCTCCGCTAGCAATATTTGAGATTGTGGAATGACACCGTTGGATATTACCCATAGAATGTAATTATGTTGTATATATTCAAAAGCAGGCCTATTTACTTATAGTGACAAAGAACAGTAAGTTGGCAAGTTGGTTCCTGTTCAATCAAGTGAAATGTTCAGGAAGTACTTCTGTACACAGGTGCATAGTTAACCTATGGAAGATGTGGTGATGACCACAAGATATGGTGATGACCGCTAGCTAAGATGGATTTAAAAGGCATTTGGACAAATTCATGGAAGAAAGGAGTCCTAATGGCTACTTGTCATGGTTGATATATGCTACCTCCAGATTTAGAGGCAGAATGCCTCTGAATAGTAGTTGCTAAGGAACAGCAGCAGCATAACAACCATATCCTGCTTGTGAGTTTTCCATAAGCACCCGGTTGGTCACTGTGGGAAACAAAATGCTGGACAAGATAGGCTTTTGGTCTTCCCCAATAAGGCTTATTTTCTTATGTTCTTAGTGGACTGATGTGATATATCCATTGCTGAATGGTAACATTTCAAACTACAAGGGAGTGTATGTTTGAATTTTTTATACCTTTCCATATCTATCCTCTCTCCCCCTCTCCCTCTCCCTCTCCCTCTCCCTCTCCCTCTCTCTCTCTCTCTCTCTCTCTCTCTCTCTCTCTCTCCTATCTACTTCCACATACACCATGGAGCATTTAGCGCTCAAATGCATGTTTTAACTTGACGCCAAAATGAAGCCAGTGTGGGTGCCAGTTGGGCCTCCAAACAGAGGGTATTCCACAACCGGGGTGCCACAACAGAGAAAGCCCTCTTAAAGCATGCAATGGCAACCTAACTACTAAAAAAGAAAGCATTTGGGGGGCGGGGGGCGGGGGGGGCGGGTAAATAAGATTAAATGAAACTGTGATTCAGTCTAAACAACAAAAGGGGTTTGTAGCACCTTGTAATCCAGTCTGCAGACTTTGCAAATTATTTAGTAGCAACCATTTGATCAAAGCTTTGTTGTTGATGCTTTACTTTTTGATTATAAACTAGTATCTTTGGCAGGCTACTGACTGCCTAGCTTGTTTTCAGTTTCTGGATCCACCATTATCTGAAGGACTAGATTTACCCACCGTATAAGTGGAAATTTCTTTGGTGTCCTCAGTTTTTCTTGATTTTGAGTTCCATTCCATCCTGTTTCGATGCACTGTGGGACAAGTCCCCTCCTCAGTGTAGTGCTAGCATAAAAGCTAATGATATGCTTCAAAGCCAGGTTAATAGTGCTCTTTCATGTCCTACAGAATTCTATCTTGAAAAATGGCACTTCCGAGAACAGAGTCCTTGTGTGTTCCCATTCGAAATAAAATACTGAGGCTAGAACCAGTGGTTCTGAGAAGACAGAGCAATGCATGAAAATGTCAGGCCTTGGACAGAGGTTTGAATCCAAGTCCTTGCTCAGTGCTGAAGTTCACTGGGTCACCTTGAGACAGCCACTATGTCTTGGCCTAACCTCACAGAGGGCTGTTATGAAAGCATATGGGAGGAAGGGAATCTCTGGTGCACTGTCCAGATCTCCTGGAGGAAGGGTAGGATACAGATGTTGTTGTTGTTGTTATTGTTGTTGTTGGAATACAGATATCATCATCATCATTATTATTGGTGTAAATCCCATGTCACGGGTGCTAGTATTCTGAGAATAACTGGATGAAAATACATTTGGCCATTTCCGTTACAACTGGAATAAATTTACACGGAATCCACTCATGTAACTTTTTAAATAAAATGGCGTATGAAACTTAAAATAAGATTATAAAGCCCTTTTTTTCAAAAGTGAAAACAAAACAGATCAGGTACTGTTTCGCATGTTCTTATTTTTTTTTTAAAAAAACCATTTAGCATTTCTTTAAGTCTCAAGTTGAAAACATGTGATGTCAGATCAGGCACTTTTGGGGCAGAGCAAATAAACTGGCATTGAATCACAGAGCAATAGGAGACTCGCACAGAGCAAATAAACATACTGCTTCCCTATTAAAGCTCAAACTTTGTACTTTTTCAAAGTTTCATGTTTTTCTGCACATCTCAAGCTTCAGTTTAAAAAACCATGAGCAAAATTAGTCTGGTAGGGCATGTCTACACAAGGGGAGGGAGCGGTGAGGATCTCGTGATATGCTGATCGTGAGATCCTCCCCCTGGGTTCACATGCGGAGCGTGATATCCAGGGAAGAAGCAGGTCATCGTGGCTGCCCTTTTTTAAAAAAAAAAATGCAGGAGCTGGAGTGCACTTGCACTCTAATGAAAAAGTAAGTACCCCCCCAAAAAAAACCACCCTTAACCCCACTCCCCTCCCCCGATGTCCCTGGACTCCCCCTGTCCCAGCTTTTTCCCTCTGCTGACCCCCACTACTTGCGGGGAGGAGGGAAGAAGCCAGGATGGGTGCCCACACCACTTGCGGTCCTCGGAATCATCCTTGAACTGCAGGAAAAACCAGGCTAAAAGTGTCTGCAGATAACCCGGGGAAAAGGAGGGATCATCCCTACCTGTTTCCGGGATCCCCTGTGCGGCATGTGGACACACAAGGATGATCCAGGAATGATCCCCAGGATAAACACTGGTGTAGACATGCTCATAGATCTCTAGTAATATGCGTTACACTAACGTATTCTTATATTGATTATTATTACTATTATTATTGATGATGAGGAAACGGTGTTTGAAATCTAGCAGCATTTCTGCAATCATGTCATGCTCTGTCAAGGAACTGCTTTATAAAAGGAAGTATTAAATCAATGGATAGTAGACTAATGCAGAAATAGTATATTTCATGTTTCCTGGAGCGAGTGTTTAGGAAGAAAAAGGTCATTGCTTTTACATCTAATTATTTGGGACCTCACAAACTACTCGGGGCCAATAGTCGTGTCAATGTACTTTGTATTCAGCATTTTCTCTGCCATTGTAATTTTGTTGTTATTCTATTTTTTACCTGGGATTTATTTCAAAGCCCTTCATGCTGAACATGATGTAGTCAAGGTACTATGTGAATGCTTAATTTACTATTTTTACTATTTTAGCCAAAGATAGCAAAAAAAGATGGATGATCCTTTTAATAAGTGGACAGCAGAAATGCTTACTTAAGGGTCTGTCGGGCTATCTTTTAAAAAGGACCCAAGCTTTGGGTACTTGGGAATTGTTTCTGGGGGCCCTTGATATTTTAGCACCCTAACAGTTTAGGAGAGTGGGGTTGTTCAACCATCGAGTTCATCCACAGCTTTTATTCAAGCCATAGCATATGCTAACCAGTAGCTGTGTCAGCCAAACATATTTGCTTGCTTGCTTATTTATTTATTTATTTATTTATTTATTTATTATTTATAACATTTGTATCCCACCCTATATCACTAGGATCTCAGGGTGGCATACAGATAAAAACATGCAATATAAAATAATAAATATACACAGCTAAAAATAAATTAAACCATTCATCAACCATTTTACCCTACCCTGTGCCTGTTTACCCTACCCAGTGCTTGTTTGCATTCTCTTCCCCTCCTTATTGCTTTACTATGATTTTATTAGATTGTAAGCCTATGCGGCAGGGTCTTGCGATTTTCTGTTTTACTCTGTACAGCACCATGTACATTGATGGTGCTATATAAATAATAATAATAATAATAATAATAATAATAATAATAATAATAATAATAATAAAGTTAAAACCAATATATAATTTAAAAGCAGTAAAAACAATTAAAACAATTAAAACAATGTGCAAGCCAGGTGAATTTAACCATTAAAGGCTTTGTTAAAAAGCTATGTTCTTACTTGGCGCTGGAATAGAGTCAGCGTTGGCACCAGTCAGGCCTCCAAGGGGAGGGCATTCCACAGTCGGGTTGCCACCACAGAGAAAGCCCTCTCCCATGTCCAACCGTAGCATATGTGTTACGTTGGTGGGATGCGGAGGAGGGCTCCTCCAACAGATCTCAAGTTCTGTGCATGCCACTGCCATGTACTGAGTTCAGCCTGAACCAGCTTGTGAGATTCTCAATACCGTTACAGAATTTCCATTAGTTGTGGGGGGAGGGACTGCCACTTAATTAGCTGCAACCATAGTTCTACAGAATGCTTTGCTAGCTTCCTTGGGGGCATTCCTTGAGCATTCTGAATTATTCCTGCTACAATGCATGGGAGTAGATAGATACCTTTGGCCCAAGTATATTTTAATAGCATAATTTTCTGCAAGATAAGTAATAAATTAGTTGAAAGTGGGCTAATTAAGACCTGATACATTTATGGCCATATTTCTTTCAGCTAGAATTAATGAATAAGTTAATTACTTTTGTTCTCCATGTATTATGTAACCATTTCCCCCCTTTTACTTTACCATGTGGGCTTGGTACTTCAGGAGAATTATAGTTGTGAAAAATGTGCATGGGAGAGCCTGGTGTAGTGGCTAAGGTGTTGGACTGGGAGTCGGGAGATCTGGGTTCTAGTCCCCACTCAGTCATGGAAACCCACTGGGTGACTTTGGGCTAGTCACATACTCTCAGCCCAATCTACTTCACAGGGTTGTTGTTGTGAGGATAACATGGAGAGGAGGAGGATTATGTATGCTGCCTTGGGTTCCTTGGAGGAAAAAAGGCAGGATATAAATGTAATAAATAAATAAAATAAAATAAATGCCTATGCTTGTCAAGAAATCAAGGGGTGAGGGAATTTTCTCAGGGAAATCATGTCCAATTTGAAGTTTGAGGTCTTCATTCCTCATATCTACATGGAAAGCTTTTTAAAGACTGATGTGAAACTTTTTTAAAACAACAACAACAATGCCCAAGAAAACTTTCATATACTTTTCAGATTAGTTGGCACCAATTCTTACAGCACCAGTGTAAATTTGTGGCATGAGTACTGATCAGTCAACTATTGTTAAAGTGGAAATGAGTGTTAAACGTATTTATTTATTGAATTTATTTATATGTAAAGTTGGATAATAGAATTGCAAAAATCAAACAGCTTAATTTTTGAACAAGTGAAGGGAAAGCAATAGTCAACAAAATGCTTGCCAGCGTAACCAACACATGATTTAAGCTGAAAATTCCTCTGTTTAAATCAGACTTCTCTCTCTTGGTGCCTTCCAGATGCTTTGGACTTCAGTTCCCATCAGCCCCTGCTAACATGGCCAATGATAAGAAATGCTGAACCCAAAACATATGGAGAGCACCAGTTTGGGAACACTGGTTTAAACCAATGTTGACTAAATTCTGGGTTAGGAGTGAAGCAGGAACATTTTCTGCCCTTTTTCCCCATAATGTACATTTCTGCGTTTTTTCATGCCCTACAAATTAACTGACATTTTAAAAATGGGTTTCCAAATCTAATAAACCTTGCATCTCCTCAATGAGTTGACATTCAGAAGAGTTTTCACCATGGATAATTGTCAAGTAAAAATCACACTAAAACTTTACATTGCCAGAACAAAAGACAACAACAACAACAACAACAACAACAACAACAACAACAGAACCCATTCCTTTTCCCTTCTAGCTGGTTTTCCTTCCGCGGAGGAAAGATACAGATATTCATATATTTTCTCCTTGAGCGGGGGAAATTGTTTGGGAAGGAAAGAGGAGGTGATTTGTAGCAGAAAAACTGATGGAGAGGACAGTGTTAAAAGAAAACTCCTCCCCTCCCAGGTCTGCTTTAATTTTAAGCTTCTGTGTATGTGTTTTATTTTATTATTTTATTTTTAAAAACCTATTGAGAACAAAGTAGAACCCATTGAGTATCTCAGGATTTGTTTCAAATGAGAAGCAATGCATAGGTATTGCTAATAAATAATTGCTAATAAATAATATGATGTTTGAAAGTGTAGGACAAGCTGCCACAAGCTGCCAGGAAATTATGGGTTCCATCATACCAGCATTTTATCGCACTCTTGTCATGCCTGGTTTATGGTTTTGCAGCACGGCACTCAGATGACCTCATGCCTGTCCTGCAGACCCCCGCCTCTTCCTCTCCCTTTTTCGTGTTTTCCTAGAGTGGGGAAAGTCCAGATTATTTCCCCAAAATGGAATTAAAGTGCCCTTCAGCTCCCATGTTTTGCTGTCCTCTTGCTATTACCTTTGTTGGGGCAGAGTGGAAGAGCAAACAAGCAAAAGGGAGGTTTCATTGGTGTAGTGTGATACCACAAATCCACGTGAAAGGGGCCACTAGCTTGACATGCTAATGAAATTGAGCTAGAAATCATGGATGCAAACCAGGGGGGAAAAGTAGGTGTGAAGGAACCCAAAGACAGAGGCTCAAATTCAATGTCATGAAAGCAGACCTCTTGTTTCTTTCCTCCCCAGTGCAGCCCCTCTGGTGCACCTTCAGATCTGCTCCAGAGCATTCCCCAACCCTTCAGAGCAGATTTGGGGACAGGGATCTGCAGCAGGGAGGGAAAACTCTTCTGCCAATAGTTCCTGTGCACAGTCAGGGTTGGATAGAAGCCAGAAACTGCAAAGTAATTGTGGCAATTAGTTCCAATCCAATACATAGATTCTCGTGATCTGTTTTGGGATTGTAAAATCTCAGTGCATGAAATGCATGTATCCTCTCACAAGACATGCTAGTTGTCACTATCTAAATGTAGGAATATAATGGAAGCTTTACCTTTCGGGTTCCATAGAGAAGAAGCTGTATCTAAAATGCAAGGCCGATCTACACCAAGCAGGATATAACACTTTTAAAATGGTATGAAAACTGTAAATATAATGTGTCCTGGGCCTGAACAGTTGTCATAACCATTATAAACCGTTATAAGCAGTAGTGTAGATCCTGTCCAGCTTAGTTAATGATTCCCTAAGAAGCCTGTGCCTTGCGTGGAACAAAGTGGGTTCTGGTCTGTGAAGGCTATTGTCATAATATATTTGCTAGTTTCTAAGGTGCTGAAGACTTATTGTGTTCAATAAGCCTAAAATATTCTAGCTTTAATACAGCCTTAGCTATACCTAAGGTTTATGCTGGGATCGTCCCGGGGTCATCCCTGTTCATGTAAATGACACACAGGATATCCCAGGAGCAGGCAGGGACGACCCTGGGACGATCCCAGGATAAACCTTGGGTCTAGCTAAGGCCTGCATGACTTTGTAATGTAGCAATCTGACCTTCTGAATTTCCCCTCTTTTCTGCTTTGTAGTATTAGAAGAAAGCAAAAGAGAGAAATGCAAATAAATTGCTTAATGAAGTGGGACACTAATTTGTCACTGCACACAACAGAAACTAAGCAAATCAGGATGCAAATAGACTTTTTTTTACTTTTTAAAATATCCTTTTTTAAAAGAAGTAAGTGTAGTTTCCCTCCACCCTAACTCATGCAACTTTATTTCCAAGCATATTTATTGTTCTAGTCTATGCCTGGATATCAACTTTCTTTTCTGTGGTAATGGGGCAGCAAGGGAGAAAAGTGATGATGAATCCTGATTTTATTTCAGTGTAATGCAAAAAGATGAAACTTTTATATATTATTTGTTAAGAGTGAAACCAAAGATCATTAGCCCCTGCTGGTGGAAATTTATAAACATGAAAGCCTTTGCTCTTTTAAAGCAATTTTGTTTTATAGTCAAGTTATTTACATTTTGAAGCCGATAGGCGATAAACAATAACATTTGACTGACTGATTTATGGTTATTCTTGTTAAAAATGATAAGTTACAGAAATGTAAACAAAAATGACATTTTAAAATGTCACATTTTGAGCCTTAGAAAATAGCGCAGTGACTAAAACCATTCACTTAATGAAACAGTCAACAATTTGGTACTTTCAATAGCCAGTAATTAGGAATGCATTTACAGAAGGGTTAGATCAATGCTTAATGGGTTAACATTTAAAATCTAGAGGACTGTCTTTGCCGGTGGAGCTAACAACTCTTAGTACTTGCTTGACTCTAAATAGAACTGCAGATGTTTTACCTCCCCATACCCCATCAATAAAGCGACTGCACTTATGTCTATTTCTCAGCAAAAAAATTCTACTGAAGCAACAGAAGTTCCACTGCCAGATGGTGGTTGGAAGCTTGCACACACTGAAATACGTATTCAAGGATACGAAACTGTGTTTCTATGGTAATGGGAGGCTAAACATCTCAATGTGTATTATTTTCAAATTTACTAAAAATATTCTCTGTGTTGATCAAAAATGGGTTTACGATCCCATAACGTTTTAAATTGCAACATTCATGTTTTCCACTGCTTTATTTTTCTTTCTACACATATGTGTAGCCGATGGATGATGGCTGAGCTGGGTTTCTGCCAATTAACATTTAAGAAATAGATTTAAGAAATAGATTGCCATGCAATGGCCATTCTGTGCTAGAAAGGGAAGGCAGCATCTTCCCCCACTGCTAACAGTTGGTGGACCTTTAAAAATGTAGCATGCAAATCTCCACAATTTGCTGCTCCCAATGCAAAACCCACATTTCTGTTGCAGATGAATTCGAATCAGGCAGCAGATCTGAGAGCATCATAAAACTTCAGGGGGAAACGGGCACTAGAGCTATGGATTCAAAGCTTCATTGTATTGCTTTTCTTGCTTTTGAATGGGGAGAATGATATGGGAGCAAAAGGCATTTATGGAAAATATGTATGATGATGACACAGTTCTGCATTTACAAAATCTGCTTTTGCAGAATGATGCCCTGAACTTGCATTGCCAGGATGTGGGAGAGCAGAAATATTCATGGAAATGAAGGGATGGTTTTGCATCTTCCTGCTCTCTACCATTCAGATAATAAGATTAATAAGATGAAAAACACCCCAATGCAACAGAAATGCTCGGTAATATATGTGGATACTGGATCACATGCAAATTTGATTGCTCCACATTGCAATTTAATACGACTTTCTCCTCCATGCTCAGGCCACATTGGATGATATTTCTCCCCAATCTGGCCCAAGGTGTGCAAGAAAACAAGTGAGCTCAGCAACTTTCCAGCCATGAGGCATGCCATCCTTGCTTGTATTTGTGGAGATAGGTTGTCTGAATGCCACCTAAGCTTGTATAATACAACCATTCATAGGCAAAAATCTTGTGGTTGGTTTCTAACTAAAAAATGAACTTTGATTTTCACCTATGTGTGTTGGATTAGGTCAGGGCTCCACTACTTGAGTCTCACTGTGATTGCACCCCACTAGCCATGTATGGTGGCTGATGAAGAGAATAAAAGACCATATTTTGCCACTTGCCTGGAACTGCAGGGCAGGGGGCATTGTTAAGGCCCTCACAGCCACAGTAATGGTGGTCTGTACTCCACTAGGTATGCCACACTACCTTATCTCAGGCTCCATAAGCTTGCAAGCCCTATAAGCAGCCAGCATGCTAATTTACATAAGATCTTTTTTTCTGAGGGGAGAGGATGAGAATTTTCAAATATAAGTGATAGTTGGAGTTGACAGTTGAATGTTTTTTCCTGAGTATTTATTTATTTATTTATTTAACTTGAGGCTACCGAAAGACTCATGGAATTTCTGAGTTTACCCAATGTGGACAGAGGTGTTAATGTATAGTTGGTGTTGCCCCTGGAGTACTGGACCATCTCTAAGTGTGTCTACAATTCTCAAGGGAAAGCTGAAGAGCCAATAGGAAGCTTTTAGCTGCGTACACGTAATTTTAACCTAAAGCTTGCCTGAATCGTACAGTAACGTTGTTACTAATTCAGGCCAAGTTGTGGACTGCCCCTGTTCAAGGTTCTCTAAGATACTAGAGGTTGTTAGCGCAACAGTTTACTCTTCCCCCATCCCGGTATTCCATTCTTCTTTCCCAACAAAGCTAAAAATTCTGAAGCTCTTGAGGACCACTGAGAATATTCAATCCTTGTTGGGCTACTGTGTGTGTGTGTGTGTGTGTGTGTGTGTGTGTGTGTGTGTGTGTGTGTGTGTATTGGGGTGGGGCGTCCCTTTCCTTTTTATTTTGGTTTGCAAACTTGTGTGTTACTCATTTTCTTTTAGATTCCATGTGCTTTAGGCTAATGGCCTCAAGACACATTTTAATCCCTTTTAAAAAACTTGTTCACTTTACTGCTATTCAACCCACAACATCTGGGTTATATATGATGCTAGGTAAGTGTCAAAGTGACACTGCATTTGGTATAGGTAAGGCTTAGGAGTTACACTTCTCCATACTAGTGTCAAAGATAAAAATCCACTTTGGTTGTAAGGCAACTCTGCTTTATTGAGTGTAATATGGCTGTATGGAGAGAAACCCACAGACAAAGAACTTCTCCTCTGGCAGTGGATCTTAACCAATTAGCAGTTAGCAAAACTGTAAAGCAAAACAAAGACAGATTAAAAAAAATTCTTCATTATTTCTTCAACAGGTGGCCCATAACTCTTCTGGCAATGTCAGATTGGATGGTCAATCCTCTTTATCAAGCTAACTTATTCGTCTTCTACTATATCAAGAGGTCTTGACAGTTAGGAATTAATTAAGCATTTCCTTGCTGATATAGCAGTTTTAGCAATACTGCACATTCAGGCAAATGCATTATTCCAATCCCATCATGCAATTCACTTGCAAGAACCAAACTACATACAGAAGCCTACATACAGAGCATGTATATCTCAAGGCTTGTGGCCTTGTTTTCTCACTAGGAAAGAAGTAATTCATTCCACAATATGTACTTTTCTTTTACAAACCTTTTCAGAGACCCTCAAAGAGCTTCCATTTTTTTAAATGTTTATGGACTGGTAAAAGATTAACATCCTTCCTTTTCTCTAAAACTAATAAATACTTACTATCCATCCACTGAAGAGGCGGGTGGGGAGGCGTGAGAGTGTGAATATGCTTTCTCTTACGGAAGCAGAAGCTTCAGTTCATATGCTTTCTATTTTTGTTGAAATTAATAGTGTGCAGAAAATATCTACAGGATTCAAATAAACATAAGCATTTCCAATGACAGCATTTCAACATATGCATATTCCATGAATATATACATAGTGAATCATATTTCATTATAATTTGAATTTTGGTTTTTATCCAACATGCTTTGCAAAAAATCTCTGAAGGAAGCAATATAATTTACATGTGAGCCAATTATAGATACTTTTACTTCCAAAGTGGAGTTTTAAATATTAGAACACTGAATATTCATTCCATACAAAAACAAAACAAAATCCCTAAATCAAATGTAGCCAGGAAATTAATCCTCAGAAGTAACAGCAAATTAAAGGATCAAGGTGTAAAATATTTTAAGACTTTTTTATTGAGAAATAAAAAACTTTTATAAAGAAAACTAGAATTCGTTTTTCCTGGGATTACTCAAACAGGTCATATGCCATTTACGAACAAAACACTGGAAAACAAATACATAGGGTTGAAACTTCAAGTTATTGTATAGTTAACAACGTTAGAAATGATTAAAGTGAGGTATACTTACAGCAATTCCACACTATTAATTTGTAAACTGAAAAAAATATTGTGCTCTATTGTATCTTGTTGTGAAAAGATGCACAGGCTTTTATTTATTTATTTATTTATTTATTGCGCTTATAAACCGCTCCCATAGCCAGGGCTCTCTGGGCGATTTAATGTATCTTGTATAAACTACTGTGATAGAGGGGAGGTGCAGAGTGCCTTTCCATTACCACTGGGTAAGCGCAACCAGCTCCAAGGCATGTGGGATGAAGGCAAAGTCGGGAATCCGCACGTCGTACCGAGACCGCTTCTAAGCGACCACAGTGTGGCGTGAAAGCGAGCGTGTAACTTGCCTTTGGAAGAGCCGACGAAGAGACGTCTTTGCCGCTGCCACCACCCACAGACCTCCTCGCCGACCGGCGAGGAGAGCTCGGCTGAAGAAGGCAGGGTTGAGAGCGGAAGAAGCTCTCCACCCCGCCTTCTTCCCCCGAGCTCTCCGTCCCAGCCGGCGAGGAGGGAGTTGGGCGGCGGCGGGGGCGGGGGCGGGAAAGACGTCTCTTCGTCAGCTCTTCCAAAGGCAAGTTACACGATTGCTTTCACGCCGCACTGGGGTCGCTTAGACGCGGTCTCGGTACGACGTGCGGATTCCCCCCCAGGCTCATTTCAGCGCTAGGCAATTTTGATTTTACCAAGTAAGCACTGCACTGAGTTGTTGTTGTTGTTGTTGTTGTTGTTGTTGTTGTTGTTGTTAGTGTTAGTGTTGTCCCCCAAAAGGACAGGAGGGCCCATGCCCAGTGCACTAGGTCCAATAAAACACACAGGGATGGAGGATCCAACTTAACCTTTATTTTCTTGATCTGTGCAGAAAGGGGTGCTTGGCGATCGTTCGCAAAGCAAGCACACACACCTCATTACGTACTATACTTATATAGCCTCTGACATTCAAAAATACATTTACTTTTCATTGGTTAGTTCTGCCAGTGTACTGGCATCTCATTGGTTACAGTCTACACATGCGTACAAACCCTTCATGTGACTAAGCATGGAATGCTTACATAGGCTTGTTAGTTGATTGACCTGTCTGGTGCCTGCTCTGGACGCCACGGGGACCCTTCTGCCTTGCACGTGGCAAACGTAGGCAGTAGGACACGTCAGCAAGTTAGGAATTTCCACAATACACATCATTAGGAGTAATAGCAAAGTGGCTGTGGATCTGTGCCCCATCAGTTAGACCCTGCAAGCGCAGGTTCGCAACCACTGTGGAGCCTCCCTGCAATGCTGCTAACTTTTTCAAAGGGAGTGCTGTCAACATGGTGCTTCCACTGTGTAATGTTACTCCATGGCCAATCTGGGGCCAACCCAGGGGCGGAGCCTGGTGTAAGGCGACCAGCGATTGGTCACCTTCCACCAAGAAGAGGACGGGGGGGGGTGTCTCCAGGACCCAGATTGCAGCCCAGACACCCTGTGCATTGGGATTACCTGACACCGCCCCAGGTGAGGGAAAGCACGGGGTTGAGGAGGGAGGCGGCACCAACCTGGCACCGTGAACACAGCCCCTGGGATCCATAGCTACATTAATTGTGCTCAAGGAGTTGAGCATGCTGAGTGAAAAATTTAATGAGCCCCACCCCTGCTGTATCAAATCTGCTACATCACCAATTCCCCTCAGCTTTTGAAATTCCCTTCAGTTCTGAAATGGCTTGCCAGATATGAGGAGCTGCTGTTTAATGAACACAAGCCTGTACTTAAACAACCATGTTAACACTATATAACAGCTTTCCCTCTGTCTCCCATTTGAAGAATCAATATACTCTATTTTAGTACTTGACTGGTACAAACATATTTCGCCTGACTGGATAAGGGCAGCAGTTCTCAGTCTGCTTATAAACAGTGAATATGCATGAATCTATGACTGTACTTTAAAAATGGATCACAAAAACCTATCACTGTAGGAGCATTATGGGACAATCTTTTGAGGACAATGTGCAGACCATATCTTGTGCTCTGGCCCCATGTTTTCACAGTACAATCTGCCAGAGGTAAGGCAGCCAGTGTTTTATTGGCCCTGTTCCTGTAGCTTTAACAAGAGCTAGATTTTGAAAAAATAGTGATGTCACCAAACGTCATAAAGTTCCACTTCAGAACATGAACTTAACATGCTAATTAAGGCCACAATCCTATGCATGTTTAGACATATGAACGGATGCTGGGAGTTGTAGATGTTTTTTCTAATTATGCATAGGATTGTGCCTTAACTTGCAAGTATTCTGAATTGGGCCACTCCCCCAATAGTTCTACAGACTGGATGGTGATCGGAGGAGGAGGAGGAGTCCCCCTTTCCCTCATGGTCTTACCTGGGGCTTGTCTGCATGGGCACTTTTCCCCGTGGTAGCTTTGAAGTGGTGGCAGGTGATCTACATGATGCAGCCACCACTGAAGTGATCCAGGGGCAAAGCCCCAAAGCTCTGCACTAAAAAAAGCCAGGCACTATAAAAAAGTAGGTTACTTACCCCCAACTTTTTTAGATTGGAGCAAGGCTCTGCGCCTCTGCAGAGCCTTGTTAAGCAAAATAAAATAAAGGGGTAGTGGAAATCCCGTCAGGGAGGGAGCACCTCATTCCCCCCTTGTTTCCCTCTTCGCATTTACAGCTTAAAAACAAAACAAAACATGCAAGTCCCATTTTCTCTAAAAAAAAAATCCCCACTAACCTTAAAAGAGGGGGCGCGGATGCTCCCAGGCGCTCCATGCCTACCACTTGAGTGCTCGGGTGGGTGGGCGCAGTGGCGCTGGTGGCGCCTTGAAAGCCCTCAACTGCGCTCCTTCTGATGTAGATGGTCAGAAGGAGCATCAGTGCAGTGCCACACACAACATTAATGCTGTCATCAAGCCAAGGGCCTGGTGACAGAAGTGGCAGCGGCACAGAGAGAGGTGTCTCTCTTTTCCTCTCCTTTCCCCTCCTTGATGTTTGGGACATTGATAGGACTGTAATAGTCATCACCGCTGAAACATCAGTCAGGTAAGGGAATTTAGAGGCTTGTTGGGTAGGGGTGTGCACGGACCCCCCACTCCGCCCTGCAGGCTGATCCGAAAATTTCGGGTCGGCCCGCTCCGCGCCGCTCTGCCCATACTCCACTCCTCTTCGCCGCGGAGCTCCGGCTCCGAATCGGAGCTCCGCAGTGGAGGGGAGTGGCGCCAGGTAAGGCCGGGAGAGGAGGGCGGGAGGTTTACCGGGCTCTGCTGCCATCGCCGCCCATGCGGCGACGGCGGCAGAGCCCGGTAAGGGACCAAGGGGGAGGGGGGGCCTTACCTGCCTCCATCCGCGGTCCGTCGGCGTCTTCAATTGAGCCCGCGGTTCAAGACTTCCTGGTTGAACCGCGGGCTCAATTGAAGACGCCGACGGACCGCGGACGGAGGCAGGTAAGGGAGAGGAGGGCGGGGAGGGGGTTACCGGGCCCTGCCGCCGTCGCCACATGGGCGACGGCGGCAGGGCCCGGTAAACCCCACTTACCTTTCCGGCGGAGCTCCGGATCGAGGCGAAGGATCCGCCTTCACCTCGATCCTCTTCACCACGCTCCACCAGCCCCCCAATCCTCTTCGCCTCCGCCTTAAGGGCAGGCGAAGCCCCCCGCTCCGCTTCTAATTCGCCGGTCCGATTAGAAGCGGAGCACATCCCTATTGTTGGGTATTGAAGGAAGGGATTCAGGACCCACTGCACTCTTTAAGCTGTCATGACAAGCATGACACAGTCCAAAGTATTCCAGTGAAATGTGTACTTCTGGGCATGTCAAAACAGTGATAGGAACACAACAAAATTACAGGATAAAAACTACAGCAGGATAAAACGACCAGCAGTTAAAACAGTCTCTGCCACAAGCCTGGGAAAATAAAAATAAATTTTAAAAGATTTTCACCTGGCAACGGGAAAATATCAAAGTTTACACAAGAAATATGCTACACAAGGCAAATCTCCATAGGTTGGGTCATAGCTAGCCCTACAATTAGATAGGGCTAATTGGGTAGTGGATGCTGGAGTGTGCAGGAGACAGCACACCCAACTGCTCCCCACTTTTGGAGGACAAAAGTCTGTGTGCTGAAAGATCTGCCTTACATTGCCTAAGCTATTCTGCTGCTCTCAGTTGAGATGGAGGGCATTGTCTCATCACTAGTGTTAAAGTAAGATTCAACTGCCGGTGTTCTTGGCTAGCAGCTGAATTACTTGAAGTAAGGCAGTTGAAGTAAGGTTGTGTGAGGTGCAGAAAAACGTCGTAGCACCACAAACAGATAAACAACAGAGAAGGCCCTTTTCCAGTCACCCCCTGGCTCACTTCAGTTGATGGGGGGCACTTGGGAAAGTGTACAGTGTGGTGTGCTGGCTCCATGTTTTTGCCCCCCCCCCTTGGGAAAAGCACTCTCAATAATCCTCCTCTCTCAGTGAGTCTACTTTCTGACCACCTTGGTCACCAGCTGCTCTTGCTCCTCCTCCTCTTTCTCATCATTGTTACTACTTGCTTGCCTGAGAGGCAGTGAACAAGTAGGCAGTGGCATCTACTGAGCCTCCTTCCTTCTCACCACCACGGTTGTCTGCACCAGAGCAAGAGGCAGATGAACAAGTAGGTTGCAGTGGTGGCAGGTGGGCTTCTGCTGGGGCCACTCTTCTCAGTGGGCCTCTGCTGGGGTGTGGGCCTTGATGCCGGCTCTGACTGTGTAGTTTTTATTGGCATAGGTGATACTAATGTTGGACTATCATGTTGTGATTGTGATGATATATTGATATTAACATGATCAGATTTGGCTATGTGCTTTGCATCACTGAAGGCAAATGAATCTGAACCAAAGTGAGGTCAATGCTTCTGGAATAAACAAGCACATTTGTCTCTTTCTCAGCAATCCCCTGAAAAAAATGCTGAAATGGGGCAACTTTTGATGCTGATGAAAGTGATTGAAAAAGATTGTCACTCTTTTGGCCCAGCCCTCATATTAACTAAGGTTTGAATAATGGAATTTGTGCAGAGATTTTTTTTGTTGGTAAAAGCCACCTGCCAGTTGCCTTTATAGGCTGAGCTACCTTTTTTTCCTATAGTCTCTAAAATAAATTGTTATGTTTTCTTTCTCTTTGTTTGAATCAAAGCAGCCCAACAAACTGTGTCCCTGTGGGTATCTCTCTGGCAGCTGGGGAATAGCTAAAGATGCTCTAACTGACATGTTGTTGTGCTGTTTTGCCAGATCGCATAGTTAGCTATGAGTGTATTCTATGCTCAGTGCATGTAAATGTCTAGCCTTAAACGCATGTCACCCTCACAGGGAGTCTGTAAACACAAATAATGTGAGCTGTTCACATTTCAAGCAGAGTAGCCTTTCCTTATTAATTCTGGAAGAAAATAACTGGAAATCATGTTAGCGTCTGCAGGAGGGAAGAGAATTAGATTAACTCTAACTCGGGTTGACAGTCCATTTCTTTTCAACATTTTCGTTCCTTCTCCCTGTCCCTCTCCCCACCACACACATGAAAACAGAGGCACTGATCCAGCCAAAATCTCTCTCCTTTGTTGATAGGATTAAGATCTCCAGGCAATTGTTCACTTATTAAGTTGATAAGGAATTGTCTAATCAAACTATCGGAATTTTCAGTCTCCAACATCTCATGCATTGTTTTAGTTTCATGCTTAGGAAACTCGTTACAACCATTGCTTATTGCCTTTTAATATCCAGGAGGTTATTACTTTGCCTTTGTTGAATGTTTCATTAAATTATGAATCATCTTAAAACAACTGATGCTCTTTCAATTGCATCTGATAAAGCAGGCTGAAATGCATGAAGGTTCATACCATGATAAATTTATTAAGGGCTACACAACTCTTTTGTTTTCATTTCAGAAGGGCTATTTAGCACAAATAGTTTAGAATGTTATAAATTAGAAGTGCTTTTATTTAGCCCCTTTATTAATATTTTATAATTGATATTGAACCTGTGAAACAGGTAATAAAGTGCTGGCCATTGGTCCATCTCACTCAGTATGATCTGCTCTGACTGATGGCAGCTCTCCAGGAACTCAGCCCCGTGTTTCCCAATCTTGTGACTTGTGATCCTGTAATGCAGCCTTCCCCAATCTTGTACCCTCCAGTTGTTTTGAACGACAACTCCCAGCACTCCTGACCATTGGCCATGCTAGCTAGGGCTGTCGCAGACTTGATGGGACCATAAGTCATTATTAGAACACATGTGTTGCATAAAGGCCCCAAGTTCAATCCCCCAGCATATGTAGTTGAAAAGAAACCTTAGGTAGCAGTGCTGGGAAAGACACTGGCCTAATCTACACCAAGCAGGATATTGTACTATGAAAGTGGTATGAAAGCGGTATATAAAAGGCAGGAGCCACACAAAACAGGATGTAGCAGTATGAAAGCAGTATGTGTCAATGGGCCCCAACAGTTGTCAGTGCACTTCAATACTGCTATAAACCACTATTGTGGCTCCTGCCTTTTATATACAGCTTTCATACTGCTTTCATAGTGCAATATTCTGCTTGGTGTAGATTAGGACACTACTTCAAACCTTGGAGAGCTGCTACCCTTCAGAATAGACCAGCCTGCCCCAACCTTGCCTCCAGATATTTTGAACCAATATCCATCAGCCCCAGCAAGTATGCCCAATTAGCCAGGAATGCTAGGCATTGTAGTCCAAAACTCCAGGTGCTCACCAGGTTGGGGAAGGATGGAATAAACAATACGTAGCAGTATGGACCAATAGTCTGTCTCAGTACAAAATAAGATTCAGATGTTCAAAATTGTATGTGGAAAAATCTGGATTGCATTCCTGTATGAACCAGAGAAAGACATATTTACAGGGCAGAGCAATATCATTCTGGCTCTTCACTGTTCCACCTTCCCTGCTATGAACCTGCCCTGTTCTGGTCCATGTTTCCATCACCAGTTCTGTGAAAGAGTAATCTATTTGTATAGCTAAAGGGAGGCCTGAAGATAGATGGAGTCTTAATAAATGTTGTCTGCTTGAATTAACCTGTAGACCTCAATTATCTGATGCAGCAGATAATGGACTATTGAAGCATACAGCAAACCATCTTGTCAATGGCTCATTAATACTGTCATATTTAAAATATGGATTTTCATTAAGAGGTTTATCTGTCCAATATGTACTGCTAGCTCATGTATGTTGTTTACCAAAGAACTAGCTCCTAGAATCTTGTGTTCCTCTTTTTTGTTGTTGTTGCATGACAGTAATATGAACCGAAGGTGACAGGAAGACAGATGGAATATATAGGAAGAGACACTCCAAGGGCCGTATCATCACTCACATTAAAGAAATGACTGCAACCTCAAGAAACAAAATTCAGTTACATCTACTAAAAACCTAGCAGCAGCTTTTCAACCTCAGTTAGGTTTAAATATTCATAGCATTTTAAGATCAGCAGATTACAATTGCTGCGCATCCTCTTTTAATTAGCACTCATTTTATCTGCAGCAGTGTATGTGGGGGGAAATTAAACAGGCTTAGACTCTCTCATTGAAAATGAAGCATGCTGTTTGATTATAGTCTGAGCTCAACATGGAGCGGCTCCAGGTTTGCATGGGCCCTCCCCCCATAAACTGTTGTCCCCCCTCCCCATTGTGGAAAGTAACTCTCTTGCGCTCCCTCTCTTTTTTCCTATGAAAGCCCTCTTTCAGTAAATGGGTGGGTGCTTGGTGTTTTGAAAATGGGACAAAGCTACTGGAGGAGGAAGTAGAAATGGTGGCATGACCAGGAAAGAGGAGGAGCAGTGACAGGCTCTTGGCTGCTGCCCAATTGTGCCGCCAGGCCTGGAATTTTCACCCACTGGTATATTCATGTCACATCTAGCTTTTAGACGTGTATGAAGCGGTCAACTACATCCCTTAGTATACATTATATTTTGAATGAATGAAGCTTTATTGAAAACAAAAATCAAAAATCACATCATCATTAAAAACAGACAGGCATTAATTAAAATTTACGATTTAAAATTATAAAACTTACTTTAATATGCCTTCCAAATTTCTGAGCTTATATACACATACACAGAGAGAGAGAGAGAGAGAGAGAAGTGCCTTTAATGCACCCTCAAAAACTTGTTAGCACATACAGCATACATATGCAGTTTTACTCAAAAATAAGTTCCATTGACTTCAGTGGCACCTTACTCCCATGTAAAGATTACAGCTGAGCACTTTGATCCTAGGATATATTTTCCCAGAAGTAAGTCCTGCTTTATTCAGTAGGGCTCACTGCCTGGGAAGAGGGCAGATGTCTTCCCCCAGAAGAACCTGGGGGGTGGGGTGGCATGAGTCCTACTGCCTCCCCCTCCCCACAAATTTATGCTATTGGCTCTAAACTTGGTAAGCCATGAGGCCCAACAGACAATGAAGGATGGTGATCACTTTGACAAATTGATTTGAATGAACCAATCCAGGATAGTGCAGCAAGACTTCTTTTGCAGGGAGCGTTCATGATGCACCAGGGTTCGCTTTGCCTCCCTCCATCTGTGATAGAAGAGCTGCTGAAGGACAGGGGCAAGGTGAGCAGAAACTGTGGCTCATTTTAGATTATATATCATCACTCTGCTTCTTTCTTTTCTAGGTTACAGCCTACAGTTTGGGACTAAAACTGTTTTGGATTACAATTCCCATAATCCCTGAACACCATGCTGACTGAAGTTTATGGAGGTTGTAGTCCAGAACATCTGAAGGGCACTAGGTCGCATAGACTACAGGCAGGGAGCAATGGTGGCCATTGCTACATCAATTTTAGATTCATTATGCACAATGCTCCTCTTCCTCTCCTCTGCATCTTCCTCTTCCTCCTCAGCAAATATTTAAATATTTGGATTGATTTTTGTTACTTTCTTTGGAACCATTTCATACTGCAATTTCAGGCGAACCATTCCGGGATATATTTGATTAAATCTCTTTGAATGGTAGTTCCAATTACTTGGTAGCATCCACTTGAAAATAATGTTCAAATAAATCAGAGTAATAGCCTTGAGTGTTTAAATTTTCATATGATTTAGAATTTGTATGTAGAGATTAGAGAGCTATTTTCAAATGATTTCACTCTTTGGTATTATTATTTTTTTAGCTTTTGAAAAAAATACTTGGAATTAGCTATTAGAAAATAACTGCAGTAGCAGCAGAGCAAGAAGATAAAAGGCTTTGATTTTACAAGCTAACTTTATGATGTCAAATTGCCTTGTTTCTTCCCTCTCCACCTCTAAGGTTGTTTAGTAGTGGAAGGCACACTTTTTATCTGGTATCTTCCAAATCCCCCAAGACTGAAGAAGTCAGTCTTTGTACACAACAATATTTTTCAAGGAGGTTCGCTTCTGCTTCCACGCTGTTTGGGGCCTTGCTTGATTTGCATAATTAGATTATAAAAAATAAATGAACTAAGGCTAACTTATGTGACAAGTTGCTCAACCAGCCCATCCTTTTTTTTAAAAAAGAAAAGAAAATAAGGAAGGATGTTATATTTCTTTGGCTATTTTTAGCACATGGCTTTTGTTTTGTAGCCATTCTTTTTAAATGAATGTCAAACTACTCTTATTTAGTCTGGTATTATAAAAGGAGTTGACATTGAACAGGAAGGCTCATCCTTTCAAAACATGTTGGCATGACTAGCCTCCTCCTCCCCCCCCCCCAACCAGGAAACCAGATAAGCTCTGAGTCTGGTCGAGAGATTCAAAAATGGCAAGACTGCTAAGATGCTAAGTCATGGAGAAAGAGTTATTTAGAACATCATCCTTAAAACACGGTTATCTGTGGGCTAAACTATGTGAGAGGAACATTAACATTCTGACCTGTTTATATAAAAAGCAAGGGGCCCAGTTTTGCTATTATTATTATTATTATTATTATTATTATTATTATTATTATTTCTATACCACCCAATAGCCAAAGCTGTCCAGGTGGTTCACAAATCTTAGAGCCATAAAATACAACAAGATAATAAAATATAATATAAAAACCTTTCAAAGTTTAAAACAGAATAAAATCAAAGGAAAAAACAGATTAAAAGCCAGCAGCATTGTAACGATAGAAACACATAACACATTTTATTTATTTATTTATTCATTTATTCATTCATTCATTTAATTATTTTTTTGTACTGCCCAGTAGCAGAAGTTCTCTGGGACGTTCACAGTTAAAACCATAAAATACAGCAGATCAAAACATAATATAAATCTTTAAAAGTTAAAACACACACACATATGTAACAGCAAAATAAACCCAGCAGCAGGGGAAGCCTGTGTGAAAAGATGTGTTTTCAGGAGGTGTTTAGAGGATGCTACATTTTCCACCTCCCGAACTGCAAAAGGGAGAGTTTTCCAAGACTAAATGGCATGAGAGAATAAACATTTCCTGTTGCCGAAAATACCTCACAGTGTAGGTGCTGGGTGAGATTCTCTGGAGATTGCCTTCCACAGCCAAGGTGCCACCGTTGAAAAGGCCCTTTCCTTAGTAGCCACCTACCTCAACTCATTTGGCAGGACCACCTGGAGGAGAGCCTCTGAAGCTGAATCTAGAGTTCAGACAGCAAAAGGTAAACGTGGATAAGGGGAGTTGAACCCTGAACCTTTCCAGTGTTACCTCACTGCACTCTGTCTCCCATACCAGAAGTAGGTTGGGCTGGGGAAGAAAAATGAGAATGCCTTGTTTCAAATGCTTCCTCATCCATCAAACTCACTTGGTAGCCTTAGGCAATGATCAGTCTCTCAGTATAACCTACCTCACTGGACTTTTGTGAGGATAAAACCTCTACTTTGAATTCCTTGCTTGGAGGACAAGTAGGACGTACTGTAGAGCACAGGCTTTATATGCAGAAGGCCCTGGCATCTGAAGAGAAAGGGATATGGTGATGTGAAAGACAGCTGGAGCCTGGAGTGCTGCTGCCTGCCAGCAGGGCCGGTACTACCATTAGGCCAACTAGGCAGCCGCCTTGGGCGCAGACCTCAGAGGGGTGCAGTGCTGCCCTATAAGGGTCACTTGGCCCATCTAGCGCCTGCCGTGCCGTGGCTCGTTTGGGGTGGAAAGGGCATGGCCTCTGCCTGATGGGGTCGGAGCCCCAGCCAGCTGCCCACGGGGAACTTCTTGGCAAGTCCGCTTGGGAGGCGGGGAGCCTCCTCTGGAGCCGGGAGTAGCACATCGCAGGCTGGCTGGACGGGCGGAGAAGGTACCATGCTGGTGCTCCCGAATATCCCCCGGGGTGGGCCGTATCCCTGGCCAGGAGGGTGAAGCAAGTGAGGAGAGTCTCCGCGTTGCCCTGAGTCCCCCCTGCCTTCCCCCCACAGCTTAATACGCACCACTCTTGCCAAGGTGTCCTCCAAACTTCTGCCTCTCAACCGCCTCTTTTCCACTCTTCTCCCCACATTGGATTCTATGGACGGATCCAGTGGACCTTTAAGGGCATTTGGGGTGGTGGTGCAAGTAGCTTGCCTTGCCTAGGGTGCAAAATAGTCTGGCACTGGCCCTGCCTGCCAGAGTAGACAACATGGAGATAAATGGGCAACTAGTCTGATCCGATATAATGCAAGATACAACATAATAATGAATATACAAGTAGCACAATATCACTTTGCTCTTAGTCATCCCGCTGGCAATTTATGGTTAAATTATGCTTAGTACCCTTTCTGAGGTAGTGAGTGCACATGTCTCTTAGACCACTATCTTGTATACATATTTGTGGAAACACAGTGAGACATGCATGAGAGTAAATATTTATTTTATTTTTTATTTTTATAGCACTTTTATCCCACTCTTTAGCCAAAAATGCTCTCAAGGCGGCTTACAAAAGTATTTCGTAATACCGTCCCTACCCACAGGCTTACAATCTAAAAAAAATGACACAAAAGGAAAGGGGATTGGGAGGGAGGAGGAAAAGAATAAGCAGCAAATTCAGACACTAAATTCTTAGTTGTAAAGTTCAGCAGCTGCTTCCTTTCCCTCTCCCTCTAATAGCCTCTTACAGATCAAGGCACAATGGAAGGATGCCTGCCTGCTGCTTCATTTCCCTCTGATGGCCACAGCAGCGACAGATGGTAGCAGGAGTGAGGGGGCTCTCAGCTGGAGCTGGACCCAGGCACGATGGAGAGGTGCCTGGCTGCTGCTTCCTTTCCCACTCATATAAATATGCATAGGATTTCTGTCAGTTCTGTTTTCTGCTACTTAAGGGGATGGGGTGGGAGGACGGCATTGCTTCCAAATGTGTCATTCACATGGGGGTCTGTTGCTAATTGCCTCCACTTCACTGAGCTACCCAAGGGTTGGGGAGGTGGTCAGGAATGACGGAACATGATGGCCAAAACCATTCGGGCAAATAATTTATTTGTATTACTGTGTTGATTTTTCACATTCAAGAAAATAATCCTCATCTTCAGGGATCATAGAATCATAGCATCATAGAATAGCAGAGTTGGAAAGGGCCTACAAGGCCATCGAGTCCAACCCCCTGCTCAATGCAGGAATCCACCCTAAAGCATCCCTGACAGATGGTTGTCCAGCTGCTTCTTGAATGCCTGCACTCTGGGTGGATCGAGAAGAGATCCTGGCCCTCCTCTGTGTGACAACCTTTTAAGTATTTGAAGAGTGCTATCATGTCTCCCCTCAACCTTCTCTTCTCCAGGCTAAACATGCCCAGTTCTTTCAGTCTCTCTTCATAGGGCTTTGTTTCCAGACCCCTGATCATCATAGTTGCCCTCCTCTGAACATGCTCCAGCTTGTCTGCGTCCTTCTTGAATTGTGGAGCCCAGAACAGGATGCAATACTCTAGATGAGGCCTAGCCAGGGCCGAATAGAGAGGAACCAGTATCTCACGTGATTTGAAGCTATACTTCTATTAAATCAGCCCAAAATAGCATTTGCCTTTCTTTCAGGCATATCGCACTGTTGGCTCATATTCAGCTTGTGATCTACAACAATTCCAAGATCCTTCTCGTTTGTAGTATTGCTGAGCCAAGTATGCCCCATCTTGTAACTGTGCATTTGGTTTCTATTTCCTAGATGTAGAACTTGGCATTTATCCCTATTAAATTTCATTTTGTTGTTTTCAGCCCAGCACTCCAGCCTATCAAGATCACTTTGAAGTTTGTTTCTGTCTTCCAGGGTATTAGCTATCCCACCCAATTTTGTGTCATCTGCAAATTTGATAAGTGTTCCCTGCACCTCCTCATTCAAATCATTAATAAAAATGTTAAAGAGCACTGGGCCCAGGACTGAGCCCTGCAGTACCCCACTTATTGCCTCTCCCCAGTTTGAGAAGGTTCCATTGATAAGTACTCTTTGAGTCCGATTCTGTAGTCAACTGTGAATCCACCTAATCGTTGTGCCATCTAGCCCACTTTTAGCTAGTTTGTTAATCAGAATGTCATGTGGTACTTTGTCAAAAGCTTTGCTGAAGTCAAGATATATGACTTCCACAGCATTCAATTAGTCCAAAATATCGCAGCCAGGCTGGTCACTGGTACACCTAGGGGTGACCACATTACACCAGTTTTAAAATCTCTTCACTGGCTGCAGGATTAGTTTCCGGCAAAGTACAAAGTGTTGGTTATTACCTTTAAAGCCCTACATGGTTTGGGTCCAGGCTACCTGCGGGATCGCCTTCTCCCGTACAATCCGACCCACACACTCAGGTCCTCTGGGAAGAATCCACTTCAGCTAGCAAAAGCTAGATTAACAACTGTTACCCAGAGGACCTTCTCTTCTGCTGCTCCCTGGCCTGCCGGAGAAGATTCGTTAACTTGACAGTCTTTTAGAATTTAAAAAAGCAATAAAGACTGATCTATTCTGGCAGTGAAATCCAGTAAAATTGTAGAATGTTTTTAGGATGTTTTAATCATGTATGGTATGTTTTAATTCGTTTTAATGTGTATTTTATATCATGTTTTTATACTGTTTGTTTTACACTTTGGCTATTGGGCGGTATAAAAATGCAATAAATAATAATAATAATAATAATAATAATAATAATAATAATAATAATAATAATAATAATAATTCCCACAGTCCACAAAGAAGGTTACCCTATCAAAAAATGAGATCAAATTAGTCTGACAGGATTTGTTCCTGACAAATCCATGTTGGCTTCTAGTAATCACTGCATTGATTTCAAGGTGTTTACAGATTGACTTCTTTATAATCTGTTCCAGAATTTTCCCAGGGATGGATGTCAGACTGACTGGTCTGTAGTTCCCAGGTTCCTCCTTTTTGCCCTTTTTGAAGATAGGGGCAACGTTAGCCCTCCTCCAGTTGTCCAGCACCTCACCCATCTTCCATGATTTTGCAAAGATAATAGACAAAGGTTCTGAGAGTTCTTCCGCTAGCTCCTTCATTACTCTAGGATGCAGTTCATCGGACCCTGAGATTTGATCTCATTCAAGGAAATTAGGTGTTCTTTGACCATTTGTTTATCAATCTCAAATAACAATCCTGCCCCCTCAACTTCTGCTTCACTTTTTCCAGGGGGGTCATAGACGCGCTTTTGGGAGAAGACCGAGGCAAAGTAGGAATTGAGCACTTCAGCCTTTTCTTTGTCATCTGTTATCAATTTGCCATCCTCATTAAGCAGTTGAACCACCATTTCTTTCCTCTGTCTTTTACTACTCATGTATCTGAAGAAAGCTTTTTTATTGCTTTTAGCATCCCTCGCTAATCTCAGCTCATTCTCAGCTTTAGCCTTCCTGATGCCATTTCGGCACTTCTGTGCCACCTGTCTGTACTCTTCTTTTGTAGCCTGGCCTTCCTTCCACTTCCTATATGTATCCTTTTTTGTTTTCAGGTCATCTCTAAGCTTTTTGTGGAGCCACATTGCTTTCCTCTGTTGTCTTCTATCTTTTCTCCTTGTTGGAATTGTTTGTAACTGTGCCCTTAAAATTTCCTTTTTTAAATACTCCCACCCATCCTGCACTCCTTTTCTCATTAGGCTCACTTGCCATGGGACCTTACTTATCATAGTTCTGAGTTTATTAAAATCAGCTTTCCTAAAATCCAGAGTATGTGTATGGCTACACTCAGCCTTTGTCTCCTTTATAATCAAGAATTCAAGTATGACGTGGTCACTTTCCCCCAGAGTTCCCGTAACTTCCACTTTGTCCACTAAGTCATCCCTATTGGTCAATATCAAGTCAAGGATTGCCGATCCTCTAGTTCCTTCCTCCACTTTCTGTAGGAGAAAGTTATCACCCACACATGTCAGGAATTTCTTGGAAGGGCCGCTTTTGGCAGTATTTGTCTCTCAACAGATATCAGGGTAATTGAAGTCCCCCATCACTACTAAATCACACTTCCTTGAAATACTGGCAATTTGTTTCTCAAAACTTTTGTCCTTGTCTTCTCCTTGATTGGGTGGTCGGTAGTAGACTCCGATTATCATGTTCTTTTTATTCCTTGCCACATTTATTTTAATCCAGATGCTCTCGATGGGGCTCCCAGTCTGATCCGCCTGTATTTCTGTGCAGGGATAGGTATTTTTAACATATAGTGCAACTCCACCTCCCTTTCTATTTCTTCTGTTCTTTTTGAACAAGTTATATCCTTCAATTGCTATATTCCAGTCATGGGAGTCATCCCACCAAGTTTCAGTTATACCTATCAAGTCGTATTTGCCTTCATGTAATAAAAGTGCAAGTTCATTCTGTTTGTTTCCCATACTCTGGGCATTAGTATATAGACATCAAAGACCATGTGTTTTATAGTCTGGCTTTGTTCCTACATTGTTTTGGACACCAGGGGCACTATTGGAGCTGTTCTCTGTACTGTGGTGCATGGGCCTTCATCCAATGTTGCCTCAAAATTTACGTCTCCCACCCCCGTAAGATTGAGTTTAAAGCCCTCCTGATGAAGTTCTTCATGCTGTGGCCGAACACATTCTTTCCAGCCCTTGTGAGGTGCAACCCATCCCTTGCCAGCAGTCCATCTTCCAAGGAGCATAGCCCGTGGTCCCAGAATCCAAAACTCTCATGTTGGCACCACCTTCGTAGCTAGATCTTCCTCTTCTACCATTTAAAGAATGCAATTAGTCTGCATGCTAGGTCTAGCGCTAGGTCCTTCACTAAAAATAACCTGTGTATGTTCAACACTGACCTTGATAAAGATTTCTGAATAACTCAAAAGCTCATAATGCCACATTGTGAATCATGGCTGGTCCAAATAAAGCAGGGGGTGTTTCAACCCGAGGACCCAGTTCCATTTTGGATAACTTCTCAGGGTTGTATTGCAGTAGTTGGTGGGGTAAAGGGAATAGGGCTGGTATTTCAAAAAATACCAGCATATTCTAGCTTAAAGCTCTTGCTGTCAGTAATTAAGTCTTGGGAGAGGAATTTCAACCTTTTATCATTTGGGAAAACCGAACAAAAGCTGGGAAAACACAAAACAATTGGTCAAGGTAGGTGGGGCTAAAGGAAACGGCTTTCTGGAAGGCTGGATTGGGACCCCAGGAGGACCGGATTTGGCCTCTGGGCCTGAGGTTTTGCACCCCTGAAACAAAGGAATTGGTTGCAGTTTCTCCTTAGATTCACTCAATATCTTTTTCTAAAAAGAAAATACAAAATTGAAACATCAATCTGCTATGCATATATGGAAAGGGACATCTTGGGATCGTAGTATTGATAACAGATGCTTCTTTTTATCCCAGATTTCTGCATTATTACAAACAGCAAATGCAAATAATTATGTGCCCATTTGCAGACTTTCTATCATTTTTTTAGCTGATAACTAGTGTAACAGTGTCCACTGCTGGCAAATCAGGCAACTGCACCACATATTATAGAATAAATCTGTCAGACTATTGTGACAAATAACAATTAAACTGGGTGATTTCTAAATTCAGTCTGCTGAGTTTTGGCTTGGGGGCAAAACGGCTACGTCTGTTAGGAATGTTACAAGTAGTCTTTCTGCTAATAATAATGCACGTGGAAGATTGAATTAGTGACCTGTAGCCATGCAATAACACCAGCTTGACACTGTCTGGTTTTAGATCCCTAGAGGTTCTTTAACTGCACAGCATAATTTAGCATTGGTCAGGATTATTGGTTTGCCTTGTAGCTACGTCTGAAAGGTCCCACACAGATACTGGGATCAGGATCTTATCTGTCAGAAGCACAAGACAAGTAGCATTTGACATTCGGATTTTCATTAGCTTTGCTTTTGGTGCCATTTAAACTTCCCAGACATTGAAAATGTCAATGCCCCCTGTACTGGAGTTAAGAATATGAAATTAATGTTGTAACCCCATACACATTTACCTGGGAGTAAGCCCTGTTGAGCTCAATAGGGCTTGCTTTCAGTAGATACACATAGGATTGCACTGGACGAATTGTCTTGTTCATAGTCTTGTAAGGTACCTCAGAGGCCATCTAGTCCAACCCCCTACTGATGCAGGAAAACTGCCGCTACAGCACCCTTGGCCATCCAGCCTCTGCTTAAAAACTGATCACAAAGGAGAGGCTACCATTTCCCAAGGCACCCTGCTCCAGAACCAAACCAAAGGTACATCTGTCCAACATTCAGGTAGGGCATGATGGTGATGGCCATCCGTGATAGTAGCTAATAACCCTTGATACATCTAAACCTAAATCAAATCCTTTTATTTATTTTAAAAAAAAACTATGCAGGCTGGAATACAAGCTAGTAGTACCATATTTTGTGGTAGTGAATTCCATATGTTCATTATGAATTGTTTGCAATACATTCTTTTGTCTGTCCTGAATCTATTGCCAATCCATTTTATTGGATGACTTTGACCAGGGGCAGGGGAACGTCTATTTATAGGATTTCTTTCAAGTGGTTTTGTGTGTCGAGGTGGGGGTGGGGCAGGGTGCATTATTCAATTGTATTATATCATTTTGGAGCGGGGGCAACCAGAACTCTACTGGCCTGTTCAGACATCACACTAAGCTATGATAGTTAAGGGTTTGGGGTGAACTATGATGGCTTTAATGTGTAGTGTGTGTGGGGGGGGACATGACAACAATGGCTATGGAACCACCCTGGGTAACCAACCCCCTACAGCAGGATTAAGGGGCCCCAGGGGAGCTTTCAGTGGTCGAGGCCTTAGCCCATTTTAACCACCAGAGAGCCATAGAAGGGAGCCATAGGGGAACCATAGAGTCTGCCAACCAGAGTGGCCGCCACTTCTGGTGACACTCTTGCCATTTTTTAAATTATTGTTTTTATTTTCTATTGTGAATATCAACAAAACAGAACAGAAAATGCATCATGAAATGAAGAAAAAAAAACACCTATACATTATGTATATAAGATTATCGTCATTTTCCATCATGTGTACCATTCATTAAAAAAAAGAGAGGGGGAGAGAGTTATTCAAAGGTTTCAAGATTGGAATAGAGAATTGGAGTGCCCTCTCTTGCCTAACCAATGGATGGTTGCCCTAGCATCTGTATCTGAAGCTTCTGTGGATCTCAGCTTACATCTTATTCAGCAAAAAAAATTGTTTCGGGTCTATTGGACTCCACAACTTCTTTTCAATAGGGTTTGTCTAACTTGCACAATTATTGGAGATGTAATGCATTTAATGCTTCTTTAACAAAAGGATATAAACATTTACAAAAGGATATGTACATTTTTTTTAGCCTGCCTAGCTCATTCCATGAGCTCAGACAGTGATGGTTCATCCATGCCTGCAAAAGACCCAACCTACTTGAACCACTTTTAACTTAAGAACCATTTCTTTCAGTGGGGGAGATGTAAATCCATGTTTATTTCCAGATGAAAATTGGCTTAAAGATTATTAACATTGGTTGCATAATTTTCAAGCTTTTTATTGCAGTAGTCACAAGAAGACCACAGTAAGTGGTATCCTACCATTTCTTGTTACCTGAATAGCCTTGCAACCTTGAGTGACAACTAGATTTTAGCTCAGGAATGGAAATCTGAAATCTTTTCAGTTTCTTGAAGTATATTAACTTTCATGAGGGAAAAGGGAGAAAACACCATACTCTCAGGAAAACGCATTTAATGTCCATTACACTGGCTGTTCCCCAGAAGTGTATCGGCTGTAGATTATAAATGACTTTTTCTCTCTAACTCTTGGTAGGAAATTGGATGTTTCCTATTTTGGGGGAAATGAAAGCGACTAGCTAACACTTTTCCAATCAATTTATTAACATGCACATCCTTCTTGGCTATTAAAAAAGCAACACATTTAGTTCTGTGTGTGACCTGGATCTATGACACAGCTTGAGTGATTTAAGCAATATGCAGAAATGTATTAAAGCACAACTCTGTGGATACAAACATATGGATAGTTCTACTTGTGCAGGCAGGGTCCTTTTTTATATTCTGCTATCAGGAATAATTTTCACTTAGAATAACATTTCTGTAGCAAAACCCATCTCTATTTTATGCAGAAGGCATAAGATCAGAACTATTTAAATGGAATACAACAATGATCTATTCCTGTTTTGAATAGCCAGGCATGTAGCTATTACTGCAGCATGAGGTAATGGAACAGAGACCTATACAAACAGCCCCATAGAAATTTCTTGTAAACTCGCTAGCAGTAAGGTTCTTTTTTTAAAGCAACAATTAGATCTTATTTATTTTATTATTGCCTTATTTTATGTAACTTCATGAGAATTATTATTATTATTATTATTATTATTATTATTATTATTATTATTATTATTATTGCCCCATAGCCAAAGCTCTCTGGGCGATTAAAAGATTAAAAACCATAAAAATATGTTATCCAAAGTGTGAATCCATTTACATAAAAATGTATAAACAGACAGCAGCACAGAGACAACATATATCTAAAAAAATTCAATGAACAACCATAGAAATCTCAAAGCTATTTAGAAATAAAAAAAATAACAATACAAAACATAAACACTAATAAAACACAAGTAAACTGATCAATATACAGTTTCATTGAACACAAAGCAAAAATATTAATAGTTCAATTGAATAAGATTGTTGTGCAGGTTTTCCTTCTTCTTTAATTTCTTTTCTTTCTTTTTTCACAGCAAAGTTAATGCTATAGTATTGGATATTGTGTGTGTTTTTAATTGTGGGCATTATGGTTTGTTTTTGTTTTTTATCAAATGGAGAGTTTGGCCATTGCTCGGGGCTTTTGAATTAGCAAAAACTACTACCAAATCTATGCAGTCTAGGTGGATATTCCCAGGTGAAAAATGACAGTAAGAGGCAATTATTATCCACACAGGAATCTGTTTTCTCTTGAGAAGTTCCTTTCTTTTCATTACTTCTGCTCTTCCTCTTGGGGCAGATGTGACAATGTCGCAGTGATATGGGAAGGGTCATAGTTCAGTGGTATGTTTTGCCTGTAGAACAGGGATGGACTGGACAACCTTTTTTCTTTCGAGAGCCATGTACCCCCATGGGCAATCTGTTGGGCACCACTTGTTGACAGTGGGCAGGGCTGAAGCCAGCAATGGGCAGGGTCAGAGCCCAAAATCAGTGGGTCACACCTTTCCCCCTTATCTTTCTGCCATCTCCTTTTTGCTCTCTTTTTGCCACCTCACTTCTCTCTATCTCCTTCTTTCTTCCCACCCAGTGGGCTGCCAGGAAAGGGACAAAGTTCAATCCCTGCCACCTCTAGGTAGGGCTGGGGGGAAATCCTGCCTGAAGCCCTGGAGAACAGCCTGATGGGCAGTATAAGCAATACTGAGCTAGATGGACCAGTGGTCTGATTTAGTTTAAGGCAGCTTCCAAAGTTCCTTCTGTTGAGGCCCTGACAGGAATAACCAGTACAGGTCTTTCATGTCCCAGATAGCCAGGTCCATGGTGTTGTGGATTGCTGTGAAAGTCAGATTTGACATGGATGCCCCGAAAGTGATGATGACGATGACGACAATGATGATGACAATGATACATTAAACAATACATGTAGGCTCAACAACCTATATTAAGTTACAATCTAATCATTTCAAAATCGAAGATGTGCAGTGCTAAATTGTATCATATATAGCTACCCACACTTTTGGCTTAACAATCCTTTGCAACAAACCAAAACACAACAAAGAACCCCCCGGGGGTTCTTTGTTGTGTTTTGGTTTGTTGCATTGTTAAAGAGTGCTGAAAGCCAGTGTGCGTAGCAGTTAGAGTACCAGGCAAGGACTGGAAAGACCTGGTTCAAAATCTGCATTAAAATAGGCATCTAGAGAATATGGATGGGGATCTCTGCTGTTGTTAATGTTACAAAGAAAGATGCACTCATGAAGTCATATTTATTTATTTATTTATTTATTTATTTTATTACATTTATATACCGCCCCACAGCCGAAGCTCTCTGGGTGGTTTATTTTTGTTGTTTATTTTTTAATAGCGATGGCTGGGTTCCAACAGTATCCAGTGCCAGTGGAAAGGTACTTCCACTCTCACAAGGCAGCCACTCTGAATTCTTGCAACTCCTGTGTCCCACTGCAGCCCTCTGGGGCCTATCCCACACTGGTTCAGAGGGTACCTTGACCCTCAGGAACTGCTTTAGAAATATATCAGTGGGACTTACATTTGTCACAACTCCCTTGTTGCATTAATTTTGCATGACCAATGTTGGACGCAAGCCCCTGAATTCAGTGAGTCTTACTTCTGATGTGAACATGCTTAAGCTCATACAGCATGATTAATTTCCATCTATAAGTGTGCTCAGGATGGTACCCTTAGATCTATTCAGGCGAATTTCATACACATTGATTTGTCTCGTGGAAAGTTGTGCATAGTGGCATTTGAAGAGTTTTCATTGTCTGGGAAAATCTTGACTGTCAAAATCTTCTGACGCTACTGATAAAATACTTGCTAGAACAGCTCTGTACAAGATATTTAAATATCCTTGCTTCTTTTAAAGTTTCCGAGTAAGCCTCCAGTATCCGAGGCAATAAGCCTATATAAACCAGTTGTATAAGCGGGTGGGAGGGTGCTGTTGTACTATGTCCTGCTTGTTGGTTTCTGGTTAACAGCTGTATGAACAGAGTGCTGGACTAGATGGACCCTTGGTCTGATCCAGCATGGCTCTGCTTCTGTTCTTATACGAAAGTATGTTGTGAAGCAGTAACTGGTGTGTGTGTGTGTGTGTGTGTGTGTGTGTGTGTGTGCTTGCTTGCTATTTACATAATCACCATCAACAGACCTTCGTGCTGGGCATCAAGGATGTGGTGTATAGCAGGGGTGTTGAATCTCTTCCAGCACAAGGACCAAATTTCATTTGGAAGAAGCTCATGGGGGGTGCATTCTAGTGGTGGGTGTGGCCAAAGGTAAAAGAGGGCAAGAACAAAATACAACAACAACAACAACAACAACAACAACAACAACAACAACAACCAGGAATAATTTAGCTTAACCTTCTTCCTGCCAGGAACTTAAACCTTAGGACAGGCCTTTTAGAATGGGAGGAAAACAGCACAGAAATCAGGAAACCATCTAATGACAGGTGGTTGGGGAAAGGGATGGGCCCATGGGAAGTGTCATGGCCATCTGGGAACCCTAGAGGGCTGCTTTCAGAGCCCAGGCAGGCCAGATTAGGCTCCCAAGCCTATGGTTACATATCCTACACACCTATGGTGTGTAGGATTGAAGATTTGGGGTTAGATGTGGGATAGTGATGTGGTTGCCTGCTGAGCCACTGTTCTGGATTGCAGGACAACTGGAAGTGATAGACTTTCAGGATTAGCCCCACAAGCCCCAGTGCCACTGTGGGACTTATTAAGCAGCAGGTTACATTACTACTATACCTGATAATTTATCAAGTTAGGGTATGTGTTGCTTTTGCTACAATTGCTTTTGAATGATAAATATTAGAGATAGGCCTTATTCAGAAGTTCATCACACACACACACACACACACACACACACACACACACACACGAGTGAGAGGGTGAGTATCGTCAGCCTGTTGCCTCTGCCCCCTCAGTCACATCCTTGATGCCTGTCTCCACAGGTCTCCATGTGCCAGAGAGGTAATTTCTCTGCTCATGTGAGCTCCCCACACAAGTTAGAAACATGATGTGGGGAGCCTACATGAATATGATGGAGGAGGTGTTTCCAAGGGCATATCCCTGTGCTTTCCTTCATGCAATCCCAACTGTGTCAGGGTGATCTGAATAAAGGGCTATAGTGGCCTTCTTATGTACAAAGATTAACCTCTGAGTCTTATCTTTCTGATTTTTCACACTGAAAAACTCATCTGACGATATAAACATTGCCCTCAAGGCAGCAATCCCATTTGAGTAAATGGAGTCCATTTAACAAAGTATAATTTCTGCCCATTATCTGTCTGACTTTCTTTTAATACTTCAGTGTTGCAATCTGTCATGGTGTATTCATTGATCTTTTCTTATTGTTGATTACTGTTATTTATTATGTCTAGCATTCCTTGGTATTCAAGAACCTATTAATTCTAGTGTCCGTAAATTAGGATTTTAACATTGCATCATGTTTCTCTGCTGTAGTCTCCTTCGTGCATTTGCACTGGTAACGCTTGAGTAAAGAAAATAATTTATTTCTTATCTCCAGTATATTTAGCCCTTTGTCACGGTACCCAAACAAAATGCATAATTACACTGTTCAATCTGAGATGACAATGTCTGATAGTTTAACAATAACTTAGCAGAAAGCATTCCCTCAGGTTAGCAGTCATGAATACCAGCAGCTGAAGTAATTTCAAATGTATTGAAACCATATTGCACAATTCAGTTATTCTAATGGCAGGTTGCTTAAAAGCAAAGGAATCGCTGACCTTCTTTCTGATGATTGCAGACTGGTTCATTCCTCTAAAATATTAAACTTACTAAAAATGCTTGACACAGTTTCTCCTGGCTGTGTATAAATCTCTGCTAAGAGAAGCAATGATCCACATGCTCTTAAAGTTCTAAAACATAGAATAAGTTAATATAAGTAAATTAATCCATTCTTAGCTACCATCTATGCCACTTATGCAAAAACAGATGATGTATTCTGGATTAATTAAACTAGGATAACATTCTAGTTCTTTACCCCTCTAACCTCATCATGAACATAGACTCCTCACTCAAAAGCATGTACTGAGAGAGTATTTTCTGGTTGTGAATGCCAAAGGATGGCTAAAATGTATTAAGCCTTTCTTCCCTTTTCAAATGCCCATTTTCCTCCTTCAGCAGCTGAGCAGTATGGGATCATCCCATACTGCCTGCATTCTTGCCGTCCCCCACACATATGCTGCTCAGTTGTAAACAGGTTACAATGACACCTTAGGGATTGCAACATGACTCCCCATGCATTCAGTGAACATGTCAGGGGGGATCACGATTGTGCCATCTGGGCATACACCCTGATGTATGCCCGTACCCACTGACCATGTCTCTTAGCATTCAGCATCAGTGAGAAGGGGCCTCACATGTGTACAGTTGCACAGTAGAATGTGCAGCCATTAAGGTGAATGGGGAGCAGGAGTGGTTCTGCTTCTCCCTCCCGCATTCACTGAATGAGGGGGTTAGGTGTTATGTGAGCTTCCACTAAAACTCTCCAGTGTGATGTCTTTCTTTGAAAGAAAATGAATGTATGTAGCAATAGCATTGCTCCTCAGCTTTTCACCTCTTAGGGAATTTGGGAGTACTTAACCACATCTATAACTGAAGAATGAGTGAAGGAAAGATTGACAGCAGGGGGAAGCCTATGGAATGATGGATAGAGTTAGAGTCAGTTGAGAAAGTCAATTAGAAGTAAAAGTTAAAGACAGTTAAATGGGTTGGAAGAAAGTGAATTATTGAGAAGACAGAGGAATTAGAGGAGTTAAACTGGGATCATAAAGAGAATCTCTACCTATAAAGCTGAAAGTATGTGTGTGGGTTTGTGTGTCCAGAAATGTTTGCCCACTTCCACATGAGGTACAAGCTTGAAATTTGGCATGCTGAGAGGTCTTCATGTACAATGTATCAGAAAATCCTAAAACCTGAATTTTGGGGTTTTAAGTATTTTTTTCAGAATTTGATAAAAAACATAGGCTTATGCCTACAACTCCCAGCATGCTTGGGTGGGAGGGCAGTCTTACTGGACTTTGGCAGCCATTGTGAGTATGTGGCCAGGTGGGCACTGTATGCTTTTCACAAGCCAGTCTCCTAAGGTCGGTCTCCGGCAGTCAACCCAATTCCATATCAAAGGCACCCTGCGCTGATATTGCTGTTTTCTCATAATCTGCCTGCAACCCTAAAGGGGAAGTGCATGTGTGGCCTTGGTCCTTAAGAGGGAGGAAGGGAGGAACTCTGCACATGCCCAGAACCACCCAGTCTGCTGTGGTGGCACAGCACTTGAAAAACGCTGCCCACGGCACCCCTCCCTCTGTCACCAAGGCAACAGGCAATGGGATCTATGCTTCCGGCTGCATGCTGATGATGTTGTCTCCAGTCTGAGGGAGTCTGTAGTGCAGAATGAGGGCTGACCAGGAGGCCAAGCAGCCACCGCAGCAGCAGCAGGAGGCCAAGGGTGGCAAGTAGGATGAAGACGAGCAGCAGTAGCAGCTGGCGATGGGCCTGGGCGCCGTGTTGATGGGCAGCTCAGTTGCTGGGGCTCTGGGGCTCTTTCTCCCCCACCTGTCCCCTCCTTAGAGATGAATATGCTGCAGAGATATTTCTTATTTATCAAATAAATGTGATAAATGTTATTCAGGGACCCAATCAACTCTAGTATATCAGATAGTACCTAAATAAAAGGCTGATGAATAAGTAACTGTTGAAAAGGGGAGTCGGGTATGTTGGGGGAGGTTGTGAGATAAAACTATTATTCCTTATTCTTTACTATTCTTTACTAGTCTAGTCTATAAACAGGAGAGTCCTGGTGCTCTCTGTAAATCAGTGGGAGGGGGAAGAAGCTTGCTTTGGGGAGTATTAGGTGACATTGGACTCAGTGAACAGTGGCTGTGTAACTTGAGGCCAGGGCCTTGTAGGGGTGCCTTAAAATGACACAGCATTATTACTTCCTGTCTTGGATGGGTTTCTACCAGAATAATATAAACCTGGTTTGTAGAAGGAATGGTCGCTCCTGTAATTAATCTGAAAATCTGATCCCAAATTAGACAGATTGCCTAGATTACTCAGATTGCAGTTTAGCTTCTCCATAACATGCTATTTCTTCATGTGCAGGGAATTATTTTGTATGGAGCAATATTCAGTCATATGATAGGGTGACCAACTGTCAGGATTTCCCCGGATTTGTCCTGGTTTTTGTTCTTTCCATGGTGTCAGGGGGGATTTTCTATAATTTTCAATAATGTCCTGGAATGACACACCTTCCCCTTTAAGGCTGCCATTAGCATGGCAGGAGGGAATGACATGCTTTCTTGAGGCACATCATTCCCCCACCCCGAGCTCCAATTGAGGTCTTAAAGGGGAAAGTGGGTCATTCGTGGACATTATAGAAAAGGCCCCAATTGGAGTGGATGGTGGTGGTGCAGAATGAAATCCTTTCCCCTCCTCCACTCAATCGGGTTCTTTAAGGTGGCGGGGGAATAACGTACTTTCTGCAGGACTCAGAAAGCTGCTTCCCCACACACACACTAGGTGTCCTCTTTTTTGGTTTCCCAAATATGGTCACCCTATCATATGAGCCTGCACCTGCAGTCTGAAATGGTACTATGCAGGCAGAAATTTAATATTTCAGTAAGAGTTAGACCAGAGTTGCTGAAAGAAGAGGGCAACAAGATGAGAAGTAGGAACCCAAGAAAGACAGCTGGAAGAGCCAGAGGGCAGCGTGAAAGAAGAAGAATGAGATGAGGACTAGCCTCACAGTGATCTAGAGACATGAGTGATTATTGCTAATGCCTTTGTTTTTATTTGTAGACTTTAAAATGATAATGAGTTTGCAAAAATACTGTATAACTTCGTGTAGAAAAATAAGTATTCTAGAGTCTGCATTAACACAGTTCAAAAGTCATCTAAGGCCGTAGCTAGACCTAAGGTTTATCCCAGGATTGTCCTGGGGTCAAACCTGTTCATCTAAGTGCCACACAGGGCATCCAGCGCTCTGGCAGGGAGGAACCCGGGATAATCCTGGGATAAACCTTAGGTCTAGCTACGGCCTAAGAAATACCCTAATAATCCCTATCTACCAATGGGATAGTATACCTGAAAAGAATTAATCTACATAGATATATGTGAAAATCTAGATTCATTCGAGTCAGTGCCAAATCCTTTTGATATAAACATCTTCTATGACAATGGTCATGTAAATTGATCCTTCTTCTGTAAGGTTTTTAGCCATTATAAGTGACTTCTGTATTGTTCAGTCACAATGAGGGAAATGGCTCTACAATGCTAATATTGCAACATCACAATTACAACTATACATTGTGAAGATTCTATTAGTATACCACCCGGGAATGAAGTAATGGAAGAAGAGATAATACTGATAATCTAAAAGAATATTCCTCTCTTAGGGTTTCTTCTTACAAATAGATTGTATTTAATCAGAAATAGATGAGTGTTTTAATGGAAAGTTACTGTCACTTGCCCTAAATCTATAATCATAGCTACTTAGTCAGTGGTGACAAAGGAAATCAATGTGTTCATGTTCTGAAAATCCATCTATCAAAACCTTTGCCTTGGCTTGAAGTACAAATATTTTATCTCAGATTTAAGACAGCAGATGGCTCTCTTGAGTTTCCCTTGGAGCTCCTAATGCTGTAAACAACAATCCTGTATTTTCAAATTACAAGCAGAGAGACTTTGTTTTTGTTCTCAAGGATAAAATCATGCTATGTTCCTCTACAAATGCAGTATTTTTTGCAACCATTTCTACTACACAATGCCTCCCCCCAATTCTGGGCATCCTCAATCATAGACTGAGATTGACAAACGCACAATCTGAACCTGTTTGGGTGAAGTGAAAATATTTACAATTTAGATTAAATGAGATGAACAGGGAATGAGAAGATGCATATCAATAGTAACTAATATGTATTGCAAATTATATTTGTTAGGTCTCTTCACTGAATAGAATTTATCCTAGGTTATACTTCAGATTTTGTTTATAGTGTTTTAGGCAAATCAATACATATGTCTCTCCCTGTGTGTATTATTATTATTATTATTATTTATTTATTTATATAGCACCATCAATGTACATGGTGCTGTACAGAGTAAAACAGTAAATAGCAAGGCCCTGCCGCATAGGCTTACAATCTAATAAAATCATAGTAAAAAAACTCATCAAAATCCTATAATAAATACAAAACTGGTAAATAATTATTTGTCAATACCTGCAAGCTTTGCTTGATTTTCTAAAGTTTAAAAGCCATTACCAAAAGGTTCTGTATCTCTCTCCTCCCCCCTCAAAAATGTGTATGCATAAAAAAGAATAATGGCTTATATAAAGCAAAATGGTTAAGCATAGTGGGCAGTATCAAACTGTGTCATTCCGCTAGCCCAGATGATGTTGCACTAGCATGAACTAGGTTCTAAACTATGTGCAAGAGGAGAATCCACCTGAAGTTAGATTTGCATAAGCATGGTTGCGGAACCTGTTGTGCAACTGGCTGTGCAACCAGTTGTGCAAGCGTTATGAGCAAGCAATTGTGAAATGGAAAGATTGAGCAGTGCCTTTTGAGTTTGCAGAATGATACTGTTGGATACTGCCCAATGTGTTCAAAGGTAAACACTTTTAATTCTGTGCCTTTAAAATCAGTGGGACTAACATGTGCTAACTTTTGACTGGAAAATGCCTGGTATTTTGATTATTTGTATTAACAGATGTAAAGCATTTTCAGAACAAAGTATCTGCAATAGTTATCTTGTCATTATTACTACAGTTCAATGAATTAGGTTGTATTGTTCACATTTTTTCAAATGAACTGTTAATGATTTGTTAAAAGATGTTCAGGGATCCATTATGATGTGTGTCTTACATAAGGCCTTCATAGATACAAGAGCATTATAGTCTCTTACTTGTTTCCTAACTGAAATTACCAGTGATAGCGCTCATGCTGTCAGTCAGTGTCAACAATATTGGGCTGCTGTCAGTCAGTGTCAACAATATTGGGCTTAGATGGTCCAATGGTCTGACTAATTATGAACAGCTTCCTATGTACCAGGATCCTTTCCTTGTATCGTGTTGTTCATTTTATTTTGTAAATTGAGGATTATTCTCCTAGGAGCTCGATCACACCAGTGATTTATCGCACTCTCGCCATGCCTGGTATATGTTTTTGCAATGCGGTACTCACATGACGTTGTCCCTGTCCTGTGTTCATCTCACCTTTCCCCCTCCCTTTTCTGTGTGCAATAAAGCCACACCTCCATCCCATGTATTGCTATCCATGCACTATATTGGACCATCCCATTTTTTGTTGGGGGCATGTGTGTCGAAGGGCGGTCTTGTTGACCAAAGAGGAGGGTGGGGTGGTTCTCCACTCAACTGCTCAACCATGAAGGCAGAGGGAGAAAGCCCCCTGAACACCCTGCGGAGAAGGTAAGTGAGGCTGCCATGGCCTGTGCCCAGACTCAGTCCCATTCAACTCTATGGCTCTTACTCCTGAGTAGGCATGTCTAGATTTCCTGACCAGCACAATGTTGGCTTCCTGTTGTCATGCAATCTTTGACCACAAACATCTCCAAAAACTAATTGTAACACTTTCTCTTCACTTACATTGTTTAATATGATCTTACTGGAAAGCAAGGTGTGTTGTTTTACCATAATTGTGCAGTTCCAAGCTGCCATACTATTGTATTTGCATAGAAATAAAAAAAATATTAAATTATATATACAAAAATTAACTGCAGGGGAAAGAGAATGTAGGGGGCAGGAGATTTCGCCAGCCCAGTAGCGATACAGGTGAAAAGATACATGAGCTGAAATAGTGCAACAACACACAGACATGAAAGTGCCCAGTGCTAGACTCACTAAGCAAATGGAGGGGAAAACTGTGGACTCAAAGCAGGGTGGTGGTGGAATTATGTGTGATGGAGCTCTAGTTCTATGCTTTGTGCTATTCAAGGTCTTGATCAAAGTGAACAGATTTTGCAAAGCAGAACAAGAAGAAAATTCTTACAAAACACAGCTGTTTGTAAAAGCTGCTCCTTGTACACAGCCTGTTTGTACAGAAAACAGTAAGCTTTGAAAAGTAATACATTCTGCTGTGTATTACTTCGAATATGCATTTCAAAGTAAAATGCATATTAAACAAGTATTGCTTAACGTCACTAGCTTGTAGTAACAAATTCTAGGAGTTGTGAGGAATTCCTTGAACTAGAGCGCCGTCTCCCTTACCAACCTGGCCTATCACTGAGGTCATTGGAGGGCATGCTTCTGTGGCCCAATTGGAATCCACCAGAACAACCTTTAATGTAGTCACTCCTTCTCTGTAGAACTCTCTGCCCCTGGAGGTCAGGCAGGCACCAACACTAGGCTGCTTCCAGCGCCTTCTGAAAACATCTGTATTTTGAGAAGCATTCCCAACTGACTAGCCACTGTTTTTTTCTGTCTCCTTTGTTTCTAAATTGAATAATTTTAATTTGCTTTTAAAAATCTTCTTTCTTTTACTATGTTCACCACTCTGAAATCTGTGTTACATACTTGAGCAGTATATAAATGTTGTAAATAATTAAAAAATAATAATTGTGAGATTGAAACCTAGAATAAATGCTTGCACTGAATTTATTGAGATTCTAAATTTTAGAGCCATTTCAAAACCCAATAGGACAAAAACAAAAAAACCAAATAACTGAAAATGTGCTTCTCCATGTTGGTCTAACATAACAACAGAAACAAAAAACAAATCCAGAGAATAGTGTTAAAATCAAAACATATTTAATTCAGTGTAAATGCTATACTTTGTAAATTAAATAATTTAGAAGGATACTGATTGCTATTTCTAGAGACTCCAAAGTACCAGCTAAAACAATGCCAGAATGCTTATTTGGAAGTCTTTAGTTCAAAGAGTGTATCCAAACTCAAAAAAGAATGTAAACCCTGTCTTTTCAACTAAAATAAAATAAGATCCTCTTAAAGGAAATATATATTTATAAACTTTTAAATTACTTTGCTGTTCATCCAGTCTTGGATACATGGATGGACCCAAGCAGTCTGGCTGTACAAAGCTGTCAATCAATGACTATCTAAATGAGCATTTTCACACATGAGGCTTACACTGTGTGTGTCTATGTTTAACTGGTTTATTATGCAAAGACGAATCTACATTAATAATCTCTGTCTTCTGATTTCTGTTTAACATTAACAAATCACTCACATGTGCATGTCTTGTAATTAATACATAACTACAAACCTGTTTTGTTCAATTACATAACCTATATTAGCAACCAATGGTGTAGTGATAAATGTTTAAGAGCAGACTCTCATCATGACCATCCTGATAGCCATGCCCCCAAGAAGAGTCAAAACTGCAAGCAGTTGTGTTGATCTCTCTATATAAAAAAATCAGTTCTAGCCATTTTCATGTCCACTCGGAAGAGGTCTTAGTTTTACCCATTCAAGACTAAGCCATCCCAAAATATGTTACATCACAACAGTGAACAATATATTTTTGTTGGGAAAATTTATTCTATCAATTATGGTGGGGATTGCTGCTAACCTCAAAGGGAAGAAAGAAATTCTGATGGTGGCAGATAAAAAGTTCCAGCGCTGTGCTGCATTCCTAACAGTCCTGGCACCACTACATCACTGTTAGCAGTTGATTTAACTAGTGCTATATATAGGTGTATCAACAGAAGCATTTTGAAGTCTGAAATCCTCACATATCATATGGCATCAATGCTGATGCCGCACTGATAGTGGGAGTCTGCATGGTAGACTGAGAATTCTTGGGAAGTCCAAATGGTAACACTGCTTCCTGTATCCATGCTTGTGGGTTGAGGTGCCAAAAAAGTGAAGTGCATTGGACATGATCAATGAGAAATTAATACTAGGATAATTCTCCTGTATGAGCCACCATCTGTAGCAAACATATAGAGTTTGACTAGAGTGTGTATTAATCCTAATTACATGCTTGAGCACTTGGCAGACAAATAAATTAATCACAAAATTTGGGATTCTTCCCTCTCGTTTCTCCCATTATATCCCCCAAAAACAACCCAATGAGAGAGAAACTAACCTTACAAAATACAGGAGTGAAGTTAAATTTTACGTCATTTAGCTCCCACAACAAAGATCAACAAATCTACCCAACCATGCAATTTGAACCTGTATGTGTGTGTGTGTGTGTGTGTGTGTAAATCCAATAGTCTTTGCTTGTCCATAAAAGTGATGGATTCAGCCCTATCTTTAAAACTGGTTATTTTATTTTGTCTGTACGACCACGGCTTTTGTTTTTCTGTGCATGTTGCATCTTAAACTGTAAGAGTGTATGTTTTACTTTGTTTTAGTAGTTCAAATTCATTCACACTTTTCAGATTTTGTTTTTGGTTTTGATTTTTTTACAACACACTTTTCTTCTTCAATTCCCATCAAACTGATTTTCTTCTCAGTCATCACACTATGTCTGGAGTGCCTGCGATCTCTCCTCCCCCACACCTCCTTATTGCCCCCCTGTTCCAAATAGAAACAGACATGCCTGGAGAGATCACGAGCCAAGGTTGCATTTGCGGTCACTAGGGTGTATCCAAGAAGCCACAGAAAGCAGTTCTGATTTGGAGCAGAAAGCGGCTCCCTCCACGCCTCTCTGGCTCTCTTCCTTTCCCTTCCCAGCTTATCCTCCTTGGATAGGAATTCATATTCACCTGAAGCAGCAGCAGCAGCGTGTCCAATTTGGAATTGAAGAGAGAGTACAGCAAGAGTAGGAAGACAGTGCTGCCGAGACTGAGTGGCTATGTCTGGGTTGGCGGCTTGCTGCCCACAACTACACTTTACCTGCCTCGGATGCAGCCTAGTAGCCATGGCATAGGGCCAACATGTGTCTACAAACTGCACCCACACACTCGCCACCACCTCAGCCAGTCCTACAGCGGAGTGAGTGTATATTTTTGAAGGCTAGTGGCTCCAATTTGGAGGCTGCGACTCCAGTCTGAGTTGCAAAGCAGCCATAACTCTAAAGGAGCTATCCAGGGTGCTGAACCCTATCCCCCCCAATAAATTCCCCTGTTCATCTGCTCTGTAGAAGAAAAAACAACCACCAACAGCACCAAAGAGAGCATCCCACAAAGATACCCGTACGGCCCCTTAGAAAGTGAGCAAATGTGTCCGCGAACATCCGGGAACAGCCTCTGGCCAAAGCACACTTGTTTCATGTGCTCTTCGTTGTCATTGCTGCTCTTCTTGCCTGCTCGTGTGGTTAACCTGGGCTCCGGGGCTGACGGATTCTTCCACTGGGATCGGGAGGAATCCGTATCCACATAGTTTCTGTTGACATCAGTCAGACCAGCAACCTGACTGTACTTTCACCCAGAGCTGAGACTTTCTGGAACAGGGAAAGTGGCAGAGAGAGATTAGTGGTGGGGAGGCGGGGGGGGGGGGGAGATAACGGATTACAACTTCTTTCGCTCAGACACCCGCGCGCGCACCCGCTGTCTCTCACTTTCTCTCACAATTTATTTTCACCAAGAGCATAACCTCTCCCCACCCCACCCTACCTCCCCCCTCTCTCCCTCTCTCATACACACACACACATGAACAACCCTCCGCGCGCGCTCTCCTACCTTCCGTTCTCTCCCCACACCCACCTCACGCACACTCGTCTTTCTTTCTCTCCCACATACACGCGCGCGCGCGCCCAGCAATCACAAAAGCCCCACTGGAAGGCGAGGGGCGGTAGCAGCAGCAGCAGCAGCAGCAGCTCGTGGCTCTCCAGGCGACAGGCAATTTCCTCCAGTAAATTGCACTGAGCCTTTTCAGCCCACCTCCCTTTTCCTTGCCAGCTCCCCCCTTAACATTATCATTAGGTGTTGCGTGGGCTTTGGTTGGTGGGGTTTATTTATTTATTTATGAGCTCTCGCTCTCCCTCTCCCTCTCCCCCCCCACCCCACCCCAAGGACAAATCCCCTCCCTCAGTTGTCTTGGAAAGGGAGGGTGTGTTGTGCGTGTGTGGCGGGGTGTCGACTAGGGTGGGACTGAAGCGCCGTGATTAAGGCGCGCGCTCTCAGGAGCCGAAGCGTGCGCTTTCCAGATGCTGCTCTCCGAGGCACTCGGCGGCAGCCCTGAGGAGGAGGACGCGGCGGCGACTGGGGCAGCTGCCGCCGCCGCCGCCGCCGCCGCCGCCATGGAGAAGCGGGCATGAGCCGGGCGCTGAGGAAGCGCTAGAGATACCGCCACAGCCACGGCGGCTGCTGCTTGTTGCTGCTGCCTGCTCGGCCCGAAGCCAGGCGGCTCCATGTGGTGACCGGCCGACGTTCCCCCTTCCTTTTTCCTTATTCTCCTTGCCTGCCCTCGGCCATGAGTTCCCGCCGAGGTTGAACCGAGCTCAGCGCCCGTCTTCGCTGCGCTTGGGCAGGGCGCGCGGGCAGCGCAGGACGGAGCGGCCATGGCTGCGGCCATCGCCAGCGGCTTGATCCGGCAGAAGCGCCAGGCGCGCGACTTGCAGCACTGGGACCGGCCCTCGGCCAGCAGGAGGCGCAACAGCCCCAGCAAGAACCGCGGGCTTTGCAATAGCAACTTGGTGGATATCTTCTCCAAGGTCCGGATCTTTGGCCTCAAGAAGAGGAGGTTGCGGCGCCAAGGTGTGTGCGCGCGCCGGTGCGCGGTGTGTGTGTGCGTGTGTGTGCGTGTGTGCGTGTGTGTCTGTCTGGGGGCACCTGCGGGTGTCATTGAGAGAACGAACGACCTGTGGCCTCCAAAGTTGGCGGGGCCACACCGCCCAAGGGCAAAAAAGAAAGGGGACGGAAGGACGAAAAGAAGTCCTCTGCCTCGTGGCGCTTCCTAAAGCGCTGGCAGTGGGAGAAATCCTCACCCCTCCGCTGTCTCTGACTGGTAGGTCATCAGTCTATTTTACAGGAGGGAAACTTGAGTGAGCCTTTGAGTTAATTAATCGGAAGAAAGTGCCTCCCCTTGGTTCTCTTAGGCGTTAATATGAATTAGAACCCAGTTTCTAATACACAAGCATGCATCTGAACAGACAGAGAAAGCCCATATTTTAGCAACCTTGATTGGGTGCTGAATAGGATGGTTTAGCAACTACAGCCACTAACTGAACTTGAAGAAGGCAGGCTCAGTGAGGTAAGTACTTATACCCATTTTACAGAAGGAGGAGAGTGTTACACCCAGAGCAACCCGCTGTGATGGTTGCAGTTGTAGGCATTTAAGCAACTTGATCCACAACATAGGTCAAGTGGCTAAGTAGAGTGAACAAGGAGTTTTCCACAACTCCTTTAATTACTCTTGACACACTCATAGTCAGAGTTATCAAAGAGTGGTAAAAGGATGGATTTCCACCTCACCCCTTCCAATTCATGCTTAGGGTTGAAGTGGTAATTTTATTCTGGCTTTGTGATTTTCAGTATGGAACCAGCAAGATGGTTATTAGTTCAAATTAATTAATGGAGGATCCAAGATTATCATACAGTATATCGGCATCACATATGCCACTTTATTTTTACTTCAGAACAAAATGTTCTAAATCAAAATTTGTCCAAATATTTCAGCTGAATATGGTGGATTGTCAATGGGTTGTAAGTACAACACAATATGGCTTTTGAGCACCTGCTAACTAGTTTCTAACGTGTGACCCATCCCATCTTCTGGAAAGGAGGATAAGAAATCTGGGAGCCCTGTACAGATTTAGGTCCTTTTCATACCCACTCCCTGGAGCAAAAGGTTGTATGTACTAATGGATGAGAGTGACACTTGAAGAAACGTATGATGCAAGAATAAATCTACAAAACCATTGCCATCCTCTTAGTCTTGCACTATTTCCTTTTCTTTTAAACGTTGTAGATATTTTTTAATAAGTAAGTACAAAGAAATTCCAAATTTGAAGCAGCTCTTAGAGAATATTCACACTTGCACTCATTGTTCAAACTGGAAGCATGTGAAAGATTATTAAAGGCACAAACTAAGGAAAATAATTCTTCCCAGTATCAGTACTTTAAATTTAGTGAAGGTGTATCTATAAGAAAATTATCCCAGAGAATTATGACAACAGGGCAAACAGAGAAATCTGCAAACTGCCAAGGTTCAATGAAGAAGTACATGGTGGGGGAGAGAGTTCCTGTGTATAAATGGCATAGATATGAATCTAAATACTGTGTCTAGAGGGGAGCAATAACTATAGCATGCAGTACATCCTGTCTTTTATAATACAGCTGATTGTTTCAGAATTAGAAAATGGAAAACATAAGGTAAGCTAGGTATTTTTGGAGCACTGTAACTTTAAGAATTTGTTGCTATTGAAGTGGAGAATCCTCAGAGTGTAAATGTGGGGGAACTCCAATTCCCACAATACTCTGTTTTTGCAAGCTCTGTAGCTGGCTCACTCCAGTCAAATTGACTTTTGGCAATTATCTTCCTTTCCGCTCAGGGATATTTTACCACCCTTTAGAACCCCCCCCCCCCAACACTTGCCTTGACACCATCTCTTCAGCTGTAGCACTAACTTTGCTCCTTCCCTTTTAGGTGAAAAATCCAGCATTACATGTTCCCTACCTTTCTCCTTCATTTTGTCGCTTTAGACTGCTTTTAACCTTGGTGACCATCAGGAATGTGACCCTCCCCAAGGAAAGGCAGTTCAAGCAACAGTAATTTGAGGAGTCTTTACTGTATTTGAGCAAACTAACAAACCAGATATTCTATGTATTTGTACATTTACATTTCTGGTTCTTCATTCTCTCTCTCTTTCTTTCTGTATGCATAGTGCTGTGTATTCTTGGGCGGGGCAGCATGGGTGGGAAAATGCTGGTTCATATACACTTCAGCTCTAGATGGATTTGATCAAAGCACAAGCACACCATAAAATCAGTGAGATAGAAAAGCTGTTCCATCTCTTGGTTCTGAGAATTCCCTACTGTGGTAGTAGGAAATGGTGGTAGTAGTCTAAATTTCTGTGTAGCAAAGTTAGCAAAATCTTGTCTTAACTGAAATTAGGATCTTAAAAAAGAGAGAGAGAGAGAGAGCTTTTCTTCTTTAGATTTAATTTGTTTTACACCTCCCTTAAACTTGCATTTGTGTGTAATGCTTGCACTTGCAGGTGTAAAGCAAGGTCTTTCGATTCACAAAAGTATAATAGAGAATAATAACTGAAATGCTTTTCATGGCTGAGAAAGCTGTGTACTGCTTTCTAGGAGGGAACTTATACTTAATAAGTTTCACTAATGGAAATGTAAACAAAAACACCAGTAACTTATTGAATATGTGTAAAAATATAGTTTTAGATCCTGTTGAATCGGTATTAAAGGGGTGACTACGTAATGGCATAGCTAAATGAATTACCTGACAACAGCAACTAGGAGCTATATAATATTAATAACAATGTTATTTTTTTACGTGCAGACAGCACCAATGATGTTTATAGCTGCTAAATGCTGTGACTGCTCAAAAGCAGCAATATTAAAGGCTCCATTTGTAATCCTGTTTGCTTAGTTTTACACACAATGAAGTCATTTTATGGCCTTGTATGATTTTTATTTTCAATATTGTAAGAATGAGAAAATGTCTTATTTGTTGTTTTAAAAGAGCTTTCCATATTATTTTATCTTTAAGTATATATGGCTGTCTTTTAAGGGGCCTCTAACGCTGGTACTCCAATGATAATGATAAATAATACTGTAATATTTCTATTGTTTGATCAAACTATTGTGAATACATGCAGAGAACACCAAATGACAATAATAGTAATATTGGATTTTCAGTGTTTAGCTAACAGACTTCCAGATAATAGATTAAGAATGCATGGTGTCCACACATATTTGTTTCAGTTATTATCCAATGAGAGAGAAATCATATACAGTTATACATAAAATATATTTAAAACTAGTACTAATGCATGTTATATAAGCAATAATAGATTTAAATAAGTGTCATATAAAAACTAAAGAGACTTTGTTAAGAAGAAGGAAATCCAACAAGTGGAAACAGTAATTCAGGTTAATTCTCCATTAGGAAAGGTTTCTCCAGTCAGATGTTACACTTTCAGCATATGAAATACATCCAATTTATATTAGTATGATACTAGAATTTATTGATTTTATATTCATTCAAGACATTTTTTCTTTTTTTACCTCATGTGTCAAATATAGAATGTTCATGGAACATATTTATATGACACATTTGTAGAGTTTTATGTTTCTTCTTTTTCTTCTTCTTCTTCTATTATTATTATTATTATTATTATTATTATTATTATTATTATTTCTTCCTTGACTCTTTTGCTTTAAGATAAGTGAGGAATATGTCTAGCAGCTATGATAATCAGAGCAGATCCCTTATTTATTATTGATATAAACCAAATTGTTCCACCTCAAGTTGATGACATTAAATTTGCCTGTCTTTAAAAACATAAACCACTGATTTCCAAAACATAATTATAAAAAATGGTGTAGGGTTGCTTGTGTGAAATATAAAACTATTCTAGAATTTTGTCTTTGAACAAGCATTTAAATACATATTTTAGGCATACTTTTCAGATGGATTAAGTGTTCATGTTTACATTTGATGATGATAATTACTTGTTGCTTATGTAAAAAATGTTGTTAGGGTTTCCTCTAATGCATTTGATTGCTAATTTATCATTATGGGCCAGTTTTCTATCCAGATTGCTAGGCTTTGGAAGAATCTTGATTGGCCTTCCACTTCCCAAATCAAGGAGTTATTTCAAAAAAAGTTCTTGATGAAGAGAGGAAACTAAATTCACTTGAAATTAATTATAAAACTTTAACTGATATTAATGGTTCTTGATTGCACATATTGGTTTGGTTCCAGACTTAATCATATTTAGAATTAGACCCAATTAAGTCAATAAAACCTAAGTTAGGCCTTAGCTAGACCTAAGATTTATCCTGGGATTGTCCCGGAGTTGTCCCTGCCTGCTCCCGGGATATCCTGTGTGTCATTTACATGAACAGGGATGACCCCGGGATAAACCCTAGGTCTAGCTAAGGCCTTAGTCAAAATGCTGAATAGGTTGGATCAGACTTGGATAAACTTCAGAGTAGATCAAATGAAATCAATGGGACCATAGTTAGGCATGATCTGCTCTAAATTTATCCATATCTGGATCCAACCCATTTAGCTTTTTGATACTGCATCTAAGGATGTACCTAAAACTAACTTGGATGGCATTAGTTTGAAGTGCTCGAAAGCTCAAAGTATGTGTGCAGCCTAATTGAGAGCAACTGGAATTATGTTTTGAGGTGTGTTCAAAGGAGGAGGAGTTTGAATTTTTGAGGTTTTTATTGGGTCTTTTATGAGATTCAGCAACATTCATGAGATCTGTAATCATTATTGATACATGAAACATTAACACTATGGGCCTGTTCAGATGACACACTAAGCCATGGTTAGGCTGCTTACCCTTGGTTACTGAGCGTGTTTAAACCATGGTTATGTAGCCACCATGATTAGGGATGATTCACATGACACGCTCTGTCATGATTCACATGACATGCTAAGCCATATTGTTTAGCTCAAAATGCTTAACCACTATAGCTTAGCATGTCTTCTGAACAGGTTCAGTGAAAGATCTGCCTCACATATATGCATATTTAATGAAGTTTGGACTTCCACTATAAGAACACTTACTTTGAAGTTAGACTTATTGATAACAATTGGACTTACTTGCAGTAAAAACACTTGAGCTTGAGGTGTAACATTGTTTTCAACTCAAGCAAGTTTATACCTTACCTCCCCATACATTTGCTACTTAATTTATATGTGGGATTTTGTACATTCTTATTTTCAAAGTTACATTGCAATTTAGTAACTAAGGAAGGATGAATGTAAATGTATTGTGCAATTCCATACATACGTATTCAGAAACAAATCCCATTGATGTCAACAGGAATTACTCCCTGGAAAGTGTGCATAGGATTGAAGTCTTGAATGATTCATTTTTCCCTAAGGCTGACAAATATATTAAGTTAAATCTATTAACTACTTATACCTGCATCTGTTAAACAAGTGAGCACATTGAACTGAGAAATTTAACTGGTTTCCTTTCTCAAACTGAACAATTAAACATTGGTTGGTTGGTTTTTAACAATATTGGTTGGTAAGAATAGTGAAAAAGATAACCTTTGGTGAAAGAAAATGTAAGATGCCTGTGACTGGACATTTGTAATGTAATTATTTTGGATGAGTGGGTGGAGGATAAATCTGATATTTATGATACCAATAGTGTCATGAGCCAGTAAAAATGTGACAAAGGAATCCTTTAATGTCTTATGTACTCCCAGTACAATTTATGTTTCAAGTAAAATATCTTGGCACTAATCCAGAGAGATCCTTCTCATGCGACTGTAGGTTCAAGACATGTAGCTGCATTTGAGAAAGATATGTCTGGTACCCAGAAGAGCTGATCATTTATGGGGCAGGGCAAGGGGGGTGGGTGGGAAGAGTAGCTAGGAATCAGACACACACACAACCAACACACACATACACACCTGGTACAGTGAGAGTGTGTAGCACCAACCATCTGTTTGGCAGTGTGCACATACCACAATACCTTATGTATCCTCTGTGAGCAATTTTTTGTGAGTCATTAATGGTCTAAAACAAAAGAAGTGAGTGACTTTCATAACCTTTTCCTGCCTAGTCTCCTGGTCTCTTAGTCCTGATCTCTTACTCACTACTGGCAACTATGCAAATGGTTATTTATAAGTCTATAATTATCCATGTAAATTGTACAGCTACCCTTTCATGTCAGTTTGCTTTTGATGCTAAGTTAGTGTACTTATATCCAGTTTCTTATTTTGCGTTCCTGTATAATTTTACTGAAGCAAAGTGGGCTTGCTGTAAAAATGTCTTGTAATGAAGCATGTGTTCTTCAGTAATTGCTTTCTATACTATTTATTTCATGTATTGTAATTTTATTTTCCTAGCATCCTGCTGTTTTCAATGAGGTTTATTATTTTGCAAGACACCTACTTGTTATAAACATCAGTCCATATTGTTGTTGTTGTTGTTTCTGCTCTGCATTTTTACTAAATTTGTTTAAAATTCCTTTGGCTGTCTACTGGTTTGTATAAAGGTTGCTCATAGGCATTCAGAATAATTGCACAAGTTTCAGAATATTGCAGTGGCTTCCTCAGCAGCTGTTCAAAGATAATTCTATGAGAAAATCACTAATTGTAGATGAGTGTCCCTAGAAGAGGGCTTACCCACAGTACCACTGCAGGAGGTCACATTTCCTCAGATCAATCATGAGCATGCCACATAAACTGTGAACTCTAAAACATGCCCACAACTCTCTGTAACATGCTGGGATTCCACATACATAATTTCCTTGGCAGATAATGTCCATGTAGAAAGGGTTCTCAGAAGGTATGATGTATGAAAACCACTGAAACAATGTGTGTGTGTATATATATGACAATAGTTAGGAAATGTTGTGTTTTGTTTTTAAAGGTGTGAAACACACATATAACTTTTTATTCATCTCAATACCATTTTCAAGAACAAATTAATTGTGTGACTTAAAAACAACAACTTTGAAACTTGTACATTGCCAAGGCAACTCTGTGGGCTAAATCCAATGTTATATGAGCAGACGTCTGCTCATGCAACTGAAATTTCCCTTCCCCTCCTGCTCCCTGAAGTCCCCTTCACATATACCAAATCTGCTCTGGAGGGTCAATTTGGTGTGTGCAGGGCATTTCAGCATAGATGAGGAATTTGATCTACCACCGGTGTCCATTCTGGTGACACTGTTGTACCCAGCGCTGTCACTGAATCTTTTTATTCAGGTGGAGTTGGCTCTGAATTCATACATAAGGTCAAAAGGGAAATATGAAAAGGATTTGGTTCCCAAAGCACATCACACGGGCTGTATTTGCAATGCATTTAAATAATACCAGTGACATCAGTCTAATGAAATAATACTTCTAGAATTAGATCTTAGAACTTTGAAAACTACCCAAAAAAAATCAGTTAATGTGCTTTAGGGTGCAATCCTGTGTCCCTAGACTGGATTCCAGGGGCCATACGATTGATCAGAATGCCCCCTCAGAGCTCTAACCTTGGAAGGGTTTTCCCTGATTTAAGAAGCCCCCTCCTGCTCTGCCCAACCACCACCATGATTTCCTATCTCTACAAGGTTGAAACTCAGGTTGAAATGGGTGTGTCAGGGTGTAATGGTTTGCCAGTGGATCCAATGCCCTCTCAGTTCCCGACCACACCTCCATCCCTGGGAAACATTCAAAAGCTGGTCTAAGCTTATACACAGCAGTTGCTGGGGGAAATGGTCAGAGGGTGCTGTTCAACCCATGTTTTGCTTGTGGGTTCCTGGTCAACAGCTATTTGGCCACTGTGTGAATAGAGTTCTGGACTAGATGGACCTTTTGTCTGATCCATGTGGCTCTTCTTATGTTCTAAATGTTTTCCTCCCACTACCTGATTCGTTCTCCATCAGTAGATGGAGAAAAAATACAGCAAACCCCACTTCCTGCAACATAGGAAGGAGTGGAGCTTCCAACATCAGAGGGTTTTCTCAGAGCATAAGATTGTTCTCTTAGGCCGTAGCTAGACCTAAGGTTTATCCCAGGATCATCCCGTGTTCATCCCTGCCTGAGCGCTGGATGCCCTGTGTGGCACTTAGATGAACAAGTTTGACCCCAGGACAATCATGGGATAAACCTTAGGTCTAGCTACAGCCATAGTGTCTCATTTTTTTACCACCTACGGCTGTTATTTGGACCATAGTTCTGCATGATTAAGCCCCATTTGAAGCTAACGGAGCTTAACTTTCTATAAATGCAGGAAGTCTGTATTTGGATCTTACATATTGTATACACATATATATGTGAGAGATACACATCCTGCTATAGTCATGCACCTGAGAAAGTTGTTGAGTGTGTGCATTGCCATCTACTTTTCAAGTTGGATGGGAAGCTGCTTTATCATCCACACTTTCTATTGCAAATAGGGGTGGGGTGTTACATCAAATGATTAACTTCCAAATGTGCATTACAATGCAGTTATGAATCCACCTCCAAACTATGTGTATCATTCCAATTTTATGTGAATTTCCACTTGTAAAGATTGGGATTTTCTTGTGTGCAGTTAAATACTATGTTGGGGCATAAATCCTGTTCAATGAATTTCAATATATAATTTATTTTAATATTATTTGCCATGGTTATTGTGGAAGTAAACCAACATTTGAACCAGGCTGCTCTTGTTAGTTGATTGGTTAAGACACAACAGGAAATCATGGTTTTCTGTTAATAAAACCACTGTAGTGAGCCCTTCCTCCTACTCTTTTGTTCATAAGAAAGCTTCCACTTTCACTAACCGCAGTTACCTGAAGGCCCCATTCAGACAACACACTGAACCATGCTGCTTAACCACAAAATGGTTAATGGAATGCATTGCATTCCGTTAGCCATTTTGTGGTTAAGCAGCATGGGTTAGCGTGTTGTCTGAACGGAGCCGTTTTGTTCAAACTTAGGGAACTGTGGTTAATTGACAAACTACGATTTCAAGCCATAATTTCCTTCTGGTTTGTTTTAATTGATAAAAGAAGGAAAAAACAGTTCCCCAAGTTTAGAAGTAGTGGGAAAGATTGTTATTTCAAAATCATTTTCATAATGGAAAACCATGATTTCCTCTTGTGTCTCAATTAAGCCAGATTTTTTCCCTCCTGTGAATTATCTTATTGGTTGATTTTTTCTTTTTATAGTTGGACCAAATTATTAGCAATTCACACACAATTTCCTCCACTCACAACCACTCAGCATGAGCCATTCAAATGGAAAAATACCACTATGAACTGATATTACGTGAGTACAAAGCAACACAACCAACCAGTATTCCTTTTCGTGCAGTGGCTCAAAAAAAATTGCCACAATTACAGAAAATGCAATTTGCCACTACTGGCTAGGTTTGCACACTTACTGGTTCTTGATGCTTTTTCCATATGATAGTGGGCATAAACCTGGCCAAGACCAGTTGTGCTGCTCACAGATAGGGTAAACAGTTTTGTATGAATCAGCCCTTTATACATACTACTTCTGAGGAAATGGAATATTATCATGGGATAATTGTTTCTGAATCATTGTGCAAATTGCAAACATCAGCTTAACTTTGAAATAGACTGAATTATTTCTAACTCTTGGTGACCTGCCTTTTTCTTTTTCTTTTTTTCAGAGTGCCAGTTTTATTGTAATGTTTGGTGTTCAAGAGATTATGTTTTAAAGTTGGTCTTTAGGAATTTGGTAATTCGGATAACGTTTTTGATGGGGGTTGGATCCCTGTGTATGATCCACAGGCATCTTGAATCGTGTTTATGACGTGGTCATTTCTGAAGAAATCACATGAATAATAATTGGAGCTAATGAGATAACTTCAAAAGGACCAACTGTTACAAAGCTTCCTGCCTGGGTTTTAAAGGGTTAAGAATATTTTGATCTCAATGTTGGTCCTTGTTAGCTCTGATCTGACTGTCCTCCTGAAGCTTCCTGGAGAAGTTACATGTGTCCCAATAGCTTTCACCAAGATGAAAATGTATGATGTGGCTGGGAAGGGACACACACACACACACACACGCACACACGAGGGGAAGAGTAGTTAGAATGACTCCAAGCATGAACTGAAAGGATTGCAGAGGAAGGAGACACGAGCAAGCAATCAGACACTGAGAAAGAATGGCTAGACAGAAGCCCATAGAAATAATTTGCTTCTGGCATAATTGCCAGAGAGCTCATGTTGTGTCTGTTTTTGCATTTATACTTTCTATATTTCTGATGCCTTCAGGTGTTCACTAGGATTTTCTTTTCCTCTTCCTTACTTCTGTGTTCACAATTGCATCCCAGTTCTGATGGATAAAATGTGAGAGCACCTCTGTACGTGTGTTCCAGAGACATTGTTTTTCTGGGATTGGGAGGAAGAAAAGGTGAAGTTGTATCTCCCAATATGCCCCATCTTTTTGAAGGATAGTTTTGTGGTTACAAAACTATTACTGTATATAGCTATCAAATGCTTCCTCATTTACTCATCACCAGATGGGAAAGGGATAATATATACATCTTAATTTAAAATTTAGAGCCTTAGAAAGACGTCTCTGATCTCAGAGGCTTCTGCATATCCAGTGCCCTGCTGGGCTGCTGCTAGCAGGGCAGTATGAACAACAGACGTGATTTTCTCCTCTTCATCCTCCTTTTAATTGTTTTTACTCTAAATAAGACTTTAGACCAATCTATAGAAGGTGTACTGGTGGAGGCAAGGCCAGGCCTGGAGAGGTGATAGGTTTTCTTATATCCTGGCTTCTCCCTTCCTTGCCTCCAGAGTGCCGTCTTTTCCCCTCCCTCTTAGGCCACATTTGCAACCTTGGGAAGCAGCAGTTGTGGTTCTTTCCATGGCAACTGTGAGGGGGTGAGTGATGGGGAATTCAGAATCCCCCTCTTGAAGTCATAGCAGTATCTATGGCCTTGGGATGGGGATTCTGAACAAGCTTTGGATCCCTGGAATACTCTGCCAGGGACCATAGGATTGCTCTCTCTCCATATTGTTGCAAGTTATAAAGTAAATTTATGGGAAATATTATTCTCTTCTGTCTTTAATTCACATATAATTCTAACCATGGTTAGAACCTCTTCCCAAATGGATAGCACTCAGTTCTCTTCATATCAGAATAAGTAACCCCCCTCTTACAGTTCTGGCTGCTAGAGAGACATAGTGTATAATATCATGTCAATTACAGTTTGATCCATTCTCTCATGTAAAATTGGCTATATGGGGAAACCCAGATTTAAGAATTGAAAGGAAAGCATTTGTGAGTGGAGAAGGAATCATGGAATAAACACCAGAGTTTGTGATAAACTAGGGCCTCTTTATTTAAACAATAAGGGATATTCAACCCTTCCTGGATCTGCATATGAAAAATGCGGGAATCTATATGTCTTTACTTCAGGCAACTTGCCTGACATTATGGGCGAGCCACTCCCTTAAGCCAGGAGTCAGGTAAACCCAGCCCCTGTCTTATACAACACTTTGAGTGTGTGGCGAGACCACCCCAAGTCACCCCCACTCAAAACCATAGAACTCTGAGTAGATTAAGCAGGAGGATCTCCAAAGGCATACCATATCCTGACATGAGAGCCATAAAACTCACAAGGAGCAGGAGCTCCAGATATGCTAATCACCAGAAGGTGCCAGAGTGGTCACCATCCCTATTCTGCTATATCAAATTCCCGCACATCCCGCCAACAAATCAACCTATTTATCCACCCACCTAATAAAATCTCCAGTATGAAATAGGCAAAAACCTCCCCACCAACAACGGGAAGGAAAAAATCCTACTCAGCCCTCCCCTCAAAGGGAGTGACTGGCTAAGTCCCATACTAGAAAAAGGGTGGGAGGATGGGATGGGAGCTAAAAAACCAGAGAAGCTGAGAACAGAATGGGACTGGCCTTTATAGTCTCAGCCATGTCCCTGCCTAACATGGCCTAACATTCCCCTCCTCCCCACCTCAACTGCCGATTCATGCACTCAAGCTATACCGGCTGAGTGGGGTAATGGTGGACTTCTGTGGAGGAGTAGGCAGATAAGATGATTGTTACTTTGGATCAATTAACAGGCTCAGACGATGAGTTTTTGTCCTTTTTAGACTTGTGTGTTAAATATAATTTACCTTCTATGGCTCAATGGCAATACTTACAATTGCAACACCTGCTGGAATCTAGGTTTGGTCCAGCTGCTGTTATGGCTTTGGAGCTTCCAATTTATAACTGCTGAATTGACATGTCAATCCATGACCCATATATTTAATAGCAGTAAGTAAATATGATACCCATAGTTTAAGACTAGATTGGAATAGAGAATTGGAGTGCCCTATCTTGCCTAACCAATGGATGGTTGCTTTAGCATCTGTATCTGAAGCTTCTATGGATCTTAGGTTATGTCTTATTCAGCAAAAAGTTTTATTTTGGGTGTATTGGACTCCACAACGCCTTTTCAATAAGGGTTTGTCTAACTTTCACAATTGTTGGAGATGTAATGCATCTAATGCTTCTTTAACTCATATGTTTTGGCAATACCCCACAGTTACCTCTTTTTGGGAGGAGGTCATAATAAGGATGAACTTTGTTTTGAAACAATCTATAATATGGAACAATGTGCATGTCCTCCTAAATTACCTACCAGCTTCTTGGAAGTTAACACATGGTCAGCGCATCTTCAGATCCCTTATGACAGCTAAAAGACTTATACTATCATATTGGAAGGGCAAATCCACACCTCCCATAATGCAATGGATCGAGGACTTAATAACACTATCAACTTTTGAATGGCTGTTATTTAGGCACAATTTGCAAGTGGATAAATATATGGATATCTGGCCTGCTTTTCTTGAAACCTTTGTATAACCTTTTTTAAAAAATTGAATGATACACGTGTTGGAAATCGACGATAATCTTATATACGTAATGTATGGTGTTTTTTTCTCATTTCATGATGTATTTTCTGTTCTGTTTTGTTGATATTCACACAATTTTTTTTAAAATCACATATAATTCTCTAAATGAATTTTTAGAAGCCACATTATCCCCCATTAAATTGTTAAAGCTGAACAGTGTAGCAAAAGTACAATTTACACATTGCACTATCTGCTACAACATTTCAGTGCACCTCTTTCAATCTCCTTTTTCATCTCACTGCCATGACAACTATAAACAAAAGAATGGACCTTCTCCGGCTAAAGCTATTCACTTTTGAAATCAATGACGTTTGTTAGTCATTACTAACTTATTTTCAATGGGAATGAAGTGCAACTAAATTTAGCTAGATGAGCATCTATGTGCTCTGTGAGAACAAAGATGGGAATTTTATCATACAGAGTTGCTAACAGCACTGCTGAGCTTACTCACCTTTACGAATTTTGTCTACTAACTTAATCTGGCAGTTGTGTCTCACTACTTCGTAATTGTATCTCAGGTTCTCATTGCCACTCTTTTCCTGGTAAATTGTTTAATGTTTATTGGGGCATTTGTTGGTGTTTAGGGACATGGATACAATTGAACAAATTCAACATCTGCTTGTTGAATTCTCCTCTCTCTCTCTCATAATGTATAGGATCACTTAACCTATGGCATAGTACAACATTGCACATTTTCCTGTCCTGAGTAAAGGAAATTCACAACATAATGATGTCACATTGGATAATTCCACATATTCAAAGAAAGTTTTTTTGTGGGGAGGGGAGAGAAGCCAATATTTTCCATGGAACTTCCATGTCTGTCATAATGCATTTCTGCCCAAATTCATGTTAGATGATATTAACTATGTGATATAAGAAAGCAAGGGAGGATAGAAAGGGATGCCAGTGGAAGATATATTTTCTGAGGTAAGATTGACAATTAGTGCATTATTCCCAAAATGTTCAGATAATAATAATAATAATAATAATAATAATAATAATAATAATAATAATAATAATAATCTGAGGCTACAATTTTATGCATTCTTTTGACAGGTTGAAACTGCAGCCTCAAAGTGAATGGCTAATGCTTTATTATAACTATCTTTTCTTTTGACATTTTATTTCATTTAATGTATAATGTTCTCCTACAACTGTCCCTTCCACCCATCCATGTTTCTTTAAAAATGGGTTTTTTTTATCACAGTGTAGGAAACACTGTAACTTATTGGCAAACTCAGGGCAGTATACAGTGGTGTCATTCTGCATAATCAAATAGCACTTATTTGCACAAGCTGTTGCTACACCATGCGTATAATAACAATGCAGACAAATATCATTTATACTAGATCACCAATAGTAACAAAATACTTTAAAACACTGTTATGATTCTTAACTCATCTTAGCTCATTGTCCTCTGTGGCTAGTATGCTTGAAATAGTTGAACAAAGTGGAAAGACAAACATCTCTCTTTACATTAATCATTAATATTGACTCTGAATCTACCTGAAAGGGTATGCTAATTCATTAAAGTGTTGAAACATACCAAATAGGAATGCTGATAGGCATTCAAACTTTTTTTGTCATCTGTTAGTGATCTAATTACATATCACACCTTCTCAGGATACATCAGTACAGGCTTGATTAAAATATAATATAAATAGTTCCCTAGCGGGGTTTAGATTCTTCAGTTGATATAAATTCAGAATCCCAAACATTTCTCATGGTTGTTGCTAGTGCCAACATTTTCACTTGTGGTCTTAACCATATTTTTAAAGAGCAACAGCAATATTAAAAAGTTGTGATAGCTGAAGTTTTGTGTCTGATGAAGGTTGACGTTAGTAATGTGGATGAATGAAGAAAAGAGTGATAGTTAAAATGGCCTTCAGAGGTGTTTTATTGTTTTTGTTTTTTTAAAGACGAGAATTCTCTGATGTCTATCTATACAGAAGAAGTTGGATTGCATTTTGCAAGTTTTCAATTTTAGACTAAATTATGGCAGCAGGGGTGGGGGCAGAAATCATTTGATACACCATTACTAAGGAAAACTTATTTTCTAATCCTGTGGTGAAGTAAAAAGTCAGAGGGTGTTCAATCCATTTTCTTTTCTTTCTTTCTTTCTTTTTGGTATATTTTAATATTAGAGTTTGTTTACGTACTTCAGTGGTTTGTATTTCTTATGTTGAAGAAATAGTCTGAGTTATGTGTTATTAAAACTCTGTCTGTCTTGATTGGATTGAGTTGTCATAACTGTGGTTTTGTATGACTTTGCACCTGATGGTAGACAAAAGAGCTTAATGACCATTAAAGGGCGGAAATCTCTCAGGCTTTTGAAATGTCACCCATTAGACCTTGGGAAAGGGTCATGGAGACTCTTTGAAACCTCTTGAATTTGGACAGGCATGTAAAGTGGGTTTTGCAGGTGCATGATATGTGTGAAATGAAATAGCATAAATTAATGCTCAGTCCTTCTGTCCACACCTAAAAATCCATCAGTCCTTTATCTCTGCACCATAACACTTTTCTTCCCTATCTAATTACAGTTTGTATGGCCCTCTATTCATGGATCCCATTGCATCTATGTTATGTACATTTCCTAGCATAAATAAATGTTAGGTAGTAGCATTAGCCATCATATTAACAGCAGTACTTCCTAGCAATATTTCTTATGGTTTGCTCAAGGTTTTCTATTTAAGGCCAAGAATCATATCATATGAGATAGTTATCCCATCTACATCATTTATTCACAGATCAGTAATAATTAGGATGTTACTGTACAGATATCACTATAGTTACTCTTGAATTGTGTGGGAAGCTTTAGAAGCAGGGACAATGTTTTTGTGAGCCGCCAGAGAGCTCCGGCTATTGGGCGGTATAGAAATGTAATAAATAAATAAATAAATAATAAAATATAAGTACTTGAAATTGAGATCAAGGACAGGCAGTGATTTTTAACTGTACTTATTTATTTATTTTATTTATTTATTACATTTTTATACCGCCCAATAGCCGAAGCTCTCTGGGCAGTTCACAAAAATACTTAGCATTGTGCTTCCAAGTGCATGTGTCAATGTGTCATTGTACCAGTGGATCAGATTGTGGTCAAATACGTTTTGTGTGCAGTTCAGCTCTGTACTTTGGTGTCCCAGATCCAGTACTAGCAGACAATTCAACAGTTGTTTTTCTCACTACTCTTCATCTATAAGCTAAAGGGCAAGCTTAGAAAATCCAAATATTATTTAGTTAGCATTCCATAAGATTTCACTGGAACTTTTAAGTACCTAGTTCCAAACTCGGAATTGCAATGCTGTTTTAGTGTTGTGCTTGTAAGAAATTGCTAATAATGTTCGGTGGGGTTGGATTGGGGTGGATTCTGTACCATTACATGAGAGTCAATGGATAGTCTTTTTCAAAATACTATTCTGGTGCCCTAATTACCCAACTATGTAGAATGAATTAATAGTGACATAAGCCATATAAAAAGTGGTCGGTGAGCAAGAAATTGTCAGTGTTTGCTGTTAGGATGTATTAAAAGATTTTATGTGTAAATAACATATAACAAATTGTTATATATATAACAAATAACAAACACATCAGAATATGAGTGTGGCATTACTTTTATTATTATATACTGAAATTACTACAAAACAGACATACATAACTTTTCGCCTGTTCCAATTTTTAGCAAATTTGCTAAAGTAAATAAGTAACGTGAAATGTGACATACTTAATGAGTGATCCCATTGACATCCTGGCAGTGATTTTCTTGACTGTTCTGTTAGGTATCATCATTTACTAAGCTGGTAAGGAGAGATATGTAATGAGATCCTGGAAGGGAAGCAGAGAGCTTAGTTCTCATCCTGCTGCATGCTGAGGTTGGTAACTATACTCTTCCCTTCTTCCACTCACTTCATTACACTTACTTCATTCTCACACATCTGAGCCCTACTGCACATATATCAATGGTTTTCAAACTTTCTAAATTCAGTGGGTTTCACAGACCAGCAATGCTCTAACCCATATATGGAAGGGAGACCAGGCAAAAAATATGACCCACTCCATTTTGGCCTTTCCTTCCTAAGATTATCTCCACTGCCACTAGGCAGAAATCTATATTTTCCCTGGCTGCCTTCAGGGGGAAAAAATCTTTGGGTCTTCCATAAGCATTTTTGGGTTGTGTGGGGGTTGCCATGGGGTGGGTAAACAATAAGAAAAGAGATCACAAAGTTTTAAACAACATTTAAAAAATTACTGGGAAGGTTTTGCTAATAGGAAAAAGGTTTAAGAAGTGAATGGATACAACTCCCACTCACAGGTAAAATAAAACCATAAGAGAAGTAGGGTTTTAAAATAATCATGGTTAAATGCATCCAGTTATCCTCTGACCCTATTTAATCAAGTCCCTTCCCAGGAATTATCGGAAGACCAGCATCCTCTTCCAGGTTGCAGCTCTCTCCCTCAAACAGCTTGTTGAATTCTTTTTTCCCCTACTTCCCAACTTCTCTCTAAAACTCTCCTATTGGCCTCTGGCTTTTATATGTTGAAAATAGTATGTTCTCTTGTAACTCTGACCAATCAGGAGGGTTGACCTTTGCCCTGAATGTCTATCTGTTGAGTCGCAGTGTTCTTTCTCTGACCTTTCTATGTTATTTTTTCCCTGACCTTTCTACATTTTTTTCCATAGCAGACTTTTCAGCACCACAATCAAAACAAAATCCTTCTACAGACTTATTTTTTTCAAACCTTTCGTTGAACTTACTGCCTAGTAATTTACCTGTACTTTTGTAGACAATCTGGTACTGAGCCCTCTGTCATCGCTTGGCTTCTTGATTCCAATAAACATTAACTAAATATTTGTCATTTAACCCCATAAAACCTAAACCAAACTCTATACAGGGACATTTTTTTTTTTTTGCATTAAAGAAATCCTTTATGGCTGCTGTGGAATGCCTGTACATAGCAGATGATTCAGGCACGTACCCTATGCTACAGTACACACCTAGGTTACATAGAACACTGGCCAAAATTGATGGTCTTACCATCATCTGATATGAATGGAGAGTATGCTCTAGAACTCACCCTCATCTATGGGTGTGAAGTATTGAGAAGTTTAATAGTGGCGAGCAAGCTGTTTTTCAGAAAAGATTGTTTACCATTCACAAGGAACCTTTGGCGAGCTTCAGAGGAATCTTTGGAGTCCCTGGAACACAGTTCAAAATCCACTGACGTACACCTACAAATTCTTTATCCTATTCATATACACACATATGTTGCACATCTAGGCTACAAACATGCATGTATGCATGCACGCATAGCATATATATTTACCTAACAACAGCCCTGTTGGCTCTTCCCTCTTCTTTCTTGGTGTTGTGGAAAGGAATGGATTTTGTCTGAAGGCTAGGAATTCTGTAGGATTATGTATTTCCTTCTACTGTGTCAGCTCTTAAAGCAAGGCGAAATAGTTATTTGTGCTTTTGGCTATGTCCCATTCTTTCGAGCTGTAGAGTTTTCCTCCACCAATTTTGAGATGCAGAATATCCCCCTATATTTTTAAGGCTGTGGATTTCCTCTCTCCCTTTCATAGATTTCCTTTCTGTTCCTTTCAAGACAGTGTTATAGTGTTGACACACACAGTATTATTAGTAAAATGTTTCTAATACCCTTTGACAGTCCAGAGCTGATATTCTTCTTACATTCAGCCTTTTCTTTTGAAAAGGTCAGGCTATTCTTTTTTTTATTATTATTGTGTGTGTTTCTTTTTCAAAAGGACAGAAACAGAAGGGTGTATTACTGGTAACAGTTATAAAATCATAGAACTTATGGAGTTGGCAGCCATCTAGTTTGGTTCTTTATGCTAAAGCTGAATCTGTACAAGATCTCCAAATTAGTCTGTACTACTGACATTAAAAGCAACTTTTCAAAAAAACACCACCCCCACCCCCGGACCAGCTTTCAGAAATAGGAGGGATTCCATTTTGGTGAATAATATCAAACCATTCCAAATGGATTTTACCCATTGCTTAGGCCATAGGATTTTTTTTAACAAAAACAAATTCAGCATTCCATTACCTTATGGAAATGAATGAATGGGGAAAGTTATTAAGTGAAATCCCTTCCCATAGTAATACAATGGTCATTGTGAGAGAGTGAAGTGTGTCTTCCATTTGGTATGTGCAAGAATGCACATGCTGAGCTTAAATCACTCATTCTCCTTTATTTTGGATATGAAAACACAGTACAATCCCTATTCCTTTGTCTGAACTTGGCAGGAGTTTATAATTTATTTTAATTGATTGCTTACACATAGTGATAGCAGCAGGAAAAGTAGGTGCACATTGCCAAAATATGCTGTTAACACAGACTGGGAAAGCCTTGCATTTTGGCAAAACCCTCAAATTAACAATGCTGAACCTAGTTGCCCTATAATTCTTGTGTGTGACATATATTGCAAATTCCTGGTCAATCAGGAAACAAGTAGATTTTTTAAATTTCTTTTATTATTTTTGCCAGATCGTTGTCAATGCAGGTTTTTTTCTTTTGTATGTAGGTGCTGTTTCTGCCTGTCAATAAAAGCAAATGTAAAACTGTATACAAGTAATGTGAGTGGCTCATAGAATCATAGAATAGTAGAGTTGGAAGGGGCTTATAAGGCCATCAAGTCCAACCCCCTGCTCAATGCAGGAATCTACCTTAAAGCATCCCTGACAGATGGTTGTCCAGCTGCCTCTTGAATGTGTCTAGTGTGGGAGAGCCCACCACCACCCTAGGTCATTGGTTACATTGTCGTACTGCTTTAACAGTCAGGAAGTTTTTCCTGATGTCCAGCCGGAATCTGGCTTCCTGTAACTTGAGCCCATTATTCCGTGTCCTGCACTCTGGGATGATCAAGAACAGATCCTGACCCTCCTCAGTGTGACAACCTTTCAAGTATTTGAAGAGTGCCCCCGATCTTCTCTTCTCCAGGCTAAACATGCCCAGTTGTTTCAGTCTCTTTTCATAGGGTTTTGTTTCCAGACCCGTGATCATCCTCGTTGCCCTCCTCTGAACACGCTCCAGCTTGTCTGCATCCTTCTTGAAGTGTGGTGCCCAGAATGCAATACTCAAGATGAGGCCTAACCAGGGCCGAATAGAGGCAAGAAGTACCTCACGCAATTTGGAAGCTATACTTCTATTAATGCAGCCCAAAATAGCATTTGCTTTTTTTGCAGCCACATCACACTGTTGGCTCATATTCAGGTTGTGATCTACAACAATTCCAAGATCCTTCTCATTTGTAGTATGGCTGAGCCAAGTACCCCCCATCTTGTAACTGTTCATTTGGTTTCTTTTTCCTAGATGTAGAACTTGGCATTTATCCCTATTAAATTTTATTCTGTTGTTTTTAGCCCAGCGCTCCAGCCTATCAAGATCACTTTGAAGTTTGTTTCTGTCTTCCAGGGTATTAGCTATCCCACCCAATTTTATGTCATCTGCAGATTTGATAAGCGTTCCCTGCACCTCCTCGTCCAAATCATTAATAAAAATATTGAAGAGCACTGGGCCCAGGACTGAGCCCTGCATTACCCCACTCGTTACCTTCCCCCAGTTTGAGAAGGTACTGTTGATAAGCACTCTTTGAGTCCGATTCTGTAGCCAACTGTGGATCCACCTAATAGTTGTGCCATCTAGCCCACTTTTAGCTGGTTTGTTAATCAAAATATCATGGGGCACTTTGTCAAAAGCTTTGCTGAAGTCAAGGTATATTACCTCCACTGCATTCCCACAGTCCACAAGGGAGGTTACCTGATCAAAATATGAGATCAGATAGCCTGGCAGGATGTGTTCTTCACAAATCCATGTTGGCTTCTAGTAATCACTGCATTGTTTTCAAGGTGCTTACAGATTGACTTCTTTATAATCTGCTCCAAAAATTTCCCAGGGATGGATGTCAGACTGATTGGTCTGTAGTTCCCAGGTTCCTCCTTTTTGCCCTTTTTGAAGGTAGGGGCAATATCATTTGTTCCCACATGGATGAGAAGAAAAGGTATGTGTCAGTGGGCTTTATGAGCTTTGGCAACCCTTCAGTCACATCTCTAATCTGTGCTCCAGGGAGACAGCATACCTGGCAACTCCATGGGTCTTCACGACATACTTGGGTTTCAATCCAATGCAGCAGGGAGTCTCCCACAACGACAACTCTTTTCTTCTTCTTAGTCGACTGATGTTCTGCCTCTTGTTCACTGTTGCATGGGGTTCCCTGTAATTCTTCCTCTGCAGGCTGTCCCCCAGTCTCATCTTCCAGTAGCTGAAAGCAGTTGCATAGCTCTAGTGTTTCCACTGGTGCAGAATGTCTTCTAGTTCTTCTGTTCCTAATTGTCAGTCTTTTCCAGGGAGTTTCCTCTTCATTGGCTTTCCTCACCTCAGCACTCTCCACTTCTGCTTCAGCTTGCTGTTGCTCTTCAATCTCTTGTGCTTCTTGTTGGTGTTGCAGTTCCACCATTCAGTCTAAGAACTCCTTGCCTTCTCTTATTCCTTGGAGGGTGGAAACTCGCTGCTCAAGTCCTCTGAGTTTTTCTTCCAATAGTGTAACCAGCTTGCACTTGTTGCAGGGATACACCATGTTGTTCTCAAGCAGGAGCACAAACATTGCACACACTTTGCAGGTCACCACCACTAGAGACTCCTTTCTGTCCATATTCTCTATTTTTGTTTTGTCTCTTCCTTTCTGATTGTATTGGAATTGCCTGTGCTTTGTCCTGTCCTCTCTGAAGGTACACAACAAAGTCCCCTACTTTATGAGTGTGACTTAAGAGGTGAAAAATTTGTTAAGAATCACCCCTGCCAAACTCCTGTTTGTTCCCCCTGTTCACTCGCTCTCTGGGAGCTGGCTTCCTTTTGTAGCTTCTAATCCAACTGGGGCAGCTCCTCTTCTCTGCTTCTGCTCAGCTTGGAGTCAGGAATCAGAATGAGACTCCCTGCCCACTCAGCTGCTGAAAGCAATCAGGCCACACCCCTTCAGGCCCTGCAGCAACTCTCAGGACATGACCCTTGACTCAGCACTCAGGAGCGCATGGCAACCACACAGCCTCCTGGATTTACTTGAGGCCTCTCTTCTCCTCCTTGCCTTGGTCTCCTCTTCCACTACACTCTCCTCTTCCATTACACTCCCCCTGACAAATTCCTGTTTGCTCACTCTGATCATTCACTCTCTGGGAGCTGGCTTCCTTTTGTAGCTTCTAGTCCAGCTGGGGCAGCTCTTGTTCTCTGCTTCTGCTCAGCTTGGAATCAGTCCTTTCCATATTTTTTTGCAATCCACATATTAACAAGAAATAGGACCGCATACAGTGTACTACATTCTGTCAATATGCCAGCAGCATTTTGGAGTGATGTTTTTGCATATCTAACGAGAAAGAATATACCACTTCATTTCGTGTGCCTTTATGCATTCTGGCAAGGAGTAAATGAAGTTAATAACAAGTTAAGGAACCCTGCCACTCTGTATTATAGAAGAAGCTTCCTGTACATAACAATATAAAATTGGCTGTGGTTGAGAATGTTGTATTTAGCATTGCAAATTAGGCTGCTGTCTTCTTCCTACTGAGCTGCTCACTGATGATCTGGAATACCTTATTTTCTATGGAATTTTCCCAGGTGCTTTACAAATTAAAATTCTAAAGGGACTTCTGAAAGGCTGTAGCCAAATGAATTGCATTAGTTTGTGATATAGGTAGAATTGCCAGGTGCAAAATGGAGCCAACCTTTTCTAGCCTGCAGACTTCCATTGTCACTTCAGCACTCACCTGAAGCTTTGGGATAAAACCTTGATTTATGGGAAGCTTATACAGAGCTGGCACAGAGATGAATGACATACAAAAATGATGACAATCACTACCTTATATAAAAGAGTGCACCATCTGAATTACTTTTACTTATCAAGGTACCTGTGCTCTTATATAGGGGGATCCTTTATTATCCTGCTGTCCTTTCTACTTTCTGTCCCCCTGTTATGGAAAATATATATGTAATTAGTGATTTGTCGATTCTTCTGAATTTGTAATCATACTAATGCAGATTGGCTAGGCTTTTTACAATTTAGAAGCAAGTTGACAAATGGGCCTGGCATTCTGCTATATCGCTGTCCTTTCTGGTTGTGACAAATTAAAATGGATTACATGATTTGATTTTCATGGAGGGTTTGTTCATGCATGGCCACTTTGGAATCACAGACTTCCATGACTGATGGAGGTTTTTAGTTACTTATTGTTTCTGTTCTTGTTAGAAAGCTACACAAAGAAAATTCTGTTCTCTAGAAAGCAGCATGGGAAGGATGAGGAAGGAGAAATGACACAGAGAGCAGGTTCAACAATCACTGCAGCCCGCCATGGCTTATTTAAACCATACTGGGTGTGTGCTGGCAGCCATTTTGAATATTCAATCCCTTCAGGGGGGAGTTGCCATGGCTTGTTGTGGTGTCTGTACCCGGGTGGCAGAGGCTGAGAATTAAACAACCCTTAAATAACCCATAGTCTGTTGTAGGGTTTTTCCTTTGGGGTTAGCAGCATAAAGCTTTCCATCTACAAGCATAGATACTTTAAAATTATAATAACAACAAGAGAGAAATGCAATAGCTACATTTACTTCTGAATCTGATCACATGATTTAAGAACATGCATTTTACCATATACAACATGATTTAAAAGCTAGGCAAAAGGCCTGCCATATTGTTTTATTGGGTCACTCTGTAAAATAATAATAATAATAATTTTAGGTCCCCAATTTGTTTTTCATTTTTAAAGGTTATTTTTATTACTATATTGTGTGCACATACATAATAATAACATAACAAACATTTTTAAAGGGAAAAAAAAGATTACATCTATAATTACATAAAATTATAGTCTTTTCATGCTGCTCTGGCCAGTACTAGCCTTAGACTTTTCCACCCCTGCTATAAGTCAAAATTATCCCCGTCTTTTAAAATTTAAAGTATTTTTTTGAAATCACATAAACAACACACACACACACACACACACATCCATTTTTATTTGATATTAATATCTAAAACATGACAATAGATTCCAGTTGACTGTAGAAGGCTTCCTTCTATCAGTCCTTGCTTAGCATCATTTTCTGAGATACATGCACCTTATTCTTCTCTCAGTATGATGAACCCTGTTTAAGCTATATTTCAGAAGATGTGAAAAAGCTGTGGGCACATGAAGAAAATTAGCATAATCAGGAAAACAACAGATAAAAAGGAAGAGAAAGAGATAGTGATTTGCCCTGATGCTAGCAGTTCAACAATACCATTGCCCTTAGATTGCTGCAGTATGTCTTGTGGGAACAGCCAATTTGATCATATGCATGTCGATAATTTCCCAGAACAAAAAACAGGATAGAAGCACACCCCCAAAAAAGAATGCAGAAAGAGAAACTAGTTGTAAAGCGTACCAACAATTAAAATATATTTCAGGCCAACGTCTCTCAGAATGATAAATTCTTTCTTCAGGAGCAAAAACATAGCACAAGAAAGATACCCACCATTTCTGCAAGCTGAAGCAGTTTGTTTTCAGAATATGAAAGCCTAAGTCTGCTCTTGAAGAAGGAACTTACTATTGCAAAACACGTTGGACTACAACACTTACTCAACCTTCCAATAATCATATTTGAAATATCATTAATATTATCTTTGAGAAGGGCTGCCGACACCAGTTAAAGTCAACAGTATCGACTAATGCATCTTACATGAACCAATGGTCTGACTTGGCACAAGGTAGCTTCTTATGTACCATATGTTTATATGGAATGGAACTTGAGTGAAACATCATGACTTACCATATTTTACTCAAGTTTGATGCCAAATGGGAATATTAATTTTTTTCCATACAGGATTATTTTGAGGGTTAGTAAATGTTGTGTAGTGAGTGCAAGACTGACCAGACATTCAAACCCAAATCTGTAGGATACAAGTACATCATTTAAGCTACTGGGCATTTCTGGTTGTGAGCACATATATGCCATGCTACCTATTTCTATTGTGAACACAAATAAGGAACTATGTATGATGGCCTGCCTATGTACTGGAAGGTGAGTACTTGGATTGACCTGAATAATGCCCTATATGTACATTGATGGTGCTAAATAAATAAATAAATATGAGCCAGATATGGTGGTAAGAAATTGTAAAGTCATGATACCAATATCTGTGTGGTGTAACTTTCTAAAATAAGATTAAATTCATAAATGATGTGCATGTTCATTTGGAAGTAAGCCACTATATTCAGTGGTGCTTATTTACAGGTAAATGTGCATAGGATTGCAGTGCAGCGTAGCGTAACTTACTTAGAAGCAAGTACTATTTAAAACAATGAGATTTACTTCTGAGTAAACATTGTTATTACAACCTAAGTGTTCCATCTATGTGAATCTATGTGAATACATCACTCAACATACATACCATAATTAAAATATCATTTGCTTTAATATTGGCTAGTATTGTGCTTCACAACAGTCCCTTGTTTTGATATTGCAACAAAATGAAGCATATTTGAAACAGAGTATTTCCCCCTTTCTTCTCTTGTTTAAAAATGTTTTTTTCAGCTGCCTAAATGTCATTTTTACGTATTTCTAAAAATGCAGGATTTAAGGGGTTGGATCTGGAGGTGCCCTTCTACTCGCTGCTAGCCATAAGTGGAGAGGCTTTCCTCTACTTAAAGAAGAACTTTGCATGAGAAAAGAGAACTGAAAATTTGCGAAGTGCTACTTTTAGTATAGTGGTTGGCAACCTGTGGCCCTCCAGATGTTTTGGCCTGTAACTTCTAAATCTGACCTAGCCAGCTAAGCCAATGGTGAGGGATGATGGGAGTTGTAGGCCAAAACATCTGGACCGCAAGGCATTGCACAATCTTTTGTATAAGGTTGTGTACTTCATCTTAAAATGTGGCCTTGAATTAAGTCCATGTTGCAGGAAATCCAGATTCAGATTGTTTATTTTGGTTGTAGACCAGCACATGTTGCATGAAATCTTCTGCTAGTTATTTCTCAAGAGCGCCACTGACAGAATTTCTTCCACTCACATATTTCATGTGTTATTATAAAACTTTAATATGTTTCAGTAAAAGCTGCATGTATGTAACCTTGTTCATTATTAACAAACAAGTTTAACACATAATACCTTGGGTCATGAATAATGTGAACTTGAAAAGTAGCATTTTTCTAGTTGTTGATTAATGATTGACCTGTACTCCCCAGCCTATGTTAATAACTTGCAGTGCGTTAAGATAAGGAATCTCCACTCCATTTAAGAATCGAAATTACATTCCTATGTAAGCTGACAATAAAGACCAACCAGTTTTCAAGTTGATATATGCATTGCAAAGGAATTGAAGTCGTAGGAAGTACTTCAAATGGAGAAAGTGGATCCTGTGCATGTTTCCTGCTATTATAGCAGCAGGATTAGAGCAAGGACATGTGGGCTGTAGAAAGAAAGAAATACGGAAAGAGTTAGGATTGACCTTATGTTGAGAAATGGAGATGAGTAATTAAAATAACTTGTAAGAGTAAGAGGCTTGGTTTTGATTTGAAGAAATAACATTTCTATTTTGGTGTTGTTGGGAATGTTTCCAATATTTCAGCACTTCTGTTTCTTAAGAGTCTTCCTTACTAAGTGGTTGTTCATAGTCAGTGGGTTTCCTGGTGTTAGTCAGCATCATGTCTAATGGGTCCAAAGACCAATCCATTACCTGTTTGCTTCCATGGTCTTACCAGTGAAGATATTTCCAATAAAATATAGGTAACTTTCCCCTTCTTATTCTGTGTGGACAACACAGACAATATCTTAAATTACTGTGATGTTTGTCAATGTGAGGGATGAACAAAATGTACAAGTACAAACATTTTGGGCTGTAACTAAAAAAAAAGCATAACAGGATAAGCATATAATCAATTACTTATCTGAAGCTCTTATCAACACACTGTGAAATTAGCTTTAACTGACAGAAGAAGAGGATCTTTAAGGCTTATCTGTTAAAGATCATATGGGGCTAGTTCATTTGTAGTGAAGAAACATAAAAAAATTGTAACAATTTTCAGAGGGATAGCCAAGTTAGTCTGTGACAGTAAAACTACACATTCTTGCATAAGCTTTCATAGACCCTGTTCACAAATGCTTATGCCAGAATAAATGTGTTAGCCTTTAAGGAGATTTTAAGAGGCACAAGAGTTTTTGTTATTAAAAAGTTGCCCATCCATGACTTATGATAAGAGCATTGTTTTTCATTGTTTATATTTCCAGTTCCTTGGAAACATCATGGTTGCTGATTACCCATTAGGGATTTGTTTGTAGTCATAAAGGCAGCTATGCTGCTACAATAGATTTCCTTCTCAAATAGAAACATAGGGCTATTTCATAAAATTGATGCGAGGCTAGTGACAAAATATGTTTGTCTTTCAGATCCCCAGCTCAAGGGTATAGTGACCAGGTTATATTGCAGGCAAGGCTACTACTTGCAAATGCACCCCGATGGAAGTCTGGATGGAACCAAGGATGACAGCAGTAATTCTAGTAAGTGATTGCACTAGGAAACTATTCAACTCTCTCACACTTGCTGTTCAGTTAACCATTTCATGATGTACATGCATGCATCATTGTTGTTTTCTCATGGCTTTGGTTGTTTTCTGATGTGCATTTTTGTAAAAGTTGTTGTTGGAGACATTTAGAAGGGGGGAAAACTGCTTCATAATTATGAATGAGAAGAAGCATCTGATTTCAGGAAAACACTGAAGCTACCCATTGGAAACCTAAGACCTGTTTCATATTGACCAATCTTGTTTCAAACATAACTAAAATACTTGCTAATTTGGTAAGAAACCCATTTCCGCAAACCAGTTTCAGCAGAGTCTAGTCATATCCTACTCATATCCGGTAATGGGCAGCTCTCTTGAGATATTGCTAAGCATACCAGGTGTTTAGTAGTTATTCTTATAACAAGAAGAAAGACTTCCAGAAGCAACACTGCTATAGGACAGAGGACTATTTTAATATTTCATGGATAATTCTTCCCCAGCCAGACTTTGGCAAAGGATTTGAGGTTTGTATGCACAATTTTGATGGTAATTCACTGCTGTATTTCTAAAGAATTCTGGCATGGAGAATGGCGCACATCTCAAGCGTGCTATGTTTTCAGAAATTCCCTAGCCTTGGTAGAGCTGTGCAGTCCTGTCCACAGGCCTAGTCCACAGCTGCCTAGCCTTGAGTACAAGAGAGCTGTTTCAATTCCTAAGCACAGCCGGACCCAACTGTGTGATAGCTGAGCCAGCCTCTTTCTATATCCCCCCAGGCAATGGCATATGCCTCCTTTCTCAGCCCAGTGTTGCATTCATATCCTGTTTTGGGGGTTCTCACAGACATGTGACTGCCACTGTTAGGAACAGGACACTGGTTCAGATGGACCCTTATTCTACTCCAGCAATGCTGTACTTATGTTGTTGTGATGGGGCCAGAGGGCTCAGGGACTTTACAGATTTCTCATACACAAGGCCACGGAGCCTACCTCTGTAAGCGAGGCTCAAGGACTGCTCAGCTCCCCATGCCTTAGGCTAGGTAAATTCCCACATCCCCACTCCACAGGAAATAGACATGATTGGATTTCTGGCGAAAGACCATTTGATTGACCCACAGTCTTTGCTAAGGTCATACTGATCCAATCGGCTTACATCTTTGCTTAGATGCCTTTACAAAGGCCTAAGGGGACACAAATGGTGCAGGTAGAATAAAGCATTCCTGCAATTTTTTTTCAAAGTATATGTGTGCATTACTTCTTAGAATTTGAGAACTTTACAATGCTAATTTGTTCAATGAAAATGGTTAACTGAAATAAGCTGGAATAAAATTACCAAATAAATAAATAAATAAATAAGGTTTGGGTATCAGAATCTGTGTGGTTAACATTCATCTGCATTTTTCTAGTACTTCACTCATGAATAAGATTGACCATATTAGCATTCAGACTGAGCTGACAAATAATTTCAGATTACTCCAGTCACCCTTTTAAGAAGAGAGAGAGAGAGAGAGAGATCTTTAAAAAGACATCTGTATTTCCCGCCAGCACTTTTTTTTAAATTCTAAATGTCCTTAAATATAAAGAAGCACCTTTCCATGAAGAGGTGAGCTGGCCAGTACTATTCTCTGCTGTATCTGTTAGGGTGCATGTGGAACCTCACATGGTGTCTGCTTCAACATTATCTTGCCCCAAGGAAGCAGTGCAGAGCTGTGTAGATACCCCTCATTTGCCATTAAATGCGAGACATCTCCTTTATTGTATTAAACACTTGAGGGCCTAGTCTGGTTCCCATATGATGGGTGGCAATCTGGGTCATTGCTCCATGCTCTCTTTTCTGTTTTGAAAAGTGGATTTCTTAAAATGCCATTCTCAATGCTTCCCCTTTGCTGTGCTGGAATCGCTGCTTCCATGTATCTCTGTGGGCTACTCTAGAGTTTGGAGAATGGCTGTACATGAAGGAGGGTCATACATTAGGATGGAAAACAGACGTTGCATCCATTGGCATAGGTTAGGCAGGTGGATGGGCATCTTGGCAAACAGTTACTCCAGTGTGCATACACAGATGAATCACTAACCATTCATGAGCAGCTGGGGTCAAATACTGATCCTGATCAATTTAATATTTTACTAATATTAGAGACAGTATTTACAGTGGTGTTTGCATGAGTCTTCCCTGAATTTATGTAATGCTATTCAGATAAAATGCAGACTGCTAAACATACATATAAGATTAATGGTTAATAAGCTTTTTATTTGCAGAGATTCAGCAACCTGCTTCAGTCACTATCAGCTTTAAAAATCTAATTTCTATAGTGCAATGAACCTTAGTTGCCCTTAAACTGCCAATCTATGTTCTTTCTTAGTTGTCTTCAAATCCCACAAAGGATTAATAAATGAATGTAGTTTGTCATGGGTGAAATACCCGCAATGAGCTGTGGACATATTGTCTGAACCTGGTCTTGGGTAAATGTGCATAGGATTTTAGCAACTGCTATTTAAAAACTATCTATTGATCTATCGATCTGTCATCACAAATAGAATATATAAAATGCCATAATGTAGGTTTTTACACCTGCAAAATAATTTGTACATTACTTTGATGTTTTTCTTTGCTTGCCTCTAACAGATCTTCTTTATTTTTACAGCATTGTTCAACCTTATACCAGTGGGACTTCGAGTTGTCGCTATCCAGGGTGTAAAAACAGGCTTGTATATAGCCCTAAATGGAGAAGGATTCCTTTATACATCAGTAAGTAGTATGCCACGACTATTGGTTGTAAGTCACTCTTCTGCAATAAGGCAGATCCAGTTCATGGAAAAAATCTGACAATTTAAAAGAATGAAGCATACGATGATACTATGTGTGGATTCTAAATACTTCAGAGTTTAATAAAAGGATCAAAACTTCATATAAGATTTTTAGACTGATGTCTTGGAACCATTGCAGGGCATGTCATGTTTGTCATGTGGAAACCGCTGCAACAATGTGCTTTCCAGCACTACAAAAGTAGTATCAGAAGGTCTGGACCACATAGGAAGAGCCCATGCTGGTGCAATGACGAGTCACAGCATAGATTGCTTCAATGTGGCCTGAGGCTTCTGTTGTTACCTTTGTGATGTGGGGAGGAGGTGTGCTCTATCAGCTCCCATGCAGCAGCGAAACATGTAAGGGCCCTGTTAATTACAGTAGATGCATTTAAGGCAATGGTTGGTTGACTTTGTTTAATATGACTATATAATACTATGACTACAGGCATATAGTTTAGAATCCAAATGTTTTTGATATCCTGTTTTTATTTGCGATGTTACTGCCTCACGGATTCAGATAATTCATAGCGGAGGTGTAGATAAATAGATATGTTCAGATAGAGTGAATATGGAATTCCAAAGAAGAGATATAAGGCATGTATATACACCAGCCCTATATCCTGGGGTAGTCCCTGGATCGTCCCTGTGCATCCAAATGACCAGGAATTTCCCCCGGGATATAGGGAATTGTGTAAAACCATTTTTTTCGGTCCTGGGACCATCTCGCGGAGCACAGGCCGTGTGGCCGCTGCTCCCAGGTTGTCCCTTTTTACAGGGCGTTTGAAATGGGCATGGAGCGGCACGGGGGTAGTCTGTGCCCATTGGGGGTAGGGAGCAGGTTCGTTGTTGTTTTTACCTTCTTTTGCTCATCGAAAAAACTGGCGGCAGTGACGTCCTTCTGGGATGCCGCACAGCTGTCAAGATGGTGGGGGAGGATCATGGAAGCTGTTAAGTCCCTCCCTCCCTCTACACCCTGTGGTGTAGACATGCCCATAGTAAATTCAGGTAATGATGTATTTTGGTTAAAAAAGGTTGGGTGATGCTGTGTACACATTATTCTACATTCTTTTAATTATATAGTATTTGAAGATGATGGATATTCCCCAAGGATGTAAATGTAATTGTTGAAGGCAAGAAAACTTTCCTGTTAATAAGCAGTAGACAAGATCCAGCCACACTGAATCACACTGGAGTCCTATCAATTTCAATGGGAGAGATTTGAGCACACGCTTGCCTTTTCCATTGAAATCAATGGAATTCCAATGTTCCATTCCAACGGAATTCCATTTTGACTAGACTGTTCCAATATTTTGTGCAGAAAAAAATCATTAGCTAAGAATTGAAAGCATATATTACCATGATTCAGAAATATATTCAAATATAAATGTAAACCACCAGTTCCTTAAAAGACAAAAGAAACGACACATAGCAAAAAGTACTCCTGGGAGTTAATTACCCTGGAGCATGATGTAGCCCAAGGTTGGGTTCATTTAATTTCCATTGAGTTCAGTGAGAAATATTTAATGAGTTGAGTGTACTTAACTCTCCCATTGAATTAAAAATACTTAATTTTGGTAGTAAGGTACCCTGTGGCAACGATCCAACTGCAGGAACACAGCAGCATATCACTGATAGTCTCATTAAGGCTTTGTGCATGTAGGACCTGCTGCTGGTTGGGTCCATGCACTGCGGACACAGCACATGTTTATTCAGGCAAATCCATGCACAGCGGCCTGGATCGAGGTTGTTAATGCCCCTGGCTGGATCATAGTGTTCTCTATTAGAGGAGGTGCTTGATATGTCATTATGCTTTTTATATATCTTCTCTGAAAAGCTGCCTTGAGTTACCAACATGATGATTTATTTAATTAGGAGGAATTCGAGACATGTTATCAAGCTCGTGGTACCCTGAAGAAAAATATTCTGTTTGTTTTGAATAGATGACAGTGCTCTGAAAGTTAATTAGGGAGAAATGTTCTTATAACTGAAATGTCATCAAGAAAGAAAAGATTATTGTACAGCACCTCTCTGTCATACATTGAAGCATGGCATATGGAACATCTGTGTTCTTTCGTACAACACTAAATGTGTGTCATAGAAAAACTGCAACATAAAAGTGTACACTATCTCAAGGCTGTAGAAGACCTGAACTGTTCCTATGGTGGCTTCAGTTCCATTATATTGCGTATGTGCATATATATGTATTTGTAAGCTTGTATAAATAAAACAATTACTTTAGCAAAGTGGCATCAAGATTTTCTACATGGTAGAGTTGGGAACAATGTCTGTGTATGCAGTTTTTCATCCATATTATTACAGTTTTTTCCATCATTTGTAGAGTTAAGGAAGAATTTCCCAACGCTTCTGAAACCAATCCTACTGAAATCAATGTAACCACTGTCATAGTAAGGCAGTACTTGAATGTATATTGTGTGTGCATATGAGCAGATGCTTTACATTTTAAAAGTTGCTGTTTCACTGGCCAGGGATTCCTTAGAGAGAATGGCTCAATCTTGTGTTGTCTGTGTACAGACAACACAATAACCAATGGTGATTTAAATATTGATGGTTGGTTATTTAACCCACCGTGGGTTATCGTGTTGTAGAAAGGGATTTTTTTAATTAGTGGTTGGTTATTTGGTTGAAATAACCCATTCAAAGAACGAACGCTGTGCAGATTTGGTTATCATGTTGTGTGGTGGGCACCATTGGTTATTTCATTGGCCACTGAGTCACAAGGCAAGAGCAGTCAAAGCAGTCTAATCCAGCCAGCAGGATAGTTTTGCAGCAGCAATTGCTGATAGGATACTAGTGGGAGGACTGAGAGGGGAGAGAGGGCGGAGTATGAGTGAGTCAATTCAACACTGATCCTAATCCACACACAGTTGATTATTATCACGTTGTGTGGGAAGTACCCCCCTAGATAAACAACTGTCAAGGTGATTATTACCCGACTATTGACAATTGTGTTGTCTGAACACAGCCAGTGCCTCACTAAGTAAAAGGTAAGTGCATGTTGTGGTCAAAAATTTTTTTCTTTTCTTTTCAAGAGAAGTGTAGCATAGTTGGAAATATAAAAACTAGATGTAACTAAAATAATAATGATGCTCTTTCTTTAAAAGAGTCTGCAATATCAAAAGAGCAATAAAATATGCGTTGAAGGCTCCGGTTATTGTTTAAGACCCATGCACAAAGTATTGTTAAGTGGTATATTTTGGATTTCTGAGTGCAGAGTTTAATATTCTGAATTTAGAATGCAGAAAACATGGGTGGATTAACAAAGCCAGTAGAAACTGGAGTGTGTCTCAGGCCACAGCTAGACTTAAGGTTTATCCTGGGATCATCCAGGGTTCACCCCTGCCTGAGCACTGGATCCCCTATGTGTCACCTAGATAAACAGGTTTGACCCCTGGACAATCCAGGGATAAACCTTAGGTCTAGCTATGGCCTCAGTGTTGGTGGTGTACTGAAATGCTACTACCAATGGGACCACAGTAATTGAATACTTCAGTGAGTCATAATCCTGAGAATCCACAGTAGTCAACAAGACTTGTCCTTAATCTGAGTGGATACTCTAGTGTGCACATACTATGAAATCCATGGAGCCTTATATGCAAACGACTCACTTATCTATTTGTAAAAAGATAGAAGTTGTGTGCATTGGATCATTCTTCATTCTTGTCCTCTGTGTTATGAGCAAAACATTTTCCAGAGGGGAAGCACCTGAAAGCTTATGCCATAATACATTTGTAAGTCTCAGAGTGCATCAAAATATTTATCGTGGTGCCTGTTTTTGTTCTTATAAGACCACAGATCAAAAGGAAAATGTACTGGGCAAGATCTATCATTCATTGTTCTCACACAACTCCCATTTATTTCTCAGGGGTGATGGTCATGGTTTGAAGGAGCACTGAACTTGTAGTACTCAAAAATGATGAAATATTACCCTCAGGGGAAAAACTCATTTTTCATTATTATGGATCAATGAATGTAGATCACAGCCTTATCAGTAGGGTTCCTATACCTTTGGTAGTGAGTCTGCTATTTTTTATATTTCTGTATTTTCTTAATACTTTATATTCTGTGTTTTAAAATATTGTTCAAAGCAACTTACTAAGTGGATCTCAGTCCATTTTTATCAAGTAGTTGTAACGTTGATTTTTACATTGTATGTCACCTTAGGTATCTATGGGCAGAGAAATTATTTATAAATTATGGGGCTTATATTCCTATGCACTTACCTGGCAGAAAGCCCCATTGGACATGGTAGGACTGATTTCCTGGTAAACATGCCACACTTGGTGTCACACTGTAAGAAGGACTGGGAGAAACTACAGTGTTTCCAGAAGAGGGCAACCAGGATGGTCATGAGAAGTTTAAGGGAAAACATGATAGCTGTCTTCAAATATCTGAATGGATGTTGCATGGAAGCAGATTTGGGCTAAACTTTAGGAGAACCTTCCTAATGGTAAGAGCTCTTTCTACGGTGAAACACACTGTCTCAGGATGTTTCTGGCCTTTGCTGGAGGGATTTAAGCAAAGGCTGGGTGGGCATGCTGTTGATGTAAGTTTCCTGCACAAAGCAGGGGTTTGGACTAGATTTATTATTATTATTGTTGTTATTATTATTATTATTATTATTATTATTATTTCTATACTGCCTCATAGCTGAAGCTCTCTGGGTGGTTTACAAAAGGTTAAAACATTAAAAACGCTATGCAAAATTTAAAAGCATAAAAACCATATGATAATATACACAAAGACAACATACATCTAAGTGTAAGAATCCTCCTCTTCTGTTGTCCTCCAAAGCATCCTGTATTCAGATAAGTGTTGTCTTTGAACATGGAGGTTACACATACTCACCTTGACTAATCATAGAATCATAGAATAGTAGAGTTGGAAGGGGCCTATAAGGCCATCGAGTCCAAACCCACCCACCCCCACTCAGTGCAGGCCATTGATAGAATTCACCTCCATTAATTTTTATAGCTATCTAAGTGAGTGGCCAACATCCCCACTTGTCTCTGAATTCAATGTTACTTATGTATTATGTGAAGAAGTCGCTTCTTTCATCTGTCCTGAATGTATTGCCAATCAATCTCATTGTAGCTAAAAGTCTGTGATTTTATTATTGTGTTACATAGGAATAGATGAAAGATGAGGATGAGGATTTTGATTGTAAAGTTATATATCACAGAACTGCAATGTGGATGGGCTGGAAGAGATCCCACTTCTCTTTATCTATATATTAACATGCAATAGAATTAATTCTAATCACTTTCAGCTAGAAAAGAATACTACTGATATGCTGCCTGCACGATAGAGATATAATTTGGATGCTGCACACTGTCTGGGACACTTGACTTGCAGCAGATAAGTGACAGATATGGGACTAGAACTAGAAGTGTTGACATATTTTGAGAGAAGCAGTTTTCACATCATTTTCAACTAGGACCAGAGGTAGAAAGGCTTGAAATCCTGTGGGAAATCCTGTCCATGAAAACTATTTCACCACTTTGCAAGTCCCCGCATTTTAGGTGTATACACAGTACTTGCGTTACATGTATAACCAACTTATAGTTTTCAAAATCCAACTTTAGCCAAGTGAATAGCAAATGTGCTTGCTATATTTCAGTATTTTGGCTAGGTCCTAGAGGTTTCTCATTAAAAAACGAAAAACGAAAAGAAACCCCTCAGTTTTTGAAGCCATACATCTTTCTCTCCATCAACTACTAGAGATAGGAAGATATTTGAGAGCTTGTGCAGTACAGTATAGCAGCTATAAGCTGTGAACTAGCAAGTTCCCATTTCAGATATAAACTGGTTAGGTAGCCTTAGGCAAGTTACTGGATTAAAGCCTTAAGGGAGGCCATGGGCTTTTCTATATGAGGCATTTATGATGCACTTATCATTCCCTAGTCATGGTTGTTTATGGATTCTTTAGCTGACATCAGGACCCTCCAGTTTTGCTTCTGTGGCTAATTAGCACTTTCAGTGAGGTTTGTTTTTTTCCCAACAGGGAAAATGTGGCTTTTAATTGTCAAAGCAAAAGAAAGTGTGATTTTCTCTTTTGTATTTGTGCTATTCTGCAATGTAGTGCCACCTAGAGGTTATGTAGCAGGAAAGGAAACACTCCTTGTGTAGTGCTCATATGTCAATTTGTGATGAAAGTGAAAGTAGATACAACAGATTAGCAGCCTCATATAGAAAAGCTCCTTAGCTCAGTGTTAGAGAACATCTTTTGCATGCAGAAAGTGTCACGTTCAGTGCCTGGCATCTCCAGCTAAAAGTACTAGATAGTAAGTGATGGGTAAATGTCTTCTCTGCTTGAGTCAGTGGAGAGCTGATGGCAGTCAGAGTAACCAGTGGTGGGCTAAATGGACAAGTAGCCCAACCTGCTATAAGACAGCTTCCCATGTTCATAGAAATGCTAATACCTCAGTTTTTTAAACAACAACAACAACATGAACTGAGCAGCATCTTCAAGCAGGAGATGCAGGAGATGCATTTTCAAATACATTGCTTTCCCAGGGCATTACTCCATTCTGCCCTGTGCTGACTGAAGCAAGTAGTGCTCCATGAGTGTCAAACAGCAAGTGGGAAAGGGGACTAATGATGGGAAGGAACAGGTTCTGACCTTAAATGCAGCTTAGAAATAATTTTAGATAGATAGCAAAGAAACCATGGTTGTGGCCTGCCCTGCTTAAATAGAATCACCTGTCCTGGAGAAGCCACTCCTTGTGTTTTGGCCTGACTCACTCTTCTGATCATCCTCCTGATCGGATCAGGTAGAAGGTGATAGGAAAGAGCTTTCTGCCTGAGGCACCGAAGAATAGCTGCCAGTCAGAACAGGCAGTACTGGGCTAGATAGACAAACAGTACTGGGCATGTTTAGCCTGGAGAAGAGAAGATTGAGGGGAGACATGATAGCACTCTTCAAATACTTGAAAGGCTGTCACACAGAGGAGGGCCAAGATCTCTTCTCGATCATCCCAGAGTCCAAGACATAGAATAATGGGCTCAAGTTACAGGAAGCCAGATTCCAGCTGGACATCAGGAAAAACTTCCCAACTGTTAGAGCAGTACAACAATGGAACCAGTTACCTAGGGATGTCGTGGGCTCTCACACACTACATGCATTCAAGAGGCAGCTGGACAACCATCTGTCCAGGATTCCTTTAAGGTGGATTCCTGCATTGAGCAGGGGGTTGGACTCGATGGCCTTGTAGGCCCCTTCCAACTCTACTATACTCTGATTCTATGAACAGTTTGATCTGGTATAAGGCAAATGCCTGTGTTGTGCAGAAGCATCAGTCCACTGCCCCATCCCATGTGATCTAAAATGTGAACATGAGAGCTCATTCTGGGTAGTTTGATCATCTGTATGAGCTCAGGAACTTGCATTTTCAGTTCATCACACAGCAGTGTGCAGAAGCTGGACTAGGTGGACCCTTGTTCTGATCTAGCATAGCTCTTCTTATGTTCTTAAGCAAAATTCTCTTTTTAAACTAAATGGTGCCAAAGCAGCTCCTGAAGGATGAAGCAAGCATTGGAGGTGGGGGGCGTATGGTGAGTAGTCTTTTTCCCCCCAGATAAACTGTTTTTTCACTAAAACATTCACCAAAGAAAATACAGTTTAGTCCTTATCAGTATTGAGCTATCAGGAAATGGAGATATTCTATTAGTTGTCTGTATGCTTTTAGGTGGGAGAATTTTAAGCATGGAAGGGTTTTGTCCCTGACATTTCCATATTCTCATCTGGTTAGCATTGTCATCAGTATCTTAAAGACCTTTTAGACTCATTTTGAGAAAATAGCTTCCTACCTTAGGGAAATATATAGGACTGTAGACAATTCAGAAAGAAAGAGAATGAGACTAAAGGTAATCAATATTTCACAGGTGACATTTTATTATATTTAAATCAAAGTCAAAGAAGACTTTAGCTCAGTGGGGATCTTTTGTTTAGTTTCAGAATCTTCACCCTTTATTTTAAAAACACTAAAAAGTCAAGGCTATAGTGCAGAGAGATATGCAACTAGCTCTATGAGCCTTTAGGGCTTTGGACTCACATTTCTCAAACAGTAGCCATCAATTACCGCCTTGCTGCACAGCAAATCACTTTTGAAACTTGATAAACTTTCAAAACTAGTTTGTAATATGGTGTGCAGGTAGGCTTGGGAGGGATCTCCCATCTCCCAAATAAAATTAAAAGGCTCATTTGGTGGGTGCGCACACACATTGGGCCTGTTCAGAAGACACCTTAAACTCTTCTGGTTAAGGCTTTTGGTTAAGCAGCAGGGTTTAAGGTGTCTTGTGCAATGTGTTTTGCTAAACCCTGCTCACTCACTAACCACAGTCAGACCATGTGCAGCAGGGTTAGTGGCTCTAACCATGGCTTAAAGTGTTGTGTGCAGCAGCATGGCTTATGGTTAGTGCTAACTCCAGAGTATCACAGTTTCGCTAACCACAGAGCTGGAAGTGTCATCTGAACAAGCCCACACTCTCGAATATGTGTAAAACTAGATGTTGTTGAACTGCGACTCCAATCATCCCTCACCTTTGGCTATGCTGACTAGAGATGATGGGAACTGCAGTCACCAACATCTCTAGAGAACCATACATTCCTCACCTCTAGTTGAAAGCAACACTTAGGCCTTAGCTAGACCTAAGGTTTATCCCAGGATTGTCCTGGGGTTATCCCTGTTCATGTAAATGACACACAGGGGATCCCAGGAGCAGGCAGGGACGACCCCTGGATGACCCCGGGATAAACCTTAGGTCTAGCTAAGGCCTCCGTATAGTAGTTTAAATCCCAGCAGCATAGTGAATGTATATTCAAGACTAAACCAAAGAAGTAAACAATGGTTTCGGTAAACAGTCACACAATCTTCTGTTGAGCTAAAATCTAAAATATTGTTGCACTATACATTTATCGAAGACAGGCATATTGATCCAGTTCTCATGTAACACTAATCTATAGTTTATTTATTCTATTGTTTGTTGCCCCACCTGGTTTGTTTTCTCAGTCCTTGGTCATTTGTTTCCCACTTCCTTTCGCCACTCCCTCCCTGTATCCCAAATGCCTTGTGGCACTGTAGTATTGGCATGTAGAGTGGCTGGGTTGGTGTATTGTTTTTTAACCACTCTTGCCTGCTACCTCTGTAGCCTGGCGAAATAACTCATGAACAACCCATGGTTCTGGATTCACATTGTAAAATCTACATGATTTTAAGCAACCCAGAGTTCACAACCCAATAATAAACCATGGATTCTCTTTTGGGTTTGTTTGTGGTTAACAAACTAGGGTTTGGGATGTGCTCACACATCACAAAAACCCAAAATTCAACCTGTGAAATCCAGGCCATTGTCTAAAGAGCTGTTTGTCATTTCAGATTAGTTAGTTGCTGTTTAAATTTTTAATAGGACAATGCCGCTGGTAAGCTACAATGCAAGAATTTTCTACATGATTTATATATACTTTTTATCAATGCTGAGTGATCATTGGAAGGCCCATAGATCAGTGGTAAAGCATATGGTTTGCATGCAGAACCTCCCCCCCCCCCAGTTTATTCCCACAACACCTACAGTTCAAAAGATTTCAGCTAACAAGGCTGGAAAAGACCTCCGCTTAAGACCTTGGAGAGCGGCTTTCATGACCAAACTTGAATAAGGCATTTTTTAAAAAAGTGCTTTGTTAGTGAGAGACAGGGATTAGTCACTCAGATTAGGAGGAGGTTGTCCATTTGTTGTTTGTTTGTTTGTTTTAAAGCCCATATGGTACTTGTAGGTTTTTCCCTGTAGAGTTAAAAGCAGCTTCATGGGGAAGCAATTTGGATCAGGAAAATGGCACTGAGGGGAAAACACTCACATTCTCCCATGGCATCATGGCCCATTCTGAATAAAGGTCCATAAGGTCCATCTAGTCACTGACCTCATGACTGTTTGTGTAGTTTGGCCCTCAGAGAGATACGTACCCCCAAAAGGCAGATGTACTATAAATCAGTGGCACATAGATGATGATAAGTTCTTTCTAAATGCACTACCGTTTTTAAGTTGCATTTCTCCCATGATTTCCTTTTGCCCACTTCATAATTGGTTTCTGAAAGGCATGAGGTGTTGCATGATTACAATCAGCTATTGTACCTGGACTTCTAAAGAACAAGGAACTTTTTGTTACAAAAAGTACAAGAAGGAACATTCTTCGTTATACATGCTAAAATAATGGTAATCTAATCTCATGCTTCAGAAGTAAGCCACTTGCCAAAGGGGTTGGGAAGCAATGTTTCTCCTGCTAAGCAGCATTTCATATTTCAGAAGGTACATTATAGATTTTCGTCCACTTGAGCCCTGAGCAAGGGCTCTGAATGTACCTTGATGGATCAGTGGCTTGATCTGGTCTGGCAAATTTTTGATTCTTGACTCTTCTTCTTTGGTATTTCTTGTAACCTGTATTGAACTTCTACCCCCTATTGGGCCAGTTACATAATCACACCCACACACTGTAATTTATTCTTCTCTGTTTAGTTGCGGTTTCAACTGAATATACTTAGAGTCTTTGCCATGTGGCATTCCTCTGACAAAGAAGGAAATTTGGTGGATCTGCAGGAAATGACAATGCACATTTTTATTTTTATTTTAAGTTTTGGTTTGGGATGGAATAAAGATATTTTCTTTCATGAATGTGGACATAAATAGAGGTGGCTTAGCATGTTCCCCAGGCACAGAGGGAGAGGAAATAAAAGTAATCTGCATTTCCAGTTTTTGCATGGCTGGTATAAAGGAAGCAGGTGAGTTCAGACTGGTGTACAAGCTGTTTCTTCATCTGGAGTTTGTACATGTTCTCCCAGCAAGTTCCTTTTCAAAAGTTAACACGAGGCACATAAAATCCAAGCTTAGAACTTATTTAAAGCATTACTCCTCCATATCTTGGTCATATGTGAAGCTGTCCTCAAGTACACATAAGTATAAAATGAGACTTCCATTTGAAGATTGGTTTCTGAAATGTAGCTATTTATGCACCTAAACTTAGAAATGTTCAAAATGTATACAAATATCAAAATTTAAACAACTAAAGTTAATGGTCTGTGCCTTAAATTATGGGGGGGGGGGAATCAATTATACATAAACTCTTCAGTCTGTGAGTAGACATGTATAGGATTGTCCTGTAAGAGAATGTGTACATTAAGCTATGGGATTTAGCAACTCCAAACAAATTAACATGGGACATCTTAGTCAGGGAGGCACGTCTCATCTCAAGTTTAAACAAGAATAGAATTTTAAAATGATGAACAAATTATTTTGATTTGTAATAATTTTCTTTTGGTATAAGACAAATGTTTTGAACTAACATTACTTGTGAATCAGTAAAAAGGGGTTTGTTTAAATCTGCTCTAAAATGTGATGGATATTTTTTACCTCTTCTTGTTTCTTTCTTGCTTTTATTTTACAATTATTTGGTAATGCTGGATTGATATAATAGATTTATCCCCCCTTGCTCTGGTTGTTTTAAATTTTATAGTATAAAATATTGATAATCATAGTATAATCATCTCCCTACAACCCACCATCTTGCTTTGTTTCTCAAAATATATCTTGAATGTTCATCCTCAACTGTTAAATAAGATATAAAGATTCCAAAGACCTGCACTCTGACTGGATTGCAGAGAACAGTAAAATATAGGTTTTGTTTCTGATCTGTTTCGTAATTTTTATTTCTAATTCACCTGCCTACACAGTAAGTGATATGTGTCAGTAATTTTCAGTCCCAAAGAACTATTGACTTGCTCTACTGTTCCAACTTTATAATGGAATGATTGAGAGAAAATGTCATTAAATAATTTTCTTCCTATAAGGAAGTAAATAAAACGAAGTGGTTCATTCATTTTTCAATCAGGGCTGCTGGTTGGCAAGTGAAGGATAATCCTCCTGTCTTATTTACAGCCCAAGAACTGCAGCGTCTCCCATCCTATTCCTCTCTCAGTCCCGTTGCCCTCCCACCATTTCTAGTTTCTGTGAGGAAACACATGTAGGGTAGGCAAGAGGAAGAGAAACGAGCTATGGCTGCAGGGCAGTTAGAGAGAAGAGGAATCTCCAAGTTGAAAACTGGCAACCCTTTCAGGAAAGTAGAAAATCTCTGGTTCTCAGAACCTACAGAGTTATTGTTTTTCCTTTGCAGCTGCAGAACCATTGCAGTGTCAGGACAGTTCTTCAGATTGCACCCCAGTATCACCATTTCCCTTGTGTATGTTTGCTTGCTGCAAGCATGGCTAATAGATGGATTTTATTTTTTCCAATTAAAACAGGAAGGGCTTGATACCCTTTCTTCAAAACAGACACAATCAACATTCAACTAGTACAATCCATTCCAAGGTTTGTTTTCCTTTGTCCCTTTTGTGCAGCATCTGCTTTGACTGTGGTGACAAATGTCCCCTAAGCTAGTTATGCACGGTCACATCAAGATTCAGGTGAATATATAAATACTGGAATAAAATAATCCAGGACAATTTGGACACACCTCATGTGTCTCTTAAATTTTGATTGAGCAAAGGGGCCTTCTGTTTATCTGATTTGTTGACTGAGGCCAGATTACCTAGGGTGGTCATCACCAACCTGGCGCCCGACTGAAGTTTTGGACTGCAACTCCTATCATCTGGCTATGTTGGCTGGGGCTAATGGTAGTTGTAGTCCAAAACGTCTGGCAGTCACATCTCTGTGATTTGGGTTGGAGTACCCTGACTATATTTCTTATAATGTGAATGTGAACTCTGGGCCATAAGGAAAGGTTGGGGTAAAACTATCACCAACAAATACTTTTGTATAGTGAGGAGTCAACGGTTAATGAAATGTTACATGACAATAAGCATCTATTTGGCCTGCTTTTATCTACCCCCATCATAACATCCCTCCTTCGCACCCTTTCAATAGTTTCCCTAACTAATTAGAAAAATAGTTTTCCCTTTAAAGAAAGAAAGAAAGCTTAGTATGCCTGTTTTCCAGCTCTCATTTTGTTTGGCAGGAGCAATGTGAGATTATTAAACGAAGAGTTAAAAACTATCTTCTTTTCTTCAGAATTACGTATCTCAATTCAGGGCAGTGAAGAGACTTTTAAACAATCAAAAAGGATTAGTTTTCATGGTTGAAAGGGTCCCTATTAGTAAAAGTGTACACCATCCCTCTTTCCCCATTTCTCTCTCTTGATGAATTGGGATTAACAGTTCTATTTTGTCATTTTTTGCCTGAGGCACACTGTAATAATGTCACATTGTAGGCTGAATCCAAAAGGTTCTATATTATGGCTCGCATCTTTTTATATAGAAATAATAAGGTATTTTCATTTCAAAACATGAGGCGTTGAATGAAGATGATGCTTAAACAATGAGAACTGTACCTCTTTAACCTCTGGACTTTGAAACAGGGCTTTTCAAAATCGGGGATTCTTCCGTTTAAAATCAAGAAATTAATTATGAACATCCAATTTTCCATTTAATGCACTGTATTATTGACAAAGCCACTCTTCTGCCCACCATGGGAGCCCTGTGGATTAGGCACAGGCTCCCTGTGCTACTGGAACTGCTAGCTAGAGGAGGAATGGGGCTTTGGACAGCCCTGTCCAGTCCTGCTGGACTCAATCTGCAATGGTGTTCTAGATACTTGCACTACCAATGCTGGTGGCTGAGGGAAGGTAAACAGAGGCTCATATAACAGCCAGCAAGTCAGGTGATACTAGAGGGCTGATCCAATGCTATCAGCAAGTATAAATGCTTATCTTGCTTTCTGTCTTTCTCTGTTTAGGTAAATCTTCCCCGGTGGAGGTCACTCATTTCTCCCTCTGTTCACCAGATTGCTGACCTTCAGACAGCTAATCTCTGGTCCATTTATGACTTGTGTCTGGCGTGCCCACCTCCAAGATATCATTCTGTCTACAGGCCTGATATAGCATAAAAATGCTTAGCCTGTATTCTAAACATTATAGACTGAAATAAGAATTACTTAACGTGCAAGTAGAATTTTTTAAAAAACTGGGTTAAAGGACAGGGGAAAACTTAAGTGGTATTTTTTCACCTTTGTGGGTTTTTTTAAAACAGTTTTACAATTGTTTGCAGTTATTTGTATTTAAGAATACATGGTTTATGTATGCTGTTTTGTTATTTTCTGAAATGAAAGGTACTCTGACTCCTGCAAAGTAAAGCTAAGGACTGTCTTCACAGCATCGGGTTGGCACCACCTCCCTCTCAAACCCTGCGCTTTCCCTTTCCAGGAGCAGTGGCAGGTAATCCCAATGACGAGGAGGGAGCGTGGGGTTTCTGGGTGGCAGCCACTGCTGCCATCCTCTTCCTATACTTTCCCCAAAGATGTCAGAGAGAAGGGAGTTGAGAGTCCCCCACCCTTACTCACCACCTGCCTGGCCCCGGAGAGAGGATATAGGGGTGATTTATGAAGGTGCCGAGCACTAGGATGCAAAGTCCACCACCATTGCCATCAGCTCTTCCACCCTCTGGAAAAGGGAAAGAAGGTGGAGAGGGACAAAGATGGGCTCTTTAGTCTGCCGCCACTCATTCATGGCCTCTCACAGTAGACAATCTTTCTGTTGCCCTCTTCATGGTGGAAGGCGACCAATCACCGGTCACCTTCCATGAGGCGCTGCCCTGGGTTGATGCCAGATTAGCTCTGGAGAGATGTTATACGGTGGAAGTGCCATGTTGACATCACTCCCTTTGGAAAAGTCGGATAAATCCCCAACTGTTTCCAATTGGAGCATCGTGGGGAAGCCCCACGAAGGCTACAGAGCTGCATTTGCATCGTCTAACCAACAAAGCACAGATCCACAGTCATTATGGAGCTTTCCCTGTGTATAGACAGCCCTCTGGAGGGAACCTGGAAATCGGCTTTCCCTTGGTTTGTTGGCTTTTGATGAGACATGCCCTCTAAGTGCATTTTAAAAGTGCCATGGTGCACATGGGCTCCTGATCCTAACTTTTATGAACAGGAGAGAACTGAATGTGAAAAGGGGGGGTTAAAAAAGGAGGTTCCACAAAAATGATGTTGCTATATAAGATGTTTGGTTGAGAAAAAATATGATTATTCCTTTGCCACTCTCTGCAACGATAGGAAAATACACTGCGAAAATGGCTGCAACGAGCAATAATTTTGCAGATTTGACTATTAAGTGTTTGTGAGTAGTTATCTTTGAAATTATGATCTTTTAAAAACAACACATCAGTGAATCATTATTAGCAGCCTTCCCAAATCCTCCATGCCCTTGACCCACTTACATTTCCCATTCAACCATGCAAGGATGGAACTCAGTATTTCACACTTACCCAGATTATAATTTATATAGCAAAGGAACGCAATGAACATCCTTCGCAGTGCTAAAAATGCTCAAGGTGCCTTCCCTTTGGTTGTGTAAGTAAAGCAGCCTTTTGCTATGTCTTGTATAACCAGAGTGTTTATATGACCTTCAAAGAAAAGAGGGTAAGATGTGATGGACATTTCTGATTCATCACACACAACAATGGGGCTCGCTTGTTGTCAGTCATGGACAGAGTTCTGCCATTTCCTTGATTTTGGAATACTTTGCATTTGAGCACTATCAGATACCCATCCTATCTCAGTGGCAAAAATAGCATGCTATTATTGCTTGGATGAAACTCATTTCATTCCCTGGTGTTAATTTATTAAATAAGTTTTATAGCAGCACATACTGCCTTTGATTTTGATAGAAGTACCCTGTTATTGCCCCTGTGGCTTTGTCTGCAGGAAGGCTATCACTTCTATAGGGTTTCTGGAAAGGTCATTTTCATTTCAATCAGAGATCTGTAGTGGTTTAGATGAGATGGGTTGGTTGGCTTGCATAATATGGCAGAGAATTGCTGTAAATGTTTTTTTAAAATAATTGGGATACACACACAAACACACACACAGAGAGAGAGAGAGAGAGTGTCAAAATATTCTTGCTAAACCTACAGAACAGAAACCCCTTAACTTATCCCTGGAAATAGGGTGTGTTTCTCTGCCATCAAAAAGCATAGCCTACTGAATATTGGTCCTACCAACTTTCTTAAAATATATGGGGTTTGACTCATTCTTACAAGACAAATGACTTTAATGTTCTTCTCCTCCACTTGAACATAAATGGAGAACTCAACAGGACTCAGCTGTTGGCTCCCATTTACTGGCGTCTTAGCTCATACACTAGAAGAGAGGTGGGTACCTTGTGGCCTCCCAGATGTTGTTGGAGTGGAACCCCCAATATTCATCACCATTGTCTAAGCTGGCTAGGGCTGATGGGAGGACAACATCTGGAGGACAACAAGTTGTCCACCCCTGCATTAGAACAAACAATTGAAATGTGTAAGGAGGGAACAGCCTTTGTTACTTGCCTTCTGTTTGGGGAAGAGGCTTTTTAAAACCCCTTTACCTTTTGCTTAGCTAAAGAGAAAATAGCTGATGTGTGTTAGGAAGGGATGTCATTGCGATCAGGGGCTATATTGTGGACAGGTGAAAATTCCCTGGGCATATAAGTGCCTATCTGTGTCACTTAAGCACCTGGCATAATGCACCTTACTTGTTTTTCTTCCCCATTTGTGATACACTGTGATCTGAATTATATTGACCACTTCATTAAGTGAGAATTGGGACCATGAAATACCTTCAAGTCAACAAGTGTGCAGTTGTCTACCATCAGCTTTTATTAATTTATGTCTTTATTGCTCTGTATTCCACTCAATAATATGATGATAAGTTTTAAGATTCTGTATAATCATATCCTTAGTTTCAGTAACAGAGAATCCAGGCCAACCCAAACATAGCATAAATCTAGGTGAATATCTAGGGTATGAAAAATAAATCCTGCGGTTTGTATTTTGTATTTTTACTTTAACTGCCTGGAGAGCTTTGATTATTGTTATAGAAAAGAAATATATTCTATAATTTTGTTTAAAATTATTTTAGGCTGCCTCTAAGGGCAGAACCCTCCCAAGGTGGTATACAAGATAAAAAATATATATAAACATGGCAAAACAAACAGAGAAGTGAAAATATTCAATAAAATCTTATAAAAACAGATAACACCAATAAAACAGATAACCTCAATAAAAGCTGCTGCCCACAGATTATGAAAAGGCCAGCAGATAAATAAATAAATCCAGAGAGACATGTCTCAGGGATATACATGTCCAGGAGAAAAGGTTTAGATTTATCTACTTTTTCATTGCATGATTTATGCAAAGGAGATTTTGATCTATGTCAGCGATGGTGCCCAGGAATATGGTGATAGCCTTCAGTCCAAATTAATGTGCCCAGGTACTGAAAATAAATATGAGAATAAGAAAATAGTGCTGTGGTCAATTCTTGATCACTTTTAACACAATCTTTGGGAGTAAAACCCACTATGTTCAATGGGGCTTACTTCAAATTAGTGTGTTTATGATTGCAGGTCATTAGGCAAAGAACACCATGGGGTTTACTTCTGAGTAAACTTAGATAGGATCGCACTGTTGATGTGCTATCATTATGCTTCTCAGCATATGACAAGATTTAACATGGGGTGGGAACATTTAAATTTGCCTAGGGCAGCAAAAAAAAATGGGCCTGGCTGTAGTGCTGACTCTTGCTTACAAGATTTCCTTTCATTAACCTTTCTTTCCTAGGTAATTAGAGTAATTGTGCCCTAATTAACTACTCTAGGGTCTCTGCTTCTACCCTAATGCTAGTCCAGTCTGGTTAAAGAGACATTCTGTGGGTTTTGACACCCTTTGACAGTTCACCAGGCTGACTGACACTGAGGATCAACATAAGGTACACTGTCAAGCACTTGGTGCTGCTGTCTCTGCAAGGCAGAGCTGAGCAGTGAAAATACCCAAGTCAGTAGAAGCTGGTGGCAGGCATGAGGGGTCAGACAAGGAGTTAGGAGCCACTGGCTTCCCTAGTTGAACTGCTGCTCATACTGACAGGTTTATATACGAAGAAGAACAGGAGCCAATTGTTTCCTCCTGATCTAGACTAGTAAATAATTCTGCCCAGAAGGGTCTGTCTGCTGGCTAGAATGGCCTCTGGCTCCCCTTGATTCATGTGTTTCTTGAGTTAATATTAGATGTTTTATTTATTTTTTGGTGATTGCAGTGTCAAGTTAGTGTGTTGGGTGCATGCTCATGTCCATATCAAGACTGCACTTAATGAATGCCCTCTTTCCCTTTTCCTGGCACCACAAAATATGCCAGTCCCCATCAAATGCTTGTAAGTCCTGACATGGTTAAAATGTATGGTTCCAATGGCACTGATGCAATATTCTGGGTGTATTTTTCTCTTCTGGCTCACAAACAATGTTATATTAACATAAATAGCCTTTGTACCAAATCACATCCGCATTTTGCTTTGCTGACCAGGCCATTAGACTGAGCTATTGATCTCATTTAAAAGTTCCACAAAATCAACTCTACACAAAATAGTGGTCTGAATGTTTTCTTTTGTTCTTTGGTTAGGGGTAATCCAGTCATTAGGAGGTGCATAGCTAGACATTGGTACCTCACTACTGAAAATCAAATAGAATTAAAAAGAAAGAAAGATTTAAACCACCTTTGTGTGCTTAGGGTTAGTTGTTTTCTTCCCTCATTCCTCTTTTTCCTTTTCCCAGAATTTGTATGGTTTTCTAGACTGTGCTCCGGGCGTTTGTCTTAGAAGTCATTTCCAATTATGAGGAAAGCAAACAGGATTGGCAGCAGGAAAGCCTTGAAGCCTAAATGACAGTTCAGAAGCGGCATAACAAGTAGTGTTGCTCATGATGTGTTTCAGAGCTTTTGGGTAAAAAGGAAGTTGAGAAGTACATTCTCTTGCAGTTGACTAAATGGGCACAAGAGTTGGCAAATGTTTAAAGGCAAGGTCATGAATAAGTAAAGAGATGTGCTTCCACACATCCTATAAAGGTTGCTTCTTCCCTCTGAACTGCAGCAAAACAGTGTACAAATCAATGCAAGCACAATTAATAAATATATGAATACCCAGAAGAGAATTTCTAAACATCTCATATTCCTCTTTCCCCAAATATATGTCTGTGACATAAACATACGATTTTTGGAATCACAACACAGCCAGAATTTTATGCCATACTTTGTGAATTTGGACGGCATATACTGTCTCTTTGGATATATTCTTCTACATGGGCACTAATTGTTCATCAACTGTAACATTTTCGTATGGACCAAAGCACCATGGTGTTGTGTTGGTAAATATATCCCACAAGCTGCACTCAGCAACAAGCTAGTCTCTCACATTGGTCATTTGGCATTGAAGACGAATGTGGGCGTCAGCCGGAGGACATCACTGATTCTTTTGAAGGAAGCCAGTGACAGGGTGTCCCAGAAGTGTTGAGGCTAACCCTCACAACAACACATTGAACAGAAGAAAGTGATAATTTAAAGGTGTTTGATTTAAAGTTGCCATTATGTCTGGCCACCTGCTGAAGTGAAGGTGCAGCTTCCTTGCAAACATTTGCAGGAGCAATTGGGGTCACAGTGACCCAAAAAGATGCATCAGTATGTTTTATGCCAAATGATAGATATGATGAAAAACCCAGTTTTGCTGGATCACAAGGAAGGTTCTAACTGGAAACACAAATTTAAACAATTTGGTTGTATTAAAGAGCTTTGAAAACTCCCTATGCGGAGATGCCATGGCTCAGTGGTAGAGCCCATGCTTTGCATGCAAAGGTCCCAGGTTCAATCTCTGGCATCTCCAGATGGGACTAGGATAGAATTCTGCCTGAACACCCAGGAAAGCTGCTGCCAGACAGTGTCAGCAAAAGTAAGTGAGATGGTCCAGTGGTTTGACTCAGTACAGGGCAGCTTCCTATGTCTCCTGATAACAATTCTGGTGATAAGTAAAGTGAACAATTTGACTGGGTTCATACAACACACCAATCCAGGATGATTTATTTTCTGGAGCAAGCCATGGCAGGTTAGTGTGTTGTCGATGGGAGGCCCCCTTCCTCCTATGGTAAGTTATTTCCCCAAATAAGCCACCCTGAGAACCACTGTAAGGGTTCTTTTACCTTTGCTGTAAGGATTATTTTACCTATGGTGGGTTAGTGTGTTGTCTACTGCGCAGCATGGATTACAGAAACTGCCTACAGAGCTGCTCAGCAAGGGCAGACAAAAATGCCACCACCGCTCTGCTCCTCTCAAGCATTCTCTGTGCCTGCTGCAAAGGAAGCTGGGATATCTCTCTGTCAGGATGGGAGGACAAGAGGAGGAGGAAGGGAGAGGGGGGTAAATTAAACTACTCTGTGTAACTTGCTTGCCTGACCATCTGATGAGCACAGTAGGTTGTTTGCATAATCACCTACCCAGTGTAGATTGCCACCCACCATGGGTTAGCGTGATGTGTGAACTGAGGGCTCATCTACACCAAGCAGGATATTCCACTATGAACACGGTATATAAAAGGCAGGAGCCACACTACTGCTTGACAGCAGTACTGAAGTGCACTGACAACTGTTGGGGCCCATTGAGACATACTATATACCACTTTCATACTGCTATATGTTGCTTGGTTTGGCTCCTGCCTTTTATATACCACTTTCATAGTGGAATATCCTACCTGGTGTAGATGAGCCCCCAGCCTTTGTCTATTAGGAAAACAAACAATTTTTTCCCACCCTCTATATCCCTTTCTCACAGGGAATGGACAGAACACTAAGCACCTGTACACATAACAGATAACTGATTACTTTGCCTGGCATTTTGTGTGGTCATTTTGACCCTTACAGATTTATATGCATGTGGGGTTTTTTGTTTTGTTTTCTCAGGCATACCAAATAGGGGTAGAATTGACATCCACAGCTGTAATAGTAAGAACATCAACTTTTCATTGAATGGAGGGGGACCCTGAAACACCATATGGCAATTCACACCTTGTCATGGTTGAAGATTACCTGGAACTTGGAGTAGTAAAAGACTGACACAGATGTTTAATGCATTTTTTTAGCACTGTCAAGGTGTACTTGACCTCACCTGTCAACAGAGGATATATCTATAACTGAGGTAAACATAATATAGTGGGGAGGGGGGGGGTTCAGGAGAAAAATGGATATTATGTCCCAGTAGTTTATTTAGTAAAAAGCCCAGAACAGGATATAAAAAACTATAGCTCCTTGTGGAAAAAATATTCTACCTTCCCAAAGCTATACATTGTTTTAAATTGCTCCCCCTTACCCTTAATTTATGTATGTGGAGTCAGAAGTTTTCTATCTCTAATATTTAACAGAAGATGTAGAAATTGTATCCCACAAGATATTTCTTTCTCATTTGCAAAATTAAAGGAATGTGGGTTCTATTAATTAAAATATTTTAAACTGCCCTTCATTCTTGTGAATATGTCAGGGTAGTGTTCAAGAATATGATAAAAATGTCACACAAGTACAATACAAATATTGAGTCCAATCCAGTTTTAGAGTAGAACCATTGAAATCGATGGGACTTCAGTTAATAATGACTAATTAGTGACTAATGTAAGTCCCATTGACTTCAATAGAACTAAAACTGAACTGAACCCATTATTTTTAGATTTTATGGGGCCTGGATCCAATGTAATAAAATTACAACAGCATAATATAACCAAGGATGGCAGCAAATAAAATAGTCAGATAATCAACCAGTTAAAATGAAATCAACCAATTAAAATTAATGTTTTTGTTTTCTTTTGTAGTCATCTCTCTTCATAATGTCAAGATTTGATCAGGCATAATTCCTCTAGTAGTCTCTATATAACAATACCCATGTGTTTCCATGACTATTGTGATGCTACTTATTGAACTTACTATATTTTATCTGTAGAACCATCCTGAGAGCTCCAGCTAATGGACAGAACAGAAATGTAGTTGTATAAATACATGAACCAGAAACAATAAAAAAAAAAATTCATGGCATTTTTTCTTCCTAACAGTTTTAGCAATATTTATTGTATTTTAGAATAGGGCTGCACCAAATGTTTTTGGAGACCAATGCAGTACTTCTGGAGGGCAAAATATTCTCCCACCTCCTCAAATTATGCAAATATACAACATCAGCTGTTCGTAAAATGTGCTGCCATCGTCCTCGTCCACCCCATAGTTGCTGATGCATGGACTCCATTTTTTTTAGAAAATCTTCATAATAGTAATAATTTCAGTTCCAACCAATCAGTGATTACATGGTGAATAAGGTGATGTTATGACATGTAACCAAAGTTGGCTACATGCTGACATTACTGTGGTCAAACAAAGCAGGAAGCATGGGTTCTCGCTCTCAGTATTGCCATAAAAAAGCTCACTCTCTTAGTTCAGCTCTGTTTTAGAATATTCTCTGAGAAATTCTAATCATGTTAGTACATGCCAACTGAAGTGCATTAAGCAACGTGGGATGTATGCATTTGTTCTGCACACTGAAGATGTATTTGGATGTTCACGGACTGTGCTAGCAAAATAAAATAGCTGCACGATAAAATAATATAACACAAAAATAGATTTTGGCAGAAATCAGTATTGTAAATAGAGCTGTTGCAGGAGTGACAAATTGCATAGAGGCTCAATCTGTCTGCAGGCACTTCACATTACGGACTCAACAATCCCATTCTGTTCTCATAACTGACAAACAATATGTGAAAACATTTCAGACTCAATAGGAACATGTCCACAGCTATAACCATTTGCTCATCATATTGAGTTGGGGGGGGGGGATAGTCTTAATCAAAAACGGAGTATTCCAAGTGTGTTAATATGCACTGAGGAGGTTTACCATAATTACTCAATAAATTCAGCATTACAGTTTCCAGTAGCAAAACCATGTCTTGTTGCCTTGTGCTCCATCAATAGCTTACATGCTAAGGTATTAATTGTACACATGACATATTACACACGACGTAACACAACCAGGTTCAACAGAATTACACATGACTGAGATGATGCAATTTGTCATCCTGTTTGGACTGGGAATTTACACAAGGCAGCACCTGTAAGGGAAGAAAAAAGGAGAGCAAGGCTATTGATGTTATTGGATGTAACATTCAGTTCTTCTACCTCTTTGTGCTGTCCTTGTACTTGTTTTCTTGATCTGTGCTTCCCCCTTTAAAAACCTCATTTGTTTCCTGCCAGTGCCAGCCATACTCACCCTTGCACATTAATTTGAAGAGGAAGCATTTCATTTGAAACTTGATAATAAATTGATACATAACAATGGATACATCACTATTAGACACATTTCAAGTAGCACACTACTTTGCACAAAAATACATGTGTTCATAATTATAAAACCTTTTGTGGAATAATTAAGTCCTAAAAACCAGTTCATACAGAGGCATCCCTCCCCCATGATTGCCTTAGGAATGTTTGACCTGTTAGAGGCTTCAAATTGCACTAGTCTTGAGTGGAGTTTAAGGCCTTAGCTAGACCTAAGGTTTATCCTGGGATCGTCCCTGGGTCAACCCTGTTCATGTAAATGACACACAGGATATCCCTGGAGCAGGCAGGGATGACCCCGGGATGATAAACCTTAGGTCTAGCTAAGGCCCTAGTTTGGATAAGTTGTGATGGCATCTGGAGATAGCAGTTCAGAGAAAAGACACCTCCCCATGAGCCTAACCTGGTTGCAAGTCTAGCAATAGCCCCACATGCTCTCAAAGTGATCATGTGGGAACCACCTCTTGTGTGAAGCAGTCCATTCATATAACTTCCATTTTGCAAAGTATTCATTTAAAGAAATGTCTCTTCCTTCATAACATATATTATGATTGCAGAATAAGTTTCCAAGCAATCTGTTTTCTTGCAGAAATGAGTGCTATAAGGGAGATGTAGTACTTCAAGAAAGTCTACCTTCTTTAGAAAACATTGAGCTGCTGTAGAATGCAGCTAAAGGAGACACATATAGTGCACACGTTCAGCAACATGCTTTTGGGAGTCATTATGTATGTACAGCTTTCACAATAGCAAAAGACAGTGAGATTAGACTATTCAAGTTTAAAGACTGGAGTACTGCACAACAAGACTTTTGACCTGACCCAGATTTAGTCACCCATGTTGGATTAGTTGTGGGAGAATGGGGATGGGGATGTGCATTTAGGTCTGAGTATTTTTCTTCTGCGCTGTATCACAGACAGTGTGTGTGTGTGTGTGTTCAGATGTGAATCAAAATACAAATCCATATTCTGGCCCACATTGGCAACTGCTCATGACTGGACTGGGATGAGGGAGCCTTTGCCTCATTGACCAAGTAACAAGGACAATGTCCCTGTGAACAATCATACAGTGTTGGAAAAGGGGAGAGAAAAATGACCAAACAGGCAGTGCATATTGTCTCTGGTAAAATGTTTGTAAAATGCACTCTCTCATTTTAACTCTGCTTTAATCGTAACACATTTAAATACCATTTTAAATATGCAAAGACATTTTAAATGCCCATTTCATTCAACTTATCATATCTATCATCTATATAGCTATATATCCCTTAACTGAGCAGTACCAGAATTGTTAAAGTATCTTAATAATAGGTGTGTACATAATCCAAGACATCTTCATTATAGAAGTCTGAACAAAGAACATTTTTTCTGAGCATGATCCAAAGTCCAATTTTTTAAATCCTGCAAAGTATGTGAACCACAAATGAACAGAATTATGAAGGCCTTGCTTTAGTTTTGAGTCAGTAGTTCATATCATTTGTTATGACGCAATGAAAGTTTTTCTAGTGAATGGATAAAACTGAAATACAAGAACTGAGGTGGAATACAGGTCAGCATATCTTCTATTCTCCAACAAACAAAGAAGAAACAACTGCAGCAGGGTAAAAAATAAATCCACCCCTACCCCCAAATGTATCTCCTCCTCCTTGTAACATGGAACATTTTATCTCTAAATTGCAGACACAAAAGGAAGAAAAATAGGATATGGAAGAAATTGACTTAAACCACCAGCTCACAGAAGTAGCTGCAGGAGAGTTATTATGGCGCTAATCTAAAAATCAATGTTAGTTCTGTATACATATGGAAATCAATATGCTGCAAAGAGCACTGCGTGTAAGGAAAAGTCCTTTTGATTTGGAATCTTCATGATGACATTCATTATTGAGCAAGTTTAGCAAACATTGTCTGTGCTCAGGAATTTTGTCTTTCCTCTCCTCCCCCCTTTTAAGTGGATAGGTTGTAAAATCATTTGAAATGGTTGCTAGAATTGCTCACTGGTTAATATGTACAATGAAGTTGGGGTGAGTGAAGCCCAGTTATCACCTTTAGGACATATTCTGCAAATCAGTGCTGGGAAAGCCAATTTGCCCAATCAAAATAAACCACCATTATACAATCTATCTGTCCACTTCTATGAATGTTTTTTTGGAAGTAGTCTCACTGAACTGAATACTATTTGCCCTGATGCAAGTTTATATAGGATTGCTACTTTAGATATTAGCAGTCTGATCTCATGCATATTCATTCAAAACTAAGTTCCACCGAGTTCAATGAGGCTTAGGGCACGTCTACACCAGCCCTATATCCCGGGATCGTTTCTGTGCATCCAAATGCCACACAGGGGATCCCGGGAGCAGACAGGGACAATCCCTCCCTTAGATGTAGAAAGGGCCTTAGTCTCCAGTATGTGTGCAGCCTAAAGTAACTCAATTGGGAGAAAGTTCCATTCCCCTGAATGGAACTTACATCTGAGTAATTATGCATAGGATCAACTTGCAGGTTCTGTTTTTCCCCATCCTCCATCCCCTATCCCTGTGCAACTTATATTACCACCCTGTGTTTCCAATCAATTATTATAGTTATTGTTGCTAATGTTGCTAATTTCCATATATTTTTCATATCAATGGCTAATCATCAGTGTTCATTAAACCTCACTTAACTTGTAGCAGTTCTCTTCCGTGGACCGAAATCTACATTAAAATTTATAGCCATACAAATGTGCAGATTATATGACCCCCATTACATTAGTGCTGAAAGGAATGAGATATAGTCCTAGCCCATATCTCTTGCTCCAGAGGCTACTTCTTATTCAAACTTCCATGAAAGGATTCTTATGTTCTGCCATAATGTATTCAAGACTGTTTTTAAATTAGAGCCTCCCCTGTCCAGATCTTCTGTCCCTTCTGCCAATATGTTAATGATGATCTGCAACAGTGCATTATTTTCCTCACTAATCCTTGTAGTGCATGCAAGTGCAATAAGTCACAGTGGACAGAACCATTGTATCCCTAGCGAGACTGAAACATACATACTAAATCAAAGTGTGAGCCAGAGAAAGGTGGAGACAAAATACTTTTTAAAAGCCTTGTATATAAGACCACAAGAGTTAATAGCCAACAAAATTGTGTACTGGCCTGCAGAGGCTAGTATTTCCTTCCTCTGTGCTTTCACAAAAACTAAGAATTCTGGTGAAGAAGTAACAGAGTAATCCATCCTTTCACATAGGCTTGCATGGATTTCCTAATGAACTATTGCTACCAGGTGAGTTGTTAAATACAAGGCTGCTTTAAATAGGGTGACCCTATGAAAAGGAAGACAGGGCTCCTGTATCTGAAAAGGGGATTTCAGCAGGTGTCATTTGTATGCATGCAGCACCTGGTGAAATTCCCTCTTCATCACAACAGTGAAAACTACAGGAGCCCTGCCCTCTTTTGCATCTGGTCACTCTAGCTGTACACAAGAAAAGGTGAAGTCCTTAACAAACAATCATATAATGCCAAACAAAAAGTTAAGGACAACAATAATGTTTAATATACAAAAATAAAGTAAAAGTTCACAATAGTGTTGCTTTAAAAGTGCAACCTCATATTGCACAAGAACAAATATCTAACAAACACAACGTGAAGTAAATGGCCATTTATCTAAAGATTGACCCAGGCGGTTTGAAGAGGCTGAGGCTCTGTATTATTTTCAAATGGGAGTGACATCTTCTACCACATCATTGTGGAAACTATAAGTCAGCCCAATTAAGGCTCCAGGGAGCATACAACAGCCCGCATTGGCCACAGATGAAGACCTTGTGTTGAAATGTGTTTGGCCTTTTTATTTCACGTTGTACTGTTAGATATTTGTTCTTGTAAAATATGAGGTTGCACTTTTAAAGCAACACAATTGTTAACTTTTACTTTATTTTTGTATATTAAACATTATTGTTCTATCCTTAACTTTTTGTTTGGCACTCTAGCTATACTGCAGGGAAGAGGGAATTTCATCAGGTACTGCATGCATGCTGAAATTCCCTTTTCTATATAACTGTTAAAGATTCAGCAGCCCTGTCCTCCTTTTCATATGGTCACCCTAATTTAAATTAATTATTACTTTCGGTAAGACATAATCAGAGCAGTATAGAATTCTGCAGTCGCACTGCTTAAGCAGAGCTGCTAGTTGGTTTTGCCCCCAGAATTCAATTTCGTAGCAACTTTGGACCTTCTAAATAAGCATGGGAAGAGGAAGCACAGGTCATGTGCACTTCCTGTTCCTCCACTCCTTTAGAACATCCAAAACATTGTTAACTTTCCTTTTATTAAGAGCTGATGAGTTGAATTCAGATTTATGCTGAATCATCCTTGCTGATGGTAGTGGGCTTCCTCACCCCCTTCTTTCAACAGCAGCCCCTCCATCCTTCTGAAGTGATACACACAGAGAGTCAGGAGACTCTGAATGGGATAAGCCTTGATACGTGTGGGGTGGGGAGAGGGATTCCCAAAAACTAGGTGAAGGGAACTTCTAAAAGGCAAGTCCCTCCTGTCATGGGCAACAGAACCTGGATCCAACCTGACATCTTTAGCTCAGGATGTGGATAAGCTCACAAGTGTGAGAGCATTGTCCAATGGTATCTCAGGCAGAATCTACACTACTGCTTTAAAATGGTTTATAACAGTAGTGACAACTGTTAGGGCCCAGGATTCACTCCATATGCAGTTTTCAAACATTTTTCAAAGTGTCATATCCTGCTTGGTGTAGATCTGGCCTCAGAAACATTGTGTGTGATGGTGAGCAGGATTTGCAGCAGTCACATGTGTGGCTTCATAGCCTATATAGTTCCCTGACTAGGTTCTTGACTAGAAGGAGCAAGCTAAAGACTGCAGTTCTATGCAGTTATATTGAATTCTATACTTTCTTGTTGAGGATTCATTACAGATAGGTTTTAGGATAGTTTCAAGTTCTTGTTTTAATCAGTGGCTGTAGCTGAGATGGAAAGAGCAACTTGGGATCATGCAAAGGGCATGGAGTAGCCCACTGAAAGTTTTGACTATTCCCCCCTCTGAGCAGCTGACAATCCATGCTATATCTTAACTTGTTTTTGAATTTCTCTGCAATTTCAAAAGCATTATGTTGGTTGCCACAGAGGGCTGCTGTTCAAGAAATAGTTCTATGAATCCAGCTACTAGGTCCTTTGTACCATGGTCAGTGTATTTTAGTGTATTGTGGCTTTATTAATTGTGGGATCAAAAAAAATTAAAAATACATTTTTGGCAAGAAAAAATGTCCCTTCTCTCTTTCATCACTAGGTAAACGGGGGTGGGGGAGAGAGGGAATCCATAAAAATCAACAAAAGCCACCTTCCATGAGTGGAGCCCTTCTGCCCATAGAAGGTATATCCTGTATCCAACTCCTTTTCTTCTTAGAAGCACCATTGTGTTTAGTAATGCTTACTCTTATTTATTTATTTATTTATTTATTACATTTTTATACCGCCCAATAGCCGAAGCTCTCTGGGCGGTTCACAAAAATTAAAACCATAATAAAACAACCAACAGGTTAAAAGCACAAATACAAAATACAGTATAAAAAGCACAACCAGGATAAAACCACACAGCAAAATTGATATAAGATTAAAATACAGAGTTAGAACAGTAAAATTTAAATTTAAGTTAAAATTAAGTGTTAAAATACTGAGAGAATAAAAAGGTCTTCAGCTGGCTATGAAAGAAATACAGTGTAGGCACCAGGCGGACCTCTCTGGGGAGCTCATTCCACAACCGGGGTGCCACAGCAGAGAAAGCCCTCCTCCTAGTAGCCACCTGCCTCACTTCCTTTGGCAGAGGCTCATGGAGAAGGGTCCCTGTAGATGATCTTAAGGTCCAGGCAGGTACATATGGGAGGAGGCGTTCCTTCAAATAACCTGACCCCAAACCATTTAGGGCTTTAAATGTCAATACCAGCACTTTGAATCGGGCCCGGACCTGGACTGGCAGCCAGTGAAGTTGTAAAAGGACTGGCATAATGTGATCTCGCCGGCCAGTCCCTGTTAGTAAACGGGCTGTCCTATTTTGTACCAGCTGAAGCTTCCAGACCGTTTTCAAAGGCAGCCCCACGTATAACTCCTAAATAAATGTGAATAGGCTTGCAGCTCAACTCAAGCAGAGTAGCTAGTAGGTGTGTGGATCATTTGAACCGTTCATCCTCCTAGGCTCTGATTACGGAAATCACTTTATTTATACCTGTTTTCCCCCTTGCAAAAAAAAAAAAAGTTTCTCAAAGCATATTGCAAAATATAAAAAGCATAAAAACAGTAACGATAATTAAAACACATTTTCAACAATTAAGAGTGTCAGCAAAGATTAAAACACAATGATTTTGGATGATGATCGAAATTGCAAATAGTTTAGATAAACAGTTGACTATCAGCACACCACTCTCTGGTCTTGTGACAATAAAACTTCACTTTGATTGAGTAAATTGCCCTTAGGTTTGTGTTTGTTCGTTTTCACAGAATTAACATATAACAAAGCTGCACAACGTTTTTTAAAAAAATTGCCCTGCACTTACAGAACTGGTCTTGCAAAAGAGGTGGGGCCAAAACTATTAAGCCTTAGGAGAGGCATTTCAACCTTTTAGAACAAGGAAGAAAAGATATAAAAGTTGGAAAACCACTAGGGATGTGCTCCGCTCCGATTAGGAGCGTAGAAGCAGTAGCGGATTGGCCTGCTCCGCCTTACCCAGAGGCGGAGTAGGAGCGGACCGTGGACCCCCTAGAAGCAAGGCGAAGAGAAGCGACCATTTTTCGGAGCTCCGAGTTCAGGCGGAGCGCTCCGGTCGCCATCTTGAAAACATTTCGCCATAGGATTGCATTGCGGCAAATAATCGCGCATAACTACGTTGTTTTTGAAGCTATCGCTCTGGAAATTATTGTGCTCAGAGAGTCGTGGATGGGGGTCATTTTGAGACCACTCTCACCTCTCTGCGTTGTCCATGTCGCGTGCTATATTTTTTTGAAAATCGGGTCAACCGGGGGCGGAGCTTGGCAGCCTGAGCGATGGCGGGTTTCTTCTGAGGCTCTGAGCGGCGTTTGCCGGAAAAAGCAATTATCTCTCTTCTAATGGACATAAATCTTTGAGTAAACGACAGAAAATGATTATAAAAGCTACAGGAGCTGGAAAAGTGGAGAGATTTGAAGGAAGGAGGTGAGATGAACGATGTTTAATGCAATGTCTGTGTAAACGGCAGCAGTACCAAAAGCGAAAGTAAAGTAAAATGCTGACTTTGACGCAGTTTAAAAAGAAGGAATTTACGCTTGCCGGACATTGATTTGTGTTATAACCTTTCATCCTTATCTCACATGGGAAAGATTGAAATGCTGGCTTTGTAAGGTGGAAGTGGTTGGTTGGATTTATTGGCGTGGCGAGAAGGGGGGTGAAGAGGTGAAGAAACTGTATTCGGCATTCGGTGAGGGAGATGTGGGAAGCTGAATGACTATGAATGATTAAATCTGATCCCCTCTAGTGAATGCTGTTGTGAACTGGATATTCCCCTCCCCCCGTGAAGAAGGAAGTCTGTTTGCTACATAATAGAGAAGCCAGCATGAGTTGCTAAGGAAGTGAGCTACTCTAAGATTTATGCCCTACTCAGAAGGGTCCCATGCCAAACGTTAAAAGGAAGATCAAAAGTTGGGAAAAGCTTAATATACAAAAAAAGAAACCTTCAAATCATAATTTGGCTCACCTCTCCTTCCTGGAAAGTACAGCCCCTGGAGTTGAGCAGGAAGAGGAAGATATAGACCCAGTCTCTTTGGACACAATACCAAATAAAGAAAAAAACATGGCTGAAGGGGGGAAAGAAAGTGGTAGTAACCCTCCCTCTTTAATGGAAATCAAGGCCATTATAGCAGAAAATAACATTATTATTTTTAAAAAAATGGATCAGCATATGAGTGAATTCAGACAACAAATGCGTGTTATTGCGGATAAAACGGCGGAAAATTCGGATAAGATCAAAGAGATAGAGGCTAAAGCGGATCTGGACCAGAAGAAACAAGAGGCTTTTGAAAAATCAACTAATATACAATTTAAAGAATGGGAATTGTGTTTGATTGCCTTGGAAGATCAATCTCATAGATCTTCGCTTCGAATAAAGCAGCTGAAGGAGACGCAAGGAGAAGATCTTAGAGAAATTATCGTGAACTGGTTCAAGGAGCTGATGCCTGACATACCAATAGATGGATCGGATCTGGACTGAGTCCACCGTGTGGGGGGGCAAAACTACAAAGGGACTAGAGACATATTGGTGAAATTTGGTAACTATTACAAAAAAGAGCAAATTATGAAAGAATTGAGATCTAAGGTTCAGATACAGTATAAAGGCAAAGCAGTGCAAATTTACAATGATCTTTCTCAACACACATTAAATTGGAGACGTAGTCTTAAACCAATAACGGAAACATTAATGAAGAATAAAATTCCTTATGCATGGGGTTACCCGGTTTTTTTAAGATTTACATATGGGAGGAGGGAACACAGAGTAACCTCATTGGATCAAGGTAAAGAATTGCTGAAGAGGCTGGGTCTGGATGGGGAAGCAAATGGGGCTGGAGTGGATGGGGGAGGGAATGAGGCTGGGACATCTGGAGAGTAAGAGAATTGTTAATTATGTTTGGAGATAATTGCAAATAGAAATGCTAATATAGAAACCTGCCGGCCAGGCACAGCACTGCCTCCCCCCCCCTTTAAAGTAGACGGCTGGAGTACTAGACTCACGGGGATATGGGGGGGGGATTAGAGTGGGGGGGTGGGGAGGGGGGGAAGGTAGGGGAGGAGGGATTGGGGTAGGAGGGTGGGGGTTCTATGTATGGAGTTTGTGTTTTTATGTAAGCAAGTTTGAATTGCTGAGCACAAGGGATCGGAAGAGATTTCAAAAGGGTGATTATGGATAAAAAGATAAAGGTATCAACACTCAATGTTAAAGGTTTGGGGGCAGTCGTGAAAAGGAAGAGAATAGAACAAATGCTTAATAAAGAGGGATCAGATATTATAATGGTCCAAGAGACACACCAAGGCTCCGAGAATTCGAATATGGTAAAATTAAAGTGGTTAGCCTATTATGAAAAGTCATTAGGGACATCGAAAAAAAATGGAGTGGCCACTTTGATTTAAAAAAAAAGTGGGTTTATATTAGAAGAAGTAAAAAAGGATGATAAGGGTAGATATCTTATGTTAAAAGGTAAAATTGAGGGAAAGGTCTATACTTTGATTAATGTTTATGCCCCAAATGAGAGGCATAGAGAGTTTTTTATAAAGTTGTTTAAAGAAATAGAATAATTTAAGGAGGGGTATGCTATATTAGCTGGGGATTTTAATATGGTTATGGATAATAAAAGGGACAGGTCAAATCCCACTAATGCTGAAAAGAGGAACAATATGACTATATTGAATAAATTAGTAAAAGAAAATGATTATTTAGATTCGTGGCGTTTACTTAACGGGAATAGGCCTGGATTTTCATACTTTTCCCCAGTTCATCATACATACTCCAGGATAGATTATATATTTGTTTCAAAAGATTTTGCAACGAGGATTTGTAAAATGGAAATGGGGGTAATAAAAGTAACTGATCATGCCTTGTTAAGTTTAGAATTTACAGTTAAGAAAGATTATAAAGAGGTATATAGATGGAAGCTGAACACAAAGATATTGAAATACAATAAAATAGTAGATAAAATTCGGAAGGAACTGTCGGAGTCATGGGAAATTAATGAAAAAGGAGGAACAGCTGGGTCAGTCATTTGGGACACCATGAAGGCTGTAGCAAGAGGAATCTGTATTAGAGAAACATGTAGTTTAAAAAGACAACAACGTGCAGAACAGGAAAAGTTAGAGATAGAAATTAAAAACTTGGAGGAAAGATATTGGCGAGTTAAAGATAAATATAAATTAGTGGAAATACAAGCTAAGAAGAAACAATTAGAAAACTTAAATATAGAAGAGATTCAAAAGAATTTAATGTATATGAAAAGGGAATATTTTGAAAACAGTGATAAGAACTCGAGGTTGCTTGCCAAGCTCACACAAAAAGAAAAAGGGAGGAATGGGATAGAAACGTTGAAAGATAGCCGAGGGAATTATTGTCATGCAATGAAAGCTAAAATAAAAAATTTTCAGGAATTTTATCAGGAATTGTACAAGGGTAAAGAAATTCAACAAGAAAAGGTGGAGGAGTATATTGGAAGGTTTATAAAGAAGGAAATAAAATTAGAATATAAGGAGTTAATGGAGTCAGTAATAACTCAAAGAGAAGTTGAAGAGGTTATTGATAAGTTAAAAGTTGGTAAATCACCAGGAGCAGATGGTTTGGGTCCAGAATATTATAAGGTCTTCAAAGATTGTTTAGTTCCAAAATTAATGGAACTTTATAATAGGATATTATCAGGAGAGAAGATACCTGAATCATGGGAACATTCAGTGATAATTCTGATCCCAAAACCAGATAAAGATTTGACTAATCCCGATTCTTATAGACCTATTTCTTTAATAAATCAGGATGCTAAAATTTTTACATCTATTATGGCCAAACGACTAAATAAATTTTTGGCAGAATACATAGGAGCAGATCAATGTGGGTTTGTGGTAGGAAGGCATATGCATAATTTAGTGGGTAGAGTTTTAAATGTAATAAATGTAATAAAAAAAGCAAATATTAAGGCAGGTATTATGGCATTGGATATTTTTAAAGCTTTTGATTGTGTGAGCTGGCAGGCACTAAAGAGTATTATAGATAAATTGGGATTTGGAAATAAATTTAAAAATGTAATAGAACAGCTATATTCCCAAAATACGGCGGTAGTGGTGGTAAATGACGGACTTACTGAAAAGATACGACTAGCCAGAGGAACAAGACAAGGATGTCCGCTCTCGCCGGTCCTGTTTGTAATGGTTATGGAAGTTTTGGCGAAGGCACTAAGGGAGGATGAAGAGTTAGAAGGAATTGTAGAGGTAAGGGAAATAAAGTTAAACATGTTTGCGGATGATACTTTATTGACCATTAAGAATCCATTAAGAAAATTAGAAAGAATTAAATATCAGTTGAGGGAATTTGAGGAAATTACAGGGTTAAAAATAAATTGGTCTAAATCAGAGATGATGTTGTTTAACTATACCAAGAAGGAAGAAAAGGATTGGGAATTTAAGGGAATGGAATTGAAAGTTAAGAACGAGATTAAATATTTGGGAATTAAAATTACAAAAAATCTAGAGAATTTAGAAAGGAAAAATTTAACGAGGTTAAAGAAGGAGGTACTAGAGAAATTGGAGAAATATAAAAGATTAAATTTATCTTGGTTTGGGAGAATAGCTTTGATAAAAATGAAGATATTAGCCAAAATTAATTTTGTATTTAGGATGTTACCTATAAAAATATCAGAAACCGAGATAAAAAGTTGGCAAAATATTATTAATAAATATTGTAATGGAGAAAAGAGAGCAAGAGTGAATAAAAATAATTGGTACCTAAGCCAAAAAAAGGGGGGAATGGGTCTCCCAAACATAAAATTATACTACGTAGCAAATAGATTAAGACATGTTGTAGAAGCAATTATGGGAGTAGGAGATTTATATTGGATGGAAGAAAAAACCATAAGTAAGGTAGAGATGAATTTGGAGAATGTTTTTTTTAAAGACGGAGGAAGAAAGTGGGTTGGAAGTATAGATAATCCACTCCTGAGGACTCAATGGGAAATTTGGAGTAAATTTAAAGGGAAGCTGCTTCCGAGCAACTCTCCCTTAGCACCGATAATAATGTTAAAGAATTTCCCAGAGGATCTAAAGGGTAGATTATGTAAAATATTAAAAGAGAAAAATAAAATAAAATTAAAGGATTGGGTAAGAGATATTAAAACAAGAGAGGATATGGAAAATTTGTTAAAGGAGAAGAAGCTATCTTGGCTAGAATATGGTCAATTAGAACAATGGAATAAAAAGTGGATTAAAGATAATAGAATGTGCAGAAAGATGACGAGGTTTGAAGAATTAGTAGTAAGTAAGGAGAAAGGAAAAGGAGGTAGTATAGTTTCAAAAGGATTAATGAGTGAAATATATAAAATATTGTTAGAGAAGGAGTTTAGAGAGAATACAGAGAAAATGGTTTGGGAATCAGATTTGAAGATACAAATAGGGCGACAGAGCTGGGAGGGACTATGGAAACAAAGAGTGTTGAGAAGTTTATCAGTAAGAATAAAGGAGAATTATTTTAAAATTTTATGGAGGTGGTACCTAACCCCGGTTAGATTGAATAAGATAAGTGATCAACATTCAGCAAATTGTTGGAGAGGTTGTGGGGAAAAAGGAACGTATTTACATATGTGGTGGCAATGCAAATATGTACAAAGATTATGGAAGATGGTGTTCTCAGAATTTGAAGAAATAGTGGGAATGAAAATAGAACAAACACCAAAAATAGCATTGCTGTCACTATTTGAAGATATAAAGTGTGGAAAAGGAACTATAGAGCTGATATCGAGTTTGTTGGTTGCAGCACGATTGATGGTAGCTAGGAACTGGAAGATCCAAGGGGAATATTCTATTGAGGAATGGTATAAAGAAGTATGGGACATAGCCATTAATGATAAACTGACATGTAATATTAAGTGGAGAAAAGGCGTAACTAAAATAAATGAGTTCGAAGGAATCTGGAAACAGTTCCTAGTGTTTGTGTTTACTAAGGGAAGTGGGAAACCACCAGCAGAAGAAACGATTAGATTTTGGACTCAAGAATGATCCCGAGGTGGGGGGTGCACTTTTATGTTAAGAACGAAGATGTTGTAGTATGATAAGGCATATGTAATAGTTTTTGATATTTGTACTCAACAATTATTCAATATGTATGCAGCAGATATTTGATGTTTTTTTTCTTATTGTGTTTGTTTCAGTTATATTTTGGTAATGTTTATCTATGTTTATATAGTGTTGAAAATGAATAAAAATTATTAAAAAAAAAAAAAGAAAATCGGGTCAACCGCGCGGCTCAAACTGCGTTTCGGCTTTTCGCCCATAGGATTGCATTGAGGGAAAGAATCGGGGATAACTGGGGGGGGGTTTAAGCTATCGTTCTGAAAATTCTTGTGCACAGAGAGTCGTGGATGGGGGTCATTTTGAGACTACTCTCAACTTTCTGCGTGCTGTGGTTCACGTGCAATGTTTTTGTGAAAATCGGGTCAACCGCGCGGCTCAAACTGCGTTTTCGGCTTTTCGCCCATAGGATTGCATTGAGGGAAAGAATCGGGGATAACTGGGGGGGGGTTTAAGCTATCGTTCTGAAAATTCTTGTGCACAGAGAGTCGTGGATGGGGGTCATTTTGAGACCACTCTCAACTTTCTGCATCGTACGGGTCGCGGGCTAGAAGTTTTTAAAAAATCGGCGGGAAAAATACCTTTTTCAAAGGGCTGAGGGGCAGAGTCAGCTCCCGGTCATGATGATCCCAAAGTTGGAGGAGGGCATAGGCAAAACAGGTAACTTGGGATTCTGGGAAACTTCTCTTTCTTCATCTGAACAGGCTTTTCCCCGTGTTTTTTAACACAGTAGCCCCACCAAATGCACAAACACAACCTGAAATCATATACTAAGCCAAGAATAAGAGATAGAAACACAGCACTGCTCCCCACCCTAACCTTGGTGAACAACTGAATCGATGTGGTGCAAGGGGATGAGCTCCCCTAGGGCATCTCATCGTGGACGTGCCCCCACTCTCTCCTGCACTGGAAGGCCATAGAGCCTTCCAAAGAGAGTAAAACGGTGGAGCAATGCCTCTCATGAGTTGAAGTGAATGGTCACTTTTCAGTGGTGGAGCAATGCCTGTTCTGAGTCGAAGTGAGCGTTTTACTTCTTCTCGGAGCTGTGGCTGTCAGTGTCTTGAACTGGCAGCTACTTCCCCCTCCCCCGGGCACGTCCCCCTATTGCTGGTAAAAGACAGATATAGCCTTTTAAAAAAAGTTTTTCTTGTTGTTTATTGAGCAACACTGCTGCTTTTAATTCCACCCCTCCTTTGTTTATTGATTGATTTATTCCATTTTATATGCATTACTGGCTTATCCTTGGCTCACTTCCTTATGCCCCCAGAAATGCCAGCTGCATGCCTGCCTGCCTGCCTTCCCTCCCTCCTCCCCTGCCCACCTCGCAGGGATGTTGTGTGTGGGGTGCCCGATTTTCAAAAATTCGCCAAAAATCAGGGGATGATGGGATTGCTTTGAAACTTGGCGTGCGTGTGTATATCCCCATGAGGTGTCATGGTGCCAAACATGAGGTTTCTAACTTGAACAGAAAAAAAGTTGTATAATTTTTTAGCTTTCAATGCAAGCCTATGGGGGGGGGAAACGGAGCTCCGGATCCGGATCCGGAGCTCCGGGCGGAGCGGAGCGGAAGTGGGCGGAGCGGGGGCGGGGCGGAGCGGCCCGATCCAGAAAATGGCGGATCTGCAAGTGAAGCGGAGCGGGGGGTCCGTGCACACCCCTAAAAACCACCAAAGGATTGGCAGTCAGGGGTGAAAGGGTGTGGCCAGGAAGAGTGGGTGTGGCTATCTGGGGAACCCTGGAGGAAAAGATTTAGTTCATGAGCCTGAGGTTCCCCTCACATGTCCATGCAGGATCAGAAGAAGAGAGTCAGCACTAAAACAAAAGGAGGAAACAGACTTGTAGTCAAAATTCATAATTCAGTGTCAGAGCCAGGACATCACAAGCCAGGTCAACAGCATAATGTTAAGGTCAGAGTTAAGCCACAACAACAGAACCAGGTATGTTGGTGCAAAACTACACACTTCATGCTCAGGGTATTTTGTAATGCAGTTACCACTAAGTAGACAATGTATTAGCCTGCCTTATAACTTGCATAGGATGTAACTGTAACTGGTGTAAGTAACTGCACTTGCTTTCAAAAGTATACATATCTATAGGTTACATGTGTCAGACCTGTTATTCTTGTTCCCATTGGTTTACTTCTCAATTTTCCACTTTTATGGAAGCTAATTAAAAGCTGCAGCCACTGTGTATTTGTGGGATGCAATTTACTGAGGGAGAAAACACACACACACGCCTGTGTAGCATTTATAATCCTGCTTTATAAGCAAAGCTGTTTTGCTCACGTTATGTAGTTGCAGCAGTACTGAACGCAACATTTTATTGGTATAATATGCAGTTCCAAGCTCTAGAAGTACTAGTTCACTGATATATTGCTCCTGCTGTTTTTCTGACATCTTATCCCATGGGGCAAATGAGCAACTCACACAGGCATGTCCCTTGGTACTTTTGTATCAGTGCAATTAATTCTCATCTTAAATCCTTTCACATACTGTCAACATAGCAATAGCAAGAGGGAAAAATTCAGATATGCCGAAGGGTTAGAGAGAGCTTAGACAACATTTTTTAGTCATCATTTTGTTAAGATAAAACGAGCATCTTTACTTCTAATAAACCATAAACGTCACTCTCTGGACCAGAATATGCTCTGCAACTAACCATCATTCAGATATAAGTAAGGCCCTTAAAATAAAATTTAAAAAGCATACTAGGATATCAAGATTCCTTAGTGGAAAAAGCATTCTTGCTATCCCTGAAAGATCAGGTGTATAGAAGAACTCGAAAAAGATATGGGATGACAGATTAACACGCTACTTTACCTGTTTGGCATAATTTTGCCACATATCCAGACTCGTTGTTAGACTACAGCCTTTGAAATCAATGGATTTAAGTTAGCTATGACTGTCTTGTCACACTGGTTTCAAAAGGTCTACCCTAACCGTGACTAAGTCCAGAGGTGCCTTTCTATTCATGGAAGGTAAGGATCCAGCAGAGGGTGAGGCTTGTGTTCACTGAAGAGGAGGGAGATGATTTTTGTGAAGCCTCTACATACGTTCCCTCCCACACTGTTCCAGATGGTCCCCCAACCCTCTGGAGCTGATATGTGGGGGGAGGCACACAAAAGACTGCAGGAGGAGGGGGGAGTCGACGAATATAGCTTCCTCCACTTTTGTGAATGGGAAACTCGACTGGATCCAAGACCCTTCAGTAAGCAGAAGGATACTATTGGATCCAACCCATAATGGTTGAACTATAGGATTTCTGTTCCATTAAGAGGGAGTTCCATTTAAGTAGTGTTTGTTGTGAAGGTAATCAGGAGAATAATGTCTGCATATGGCATCCCAGAGAAAAAATTAGGCAAAGATTTATTGTTCAAGCAGCAGTCATAATTTGGGCATCCTGTCTATCAAGATTGACACTATGTTGGATAGTTATCTTAGCCTGCTTTATCTTGATGTGTTTGTACTATCTATGCCAAGGGCAGACATTCCCTCATGGGTAATCCGTCAGAGGTTTCATGTTGCCTGTGACTGGGGCCAAAGCAAACATTGGGCAGGGTGAATCATGCTAATACTTTCTTGAGTAGATTTTTATTCAGAGTTTATTTTTCAGTACATGGTATGTCAGCTGTTGAACCTGATTCCTCAGTTTTAAAAATGATTATTGATATAGCACTATCAATGTGGTGGTACGTTCTGCTTTATGAGGACAGCTCTCTATTTGAAGAGCTTTCAAAGGACCATCCGCTGTTGCAGGGATGGACAACTTTCAGAGGTCTGCAGCCCTCTCTCTCTCTCTCTCTCTCTCTCTCTCTCTCTCTCTCTCACACACACACACACACACACACACCACATGGTTTCCATTGGAGGGAAATAATGTGTTAGGGTAAGGGTAGAGGAGCAAGCTAATTTTGACCCTTCTGGCATTCCACAGGCACTAGGGATCCCAATTAAAAAAAAAACGATTTTGGGGGCAGTGGGGGACCATATGTTGCCTATCCTTGCTCCAGTCCAAGTCCAGTTTAAAAATAAGCAAGCATAATAAGGGAGAGCAGCAGGGACTTTGAAGTTGCCCACCAAGAGTTAGCACCGTGACAGCAGACTGATCAGGCACACAGGTCACCTGGGCACAGAGTCTTCCCTACTATGGTGAGATGTATTTCTATTAAAATTATAGTACCATTTCCATCTATACCTATACATTGGCACATAGGAATTTCAAGCACATGGAAATTTCAAGCAAATCCTTTTTTTTTTTTTTTGGTTATGCTTTTTTAGGGATTCATTTCCTCTCTTTTTTAGGCATACATAAGTGGCCAAGCTCTCAAGTTACCTGGAAATTTACAGAGTAACAATTGTAATGAGAGAGAGAGAGAGAGAGAGAGCTGCCTGGAGGAGGTTATAATCTAAATTATTATACTGCATGGTCAATGATAATAAGTAATGCTAATGGGCATTGTAAAACAAAGCTTCAAAATCAGATGCAAAGTGCATATGTTTGTGAACCCTGTGTAAGTTTTTATAGAGTGAAAAAAAAATCAACAAACCTTGACAAACAGCAATTAGTTGAGGGACAGTGTGCTGGAAAATCGTCCTATGTATAGGAATCTTCCTATCCTATACATGCTTATCCACCGATGTTAATGCGGCTTACATCTGAGTTGATATGTACCGAATTGCACCGTAAGAGTCCTTTTTTTTCCTCTTCCCCCTCCCCAGCTTCCCTTTATATAAGGCCTGGGCCACACTTGTATTAATTTGTGAGACAAGCATGGCATGACTATAATTTTTGTTATTGAAGGGCTTTGCAACTGATAATTTGATTCTTATCCTGCATTGCTTATGTTATCTTTACCTGCTTTTCTGCTCACATGTTAACTTGAAAAGCAGCAGGCTTAGCAGTCTCCCTTGCGCGTCTGTTTTTCCATCACTTGCTGCTGGCAAGGCGGTCCTTCCCCTATTGAGTGAGCTCCATGGGAACCCTGCAGGGAGAGATAGTAGTCCTAGGAAGCATTTCATCAATGTCACATAGAGACATTGATGTGAATAATCTGTCCTTTAGTCTTTCAAGCTCCATGTAAACTAAATTTTGAGAGACACAGAGACAGATTAAAGGGAACAAGGATTCTGAATGAACATTTTTAAATAGAGACATCAAAAGGAAATCCAGTTTTCCATATATTTGGTCTGCAGACATTTAAATCAAATAGTAGATTTCTTCTTGCAATTTGTTTTTTGTAATTTTCCTTAAGGATGTAAAGAATTCCATAACTGATCATTGATATGTTGTTCTCCTTTTGACTTTATTAGTGAATTAAATCTTCCCTACTAAATGAAGTGATTGAGAATTAGAAGTGTCATTCTTGAAAATGTTTATATTTTCCATTCAATAAGCATTTCTTTTATACTCTGAAGACAATGGGGCCTGATACTCAGGATTTGCATTGTTACAGTTCATCAGAGAAAAATACCCTTTCAATGTCAACATCCCTGTGAGACAGGCAATACGAGGGACTGCTTAACAACTGCTCATGCAAAGGGGAACTGTGAGAGGAGATTAAAGGCCAGTGATTTCAAAAGAGGCTTCATATACAGTCTAGGGAAAAGTTACAAATACTATCCTCTGAATTATAATATCATACAATGCTGAGCATTTTGAAGTAGCAACCATTTCCCCAGCTTTTCCATTTGGGAATGGCCTGCACTGCTAAAAACGTATGAAGACATACAGGCACTTTTTGAACTTCTGTGATGGGCATTTCTTCTTGTAACCAGATTTATTTATTTATTTATTTATTTATTTATTTATTGCTTTTGAGTTTTATTACATTGTTTTGTAAGTAAACAGGCAGGCTCTAATGTCCTATTCTCTATTCTAAAATAGTGTTTTTACTTGAATATTTTCCAACTACATCCAAATTGATATCCCTGGTTATGTTGCTCATTCTTGATTTTTGCAAGTTACCTGGGTGACAATTCCCTTACTTTCACTTAAATATCTCTTACCCTCAAGTTCTACGCAACCTTGTTGTATTACTGTTGTTGCGCTGGCACTTGTATTGCCTGGAGTGGGGTGGGTGAGATTAACTGGTGTGTGGATGGACCACCTTTAAGCAGAGTAGATAATACTTTGGTCATGTTCAAACATATAATTCTGTCATCCAAATGCCCTTTGGTTATATTAAAAAAAAAAGCCTAACCACAGCCTTTTCCGTGTACTACAGGATAAATCAGAACAATATTGCTAAGAATTTATAATGAACATGATTGTTCATGTCAAGGTTCTGTGTTTCTCTGGTTGGGTTAAGGCCTTAGTATGAAAATCATGGGAAATGTGTCCTTCATTTACCGATATAGATGTTGCTCATTTTGCCTGATGAGCAGAGATCTTCTGTGGGCATGTCTACACCAGCCCTATATACCTTGATCATTCCTGTGTATCCAAATGCTACACAGGGGATCCCGGGAGCAGGCAGGGATGATCCCTAGTACGTTTTCCTTGGATAATCCTTAGGTGTAGAAAGGGCCTATGTAAAATCCTCTACTACTCAGACACCTTTCATTCAGACATAATTCAGTATGGATGCTTTTTAAAATATGGTGATGGCTTTAAAAGATTAGACCTATTCATAGAAGATAGGTCTATCAGTGGCTATTACAAAGAATAATAAAATAGAAGCTCTGTATTCAAAATCAGTGTACCTGTGAATACTAGCTATTGCTCAAGGACAACTTGTGTCCTCTTGCTCTGCCTGTGGAATTCCTGGAAGTATCTGGCTGGCTGCTATTGGAATCAGGACGTTGGTGGTCCAACAGGGCTTTACTATAAGAACTTCCCATTACTAAAAGATGTTTAACTGCCTGGGTAGTTTCCCATATGCACATGTTTTCTCACAGTGGTGCTTCCTGTATTAGTGTGGAGAGACAGTGACATCCACTGGCTGGCTACTTTAAGCATTGCAAACTCACTCTACTGAAGATTTCAGTGAAGTACATGTCCCAAGTTTCTGTTCTAATCTGCCAACAGACTGGGCAAAACAACAACAATCTATATTGACGTGACATTTTACCCAAAGCAGTTGTTGCACTTGAAAACATGAGTGATTTCGTTTTTCATATGGCTCTTTCTCCATAGATATGCAGGCTCTTTTCAGTTCTATGTACCTAATTACTGTACACTAGTAGTAACCCCATTTCCGTCTCATCTGGCTGAATTCCATTCCATGGTTATGAAAAGAAAATTCTAGCACAGAATATCTTTCAAAGCAATAATTAACAAAGATAGAATCAACTCTAGATAAGATAAGGCAACTTTATTCCTTCCTGCCGCCTCTGATTTAATATTGAGAGTCTGTAATATTAAAAAAAAAGCAAACTTCATTCAATTTTGTCACTTCTTAAGATATTGTGAAAAGAAATAATATATACTATACATAATGTCAAAGAAGAATTTAAAAATCAATGGGGAATGGGTAGATGTAAACTGTACTAAACTAGCCCATATTTTATTGCACATAACACATTATGTCTTCTAAATTTCAAATTAAATTCCAGTCATAACAATTTTTTAAAAAACCATTAGCTAAAATATGATGCAGCTTTCTATCTTCAGTGGTTAACTCTCAAAGTCTGAAATCTGTTCCATGAATGATCTCAGTACTACTAATAGGGGTCCGGGGGGGGGGGGGAGTCAGGCAATGAGCACTCCCTGCTGACCTTCTGACAGATAGTGAAGAGTGATGCAGCTCTTGATATTCTGATTTCATGTGCATGGAAGAATATGTATTAATGCAGCATGAGAAAAGTGAGGCAAAGCTGGTAATGACCTCCAAAATACCTCCCAACTATGATTCTGTGATTCTATAATATGCAGTATTGCTGTCCAAACTCTGTTTTTCAGTCTTTCTTTGAGGTCATAAGGTACTGGAGGCAGAACTAACCCCATTATCTACTCTTCCAACATGGGCCTCATCTACACCAAGCAGGATATTGCACTATGAATGCGGTATATAAAAGGCAGGAGCCACACTAAGCAGGATATAGTGGTATGAAAGCGGTATATAGTATGTGTCAATGGGCCCCAACAGTTGTCAGTGCACTTCAATACCGCTATAAAGCAGTAGTGCGGCTCCTGCCTTTTATATACTGCTTTCATACCGCTTTCATAGTGCTACATCCTGCTTGGTGTAGATGAGGCCATGATTTCTGTATGCAGATGTTACTGGTACCCTGTGAGACCTGACTATGCAGAAGTAGGTGTCATTCCACAATGGTAATGAGTGTCATCACATGGGGGGAAATCACATTTCCTTACTGTCACTTCTCTGCCCCCTTTCTATCCTTCATTATTTCCTCCTGGAGGGGAAAGAGGAAGTAAACAAAGACCACATGGCCCATTTAGGGGCCTTTTTCTCGTGCCATTTTTCCTGCACACATCAGGAGATCACAGCACATTCCATTATTTTATTTTATTTTAAAAAAACAACTTGGGACCAGGTTGTCTGAAGGAATGCCTCCTCCCATATGTACCTGCCTGGACCCCAAGATCATTCTCAGGGGTTCTTCTCTGTGAGCCCCTGCCAAAGGAAGTGAGAGGTGGCTACCAGGAGGAGGGCTTTCTCTGTTGTGGCACCCCAGCTGTGGAATGACCTCCCTAGAGAGGTTCACTTGGCACCTACATTATTGTCTTTTAAATGCCAGGGGAAGACCTTTTTTATTTTCTCAGCATTTTAACAGTCTATCAACTTAATTTTAACTTTGTTGTTTTAAATTTGTTGAACCTGTATTGATTTCTGTATTGCTGCCTGGTTTTATCCTGGTTGTGTTTTTATATTGCATTTTATACTATGGTTTTATACTGTTTGTTTTATATTTTGAATGGTTTTTATGGTTTAAATTTTGTAAACCGTCCAGAGAGCTTTGGCTATTGGGCGGTATAAAAATACAATAAATAAAATAAAATAAATTTATAAACTCGGATTAAAAGGGTCCATTTTGCAATGGAAAAATGTGCGGAAGGAGCAGGAGGCACATGGGAGGCGGACGTCATCGTCTAACGGACTTGCAAACATCCGTAAGTGGGCAATAGTGAGCATGCAATAAAATGCTTGTCTGATGATGCCCAGTATATAAACAAAGCCTACAGTGTTTTATTTTGCTTTCCCTTTTGAGCTGATACATTTCCTTCTTTTCAAGCATTTATTGCTTTAACTTATCTCAAGAATTCCAGCCTCTTTAATCCTACCATCCCATCAGCCTTTGATTTCTTAAGAGGTGGTGCACTTAAGAACAGTTAAGCGTATAACATATAGTATTGGAAAGCTTTGCTTGTGCTGTTGGCCAATAGCCATCTCTGTCACATCATGTGCCATTTTTATGTTAAATGCTCCTATTTTCTCATGGGCCTGTCCTGTTGAAGTGGTTAAGCATTTTGAGCTAAACTTTCTGGCTTAGTGTGTCATTCCTAACCATGGTGGCTACATAACCAAGGTTCAAACATGTTCACTGATGATTTGCTGCAAAAGGAGTAGTGACATAACCATGGCTTAGCGTGTTGTCTGATATATTCCATAACAGATTCAAAATAAATTTTGTCCTGGATTCAGAATACAGAGAACAATATAATAAATGACATCACCATTATAAAATAAAACAGCCAACATTAAAACCCAGCATAACTATAATCATAAAACTTGTGTTAAAAATCCTTGATGCAACCAAATAACTACTGGACCAGCTGGTAGCTAACTCTACCTAACCTCCAGAGTTGGGCCCACCCAATAATCAGACAAATCTATATTAACTATTAAAACATTAGGCAAATAAAAAGTGCTAGTTATTTTCTAGATGTTAGGGATGGGCAGCAGGCCCTCCAGTAGGCATTGGACTTTAACTCCCATTAGTCCAGCCAGCATGGCCAGTGGACAGCATGGCCAATAGACAGGGATGATGGGGGTTGTAGTCCAATAACATCTGGAGGGCCACAGATAAGAATTATTCCTATACAGCACCTGGCCCTTGAGTTAGCCCAAGCAGTAACAAAGAATTGGAATATGAATTGTGCCCGTTCTCAACTGATCTTTATTCAAGACAGTTAGATTAAGTTATCCTTCTTCACTGCTTGATATTTCTTAACCTTAATATTAGCATCGGGGTGGATAGAAGGACATAACAAGATAGAAGGACATAACAAAATTTGCAGTTTTCCCTAATACATTAAAAAAGAGAGATAGATATAGGATATAGTCCACAAAAAGTTATGCCATTATTATAAGATAGTTTTTAAAGTACTATAGGACTCTTTTTGCAACAACAGATTAAGGGTACAATTCTATGCATGTTTAGAAAGATATAAGTACTACAACTTCCAACATCTCTCAACCAACCATGCTGGCTAGGTAATGCTGGGAGTTTAAAAGTAATTTCTGTCTACACTTTCTGGCATTTAATGAGTGGATTTTCTGAAAGCCGACTCTGATGCATGAAAATTAAAACTTTGTACGCAGTGTTTGGAGATTTTCTTTTTCTTTTGTCATGGGAGAAGCATCAAAGATCCACCCCTCTCTTACTTTTAACCTTGAGATTTGATCTTTACTGGCAGTTTTGATTCAGAATCACTATCTGCCATACCAGATAATTAGAGTAACTGAAGGGGGATTGGAATTCAAGCTGTTTACTCACTTATCTGTCAAGTTTTCCTTTGAGGGAATCATTTCAATTAGCTTTATTCAAACCGGAATGACAGTACAGACCAGCCTTGAGCCTTTTACATGAGTGTCAGTTAAATTCAAATGTCAAACATGTTGTTGTTGCTGCTACTGCAGCTGCTTAATTACAAACCACACTCTGTAGATCAATTTCTTGATACCATACCTTGAAAAGGGTATTTCAGAGATGGTCTGGAAGGCCATCACAACTTTTCTTCGAAATCATAATTGCGAAATGTCACATGTAAAAACACTTGATCATTGAGGAAAGATGGGTAAACATATCACAAATGTATGTGAGATGGACTGTAGCTCCATGGTAAAGCACATGCTTTGCATGCAGAAGGTCCCAGCTCCATTCCCAGGTGGGACTGGAAAAGAATCCTATACCAGCAATCTGACTTGGGCCTTTGCTAGACCTACATGGGAATCCGTGCAGGAAGAGGGGCGAGCCCGCGGTACAAGTAGTGCAGGCTATCGCTCCAATCCAGACATCAGATGCGATGGGCTGCAGGAAAGCCCCGTCGCGTCCGCCATTTTTTAAAAAAAAATTCTTAAAGGGCTGGGTGAGCAGGAATGCACCAACAATTAAAGGTAAGGTTGTTGTTTTTTAAAAATCATTTCCCTGATCCTCCCTGCCCCCAATCTCCCCCCTGACCCCGACCTTCCCCCCGATCTCCCCACCCCCGATCTCCCCCTGGCTCTGATCTCCCCCTCCCCGAACTTCCCCCCCCGTCCCAATGGGCCCAGCACTCCTGAGGAGCGCTGCGCCCCTTCCGCTGCTTTTCCAGGCTACTAGTGAGTAATTGCGATAGCCGGGAAAAGTGGCGGAACAGTCTACACACTGGCGGTCTCAGGCTCAGTCCGAGGCTGCAGGAAATACCAGGCTACAACTAGAGCCTGTTACCCTGGGGCAAGGGAGGGTTGACCCCTGCCTGAGCCCAGGCTCCTCTGTGCGTCATCTGTGGTCTAGCAAAGGCCTTGGTCTGACAACAGGCCATGGGTTATTTAAGGGTTGTTTTCCCCTCCAAGAAGCTATGCCGCTGGGTTTCGGATGAAACAACAAGTTGTGCCTGGATGCCAAACCCTATCCCCCAATAGGTCCAGCTTATTGGATAGTTCCTTTAGCAATCTCGCTGGTTCTGACTAAAACCCAGAGTGGATCCTCAGCACCACCAAAATTGGAGCCCCCAGCCTCCATTGGTTCAACTGCACCAAGTATGTGCTAAGGATTAAACAAGCCACAGTTGCTTGTTTAACCCTTGGTGATCGTCCAAAGTCATGCTGAATAAGGCAGCTTCCTATGTTCCTACAAACTGTAAATTAAGAATGTAAGGTCTGTTGCTGTAAAGCCAGGGAGTATAAATAAAAGTGTGTCATCCCATATGTTCTATTAGCAGGAAACATATGGGGCTGGAGACAGGAGCTGGAATCCAAAAAAATGTACAACTAGTGTATGTACAAAAATGTACAACCCAGAGGAGCTTTGACCTTGTATTTCTTGAACAGGAGCCACACTGGAACACCCTTTTGAAACTGAGGGAACTTTCAAAAGCAATTTGTGATATGCCAGGGGGGTCAAATAAAAAAAAAAGTTTTAAAACTCACTGAATGTGTCTAAGCCCTTTGGCAAGCCCAAGATAACTCTTAGGGTCCTGGCTATGGTGTTGGCCGTACAAAAACAACAACCCTGAAGTCCACGGAAAGATTTGTTTTTTAAAAAACATTTTCTTCGTGTATCTTTTAATTAATGAATTGGATGGCAAGGAGAGTGCATGCTGTTCCACAAACTGTTGTGCAGGCTCTATCAGAAGAGGTCATGCCACAGAGTATCTAGAGTTGTAGCACAGCATGAAGGGATTGTGCAACTACATCTACTACATCCATGGGGTGCTTCCTCACTGGGAAGCAAACCTTAACAGATCACAGTGTTCTGCTGCAAAGCAAGGCCTGCTTTGTGCTCAGGGCTTTGGATTTAAAGTGACTGCGCTTGTAAGTGGTGGCTGCAGGTGTAAAGGATTTAAACTATAAACAGCAAAAGATATGGAAAAGGGTTTTTTTTTTAAAAAAAAAAAGGCAGTCCCAATGAAACAGAACTTATTCCCAGGTACATTAACTTAGTTTCAATGCATTTTTGGAGGAAATACATATACTAGGGTGACCATATTTTGGAAACCAAAAAGGAGGACAACATGGTCGCCTCCAAGGGGGCGTGCCCAGTACCAAGGGGGCGTGCCCACCCGAACATAGCCTTGGTCACATGTCTGATTTTACAGCACACATTTAAGACAAATCTGTTCTATATAACATCTAAATGTTAAAATCACTGAAATAAAGAACAAGTGAGAGATTCAATGTATCTGAAATTAACTTCACTCACTCCTACTTTTGTAGGTTTTGCTGTACTTTGAAGCTTTTGCTATACTCTGTGTGTTACATTCTCCCCTTCCCTCAAATATCTTTTCTGACTGTATCTTCACTCATTGCAAGCTGCGATTGTTGTTAACAGGGTTTGCTACTGGCCCCAGATCTGTTTCAAATTTGGTATGGCTAAAGCTCTACCTAAAAGCTATCATGGTGCCAACTTTCAGCTCTTTATCTTTAAAAATGACAGTTTTAAAAATAATAATTTTAAAATCTCATTTTTTAAAAAAATCCTAAAAAATCAATGGACAAACGGATCTGTTTCAAATTTGGTGTGGCTAAAGCTCTACCTAAATCCTATCATGGTACAAAGTTTCATCTCTTTATCTTTAAAAATGACGATTTTAAAAATAATAATTTTAAAACCTCAATTTTTAAAAAATTCCTAAAAAATCAATGGATGAACGGATCTGTTTCAAATTTGGTGTAGCTAAAGCTCTACCTAAATCCTTTCATGGTGCAAAGTTTCATCTCTTTATCTTTAAAAATGACGATTTAAAAATAATAATTTTAAAACCTCAATTTTTAAAAAAATTCCTAAAAAATCAATGGATGAACGGATCTGTTTCAAATTTGGTATGACTAAAGCCCGTTCTAAGAGCTACCACTGTGCCAAGTTTCATGTCTTTATCTTAAAAAATGACGGAGTTATAAGCATTTTTGCTAATTCCCATTAGAGCTGCTCTTTGAAAAAAATCCGGATTTCCCCTCCCCCTCCCAGATTTGTCATCAAAAACCCAGACAAATCCGGTCATATGGTCACCCTGACTTTAATTATCTATTTTAATTAAAGATGTATGTGTACCATTTCTTTTACTTGTATGTGTTTTTCTTTAATAAATCACAGATTAATTTGGAAATAGAACAGAAATATAAGATTTAAAAAAGTTAAAATGACACACACCTGAGATAGACAAATCTTTACATTCCTATTTGCTGCTGATCTAGTGGTCCATCATTAGGTGTGCAATTTTTCTCACTTAAAACTCCCAAACCGGCACCACATTTTGAAGAATTTTGCACATACTATAATCAACTCTTTCACGGCTATTAAGCCAATTATCCAGATACTGAGTTTCCAGAATAATATTTATTCCATGCCAACATTTAGAAAAAAGCAGTTCAGAAAAAATAATAATTTCAGAAGCATTTTCAGAGACTATGACAATTATTTGTTTAGTAATATCGCCATTTGCTTGCCTGCTGCTATGTTGTTGCTCATGTCCACTTATCCTGAAATATAATTGTCATAAGGATTTATGAACATTTTGGTGATAAGTGTTATGTACTAGAATATTGGGGAATACTGCAGTCACATCACAGCAGGCAAATGTGAGTTGTTATGGCAATTTGCTGCACAGAGTGATACTCTCTGTACACCCTGCCTATGCTGTAGAATTTACAGGCAGGCCGAAAAGCCCTTAAGATCTAGCAGTACAATTTTTCTCAGTCATTCCTGAATAAAGTGTCTTCAGTACGATACTGCTGGAAAAACTCTTTTGCAAGTTTTGGTTGTTGCTTAAAACTGCCAGCTCATTCTTAAGCTAAATACCAGTCTTATTTTCAGTAAGGTATTCCTACCTGGACTTTTTTTCTTTCTGTTTTTACTTCATTGAATTTTTAATCCGTTCATATTTGTCAAATTATTTTCATTCCAGTTCTCCTTTTAGGATGCTGAATGCTGAAAATGCTGAATCTTTGCAAGCCCTGCCATGTTCGTGGCATCTGGAAGTTTACACACATATATACATTCCATTTTGTTACGAAGTTGTTCACAATCACAATGCATTATATATGACATTCTAATTCTAGTCCTACATTTTGTCCCTAAAGAAGCTCTTCGGCCAGACATTATATTTTTGGGGTGTGCACCTAAACTTGTGTATGTGTGCCTGCAATGTACACTTTAAATTACAATTTATTGTAAGTCAGGATGCAATTGGTGTTGTTAGAGACCTGGGATTTGCTGTGGCTTCCTTGTTGAGTGTACACTCAAGTGGTATATCTAAGTTGGTTGCTGTATAATATATGAAGAAAAATAATTTTTATATTCTGTTAACAACTTTATGTAAAGGAGTGGAAGAATCAGAGCATGAATTTCAACAGCAGAAAACATTTTGTATAAGTACTTCTTCACAGTCACACCTTTTAAAATAAGGTCATCACTTACCCAAAGCAGTTACCACTTCAGGAGATTGTGCAGAGCTTTTTCTCTGCATCCCTCTATGACCCCTTGATGATGCATGATGAGCTCAAAGGCAGCCTGCTTCTGAATTTGAAGTGTTTGGAGATGCAGGAGACTCCAGTTGTTTAGTGGCAAGGGAAAGGCATTCTGTTCATGCTCAGAGGTACTTTTCATCTCATATGCCAGAACCATAGTATTGAAAACTGTCCTGGGCTGGGCTGCCCTGGTAAGGTCTTGGTACAAAGAATGTGGATAGGTGGGATAGAGGATAGGAAAGCCTATAATAAAAAGGTACGTTTTTGTGAAGAACTGCAAGGTGGAGGAGATAAAGCAAAGACTGAATTATTTTGTGGAGAGGAACAGAATTCTAAATTCTTTCATTGTAGCTTGTTGGCAATTATTACAGAGTGGGGTGCTGGTGCTGGGAGACACGCCATTGCTCTGTAAACACGCCATTGCTCTGTGTGTGGAGAAAGGCGAGGCTGCAATTACTCAAGAGGTGAGGGGGAAACACTCTGCATATTCACAGAGGATGTTTTTATTGTTACTGTTATATTTGTTTTATTTGGGGGGGGGGGGTATTGTTATTTTTGTTTAAGACGTTTGGCCATGAATTCACTGACACTTCTTTGATAGTCAGGATTCTTCAGTTGTAAAATGGGAGCAATGTCCTCTAAACGACACAAATACAATATAGCAGTGGTGAGGAACCTTTTTTTTCTGCCCTTGGACATAATCAGTCAGTGGCTGCATGCTGGCAGTGGATGGGCTGAAGCCAGTGGTGGGTAACAATGGAACAAAAAATGGGTAGAGCCACCCTCTCTTTCTCTTTCTGCCACTGCTTTCTCTCCCTCTTTTTTGCCATGTCATTCTCTTTCTCTCTGCCACTCCCTTCTCTCTCTGTGTGTGTGTGTGTGTGTGTGTGTGTGTGTGTGTGTGTTTCTGCCACTCCCCCCTCTCTCTTTCTCTTTCTGACACTCCCTTCTCTCTGTATTTTTCTTACTTTCTGCCATCCCCCTTCTCAGGGTGTCATTAGATGAGCATTTTATCATGTGCTCATTACTGCCCACTCACAGTTTGTTGCACATCCTTTTGATGCTGCCATCCGCCTCCAGCATGTCTCCCACCCCTTCTGGTCTTTTTTCCATGACAAAATTGACCCCGGTAAATCCAAATTATTTTTCTAAAGCAAAACTGACTGCCATTTCCTGCTGTGTGCAAGAAAAGCAGCACAATAATAATAATAATAATAAAAACACTGAATGGGCCACGTGGTCATTGCTGCTTCCTCTTTTTTTTCCCATGTAAAGAAATCAAGCTTTATCACACCAGCCTTATAGTCTGCTGTCACAGCGAATTGCATGCAAAGGACTCAGATGATGCCGACCATGTCCTGCTGTGATTGTGGTTGTTCCCCACTCTTAGCAACGTATTTTGGTGTGCAGAATGTCCGGTTCTTCCAGTAATGTGAAAGCACCCCACTCAAATGAAAGACAGGGATGTGCCTTTTCTCCAGAGGGTGTTTTTAAATGCCAGTTCAAATCTTTTCCTGTAGAAAATGCACCCTCCTTGCCAGCAGCACCCTCATTTTTAAAGATAAAGAGATCAAAATTTGCACACTGATAGGTTTTAAGACGGGCTTTCAGCATGCCAAATTTGATTCCGATTGGGTCATCTGTTGATTTTTTAATGATTTAAAAAATTTTCTCCCTCATGCTGCTGCAGCTTCTCATTGATAGTGATCGATGCCCATACACATGCAGTTCATGGAAGGGGGGAGGGAGGTTTTCCGACACGATGAATGGGAGTTGTCCAACTTCCAACGAACAATAAACTGTAGGGGGAGGTAAAAAGGAGATCAATGGGTGGAAGCAACGGTGAAACCACCAAAGTGTGAGAGTGAAACTCAGTGGGATAACAGCAACGTGTTACAGGAGATATGTAAAGAGGCTTGGGACTTACAAGTGCACAGGTGTAAGTTTGTAAGCTTTCATACGCTATGGAAACGAAGTGGGATAATTCGAGGGAAAACCAGGACAACTGTGTAGGTGTGATGGAGCTTATCATCACTATTGGGGGACAGCAGCAGGAGGCCATAGCGACGGTATCTCTTCCCCGTCTTATGACACTCTCATTCTCTTTCTTCTACCCTCTTTTCGCTTTGTTTTGCTTCCTCTTTCTGCCACCCCATTTTCTCTTCCTCTTTCTGCCACCCCCCCTCTCTGCAATCCCCTTCTCTGTGTGCTTTTCTTTCTGCTGCCCCTTCTCTCTCCTTTCTGACCCCTGCTTCTCTCTTCCCTCCCACTCCCTCTTCCTACCTCCCTAGTGGACTGTGGGAGGAATAGATCACTGTTGTCAGAGGTCTGGATTGATCACTAATTTTGAAATTAAGCCAAGAGCCACATGGAATTAGGTTGAGGGTCACAGGTTGCCCACCCCTGAAATTTAGTATATGGATGTATGCTATGTTATGTATTTGATTTGCCATGCAGTGTATGTCTTGCATCGCTACTTTGGTCATTTGGAGCCATCTTCTGCCACTCCCAGACTGTGGAATGGCCTGCCGGAAGAGATTTGCCAACTTAACAGTCTTTCCGAATTTAAGAAAGTCATAAAGACTGATCTCTTCCAGCAGGCCTACCCAGTTGAATTTTAAGATGTCCGACTGTTATTTAATAATCTATTAGTTTTATATGTTTTTAATCAGCTTTATGTATTTTGTAGTATTTCTGTATTCAGTGTTGTTCCCCGCCTCGATCCAGAGGGAGAGGAGAGTAAGAAATAAATTATTGTTGTTAACATTTGTGGGGGTGAAATGTAGACCTCTAGTTTTTACTCCGTAGGTAGCTCAGGTACGTATCTAGCTACCTCTTTTGTCCAGTTGTTGCATTAGCAGAACCTAATACTGGCTTTATAGAAAGGGGGGAAAGCTATATACCTTCTGCTGCAGCAACTTTTTTTTTTAACCTGAACAAAAGGAATTGTCTTTGGGTATAAGGATCTTCGATTTGGATCTTTTATGCAAGGATGGAGGGTTCCAAAAACCATCCCTGGAGAAATTAACAGCCAGGGCCTGGTGTTTCAGTCTTAGCCTGACAGTTGACACTACCTTAAAAGATACTCCCTGCAGCTGTGGCAGCAAGCCTACCATAATGTAGGTCACTCTCAAAAGAAACTATTCCTCGGGGCACCTGAGCAGAAAATGACAGGGCATTGGTGGGAGCTGGGGCTGGCTGCTACAGATGTGCTTTGAGGAAATCTGGCATTTGCAATTACCTGTACATGCACTAAACGGGCTTCATTCAGAAACATCCTACTGGTGTGTAATACTAATTTTGAAACAAGGTCTTTAGAACTGGAGAGAGGCTATTCATGCCTTTGCACTTTCTTCTGTAAGCTAGGTACTCACTCATCATAAAATAGCTGAGTGAATCGGAGCCCCCACTCCTGAGACAATTAAACATTTTATTAGCTTTATAGCGATGGATTCTTCATCCAATTGGAGCTCATTAGCATAGGGGTGAAAAAAGACTCAAGAATGGCATACTTTACTCCCATATATTTATTGTATCAATGTACCCAGGGATCACAGAGTTTCGCAAACCACATCAAAGCATGCACATTTTACCCCACTAATGAACACATGACTGTTTCTTGTGGGTGTTCAAAAAGAAAATATTACATTAGTTTGATAACAAAGTAAATAAAAAAAAAGAACTGGTCACAATCCTCTCAAAACTGAGGATGTTTAAACCTCATAGAAATCAACTTTGCTGTATGCTTGTAGTTACAATTGTATTCACACTTACCTAGGAGTAAGCATTATTGAACACAGTGGGTCTTACTTCTGAGTAAGCATGCATAGAACTGCACTTAGTCATATTATTCCTAATATTCTCTGAACTTTACCATGCAGTGTTTTTCGTCCAGTTGGAACTCATTAGCAGAGGGGAAAATACAGAATATTTATTTATTTATTTAAAAAGGTACAGAACTGGAGCACCATAATGGTGAAGGCTATAAGTCTCTATTTCAAATCTCACTTTAGTCACAAACCTACTAGGTTACCTTAGACAAGCAATTATCACTTCTACTTAGGGATTATTGGTCTATCATAAAGCATTGTTGTAGGACTGCAGTATGATGTTAATATGAAATGCTTTTGAACAGTTGTGCTCTATAAATGCTATGGGAAGACGTATTCTTATTTTATCCTACCTATCATAGTGATCAAACATATTTCTGATATGTTCAATTTAGGAGACTTTTTAAATGTAATTAAAAACCGGATTCAGCTTTACTCATATGCTGAGTTGAAAATTTGAAAATGGGTAAAAATGTTACACTACACTACTGCTGTTTCTCAGATTTTATTGAAATGGAGGGGCAATATGGCATGTGGGAAGTAGGAAACTTTTTTTTTATGAACTGCAAACAAATATTGAACATAGTGAAACTTTCCTGATGTATTAAACACATTCTCAAACCCCATACAAAGATTGTTTTCCCCCATTCAGATCTTAGATGTGGTGTGGACTCAGATGAAGGGTTGAAGTGGTGATTGAGTTGATGATGTCACGGAGTCCTTTTCTTTCTTTTTTGATACTGTGGCTGTTCATTTTAATACTCTGACATGCCACAGACATGAGGTGCTCAGCTGCAATTTGCCAGTAGTCTGCAATCCATTGGAGTGTTCCATGAAATCGTAACCATGCCTCAAAATGGACCCTATAGTGACTTCATTACCACAGCCATTTACTCATTTGTTCATTTGCATCCATCCATACAGGGGTGTTCTTAAGCAAAAAATGCTACATAGCATAGTCCTCAGTGCTGGATCCTGGAGTCTTAATGCCTGTTCCTATACTGAGTACTAATTCTAAAATGGGTGGATCCCTGAAGTTTCTATTTCCAATGGCAGCAGTTTTGAAGCACTAGCATTATATTCCTTGTGGACAGTTTGAGGGTAGAGAGCAAAGGAAGCAGAAGTGTGTGTGCATTCCTCCAGTCATTTGCTTTGTAACTCTAGTGATTAGCCTGAGCAGCTAGCATTGCTTACAGAAATACAGCACTGTAGTAATAACAACCCTATATCAGGCACATGTCTGTTGTTAAGTCTTCCAGGAAGGTGGCATCACAACAGGCAATTCGGGAGAATATCTCCATATCACACGTTCTGCTTAAGAACAAGGGTCTCCTGGTAGCAGCACCATATGTAGAGTGGAATAGTTGTGCCTTAATTGGCATCACACAATTAAATGTGTATTAGAAGAGAATCTTGGGAGTGTTTTATTTCCTTGACTCAAAAATTATGTATAGAATATTCCCCTGATACCAATTATAAAAAAGAAAGTCTAGAATTTAATTAGCATTTGATGATGCCACTCAGAATGTATTCAAATTATAAGCTCATCACATGAATAATCTTTTATCATCTGATTAGATGGAGCAATTCATGTGTCTAACGATACCTGCTAATCAATCAGGAGGGGGAAAGAACTTCAAAACCAAATCTGTATGCAAGCAATTTGGCTCTGTTCTGCTTCAGCTTAGCAGACACACATGGTGATTTCAGCAAAGCATCTTTATTGGGTATGCTTATGATGCCGCACCTTCACAAAGACGCTTTGCTGAGCCCAGCCTTTTAGGCTTTTGGTATCACAAAGCACTTAATTGTAATGTTTTTCTTATAGCAAAAGTGTAAGTATGGTGGGTAGCTGTAATCGCTTACATACTTTCACAGCCTGTTAGGAACTTAGGGAAGCTGCAATCACACTGAGTCAGACCATTGGTCCATCTAGCTCAGTATTGTCCACACTGACTGGCAGCAGCTTTCCAGGGTTTCAGGCAGGATTCTCTACTCACCCTACTTGGAGAAGCCGGGGACCTTCTGCATGCAAAGTATGTGCTCGGTCACACTGAGCTATGACTCTTTCCTGTTCCTCCCATGTTGCATTCCTGAACCCCCTCCAGATATATCAGACTACAACTCCCATCATCCTCAGCCAACATGGCCAGTGAGATGTCCCATGTGATGGGAGATACAGTTCAACACATATGGAGGGCACTAGCACCTGAGAAAGGGGTGGAGCTGGACTGGAGCACATTGGCAGAAGTCGTGGTGCAAGGAACTGGAGACTGGATGTGTCCTATACTCCTGGCTTCATTTCCTGCTCCTCCCCACAGATTAGCAATTCAAGCAACACCTGCATATGGAAGAGATTCAGAGAAATTGTCAGTTTTGCCCAGTATGGAGGACTGGGCTGTCATTTTCTTCAGTAGGCCCAATCACATATTGATTCTGTTATGGAATCAAACTTAAAATTCTCTATTCATGCTCTCAGATCTAACTTTTAGGAATCGCAACTACAGGCAAACTGAATTCTTCCAATATTTAACACAGACCTAGTCTAGGAAGATTTCATAGTCTCGGAAAACACAAATTCTTTGAAATCATGTATGGTGCAGATTTTATGAACATCCTTAGCAACCATTCAAATCTATAAACCTGAAATAGACTTGGCTAGCCTTGCACATTCCCCTTCAAATGTTTTAATCAGTATTGCCAGTCAAATTCCAAAGGATTAATAATGCCAATATATCCATTCATAAAGTTATGGAAGGAGCATTGGCCTTTGACCTAGAACTTTTAGGTTGTAATCTCCATGGGAATTTCCACATATATCATAGAATAACCATGTTCTTGGGTAAGGTAGAGCGTTGATTTCCCTAGCAAAGATAGATGAAAACTTGAACTGAAAGAGGAAGTAAGTAATTTATAGAAAGTGCCTCTTACCATGAAACTTTGGAGCTAACATGATGTTAGCTAGCTTTGCTCAACAGATGCTGTTCCCCTCATAGTGCTCCTGCAATTTATTTGAACTAGCAATGACTGGTGTGAGGATGGGCACAGTAGACCTTTGGCGTATGGTTGTCCATCATGCCAGCCTGTTGCTGTGACAGTCACTTGCAACAGAAGCACACCTGCGGTCACTTGAGAAAGCCCATGTCAGGATGTGCCCTTGGTCTCATTTGCCCTTAATTTCTAATTTCTGTAAAGAGAACAGTGATATGCCCCATTGTACTGTTACTAAGATAAAGACAGTAACTGTGAATATAACATACAGTCTAAATGGAGAAAGAATACTTCTTTGTTAAATGGAATTAGTTTGTATGTATAGTGTATATCAAGGATGAGGAACTTGTGGACCTCCAGATGTTTTGGCCTATAACTCCCATCAGCCCTTGCCAATGTAGCCAGTATTGAGGGATGCTGGGAGTTGTAGGCCAAAACATCTGAAGGGCCACAAGTTGCCTGTCCTGGTATATACAGTATATAAAAATATAAGACACCAGTAGAAATTTTCTCAATTGAATGAAGTGGGAATAGGATCAAATACATCTCTATTTCTGAAGAATACATACTTTCAGAAACTGCAAAACCTCCAAGTGAATAGTACACTGTAACAATTGTACAAAGCAGCAATTTTTCATTGAGCTATAAAAGTTGAACTCTTATGGCAAGATTGTTCTATTTCATTTATTGAACTCACTACTGTCCTTAGCACACATATCATTAGTGAGTAATTTGTTCCTGTAGCATAGAAGTTTTGTGAATGAAGAAGTCTGCGGGAATAATGTTTCAAACCGGGAAAAGATGAATGACAAATTGTTATCATTCTGTTAAGCAGGAATTGAAAAATGCAGTTCGTGTTCTCTCTGGCTGAACATCTTTAGGCATTCTACACATGATGGGTTGGTTTGGTAGCATTTGACATCTCTGAATTTATAAAGCTCCCCTGTTCCAGTCTCCCACGCATAAATAGATGACTACAATTCTCTAGCTAAGATATTAAGGGCTCCATCCTCTGCATGTTTAGACAGAAAAAAGTCCTACAACTCCAGGATTCCTCAGCCAGCATGGCTGATTAGGGGATGCTGGGATTTATAGGACTGATTTCTGTCTAAACATGCAAAGGATTGCACTCTGTTGTTGCAAAAAGAGTCCTGAGGTACTTTGAAAACGGTTTCATAGGATTGCACCCTAAAGGAACCAGAGTTTTGTAAGGATTTCTCTGTTAAATATAATGTATAGCAACTGGGATAGGGTGAGTGTTGGGGAGAGAATGTCATCTTTTTCCATAGTTAGGTGGATCAACCTCTGCAGTCTAAAGTTTTATACGGAAAAATGTGTACGTTGGATACCCGTGCTTATACTTCATTCTTTGATGAGTGTTACAGGGTTGTCTCCTGACAGTTGAAGCAGCTTTGGGCAGGAGATTAATCTGGTTTTCTCTATCTTAAAGAAATAGCCTTTAGAGATATTTGTCCGTCCTTATTCCTTGCACTGCTTTATATGTGCTAAAGTAGAGTGGTGCACTTTCTGTATTAATATGCTAACCAGAATGAAATTTTCTTTCAGTTTTCCCACTTCTACAAATTTTGCGCTGTAGTTCTTAGTTAAAAAGTGCATAAAGAAATGTGTACATTAGGAAAAGTGCACACAAAAATGGAGAAATTAGGAGAAATTTACAAAATTGTACATGTTAGGAGAAACATCGTTCTAATCATTTGTCCTGAGGTATGCATTTTTGTCATAAGGTACGCATATGTTAAGGAGAAATATGTTGGGAGAAATGCATACAGAAATGTTTATGATCATGTGAACTTTTATTAAGAATTTGCAAACTGATGCAGAAATGGAACAGAACAAATTTGTGTTTTTAGAAGTTCAAAAGTTGTCGAAACTAGGACAGAGAGATTTGTCCAAGTTTCATTATAACCATGTTCTTTGGTTACTGTATTGGGCTCCTTATTCACCCTCCTATGGTAAGATGATTAATAAGCCTAGGCTTTGACATGGAAATGCTCTCCTCAAAGCTCATCAATCAAACCATTAAATTAAATTAAAAGCATTATTTAATAAGAGAAAGTGAACGACTACAGATACATTAATATACCTGAAGAGGGGTTAAGTGACATGTTTGAGTAAAAGTCAACAAAACCAGAAGTTTTTACATTGTTTACCTATGCAGTTTATTTTATAACAAGCTAAAGAAACCTCATCTGTTTCTTGTTTCCTCTGTGGTTTCCAGCAAATTCTGTACTCTAAACCTTTTGATGTTAATACCTCCCTTGAGCTTGCTAAATCAATCCCAATAAAGACAGAGCTTGGCCAGTCTCGTGTAGTCCTTTCTCCCTTGGGTCCCTGGGAAGCATTAATATCACAGTTGATAGCTTGTTTCTCTGCCACCCTCCTTGCTCCGTTATCTTTGAATAAAGATCCCGTCAGTTGTTGTGTATTGAAGAACTCTCCAAATGAGTTGAAGTTCGCAGGTGATCAGTTCAACTCGACTGCCAGCCAGCTAACAACAAACCTTCCACGTTTCTATATTAATAACGTCTCCTTCGAAACAAATTCCTCCGCTACCTAGACCAGATGTAGAGGATCATCCTGTGTGAAGAAAAGCCTGATTCCTTCCGGATTGTGCAAGCTAAAGGAGCAGCAGTCCAGGCAAGCAGAGAGAGGGATGCTGCCTCCCAGAATACTTAATTGAAAGGCTGGTGTGGAGCATATAGACAGCAGAGCATGTACAGTCAGGATCCGAGATGTGTTTATGGCACATATAAACAAATGCAAACAAAAGAAGGGCCAAGCCAACAAAAGGGGAACAAGCAGGAAACAGTGGAAACCTACAAAAGGTGCAAATGTATTTATTCCAAAGATAATGTTATAAAATTATCCCAGCATGCATGTTTTGAGCATAGCTGCTCTTCATCAGGGGAACAAATTCAGTGTACTCAGTTGTAAGCCACTTGTCTAACAACTGTTCCTTCTACGCTGTTAGGAAGGGCTTTGTGTTGTGGCTTACTACTGAGTACATTGAATCTATTCCCCGATGAATTCCCCTGATGAAGTGCAGGGGATAATTTTATTGCACTGTTCTTGGAATAAAATCCTTTCATACCTTTTGTGAGTTCACATGAAGTTATCAGGAGCTGCCTTACACTGTCAGATTACAGGAAAATCTTTTCCAGGAGCTCAGATTCAGAAGACATTTTCCTTGGCCCTGCTTTCTGAGAGCCAAACTAGATGTGATGTAAATTGTGTGAACACCATTAACGTACTTGGGTCAGGAGAAAAACCTCCATTGGTTCCAGTGAAGCTGCTGTTCACATTTTTTAAAAATGTGCATGTTAATTACATTCGTGCATATTAATGTCACCTCCTGGACATGTCAGGGACTGGCCTTCTGCATGCAAAGCATGTGCTGTGGACCCATTGAGCTTGGACCCACCTCCATTTGTTCATCTAAACTCATAATAAATGCATACATTTATTTAAAAGTTTTTTATGCTACCTTTATGGGTAAAACTCTCTCAAGAAGGCTTCCAAAAAAGAAATATTTGAATAACAATAAACTTCAAAACAATAAAAAATTAACAGGCTTGACATTAATATGTCTTACATTAAATACTTTGAGAGCCAGTGTGGTGTAGTGGCTAAGGTGTTGGACTGGGAGTTGGGAGATCCAGTTTCTAGTCCCTACTTGGCCATGGAAACCCACTGGGTGACTTTGGTCCAGTTAGACTCTCAGCCCAACCTACCTCATAGGGTTGTTGTTATGTATGCCGCCCTGGGTTTCTTGGAGGAAAAAAGGAGGGATATAAATGTAATCAATCAATCAAGTACTTGGCACTCTGAGTTCTTACGTAGTTCGTCCTAACTCCACTTGCTTGAACTGATAATGGTTTCTAATATAACAGTACATGGGAGCATGGCTGGCCTTAGGGATGGATGAGTTTGGAGAGTCACATGGGGCACTGAGCTGAAGGGGGTGCTCATCTTCACTGCAGGGGGTACCCAGCAGAGCTGCGGGTGATTCCATGCAGAGCTGATGGGGGCATGAAGCTGGGCTCAGTGGGGTGTGTGTGTGTGTGTGTGTGTGTTTGCGTGTGTGTTTAATGTCCTGTCTCCAGTGAGTTACAGTGCAAAAAGCAAGTTTTTTTTTCAAGATTCTACAGGTTCTTTGGGTACTATGTACAAAAATGAACTTCCTTTCAACTAGCTTTTAGTTATGTTCCTTTTTCAGTTTCTATTTTGATGTCATTTGTGCTAGGTAAAAATCAGTGAAGCAACATTACCGAGCACTTAGTACTTCAACTACTGTAAACCGTATAAGCACCTCACAAATACTTACCTCAATTTGCAGGAGAAATGAGCGGATCCCCAATTTGGGTGTTACAGAAGGACCACAAATTAGTCATGTCTCCTCCCTTCCAGCATGTTGCAGTGCCCAGAGCGATTCCTAATCAGTGTTGCTTGGATCGCAATCTAAGCCAATCTGTAGCATATTAAGGTCAAGGGCAGCCCAATCCACAAACTAGTTGTTGGATTTAAACTTATTTTGTCCCACTGACAGTAATGTGAATAACAACTTTATCCTTAGTCCAGTTAAGCTAAATTGCTAGGATTTAAGCTGGTTTAGTCCTGTAGATTTGAATGAGACTAAATCAGCTTATATCAAAATACTTCTGCTTAGCCAAATTGTGAATCAGTCTGCCAATCGGATTAGATCCAAGCACTCTGATTTAACTAATCTGTAGTCAGCTTATTAAGATCAGTGCTTTTAGTGTATGTAAACCATATTTACATCAAGTGATTTGCCTTGTTCCTACGTCCAGAAAATTTGGAAGCTATACTAATTTATCTGCACACCTGAACATTATACAAGGGGGAAATAAGAGGATCAATTTCTTAGCTATCAACTGATGGACCATATAAATCATGCCATGTTGTTTTAGCTATAAACAATGTGGGGATCTGTCTAGCGTGTTCAAATGCAGACTAGTTTATCCATGAATATACATTGTTTTCATTAAAAAGTGTGTTGTTACATAATTTAGTGAATAAGAAACTTAGTGCACTATGCATAGGGGCCAGCTGAGAAGAGGGCTCAATTCTCCTCTCATTATGCGCAATTGTGCCTGCACAGAGAATAGGAGCAGATTGTGCCCTAATATTTTTATGCTCATGAAACAGTAGGGAAAGGCACATCCATATTGGTGTTCACCAAGTCGTTGGTTTCCAACATTTGGGGGTTTGTTTGTTTATTTTACGTTTTTGCTATTGTGAGTTTTTATTGGCATCTTAACTGTGACTGATGCTTTTGTTTAAACCACCTTGGTTACTGTGTATAAGTGCAGGCTATACTACTTTTAAACAAAATCATTTTGAAGGTCACGTGGACACTTCTGCTTATAAAGGTACAGTGAGAAGTGCTCATTCTCTAAAACAGAAACATCAATGAAAAGAAAAAAGTTCCCCAACCCCCTTCAAATGTGGGTTGGAAGAATCATGTAGAGTAAGGATTGCACATTCCTGGCACAGCAAACCAATCATTTGGAAAGGCAAACAGCAGGAATCAGTAAATGCCTAATTCTGCAGTCCTATATATGCTTACTTAGAAGGACGCCCCACCGAGTACAGTGGCATTTACTTCTAAGTAACAGGGCTAGCCCAAGTCATTTTGCTGCTTGAAGCAAATGACAAGATTACTCCACCCACCCACCCCCTTTCCATACGTAGAAGCCAACCAGACTGGCAATGGAAGAATCTTATTTTGACAGTGGCAATGGGACAGGGTCCTCCATCACACCTGAGCAGGTTACTTTGTGGGATGCAGGGCAAGGTGTATGGCACACAAGCTCTGTCTTCCAAGAGATCGAAGAGATCGGGGCTTAGGAGGAATGGCTGGCGGTGGCTGCCACTACCTCCAGCATCTGCCGTCTGAAGCTGTTGCCTCACTATGCCTAACATTAAGGCCCACACTGCTGTGTGGTGCATTCTATCACGTACAGAAAACATCACAAACAGAAAAGGAACCACATTTTCCCACCAATAAAATGTGGTGTGTATTGTTGCTGGGAAAATGTGGTTTCTCTACAGCAAAAGCACTGGTTAAAACAAATGTGTTTGAATCTCCCATAAGAAGTAAGAACTGCACATCCCTTGCATAATACTATCATGGGGAAAGGCCTTTTATTACTCCAGAGTGCATTCACATATTTTTTTGAGGTAAAGTGAGAAGGCAAACCAAAAGGAATTGTTTATTTTATTTTAGAATTATATCCCACATTATCCCAAGGGCTCAGGACAACCAGCAGCAATAGTAATTGGGTGTATATTTGTATATATTTGCGTGTATAACATATATCCCTTAGAGGTACAATCCTGTGCTCGGTTATATGGAAGTAAGTCCCATGGAACTCAGGGGGGCTTACTTCTGAGTAGACATGTATAGGGTTGTACTGTTAAAGGCTTGCATTGAAAAACAGACTGGATAAATTGGCCCAGAAAGAGAAGGACATAAAGAGAAGGTCACAGGGAAGCCCTAGCTAAAGACCGGGAATTATGATTTCCTCTGAGCATGTTAAAATCAGGCAATTCTTAGATGATTCAGATTATAGCTAGGAGAAATTCGTGTGGGTGAGTTGTACTAGTTGCTGTTCCAGAAGGGAGTTAATGCTGCGTAGAATACAAAACAAAACATTTAATGTTTTGTCAGTCCATCAGACTCTTTTAGCTGACTTTTGCAAAAGTGAAGATCTCTCTAGAATTTACATCTGTCATCTAGCTGGGATCGAACATTTCTCACTTTAATAAAAGTATACAAGTCAGCTAAAATGTCACGGCGTTCTCCATCCCACTTCGCATTGGGGATGCCCAAGGACAGTTAAAGCAGGAGGAGGATACATGATTGATACCCCTTGGAGAACCCGGTTAGGTAAAGTGAGGACAGAAGGCAAAACGAAAGGTATGGGGAATTCAAGAATGCAGAACGTACAACTGCTAATTGACAGCAAAGGATGGTCCCAGAATTCATAGCCACAGTTTCAGGATCATGCCGAAGATGGCAATAGAATCAAAAGCCAATAAAAACAAAAACATACACTGTTGATCATGAGCCACACATAATTGCCTGCAGAGGATGGGAATGATCCATCTCCTACCATGTATGCAGCAAATAGTTTTGCATGCTCAATAGAGAATAGGTCTATAGAGGGCATAATTGCTCACGTTCTGAGTGAGATTAGCTTGCACACAAGGGCACTATTGAGGGACAGGGCTGCTAGGTCCCCACCCGACCATTCTTTTTCCTGACCTTCTCTTATCTTTTCCTACTCAGTTATTAAAAAACACCTTTATATCCCACCTTTTTTCCTATTGAAAAAAATACAAGGCAGCTTTATCAGAGGTCCCCAACCTTTTTGGACCCATGGGTGCGTTTGGGAATTTGAGGTACAGCTGTAGGCACCTCCACAAAATGCCTAATCAGTGGGTCGGTTCTTTGGCATCTAACTTTCATGTCTATGGATCTTAGGTTGCATCTTATTCAGCAAAAATGTTTGCTTCATGTCTTTTAGACACTGCAACATCTCTTTGAGAAGGGATTGTCTAATTCAGCTAATTGCTGGCAGTGCAATACAGCTAATGCTTCTTTTTGCACGGAGGTTATTACACAGAATTTTTTTTGTACTAGTACAGTCTTTAATATTCAATGAGGGAAGTTGAAATGGGTGGATGATAGATCAATGAGAGTGGAGTTGGAGCAGTGAAAGTCCATTTGACCAAGTTGGCGCGCTGGAGGAGAACCGCCCCCACCCTCCTCTTTCATCAGCAAGACCATCCTTCAAAGCAGACATCCCCAAGAAGAAACATTCTGTGACATAGCACCAGGACAGCAATACACAGGGACGGAAGGGTGGTTTTATCCTTCATGGAGAAAAAATGCTGCACTTTCTCTGCCCTAGAAAAACATGGAAAACGGAGGGGAAGAGGCGAGATGACTGCAGGATAGGGATGACTTTGTGTGACGGTTATGGGGCAAAATGGTAAACCAGGCAGGATGACAGTGTGATAAAACATTGGTGTGATGGAGCTCTAAGTTAATCATGCTTCTGTCCCACTGAAATCAATGGGGAATGTTAAGTGATTGTTAAGGCAGGATCTACACTACTGCTTTAAAGTGCTTTATAACAGTTTTGACAACTGCTGGGGCCAAGGACACACTCCATATACAGATGTCAAAGCAGTAGTGTAGATCCGGCCTATTGATTTCAGTGAGACTAAAGCATGACTAACCAGTCTGGATCTAAATGTGTTTATGGGGGAGGATGTTTGTGCCCGCACCCACACAAATATAGTTATGTCACAATTCAGCTAAAGTTAACCATGTTTAATGCCTATTCTTTTCAAAGTAGCAAAGATAAAAATGTCCATAAACCACTCCCATGGAAATCAGTGGCACTTAAAAGTGCTTCTGTATATTAAATGAAGAACCCCAAATTAGGCAAGTTGCACAAACGCACGCACACACACACACCCCAATTCCAGGAATGCATCAAAGCAATCTGCCCCCTGATCTTCCCATGGCACACTCCATTTTCCCTCTGCCGACATCAGAGAGGCAAGGTTTCAGGTCTCCTCCTTTGAGGTTGGACCTCCCTCCACCCTTTTAATTTTAACTTACATTTTAGGTTATATTGAGTTATTTAATTTTCTTGCTTTTTTAGTCAGTCAATCATTAATAAAAGTAATCATTTAAGTGAATTGGACTGAAAAGTCTTAAATTATGCAGAATGTCCATTGAGTATAAATACTCAGAAGGATTTTAGCATTTAATGCTTGTGTTGATGGGTTTACAGAAGACTCTGTATTGCACTAGTTATTTATATATCTTGCTAGCTGGTTGCTGAGCAGCCAGATATAATTGAATGGCACAGTGAATTGTGGTTGTAAAAGGTCCCTTTTAGCAACAGGAATTGTTTGCCCAAGTTTGCTGTAACCTTTCAAAATTCTTTTGTTAGCAATGCTGTGTGGTGTGTGTGTGTGTAAAAAGTGACATTATACACCTTTTCTATGTAGCACTTTTCATCTCTCTCCTTCAATTACTCTTTTTACAAATCAATTGCATGAATGTCTCCAAGAATGAGAAAAACAGATGCCTTTCTGATGCCAGAGTTGTTGATGTGGTTCATGGATTTGTCTTCTGTGCATTCCACCAGACAAAAAGCCTGGATAGCGTGTTAATGGCTTACAGCATTTCAGCCACACCTACTGTATTTTGTATTCCAAACCTGTGTGTGTGTTTTGTCACATTTTACATGTGTCAAATAAGCAGCAAACACATCAACTAAATGATCATGCAATGCCCATAACAAGTTGTGAGCCCCGAATGCCACCTGAGTTCCTATATTTAATTGCAAAAAAACTGAACAACAATAGATTGTCCTCTTACATCTTCACTTTCTCTTGCAGGAACTTTTTACACCAGAATGCAAGTTTAAGGAGTCTGTTTTCGAAAATTATTATGTAATCTACTCATCAATGCTCTACAGACAACAAGAGTCAGGTAGGGCCTGGTTCTTGGGGCTCAATAAAGAAGGGCAAGTCATGAAAGGAAACAGAGTGAAGAAAACAAAACCAGCAGCTCATTTTCTACCGAAGCCATTGGAAGGTAAGCTTTGGTTTGGCAGAGCCGATATACCAAAACATTAAAAACATCTTCTCTTCATTCTTAGATCCCATACCAGAGCAGGTAGCTTCCGTGGCATATTCCTATGCATTTCCAAGTGCTGCAGATGCTGTGTGACACGTCTCTCACTCCCAGGAGTCTTTTGTGTTGTATTGTGTTGTATTCTGTATGAGAAGGGCATATATGAGAGAGAGCACCTTCTCCCTTACCAACCTGCCCAGTCACTGAGGACATCTGAGGGCATGTTCCTAGTAGTTTCACAAGAACCTATGGTCCAACTGGAGTCCACCAGGAGAAATGCTTTCAGTGCGGTGGCCCCCTTCCCATGGAATTCCCTGCCTTTGGAGGTCAGGCAGGTGCCAGCATTGTATTGCTTTTGGCACCTCCTGAAAACTTTGTTGTTCCAGGAAGCTTTTCCTGGATGACTGGCCATGGTTTTATCTGAACCTTGTTCTTTTAAAATGTAATTTGTAATGACATTTTTATTATGTTTTTTATTCTATTTGTTCACCACTCTGAAATCTTTGGATAGGGAGTGATATATAAATATTGTAAGTAAATAAATAAATAAATAAATAATAAGAAAAGTTCTTTTGTGGGAATATTTGATCAGGACATGATTGTGGAAAGTTAATCTGAAAGCAAATCCCAGCACTTCATGACAGAATGCCAGTGTAGCATGATGGCTAAAAGACTGAGCTGTGACAAAGAAAGTCCCCAGTTGAAGCATCAGCTTTGCTATAGACTCATTGAATCAGGTCAATAGGTGACCATAGACAAACCATCTCTCCCCCAGCTTTGGTCCCTAGATGCAATATGGGGATGATAAGAATATTGACTTATCTTACAGGCTTTTGTAAGGATTACTGAGATGATGTAAAGCATTTTGCCTGAAAGTACACCATGAAATACTTACTATGATTCAGAAAGAAAAGTCAGGGTTCATGTGGAAATGAGAAAATGTTACTTAACCAACTAGGGAGATCTGGGTTACAGCATATGGTCTTCTTTCTTAAATGGTTTACAATTAAAGGGGCAGGGAGAATGAAATGTAGGTATTCCACTTTAGAAAGCAAAAAGCTAAAGTGAAGAGACAGCTGATACATTTCATTCACTAATCTCAAGCTGAATTTGTATTCAGAGTCCACCACAGCAAAGCCCCAGGCCCGATGTTTTGAATATAGGGGCTGCTCTCACTGAGTATAATCCAAGCACCAGTTTCTGCCATGGTAAATGAACCCCTGTACCTCTTAGCTGTCCTATGGTGCCTAATCTACACCAAGCAGGATATTGCACTATGAAAGCGGTATGAAAGTGATATATAAAAGGCAGGAGCCACACCAAGCAGGATGAAAGCGGTATACGGTATGTGTCAATGGGCCCCAACAGTTGTCAGTACATTTCAATACCGACATAAAGCAGTAGTGTGGCTCCTGCCTTTTACCGTATTTCATCGATTGTAAGACGCACACTAATTTCAGTATCACCTACCAGAGGCCCGGAGCGGCGGCGTCACGCGTGAGGGCTCAGTCTAGCTGCACGTCTTCTGGGCGTGGCCAACAAGACGTGCTCGGAGCCACGCAGAAGCACTCATGGGCCCAGCCCGCATTGCGTGACCCGCCCGAGCCGCATGGGCGCACTCGATGGGCCTGACCTGGTGGAGCGTGTTCCCACTGCGGCAGGCGGGGCCCGCCCAGCACTTGGGGCCTCTTAGGGGGCGTGCTCAGGCAAGGTGAGCCATGCGTCTTACGGGTTCAGCCCACGAGGCGCGCCCGGAGCCGTGCGGGGGTGCTAGGCTCAATCGGGCCGTGCGCCTTCCCGGCCCATAGCACGTGACCCGTGATTCTAAGATGCACCCCATTTTTAGAGATGTTTATATGGGGGGGGGGAAAAAGTGTGTCTTAGAATCAAAGAAATACGGTATATACTGCTTTCACACTGCTTTCATAGTGCAATATCCTGCTTGGTGTAGATCAGGCCTGTCTGTGTTCAGACATAATAATGAAGTCTAGCATTATGAGAACAAGTCTAGGCGAGCCTTGGGCTCCTGGGTTCTCTTTTCTCCATAAGGATATTGGAAGCATCCATTTCTATTTTAGGGCCAAACAGACATTAGTTTGAAAAAGTATCTAGCAATTACATATTGTTTTCATCTTTATTCTAGAGTAGCTGCAGGGCCCCCAATCTGGATACTTCCTATAGTAGGTGGGGGTGGGTGGGGGTTAAAGCCTGCCTCTACCCTCCACTACCCTCCTGAGCATGTGTTTTATAGCATGCTCATTACTGGCCACTCACGGATGTTCACAGAACATTCTGACGCTGCTGTCAGCCTCCTCTGCATCTCCCACTCCATTTTTCCCGTTCTAGTGCTAAAGTTTCAAACCCCCAGAAAAACTGACTCTTCTGTGATAAATCGATATTTGTCAGCTTTTCCTGCAATGTGCAGGCAAAGTTGTGCTATAGCTGCATTGAGGCTGTAGAAGCCACGTGGTCACTGCTGTCTTCCTCCTGTAATTATAGCTTGTTGCAGAAGTGGAAGAGAAGCAGGAAGCAGATCCACAGTAAGGGAACACATTCCCCCCCCCCCGGACTGAAGGAGATCATAGTTAATCTCAACTATGGTTTTTGAAGCATGCCAGCTTCATAAACCAATAGGGGGAAAGTACTTCTAACTTCTCTGTTCTGATTTGGCATTGATGCTAATTTTGCAGAGCTGACGCTTAAGATTTAAGCTAAGTTCCTAAGCTAAGGGCTAGGATACTTATAGCTCTACAGGAAACACGGTAGGCAACACTTCCCCAAGATAGGTGAAGTCTGGCCTCATCATAAGTAAAAGCCCCTCTTTACAAAATAACACTGTTTTCGCTGAAGGACCCTTAACCAATTAGGCTTACATTGGTCATGGAGGCACTTGCAAATTTGGATGCAGCCAACTTTTGAAGCTGGCCCTCCCGGTGTATTTGTTAATTGCTAACGGCAGATGGGCCAGGAAAAGTTATTACCTCCTATCAAGGTAATGCTAATCTCTACGTTTGCCATTTAACTTGGACATTTAATCAGTCTGTAACTTGGCAGGATGTGTATTGGATTTGTGGAATCAATAGGGGTATGACAGCTCCCTGGGGCACCTTGGCTATTTCCTGGTTTGGGATTAGTATGCCTACTGTCAGTGCAATTTAGGGTCAGTTTTATACAAAGCAAGTATATGAAAATATACCCAAAGGAGGCTTTACAATCAGAGGGATCTACTTTTTCACAAATTAAGGGTTTAGTCTCATATATTCCAACATTTCAGGTCGGGGAAAGCCCTTGTTATTTTATTGACCACAAACAAATGACAGAAAGTATTGTTGTGTATTATTCTACACACACACACACACACACACACACACACACACACACACACACTACTGTGGGTATTGGGTTCCTTTCAGTGAATGCTGATTTCAGGCAATTTGCATTGAAATTAATAAGGTTCAGTATAGTACTGGCTTTATAGGATTGCTACTATTTCAACACCTCTAATGTGGATTTATAAAGAGAGAGTTACATCCCATGTTGCACAAGCGCACTTCCACTCGCACAACAGAACTTTCCTTCCCTTTGCACACACACTCCTGCCCCATCTGCTCCAGAGGACAAGGGGGAATTTTGCTAGTGCACAGACACCATAGGATACAACCCAGGATCATATCCAGTCCTATCTTATTTTTGCATAATACAACTATTAAAAAAATGGCCTTCACACATGGAGCACTGGAGTTTACAACTCAAAATACGTGCTAGTGAATGCCTACAGTATATTTTAATCACTCTTTAAAAGGAATACGATAAATTAACAAGTATTTTAGCCCTCACTGATTGAACGTCATCAGCATCACTATATCAGTTTGTGTTCTGACATTGTCAATAGAAAGTAACCTCCTCATACCACTTGGCTTTAAAACGTGAAGAAAAAATTATCAGCTTTGACACGGCATTCTATAATAGCTTGAGACCTGCTATTGCAGCCTTTTATATTGTGTATATCAAAACAAAAAGACATCTAAAGCAGGATTAGCCAGCCTGGTGCCCTGTGGATATTTTGGACTACAACTTCCATCAATTCCAGCCAGCATGGCCAATGGTTAGGGATTATGGGAGTTGTATTCTGTTGGGCATTAGCTTGCCTATTCTTGCATAGAAAAACAAGATGTCTTCACATGTCAGTATATACGATGTGCACTCACTCCAGGGCTTTATTCTACGGACAAGTTAGAGCACGCCCAGCATCTTTGGGTGGTTTCTGAGGGCCGGGCACTGCTGACACCACTGTCCTAGGCCCCTTTTCTGTCACTCCACTGAGCACCAATCAGCCACCATTGCAATTGCTCACAATGCACTAGAATAACATGATGATGTTCTAGGCATTGTGAACAGTTATGCTGGCAGCCAGCTATGATGCCAGACTCCTCAAACCTACAGCCAGACCTAGATGAAAGAGGTCTCAAAACTCATCTCAATCTGGAATCAGTGCAACGCCGTAGCATTCATTGCTGCTGAATCGACAAGTATCACTAGTCCTACAAGAGGTCACATGCATAGAACTTGTGGATATGGAAGAGGAATACTATGTCAGCCTTCCCCAACCTGGTGCCCTCCAGATGTGTTGGACTATGACACCCATAATTCCTTGCCAGCAAGGCCAATGGGTTGGCTGACTGAGAATGTTGAAGTCCAACACATGTGAGTGGTGCCAGATTGGAGAAGTCTGTAATACATAAATAGAGGTCAGGACACCAGGTAGGAAATTCCTCAAATTAACAAGACTGCATGTCTTCAATAGACAAATCATATTGTCTGTTTAATATGGTCTTAGCACCATCTGCCTGGATACAAACTCTAACTTTATATACATCAGATGTGATGGAAGCAAGACAAAATTATTACTGGTATGTTGCAAAGATACAAACACACGTGTGCTTTAAACGAACAAAAATAATTTTTTATTAAAATTTTATTAAAATTTATTAAAAGAAAACACACACAACAACAGTGCAATTCTCAATTAAACGCCCAAGGGTTAAAGAGGGCAAAGTGCTGCATCCTGAAAGAATTGTTTAAATTAACCTTGTTGGCATTTTTTTTTTTACTTACATCCTTTTTTTTCTCCTCCCCATTCCTTTCCCCCTTTTCCCCATAGTTGCCATGTATCGAGAACCATCTTTGCATGACGTCGGAGAAACGGTGCCAAAGGCTGGGGTGACGCCAAGTAAAAGCACGAGTGCATCGGCAATAATGAATGGAGGCAAACCAGTTAACAAGAGTAAGACGACATAGCCAGATCCTCACGGGTATTGTGACTTATTGATCTCTCTAAGTACGGCTGAGCACTTTATCCTTGCAAGACTGTCTCACTCTGGTGTCTGCAGATCAGCTGGAGGCAAGCAAAGGCTTGCTCTTCGCTCGTTCTAAACTAGGTTGTTGCAAGCGGATAAATCTCAACCTGTAACTCCTCCCACAGCAAAGAAGACACCTGGATAACCAGCTGAACTCAGACCATGGAATGCCCTACCAGATATGGAATGCCTTTTTAATATCTTTTCTGTGACTGTGACACCTCATGTGAATGACATACTTCACAAATACACTTGATATCCTGCCTGCTGACAGTTACCCATAACCTCCCCCCCTTTTCAGTCCAGGAACCCCATGTGTTTTAAGTTCAATTTTGTAGCACACAAAAAAATAACAAGTAATTTCTAGGTAGATGCTGTAAACCTGTGCTATTATGGATTTTCTCTTCTTCCCCCTTTTTTACAAGGCTGCTCGCTCCGCTGTCTGTGTGACTCCTTTGCAGGGATTGTGTTTCTCTCAGAATTAAATGTTGCTGATGGCTTAGTTTTGAAAAGCAATCAGGGAATCAAGGGAGCCTTCAAAACCCTATTAGGAATTATATCTGTCAAAGAATTGGATCATTGACTCAAGAGTTGCAAATGGGGATTCAACAATCCTGAGGTTGGCATTATTGAGGAGGGAAAAGCATCAAACACGGCCTGTCAACAATCTCCTGAGGCCAAGTGTTTGACATCCCCTGGTAGTTTCTTTGTGTGTGTGTGTGTGTGTTTTATACATATCACAGGCTTACTGGTAATGGTAACATTTGCCTTGCCCAGCGAGCAAGACCCACACATTTTTGGGAAAGTGGGTCCAAAGAACTCTGTAGGCCTTGTAGGCCTGAATTAAGGCTCATTTTTTCATCGACTAGTCCTTATTATTTGAAAGTTAAAAAATAAATTAAGATAGATGAGAATTGTGCTGCCTAAGTCCATTTCAAAACAATAGAATCCTTTTCTGGTTTTCAATGAATGGAACATAATCCCATCCTTATTTTGGCTGTAGTTCACTCTCTTACTTAGCAAAGCATGGGCAAGGAAGTCGTTGTGTTCTTTTTTGCAGCACCAATGCAAAGGGTAGTTACGAAATATACTTTAATATTTTCAATGTTTAAAAAAAAGAGTGAAGTTTTTAAACAGGACATATTTAAAGTGTTCCTTTGTGTTTCTTTTTAAAAAGTTGAGCATGCGGAGTTCAATACTCTATGTATTATTTCACCAGTACCCCAGTACCATATGTTTTCAGTCCAGCTTCTTAGGATATTATGCCCACCAAATTGCTAGGTTAACGGTGCCTTGCCTTGATCTCAGTATTCTTTCCGTTGTACTACAGGAAGCTAGACAAATTCTAATGATTATGAGGCCAAGAACTTTTATCATCCAATTGCTTAATAAAATAAATACTGTTGATATTTCCTGGATATTAATTTAGAGTGTTGAAGCCAACTGAGATTTGAATGGATAACGGCCACAAGAAAAATGTGATAAAACCATTAAATAAATAAATAGGTAAAGAGTTTGAAAGTACTTATTATAAACCTGAAGGCATGATATGGACCAAAATGTACCTCAGTTCTGGAAAACCATGTACAAGACTGCTTGGTGATCATTTTCGAATATATTTCTCATTTAATTTTTGAGACTCTCTTTTCAGAATGGCTCTTTAAAATTGCTTTACATTAATATTCATTATGGTCTCTTCAGATTTCAAGTCTGCTTAGGCTACAATCCTATACTCACTTATCTGGGAGTAAGTTCCATGGGACCCAGTTTGGCTTCCTTCTGAGTAGACACATATAGGATTGCACTGCTGGGAGGTTATAAGTTGAACATTGATTTCCTCTTGATGCTTAGAACATTTTTATATCAGCTTCTATTTTAATAAACAAACACTGAATATATGTCCAGGTAGGTTATTTACTGCTACTTAATTAGAAATATACAAAATTAGCATTTTGACCATTTAATTTTTGTTTTATTTCTAATCAAGACAACAGACTGTTTAAAGTTGGTTCTTTTCAACCAGATGAGAGAAGCACACTAAAAGATGTTCAATTTCCAAGTATTTCATAAGACAAAGGAAAGAGTATATGCACAAAAATAAACCTGGTTAATCCCTTTGCCAGTGGCTTCTAGAAAAGGAGAACCTCTTGTGAAAAACATCCCTTTTCATTTGGTCAGGGTTGTTCCCCACCACACAGGGGGGAAAGGAGCTATTTCCCATCTCTTCAATTTATTGGATATTCAGGGATCAGCAGGAGGCCTGTCCTGCTCCTGCCATACTCTGTGTGCAGAAGCAGTGCAGAAAATACCAAAACTGAAGATCTCTGCCCATGTCTGTCAGCTCTCCTTGTTTTACTCTTAGCTGTGGAATGTTTTGTGTTACTCCCTAGAGCTCCACCCCTGGAGTTTGCTTACCTTAATTTTAAATAGACAGTTAAGTTTCTGCACTGTGCAACTGGAGTCAAAAAAATCTGGAACGCTCCAAGACAAGAAAGCAAAATAAAAACATGTGAAAAGTCTTTCTTTCGTTTGTTCTTCTTTTTCTTTTTCCCCAAATTGTCATGCTGTTATATGAAGGGGAAGAGGGACAGACTTGCAGTTTGCAATTGACTTCAGGACTGATAAGGGAGTATGAAGATAAGATAATATATCATTAGTTCATGCAACTAATTTTAGAAGACCAATAAAGATGATGATGATGATGATTTCACTCCTGCTGCATCTTAATCCAGACTGCACTGCACTAACTGCAGCATAACCATCCTGCGGTGGCAATTCTTTATCTTTCCATGTATGGATAATTTGGGGGGGCACAATTAAGGTCTGCAACATGGGAATGACATCATTTGCCACACACATCCACGTATTTTCCAGTGTTCATACTCATATTTCCATCCCAGCCAGTTCAGTGGTTAATAGAATATTATTTTTTCATTTTTGTCAGTGATTGGTACTGCACTGCAAGTAGAAAACACATAACCCTTTTGGTTGTCTTTTCCACAGGTTGCTTTCATGGGTGTTTATTTCTCTGACTGGAAGGGTCTTAAACTAGTTTGTTTGAGAATCTGTTTCAGCACAGAGGAGAGGTTTCTTTGTTCTTTGTGCATTGGTTACTCCTTTAAGTTTGTCTCTTTTCTCATCTGTTGCATGGGAAGAAGATGGTAATGATGAACTGCATGTAGTAGGCTATATGTATCAGACCTGTTGGTATGTACTACTAAACTGACATACATATAAGCAACGAGTTTGTCTGAATTGTACAGTTTGTGTTTATTACCATTTTGTTGTATACACAAATGCAACATACTGAATAAAATATTTATATGAAGGCATATTGAAAAATACACCATTTATATTTAAAAAAAAGATTGTGCAAGGTAACATTGCATTGGCTGTGGTATAACATAACGTCATGTAAATAGTTTGGCAAAAACTTGATTCTCTCTCCCCTTGACCATGCCAAAGAAAATTTTAGCTCCTTGATATATTACGTCTCTTGCTGTTTTTCAGGACAAGATGTCACCATTTTGTTCCCTCTCAAATTAATTTTGCTGTCAAGTGAAACTTTGTTTTCAATTGTCTGTTACTTACTAAAGAACTGTACAGTAAACCTGATGGAATCGATTTGTATTTACAGATTGTGCGTGTTATACTTCCATGTACACCATGTATTTGTGGTCCAACATTCTCCTTAGTTTGCATGTTTTGGTCTTTTTGTTGTATTGGCGTTAGCATAATCCACAAAAGAGTTGCAGGGTGGTCCAAGAGGAAGCAGTATTATCAGCATCAAACATATATGGTATTGACAGACCACAGTAGTTTCATGCAGTTCTAACCTCAGTGGGGTATCAGACATCAACCATTCACCTTGATCTAGAGCTCTATTTGCACTCATGGATTTCTTGTGCATGTTAGGTCTCCCATTCATGCCAACTGAGGGAGCTTCTTCTGCTCATACACGTAGGCAAGTAATTTGAGAAGTAGGAAATCTGTACATTCATTAGAACTCGCATAAGCAAAACTCATCATTGGATCTCGGTCACAAACTGTAAGATTTCACCTGTTAGTGCTATCCTGAGCATGTTTCCTTAGATGCAAATACTGTTGAGCTCAATTGTGCTTACTAAGTGTGCTTAGGGATGCAGCATTTGTGCTTCGAGCAATTAAAATGAAAAGTTAACTTTCCGGCTAAACGTCTTATCAAGAAAAGTCTCATCCAAACGCATGAAAAAAATCCTTCCCTTGCTAAAATGCTGATTTAAGTACCATTTGCGGTTGTTGTTCCATCTACAAAGCATCCCAGCCCATCAACACATTCACTAAGGTAGGGTTGTGACACCTGTGGCTCCCTAGACATTGTTGAACTGCAACTCCAATGAGCTCTCCTGATATCTGATCTTTTTTTTATTTATTTAAGGCAGCTATCGGCAGAACTTCTAATTTGATGCTGGAAGCAAGGCTGTTTTCTAGATTTAAATTGCCCCCCACAAGCTAATTGCCCCCCACTGGGCAAAAATACAGACACTTGTATGATACCTGTATTCCCCCTGCCTCCCCCACACACACCTGGTGGGGCTAATTGCAGCTCCAAGGGAACCATTTGGATCAGGGAAATAGAAGAGGGAAGGATTAGGCACTTCTTGCCCCAGGGCCCCTTCCCCAAACAAATTAACTCCTCCTCAGTTCTTTATTTTGAAGTAAAAGAATTTCAGTGGCAGCTCTCCTGCTTCACATGTAGTTTGTTCCTCACCCCTTGCATCCTCATGAATAGCCACTCACAGAAATTTATGGGTCCTTTACATGACATTGTCTACTTCTAAGACGTCTCACATGCTTCCCCCTGATCATCTCACTTTTAAAAAAATCTGAGATAATGCAGTATTTAAAAGATTGCGAGAAGTCATTTAAATACTGTAAAGCCAGCATAGTACTACCATTTCTTCGATTCCAAGACGCCATCAATTGTAAGACGCACACTAATTTCAGTACCACCAACAGAAAAAAAGCTTTGATTCCAAGAAATAATAAATGACCTGCGATTCTAAGACGCACCCCGTTTTTAGAGATGTTTATATGGGGGGAAAAGTGCGTCTCAGAATCGAAGAAATACAGTATATTTCTGCCACTAGATGATGTTTTAGTGAGCATAATAGCATTGCCAAATGGGGAAGTTTTCAATTCAAAAACACGTGATCGCCATCTCAGGGAATCCATCATAAAGAGCCAGTCTAAAGGAGCCAGTCATCCAGAAGAAGAAACCCTGGTAAGGATGCAGTTTTTTCCCCCTTAATGTAGAGATACCCTGCATGTCCAGAAATAATCTAGAAGATCTTCATTATTTTCAGCTGTGCTTTCCGGGTCTGTTGTACTGAGAAAGAGACTACAGCCTACTCAGTACATTCCCTCTATAAAGGGCAGGAAAGTGGCTCATGTTTGTGTAAAAAGAACGTCTTGCAGCTTTTCTGGACTATATCCAGAGGTTTTCCCCCTCCCAGGAGCCCCATCAGTATCTGCAATGAACTTATAAAGTCCACATGCGCTGGATTTTGGCACAATTCCTAAATGCATATTTAAATGTCTCCTTTGTATTTTTAAAATGTTCTTAAATATGGAAAGCTAGAATGTCAGATTTACTTCACCTTGCTAACTTCCTAGGTCTAGGGAGTTTTTCTAGGATTGCTCTGTTCGTGTTTTTGTTTTGTTGCTTTTAACTATGTTGCAGGTAAGGTGGCTTGCTCATACATTAAGGATTGTTTCTCAGATTTTCCAATTGGGGAACCCATGTTTTGGATTGTCACTTCTGTTTGTTTGCTCTTGATTGGTCACCCTTCCTTTTCTTTTCTATACATTACACTTTATGCAGCTACTACAGCCCTCATTCCTTTCTGGACTGAATAATTTGCTCCAGGACAGTACTTGGAAGTAGGTAGGGAGTGGAGGGTGAAGTAAGGGGGGACAGGGTAACAATAGCCGCTGCTCATTAAACAAGTGTCACTCTCATATCTGTGTTGAGAGGGAGTGTGCTTGCTTTTCGTAGGAGCCCGTAAATGGCTGAAAAGTCCCTGTAGTGATATAAAGGTGCTCAGCTACTCATGGGATGGCATTAGTAGTCATTATACACAAGCAGCTTGATTCCATAGAGGTGGGCCTAAGCCTAGTCAAATCAGTGTGCTTAGAGACACTAACTACACAGGATTGTCTGAGGGCTATTTTTGATGAGTTATTATCCATTCCTGCCCTAACAATGGCAACTATTACTGTAGTGTATGGAACAATCTAAAGACAACTGCATAGATGGTGAACTACTGTTAGATGTAAGGAAAACAGAATATCTTCGATATTTTAAGAGTAATACTCTCCTGCCTTTCTGGAAGAGTCATTTCTCCCAGTGGAAACAGACAATTTCTACTCTTAACTACAGAAAATTAATCGTGTTAAACTAATAATAATAATAATAATAATAATAATAATAATAATAATAGAACAGTACTGTAGTACCTTCAGACTAATTGGAGTGTTCCTGCAGGCACCACATGTAAAATCCATGAATTGAACTGAGACGGCATTTTGTATTTGAGCTGAGGTACTATGATGTGTACTTAGTAACTGGCACCTCAACCTCAGTGTGTATGCAGTTCATCAGGCAACTGATGAAAATGACTTGTGTGTGTGTGCACGCATGTTTGTGTGTGTGGAATCACCTGCCAGAGAAACTGGTGGCGGACTTGGGGGGAATCCGCACGTCGTTCCCAGGGCGCTTCTAAGCGACCCCAGTGCGGCCCCAAAGCGATAATGTAACTTACCTGGAGAAGAGCCGAGGAAGAGACGTCCTTGCCGCCGCCGCCACCCAACTCCCTCCTTGCCGGCCAGCGAGAAGAGCTTGGGGCCGCCTTCTTCCCCCGAGCTCTCCTCGCCGGCCGGCGTGGAGGGAGTTGGGTGGCAGCGGCAAGGATGTCTCTTCCTCGGCTCTTCTCCAGGTAAGTTACATTATCACTTTGGGGCCACACTGGGGTCGCTTAGAAGCACCCTGGGAACAACGTGCGGATTCCCCCACAGTTTTCAGACAAGAAAAAAATGTCACCAGTGATCTCCCTTTACACCTGTGCTATCTGGCCATTTATGCGAGTCATCTGAATGGCGGTAGTAGCCGAATTCACAGAACTTTCCTCCCTGAATTGAATGGAGTGGTCCTTCAGAAGGAGTTCTATGTCAATGCTATGGCTTAACTTTTCATATCTTTATGCACCAACTTCGGATTCTCCTGTCACTTTTCTGCTTCTGTAAGTATTTTAGACTTTGGAGTTACTACATTAAACACTGAAGTGAAAGCATATTATAGCAGCCAATGTGAATGGTGATATCACAAACAAATGTTATATAAATGAAAAAGCTGCAGTCTGGTAGTTCTGATGCACTCATGGCACCCCCTAAATGCACAACAGAAGGGAGTGCTTCCTTTTATGGACAAGAACCAGAAAGTACTATGTAAAGTTTTAGATCTGGGCCAATATATCATTATACATTATTAGCAATCAAGAATGAAATTTATTTTCATTCTCTTTTAAATACCTGCCCATGGGGAGCTGCAGTGCTGATGTCACATTCTAAAGCCTTTCCATGCAATCATCTCATTTAAATATAACCAATGTGGCTTAAATCCAGGCATGGGGAAGCAACAACCGCGTCCCAACTATTAACTTATGAATCGGGCTATGGAACTTATGTCTTGTACCCTTCCACATAAAAAAAGCCAACAAATGTTTAGATGACCACTCCAATTGCAAATGGTTTATAACGATCGCTTACGTTTAGTATATACCATATTTTATGTGTCTACTCAAACCAACAAACCCGTGTTTTGAATTATTGCTTCACCGTAGATTTTCTGATAATACTGTATCAATATATTTTGAGAACTGCAATATTTGGAATTTGAAGATGGCACAGAGGGGCTCTGAGGACTATCTGCCTGATTATGCATGCACATAACTCCTGTTAATAAATTATGCACAGACGTTTAGAGGTCACTGTACCACTGTCTCCCTGTGAATACAGACTCTAATAAGAGGTATGTATTATACTTTTGAGGGATAAAAGAAACCATGATGCAGGAAGAGTGTTTTTGTTTGGTGGGGGGGGGGGCTTTTAATATCCAGGAAATGCTGGCCTCCTATAGCAATTTCACTCTACTGCAGTTTCCTTTTGGTTGCATTTACCTTTTAAAAAAGTACTTTCTCTTTCTACAAAGAGAAATCAGGTTTCTGTAGTAATTATGAATATGTCTTTTGCAATTGGTCTTTCCTTATTTCAGAATCCAAAAGCTGAAATGTGGATGTCTAAGTTGTTGCAACAAAATAATATATTAAACTTTTATATTTGAATACAGTGTTTCCCCAAACATTTAAGCGATTTGCTTTTACCACCGTTTTACACAAAATGTAAGCATTTTTGAAAAGTGTTTGTAATCTCTCTCTCTCTCTCTCTCTCTCTGTGAGGAACTAAAGGGCTGCCAAATCTCCATGTACAAAAAGTTATTCTTTGTAAATAAAGCAGGAAGCTCCCCAACAGCTTTGGATTTTTTCCTGATTCAATGTGAACTCTACACTGAACAGCATTTCACCACTAAAAATAAAATTTAAAAATTGTGCCTAAGACTGTCCTAATTGTATTTACTATTCTAAACCCACAGTTTCCACTTTCTAAGTTGTTGTGTTCTAAATAGGTTTGATTACATACCGCTGTACTGTACAGATGAACTCAGGGCTGTTGTCAGCACCCAGAATCCTTAGGCACTTGCTGGGGTCCCAAAGCCCCAGCTGAGCTCACTACTGACTCCTGCCCCCTTTGGGGCCCCTTTTTCTGGCCTAACACTGGCCAGCTGGGTCTTGCTGCCATTTTAATCTCCCACAATGCCTCTGATGTGGTATCATTCTGAAGCACTGTAGAAAATTAACATGCCCCCTCACGAGCCACCATTTTAACTTTCCCCAATGCCTTGGAGTGATGCAGTGACCCTGTTCGAGCCTGTCTTGTGAATTGTTCCTAACTATGGTGGCTACATAACTGCTATCATAACCACGGTTTAAACAAGCTCACTAACCATTTGCTGCAAAAGGGTCAGTGGCCTAACCATGGCTCAGCATGTCATCAGACAAGCCTCCATGTCAAGGGCTTTGTGGGAAAACTAAAATGATGGGTACAACAGCTGTTCACAGCACTTCTACCCACCATCACCACCAGAGGCCACCACCAGAGAGCCCTTTGCACAGGGTCACCTCCAACCTGGAGCTGGCCCTGCATGAACTGATCTTCCTCTTTTGGTGAACCTTCAGTTTCATTGTCCGTTTGTTTCCTTGGTCTTGCTTTAAAAATGGCAAGATTTGAAGAATACTAAGTATGATGATGAAATAACCCATGCTAAGACATTTATGTCAGGTGCATGTAACAGGCAATCTTAAAATAATTCATATAAGTTTTCATTAACTTTACAACAAAGATCAAGGAGCAAGTATCCCTAAGGCAGCACAACAAAATTATCAGTACGTAAGAACTAAGGTAATGATTTTTGTAAAAAAAAACAAAAAAACCGCAGACCTTGGGCATCATCAGACAAGCGTTTTATTACATACTCTCATAGATTTTCATGAATCCTATTCACAACGTCATCTGTGTCCCACGTGCCTCCTGCCCTCTCTAGCTTTCTCTGCGCCATAATAGAAGACCCTGGTAAATCCAAATTATTTTTGAGGAGGAACTTGCCGCTATCTCCTGCTGTGTGCAGGAGAAGCAGCGTGATCAAAATGGCCCACTGAATGGGCCACAAGCACAATGTTTACTTCCTCTTTCAAAAGAGGAAGTAATGAGGGACGAACACATGGGCAGAGAAGTGACGGTAAGCAAACGTGATTTCCCTCCGTGTGATTGACTAGAGTCAATCACACGGATTGAGTAGAGTTGGAAGGGGCCTATGAGGCCAGCGAGTCCAACCCCCTGCTCAGTGCAGGAATATGTGGAGCAGTGAATTATTGTATACAGCTATCTATCTGAGATGGTAGTTGCAATCTACTAAACTTTCACATGAGAAACACACTGTATGAATGTGTTAGCAAACAGATATGAAAAATACTTTCCTGATGAGTTATGGTTAGTGAGTTCTTGACCAGTGTGAAGGCCATCATATTTTCAGCAGAATTTTGAATATCTCAGGAGTACATTGTGACTTACTTTAAACTATGCCAAGGCAAAGCTCTGAAAACAACTAGAAGCATGAGTTATAATGGTACAGATTAGCTTGTTATTTGAGCTGGCAAACAATCAGTTACATAATGTAATGGCAATGATTCATCATTATATTTTGCTAGGCATATATTTAGATAATATGGGTTGACATGAGATAGTTTCCTGCTCGGTATTGCCCCACAGTTTCTTGCTTGTTTGGCCACTTCACTCTCGGCACTTCCAAACTCTGAAGGGCAATCACAAACTGGTGTCAGTTATGTGTAACTCTTCGGAGCTTCCTGAGATACATCTGTTCCTGTACACTGTGGCCTAGATTGCCCAAGTTCATGGGTTTATAGGCTTGGTTGGGAGCTGGTCTGGGTGGACTTTAATTCTATTTCAGCCTTTCAGTTCAATTAGTCCTATAGGGCAATGCCCATGAAACAGCTGCCCATGAAACATCTGGAGATAGCTTTAAAATTGCCCTGGTGGTATGTATCTCCACCTGGAAGTCCTTTTGTGCACCAGCTTGCCATTTTCTCTGTACATCACCATCACTTTCTTTTCAGGCCTTTGATAGCATTGGGGAATGCGGGGGGGGGGTGGGGGAATCAGTCAAATCAATGCACGTAAATATGCTGTTGGATTACTGTTGCTACTTCACCTCTGTTAGCCTGAAAAGAGTTTCTGACAGGCCTGGGAGGCAGGACCTTAGCATTTGTTCATGCAGACAGAGAGATGTTCCATGAAAGACTTCACTCAATGTCTTATACTTTTCATATCCTGTTCGAAAGTAGCAGATGGGCTGCAACTAAAAATACCTTGCCAAACATTTGCATTGTTTTGCTGCTGTTTGGTGTCCCTTGGCACTGCTGCTTCTTGGTGCCATTTTCCTTCTTCTCCTTCTCCTTCTCCTTCTCCTTCTCCCCACCAATTCTTTTCCACAAGCGGGATCCACCACTTACAAAAGCAAGATTTAGTGCTTCCTAAGGGAAATCCTGAAATGGGTGGAAATACGTGTTTCTGGAAGGAGGCAAGTCGGAAGAGCTGCCCTGACCTGTCTCCTTTGAGAAACTAGCATTTCCACTCATTTCGGGTTGTCTTGGAAGCACTAAATCACTGTTGCATAAGTGGTGCGAGCTGCTCATGCAACAATATCGGAGGGCCATAAAAGAACCCGTGGGGGCGAAGCACCCAGTTGGATTCGGTCCACAGAGTGCAATTCGCTGAGGCAATGCATGCGAATTTGTTTGCGAACATTCTTGGTGTAATCACGTCAGATGAAATATGCCAAGATCAGGAAAATCACATGGCTCATTGCAGCCAATAGGATTACATGACAGTGTGGGCAAATGATGGCAAAGAAGGAGGTCTAGGAAAACAGCACTGAGTAGAACAGCACTGAAACAATGCAAATGTGACTGGGAAGCATTTTTCGACACTCATTAAAAAAGAACCTAAAATGAAGTCAGCCCTAAACCTAAGAAAAGAAACGGCAACTTAATGCAAGGAGAGATTTCGAGGATCACCAGAAGGGAGGGAAATCGCATTTCCTTTCTGTGCTCTCTCTTTCTGGTTCTCTTCTGTGTTCGAAACAAGAACTTTTCATGGAGAAGAGACCAGCAACCTCATGGCCTGTAGATTTCAATGGGGATAGCACCCTCTAGAGGGCATTTTATAGCACAAGCTCAGAAGAGTCGGATTAAACGGGGTTTATTTTGTGACTCTAAAACTGAGAAAAGGCCAGGAGGTGGACGGCGTCATCAAAAGGAGTTGCAAACATCCGTGAGTGGCCAGTAATGAGTGTGCTATAAAACACTTGTCTGATGACGCTCTTCCTCACATGCTAAATGGAACATGATGATGAGATGGTGACAGGGTAGAAAGGATGTCTGTGGTTGTGGTGGTGGGGTGTCTACCAGGGTCAATGGGATCATGTCCTTCCCCCTCCATTCATACTTTTAACATACTTCAAAACCAGCTTGACTCTTTTTGTACAAATACAGTTATTATACAATGAAGCTGAAATTCAATAAACCAAGTACATTATACAATGCATCTTGTCGGTGCAATTTCCAGCAAACATCCACTGTGGCCTTCTTAACAAATGTGCTATATTAATTTTTATATTGGATGTTCTCACCCTGCTCCCACTGACAACACAGAGAGCAGAATCAGAGCAAGATAGGTGTTCTGATTGGATTTTTTAAAGAACTATTCTGGTGTGCCGGACTTATTTCTACTGATGGATTTTTGTTTGTTTGTATGTTTGTTTTAAAGGTTGTCTTGCATTTAAGTATTCTAGCAGCCTATGTTAAAAAAAGAAGCAGCCAACCAAAAATCCTTTAGTCTTCAGTGTTCCATGGCAGGGTTAAGGGTATTCTGTCCCAAGCCAGATTTCACAAGCATTTCCAGTCCAACCATCCCAGCACTCACAGTTTCCGCAGCTACATATACCATTTCCTGGAAAAACAACAGCACAGACTATAATTATCCATAATTGAAATGTACTTCATTCAACATGTCTCTGTGAAATTCACTAACCCTCATAAAACAGTTTCATGTTTCTCGGTACATATTTTCTCTTTCTAGACAGAACTGGATTTATGATTTGATTAAGAAGACACCAAAGAAAGAAAGACAGAAGGGGGAAAAGCCCACTAAATAGTCGGCACGTCTTTTGAGCAATGTCATCAAGAAAACAGCAAATGTTATAATTAAGGCCTCAGAGTTTACATGCAGCTGCCTCTGTGCTATAAAATGGGAACTTTTCCGTTTGGATCCACTCTAACTATGTTGGTGGAGACACTGATGTGTGCTGCTGAAGCTAATTTAATACGGGGAGTCTGTTCATGCCTTCATCCATTTACAGAGCAATCTGATGGGGGAGGAAGAGGGGGGAACTGGGGAGGAGGGACCACCATTTCCAGGGATCTATCAGGTCACATGGGCAGGGACAGAAGGAGAGGGGCAGCCACTTTGAATGCAACATTTTTGGGTGCTCAAGATGAGATCTAAATTAAATAAATAAATATTCCCCCCCCCCCTTTAATATGGCCATTTCAAAACATTTTTTTTAAAGTTTCCCTCCCAGTCCCAGGGCTGGAGTAGTTTCTCCTACAATTCTTGTGAGGGGGAGGCAGAGGAGAGCTTTTGATCTTGTGAATCCACAGCCTACCCCAGTATGCCGAGGGAATGCCCCTGGAAGTCCTCTTTTTTGTGCTCTCTGACACTGGAATTCTGATATTGGGGTGGGGGGAGAGAAAAAATCCAGTTGCACACCCTTACACAGTCTCACAGAGCTGGCTTGTCGAGAGGTCGGGTCTCCCTCTCCAAGGGCAAACCTTTCTCCCAGGTATCATAGGATTGGAGCCTTCATTAATTTAGGCCCTGTCTTGCTATTGGGGTGGGGGGAGAAGCCACGTTTTCTGGGCATCTTACAAAAACCACCCTAACAATAACAAAAATAACGCCAAATAAAAATATGCATAACAATGAATAAATAGCTCAGGGGTGAAGCAGCCATCAAAGCAATTACATCAGATTAAAATATATAAAAATTAAAAGTCTACGGGGGTGTGGGATGGGATGGAGCAGAACTGTAAAGTCTTTGGCACCAAGAAGATATCAGAATGCTACCAGAAGCCTCTATGGGTGGTATTCTGTAAAGGGGTTATGGATGTCAAGTTAGATTTTCAAGAGGGGACAGGGACAGCCCGCAGGGACAGCCTGCTATTTGGCTAAAGGAGGCAGTTGCCTCAGGCAGTGGATGCTGGAGCGGGGGAATAGCAACAAGGTGTTAGAAAATGGGAGTCTGTGTGTGCCACGTGGCCTACCCTACACCCCATCTCCCCGCCCCCCACATGTGGAAGCTGACTGGAGTGGCACTGGTAGGTGAATCGTAATTCAAAACTGGGAATGGGCCTCCTCCTCCACCATACTTGAAGCTAGCAGGCTAGCTTAGGGGGAGCACGGCAGGCACACAGAGTTCCGTTCTCCAACAGAGGACATGGCTAGGGGCTCAGGAAGAACAGCCAGGCAGGCGGCGGCTCCCCCACCACCACACACACACCGGTATCTGTTGCCTGAGGTAACCATCTCACTCTGATCTCTCTTTTAGCCACCTTTCTTCTAAAGACAGCATACTAGGAGTAACTCCATCCCCCACCCCAGGACAAGTCTTTGTGCTAGGTTAGGCTGAGAGCGCTTCAAACCCACCGTGTGACTGCCATGGTCGAGCAGAGATTTAAACCTGGGCAGGATCTAGGCAGGATTCTACACTACTGCTTCATAATGGTTTATAATAGTATTGACAATTGTTGGGGCCTATCACATTGCTTTTGAGACTGCTTTCAAAGTGTTATATCCTGCTTGGTGTAGATCTGGCCCTACACTACTGCTTTAAAACAGTGGGGTCAGGGAAAGGGGCCAGATTGGGACACCAGGAAAGCTGGGTTTGTTTGACTGTCTCCCAGGCCTGAGGTTTGCCATCCCTGGCTTAATACCAGGGTATTAATACCTCCCAGGGTAAATACCTCCCAGGGTATTTACCCTACCCTGTGCCTGCTTACCCTACCCTGTGCCTGTTGGCATTCTCTTCCCCTCCTTATTGTTTTACTATGATTTTATTAGATTGTAAGCCTATGCGGCAGGGCCTTGCTATTTACTGTTTTACTCTGTACAGCACCATGTACATTGATGGTGCTATATAAATAAATAATTACAGCAGCCACAGTCGTGGCTGCTGTATGTTAAGGCCCGTCAGTAATCTGAGCATTCTACCATTATAATTTATTAGCGGGGGGGGGGAAGGGGAATTTAGGGTCCTAAAATGAAAAATATTTCAGGAATCTTTCTGAAACGCGGGTACTGCCAGAAAGAAATGCTGGCTTTACATTCCCTGCGCGTTTCAGGGAGATTCCTGAAATATTGAGGTCTGGGTGGGAGTTTAAAGGAGAAAAAGGGAGAGAAACTCTGTCCGTCACAATCTGCTTTGTTTTCCTCGGGGGGGTGGCGACTTTTTTTTTGCGCACTCGTAGCGCAAAAGGGGAAGCCTCCAGGTGGAATCCAAAAACAGGATTAAATTCCCCTATCTATCCGATTGATGGAATGGCCTTTCTTTTTTCGAAAGACCGTTCCATCAATTTTTAATTAATTTTTAAAATCCCCATGTTTCTCAATGGGGAATCTGATAAGCTCACGCATGCGCGTGAGCTTCAGAATCCCCAGAGAGAGGAGGGAGAAGCAGGGAGAGCGCGGCCGGCGCTCATCCCCGACGGGCCAGGTAAGTGGGGTTAGGGGAGCTTGCCTGGAGCCGCTGCTGCATTCGTGCAGCGGCGGGCCCAGGCGTAGCGGGGGGGGGAAATCGGGGGGGGGGGAAGTCGCCCCCCACCCCCCCGGTTTCACCTTGTCCGTTGGCTGCAGCCCGGGGTTTCAATTGAGCGCCCGGCTGCACCCGAAAGCAAGCCGGGCGCTCACTTGAAACCCTGGGCTGCAGTCGACTTGGGCGGAGGGGGGGGGGGAGGAGAGGGGGCCCTGCGTAGCTGGGGTGGGGGTGCGGGGGGACCTTCCCTAGACTCGCCGCAGCTCGAACTGCGGCGGCGAGGGTAGGGAAGAGCCGGGCCGCTGGTGTGTGTGTGTGTGTGTGTGATTGAGTGATTGATTCCCTGGTCTCTCGGAGGCTATGCAATCAATCAATCAATCAATCACACACACACACCCATCCATCACTCTCACACACACACACACACACCCCACCCCACCCCACCCCACCCCACCCAGACGCGCCGGGGAAGGAGAGGAAGGACTTCCCTTACCTTCCTCGTTGCTGCTCTGGCGCGAAATGGGCTTCTCTGCCGGAAACGGAAGTGACGTCACTTCTGGCAGGGAAGCACATTTCCTGCCAGAGCAGCAACATGGAAGGTAAGGGAAGTCCTTCCTTTCCCCCGGCGCGTGCGCGCGCGCGCGGTGTGTGAGTGAGTGGGGGGGGGTGGGGGTGTGTGTGTGGGGGAGTGTGTGGGTGGTGTGTGGGTGGGGTGGGTGGGGTGGGGTGTGGGGGGGTGGAGGTGGGGGTGGGTGTGGGGTGGGTGGGTGGGGTGTGTGGGTCTGTGGGTCTGTGGGTGTGTGGGGTGTGTGTGGGGGGGTGTGGGGTGTGTGTGTGTGTGGGTGGGTGGGTGGGGTGGGTGGGTGTGTGGGGTGGGTGTGTGGTGTGAGTGGGGGGGGGTGTGGGTGGTGTGTGGGGTGGGTGGTGTGTGTGTGGGGGTGGGTGGGGTGGGGTGTGGGGGGGTGGAGGTGGGGGTGTGTGGGGGGGGTGGGGGGGTGTGGGGGGGGTGGGGGTGTGTGTGTGGGGGGGTGTGGGTCTGTGGGTGTGTGGGGTGTGTGTGGGGGTGTGTGGGGGGGGGTGTGTGTGGTGTGTGTGTGTGGGGTGTGTGTGTGGGTGTGTGGGGTGGGTGGGTGGGGTGGGTGTGTGTGGGGGGGGGTGGGGGGGTGAGTGGGGTGTGTGCAGGAGCCTTGCCTCTCCCCCCCCCGGCGTGTGTGTGTATATGTATCCCCTGGCCTCCGCTGCTGCCTACCGTGGCAGCGGCGGGAGGCTAAGACCTGCTGGTGTGTGTGTGGGGGGGGAGGATTCCGCGCGATGCCCCCCCACCCCTCACTCCCCAACGTTCCCCCACCCCCCCACCGCGCGCTCCCTTACCTCCCTTCGCTCTCCGCCCACTCATAGAATAGAAGAGTTGGAAGGGGCCTACAAGGTCATCCAGTCCAACCCCCTGCTCAATGCAGGAATCAACCCTATTATTATTATTATTATTATTATTATTATTATTATTATTATTATTATTTTATTTATTTATTTATTTATATAGCACCATAACTGTACATGGTGCTGTACAGAGTACGCAGTAAATAGCAAGACCCAGTAAACAGTAAGGAGGGAAAGAGAATGCAAACAGGCACAGGGAAGTGTAAACAGGCACAGGGAAGGGTGAAACTAACAGTATAAAGTATTATTAATTCCAGTGTGTAGTATTATTGAAAGCAAGCTCTGATGCATAAGGAATGGGCCTCTGCCCTTATTCTTTGGTACCTTTTGAATTTCACCAGGTGCTGTATGAATACAAGTGACACCTGCTGAAATTCCCTTTTCTATGCAACTGTAAAAGAGGCAGGAGCCCTGTACTCCTTTGCATATGGTCACAAGGTGGGGCTGGTGACTCCGATGTCAGTGGGTCTATGAATCCGTGGTATATGCATAGGATTGTAGGATTTTATGTCTAACCTTGCATAGGATTGTAGGATTTATGTACCCACAGATTCATAGCCCCACCGACATTGGAGTCACCAGCCCCCTGCCCCTGTGACCATATGAAAAGGAGCACAGGGCTCCTGTATCTTTAACAGTTGCATAGAAAAGGGAATATCAGCAGAGGGGAACCTGGTGAAGTTCCCTCTTCATCACACCAGTTAAAGGTGCAGGAGAAAAATATTTTTTTTACTTAATTAACATTAAAGAATGCACAATGGTGCATTGTGCATTCTTTAATGTTAATTAAGTAAAAAATATAATTTTTTTACAGTTATATTTATAAATATAAATTTCAGCAGATATCATTTGTATGCATGTAGCACCTGGTGAAATTTCCTCTTCATCACAACATTTAAAGTCGCAGGAGCCTTGCCTCTTTTGTATCTGTTCAAGATGGCAGGGTTCCTGCAGCTTTAACTGTTGTGACGAAGAGGGAATTTCACCAGGTTCTCCATATATACAAATGACACCTCCTGAAATCTCCTTTTCTAGGCAGCTGTTAAAAATGCAGGAGCCCTGTTTTCCTTTTCATGTGGTTAGGGAGACCATATGCAAAAGATTACAGGGCTCCTGTATCTTTAACAGTTGCATAGAAAAGGGAATTTCAGCAGAGGGGAACCTGGTGAAGTTCCCTCTTCATCACACCAGTTAAAGGTGCAGGAGAAAAATATTTTTTTTACTTAATTAACATTAAAGAATGCACAATGGTTGTGCATTCTTTAATGTTAATTAAGTAAAAAATATAAATTTTTTACAGTTATATTTATAAATATAAATTTCAGCAGATATCATTTGTATATATGGAGAACCTGGTGAAATTCCCTCTTCGTCACAACAGTTAAAGCTGCAGGAGCTATACTAGAGTGACCAGATTTAAAAGAGGGCAAGGCACCTGCACCTTTAACTTTTGTGAGGAAGAGGGAATTTCACCAGGTTCTCCCTATATACAAATGACACCTGCTGAAATCCCCTTTTCTAGGCAACTGTTAAAAATGCAGGAGCCCTGTCTTCCTTTTCATGTGGCTAGGGAGGCCATATGCAAAAGAGTACAGGGCTCCTGTATCTTTAATAGTTGCCTAGAAAAGGGGATTTCAGCAGGTGTCATTTGTATGCATGTAGCACCTGGTGAAATTCTCTCTTCATCACAACATTTAAAGTCGCAGGAGCCTTACCTCTTTTGTATCTGGTCAAGATGGCAGGGTTCCTGCAGCTTTAACTGTTGTGACGAAGAGGGAATTTCACCAGGTTCTCCATATATACAAATGATATCTGCTGAAATTTATATTTATAAATATAACTGTAAAAAAATTATATTTTTTACTTAATTAACATTAAAGAATGCACAACCATTGTGCATTCTTTAATGTTAATTAAGTAAAAAAAATATTTTTCTCCTGCACCTTTAACTGGTGTGATGATGAGGGAACTTCACCAGGTTCCCCTCTGCTGAAATTCCCTTTTCTATGCAACTGTTAAAGATACAGGAGCCCTGTGCTCCTTTTCATATGGTCACAGGGGCAGGGGGCTGGTGACTCCAATGTCAGTGGGGCTATGAATCTGTGGGTACATAAATCCTACAATCCTATGCAAGGTTAGACATAAAATCCTACAATCCTATGCATATACCACGGATTCATAGACCCACTGACATCGGAGTCACCAGCCCCACCTTGTGACCATATGCAAAGGAGTACAGGGCTCCTGCCTCTTTTACAGTTGCATAGAAAAGGGGATTTCAGCAGGTGTCACTTGTATTCATACAGCACCTGGTGAAATTCCCTCTTCATCACATCAGTGAAATCTGCAGGAGCTGTACTAGAGTGACTCCATTTAAAAGAGGGCAAGGCTCCTGCAGCTTTCACTGTTGTGATGAAGAGGAAATTTCACCAGGTTCTCCATATATACAAATGATATCTGCTGAAATTTATATTTATAAATATAACTGTAAAAAAATTATATTTTTTTACTTAATTAACATTAAAGAATGCACAACCATTGTGCATTCTTTAATGTTAATTAAGTAAAAAATATATTTTTCTCCTGCACCTTTAACTGGTGTGATGAAGAGGGAACTTCACCAGGTTCCCCTCTGCTGAAATTCCGTTTTCTATGCAACTGTTAAAGATACAGGAGCCCTGTACTCTTTTGCATATGGTCTCCCTAACCACATGAAAAGGAAAACAGGGCTCCTGCATTTTTAACAGTTGCCTAGAAAAGGGGATTTCAGGAGGTGTCATTTGTATATATGGAGAACCTGGTGAAATTCCCTCTTCGTCACAACAGTTAAAGCTGCAGGAACCCTGCCATCTTGAACAGATACAAAAGAGGCAAGGCTCCTGCGACTTTAAATGTTGTGATGAAGAGCAAATTTCACCAGGTGCTACATGCATATAAATGATATCTGCTGAAATTTATATTTATAAATATAACTGTAAAAAATTATATTTTTTACTTAATTAACATTAAAGAATGCACCATTGTGCATTCTTTAATGTTAATTAAGTAAAAAAAATATTTTTCTCCTGCACCTTTAACTGGTGTGATGAAGAGGGAACTTCACCAGGTTCCCCTCTGCTGAAATTCCCTTTTCTATGCAACTGTTAAAGATACAGGAGCCCTGTGCTCCTTTTCATTTATTTTTATTTATTTATTTATTTATTACATTTTTATACCGCCCAATAGCCGAAGCTCTCTGGGCGGTTCACAAAAATTAAAATCATCATAAAACAACCAACAAGTTAAAAATACAAATACAAAATACAATATAAAAAGCACAACCAGGATAAAACCACGCAGCAAAATTGATATAAGGTTAAAATACAGAGTTAAAACAGTATAATTTAAATTTAAGTTAAAATTAAGTGTTAAAATACTGAGTGAATAAAAAGGTCTTCAGCTGGCGACGAAAGGAGTACAGTGTAGGCGCCAGGCGGACCTCTCTGGGGAGCTCATTCCACAACCGGGGTGCCACAGCGGAGAAAGCCCTCCTCCTAGTAGCCACCTGCCTCACTTCCTTTGGCAGGGGCTCACGGAGAAGGGCCCCTGTAGATGATCTTAAGGTCCGGGTAGGTACATATGGGAGGAGGCGTTCCTTCAAATAACCTGGCCCCAAACCGTTTAGGGCTTTAAATGTCAATACCAGCACTTTGAATCGGGCCCGGACCTGGACTGGCAGCCAATGAAGTTGTAAAAGGACTGGCGTAATGTGATCTCTGTTTTCATATGGTCACAGGGGCAGGGGGCTGGTGACTCCAATGTCGGTGGGGCTATGAACCTGTGGGTACATAAATCCTACAATCCTATGCAAGGTTAGACATAAAATCCTACAATTCTATGCAAATACCCACAGATTCATAGACCCACTGACATCGGAGTCACCAGCCCCACCTTGTGACCATATGCAAAGGAGTAAAGGGCTCCTGTATTTTTAATAGTTGCATAGAAAAGGGAATTTCCGCAGGTGTCATTTGTATGCATGTAGCACCTGGTGAAATTCTCTCTTCATCACAACATTTAAAGTCGTAGGAGCCTTGCCTCTTTTGTATCTGGTCAAGATGGCAGGGTTCCTGCAGCTTTAACTGTTGTGACGAAGAGGGAATTTCACCAGGTTCTCCATATATACAAATGACACCTGCTGAAATTCCCTTTTCTAGGCAACTGTAAAAGATACAGGAGCCCTGTACTCCGTTGCATATGGTCACAAGGTGGGGCTGGTGACTCCGATGTCAGTGGGTCTATGAATCCGTGGGTATATGCATAGAATTGTAGGATTTTATGTCTAACCTTGCATAGGATTGTAGGATTTATGTACCCATGGATTCATAGCCCCACTGACATCGGAGTCACCAGCCCCCTGCCCCTGTGACCATATGAAAAGGAGCACAGGGCTCCTGTATCTTTAACAGTTGCATCGAAAAGGGAATTTCAGCAGGTGTCATTTGTATATATGGAGAACCTGGTGAAATCCCCTCTTCATCACAACAGTGAAAGCTGCAGGAACTATACTAGAGTAACCGCATTTAAAAGAGGGAAGGGCTCGTTATCCTTTACAAAAAGCCATGAAATTCAATGAACAAAAAACCTACGGTTTATAAAACAACGTTAAGGCCCTACACTTTTCCACCAAGCACCAAAAAGCGGGGAAATTGGGAGTTAAGGCTCGCCAGCCTTAACGCCACATCCTCCCTAAGGAGGCAGAAAGTACCAGTGAAATTCTCATTCTGCCAAAGCAGATAAACCATGAGGACAGGATGGAGAATAGGATATGCAGAGGTGACTGTGGGGTTGTGGAAAACTGATGACGAACAACTTAGAGCCACCTACTTCTTTTTTTGTTTAGAGCAGCCCTTCCCCAACCTGGTGCCCTCCAAAGGTGTTGGACTGCGACGATCTATCATTGCAAGTCAGTATGTCCCATGGTCAGGAATGCTGGGACAGCAGGATGGGGAATGTAGGGGGGCACCTCCAGGCAAGCCCCCCCCACCTCACCCCGCTTACCTGCTCTGTCGTCGTTGGGCCCGGCCTTGAACAGAACGCCCTGGTGCACCCAGAAGCAAGGCCACACTTGCAGCCTTGCTTCTGGGTGGACCCAGGGGCTCAATTCAAGCCTGGGCCAGGTGACGACGGAGCAGGTAAGAACCCCCACACACACACCTGGCCCCTTACCTGGACCTGCTGCTACCGCTGCACAAAGTGCAGCAGCTCCAGCCAACCCCCCTTCTGCCTGGCCCCTTACCTGGAGCTGCCACTGCACAAACTGTTGCGGTGGCAGCTCCAGGCAAGCCCCCCCCGCACCCCACCACTTACCTTCTCCGTCATGGCCTGACCCATGCTTGAATCGAGCCCCTGAGTCCACCCAGAAGCAAGGCTGCAGGTGCGGACTTGCTTCCGGGTGGACCAGGGCACTCGATTCAAGCCGGGGCTCAACGACAACGGAGCAGGTAAGTGGGATGGGCTGGGGTGGGGGCTTGACTGGAGCCGTTGCTGCAGTTTGCACAGCAGTGGCAGTGGGTCTAGGTAAGGGCCCAGGCAGGAGGGGGTTGCTTACCTGCTCCGTCGTCCCCGGGCCCAGGCTTGAATTGAGGTTCTGGATGGACCAGGGTGCTCAGTTCAAGTTCAGGCCCAGTGACAATGGAACACGTAAGTGGGTTGGGGCTTACCTGGCAGCAGAGCCAGGCAGGAGGGGGTGGGGTTTCTTACCTGCTCCGTCGTCACAGTCCAACACCTTTGGAGGGCACCAGGTTGGGGAAGGGCTGCTCTAAACAAAAAAAGAAGTAGGTGGCTCTAAGTTGTTCGTCATCAGTTTTCCACAACCCCACAGTCACCTCTGCATATCCTATTCTCCATCCTGTCCTCATGGTTTATCTGCTTTGGCAGAATGAGAATTTCACTGGTACTTTCTGCCTCCTTAGGGAGGATGTGGCGTTAAGGCTGGCGAGCCTTAACTCCCAATTTCCCCGCTTTTTGGTGCTTGGTGGAAAAGTGTAGGGCCTTAACGTTGTTTTATAAACCGTAGGTTTTTTGTTCATTGAATAATAATAATAATTAAAGCATTTCCTTTTGGAAGTCCTGTTAAGTGGGGTTTGCTCGTGTTCCGGGCAAATGAAGGCCATATTTGAAAGCCAGGAAGGAGTTCTCCTACCGTTCACTGGAATGATTTGTTCTCAAGCAATCCTTTTTACGTGCTTGGCCTTCCTGCTTGTGAGTCTAAAGCACATATATATGTTGATGGATAGTAGGCTGTTGGGCAGATGGCTGCAGCCTTTTGGGACGGGGCAGGGGGCAGCCAACTGGATAACCTCTTTCAGTTCCAATGATTCTATGCTTCTAAGAGACCACCTAGTGCATGAATGGGGTTTGTACTACACCTGTACAAATGAGGCCATCATGTTTGTCGCAGTCTCTGTCGTCGCATTCACAGAATTCCCCTGTAATATACCATTCCTGGGGCGAACAGATGCACTTTCCACAGTGACAAGAACCTGAAAGTGCAAAGATTATTACTGGCACTTAGAGAACAGTGGAGCTTTTCTGTCAGGCATGGAACATCTTAGGCACACACAATCAGCACCTATTAATAAGCGATTGTCTACAACAAGATCATCAAGATAAAAGCCTACTGAAAAGAAGGGTGTTATAAAGATGCACTTTCACCTGATGTGTTCTCTATAAGGCCCTGCAGTGATTTTCCTCCATTTTGATTTAATCAGGAGTTACTTTGAAGAGAGAGGTTTTCTCTTTGTTCCAGAGCTCTAAAATCAAGGCTACTCTTCCCGGTAGGATTACAGGGTAGGGTGTGTGAGTTTTTTGGCTGTGGTAAGAGGGACAGAAAGGAGATAATCCTCAAAGCTCTGAAGACTTAAGGATTTAATCAGGGATAAAAATGGTTTTAGGTAATAACAATAAGTCACATTGTGCCTTATTGTGGTGCACAGCTGTGCAGAAGTATAGCACCACTCAAATATCCAATTTACTTTACTTTTTGGAAGCAGCCCACTCGTTTGTGTATGTGTATGTGTCATAGTGAAAAGAAGAGTAGAAACGCAGGACCTCAGTCCATGGGGGCCGCCTAACCCCATGCTACACAAAATGGATACAGCCCAGGCAAAGTAATGCACTTCTGCGATGCTTCCTACCCACCACCCTCATGGAAAAGAGTTAACTCTCTCCCACTGGAATCTATGAGACCTGAAAGAGTTTAATTTTGGCTGGATCATGTCCTCGCATGAGTAACTGGCTCTCATTATATAGTGATGCATTGTCTCAGCATTGCTTGTTGGATAAACTCCTGATATTTATTTATTTATTTATTGCATTTATATCCCACCTTTTTTCCTTCAAGGAACCCAAGGCGGTATATATAATCCTCCTCCTCTCCATTCTATCCTCACAACAACAATCCTGTGAGATAGGTTGGGCTGAGAGTTTGTAACTGGCCCAAAGTCACCCAGTGGGTTTCCATGGCCGAGTGGGGACTAGAACCCAGGATCTACTGACTCCCAGTTCAACACTTCAGCCACTACCCCACACTGATATGTATACTTTTGGCCTCTAATTCGGTGAACTATCACCCTTTTGAACATTTTTAATATATCACAAGCTTCAAATGAAATTGTGCTAGGTGATATTCCTTTAAAATGTGTATATTACCTCATTTATTTATTTATTCATTTAAAATATTTCTTGGCCACCTTTCAGGGCAGAAGTCTTGCCAAGGCGGTTTACAACAATAAAACACATAACCATTAAGATATTAAAAGCAATAAAAAGCACAAATGCAATAAGGACAGCCATAAAAACCAAATCAAAGCAACCAGAAAACTAATGATAAAAAACAGCAGCAACAGCAGCAACATTTACTGGATTTCAGGGATGACTCCAGAAAAAAAAATAGTTTGACAAAGTGAATGGGTGGCAAAGTCTATTATTATGGGAACAAAGTTTTTGATATATACATTAAACACATCTGTAAGTGAAAACTGGGGAGTAAATGAGGTGGTGGGAAATATTTGAGCCATCTCTGTTTCCTAGATGATTTTAGTTCATCTGCCAGGAAGATCTTTCCTCATGTCAAGGCAGGGGTTGCCTTTCTGCACAAGGCTTTTATTGTGCACTCATGATTCCTCACTCATAGTAGTTTGCAGGTCCTTTGCATGATAGTGTCATTCTCCAGGGCCTCTCCCAGGCTTTGCAACCATTTTAACATTTTTTTCCCTAATGAGGAAAGTCTGGAATATCTCTAAATGGAACATATACAAAAGCAGAGAAAGAAAAGTCCTGGGGGGAAGGGAAACACGTGTAAAAGAGCCAATCTTAACCCCACAAAGAATCTGGAGGCAGAAGTGTCAGTAAAGGTGTGGGTTAAAAGCTTCAGGTAGAAAAGCCCTGGATCTTTGTGGTCCTCTCTTTCTCTGTGGCCGAGTGGATAGCGTTGGATTTAGACTGGGCCAACCCAGCAGCTTCACTGTCACACGTGGCTATGATCCCTTTGCAGATGATTGTGTATTCAACAACACTGCCTCCATTAGGAACTACAGGTACGTGTTCAGGTGAAGCTGACATGAAGAATTAGTTGTCGAAATACATCCTTTAAAAATAAATCTTGCAGTCAGAAGCCGGAAAGCGCAGCAAGACATTAGGCTGTGGCTGTAGTGGCCAGATGTTTTAAGATGTTATTAAGAACATTTTGTGCAAGAGAGAAAGCTCGCTTAACAGCTTGATCTTAAGTCTTGCGCACCAGCATATAATTACTCAATATGGTATATTGACAATAACTGCACTAACACAGTGTGTGTGTGTGTGTGTGTGTGTGTGTGTGTGTGTGTGTGTGTAAATATATTAGGCTTCATGTCCATTTTACTATGGCCTTGGAGCCTAATCACATCAATGCTGCTGCTTAAAATCAGAGTATGTGGTCTCATTTGTCATGATGTAGCCATGGGTCATTTCCCCCCAAATTTCAAAGAGTGGGTTGCTGTTGAGGACAGCTAAACCACCACTTGAAGTGATGGGAAAGCTTCTTCTTGTTAAAAAGAAATCCCACAGCCTACATCTTTAAACATAAGCCCACCCCTACCTGAAAGTGTTTTAGTTTCACCTCGAAAAGATCGATCCAATCTTAGGGGGGCATTTTACCTCATCCCATCCCAAAGTACCAAAAATTGCTGGGTCAAATAATTTAGCTCATCACTGATGATGATGTATATAGCAGTAGGTAGCAGCAGTTTCAATAAGTACCCTAATTTGCTGCCTGCCTGGGATTTCAAAAGTCAAAGGGTTTGTCAAACCCCTGGCAGGCTGCAATACATGCTTGGTGAGTTGTATTCAGCTTGTGTGTGGGTGTGGGTGTGTGGGTGTGTTGGGTGGGTGTGTTGCAAGTAGTGTAGGTCTGATGAAATCCTACTCAAAGTCAATTGAAGAAGCCTCCAGAACTTCCTTTAAAATAATGTGTTCTGTTATCATGTGCAGAATGACCACTTGATTCCACTCTATCATCTCAGCAAATAAATAGTATGGAATATATGTAGTGAGCTATTATGAATGACTGATCTACAAACAGCAACAACACAGGTCAGATCTGCACCAAGCATCACATGTCAGGAATCCCATGTCAGCAATCTTCTGTCTGGACTGGGAGTCATTACTACTCTTTTGCAAATGGAAACTGAGGCTCAGTGGTGATAACACTAAGTGGCAGCAATCTGATGTACACATAGTTGGAACCTTTGGAGTAAATCTCATTGGACTCTGTGGGACTTAATTGTGAGAAAATATGCATGGCCTGGGCTGCACAACATCACCCCGGGGGCTTTGAAGGGAGGGTGGCACTTTACAACTGCCTTGCCACAGTATCTCACTGGCAAGTCTCCCATTAAGGTATTTCCGTTGGAGTTCTACTGATGAAAATTCTGACCAGCAAAATATTTTGACCTATGCCAATATAAGCGAGATTTCCTAAAACATTTTGGGGCATCATACTTGGGATCAGGAATTTCGAGTTATGAAGAAAATTCTTTCCCAACATAGTTGTTTTTAGCCATCCTCTGTGGCTCGCTTGCTTGAGTTATTTGTGCCTACTTGTTCCATAGTGCAAAGGAAGAAGTGGGTCTCTAGTTAGTGCTAGAAGATAGTAATTCATTTTTTTAATACTACGTTTTGACCCATAGACCTTCTTCTCCAATTTGCTTTGATGTAATTGGCATGACGTATATTTTGTAACAATTGCTGGTAATTGTTCATCCTTCTTTAAAAAAACTTTAAAAAAATTAACAGGGTTGCCATCATCATCTTTCTTGCTCAGATGAACATGACAGGCTTTGCCAAGTCATATCATCTTTTACTAATTCAGAAATTTCTTGAGTATTGAACATGTTTTAAGTCTGACTGCTTTCTGGATGTTGGTGTGGATGTATTTTGGTAGGCCTAGTTTCTGAAGTTTTTTTTTTTTTTTTTTTTGAGAGAGAGAGAGAGAGAGAGAGAGAGAGAGAGAGAGAGAGAGAGAGAGATGTGATGCCAGTGACTGATCTGACTAACGGAATAATTGTAACTTTTTCCTGTTGCCATAGTTCTTTAACTTCAATAGCTAGTGGTGTATATATTTCTCTCTTTTCTGCAACATTTTTGTCATTAGGTATTGCAAGATAACATGTGAATGCACAGCGTGGCTTGGATTGACTTGTTTGAGTGTGCCTGGATCCCCTAGGCTCTGAAAGCATCTTTCTGGAGAGCACCTGCTGATTGCATGATACACAAGGCTAGGTTCTGTGAGTGCGTAGTTGTCCTTGACAGGAGGGGCTTAAGGTGAAGAGATGTGAAGAGGGTGTAATCCTATATTCATTTATTTGGGAGTAAGCTTTATTGAAATCAATGGAACTTGTTTCAGAGGTTTCTTTGGGCAGTTTTCTTTTGGTCCCTGATTGGGATTTCTGTTCTCTGCACACTGAGGCAGTGTAAATTCAGGACATATTTGGATAAAAGGAGGGAAAGATCCTTGTATAGCATTGTTATAATGGCCACCTGTTCTGGCCTTTATTTATTTATTTATTTATTTATTTATTTATTACATTTCTATACCACCCAATAGCCGGAGTTCTCTGGGCGGTTCACAAAAATTAAAAACATTCAAAGTATAAAACAACAGTATAAAACCATAATATAAAATACAATATAAAAGCTCAACCAGATAAAAACAGCAGCAATGCAAAACTACAAATTTAATTTTGTATTGCTACTGACCATGGCCTTGTTTACATGGCTAATGAACCAGAGATATAATGACACATTTTTAGATTAGTTTGTCATTGATAAACCAGAAATTGAAACAAGCTAAGAGGTGTTAGTGAGAAGTGACTGCAACAAGCAATGTTTGAACAGTAATAGTATTTTATATTCTTTCTGAATCCTAGGTTGATAGTTTGTTGTACTAGATTTTTCTGTACTTGTCAACTGCTTCATTTGTTCAGTAGTAGCAGAATGCTGAACTTGTGAGTATGGATATGAGAAAGGTGATGGGGAAAGAGTGTTAAATGTTAGGAAAGGTGAGGCCATGGTCATCCAGTGAAGGATTTGCAGTCAGAAAAGATATTTGAGGGAAGGAGAGACTGTATCACACAGAGTATCACAAAAGCTTCAAAGTATAGGAAAAGCTACAAAAGTAGGAGTGAAGTGAATTTCAGATACATTGAATGTCTCACTTGTTCTTTATTCCAGTGATTTTAACATTAAGATGCTATGTAGAACAGATTTGTCTTAATTGTGTGCTGCGAAATCAGATATGTTACCAAGGCCATGTTCTCGTGGGCACACCCCCTTGGGTCTGGACACACACACCCCAGGTGGTGGGCATGTCCCCTTGGGGGTCGGCCATGTTGACCTCCTTTTTGTTTTCCAAAATATGGTCCCCCTAGCTGAATACACAACACCTAAGTCTAAGAACAGAACTCAGGCCAAGCCAGACAGTGTTGAAGTTCCATTTAGCTTGGAAAAAAGGAGGCTAAGGGGAGACATGATAGAGGCGTACAAAAGTTTGCATGGTGTAGAGGAGAATGTGGATAGAGAAACATTTTTCGCTTTCGCCCATAATACTAGAACCCAGGGTCATCCCATGAAGCTGAATGATGAGAGATTCAGGACAAATAAAAGGAAGCCCTTCTTCACACAGCGCATAGTCAAACTATGGAATTCACTACCACAAGATGTAGTGGGCTACCAATTTGGAAGGCTTTAAAAGGGGGTTGGATAAATTCCTGGAGGAAAAAGCTATCAATGGCTACTAGCCCTGATGGCTATGTGCCACCTCCAGTATCTGAGGCAATAAGCCTATATCCACCAGTTGCTGGAGAACATGGGTGGGAGGGTGCTATTACACCATGTCCTGCTTGTTCATCTCTGGCCGATGGCTGGTTGGCCACTGTGTGAACAGAGTGCTGGACTAGATGGACCTTTGGTCTGAGCCAGCATGGCTCTTCTTATGTTCTTATGTTCATTTCCATTGGATTGGATCCAGACTTAGTTATACTTGATGTAGATCCATTAAAACCAATGGGTTAATTATTTAGCTCCTCTCCAAAAACACCTCCATTAAAAAATGCATGAAGCAGAGCCAAAAGAAACAGCCACTGGGTGAGCTTCTTTTCTTGACTCCTGCCATAGGATCTACTTCATTCTTCTTCCTTGGCAGCAGGATCTCCTTATAGCAGAAGGAAAACTGATAATCCAAGCAACTCCAAGTGCTTAGCGTTGTACTTTGTGCAGCACTGAGGCATGAACACACCCAGGTTCTGCCTCTGGCACCACACCTTTTGAACCTGGTCAGCAAGAGAAGTAGGTTTTGGGTTGACTGGCAGATGCGACAGCTAACAAGTTCTTCTCAAACACATCCTGCTCCCCCAACTCCAGCCCCCAATGCATCTACTCTAAGTATGACTAAATTTGGGTCCAACAATAACTTTCTGTTCCCACTCACTAAAATAACTTGTGAAGATTCTGTACACAAAAGACCAACAAGGCTTCAGCTTTTCTGAGAAAGGTAGCAGGGTTGTTGTTTTTTCCCAAAGCTGGCTTATTTTACCTGAAGATCCAGGTCTTTTTATGTCCCCAAGCCAGCAAAGAAATTAGCCTGATATAATTCCCTTTGGACAAGGCTGCATTAGTTACCTACTAAGCACAACTGCAGCACCAACAATCCCCATAGTGAGAAATAAAAGAAAGAAAATTAAAAGAAGAAAGTGATAATCACTACTCAGATGCTGAACTGCAAAAATCTCACCAAAGATTTAAACGGGGGTGGGGTGAGGAAGGATATAACAAGATGAGAGACATGAAAGGCAAAGCAATAACAACACTTCCTTGAGGGAATGGCCCCGGAATTATTACACTGATTCAAGACTAGGGTGATAGCAAATGTTTGCCTATTGTAAGCAAAACTATTTCCCAACCCCCTGTTAAAGTAGTCAAATAATAATTATTTTTTGAAATTATTTGCAGCCCTTTTTGTTTCCCCTAAAAGCTGCCGCATCAACACCATTTTTGTTCCTACAATGATCCCAGCCAATCAGGGATCACATAGTGAATAGGATGACCCAATTACATTATGTAACCAATTAGATTTAGCTATGTTCCAACACCTCTGGGGACAAACAAAGCTAATTTAGAATGAAGGCAGTGTTTAGAAATGAAAACAACAACAACAACAACATGGAATTCAATAAATTAATCAAGGGACTGGAGCATCTCCCCTATGAGAGAAGGTTACAACGTCTGGTATTGATTAGCTTGGAAAAATGGAGGCTAAAGGTGATAGAGGTGTACAAAATTATACATGGTGTGGAAAATGTGGATAGGCCTCTCCCATAATACTAGAACCCGGGGTCAACCCATGAAACTGATTGGTGGGAGATTCAGGACAGATAAAAGGAAGTACTTCTTCACACAGCACATAGTTAAACTATGGAATTCATTAACACAAGATGTAGTGACAGCCACCAATTTGGATGACTTTAAAAGGGGGTTGGATAAATTCTGGAGGAGAAGGCTATCAATGGCTAGTGGTCCTGATGGCTATGTTCTGATGGCTAAATTCACTAAGATGGCACATTGTTTTAACTGTTTTTACTGCTTTTAAATTATATATTGTTTCAACTTGGTTCATGGTTTAATTTGTTTTAGCTGTGTATATTTTAGGGCTGTGCTCCGCTCCAATTCGGATCGTGAATCCGGAGCAGAGCGACCCGATCCACCTCCACCAAAGGCAGATCCAGATCGGGTCGGGGGAGCTGCGGATCAAGGCAAAGCGGTTCACCTCCATCCAGAGCTCTGAAGGCTGGCAAGCGGGGGCAGGGAGGCTCACCTGGCGCTGGCGCCGCAGTCCGTGTGGCAACAGCAGTGGAGCCAGGTAAGGGGGCAGGGGGGTTTACCTGTGTCCGTCGTGGTTTGGTGCAGGCTTCAACCACGGCCTGCTCTTCTGGTTTGAGGCCTGGCCCTCAGCTGAAGCCAGCGCCGGACTGCGCTGGAGGCAGGTAAGTGGGGGGAGGGGGCTTACCTGGCTCCGCCACCGCCACTGCAGTCCATGCGGCGACAGCGGCAGAACCAGGTAAGGGTCAGGGGGAGGGGGCTTATTCGGCCCCCATTTTGCCCCCCCTTCCCCACTTACCTGCCGCCGCCATCCACCGCAGAGGCAAGTAAGTAGGGAAGAGGGTGCAAAATGTCAATCCACCCTTCCAGATCTCGCTCCGCGGAGCAGAGCAGGGGAGTGGCGGATTGGCCTGAAGCGGAATCGGGGGGTCTGTGCATAGCCCTAGTATATTTATCGTTTTATACTGTATGCTTTTATCTGTATGCCGCCCTAAGATCCTAGTGATATAGGGTGGGATACAAATGTTTTAAATAAATAAATAAATAAATAAATATGTGCTACCTCCAGTATCAGAGGCAGAAAGCCTATATACACCAGTTGCTGGGGAACATGGGTGGGAGGGTGCTGTTGCACTTTGTCCTGTTTGTGGGTCCCTGGTTGACAGCTGGTTGGCCACTTTATGAACAGAGTGCTGGACTAGATGGACCCTTGATCTGATCCAGCATGGCTCTTCTTATGTTCTTAATACTGTACAAAGCAAAACAGATTACCCCTGCAGCCCAGCAATATCCTTGATTTCTCTCAGCTATGCTATATATTATTGTCCAATACCCAGAATTGTTATGCATATAATAGTCACTCTTTCTTTTCTTGTGTCAGGGGTAGCTGCCTCCTCCTGTCATAGGGGCTCTCTGTTCACCGTAGTGAGGATCCAACTTGGTCCATGATGCCAAGCAAGGCTTTGGACTTCTATTTCTCAAAGGGGAAGCCACTGTGCCACATGGGAAATTTCTCTAGAAATTGGCAGGACTTTCAAAAGCAAATGTCATGTTGAGTGTGTGTGTCAGCAGTTTACAGGAAGGGGATGGATGCCAAACCATTCCCTGGACTACTGCAAGCACTTTGTGTTAGCCTAAAGCTGCAGTCCAACACACACTTACCTGGGAGGAAGGCCCACTGAACTCAATGGGGGTTATTTCTTTAGACATGCATAGGATTTCACCATAAATAGCTCTTTGCATCCTGGCCCATGAATGGAAACTGCAGTTTAGGGCATCACTGTACCTTTCCTGTGTGTGTCCGGAGTAGAGAAACACACAATTGCCAGATTCTGCCCATTTGACAAAGGCAGAAGGGTGTTGTTGGTTTTAAATGAAAACAAAACAAAAATCTCACCCTGTTTCATTTTTTTAAAAAAATCTTACATACTTTTTTCTTCAGTGATAGGCATCGCCACTGGACTCACCAATGGGACCGCCTAACCCTAAAATGCAGGCATTTGGTACAAACTCCATTGAAAGCTTAAGGAATAAGAAAGTGGAAACTCATTACAATAGAACAAGGTATAAAACACCTGAAATAAAGGAACTCAGCAAACTCTGATGTGTGTTAATGGAATGGTGGGGGGGGGGGGGGAGAGAGAGAGAGAGAGAGAGAGAGAGAGAGAGAGAGAGAGAGAGAGAGAGAGAGAGAAAATGAACCTTCCTACTCCAGGCAAGTTTTATATTTCCTTCACACAAGTTTAGCAAATGTACACCCGCCTGCTGCTTGTAGCAGGTGGAACATAATGGCAAAATGCAGACCGTAATACACAATGGCCCCATATAGATATATACACCCACAAGTACACCTCCAAATGGAATCACATGGTGCTGGCAAGCAGTGCTTGGAAGCAAAGCTTTTAAATACGGTAAGGAGAACCTCACGAGCAGAGTTCTATGTATTGTAAAGCCATTTTGAAAAGCTGTTTTAACAGCAAGGGGGCTATGAAAGAAAGTGCTACAATTTGTAACCCACGAGTTGTGCTTTTTAATCTCCTGGAACAAGTTCGTTATGCAGTATCACTCAGTTTCCCACACTTACCTTTTTCTGAGCACAATATGCCATCGGCCGATTCACAAAAACTTCTGCTCTCCTCTTCCGTCATGTTGCACTTCCTTGGGTGTTGACATAATTTCCCAAACCATCCACCCTTACAAATGCATCGACCACAGGAACAGATCCCATGACCTAGAATGACAGTCAGCGAGACAAGGAGCTGAGATATTTATTTTCCTGTTCTGTCAGGAACATATAATTCCAATTTACTACAAGGCCATGAGGTCAGTTAGGATGAGGAAAAAGTGGATTGCCCCCAAATCGGTTGCCATTCTACCACCCGCCCTGCCCCCACCCCAGCATGTCCCAGATAGAGATGGGTGAGAATTTCATTTCAGTTTAGTTTTGAACCAAAGATTCGCACAATTCCTCATATTTAGGACAAAAAGAATTTGAGATTTTTATTTTTATTTAAAAAAGGAATGTATGGGAGGAAACTCATACTGACGGTTTTATCCACCCAGGTCAGGGCTTTGAGTTCTTTGCTCTTAAATCTCTGGGTTTGAATCCCTGTATATTCACTCAAGTTGGAGGTGTCAAATCTGGATCATCACCTCTTTTTCTGGCAAGTTCTTCATCTTTAACAGCTATGTGGCAGGCAGGTAAATTATGTCCAAGCTGGGAATAGTTGTATCTATTAAGTTTAGCTGATGCAGATAGGAGAGAATTTCATTTCAGTTCATTTCTGGTAAGAATTTACCACAATTCACAAAGTTCTTCATATTCTGGAGAGAAAGAACTTGAGATTTAAAATTGTGAATGCGGGAGAAAGCAAAACTGACAGAATTCACCCACTCCTATTTGCATGGAGTTATGACTGGCCTGCAGTTCCATAATATGTGTTCATTCATATGGTCACCCTGTAAAGTTGGGTGACCATATGAAAAGGAGGACAGGGCTCCTGTATCTTTAACAGTTGCATAGAAAAGGGAACTTCAGCAGGTGTCAATTCCCTCTTCATCACAACAGTTAAAGGTGCAGGAGCTATACTAGAGTGACCAGATTTAAAAGAGGGCAGGGCACCTGCAGCTTTAACTGTTGTGATGAAGAGGAAATTTCACCAGGTTCCCCATATATACAAATGACACCTGCTGAAATCCCCTTTTCAATACAACTGTTAAGGATACAGGAGCCTGTCCTCCTTTTCATATGGTCACCCTACAAAGCCATCAAGTCCAACCCCCAGCTCAATGCAGGAATTAATAGGTATGTTACTTGGTCACAACAACGACAGGAAAGTGAGCACTCTGAGGTACCTTTAAGGTGATGAGGGATTCCCAGGACTTTGTCTGGACTGCATGTTTAATGAACCAGCCTAATATGCACTTTCTGGACTAATATTCAGTTTGCAACACAGTTATCCTTCCAAATTTTACAAGGCAGTGAGTACTTGGCTAAAAAATGCAAACAAAAATGTGCGTATTAAAGAACTTTGTGTACAAAAAGCTGTATTTTAGGAAATGGTGCTGTGATGTTCAGCTGCCTTAATATGCATTAAGTGCAAAGTTATTGCTTATATTATGCATAAAGTTCCAGGAAGTAAGTAGGCCTCAATTTACTTACAATTGTTACTTACAGGATTGGGAAAGTAGAAAGTAGAAGAAGGGGGAGTGAATGCCTGAGTGCTGATTGGATGGTTGCGGGGGAGTGTTTGGATTGGCTGGCTGTGTGAGAGTGGGAGGAGCTAGAGAAATATAGCTCTCTTTATGTGTATAGTCTGTGCTGACAAGAAGACAGTAGAAGTATATGAGTCTGTAGTAGAAATGTAGATTCTGATAGTAGTAGATGATTATGTAGTAGGAGAAGTGGGTGATTATATGGGAGAAGTGAGAAGAAGGGTATGATTCGTAGTAGTAGTGTGTATGATTATATGAAGACAGTGAGAGGCAGATACCGGATAGGAAGGATTGGTGCAGGTTATATGTTTGAGAATATCGATAGTAGAATTCTATAGTGGAACCTTTTAAGAAAGAACTTACAGAAACCAGTATGCAAAGAAGCCTTGTAACCATACACATTGCAACTGAGGAAACCAATAAGCTTGTTGACATGCAATTACTTATATTAATAAATTCTAATTAATTTCAAACAACTGGTGTGGTCTGTGGAAGAGTGAATGAGGAAGGAACAGTTAATGGTGGCAGTGGAATGGGAAACGGAAGGCTGGGTTGCTGGACTGTGATGCTGTCAGGCCTAAAAGAGTAAAGGCGAGACAGGAGCAAAAGCAGTAGGCCTAAACCCTCACACGCGTCATCAGCACAGGGGGGATTGAAGTAGGTCCTGAGTGCTAGAGGCGTGGATAGTCTTGTCAGGTAACCTGTGGGTGGCACAGGTGATGCCAAGACCTCACAGGAGCGTACAAAGCATGTATGTTAGGGAAAGATGTGAGGAAAAATGCCTATATTAGGGAAAGGTGCTTTAAAAATTCATGTTAGGGAATGTTGTGTATCAAAATAAATGTATTTTTTTAACTTTAAAAAAATTGCAGAATAATGTGGAAGTTGGACTTAATGATTTGAATGCATGCAAAACTGGCACTGACCAGATATAGACTGATTTGTACATCCCTAGGTGAGATATGGAACCCTTTGGGACCACTCTGGTTCACCCACCCAGCATGTGGGGTCCAGGGGAAGTGACTCAGGAAGGCCTCCTTCAACACCTTAAGAGATGTGGCAGATGGGTGTGGAAGCAGTAATCACACTAACTGAATTAATATTGCTACACCACCACCAAAGAAACATAAACATGAAAACAAAAAATGTATCAAAAGCAGAATTTCGTAATCAATCACTTCTTATCATTCCTCATAAAGTGTAAGAAATTAACTCAAAGTTTAAGAGCTGAAAGGGGAAAATCTGCCCTGTCAATAAAACAACCTTATTGTGAGTTGTAAACAAACATTTTCCCCCCCAAATTAGACCAAGAAGTTTCCCCCAAAAGAACAGAATCAAAAACTTTGTTTGAGCTGTAAAGGAAACGGGACAGTAAAACAAATATTGAAAAAAGTCCTCCACTGACCTGCTGCCACATGGGCATAGTCTTGAATCATAAGGAATTTTATTAAAGTCTCCTTCTAAGAGAGCGGTTAACATCTGTTGCATCCTGAATCTGATTAGGACACTTCTGAGGGTAGAGTTGGAAGTAAGCTTCAGAGAGCTCTCACTTTCAAATCTGAATTTAAACCTTACGTATCAGGGAGCTGTCTTGTTACATGCAATAGCACAGAGGTCAGAGTGAATGGAAACACTGGACTTGTTCAGACAACACACTAAGCCATGGTTAGCCCGCTAACCCTTTTGCAGCAAGTGGTTAGTGAGAGTGTTTAAACTGTGGTTACCTAGCCACCATGGTTAGGAATGGTTCACACGACACACTAAATCACATTTCACATGACACTCTAAGCCATTGAGCTCATCATGGTTTACCATGTTGTCTGAACAGGGCCAGATATCAGTATGAGGAAACTTGCTCAGTAGGGTGAATGATCAATTCTCCACTTAAGTTTTGGAGTCCTACATCCAAAGACCATAGTCTTAGTCTTCCTATAGTTGGTAGGACAATATTTTTTTTAGAATACTTAACCAATGCTGGTACTGAGGTCATCCGAGGTCATGCTCCTGGTGGATCCAAATAGACCTATTGTGCGACTGGAGTCCACCGGGGAAAGAGCCTTCAGTGTGGTGGGCCCCCTCCTATGGAATTCCCTGCCTCATATTCCTTCCGGCACCTCCTGAAAACATCGTTGTTCCAGGAAGCCTTCCCTTAACGATCAGCCACGGTTTATTTTGCACTTTGTTTCTTTTAAAATGTACTTCTAATGTGTTTTTATTCTACTTTATTTTGTCCACCGCTCTGAAATTTTGAACAGGGAGCAGTATATAAATATTGTAAATAAATAAATAATCTATGTCAGCCAATCTAGGTATGGGATATCAGAATCATATCATCAGTACAGAAGAGGAAGGACACCTTCCTTTTGAAGAATTTCACAGGAAAAAAGAAACACTTCTCAGATTTAAAGCAATGTCATTAACAAACAGATTGATTTTTTTATTCATTAATTCATTATCTTCAATTTATGACTAGGTAAGGTTCATCCTAATTTAAAGGTAGGGATAGTTACAGGGGGGTTCCTGCATGAATAGTAGATTCTGACACAGAATGAGAATTGTTGTAGATCCTACAATAAAATAGTGGCTCAATATAACACACGTTTAATCTCACTATTTCAAGGGGTAGGTGCAAATGCCTGTTGCACACAGCACTGCTTAGTACTGTAAACACTGTCGTGCATCAAGGAAGAGTTCTCGCTGAGTGAAGTGTGAATCACTCTTTCAGTCCTTCTTTAATTACCAGGAGTTGTGTGTGGGGGGAGGCTTTGTTAATCTTCATTTTCCTCTGTCTAAATGTCTTTGAAATGTACTTATCTGTGTACACAATTGTCTTAAGAACAACTTGTGAATTCAAGACACGTTACAATTTCCAGGCCATTTATTGATTGTTCCCCATTTTGGATTGCAATTGCTATACAAAGTTAAGCATGCAATAAAAAATGACCTGCTGTGTAGTTTATGGTGGGCAAAGTGGTTCTCCTTCTGCACTTGCCTCCACAAAAATTAATGTATATAAACGGGACCCTGTAGGTAAAACCATTGGTAGTGTTCGCTACATGTTGACCTACATGACTGATTTACAATCAGGTGCAGGCTCCTATGTACAATGGATCTGAGTAGACTATCATAATAATAAATAATATGTTTTCGATTATCAAAAAACCAGATATACATTTCCATGTGCCAATACTAAACAAATAGGATAGACTGCACACAATATCCATACTTAGCCAACAAAACCGAAGTGTTTGGTACCATACTGAGGGATTAAATGAGGAAGCCTTTTTGATAGTCTTATGATGCTATTAAAATTATTAATCATGGTAGACGTTGGTTCCACCATAATTGTGTAAAAAAAAAAAAAGCCCAATTAACCAGAAGATATCCATAAAGAACCTAGTTTAATACCACAAGATGGTACCAACCGCCTCATGCAAAACGTGTGAAACATATTGCCTCAAATTCTGAACACTTTTGAGTATTATGTATTTTGTGGTTGTTTTTACACAATTACAGTGAAATCTACTAATTACTCATGCCCCCCTTGGCTAATAACATTTCTAGGATTATAGGCTTTTTTTTTTTTTAAAGGCTCCCTTATTTAATCCCTCAAGATAGTACCAAGCACTCCTTCTGGCCCATAGAGAGGAAGTTCCTAGCGCACAAAGCTGTAAGAAACTGGTACCATCTTACAGTCTATAGCATTAGAAAGTACTCTTTATTGACGAAGGTTCGTGCAAACACCCTCATTGCTTAGAATTCTTACCACGGTTCTCAAACTTCTCACCCTCTCTCCACTACCATGTTAAAATCCCATGTGGAGCCAACAAAATCCTATTTAACCCTATTATTATTATTATTATTATTATTATTATTAATTTATTTATTTATATAGCACCATCAATGTACATGGTGCTGTACAGAGTAAAACAGTAAATAGCAAGACCCTGCCGCATAGGCTTACATTCTAATAAAATCATAATAAAACAATAAGGAGGGGAAGAGAATGCACCAAACAGGCACAGGGTAGGGTAAAACTAACAGTATAAAGTCAGAGCAAAATCAAGTTTTAAAAGCTTTAGATCTGGAGAATGGGATTCAAATTCCACCTCTCTCATGGATTTATTGGTTGGCCCTGCCCAGGCATATCTCTCTCTATCTCTCTCTGCCTCAGTTCCCCAACTGTAGAATCGGAATAATAGCTCCCCTCACAGAGCAGTTGTGAGGATAACAAGTGTTGAACACTAACAGCTCCATCAGAGAAGCGTTTTATTGCACGCTCGTTACTGGGCACTCACGAATTTTTACGGGTCCCTCTCATGACATCGTCTGCCTCCCATGCGCCCCCACCCCTTCTAGCCTTCTTCGCACCACAAACAAACAGCCCAGTAAGTTCAACTTATTTTTAAAGGTGGAAGCTGCTGCTATCTCCTGCTGTATGCAAGAGAAGCAGCGGGATCAAAACGGCCCACTGAATGGGCCACATGCACATTGTTTACTTCCTCTTTCAAAAGAGGAAGTAATGAGGGACAAACGTACAAGCAGAGAAACGATGGTAAACAATCGTGATTTCCCCCTATGTGATGTCTCCCTGAAAGTGCAATTCAAAGCATAGTATTTAATTGGTCTATATTATTTCCCTTATCAAAGCAAATGTTGGACATTTTCATTCCTAGATTTGGATTTGGACGTTGCATGGATTTCCTTTTAAAACAGATCACATTTGAAATGGGTGGAATATTTAAACCATTTTCGACATACCAAGGAGATGGAGGATCTGTGAAGTCTGCAATCCTAAGCACATTTACTTGGAAATAAAGCTCCATTGCAATCAATGACATTATTTTAAGTGAATGTGCTTAGGATGAGATCAGAAAGGAACAATGTATTTAGGGCTTCCATTCTTTTCACTTCTCAGAGCAAGAGGCTAAATAGCTGGGCGACAGGTTTTGCTGAGAACGCTCATTCCTTTCTTGAGATGATGGACAGCTGCATTTTCAAGTCACTATAACCATGCAAGATCACGGCTGCTTACTCCCTCATCGATCACATACTTTCCCTTATATTTACCTGGGACTAAAGTGGAAAAGCAAGCTATTAATCAATCTCTGCTAGTCGGAGAAGACAGCTTACAAATAATTCTTATTCAGATCACCTCTATTGCCATTCACTTTTTCCTCTCTCATTTCAGTAGGCATTTAATCTTGGGACAAAATTTCTACCTTTCTCCAAGATCTCTCCACTTGAAATGTATTCAGCAGTCCAAGAGCAGTTAGGCAAGAGAAAGAGGCTGAAGTCAGTTCCTAGTTCCCACTCCCTTATTGAATGAGAAGTGGCAGGGCCAGCCCCCTAAAACCAGACGTTTATATGCCCCTGCACCTTAAAATAAGCTGTGGGCTATGCTATATCATTCTTCCGTAGGCATGCACAGTACATTTCATTAGGGTGTGCACCCAGGAATACATACATATTTTTAAAGACAAACATTTATTGAATACTCAGTCATAAAGGACATTATTTCTATTCATTTATTTATTAAACACTGTAGATACTGATGCCCTACTCTGTGTTCAGCTTGCCTGATCATGGGAGGTCTGTTGGAGGTGGAAGGTGGGAATGAGATGCTCCTCAAACCCCATCATTGGTGAGGCTTTATGGTGACACTGGCCATTTCATTCCTGCTGCCGGGAGCAATGATGCTATCTTAGAGACAGCAGTTCTTCGATGCGACAGTGGAGTAGCCGGAGGGCAGCTGGAAGGCTGCTCCTGCTGTGTCTGGATCCCTACTCAATGCCTTCCTCAATTCAGCACTTATTGTTTGAGACATTAGGGTGTGCCCGGGCACACCTGGCACACCCCTTGCACACACCTATGCATTGATCTCCATGCAGAAGAATATTCTGGGCAGCAGATGTTTGCAGCAGATTTTGTGTGTGTGTAAAGGTGCAATCCTATGAATGTTTAGATCAAAAAAGTCCAACAATTCCCAGTATCCCTCCATCCAGCCATGCCAGCTATAGTTTGCTGGGAACTGTAGGACATTATTCCTTCTAAGTATGCATAGGACTGTGCCCTGAATGTGTTTGTACAGCCAAAGAGTAAAGGACTTTACAAGGGAATAACTGGGGTGTGCATCAGGTTCAGTGGACTCCAGAACTGAATCAGGTTGATTCAGAGAGATTTGGGAGATGTCGGAACCAAAGCGGGTCTCCTCCGAGGCAGACTGAATTCTGAAGATCTGGAATTCAGAGATACACCAACAGTATGCTTTCAAACACTGATACTTTTCTCCCCAGCTGCTCCATATAAGGAAAATAGGATGGTGGGGAGGAAGAAGAGGGGGGGGCGGTGTAGCTCTGTGACTGAACGGTTTTACCCTGGCTCTCTAATCCCAGTGCTGTTTAACTGTTTGACAACATCCCGTTTTTACTGACTAGATTGTTAGGTGAGGTGAGCCTTGATGAGACAGGTTCTGTCATTGCTTCTTGAGGATTGCGCTGGGAATTTCAGCATAACGAGCATGTTCTGAGACCTCATCACAAGGCATCTTTACTTCCATTCCACAACTTCTAAGGTTCAGGGAGGAAGTGGCAGGCATAACTCCTACAATTATGTGTAGTCAAAAAGAGTGCGCATGTGGCAGAGTAGGTTGAGAAGCGTGTCCTCTACAAATGAGATGAGATGGATCTCCCTTTAGCTTGCTTGATTTCATTTTAATCTCCCTTTCTGCTGATGCATGTGTTTTCCATCTCCTTGCAATTACAACAACACAAGGGTTCCAGAAGGCATTGGATAATAGGAACAACTCCACATACTTCCAGATATTAGGGGGCAATAGAGAATGCCTTGCTCAGCCCTCTTGTCATCTGATCAGTTCCTTTTTCCTGTTCCCTCTCTTTCCTCTTCCTCCTCTTGCTTCCGCAGCAAGAACCATGTGGTCTCTCCAGAGAGAGAGCAAGTAACGATATCTCATGCCTTCGCTTACTTACACTCATACACCCATCTTTAGTGAGTGCTTGTAGTTAAACTGTTGGATAGCCTTCCCTAGCGATGTGCATAAAAGCACTAATAAAGTAAGTTGGTTTGAACTTCTTTTAAGTCTGCGTTTATTGCCTCCAGTACTATGTATTGTGTTGCCATGTTTTTCCTAGATAAAGCAACTTTGCTGCAAGTCACATCAGACTTTTCAACAGAAATTATCTAGTTGATGCTGTGGTGGTTACTCGAGAGACTAGGGGACTGTCTAAATAACTTCTAAGGCCCATGGTGGCTGCAAATCAGCACTGCATTGGTTATACAATGCAGCCACTGATTCGCAGCCACTGTGGAGTTTTCCCCAAAGCAGCACATTGGAAAAGTGAGGGACTTACCCCAACTTTTCCTGAAGAAGTGAGGTCAGCACAGCCCTTATGCCAAGTGACCTCACTCCAGGGTCGATCTGGGGGCATTCCTGGGTGGATCTTGGGCAGATGGCAATCGGTGATTGGCTGCCAGAAGCTGGGAAGACCGGGGGGGTGACCTTCAGTACCCCGATGACTGCCAGGAAACTTCGCACTTCCTCCTGGCGTGGGGATTTCCCAACCCCCTTGTGCAGCAGCAATACTGTGGGGTTTCAGGGGGAAGGAGTAGCGAAGCCGTGCCGTGAATACAGCCCCTAGGGAGCTCTCTTACACTTTGCGTTGCTTTGATGTTTTGGAACTGGCAACAACCATTTATATACAGAGTGCCTCTTTAAAAGAAAAGTCTAAGCATTGATTCTTTTGAGGGATCACCTCAACTCAGTCCTGGAATATTTACCATTGGCCCAACAACCTATTTTCAGCACCAATGTTCAGCTCTGAAAACTAAGAAGTCATTCTAAGGAGCAAAGTGCCTCTGACCATATGTAGTGTGTATTTCCAGATCTCTGAAAAACAACAGTCCACCCTTATATATCTGGGATTGTTAGAAATGGATAGATATGTTACTTTTTCAATATTTCAATGCTTGGCATAAAGAAGGATAAGATAATTAATAGCTGATTAGAAATGCTATAAGTGTATATAATTAATGGCTGATACATTATTAAAGGTCAGCTCAAAGCAACATTATATGCAGCAGTTGTAAGAACTTTTTTCAGTTGAAGTAAAAAGAACAACACGGAACTTGTGGTTGGACTTGTGGTGAGAAGAGATGATAAATAGAACAAAACTGAAACACACATCTGTTGTTTCTAAACTCATGACCTTGTGGTTACATGATGGGAGGGGGAGATTATTAAGAGTGATTAAGAAGGTGTGCCCAGAGGAATCAAAACCAAATATGGACACAAGTAAATACAAATGGGTGGACTATCAAATGAGAGGGGCATAGAGGTAAACAGGGGAGGAGTCAGCAGGCATACCGGGATAGGCTGTAACCCCTTGAGTCTCTGACCAATGGAGTGATAGGGGAGGGACCACTTCAGCCGGGCTAAAGGATAAAATAGTTTTGCTCTAGCTGGTAAGTGTGCCTACCTGCCTAGACACCCAAACTTGCAAGTTTGCTCAGTAAAAACAGAGTGCTAACTTTCACCATTTGTCCTTGAATTTTCATTTCAAATCGTGTTTCTAACAGGATCAAGACCTCTAAAGCTGTGAACCCAAGCTCCCCTTGGACTAAGGCCCTGACATCTCTTCCAGTTGAATTACTTCAGCAATGTGGGGGGGGGGGGACAGGAAGTGGAAGTCTTTCCTGTTGCCACTCTTCTCTGTAATGGCCAAAGTGGAACTTACAGAGCTTCCCCATGGCGAGATGCATAAATATCTGATGTACGCCAAGTCGCACATCTCAGGACAGGAGATTTTCATTTTTAGTTTTGGAAGAATTTCCACTTTAGATCTTATGGAGAAGTGTGAAGAGCAGGGCAGATGTGATGTGCTTATGCCCTCCACCCCCCCACCCCCGCCGCCTGCACTGCTACTTCAGACATCTGAAGCTGTCTCAAGATTTTCACTGGTATGCACGTGGCTGCCAACCAATTCAGACGATAGATCCTCCCTATTCCCCCCGCCCTGCAATGGTTTGCGGAATAAAAAAACAACAGCTCATTTGTTCTCCACCATTCCCTTTCTATAACATGTATGTTTATGGGCTGATGGAGAGCAAGTTTCTAGGAGGTTGTTCATTTCACATAAAGAATCTTTCCTGATAAATGGAATCCATGATTGATGCTTGACAACGTGCTTTAATTTAGGAATAACTTACCACTACAGACGGTGCCATCTATGTCTTCACACTGCCGATCATCACATTCGCAGATTTTGCCATAGATCTTGGACTCTCCTGGAGGGAAGCAAGTGCACTGGCCACATTCACATTTTCCTGTAAGAATATTCACCCATTGGTCAGAGGTGCAACACAGTCAAATAACGATGAACAGTTTAAGGATTGAGCTAGGAAAGAAACATAAACATCAGCCCCAAACGTAAATGCAACAGTTTTAAAGGGAGAAATACTAGGGGCAGTATCCAAACGCGTCATTCTGTTAGCGCCAATTACATTGCGCTAGCGGAAACTAATTTCCAAACTATGTGCAAGAGGGGAATCCAACAGGAGCTTCGATTGCGCAAGTGCAATCACACAAGTGGTTATGCACTGCGCTTGTGTTAACATTGAGCATTATGCTTGCACTACCCATTGTGCAACCAGTTACACTTCAGCATCCCATTGCGCAACTGTTTGCGCAATGGGAAGATTTGGTGGGGCTCTGCTAGAGCTATGTGAGTTTGCAGAGTGGCACTGTTGGCTACTGCCCCTAGAAAGATAGGGCTCCTTCATGTCCCCAACGCCGTTAGTAGAATGGGTAGTTTGGCCCTTGGGAACACAGGAAGCTGCATTTTACCAGGGCAAATTCTTCATCCATCTAGCCCAGTGTTGTCTACTCTGGCTGGCAGTTGCTTTCTAGGACCTCAGGGGTCTTTCCCATCACCTGATCCTAACTCGAGGCCAAGGACTGAACCTGGGACATTCTACATGCAACGTAGGTGCTCTACCACTGAGAGAGGGCAAATGCTGGGCTAGGCAGCCATTTCCCAGAGCTTCTTTCCACACTGCTGCAGTGATTTTTGGAACCTGGTGGGGGGTTGAGGTCTCAGTGCACACCAATATTTCTTCGTATGGTTCTTGCCAAGATCCATCCTCATCTACCCCCAGTCCCATCCTAGTGCAACAGATGCAATTCAGATTGCATTGCCTTCAGGAGGCTGTCTATATGTTTTTAAAGCCCCACAGTGGCTGCAGGGTGCTGCTTTATCGGTTATATGCCAATTTGCAAGCCACTGTGGGGCTTTCCCAGAAAGCTGCACATTTAAAAAGTCAGGGACTTACCCAGACTTTTAATGCTGGAGCGAGGTCACCACTGCTCTTCTGGTGTAAGGTGACCTCTGATTGGTTGCCAGAAGCCAGACAGGAGGCGGGCCAGGCGAACTGAATGGCTGTCAGAAAGCCTGTGCTGCCTCCTGCCATCAGGATTACTCGCAGCCACCCCACAGCAGCAAAAGCACTGGGGTTTTCCCCAAGCCCTGGCAATGCAGTGCTGTGAAGGCATCCCCAGGGTCAGAGAGAAAGCTTTCCAGGAAGAGGTGCCAGAGTGCTTCAGCCAGCCAGCCCTTACTAAGTGTCAATTCTCACACATTTTATAAACTACATTCACTTCTAAGACCTGTATTCTATCTCCAAGTGTGAAAATAAAACGTTCTGTCATCACTGTGTGAACAGAGTGCTGGACTAATGGACCCTCGGTCTGATCCAGCATGGCACGTCTTACATTCTTACGTTCTTATGACAGGGCAGCAAATCCAGATTTCTTTTGACGATTCCATTTTTTTAAAGGGGTAATCAAAAGCTGATAAGTAACAGGTCTGCATATATATACACACTATCAAGTCACTCCTGGTGTCTTCCCGTTCACAAAGAGAACCCGAAATCAGCATTAGTTAGTGGCAGTTTTGCACACTACTTTCAACAAGCCTTAGGAGCGTATCTTGCAATCATAACTAGAGTTGGACTTGCATTATCAACAAAGTATACTGACTAAAAGAAAAAAGTATTATTATTATTATTATTATTATTACTACTACTACTACTACTACATTTATATCACACGTTTTTTCTTCCAAGGAACCCAAGGTAGTGTACATAATCCTCCTCCTCTCCATCTCACAACAACCTTGTGAGGTGGGCTGGGCTGAGAGTCTGTGACTGGCCCAAAGTCACCCAGTGAGCTTCCATGGCCATGTGGGGACTAGAACCCAGATCTCCCAACTCTCAGCCCAACACTTTAGCCACTACACCACACTGGCTCTCAATTTACAGCTCAGTGAATACAAAGAAATATTGAACCCAACCCATTCAATCTTTTGTTTGTTTTGTTTTCAGCCAAAATAGAAAGTATGTTCTAATATCTCCTTCACCATTTTAATCTCTAGCCCACCCCCCAATAGCAGCCAAACTGCTTGATATATAGACTGAAAAGCTTAGTCACACAGCACAGGACTAAATTTCAGGTCACTACCTAAAAGAGCTTGGCCTATTGGGCCAAAGAAACCCAAGACCAGAAGAAACAGGGGGCACATTTTCAGGACCCAGAGTGAGATAATTTCAGCAGCTGTACTATTTTATCAAATATATCTGCTGTGGAAATGACAGCAGGCCCGCTTGTGCTGCCTGCGTCTTCTGGCTTCGTATTGTGATAACCACACTTCCGACGCAAACTTGATAATTTGAGTAATCAGAGGCTCACACAAAGCTGAAAAGGGATCAACACTTCACCAACGCATTCTTCCCTTTTCTGGAATAATAGTTTTGCCATAGCAACCCTATTACTGCGGTGTGGGGGAAGTGAACACAGGAAACATCCTAAATTCACTTTAAAAGTGCAAGGCGACATGTAGAAACGATGACATATTTCAGGGTGGTGATTGTCTCTGCTTTCAGCAAGCCAAACCAGTCCAGGTTAGCAATGGGCAAATGCCTTGCAGTTCAATTTGGCATCAGCACAACATTTACAAGCTTTCCTTGAGTATTCTTTAAAAAAAAAGCTAATCTATTTTCCAAGTGAGTGTGCATGCATAGTGTGCCATGCACATGGGCCTTTATTGTACTGCTCCCTGGAAATACTGGATTGGATCCAACCCTCACACAAGTGAAAGCCCACTCACCCAATGGGACTTCCATGTCTTCTTTCCCCCTGCACCCCCCATGCGTACCCCATATCTTCTCTGGAGGGTAACCCAATCCTACAGAGCAAATTTGGGGGCACTCAGGGGGCTGCAGTGGATAAGGGGAAATACAATTCGTCAGTGGTTCCTTCCCGCTGGAGTAATGACACCGTTGAATAAAACCCAATAGTTCCCAACATCAGCTATGGCGGAGAGCCTCTTGGAAATTCCATTGCCACGGCCAAGCGAAAACACTTGGAAACAAGAGAGGGCCTTCAGATCTAGAGGGGGGAACAGCAACCACATAAAACCTTTGTGTGGAACAACTGAACAGAGCCACTGACAAAAGGTTTGCCAGTTGGGTGGTTTGGTCACAGCAACTTAACAGTAATCGATGAGAATTTAAGGGGAAATTCGAGGTTTAATATTAAAGCAGGTTTGTGCCAGTTTCCATACGGCAGCTGCTGAACACTGACCATGCGTGCTGAATATCACATTTTATCTGTCAAGCTAGAGAAGAAATTCTGGGGAAATAGTGTTCAGTTTTGAACAAGAGGGTCCTGCAACAAAATGTTGCAGAGTTCATAGGTCCAGTGGGTCAGCCATGCCCTCCTTCATTCCATTCCTCCTCACACCTATCCCCCCAACACAACACACACTATCAGTCAGTATGCAAACTCAGTACTAACTGCACTGTTCTTTTTTGGGGGGGGTCTCCCCCATTTCTGCCCCTTGTGATATTTTCTCCTAAAGCTTTTTTGTTCTTCTGCAAGCCTTGCAGATCCCTCAAGCCCGTTGACACCTCCGTTTTGAACAGACCCTCTTTTGATTCCATGAGCAACAGCACCCATAACCCAAACATCAGAGAAAAACAGCTGAGCAATATGAGCCTGACAGATGCAAACTCGCATTTGTCCAACAAACTCTAAATGTCAAGCGACATCTCTTTTAGAGATGATGCTTGAAACAAATCAGTGACATTCGTGGTATGCAGCATCAAGAGGCTTACCTTTCCGGAGCCTCTGACCACTCCTACAGCGGAGGCTGGTGAAGTGGTTTGCTCAGAGATGTCAGCAACTGCCACTGCAGGGAAACCAAAGGAGCAGGAGAACCCCCATCTTTGTCAGGGGCTGGGACCATAAATCCCACACACGCACAATAGATTTGGCAAAGCAGAGATGTCAGGGACACGCCATGGAGTTTCCGCAGGTAACAAAAAGGATGTGGTGGTGGGCAAAAAGGAAACGCTCCATGGGATAAAGGGACAGATTCCACATGCTCCTAAGGATGAACAATGGATTCAGTGCAGGACATTTCCCTCTCCTGACCATTTCTTTTTTAAAAGTATGAAAATGCTTGTTGGATGGCAATGGCAGCCACTTAGGCTGCAACCCTGAACAAACCTACCCAGGAACAAGTCTTATGGAACTCAGTGAGACTTCATTCTAAGTAGGACTTGAAATGAAATGATGCCAGCCCTGGTAATGGTGAAGAGAAAAGTGGGGGAACCCTCTCCCTTCCATATTTGTCGGTACGAGCTTAAATGCAACAGTTCCTCCACCATTGACTCTCCCCACCCAAATTCCATAGGATTGCTCTGCCTATCTCTCTATCTTGGGAGTTGGGGGCTGCATTGCCCCCTCTCAGACACCAGCAGGGGCCACAACCTTACCCCCTGCTGCACTGCATATTTTTGATGCTGAAATTTGGTGCTGCGATGCGCTGGGAGCAGCAAAAACCACAGAATTTTGCTTGAAAAATGCTTCTCATGCACTTTGTTTTAAAGCAAAACCAGTTGCTTTTTTAGTGGAAAATGTAGTGGTCCAGCAGGGGGTTAGTGAGGCTGCAAAAAAGGCCGGGGGGGGCACATGCATTCTGCGGGCTGTGTGTTGCCCACCCTTGCTCTAATAGGATATCAGTGACTAAGGGCATGTCTAGACCTCCTGGCATTCTGGGAGGGAGGGGGAGGATCTCTCGGTATTCAACTCGGGAGATCCTCCCCCTCAGTCCACACGTGGCACGCAACATCCCAGGAGGACGAAGGACATCGCACCCACCATTTTGGTTTTCTTTTTATTGAAGATGAGTGCACGAGTGCTCCATCGAAAAAGTCGGTGTGTTGTTGTTGTTTTAAAAAATGCTCCCTCCTCCCACCCCCAATGAACACGGAGCTCCTGAAGAGCTCCGTGCCCCATGCCTGGTTCCTGGCTGCTCGCATTTACTCACAAGGAGCCGGGATGAAGCTGGGGCAGCCACCCACATATCCCGTGGTCTTGGGACAATCCTGAGACCGTGGGAAAAGTCAGGATTAAAGCCGTCCCAGTTATCCCGGGGAAAGGGAGGGATCATCCCTTCCTGCCCCCAGGATCCCCTGTGTGTCATGTGGATGCACAGGGATGAGAGCCAGTGTGGTGTAGTGGCTAAAGTGTTGGACTGGGAGTAGGGAGATCCGGGATCTAGTCCCCACTCAGCCATGGAAACCCGCTGGCTGACTTTGGGCCAGTCACAGACTCTCAGCTCAACCTACCTCACACGGTTGTTGTTGTTGTAAAGATAACATGGAGAGGAGGAGGGTTATGTGTGCCGCCTTGGGTTCCTTGGAGGAAAAAAGGTGGGATATAAATGTAATAAATAAATAAATAAATAATCCCGGGGCGATCCACGGGATATTGACTCATCCAGACATGCGCTGAGTGGGTACTGCTTACAAAATGCCCAAGTTTCCTTTGTCACAGAAAATAATGCAAATGGTATACTTGCATTCCATATTTGGAACCATGAATACAAATCCATGGTTTTGGAATCTAGATCCAAAACCATGGATGCCATACTGAATTGTTCCAGACATATAGAAATGCTCAGGGTGCTAATCTTTTCAAACAGAGTTTTATTTCTATCGGAGTGGGGGTGAGATCTTGTACCCCTTAGATAGGCAAAGTTATTATTTCTGCTAACAACCTGATTAAAGACTAAATAACACACAGTAAAGACTGGCATTATGTACCATTTATTGAATGCTCTACATGATACTATTGTGCTTCTATTCACAATTTTCCAAAAGGAAAAGTTGCTGAAAACGTCGGGAGCTAAAAGTAACATTGAATATAATCCTTATGCAGACTGTCAGGATCATTCATTACATGAATTTGAACCAATTTCCAGATGCCTACAGAGGATAATAGAAGCTCTCTTTTTTTGGTAAATGGTTGGTTGTGATTTAAATCAGTGTGTTTGAACTACAGTATATAATTTATAGGAAATTTTTCCCTGCAAAATACCAAAGTAAAAGTGAAAATAAGAGGCGTTCCTATGGAACTGCCATACTTTCTTTTACATTTCTATAACGCACAAATTTTCACAATTCTTTTCCTTCAGGATCTTTACCTTCCCAGTTGCAAGAAGGAAAAGGAAATTTGGTTTTACATTTTGGCTCAATTTACAACATTGGCCTATTGATCAATATGACAGATCCAAGCCTGTTTCCACAGTAACAGAGTGCTTTGCAGTTTTTAACATATCCTTGCATCATGCAATTTCACAGATTGGGAGCCACAATAAAAGACTATTTATTTATTTATTTACAACATGTGTATGTCACCCCATAGCATAACTTATCTGGGCCGCTTACAATAAATAAACATAAAAACAATTTAAATACAATAAACATAAGACTATAAAACCATACAACCATAAAATCAATAGCCACACAAAAACAGCAATGAAACAAAACACGCTGCACCCCAAAATTAAACAACACAGAGATTTTACGATTCAGAGCCCCAGACTAAAATATCTGACTGAACAGAAAGATCTTCAGCAAACACCAAAAAGACCACCGGGTTGGAGCCAGATGAACCTATTTAGAAGGCTGTTGGGGTGTCACTGGCCTGGTTCAGACAACACGCTAAACCATGCTGCTTAACCACAAAGGCCTGGTTCAGAAGACACTTTAAACCATGGCTTTAACCATGGTTAAAGCCATTTAAACATGGTTAAAAGGGCTTTAACCATGGTTAAAGCCATGGTTTAAAGTGTTTTCTGAACCAGGCCAAAATGGTTAATGGAATGCATTAAGGTTAATGCATTCCCGTAACCATTTTGTGGTTAAGCAGCATGGTTTAGCGTGTTGTCTGAACCAGGCCACTGTCAAAAAGGCCTTTTCCCTGGTAGTCACCCACTTCTCTTTATTTAGTGGAGGCCCTCAAACTAGGGCTTAGGGTGGCCACTTATGAAATGCATGAAAAAAAAAGAGGAAATGGATTACAAAAAAAGAAGACAGAAGAGGACACCAATTTGCATGAAACTGGCATTTGATCATGTATATGTATAGATGCAAATTTAGAAATAATTATTATATTTCTATTCTATTGACACTCTCTTGAAAGAGTAACAGAGCAATCCTATATGGGCCTGCTCAGAATTCCCAGTCAAAGAATATGGAGAAGATCACTAAATGGATGGCCATTGCATAAATAGAAACAGTACATTTATTCTCCATCTAGAGTAGGGTAGAGACTTGCCAGCCCGGCCATTGAGGAATCCAGCTGAGTGATTCTTGCTATTACTGCATATGTGCGTGGTATCACATGGCACAGCTGTACACCAGCCTATCACATGGCTGGTTGTGCAGGATAGGGAATGTGTATTTGCCATGAAGATCGTATGTTGCAAATGCAAATGTACGCATGCTGTGTCACCATGTGGGGAACTCTGACCCAAAGCATGCACGTTGCTGACAGTTTTGCATGAGGCTTTCTGCAAGACAAGACATGAGTGTGTGTTGGTCTTCCAGATGCTGAGAGTGGCATCTAGGTCCCTCTCTTAGGCAAGTGTTTGCCTGACATCTCAGCCCAGGCCAGTTCTCAGAGGTAGGCAAGCTGGGAATGAAATGCACAATCTAGATCCACTGTACACCTGGTCTCAAGGCAGGCAAGGAAATATTCTGTATGCTACCCTGAGATCTTAATGATATAGGGTGGGATACAAATATTTTAAATAAATAAATAAATAAATAAAATAAATATTCCCTCCCAAAAGAAAAGCATTCTATACATGCTCAGGATTACTTTTCTTTTTTTCCCCACTCAGGGAAAGTACTTTGTACATGTTCAGGAACACTCATACCTAGGTGCCAGAATTTTTGCAAAAATAATAATAATCAGAAACCCTAAGCACAATCTGCAAATCATCAAAATGTCATATTCTCGAAGAAACTTTCTTTCGTCAGAATGCTCCACACATAGACCAGACATGGTGAGAATTGTGTAATTGCATGCTCTTCTTTTGATTCCTCCCCTACCCCCGCCAAGGAGCTGTTGTGGAGTTTAACCCTTTCCCCTTGCACTGTTTTCCAAATGAAAATCCCTAACCCCATCCCACTCCAAAGCTGCTATTTGTCCAGGGAAGAAAAAAGTATGGGTGCCAAGATTCATGGGTTTAGGTCGGGGTGAGCAACTTGTGGCCCTCCAGATGTTCTTGGACTGCAATTCACAACAGCCCTAGCCAACACAGCCAAGGGTGAGGCATGAGGGAAGTGGCACTCCAACAGCATCTGGAGTGCCACAAGTTGCTGTCCATTAGTGTGGACACTGCCATCAGAGAGAGTGTAATTGTGGCAGAAACCTCCTGTTTGCAGAGCAGCTCATGCTGGAGGGAGTTAGGGTGTGTGTGTGCACAAAAGGTGATTAGATCACGCCCAGAAAACCTAAGAAATGAAGTCTTACGATTTTTCCAGCCCCCCCCCCCCCCATCAGAATTTTAGTGCCAACCAGAAAATTATGAACCAATTAACCATAGTTTGAATATCCCCAAAGGGTAAGTAATGGATCCCTTGGTAGTGTGCATCCAGTTATATTCTCTATAAAGTGTACAACATTTGTCCAATATGTTTTTATCCATATACAGACAAGTGTGATCACATGTCAATCACAATATTACAGTGACACACCCAACATATATCCAATTGGTTTACATGTACCTGAGCGTTCATACATTTATTAAAGCTATGTAGTTCCTAGTGGAAGTAGCTACTGTTCAGAAGACACTTCATGCAGTGCATCCATTCTTTAATTGGGACCCGATGAGCCCAGGCTTGTAGAGACTAATTGGTGAAGGATGGTAAGTGGGTGACCCAGCCTTTTGATAGGGTTTTGGAACTACGTGTCTTTCCATCCCTGCTTCTTTCTTGGTTCACACCATGTGGATGTGGTGGCCTGACTTAGTCTTATCCTCATGCCTTTGCACTCAGTGGGAGTAAAATTTGCTTCCATGGAGACACATCCCAAAGTAATTTATGAGCATTTATTCTGATGTGCTCTCACTGCGTGAGAGTGGGAGTTCAGCCTGTATAAGACACGGGGGGCGGGGGGGGGGCGGAAGTATCCGGAAACAAAACAAAAATGCTGAAATAAAATAATGGCCTACTACATAGAACAGCAAGGGTGTGGGGCGGGGAACGAAGTAGTCTTAATAATGTGGAAATAACACCTCATAGGACTCTGTCTGATTGGGATAGAAAGCATAAAAACTGTAATTGTTCAGAATGTGCTGGAAAATATATCCTCCAAAGTGTTGATCTAAGTGCAAGTATATTGAAACATTAGCTTATGAAAGGTCAACACATACAGCACAGCAGGGTTGTTCAACTTGTGTTCCACCAAACTGAAATTAAACTTAAGGTGCCTCCTCCTATTAGAGGTTAGCTATCATTACAGCTTTTTGTTGTTGTTGATGCACTGCTCTAAATAACTGTATAGACTTACAGAAAGAAATTAGACTCACAGCCATATAAGGCAGCTGTCCTGAGAATCCTGCTGTGCCACCAACTTGGGCTGCAAAAATCATTTGACAGGATATAAACATGTGGTTGTTGCGTCATGTTCCACTAGGGGATTGTACATTCAGCTGGTCTTATGGTAGGAGTGGGTGAAAGCCTAAAATGTTCTGCACTACAGTGAATGAACCACGTAGTCATGTGTCCTGAAATGCGAATATGCGCATTTAGGTCAGGGTAAACAAACCGTATAGACAAGCCCCAGGTCACACAGGTAAAATGTTGAACTGAACGGGAGGGGGGAATGTCGCCAAGGCCTTAGCAATATCTGAAAGAGACGGATTTTCCTCTTTGACTTAAAACAAACACAGAAGAAAAGAACATTCACATTCTAGACCACTAGAAAGCCATCATTTCCACTGCATTATTACAAGCCTCCCTAAGAAACCTCTTAGGGAGGTTTCTCCCCTTGGGCAGACGTTTCTTTCCACTTCCGTAGTGCTCTGTCTCCACTGCCTTGGTGGTGCTGAACATTTATGCCTCTAAATAGCTTTCGTCCTGCACGCTTGAGATGGATAGCGCTGCTTTCCCCTGTTATGTCAGTAAGCCAAGATGGATTGTGCGGCCAACACCAGCTGCTCACAGAAGGAAGTTTGCAGCTGCATGGAAAATGAGATTTCTCTCTTGGGCTTGGAAAAAAACATCCCTTCTGCACTGAAGTACCGTCATTTCTTTGTCACTGAAGAACCTCAGGGTATCAAATCTGGTTTGTCACTGCTAGAAAACGCTAAAATCTAGCCAGGCTTCAATAGCCATAAGAAACAGTAAACACAATATTTGCTAGTAGGTGATAAATGGCTACACATCCAACATGAGGCAAATGCCTTTGTGATGAACACTATTAACAATGAAACTGCCTTCCCATCTTTCACAGATGTGGGGAAGTTGTTGAATGTGCAGGGGGGGATGTTACTGACTAGGCCATCACAACCGTGGGGCTAAAAGCAGGACGCAGGCCTATAAATGCTCCATTCTCCACCTAAGCCAGTGGCAATTATGACTAAGCAGGCAATATGGTGCAACCATCCACTGACTTGGGTGAAGGAGCACACTGGCCTCTGGATGGTTACTACGGGACCTGGAATCATTATTATTTAATTTTAGCAGTAATTGGGTGTTAGACCATCACAATTTTAAATTTTTTGTTGCCTTGCCCAAGGTTTGCTGTGATGGGTTAATTGGTTACATTTAGCTGTTGACAATTGCTTATTTTGTTCTTTCATCACATATTTTGTTAGAAGAACCAGTGTGGACATGGAAAGGGGGGCAGTGCCTCTAACAGCCATCTCAGCTGGGATGGTGGGTAGCATCTGGTTATCTCAGGGTGCACCTTCCTCCCATGTGGAGGGCAACCAGGATGATCAGGGGTCTGGAAACAAAGCCCTATGAAGAGAGACTGAAAGAACTGGGCATGTTTAGCCTGGAGAAGAGAAGATTGAGGGGAGACATGATAGCACTCTTCAAATACTTGAAAGGTTGTCACACAGAGGAGGGCCAGGATCTCTTCTCGATCCTCCCAGAGTGCAGGACACGGAATAACGGGCTCAAGTTAAAGGAAGCCAGATTCCTGCTGGACATCAGGAAAAACTTCCTGACTGTTAGAGCAGTACGACAATGGAATCAGTTACCTAAGGAGGTTGTGGGCTCTCCCACACTAGAGGCATTGAAGAGGCAGCTGGACAACCATCTGTCAGAGATGCTTTAGGGTGGATTCCTGCATTGAGCAGGGGGTTGGACTCAATGGCCTTGTAGGCCCCTTCCAACTCTGCTATTCTATGATTCTATGATTCTATGTCACTCTCTTCAAAGCTTAACATCAGCTAATGAGGCCATTATTCAAATTCTAACTGAGCTGATAGCAAGACTGGCTTTCACAAGAAACAGGGCCTTTTTAGTTATAGCTCCAGAGCCTTCAAATGCCCTTCCATGAGCTGTTCACTTATCTCACACTTGAAATAACATTTTTGAAGCAAGTACAAAAATTCTGTTCAGCAATGCATTTAGGGACTGGTCCCTCTGTGTTGTTTATTGCCTTTTTGTGGTTTTATTTGTATGGTATTTTATGGGTGTTTTAATGCTTTAATGCTGATATTTTAATTATATGTGCATTGCTTTGGGAGTTAGAATTGAAAAGCAGTTTATAAACCTATAAATAATGAAAAGCAGGAAACTCAAAGGGCTGGGCTGGCTCATAAGGGAGCTTGCTGTCTGGTGGTGAAAGTATGGCACAACCAAGTATGGAGTTTTAGGCAGTTCCAGTGGGGAACCTGTTTAACCCCTAACTCTGCAAGGAGAATAGGCTAATTACTAAGATACAGTTCTGAAGTTATGTCAAGAAGATATCTGGGCTAGTCGTCTATTCCAGTAGTTTCCCTTGGAGTTTTATATGAAAGGGATGAAATTAGTTTTCTACACCTGTGTTATTAGATGTCATAGTTACCATGTTCCTTTAATATATTTATGGTCTGTCTTAATCCCTGATCAGTCTTCCCCAACCTGGAGGCCTCCAGATATCTTTTACTATAATTCCCATTATCCCTAGCCAGCACAGTATTTGAGCATGCTGGCTTTGGTTGATGGGAGTTGTTGTCCAGCACATCTGGAGGGTGCCAAGTTGGAGAAGGCTGTCCCAGATATTGGTATCTACCTCTTTATATTTCTTTCACCCTGCAATGTGCATGTTACATATTTGAGTACCAGAATCATTATGATAAGCAGGAGTAGCAAAGAGAAAGCTTGCATATTGCAAAGGCCACTGGGGGTTGTCATGCTCACAGCACATAGAAGTGCAGCACCATCCCACCCACCCCTGAGGGATCCCGCTATGGTGGCCAGTGTATGTACAAGTAAGTTTCTCCCCCTCCTGACAGTGCCCTATTAGGAAATGCATTTACTTTGTCCCGCACCACTCAATGGAAATAGCTAGAAACTATACTGTCCCATCTGCATAGCCCCACTTTAAGTTCCATTTCTTCGTGTGATATTCAATGTTGGTCCCTTGGAGCCAGGTCAGATGTATGCTTGCTATGATCCAACCCAACACACTGAGTGGAGGGCATGCGGGCAGCTGCTCCCCACCCACTGTACCCACTTCTGCCATCCCTGCATGTGCACGTAAGGATGAAATGTGTAGATGCTGCCTACACACACGTAGTTCCATGCACAGAGGTGCATTACCTCATTACATTTGGGAAATCAACCATGTGATTTTCACCTACATGCATTGGAGCTGTATGTGTGTAGAGAACCTTCACATGTTCTATCTCTCCAGGTACATGTAGGGATTGTGGAGGTGAGCACAGTACACCAGGTGGATGGTTGTGCTTCATCCCCTTGACGCGCTGGGATGGATCAGAGGACACATCATTGGACTTTTAAATTGGATTTGTTCAGCTGGGTGGAAACAGCATGATGTTAAAATCTGAGAGCTATTGCTTGGACAAGGCCTCTTTTTAATAAGCAGCTGTCCAAAGCCACATAGGAGGACTTCTAAGTAAATGTGCTTATGTACTAGTTTTGGGTGGGGGGGGGGGTAGGGGAAGTAAATAAGACAGTTTTAATATTCTATAATAGCAAGAATTTGGGAAATTGTGGAGAATTAAGAGGTTAGGAATGGAATGCAATTGTTATGTGGGCTTAATTGTAGTGGGTTGTGACTAGCACCCAGCTACAGTTTACAGCCTAACTTTGCCGATGGCATATGGCAACTGTGACACACAGGAGGATGGTGGGGGCAGAGAACAACCTTTTCCCTTTTATTTTTTTTAATTTTTATTGATTAACAATACATTAATACAATACTACAATATTCACAACACAAGACAACAACAAAACAATAAAAAAATACATGATACAATCTTATTTATCCTTATAACATTTCAACCTTTTCCCTTTTAGAGAATCAGCTCTGCACTGCTCCACCAATCCAGTGATGGACAGTCCCCGGGAGCTCCTCTCAAACATCAGTACTGCTCTGAATTATCCTCTCAACGTCTCCCCGCCGGCATCTCTTAAGCAAATAACAGGCAAAAAGCCACTGCCGCGGTTTGCTTTTTTCAGACTGTTAACTTGTTGACATTTGTTATCACCACCATCAAGATGGCATGCCTGCTCCATCTGTGTACTCTCAATCGCACTTGTTTGGAAGGTGACGGTCCTTGCACGCTGCAAGAATTATGCTGATACGTCTCAGAAAAGGGGAGTCGGGTTTTTTTTTGTGGAACTCCACAAAAAAGAGCCTGCTTACCTTATACAATCAGATATTGTTGTCCCCTGTGCATACATTTTAACCCCCTTTTCTGATTAAATTTTCTTAGAGATTATACATTGGGATAATATCCTAGCAAATCCTAGAACCGCTGAGAGTTTTTACTATATTCAGCAGTCTATAAATGCTGCAAATAAATAAATAAATAATTGGCTCGTTATAAAAATGAAGCCTGTTTCACCGAGGGGTAGCCGTGTTAGTCTGTTATAGCAAAAACAACAAAAGCTCTGGTTGAAGCTTAGAAACTCATGGTTGGAAGGCAATCAAAGTCATCTAGTCAACCCCCTTCCAAGGCAGGAAATTGACTACTGCAGCATGCCCCTCCCATACTAGAGGCCTTCAAGAGGCTGCTGGACAGCCATCTGTCAGGAAAGCTTTAAGGTGGATTCCTGCATTGGGCAGGGGGTTCGACTTGATGGCCTTATAGGCCCCTTCCAACTCTACTACTCTGTGATTCTATAAACCAAAGTTATCTAGTCAACGCCCTTCCAAGGCAGGAAATCAACTACTGCAACAGCCCCCTCTTCATCTGGGCTCTTCTTAAAACCTTCTAATGAAGGAAAGTCCACCATATTCCAAGGCAATCTGTTCCCCTGTTAAATAGCTTGTAGTATGAGGAATGTCCTCCTAATGTTTAATACTTTTTCTTGTAATTTAAATCATAGGTTCAGGTCCCATCATCTGAAACAACCTGGGTTGGGGGCAGGGTGGGTGGGCGATCAATCATCCATGTTACAGCCCTTCAAACATTTGAAGATAGCTATCATATTGCCTCTTATAATCTCTTCTCGAGGCTTCAACCTTTCCTCTTCGCAGTTGGGTCTTCAGGCCCTTTCACTATCTTTGTTACCCTCGTCTGGATAAGTTCCAATTTATCAAAATTCTGCTTAAACAGTGGTGCCCAGAATTGGACACAGTAGTCCACATGACCAAAGTAGAATGGAGTAGTACCATTACTTCTCATGATCTGAACACTATACCTCTGTTAATGAAACTTAGAACTACATTCACCCTTTTAGCTGCTGACTCATGTTTACCTCTGGTCTACTAAAACCCTGAGATCCCTTTCACATGTAGTGCTGTCAAGCAAGTGTCATCCATCCTGATTGATGCTCCTGATTCTTTCTACCTAAAAGCAGAACTTCACATTTCTGTTTATTGAAATTGATTGTGTTAGTTCTGGCCCAGTTCTTCATCCTGTCATGGTCTTTTTGAATTCTGTTTCTGTTCCCACCCAGTCTGGTGTTATCTGCGATTCTGATAAGCATCCCCTCTATTTCTTCATCAAAGCTATTTATAAAGATGTTAAACAGCACTGCGCCAGAACTAGCAAATGTGTTATGGAATGCTGTTACTTCAATTCCTCCTCATCCTACTACTACTACTACTATTTAATTTCAGGAGTAGTTAATAGAACCTGTCTACTGTGACCGAGGAGGGGGCAGGATGGCACTTGGATATGGGAATTTGTTCCTTTCCTAGAACAGTGTTGTAGCACTCTAATGGCAAGTGGACAAAAAGTTCCAGAAAATGTACAATGAGGATACAGAAGCAACACGCAAGCGATGTTGGTGAGCAGTGTGTGACTCATGGAGATTAAATGCACTGAATGAGCTTTATTGCCCAGTGCAGATGTACCCAGGTGGGAGAGAGCAAAGGCACCCTATAGACTTGTAAAACTCCTCTTTGTTGATGTCACACAAATAAAATAAAGTAGACACTCTGGAGATCAAAGACAGAAAATGAAGGTCACACTGAAAATACAAAAAGATAGATCTTGATTCTGCTTCAAAAGTCCCTGTGTGCTCTCAAAAACTAGATATTGGATTCTGGCCGAGTTCTTCCTGCTTCCCTAACACTGATGTTCCATTAGAGCCCCTCGGCCTATATTCCCTGGCCAGGGACATTTCTGGGAGCCTCCACCACATTAAAATTGCAAATAGTTGCTTATATTCCCCCTTCGCACATGTGTAGGATTGTCAAGTATGACCCTATAAGTGTTGACTCAGATGTCAAGCCCTACTTGGGTGTTCAAGCACATGTTATGCAAAATGTGTGAGCTGGGAGAGTTGCAGGTCCCACCTCCTCGCTCATGGGTTCTAAATTGTACAGAGAGCCTACGTGCTTACAGCAGGCTCCATCCTCAGATGTTTCCCTTCCAAAGTGTGGAAGAGGCAATGGGGACACACTGGAGGTGACAAAGCCAACAGCGTGGTCCCACTCTCCCTCCTCACACAAGCTATGTAATGCATAAATGCCCAAATACAGCTTAAGTGGACTTAAAAGAGCTCAAATGGACTTACTCCCAAGTAAATTATTGATTTATTATATATTTTTAGTATTTATATATCACTGAGTATATTAAAAATTCTCCAGTAATTCACAGTATTACACTACATTTAGATATAATATTAAAAACACAACATTAAAACAACTGGAGCAGCAAAATGGAGCGGCATGATTAGCTGTGTATAGGATTGCAGTCTTAGATCTTCCTTGGAGTTACTGGCAATTATCCAAATGTGCCCCAGCGCAGCACTATTGATGTTATGCTGGCATAAACCAACACTTGTGCAACCTAACTAACACTAGCTAGGACAATGGGGGGGAAGTGGAGATTTAACCCCAAAATTTCACAAGTCGCTGCTTTTACCCATTGATTTAGCAATGGCTGGTGACATTCAATAAGTGTTCATTTATACTACTAGTGAAACATTAGTGCTGAGCCAAATCCTGCCCCATGTTTACAGGAACTTTTTCTCTCCTTGTGAAAGAGGCATTGTTTTTTCTGCATCTTTTGCAGGGTGGGGGGGATTCAGAGAATTTTTGTCCTTGGGGAGCGGGACAGGGTTTCCACATACCTTTTAAAAATAAAGCCGTTTGCTGAGTGGCCTTTCTATTTTTAAAATTTTTCAAATCCTCCCTTCCCCTCAGCATTTGGAGGAGCCCAGCAGTTCTAAGTGAATGCCTACTGGAGACAATGTTACCTCTCCCTCTCCAATAAGCACACAGGAAGAACTCCTGAAAATGCTTGGGGTGTTCTCTAAAAAAAACCAAAAACAAGCAGGCAAGCAAGAAAACCCCTCAACAACTAGCAACATTTAAAAAGATATGTGGAAACTCTGTCCCCCTGCCCAAGGAGAAAATTCTCTGAAATTCTCACCTCTCCCAGCCTCTTTCACCTGAGTTTCTGCCCCCCCCCATGCCAAAAATGAAATGATCAAAATTTTCGGCACATCACTATGAAACATCATTAGCACTAGCAACCCTGGGATACTGTTGGATACTACTCTCTACCTCTAACTTAAAGATGACTATGGGCTCATCTACACCAAGCAGGATATTCCACTTTGAAAGCGGTATGTAAAAGGCAGGAGCCGCACTACTGCTTTATAGAGGTATTGAAGTGCACTGACAACTGCTGGGGCCCATTGACACATACCATATCCCGCTTTCATACCGCTTTCATAGTGTTATATCCTGCTTGGTGTAGATGTGTCAATGGGCCCTAACAGCTGTCAGTGCACTTCAATACCACTATAAAGCAGTAGTGTGGCTCCTGCTTTTTATATGCCGCTTTCAAAGTGGAGTATCCTGCTTGGTGTAGATGAGGCCTATATTTCCTCCCTACCATTCCTTCCTCTCACTCTCCAAACCCATATCGTTCCAATCATGTATTTGTTTGTCTCTAACGTGCCACAAAATACTTTCTTATTTTTACATTCTTGAATTAGTCCTGTGATGGAGCAGCTCTCGTCCAGTTCTTCTGTGTCCTTTTCTTGCAGAATAGTTTCAGGAATGGAATGATATATTTTAAAGGCTCATTAAGAGACACCCGTAAATTGAAATGATGGTACACAACTATTTAGACAAGCCATCATCAACCACCACCACCACCACATCTACAGAAATATGAAATATACATTGCTCAGACAACATAGCTTTAAATGCTCTTGATGCATTCTGACAACTGTCAATAAATGACTTGCTATATCCTCCACCCCAAATCAAAGTCAAATATGTACATTCAACATTTGACAAAGGGAGCAATGCAAAAGAACCACTTGATACTGGGGCAGTGATTAGATGTTTAAAACAACAGGTAAGCTATATGTGTGGCAGACAAGGACACTACTGAGAAAAGTCTGTTGTTGCTCCTGCATCATCTACAATTTAATTCACTTGATTGCCTTTCCATAGACAGGATTGACTGCTTCCTTGTTTTTTTACATGAGCTTCCAGGTAATGAGTCATAGCATTAATTCCACAGAGAGATATGTAATTTGCAGATTAATTTACTAGAAAATGTCAAATGCTTTGTGGAAGTTTAATCACCAAAATGTTAACCTTGTTCATTTCCTATTCTAACTTCTTGTTCATTAGCAGTAAATTTCCAAGAGATTTTTCCCCCCCTTTTATGGGTTGCAACACAAGTGTACCCGCGGAAAGGTTTAAACCACAAGGCACTCTGTACTTTGAAGTAATGGCCAAAATTATAAACTGCATAATTGTCAAACAACAATATGAAGTGATTTGCCTGCACAGCAACCATGAATATTACTTGGCGATTACAGACTGTTGAGTACAGAATCCATGGCAACAGATGATGTCATACTGTGTGGCTGCCTTGTTGATGAACAATACCATCCCCATGATTTTGCGCAGAATTAAATGCACGACCTACTACTCAGAATAAACTGTTTCTCGGTAAAATTCCATTTTGTATAGACCATGGAATCACAATCACTTACTGGATTGTGCTTGTACCGGGTGAGCAAGAAAAAGTGAGCTCAAGTAATAGTTTTGGGAACTACTTTTTCTCAGTGGACATAAGCAGTCAATAACACCACGAGGTTCAAACTGTATATGAATATCATGAGAAAACAACTACACACCCCATGTTCGAAACCACAAACCAGCATTTAGAACAACAACAACAACAACAGAGCAACATACCATCAGGCATTAGATGAACACCGCCTTTTAGACTTGGCAAAGTTTCCAGGAGAAAAACTGTCCAATCCTGGAACACTGGAAGAGAAGACGTCTGGATATACAGCCTGAATATTAACATACTGATCATCATCACATGGGGGAAATCATATTTCCTTAACGTCACTTCTCCATCTGTGTGTTTGTCCCTCATTACTTCCTCTTTCAAAAGAGGAAGTAAACAACATGCATGTGGCACTTCCAATGGGCTGTTTTGATCGCGCTGCTTCTCCTGCACACAGCAGGAGATAGCAGCAACTTCCATCTCAAAAAATAAGTCAGACTTACTGGGGTGGGGCGAGGTTGTCATGCGAAGAAGGCTAGAAGAGGCGGGAGGTGTGTGGGACACAGACAACGTCATGAGAGAGACCAGCGAAAATCCATGAGTGCACAGCAACAAGCATGCAATAAAATACTCCTCTGATGATGCCCACTATGTCCTTAACATGAAGGATAACAGAATTTCTACATCAGAGTTTTTAGTTCTTTTTAAAAAACCTTTCTTGTACTCTTATGGGAAAAGGTTGAATTGAATATTTTTGATCTTATATTTGTTTTGTCAGTCACTTATTTAACTCAGTTTTCTGTGTTTGATTGCATTCTGCTAAGAATCCAAATCTTAACTGAACACCGTGCTGTTTGGCTGTTTTTCAAATGACAAATATGTTTTCCTTTACCCTAATTACTAACAGTTATACATTGATATGGTGTTGTGGTATTTGTTTTCAATAATTAGATTTTTCCATGTTTCTCTCTGTTCCTGTTTTGTTGTTTTTCAAAACAAAACAAAAATCCATTGAGGCATTAAAACACAGTTCTTTAGCTCATTGTGTATGCTGTTTTGAGTACTAACACTGTGTAAGCTGTTTCACTGTAATGTTGCCACTGGGCAAAATATACTATTTTCGCAGAAAAAGGGATTTGGTCCCAGGCCAGTGAGATGACACATCCAATATTAGTCAAAAGTGCAAAAGATAGAGGCCTCTGTGCTACCACCTGCAGAAGAATCACCACCACTAGGCTGTTCTGCTAAGAGATGCTTGGGCAGGCAATGACTTGGGGCATGTCTACAACAGGGGAGGGGAGGGAGGGGGAGGATCTTGCGATATGCTGGTTGTGAGATCCTCCACCTCAGTCCACATGCATCACGCCACATCCCAGGAGGAAGGAGGATGTTGCAGCCGCCATTTTTTTTAAAAAAAAGAAAAGGACCTGGAGCACACCTGCACTCCAGCGCAAAAGTAAGTGGGTTCTGTTTTTGTTTTTTTAAAAGCCCTGACCCTGCTCCCCTCACCACCCCCAATGAGCACGGAGCACTTAAAGAGCTCCATGCCCTGTGCCTGATTCCCAGCTCCTCGCATTTACTTGCGAGGAGCCAGAACGAAACCAGGACGGCCGCCCACACATCCCACGGGCTAAAATTGGGCTAAAAGCCATCCCAGTAACCTTGGGGAAATGGAGGGATCATCTCTGCCTGCCCCCGGGATCCACTGTGCATCATGTAGATGATCCCCGGGATAAGGCATTGTCTAGACATGCCCTTGGTTGCCTCAGCTATGGAGAAATTGTTTGTCCCATTTGAGGACCCAAATATTTCTCAAGAAGACAGGAACGTTCTTGCATTTCTATAGAATTCAGGTAAGTGGAGTTGAGGAGGATGCTACCTGAAGGCCAGCCCCCACAGTTGAGCAGGTTTAATACAGTGTACATGGGAACATAAGAAGAGCCCTGATACATCAGACCAAAGGCCTATCTAACCCAGCCTCCTGTTTCCCACAGTGACCAACCACATGCATCTGAGAAGCCCATAAGCACCACATCAGAGCAAGAGCCCTCCCTTATTGTTGTCCCCCATTGACTAGTATTCAGAGGCATGCTGCTGCTTCTGATTCTAGAGGTATCAGATAGCCATCATGACTAGCAGTCACTGATAGCCTTTTCCTCCACAAATGTGTCTAATCTGCTTTAAACATAATCTCAATTGGGCTATACACAACCCCCTCCACACATTGAATGAATGCACTGAGTGGGCCCTGGAACTGTACAGACCAACCACACACCAGCACTGCACTCCCCTGGTGAACACCTCTTTGGCGTCCATTGGAAAGTGTTCTTTCTCCATGCATTCAAATGCACGAGTTTCTCCTTGCATGTGGGAACTCTGGAGGACAATGGGACTTAAGTTTGTCATGACTAACTCAAGTCACATTGATTTCATTGGTCTGCTCTAAGTATCTAAGACCCATTTCATATGTGTGAACCAGGTCTAAGTCTGGATCCAACCCACTATAAATAAACGCCATGCACAAGAGTTCTTTTGCTTTTTGTTTTTAACATGCTCAGTACTCAGTCCCCTTTGATAATATCACATGATTCATATGCACAAATACATACCTCTAAAACACTTTACTTATAGACCCAGACAGACCTGCCCCATGCTCGGGCATCCATACAGATCAATAAAGAATGTCACACGTCAAAAGAGTGACATAGTTTAAAGAGTGTCCCAGCATACCATTTGCCTTTCTTAGGTGCATCTAAATATGTGTTTGTGTGGAGGGGAAGGGAAGGGAAGTGTCATAACTGTGGGACATGGTATTGCCATCTCACTTTAGCTGTTAGGCTAGGTGGGCAGCTGACAGAAAGGTTATGAAGTCCAGGATTCCTCTCCTCTGTTCTTCCATTGCCGGCATACTCAGGCTAATGGATAATTGGGAAACACAGCAATTCCACAGGCTGAAGGCAGAAAATATTTTCAATTTATTTTTTGTGGATTCACCCATTCATTTGGGCAACCTTATGAAAGTAACCTAAATATGGAGCTAGCCTGGGTTGATGTTGGGTTGCCTTATTTATTTGTCTGTTAACAATATTTCTATAGCAATCCCATAACAGAAGTTCTCCAGACAGCTCACAAAACAGGCACACTGCTAAAATGCAATAGAATGTTCTTAAAGCCATTTACTTCTAATACGGGGCAATTAACTAATCCACCCCTGGGCATCAACAGTAGCTGGGAAATCAGCCTTGCAAAAATGGAGCAGCATCAATAAGCACAAAAACAGTTTTTGTGTTTACTGATGGCAAATATCAAACCAGAAAAGGGCCCTGGAGCAATTTTGTGTTTAGTGAGAGGCAAACTAACTTGGACTGGTTTTGTGGTGTCTGAAATTACCTGAAGTATCCTATGACTGTCATGCTTCCATTAAGAAAAAAGTACTTTTGTTTACTGAGTGGATGATATTCTTTTCCAATTTCATACTCCGTTACTCAAACCTCCGTTAAGTTTCCTTAAATGTATAGGCTAAATGTACACACACACATTCATGCACGCATACAAAGAATAGTGGCAAAATTCTAATGATAGCTGGTGGAGAAAAACCTGCTAAGCATCCTCTTAGATGTTTGTTTCCTTCCTTCCTTCCTTCCTTCCTGTGATGTAAATGCTAAAGGTTTTTCTTAATTCTCTGCAGTAGGAAATCTTTGGTCCAGAAAAGCCCTTAAAGGTACTGGCAGATATTTACAGTGATCTTTTCCGTGGGCTTTTTACATTTAAAAGCTTAGCCTGTCCTAAGAGTTTTGTCAAGTGCTTTGGCCCTGGATTTGCTCTTTAAAAACAACAACCTGTTTCTGGCAGCTGCATGAAGGCTGGCTGCATCACGGTGAACAGCGGCTGATTCATGCTGACAGCAATACTCACAGCGACAAGGAGAGAGGCCCCATGAACTTTACAGAAAAGAAATTCCAATCGTAACTGCCAGTGTCCATATAGGGTTAGGCTTGTCCTAAATTTGACATATCAGGTGAGCTTTTCAGTCACTCTCAAACATGCCCACATGAAAAAATCATTATGGCTGCAATTCCCCACCCAGTTATGTGGGATTAAGCCCCTTTCAACTCAAGGGGATTTAATTCTGAGTGGACATGTATAGGGTTGCACTGTATGTATCTTATTTGTGAGGAGGGAAACTGTACCCCTCTGTTCACTAACAAAAAACAAAACAAAAATGGTTACCATATCCATAATTACAATATTAACATCAATAGTAAACCATCATACTTGTATTTTCAAGTTTGCTAATTATCATTTGGGAATTTTCCTTTGCTTCAATTAATATACTGTTCACACATTATGCTCTTTTTTTTACTTTAAATGTTACCGCACCCTTTTCATTTTGTGTAGGAGAAAACACTCCCCCTATATGGCTTATTTCAGATGCTGGCCCATATTGACCTGTGAGTGGATGCAGACGCAATTCCATCATAATGTAGTTGGTGATTGACAATGTCTACATTTGTTAACTCCTCTTTCTGTATCATCTGCCCCAGTGTGATGATACAGAAGGGGGTATTCAATAATGCCCCCTCCCAAATCTCTGGTAAAACTGATATGTTTGGGGGAAATGCCGTATCAATTTCACCAATGTGTTTTATTCTTCAAAAAGGCATGTACATGTGCACTAACAACAAGCTGATGCATCAAAGAAATTGAAAATGCTTTCCTGTGACTATCAGTTTTACTGAAAGTTAGGGGATGGGGCAAAATAAATAATGGAGAAATTGACAAGGATTTCTCTCAGCTTGTCAGTTTCACTGGAGACCAAAATAGGAAATTGCTGTACAGCAGATCCTCTAGGTAATGGGCTGCTTCTTGATGAGTAGCTCCTAGTGTTACCTAATCATTGCTCTTAGGTTGTAAGCTACAAGTGGAACTGCAATTGACTTCCACACTAGCAGGATCATTGCACATTTTCTCTGCGGATGGAACCATTTGAAGTTCAGCACACACTCACTATTTCCCCTGTGGTGGGAGCCATTTTATGATCAGATTATTATTTATTAAATCAATCATTTAATGAGCATTAAAATGTTTTTCTGTCTATTTAAAGTTAAGGACAGGTATAGGATTATAGCACCATTATATTACAATCTCAACTTTTTTATTATGTTATTATAGTGTTATAACACTATCATACAACAATGCTATTTTTAAAAATGTTTTTTTTAAAAAAAACACAAACAGTTTCGGGTCAAGACCATTTCAGCAACCTGGTTAATAGTGGTGAATGGTTAGTTGTCATTTTTAAATCGTTTTTGAAAATAACATTATAGCATTATGGTGTTAAACTGCTATACTTCTCTTTCAATAACAAAATATATGGCATGGAAAAGTATTTTAGCAATAACTAAAAGACTGATTTTTAAAAAAATATTAAAAGGGTCATAAAATGATGTTCACCCCAAGGGTTATAATGAATGTATGCACAGCTGTGAAAGGTTCACTTTTCCAATAGGTCACGGCCCCTGTCCAGACCCCCCCCCCTTGAAAAAGATGGAAGAGTCATGGAAGTTGAATTTTCTGCGGTCTAAGAAAAGGTGGAAGAACCACAGGGAAAATACATAATGAAAATAACTGGATGACAGCACTGCATGGATGCCTCAGAAAAAGTGGGTGAACAAAGTATGGTAAACCCATACCATGCACCCATGGAAAAGGAGGAAGAATTAGGTAAGGGAGCTCCACTGCACCTGTTAATAGTGACTGATGATGCATCATCATACTGGAAAGAACAAGTGAACTGTGAAAAAGCCATTCCCAAATGTGAAAGCTCAGTGGAGAAAATGCTGTATGGAAAACTACAAAGTGATTCAGACAGAACACATTCCAATCGCAAGTGACCAAAAAAAAAAAAAAAACTGCTGGAAGTTTGAAATGCAATCATATATTCATTTTCCAGTATGGCCATCAATCAGTTCTTAAAACCTGCTAAAAGTGCATTTAAAATTACTTTTTTTAGTCTTTCGCATAAGTATGCCAAGAGAAGGAGAGTTTCCAAAGTGCTTTAAGTGACACATCATGTGAAATCAGTCTTAAAATTCTTCAACCCCATAAAATGCATTTTAAAATGAGGCACTCTAAATATCCTCCAGTTAACTAATGTACAACCCAATTCTGTACGTCTTTACTCAGAAATGCCCCACTGAGTTAAATGGAGTTTGCTCCCAAGAAACTTTGCACATAGAACTGCAGCCTAACTCTTTAAAAGTCTTTGAGAATAAAAAGGTTTCACACTGACTCCTAGTGGTAAGCAAAGATGAGCTTTCATAGGGAGGGAATTTTACAGTCACGTGGATTCCACAGTAACATGTAAACACACGAAGCAGCATTAGATTGAATCTGACTGTTGCTATGTCTAGACAAGTGTGGTTTACTGTGATTGGCGGAGGTTCTCCAGCAACTGAGACAGGGACATTCACAGCAACATGCTACCAATCAAAATCCTCTGATTGGAAATGCTGGGGATTGAGCCACATACAAGCAAAGTGCCCCCTTCTATGCCCCCTTCTCAGAAATGAGGGAATCACAAGCCCCCGATGTGAGCCAGGATAGGACCACTACTGAGAAGGCCCTTCTGCAAAACTTGTCAGGTAGATGTAACCTAAACCAGTGTCTTCCATTACTTTCCCCAGTTGCTACGTTCTACCTGCAGTTTGAATAAGATCAGTGTCCTGAAGATCCCCTCCCCCCACCTCTCTAAAAATGTAATTCCCCATCAATGGTAAATGATCAATGGTATTTTTTTCATGTTCATTTTACTACTCAGTCAGCTGTATATTTGCATCCGTTCCAACGCTGCTGGAACTGATTTTAAAAATGACAAGATTTCATAGATAAGAAGAACAGGTTTTAGCACTGGGTCCAAAAGTATATATGTGCAAACTACTTTTGGGGATCAGATATATGAAATGGACCAGGGAAGAATTATTCTAGGCTTGAATGATTTTAATGATTTGAAGAATCATTCAAACAGAGTATATGGTAGCACTAAGAATCGTTATGCATTGTTTACCCATCTAAATTTTACCAGGCTATCAAAATTTCACCTCATCCCCCCTTTTCAAGGAGTCGAAGGCTTGGTAAATTTTAAAAACAAAAAATAAAACCATGACTGCTAACCAAAGAGAACACACTGATCTAGGCAGTGCCATGACTTGCTTGCAACTGAATATTCTGGAACATTCTGTGTATCATAAACAGCTGACTTGGGGTGGGGTGGGGGAGTAAAGAAAACAAAAATGTTGAGGTCTGGGTTAAATTAGGGCCCAGTATGCAGCATAATTCTTAGGTAACCCATCTTTGAATTGGTTATATTTCACTAAATGCCACTAACCTGTTCTACCTTTGGGGAAATGGCATAAACAATAATACCAGTAGCAGTTCCTTTTTTGTGCAAGGCACTGCCAAGGATTCCATGCATAAAATATTTAGGGTTTGACTTTGTGGGAATAAACAGGATATGGGATCTATAACAATGTAAGGGGAACAGATTTTTTAACTCCTTCCAGTGTTTGAAAAGGCACCAGATTGGGGAAGACTGCTGTAGAGCGTGTTCATCAATATTTCCAAGATGTTTGTTTCCTCTAATATATCAGGAATGCAGAAGCAGTTGTAAAGTGTGGAGCAGGGAGAGAGAGAAAAGGTAGTTGTGTGCTTCACAGCAGAAGTAATATGTACTGTCATCTAAAGCACCCCCTACCCATAAAACCATTAAGTTCAGGGTTTAAAATTACCTGGAGGCACTACTGCCTTTGTCTAGCAGGTGAAGTGTGTGTGTGTGTGTGTGTGTGTGTAGTTAGGGTGACCATATGGAAAGGAGGACAGGGCTCCTGTATCTCTAACAGTTGCATACAAAAGGGCATTTCAGCAGGTGCCATTTGTATGCATGTAGCACCTGGTGAAATTCCTTCTTCATCACAATAGTTAAAGCTGCAAAAAGAGGGCAAGGCTCCTGCAGCTTTAACGGTTGTGATGAAGAGGGAATTTCATCGCCTTCCCTTAAATACACCCAGACAGCAACTATGATCCTCAGAGGAGGCCCTATTGGCCATTCCGAGATGAACGGAATGCCGCCAGCCTCAGCGGCTGGCCTTCTTTGTGGTGGCCCCCACCCTCTGGAGGACCCTCCCTCATGCAGTTTGGGAGGCGGAAAACATAATGCCTTTTAAATGCCTCCTGAAGACATACCCTTTTACACAGGCTTTCCCTGCTCTTTAATGTAGCTGGTTTTATATTGCCTTTTAAACTTTTTAATGTTTTTAATTTATACTTATTGTATTTTTTGGCTTTTAATCGTACACTGTCTGAGAGCTTCAGCTGATGGGCAGTATAAAAATGTAATAAATAAATTTCACCAGGTACTGCATGCATACTAATCACACCAGCTGAAATTCCCCTTTCTGTACAACTGTTTAAGATACAGATGCCCTGTTCTCCTTTCCATATGGTCACCCTAAGATAGATAGATAGACACACACCCACACACACACACACACACACACATGACCTTTCTACACCTCCCGGCATTCCAGGAGGGAGGGGGCGGAACTCGCGATATTCTGCTTATGAGATCCTCCCCTAAGTCCTCATGCATGCACAACATCCCGGGAGGAAGGAGGGATGTCACACCCACCTCTTTCTTTCTCTTTCTTTCTTTCACAGAGATGAACACACTTACACTCCAACAAAAATGTAAGTAAAAAAAAAACCCCACCCCCTGCTCCAGTTCCCCACCCCCAATGGGCACAGTACACCTGAAGAGCCCCGTGCCCATTTCCCATCTCCTCACGTTTACTCATGAAGAGGCGGGATGAAGCAGGGGCAGGTGGCCATACACCTCCCACGGTCTCGGGATGGTCCCGAGACAGTGGAAAGAATTGGGTTTTCCAAGAGATTATTTTTCCTGGAAAACCCTTGCTCGTCCCCCCCACTGCCCCCAGGAGTCCCTGTGCATCATTAGGATGCACAGGGACTCGGATTTTCAGGCTGATGTAGAAACGGTCAGAGAGAGGGAGAGAAGTTTCAGTGCTTAGTATATGACCAGAGATGCTTCTTCTCCCTGATCAAGACTGGCCAAAGAATGCTAGAGAGGGCTTGTTCATCTGACTCATGAGCACAACCCTTGGGTTTGCAAATCTATCTACAGCTCAATGCTATGCATATCAACTAAGAAGTAATTCCTAATTCCCACTGAGATCAGTGCTATTTACTCCAAAGTCAGTTTGCGCTATGATCACGACACACAGTTCTGACAAAACATTTTCCCTGTGCAGAAGACTGGGGGTGGAGGTGGATAAATCTTGTGCTGGTGATGGGTAAGGTAACCTCCATCCCAATAGCCTGTAGCTTTATGGGAGAAGGAAGTGTTGGAGGTCCACTCAAGTCGCAGACTTGAAATGCCAGACAAAAGAGCTAGACACTTGACGTAGCTGCAGCTTAAAATGATCAGTGAGAATTTCAACAGTAATGTGAACAAGATTATCTCAGAACATAAATGGCATATAGAAGAAAAGTCTAAGGGAGAGAGAGAGGATTGAAATTCAGCTCCTTCCCCACAAGGCGAAAAACGCACAGCCACTTAAGCAATTGCCATGTATCCATCTTGCTGCTGGAGCTGGGGATATCAATTCTCTTCAGCTTGTACCATGCCAGTTTGAGCTACAGCAGGTATGAAGAAGAAACAGGGTCACCAACCACATGAGCAACGGGGTGGCTGGCAGAGCGGTGAAAATAGAGAGATTGAGCATCCTCCCCACAGGAGTGAGTAATTTGTGCACAGACAGATCACATTGACAGAACTTAATATTTTCTTCGTCTTGAAACCTTCATTACTGAAACTGCTGCTGAAACAAATGACCCCTTCATCTATCTTGCCTCCCAAGAGCACAACAATAAATCCATCACCAATTATAACTGTTATTTCCAATGTATTGTGTATAGCTAAAAAGAAACCGATGCATTTCCCCTCCTATGCACTTTCTTCTGCTAGATAAATGACACATCTGAACGTATAATTCCTTTTGCATGGTGCAAGCCACTTCTTAGAAAGCAGATCTTAGACCAAACCACTGGTGTAAGGGTGGGAGAATGCGGAGATTTGACAGATATTGATTTCTGCAGCACACAGACTTCATTCAATAGTGCAAATGAGGAATGCAAATGAACCAAAGATATGCAAAATCAACCACACTGTTGTTTGCTTATTTTAATTGCAGCTGTTTTATGTTGTTGCAGAATCCATGCAAATAATAAGAATTATTATTATTAATTAATAGTATTAGTAGTTTGAATTCACAGGACCAATTGCATTTACATAGGGGGTGGGACACACATACTTGGCATGCTTTGCATGCAGAAGGTCCTAGGTTCAATCTCTACCATCTCCAGTTACACGGATCAGGTAGCAGGTATTGGGAAAGATGTCTGTCTGAGGGCCTGAGAGCTGGTGACAACCCAAGTGGACAATACTGGGCTACATAGATAAATACTCTGAGCTGCTATAAGGCAGCTTCCTGTGTTCCCTATGTTCACTCTAGAACTGGGGGAGAGAACCATATAGGTTGTGGGGTCCAAATTGCCCCAGCCACCTACCTAGGCTGGATGACATCAGGGCGTGGGGTCCTGTCTAAGACATCAAGGACTGTGCCTCACCTCTGACATCATTGGGTCTCCAGCCAAAGTGCTGTCTGGGTGTTGAGCCAGCTTTGCTTGTCCTTCACATTCCCTGAGTAGGTAGGAGGAAGGACAAGCAGAGCATAACCAATGCTTCTAGGGACTCCTGAAAGTGCTGACTGAGTATACCACCAGCTTTGCAACCTCCGAGGGACAGGTTAGGCCTGCAGGCAGAAGGTTCGCCATCCCTGTTCTACAGCATTCAAAGCACTCCTTATACTCCCAGGGTGGGGAACCTGTTTTCTGTTCAGGCCACATGCTCCCGAGGGTAATCTGTTATCAGCTGCACCCATTGGTGGGTGGTCCAAAAACTGATTATAGGTGGGACCAGAGCTGAAAGTGGGTGGGGTACTTTCTCTTTTTCTGCCCAACCATGTTATACACTAGCTGAGGAAGGACAACTCACTCTTACCATCCCAACACTGCAGATGGCCAGCTGAGTGACAATGGATTTCCTAAGGCAGTCGGACAGACCCTCCAGCCCAGGGACCAGATCTGGCCTTCCAGGTATCCTAAAAAGGCCACACTCTGGCAATCGCCCTTTTTCCCCATCCACCGATTGTTATGTGGTTTCTTGGCTTTTGTGCAGTTCTTTGCCCTGTTGAAAAAGTTGAAATTCTTCTCCTAAGGTTAGTTACTGTCAGTAAGAACTTTAACCTAAAAGATGCCAGTATTTGGGGGTTGGGGTTGGCCCCACCTTGAACTGTAATGCAAACTCAAAGAGGTTCTCCAAATCTGACTTCAGCCCTTGGGTTGAAAGAGGTTCTGCACCCCTTGGCTAGGAACTTTTAAGGAGTTTATTGCTGAGGTGAAATTTGAGCCAGGAACCTCCTAGCTCGTAGCTCTTCGCCACTATGCTACAAATGTTTTCAAGACTCAAGCATATGTGCAAACTCAAAGTGTACACATAGGGTGGTGCTCTGGTGATCCATTACACTTTTGCCCTGAGCGGTGAGCCATCAGGTCAACAGGTTGACATTACCACAGTGACTCCACGTTTACACTTGGCCCTCCTCCTTTTTATAGCCAGGAAGTCTAGGATTTTGCTAGGGCAATCATAGTCTTTGCTGGCTCTGTCTTGACCTCCCAGCTTTATCTCCTGGGTTAACTTCCTTGTTCTCAGTTTCTGGCTCCCATTCAACAGTTGCCTACAGCTCAGCTTTGACATTCTATGACACTTTGTGCTAACCCATCTCGGTTCTTTGTGAAAAACAGCACAACGCTAAACCTGCATTTATTTATAAAAGCAGAGGAAAGTACTGAAGCCAATGAAATAATCCATTGTTATTGACTGCCTCATTGGAGACCAGAGTTTGTCTCTTCTTTTGTAGGCACACCCTTTCTCAGAATACTGTCTATTTGACTCAGTAATTAATACATGTTTAATGCTCACGTGCGTAGTCTTTCTTTCTTACAAAACATGTGAAGAAGGATAGATTATAAGTTGTCAAGAATTTCCTGAGCCTCTTCCCAAGATGGGAATGATAGATTCCCCCATGCAGTATTTTAAACACAGCTGACTAGATAACAATAGTGTTTAACTTTTACAATCATTATGAACGACAGTAATTTATTGAACCTTTCAATCAGCCAAAGGAACAAAAGATGGGGAGTGGGTGAGTGATTCATTTGTTTGTATGTGTGTTGTGTATACTGACATCCCCAAAGATTAGATGATCAAAAGGCTAAATAAAACACAAACATACAGTGGAACTCAAGTAAACTAACAACTTTGGAAAAGTTGGTGATGAGGTGGTCCCTGCTGCCTTGAAGGAGGCAGTGGTGTGACCACTCCTGAGAAAACCCTCCCTTGACCCAGAGATTTATGCTAACTATTGTCCGGTCGCAAATACCCCATTTTTGAGCAAGGTGCTTGAGAGAATGGTGCCATCTCAAATGCAGTTGCTCTTGGATGAATTATCTGATTATCTGGATCCATTCCAGTCTGGATTCAGGCCTGGTTTGGGGATGGAATTGGCCTTGGTTGCCCTGAAGGATGACCTTCTTTGGAGAGAGACAGGGGGAGTGTGACCCTGTTACTTCTTGATCTTTCTGTGGCTTTCAATATCATTAACCACACTATCCTACTGGACCATCTTTATGAGCTGGGAGTTGGAGGCACTGTTCTACAGTGGTTCGACTCCTACTTGTGTGGTCAGTTCCAGAAAATACCATTGGATGACTGCACTTCAGCCTCATGGCAGCTGAACTGTGGTGTGCCACAGGCCACCATCTTCTCTCCAATGTTACTCAATATCTATATGAAGCCATTGGGAGTGGTCTTCAGGAGATTTGGGGCAAGGTGTCACCAGTATACTGATGACACCCAGATCTATTTCGCTGTAACATCTGAATCGGGAGAGGCAGTGTATGTTCTGAACCAGTGCCTGGATACAGTTATGGCTTGGATGAGGGCTAACCTAAAGCCCTTCTAAAGCCATCTAAATTGGTGGCCATCACTACATCCTGCGGTAGTGAGTTCCATAATTTAATTATGTGCTGTGTGAAGAAGTACTTCCTGTTATTTGTCCTGGATCTCCCACCAATCAGCTTCATGGGATGACCCCAGATTCTAGCATTTTGAGAGAGTTCCTTAGGCCCTGAAAAATAAACACTGCAAAAAAATAAGAAACCCCCATAAGTGGGATTGAATTCCCCACATGTGGTGGCAGCACTGCAAGCAAATTCCCTATACATGCTTAGGATTGTTCTGTTGGTGAATTATGGCAATCGTGGAACTGAGCTACATGGTCATCAGAATAAAGTAGTGAAGTTCTTGAGTCAGGTGAAGAAATGATATTTCAGGTGCTTTTTTTTTTTAAGAATCAATTTTTCCTTCAACCAGGAAGCTAACATGTCTTGAATAAGATTAGCTTAAAAGCCTTCTCCCCAACATATTGGTTTTTGATATCTAGGCAGAATGTTTTTAAATAGAGTTGCATTCAAAAATGCAGTTTTCCACTTGTAGTGATAAAATCCTGAAAGGCTTTTATCACGTAATTGTACTGATTGTGCAGCTTGGTGTATGGATGGCACACTAAGGGCACCATTAGAGGATCTTGAGATGCAAAGGGGGGTTCCTAGATAAGCAGACCTCAACCTTTTTGGAGATTCATAGGTCAGTGCAACACTAGCACTGAGATGACAGTTTCTATCAATGATTGTAGATCCAATGTGTGTGTGTGTGTGTGTGTGAGGAGGAATCATCTCAAGTAATAGGTGCCAAGTTACTAGCAGAGAAGTTTTAGCTGCTGAGTTGGACTGTGCCACTTACACTGATCTGGATAATCCCTTTAGGTTAGCAACAATCGACACAAAAATCAAACCAGTCCATGTGGCCCTGATAGGTGTTGGGCAAGTGCATACCGCTCACAAAACGTGATAACGAGAAGTAAAAACAGTCAGCCAGTAGGACAATATGCTTAGCAAACCATAGTAAGATGATCATTGGACAGAGAATGTTAGAGTCCATATACATTTTCCAGTTGTTGTTTCTAAAGATGGCTCTGAGATTGCTTTTTAAAAGAGACAAGGATATCCAATTCCAACATCACTGCCACTCCTATGCACTCACGGGGTCACTTATTTAACTGCCTGCTCCAGAAAGGTCAGAGAAACATTTCTGTTTCATGATATTCCTGCAAAATAAATCAAATTGGGAGTGGGTGACTTGCCCAAGGCCGGGTACTCAAGCAGGGATCATCCAAGTCCAGCAGACTAGCCACTGCACTATGCTAGCTCCCATTTATAAAGGTGCACAAAAACACTTCAAAAAGGTGATTACCCGAAGATAATACCAAAACCTAAACAAAAACATACAATAGTACAGTGTAGTCCTCACACTGTGCATACTGGTATGAATTGATTTTGTACAGTATACATGATGGAGGGTGTAAGGAGTTGTTTTTATCACTGCCTTCTATAGCAAAGAGTTTACAGTTGTTTATCCATTATGAACAGATTTTGATTCTGTTTTCCTCATGGATCTGCATGGCTATCTTTGGCCATGGCTAGACCAGACCAGGATCATCCCTGTGCATCCAAATGACACACGGTATCCCGGGAGCAGGCAGGGACGACCCCTCCATTTGCCTGGGATAATCCTTAGGCCTAGCTAAGGCCTTTGTTTTTTATGTGCCTTCAAAAATACTACATTTAGCCAATCCAGGCAGAATCTACTACCAGAGAAAGAAGATTTTCTACCGCTGGAAAAATTACTTTCCATTTCCTCTAAGTACTAGGCAATACTAAGTAATTTGGTTTCAAGTGACTTTCTTATCTAGTGCACCACCTAAAATTAATCTCCAGCTTTGCTAATATAAAAACTGTCAGAGTGCTTTCAAGCCACAAACCGCTTGAGGCAATAATATCAAAACCTCTTCCAACTAATTCATTCAGCCTGGAAACCTCCATTTTGAAACCAGGTCTATCTAAATTGCAGCCCTCATGGCAACAACATCTGGCCCAATTTTTGTGCTTCTTGGTTGCCACTCCACCTACTTTTTGCACCGCCTAGCCTGATGAAGAGTTTTGGAGAATTTTAAACTTTGCACAATATTTCATGGCTTTTTCATTGATGTGAATAAAGGTATCGCCCAACTGTGGATTCTGGAGGGGTTTTTTCCCCTCATGGGCTGGGGTGCCTATCTTTAATTCGTTATATGTTAGGTACATACGTTTGTTTGTTTCTTAATGGAATATGTGTGTTTAAATGCATTGCATGGCAACCAGAAATTCCTCATTTCATTCACACTTAAACATCTGGAATTCTCCTGCTATTCCCCAGCTTCTTCAATGCACAAAGGCATGAAAGGAATGTTAAGTGTTTCACTATCCTGTTGTCATAAATGTTTAGCTCATCTAGCCGTAGTACCTGATGTTTGTGAAGATAGGGAATGAGAGTGATCTCATTCATTTTTTTAAAGTATTCATTTATTACACAGAGTGCACCATGATGGGGAGAAAAGAACTGAAGCTATCATTGGCCAAGTTAGACAGTGATGTATTCCACAACTAAATCATCTGCCTTGCTTGAAAACAACACCTGTAAGAGTTGATTGCTTACCTTGAATTCATAAGGGAACATTCCTATGTATATTTAGAAAGAAAAAAGTCCTACAAGTCCCTGCATGCTCCAGCAATGTAGGGCTTTTTCTGTGTAAATTGATTGTGCCCTAAGTCCTGTTTGCACAATGTATTTGGAAGTATCAATGTGTGGAGGGGGAATGAGACCTTGCATTAAACTGAAGCTCTAAATATAGCCTGTATGCATACAGGAAAGGAAAGGAACCTCTTGTGCAAGCACTGAGTCATTTCTGACTCTTGGAGGACAGTACTTGGAGGACACTACTGACTCTTGGAGGGACGCCAGCTTTCGCTGACATTTCCTTGGCAGGCCTTATAGCGGGGTGGTTTGCCGTTGCCTTCCCCGGCCGTTATTACCTTTCCCCCAGCTAACTGGGTACTCATTTTATCGACCTCAGGAGGATGGAAGGCTGAGTCAACCCGAGCTGGCTGCCTGAAACCAGCTTCCGCTGGTATCGAACTCAGGCCGTGGGGAGAGTTTCAGCTGCAGAAACTGCTGCTTTACCGCTCTGCGCCACACGAGGCTCTACAAGTTTAGACAAAAAAAAACCCACATACCCGATGGAAATGGGAGGCTACAGCTCATGCCTACATGTAGCTTCTGTTCAGAACTTTGGACCAACGTATGGAGAGAGAGACCAGAAGGAGCAATCCTATCCCCCTGCCCCTTCATAAGTTGATATCCCACCAAAGTTCATAATTTCAGTTAGATATCTCCTGATCCAGTGATCTGCATGCACTGAGCTGTCCAGTACAACTGTGCTCTGTATGAAGGATTGCCCATTCACTTCAGTGGAGGCATCTGTTCCATGGATGTAAAGGAATGGGTGAACAGATCACTCCACTGACTGTAGAGGCTCTTGGTGGAGAGATGTTCTGTGTGACGTCAAGTACCAACATTTATCAAAATCCCCAGCATTGGGGAAATGGGCTAAAAATATAAAATGAAACAGTTGCCATGGTGAGAAGTGCCTTTCAGCAACTTTGGCTGCTTCATCAACGGCATCTTTCTTGGAGGGAAAACTGGATCTGGGCTTAGTTGACCCTGCCCTGGCTACTTCCAGGTTATTTTACTGCCATGCTCTCTAAGGTGATGTGAGTGTGAGAGCTGCCTTTAAAACCAATCCAGAAACGACAATTGGTGCAACATGCTGTTGCCAGGGTGTTATCTGGAGCTGGAAAATCAGAACATATAAATCTAATTTTATTCCATCCACAATGGTTGGCCATCTATTTCTGGGCCTGTTTTAAAAGGCTGCTTTGAAAACCTAAAACAACTTCAGACCAGATTATCTCAGTAACTACCTGCTTTCATACGAACGTGCCCAGACTCTATGATTGGCCTTGGAGGTCCTACTCTATGACACATCCACTCATGAGGTTAGTGCAGAAGAGGGTCCTGTTGAATGACTTGTTGGCCACTGTGCAAGCAGAATCCTGGACCTTTGGTCTGATCCAGCATGGCTCTTCTTATTTTTTAAAGTTCCATCACTCTTCTGAACTGAAGAGTTTCATAGTCTTGTCTTCCTGAAACCAGTTAACCCATAAGGCTGCAATCCTATACTCACCTCCCTGGGAGTATGTCTCATTGATTTCAGGAGATCTTAAACATGTCTAGGATTGTGCTGTCAGCTGCTCAGAACTTGTGTTTTCATAACCAAGTACCTTAGTTACAATTTTAGTTTCAGCTCTCCTTCTCTTAAATCACACTCCATTAACTCATGACCACCTGATCCAACAGTCAGTATATGTTCTATAACATTTCCTCGGGGCTTGGCAATACCAAATCCAATTAAACTGGCTTGTTGTTTTTCTTGTGGGTTGGCAGACAACTTGGTGAAAAAAAATGATTGTCAAGAACACTTAGGAATAGTTGGGCTTATGGTCATTAGCAGCACTGACTGATATTCCAATTAGGGTCAGGGAAATGCCCTTCGTTGTTTTTCTGCATTAGAGCATTAAAATCGAACACTAAACATTTCATCACATTGATTTCAATGCTATTAAATCATTTTCAACTGCAGAAGTTCAACTTAACTGCGTTCTGGATCAGGCTGTCAGGAATATCTACATGATGTTAATTTCTGAAATTGGGACAGTGGTTTCAGCACTTTTAACCCCCACACTCTAGACAGGCAATATTCTAAGATATCCTCTGTCAGTAATGAAGAAAATACATAAATACACAGATATATTGTGCATACCACATCTAACACTTATAGGAGTACAGCTATGGGCATCTTTGAATGGAGCAAGAATCACCACCCAAGCAAAGGTACATCTATAACTTCCATAGATGTCTGGAAGTGTTCATTAATAATTCCCTAAAACGAATTTGAATAGCAAGGGTCCCATAGGCTGTAGCTAAGAATACATCCTTTGCAGCATTGCTATGCCAGTTCCCTTTGGGCATTACCAGCCAATAATGGATGTCACTTTCACATTCAGCTGCTTTTCATTGCATCTAAAGCCACCCTTCCTCTCCTTTTTCAGCCACCTGCCCCTCTTCACTTTGCTTGCTTAGCTATTTTTTTATTTGTTAGATTTGTTCACTGGAGTCCTAAAGAGAATCACAACATTCATAAAATGCAACAGCTCTACTGACAACTGCAGTCCAGAGGGCAGGACTAGACCGAATGGGTGGAAATTGCAGTGAAGCAGATTTGGGTTAATATTGGGAGGTGGTGGGATCTCCTTCCCTGGAAGTATTTAAGCAGAGGCTAGATGCAGTGGAGGATGGTGGCTCAATGTTGGTGGGGCTATGAATCTATTCTGGGTTCCAGTTAGAATCAACCAGAACACCAACAGAGCTATCCATAGTGCTGAACGTATTATGGGGTTCAGCACCTTGGATAGCTCCTTTCACGTATATGCTCTGGTAAGGGCTGACATTACTGACTGACTGGGCAGTATTTAACCTCAATAGCGTAGCACTGTAGGCACATGAGCATGTGCTGTAATCTCTTTGGAGCACTCAGGAGAGGTTTTGATAATATTGCCTCAAGTGGTTTGTGGTTTGAAATCACTCTGACTGCCTGACCATAGGTGTATTGATGGAATCACTCCACTCCAAAAACCACTGTTAAGAGCTCTTTCTCTATCCGAGCATAACATTGCTCAGTCTGTATTAGTGCTTTGCTTTTGCATAAGCAATTGGATTGCTCCAAAGCCTTTCTCAGATGCATCACACTGTAGTGTTAGCAGTTGTCCTGGCTGATAATGTTGCAATACTGAGGCACTGGCAGTATTTTTATTCATTTCACCAAATCAAAAGCTTGCTGTTGGGGAGTTCCCTATTCCCACTCAACATCCTGCCTGGTAAGTTGCAGCATTGGTTCTGCCACTGTAGCCAAATGAGGGCAATCTTGCCTAGAAAGATGATTGTCTGAATGATGCATTGCATTGCTTTTACATCTATAGGACCTGGCATGTCTCGGATTGCCTCAATCTTGCGGGGGTCTGCTTTCAGTCCCTCTGCTGTTAGTACATGTCCAATATATGGTACCTCTTTCTGTTTCAGTCACACCTTTTCGGCATTCAGTTTAATATTTGTATCTCTGCATCGCTATAGAAAGGCCTGCAATTTCCTGTCATGGGCCTGCTCAGGTTCTGAGTCATCACATCTTTCGCCTACTATGGGGTTATCATCTGCTATTATTTTCACTCCAGGGAGTCCTTCTATTGCCTAGGACAGTCTCCTTTGAAACAGTTTGGGAACTGGACTGATTCCCATTGATATCCAAATTGAATTGACCAGAGGGTGTTATAATGGTAGTAAGCATACTAGGGTCCTCATCCACTCTAACATACCAAAAACTAGATTTTACATAACAGACTGTTATGATTCTAGCTTTTGAAAGTTCTGGCAGTATGTCATCTATTGTGGGTAGCCGGTAATGACATCTCTTCAGTACTTGGTTCAATGGTTCAGTTTGGCTGATGGCTTTTTTATCACTAGCATGGTGCTTACCCAGGAAGTATTAGTTTCTACTGGTGTTACGAGGTCTTTACCTCACAATGTTTCAAACTGCTCTTGTACTGGACAGTAAAGAGAAGCAGGCAGTTTCCTCCATGGCAGCCATACTGGTTCCACTGCTGGATCTTCCTCAACTTGTGGCTCACCTTCCAGGCAACCTTCACCCCTGAAAACATCCCCATATGGTTTAAAAATTCTCTCCATTGTTCCTGCTTCAACTGGAGCTAAAAAATTCTGTTGCTGTAGCTTGATCAAATCGCTGGCCTTTGTGGCTGTGTACCCCAACAGGGATTTATGTTTCTCTCCATCCACAACTACAACCTCCTCTCGTTTTTAGGGTTAATTATAGAATTGCATTTAACTATTGGTTGCATTGAACTATCATTGGACATAATGTGCATTTGTTCTGTTTGATAGGTGTGTTGGCATCACATTTGTAGGATCACATTGCAAGAAGCCCCACTACCTACCTGGAAACGCACTGGCCGTTGTCCCACCAACATTATTGCATAGACTGCAACTGGAATAGTACTTCTTTTCTGTATCCAACAACCCACACCTGACTTTTTCATAGACTAAGGAGAGGACCATTATGACATCACTACTCTCTGATGTGCCATCTCATGAACAAGTCCAACAGTGTCTCTAGTGGGCTTCCTTTTGCTTTTGTGTGTTAGTGCTGGTACTAACATACAAAGCCCTAAGGCTTGGGGCCAGGTTATTTGAAGGAACGCCTCCTCCCATATGTACCTGCCCGGACATTAAGATAATTCACAGGGGTCCTTCTCCGTGAGCCCCTGCCAAAGGAAGTAAGACAGGTGGCTACTAGGAGGAGGACTTTCTCTGTTGTGGCACCCAGCTGCGGAATGAGCTCCCCAGAGAGGTCCGCCTGGTGCCTACACTGTATTCTTTTTGTCGCCAACTGAAGACCTTTTTATTTTCTCAATATTTTAACACCTAAATTTAAACTTTGCTGTTTAAATTCTTTATTTTAATCCTACATCAATTTCTGCTGTGTGGTTTTATCCTGGTTGTGCTTTTTATATTGTATTTTGTATTTGGGGTTTTAGATTGTTGGATGTTTTATTATGTTCTTAATGGTTTTAATTTTTGTGAACTGCCCAGAGAGTTTCGGCTATTGGGCAGTATAAAAATGTAATAAATAAATAAATACTGAAGTGATTCAATTTGCCACATTCCCTACAGTTCTGTCCTAGTGCCGAACACTTCTCGTTTGTTCTCTCATGCTGTCTTCCACAGTAGATACATCTCACACTGGGTCTGGGTGTTGGCTTTCTTCAGCTATTGTCTCGCTGCATATATTTCAGAAGGTTCCACCCCTCCCAGGACTTTCACTCTTTCTCATAAGGCTTCTGCTGCATGCCCCAGGACTAAGCCTTGGTGTAGTGTGAGAACAGCTTCCTTGAGGAGCTGCTCTTGCAAAGAGTGGTCCCAAGTCCCACAGACTATTCTGGCCCTAATTAAAGAATCTGTTAAGTCTCCAAAATTGCAAGTTGTAGCCAGTGTGCAGAAGGCAGCAACATAGGAGTCAATATTCCCTTCCAATTGCTCTTTGATGAAAAATATGTGCCTTCTTTTCATTTGGGGGGGACAGTAAGCATTTAGGGCTCCCAGAACTGCTCTGTGCATACTTCTCCGCCCTGTTCCCCTAAGAGATAAAACAAAAGCTTTACTTTCCTGGTGGTGTAGTCGTCTTACACTGTCAACTCATTCTTCCATTGGCTCCACCGCAGAGCTAGCTTGCTGTCTGTGAGATCTAGAGGTATAGGAGACTTTAGGCTAAGTTCCATATCTCCAGACTATATTTTGGAGAAGTTACAGTTCGTCCACTGCTGCCATCTTTATATGGTAAAATAGAAAGATGCAGCAAGAACTAGGCCTACAACCAAAGCTTTAATGAAAATGAAAGTAAAAGCTCCCACGAGGCTGGGAACTCTTCCCTTGTGAACAGTTTCCCCCCAAGGATTCTGTTTTCCTTGACTTCAGTTCCACTAAAGACATTATAACTTTGGTTGGCAAAAACCTAGTGCAGGATTAGCATTGTACAGCAGTTGAAGAAAACAAATGGTTTGAACCCTTTGGAACATACGTTTCAAACAAAGGAAAAACTCGTGCTACGTGGGCGGGCTTGAAATTGGCCTAGCAGCAGACGCCTTGGTAGCAATTTGGCTCCTTGTTTTGAGGGACATCCATTGCACAATGTAAGGGGCTTATCCAGCTCAGGTGAGGCAAGTATAAGCACCAAATAGAGATGGCAGCACTGCTGAAGAAAGGGCAGGTGGCAGAATGAAGCTAAAGGCAAAGCCTGCTGGAAATGTGTAGGTCATGGGGAAAACCCAACCAAATCTGGTGGCTGAACCTTGTAACTTGGGTGAAGATGTGTGTGTCTGCACCTGAACTTCCATTCTTCATTCCCCACCCCACCCCCCACCCCCATTGTGTCAGCAGCTCTGGAAGACTTTTTGGCATCATCATCATCATCATCATCATCATCATCATCATCATCATCATCATATTTCTTCCCCACCTCTCCCCCTGGATTGAGGTGGGGAACAACACTGAATACAAAAATACATAAAATTAATTAAAAACATATAAAACTAATACATTATTTAAAGAACAGCCAAACAACTTAAAATTTGACTGGGTAGGCCTGCTGGAAGAGATCAGTCTTTATAGCTTTTTAAAATTCAGAAAGACTGTTAAGTTGGCGAATCGATCCCAGCAGGCCATTCCACAGTCTGGCAGCAGTAGAAGAGAAGGTCCTCTGAGTAATACTTGTCATCCTAGTTTTGGCTGACTGGAGTAAATTCTTCCCAGAGGACCTGAGTGTGGGGGGCGGATTGTACAGGAGAAGGCAATCCCGCAGGTAACCTGGATCCAAACCACGTAGGTCTCAAGAGTGGAATATAATACTTTAAATGAATGAATGAATTCAGCTACTGGGTATGGGATTGAAGGAAGTCATCAGTAGTTCAGGATGGCATAGGGACACACCTCAATCTTCAAAGAAGGCTAGATCCAAACTTTATTTCCTCTGTGACTTTAATTTATACCATATAAAATTGTATCTAGAGCATGTGTGCATTTGACATCTGGCTAATAGATATGCCAGCTACAGATATTAAATTACTTGCTGTGATGAGGAATAAGATTTATTGCCCTGAAAGATCAATATTCATTTTTTGAAAGAGAAACACATAATTCATTTTAAAAACATATAAATGGCTAAAATGAAAAATTGCCATGCCTTGCAGAATACTTTTGTTTATATTGTAAAATATATCTTACATAAATAGTAAATGAGATTATTCAAAGACGTTTTCTGTAGATGAGAAAAACAGGAACACACAGTGCGTACCAAACAACTCAAATGTATCAATCAAAAGTGTCTTAAATCAGAATCAAAGTGTTTCCATTTTAAGAAACCTTGATTTTAGCCACCTGTTTAAACATAAGTGGGTTTGGGTTGTTGTTGTTTTAATGTATCAGGTGTTTTTTTTAGCAAGCTGTCATGAAAAAAAATTTGTGTGAAATATGAAATGGTTTCCACAATATTTTCTCATCCCAGAATTATGGATTCAAGGCCCAGCTTTTTAATGTGCTCCTTTACAATTGCCAATGTCCCAACGGAAATTTATAATTTGAGAGCCTGGGTATACATGAATGAAAATTTGTTATAGACAAGAGCAGCTTGTCACCTGTGGGTGAGCAGGCTATCTCTTCAACCTTGTTATAAAAGGAAACCTAAATGACAGACTCAATATTTAGAACCATGCCAAATATCAAGAAGAGAAGGCTAAGAAAAGATCTTGACTAATTTGGTGATGACATTTGCCACAGTTTCTCTTCAATATTTAATTCTAACAGCATGCTAAGTGCTTTTGGCCTCTTTCTTAACTCACATGTGAGTTCTGCCATTGTGCACTGTCCAAAGGAAGATTTCAGCCAAGGAAACTGCAGCATTCTTCAAAATATACCTTTTGTGTCATAGATAAAAATCACAATTCCCAACTCACACACCAACTGTTGTTACAAAAGCAACCCAGTCTAAGGTGTGAATTAAGAATCCCTCCTCTAAGAGAGACCTTTTTGTTGGTGGCCCCAGTTATAGAATGCTCTCTCCAGTGTGGCCTTCCTGATGCCAATATTGTCATTTTTTCAGCACCAGGTTAAGACTTTCTACCATTCCCAGGCGTTTGGTGGTATATGGTGGGCTGTTTCATGCATCAGTTGAGTTGTGTATGATTGTCACTGAACTTTTAGTGGTTTTGTGAGGTGGTTGTATTTTAGTGGATAATTGTTTTACCTGTTTTAAATATTGAATGTTTTAATTTTGTTGCATGTTCTTTTGAATCTTCTTTTTTTTAAAGGCACCTACTCTTTAATCATCATTGTTTTCATCCCTTAGTAACGGAGTAAGCCTCATTGAACCAATGAGATTTAAATCTGAGTAGGCATGTGTAGGATTGGACTGTAAGGTCTACTCAGAAGCCCCAATACTCTTCTCCTGTTTTTGGGGTGGTGCCCCTTTTTTCTTTTCTTTTGGGTTTACTTTAATGCCACCATTAAGCATATTTATAGAATTAACGAATGAGTGAATAATGACATAAATAAAACAAAATTAAAAATGGCACTTGTCCAAAACTAAAAGCTATAACTCAAGATATTAATTATTGTTCAGACAATACTGCTTTATGGACTGATATCTGGTTTTTAGATTTTGGTAGTGCCTCTTGTTTGTGCCTTGACTACTGAGTTGTTCTTAAATATTAGGGGTCCCCCCCCCATGGTGTTGTTTTTGTGCTTTTCTCCATTTTGTACATCATTTGGTGACTAACAGGGTTATTTAAAAAAGCAACAAAAACCATACTAATATACTCATTATTCTAATTCCATAAAAGCATTAAATAGTATTGCGTCACGCCATCACAAAAGTTTTTTTAACCTTGAAATATGCTGGCACTATTAAGAAGCAACGGATCCCCATTAAGCACTCCATTGTAAACCTCAAAAGAAAACAAATCAAATTTTAGTGGAAGCATTTGTGTGACAGTGCTCTTTTATCTTCAGCTGCTTTATACAACCTTCCTTTTGTGTTTCCTTGTCCTCTCCAATTTGAATCCCTGAAAGAGTTGGGGGGGGGGAGGCATGTTTCTAAATGAATCATATGTAGAAATTAGATCTCTATTCATGTATAGTTCTTCCCTTCTGTTTTGTCTTTTCCAGCTGAAACATATAACATTATGCATGAAATATCATGGCTCTTTCAATGGCCACACACAGTTCAATAAATATTCAGCTAGATCTTCAGGAGGAAGGGAGGAGCTCTATTTTTGGCAGGAACATTACCATTAAGATCACCACTCCAAATTAGTCACCTGTCAGTAACGACAGTAAGTCGGTATGGGGACTCGATCTATCACAGCCAGGAGAACATGATGACCTACATTATTATTCGCTGCAAATATCAACCACATGCTAATCAATGGCAATTCATGTTGGAACTGGTAATGAATCAACAGCAGAGGTCACAGAAAGACAGAAGCAAATCTCTTGGCACAGTGTGCAATAATAAAATCAAGCCAATGCTAAATTTGATAACTAATGTAAAACACAAGTGTGTGCTCAAAGCCACCTGATGAGGCTAGCTTTGTTCATCATTCTCTCTAATGATGAGCTCATGGGGCGAGTGCCAACAGAAAAGGAGCCAAAATGGGAGCACTGTGAAACAACCGGGATGTATCAGCACATCTCAACATTTGCACGAACACAATATATAAATTTAAAAGCAAAAAAACTCTAAGGGGCAAAACCTCATCCCAGTGTGGTTTGAGCATGGGAAGTACCCGTGGAATACTGAGGGTCAGTTGGAAAATAAAAATGGAAAATCAGGGAGTGAAATGCCATGCTTGAGCTCCTTGCAGAAGGATAGAGCTGGCTGGCAGAAACACTGAACAGAAGCCCATGGCAGCACTACCTGAGGTGGGAAGAGGGCCACCTCAACTGGCATCCTCCTGAAAGGTGCCTGGCCCCGAATGGGGTGCTCTGAGGGGCCAGCATTCCTGTAGTAGGTGGAGCTAAGGGCACAAGGCCAGTGCAACAGCGTTCAGTCATGCAAACCGCAGCTCAAGTATATGAATGTCCATGCAGGAAGAGTAAGCCCCAGCACAACAGCTTTCATGCATGCAAAGGACACTCCAACTTCAGGGCTAGTCTTAGGGGTGGGCAAGCTGGGTGGGTGCCCTGGGGGGCAGAGATGAAGGGGGACATGAAGCAAAGATGGGGCACAAGAAGCAGAGCTGTGGGGGGACGCCAAGTGAAGCTGAGGGAGGGTGCCAAGCTGAACTGAGGGGAGGGCAACATAACACCTGCACCAAGCTCCATACACCTCCTGTGTGGCCCTGCAAAGGTGACCAGGGGGGCACCAAAGGCACTCCTTGCTTGGGATGCTATTTATCCTAAGGCTGCCCCTGCCCAATTCCATGCAAACCTACTCAGAGCCTTTCTGCAACAACAAGCTGAAGGAAACCCTTATCTCCAACTGCTGAGGTTATAACACAACGTATTTTTGAAGGTCCCACTTACACTGACCTATTGAAGCCAGTCAAATGTGTATTTCCATTCCTCTTCAATTTTGGAACAATACAAAACCAGACCGCCTTGAATGCTAAGTTAATGGAAGGAAAGTTTCCCATCCCCAACTGTCCCCACCATGACACATACATGCCCTCTGAAAGCCATTTTGGTGGGCTAGGGCACGGGGGCGGGGCACTGCTGGCAGATGGAAGATTCACCCAAAACAGGGCTAGGATTCGACAATAAGTTAACTTCAGGAAGTTCACGGAAAGAACTTCCTCCTCTCCCTCCTCTCCCAAGAAGTTTTTCATGGGGTACTGGTGACTGAAGGGAGGAGAAAGGGACGGAAACTTTAGAATTTAATTAGGTGGATAAATTAGGTGGATAAATAGATGATTAAAAGAGTGGCTTTAAAATAAAGATTAACCAAACAGGTTAGTTGGATAACTAATTCAAATACAACAGAAGCCTCCTTTATAGTTCGTATTCTGGTTACTTGCTGTTTTCTAGCTATCCAAAGTCATGCTATATATCTAGATTTATTTATGGTACAACTTAGTTTAGCACAATGGGTTTGGAAACCATTAAAATGTACCAGATGGTTTATGATCTGAAGATATTCTCAGGCAGGAAGCATAGCAATTCTCTTTTCTCTAATGAGAAAGTTCCAGCAGAAAGTCAACAATCTTAAGTAGTTTTGTAATCTGAACAAATAAGTTAGAAAAGGTGCATTGTGACCTTGTTATCAGCTGGAACTAAATCAAGCAGCATGATCTAGCCAAGCATTTATGAAAGCTGGAATGTTCACCTAGTATGTTCTCCTTCTATTTACAATAGCCCAAGCCCCTACCACCTTTTATTATGAAAGTTGGTTTAAAAATTAATAAAGACACGGAAGAAGTTATGACAGGTATCAAAAGGTCTACTGAAGTGATTTCAAAATACAGCTGAAAACTAGTTCTCTGGGCATCCCTAGTGGATTCGAATATCTTAGCCATGCCAAGAATTATCTGACTCCTGGCAGAGCTGCTAAATTTAGGCAATGACTTACTGTAAAGAAAGCCATATATGAAAAAAGAAAAGAAAAAAGAAGAGGTATTAGTGGGGTAGGAGAGCAGCAAAACCCGAAGAAATAGTGTACTTCTGGCAACCATTTTCTAGTCTTATGATAGTCATGGAGTCTAAAAAATGCAGGACACAGGAGAAGGGGGACTCTCACATGCATGGAGAGACCAACCATTTTCCCAGTGTGAGCAAGGCTCGGTGGTCACTGTGGCGTTACCCCACAATTGATTATATTGTATATTTCTGGATTAGTATGCCTGGTAAGTATGGAATGTTAGAACTGAGTGAGTGTGATTTATGACATAATAGGTGGTGGTGGGGAAGGAGTATATAAGGAGAGTGTTGGGAGTTTGAGGAGTTTGAGTGTGTGTGTGGGAGTTGTTTATTGGCAGAGTAAGAGGAGTTTAGATTCTAGGGATTTAGGATTCGTGTAAAGAGAGAGAGGTGGTTGGTGCGCACAGAGTTTAGATTAGGCAGGATTGAAAGTGTTATATTTTTATTTAAAGCTTTTAAATAACAATAAACTTATTATTATTTTGTTAACTACCAAATACCATGTGTCAGCTTGGCATTATTTACCTGCCTTACAGTTATTAAACACCCACACCAGATTATACCCACAGTATATTTAGAGCAGATCCTGAATTAAACCTGTTTCCCTCGTAGCCAGAGGAAAGGATTTAATTAACCCTCCCTCAGGTTTCCAAGTGGTGGTGCTTGGCCTGAGAAGGGTTTATGTGACGGGCCTAGTTATTATTATTATTATTATTATTATTATTATTATTATTATTTATATAGCACCATCAATGTACATGGTGCTGTACAGAGTAAAACAGTAAATAGCAAGACCCTGCCGCATAGGCTTACAATCTAATAAAATCATAGTAAAACAATAAGGAGGGGAAGAGAATGCAAACAGGTACAGGGAAGGGTAAGCAGGCACAGGGTAGGGAAAAACTAACAGTAGAAAGTAACAGTAGAAGTCTGCACAACATCAAGTTTTAAAAGCTTTAGGAAAAAGAAAAGTTTTTAGTTGAGCTTTAAAAGTGTAAGGGTTTGTTACATCACAGTCACCCACCCCCATCGCCAGTCCTGTCTCTGTTCCGAGATTGCAGATGAGATGCCCTCTTAGGGGATAACTCTTGGAGGGGGATCATGGGGACTTGGAGGCTAAGCCCCATCCACTGGAGGAACCCCAAGAGGTTGTATGTCCCAAATTCGGGGGCCTTACACACCAGATTAGGCCCAGAGGTTGGAGATTCTGCACCCCAGCTATATAGGGAAATGCTGTATTTTCTAGGCTTATCTGAATTGGGACTCTAGAGTAAGAGGCGTCAAGCCTTTCTTCCCTTCGGTGGTCCAGATCCAAATCAAGGGTCCTGAGCCTGCAATAAATATTGCCAAATAATAGTAAGCCAATTACTTTTATATCGTTATTTGGCAAGATAAATGTGTGTGTGTGGGTTGATCCAATCAGGACCACCACAGGGTGGATGGATTAAAGCCTCCTGATCCTATGCTAGGGTCCCAATCCTTCACTTACTCTAGAGTAAAATAGGGTGAGATTCAACAGCTTGCTATGTTTTTAAAGTAACATGTGCTTTGGGTCTAAATTTCACAGTAAAATCTACAGATTGCAAGGAATCATAATACAATCCACAGACATCCTCAAATATAATTGAATGTATACAAGGGTTAATGGAGCATTCTCTTCCAGACTCTGGAGGTACCTTAACATCCATCAAAGCTGCTGACATATTCTTGGGCTCTCTTCTATTCAGTACTCCAATCAAACAGGAAAGACAACCTATACAAAGGATTCAAAGGGAGTCTTAACACACATCAGTGTCATCCTGCTCTTTGATTAGGTAATGACAATTATGATAATTGTAGCAATTTCACGATGGGAAATATTCCCAAAACATGAAACCTGTTCCCAAGTGTAAGACGTGTAGTATCCTCTTATTCTTTACATAAGAATCGTCGCGATTTTTCAAAGAACTAACCATTTGATTTCAAATGAACATTAACTCAATACAAATGTACTTTGTGCACCATTCCTCGGGAGTTGAATGAAAATATGTTTCCCACGTTATTGTAAGTGTGCATCATTATTATTTTTACCTCAAAACTCTTGTTTTCCCAGTTTTGTGAAAGATATAGAGCTTCTTTAAATGACTGATTTATAGCACATTTGTGAGTGGGCACTCACGGAAGTTTGTGGGTCATTTTGATGATGTCAAGAGCCTCCAGCACATCTCCCAATCCTTCCCCTGGTTATTCCATTTTTAAAAAAACAACACTTGGATATCCCGTGTGCAGTTGAAGTTGCACTACAAAACACCCACTAGAGGGGGCTGTCCCATTCAAGTATATGAGCACGCAAGCTTTCAATTACAAATCACAAGGTCGCCTCTCTCCTTCCATATAATTCAGCTCATTACAGTTGCAGAAGAGAAGCAGGAAGCAAAGGTCAGTAAGCAAACAGGCTTTCCCTTTAATCTAAAGAAGCCCATACTTTCTTCTCTGTGCTGTTTGTTTTCCTGCAGCTCTTCTAAGAATAGGCCTAGGTTAATCATTCTGAAACTGTGTGCCAGGGATTAGTTTGTCTCACCATGAATGTCCATGTAGCATTGACTCCCTACCACGTCATTCCAATATATGGGAAGCAACAAAATCCTTACAGAGAAGGTAAGAAGATACTACATTGCCTAGAGAGCACAGTCCCAGCATTTATTGATTGATAGCCCTCCCTCCTGCCAAAAAATGGCATGCAAGGTGACTTACAAAACAATTTAAAATTAATTAAAACAATAAACACATTAAAATATAATAAAAACATAACAATTACAGAATAAAAACAGCACCCAAGCCATAGACTCACTTACAAGCCAAAGGCCTTCTTGAATAAAGCTGTGTTATCCTAATGGTGGAAGGACCACAAAGAAGTAGCAAACCTGGCCTCTCTTGAGAGGGAGTTCCATAGCCTGGGAGTAGCCATTTATACCTATAATTTTGTGTAAATGGTGCTATTTACGGCTGCCATTTTACACAAATGATGATTTGTGTAAATAGCTAAGCCAACATTTTTACGCAAAATGGTGGCTGTTAATCTTGGTGCTAAAAGGGTTAAATTATGCATGGAAGTGGCTACATCAAACTAAATATGGCTAATTTGATCTGGAATGGTGGAATGACCAGAGTGAGGGTTGGGGGGAGATTTACAAGACCCCCTAAAAGACCCCAAGGTCATATCTGAAAGACCCCCAGCTGTATATTCTAGACCCCTGAGCCTTGGGTATGAAGACCTTGAAGCTTTGATTCTATGCTAATTGATTTTATGCCATTAACTAAGACTCTAGCTAAGTCTTGCAGGATCATCTTTGAAGAAAAGGGGGAAAATGCAGTTGACTTTACAAGCAGTTTCAAGGTCACAGTGTATGAGTGAGCTGACCAGAGGAACTGAGCATGCTCAGCCACCCACTAGAAGAAAGAAAAGTACTGCTTTGATGTCTTGTGGTGTAAACCCACTGATAAGAGAATGTCCTTACTCGACGCTAGTTGTGCAGGGGAAGTCATAGCCCTGAGCACACATGGCACTTGGGAGGAGGTGTTTGGGTGGATATGACCAAAGATGTCCAAAGATGAATGTGTGTTCAAAGAAGATATACCAGACAGAAATACATCAATCAAGATAATACGCCCATATGGCAGCCATGTTTTAATGAACTTCAAAATTAACCCATTAATAGTAATACCAGAGATATTCCCCAAAACAGATGGGTATTATACGTGAGATGTTGGCAAGGGGGAGACACCTAACTTCTGATTGGTGAATAGGTGGTGTAATCACTTATTCATACCATTTGTGATTGGAAGATGATGGTCTCATCATGCTTTGGGGGCCCCACCTTTGGCCAAAACAAGTATATAAAAGTACAGGTAGCAAAGACTGCAGGGCTTGATGATTTCCCCTTTTGTTATACTTCACCTCTGATTTTTTGGATTAATAGATCCAAGGATTTGGGTAGCTATGAATCTCTTTATGCTTTTAGACTTTGCGACTTAGAATATTTTTTTAAGTTAAGACTGAAAGTTATCTCTGAAGATAGAATTTAGAACTATGTTTAAGTTTTCTTTTTTTGTTTCTTAATTTAATTATTCACCTGTCTAGAGGAACTTAGTAATGCTTTAGCATAGCCTTTATATTCAAATAATATGCAGGACGAAGAATAGGAAGGGTTAACTATTATGTTTTAGTTTAATTTAGTTATTGTTTTAGTTTAGCTTTACACTGCAAGTAGTAAACAGGAGAGGATAAGGAGATGTCATAACAATGTTAGAAGCTCAAGCCGTTATCATATTAACTAAATTTGTAATGCCCACTTCGGAAACTTCAATTCTTTTAATTAATCTTATATTTGCATTTCATTCTCTTTTCTTGTAACCACAGAGAGAGAGAGAGAGAGAGAGAGATTGTATATTTATATAACCACCATGCCACCGCTTATTTTCTGTTAATTTTGTGATTGTTTTAGCCATCTGGCAGCAGCAAAGCATGCTGGATGAAAGACCCTGGGCTAGTCTCTTCTTGAAAATATAAACACCAAGTGTTCCTCAGATCTGATTCTCTAAAACTGTTCACACAGAAGGGTGGTGGTGAACTCCAAAGTTTGCTTACTGCTTAATCACTTTTTAGCTGGTCCTAATGGAGGTTTTTATGCCATTGTTATTATCTGGTATGATTGTTCCATTCCACCACCACCCACCCTTGGACTTCTATTAATACACACGTTATTATGGGAGAACAGAAACTCTGGAGCAAGTCTAACCTTCTGCATTTAAAAATAATCCAATGGGTAGACAGCAATCAAAGATTGCACAGAGCTGGAAGACTGTCAGTGCTACTTCCCGCTTTCTTACAAATGGGAGTTATATATACTATAATTGAATGGTTTTCTTTATTCGCTATGCTATGACAATGAAGAAGACTGATGCGTGACAACATTAATTTAATGCTACAACAACTGAAATGTTATGCTCTTATCAGGTGGAGATCCTCTACCAAACAATAAATTTGTATATAAGATTAAGAAACTTTGAAGCAGCATATAATTCATCTTCCATTACCCCCACTTATTTCACTCATCATGACATAACATTTGGAAAATCAAGAATTCACTGTGAGGTTCCTGATGCAGGAAACATATAATTTTGATTATAGACCTATTTACCAAATGGAAATGTATTGATAGTACTCTGGAGATACTTTTAAGGCATGTACATTCTTTTATCCACAAGAACAACAGACAGAGCAAATGATGGGTAGGATCCTGACAGTCATACCCCTTGAAATCAATGGGACGACTAACTTAAATTCCATTAATTTCAATGTGTCCACTCTAAATATAACTAAGTCTAAATCCAACCCAATGAAATTTATACTGACTTCAATTTAACATGGTTTATTAAGCATTCTCTCCCCACACTCCATGGCCAAATTCTTACATTATCATAGAATCATAGAGTAGTACAGTTGGAAGGGGCCTAAAAGGCCATCAAGTCCAACCCCCTGCTCAGTGCAGGAATCCACCTTAAAGCATCCCTGACAGATGCCCGTCCAGCTGCCTCTTGAATGCCTCTAGTGTGGGAGAGCCCACAACCTCCCTATGTAACTGGTTCCATTGTCATACTGCTCTAACAGTCAGGAAGTTTTTCCTGATGTCCAGCTGGAATCTGGCTTCCTGTAACTTCCTGTACATTGTAGCACTGGTAGGGCTTCTACTCTGATATGGCTCCCTGCTATTCTATCCTGGAACATAAATTATAAGAGTGGGGGAGGTCATGAAGTAGAAACCGTGCTACCATTGCCCCCTGGCTCAGCTTCTCATATTAGCATGGTTTTTCCCACATGCCCTTTCTCCATGCCATTCTCATGTCACATAAATTAGAGCCCTGCCTACCGCAATTTGTTGGAATGGGGATAATGTGCTGAGACCAAGCCCCTGCCAATGGTGCACATTTTCTGTAAGATACAAAACACCTTCCTCTCCCAATGCAATGAGTGAAGAAATCTTGTAGGATTATTTTCATAAATAGGAGAAGGCAAGAAATATAAAATTATTCTTGCAACTTTTTTTTTATTACCAAGAAATGCCATTTAAAGCTGAGCCAACTTCATTGGGGAAAGGATTCAATCAAGAGAGATCTTATTGCAGGCATAGACAGAGTGAGGACTCTGACTGAGATTCAAGGAATCTTTTAAGCAAAAATATAAAAACTTGATGAAAACCAGTTGCTAATTTATAGTTCCTTCAGGAGACAGGAGGCTGGAGGCAAGGAATATACAAGCAAATGTCAAAAGGCAGAGCTAAATGTGGCAAACAGTCTGTAACCTTTTCTTGACTTCTGGTTATTGTAGACAATATTAGTGAAAGAGCCCATCACACATTAAATGACATATAAGGTCAGATGCAATAGTTCAAGAGCAGCTTTAGCATTGCCTGTGCAAATACCTGAGTGGGGAAAACATCCATAACTTCAATTACTAGTTCCTTCAAAGAGCCTTGTCCATTCATCTCTCCATTCCCATCTGAGATACAGAATCATAAATCAAAATGTAACAAATCTGTTTTCTTCTCAATTGAATTATTTTTTTTAAAAAAAGCTCTCCTCAATTTGCTTTGCTTCTATTCCCACTGAACAGCTAAGATGAAGGACCAAAAATGAAGGCTGTATCAAATTAATATATCTTAATTTGAACAATGGGAAAAATAATACCCCTCACAAAGCAACATTTCAATAAAAGTATGAGTCATGTGCAAAGCATGTAGGAGGAATTCCATCACGAATCGGATTTCTACAATAAATCCAATGGTCTAAATGCAGTTGGTTTGAAGTATGCTTTTATCTTTCACTGCTTTCTGAATGTTTCACTTTAATACAGAAACCCAGATGTTCCTTAGTCATAGCGAATGTACGTTAGATGGTGCCCATGAACACCCCTCCAATTCACCAAGGGTTCTAATAATTCTATATAGGGCAACCAAATGGGGAAGGTGGAACTTTCAACTAACATGTCTATTTCAGCAGTCTATTTGTTAGCAGTTTCAGGGGTTAGTGTTTGCTGATACAGAATACACACTCCTGAAAACATTGTTCTCCTTAAATCATTGTGCATTACAGTGGGGAAGGTGGAGCTTGTTCCTGTATACAGGAACACCCCACCACCCCCACAAACACCAAACACACATATGAAATGTGACTGCAAGAAAATAACTATTTATAAATTTCTAAAGAACCAAGTCACTCCTTACCCAAAACCACTAGAAGATTAAATTTATTCATAAATTAGCACGACAACATGAAGGATGGAGTGAACCAAGAAACGATTACAGGTGCTTTCACAAGGATAATCTTTCAGGCATCAGGTTTGCTGATTCAGCAGCTTTGACACTCACAGGTCATATGAGGCCCACGCTGATCCCTAGCAGGTGCTCAGGAGTGCTGTGCAAGTTTGAACTTCATTATTCTGCTTCATTTGCTTCCCAGCTAGCATTAAACAAACAGCTAGCAGTACAGGAAGCTGCTCTTTGAATGCAATCTAAAACAGACGATTTGCATGTAAACCAGTTTACATGCTTGGTGAAACTAAAATTGCCTGAGAGTAGCAGTGCAATGGAATTGTGATCACCCTGAAAAAATCAAAGCCAGCCACCTACCTCTTCCAGAGCAAGGTAAATGTGCATTTCCTTGACATTTTCTAGCACTCTCCTCTGCTGATATCGGACAAGAAAGTAGATGCTCACACTTCTTTCCTGTCCATCCGGCTTTACAGTCACATCTTCCACAGTTACACTGTCCATGACCTTAACAGCAAAAGGAAAAGGCATATTTCAGTTGTATCTCACAAGACACAGAATCCACTGCATTCTCTCTTTGGCCCTGTTTCAGTGTTATCTGTAGTTGTGGCACTGCTTCTGTCTTCATGCTTGCTTCTGATAAGGTTTACCTCTTCTCATCATGTATTTTATGGTGGAAGCATAATCATATATTATGCTTTTAGGAAGGCCCCGAAAACTTACTACTTTAATCTGGCCTTTCCCCAATCATGTTTTATCTGACTGGCTTCACTCAGGAAGTGCTAAAATGGAGGATAAAATTGACAAGTTCTTTGACAAGTAGGAAATATGGCTCTGCTGGGCTAAAGGAAGTGGGGTGGATGAAACTGACAAAGATATTGACAAGAGTGGAATATTACTTTGCGGGATTACTTAGCAGACAAGAAAACTTACAATCATTTATACTTATGCAAGACCACCATATTTTTTTAAATAAGTGACCCCCATCTATGCAAATTTCAAGATCCCCCAAATTGTGCAAATTGCAATTTGCGCAAATGGCAGAGCCCGAAAAAATGTGCAAAGTATTTCCGGAAGCAGTGGGGGGGAATCTGTGCCACCACTTACTGGAATGGAAATGCTATGGAATCCCACCAGATTTAAACAATCAAATTCCCACCATCGCACATCCCTAATTATGCCAAAATCAGCTCCCTTAAAGCTGAATATCCGCCTCTTTCCGGGCTTTGTATGAGAGATGGAGCTGGATAGAGAAGAGCCATTGGACCTTCCAGCCTTCTCCCCTAAAGTTCCAAACACTTATCAAGGTTCACCAGAGGTGAGTCATCACATACATGGGCAAATAAATCCTTTTTTCTTTTCTTTTTTCTTTTTTGGCCTGGGCTTAGACAGGGAATATTTTCTCATGAAAAGGAACATCCTGCAAGGGCTTCCCATACATATTTTCCTCCTGAGATGGATCTGGGCCACTTTCATATCTTCCCTTCAACATCCCCCTGCCAAAGTTTCTCTAACCCCAGACTTTCAGGGCTCATCTACACCAAGCAGAATATTCCACTATGAAAGTGGTATGAGAGCAGTATATAAAAGGCAGGAGCCACATTACTTCTTTATAGTAGTATTGAGGTGCCCAGGACACATACCATATACCACTTTTGTAGTATTATATCCTGCTTGGCGTAGATGTTTCATGGGGCCCAACAGTTGTCAGTGCACTTCAGTACCGCTATAAAACAGTACTGTAAATCCTGCAGTGCACTTCAATACCACTATAAAGCAGTAGTGTGGCTCTTGCCTTTTATATACTTCTTTCATACCACTTTCATAGCGGAATATCCTGCTTGGTGTAGATGAGCCCTCAGTCCCTTCAACTCTTATTCAGCTTCCTTAATCCTATTCTAATTTAGGATGAACCTTCACATACAGCAAGATGAGGTGGCAACAGGACAGCAGAATGTGCTGTACCACTACCATATAAAACCGCTGCTGGGAGAATACAAATTATATTTCCACACACACACACATATAAATAACTCTTTGCAAGTAGAAGACTAGCTTACCAGAGAGTAAGGCTGTAGCTTTGCTCTCTTCCTGCTGTGTTTATGCCTTACTTATAGGGATTTTAAAAGAACAAACATGGGAGCATTAAACATGTGATTTACACACCTCATCTTAAGTGGCACATTCCTTCTATGGTCTGAGGGCACATGATGCAGCCACATTGCTAAAGCTGAGCAGGTCTGGGTCTGGTGAGCACCTGGATAGGATACCAACTGGGAACCATCTATATGCTGCCTTGAGTTTCACAATGGAAGAAAGGCAGGATATAAATGTACTAAATAAGTAATTCTACTGCCCCATTCCTCTACATGTGTATATGGTGTATCGGATTTCCACGCAGTCTTACTTCAGAGGGAATCAGGCCACATCAAGCTACAGGAAATTACATCATAGCACAACTTGTCTATGAGATGTGTTTCATTCATTTCCTTAACCCCCCGGGGAACCCAGGTTGGGGAGAAAAGTAATTATTACGAGGAGAAATACTCTTCCCTGCTGAGAAATTTGTTGGGAGACAGCCATTCTCTCTATACACTAACTGATAGAACTGTTTTGAAGAAGACAACTACTCAGCTAAATGAAGTGCTGTGAAATAAAATTTCAAGAAAAACAGGAATCTCTAGAGAACGCTCTCTCTCCATGAGGTAAAGTTGTAACCACAGGGTCCTAGCTCTTAGTGAATGGAAACTTTAAAGTAACCACAGGTATTTCCAGTCCCCTTTTAAGATTCTGAGATGGCTGAGGGCAGGATTTTCTTTTCAGCCCCCTTCTCATTGCACCGTGTGCCATTTTTTCCCCTCAGCTGGAAGAAAAAACTAAATATGCATTTAAAAAAGCATATCAGAAACAGTATGTTAAGATTTTGTGGACTGTCTCTAAATTTGAAAGACAAAAATATTATACTGCATTCATTTGTAATGTATAACATTCCTTCAATCCTCCTACATATGGGATCCTCTTTTCATGATACCTCAACTAATACAAAGGTTAATAAAAATAAAGAAAATATTTCCACATAAAGATAAACTACATTTAGGTTACTGTAAAAGTTATGTCGTCATCTTTTTTTGTCTCCTTTTCTTGGCAGCAAATTCAAATATGACATAATCAGAAGTGATTTATCTTAGAATACTATATTCTATGGAGAGAACAGATAATGACGGCAGTCTTGACAGCAGCATCATTGGCTGTAATTTATTTTTAATAAATGATAATTTGGAGAATGCTCTCATATTCACAATTTGAAAGAGAGTTAGCTAGAGGCATACAGCTATGGAAAGCCTTTTACAACATTAAAGCAATGATTAAATCAATAACTCTACCATGTACTGTTGGGTTCACAATACACTCCAACACACTCAGTGTTTGAGTATGGGCTATTTATTGAACCATGGGTTAGCGTGTTGTCTGAACCCAGGACATTTTTTGCAGGTTGCTTATTAACCATGCAGTGTGTCTTGTTAGTTTGCTCAGGTTGGATAACAACAAGCCATGGATTCTCAAGGTTGGTTGTTTGAAAAAAATAAGCCACTCTACATAGTTAACAGGCTACCCTGCAGAAAATGTCCTGGGTTCAGACAACATGCTAACCACGGTTCAACAAACAACCCACACTCAACCACTACGTGTGGATTAGCATGTTCTGAAAACCCTGGGCTCATCTACACCAAGCAGGATATTCCACTATGAAAGTGGCATATAAAGGACAAGAGCCACACTACTGCCTTACAGCTGTATTAAAGTGCACTGAGAACTGTTGGAGCCCATGACACATCTACACCAAGCAGGATATAACCCTATGAAAGTGGTTTATGGTCTGTGTCAATGGGCCCCAACAGTTGTCAGTGCACTTTAATAGTGTGGCTCCTGCCTTTTATATACCGCTTTCATAGTGGAATATCCTGCTTGGTGTAGATGAGCCTCCAGCCTGTCTGACTACCCATCACTAATGCCTCCCTATCCCCATACACCCTTTTCTCACTAGAATAGTTATAAGCTTAGAAAAGCCATTATTAAAAAGCTAAAAACACTTTTTAGGGCAAGTAAAACCATATTTATTTATTACATTTATATACCACTCTCTGGGCAGTTTACATATAAAAGAGAGCAATCCTCCCAAGCCATAATAAATTGCTGCAAACAATTAAGAGGAGAAATATTTAGAAGGTTCTTGACCTACTGCAGCACTTGTAGATCAACCATTTTGCAAATCCCTGTTCCTTGCATAAATTAACAACACTCTGAAAAACACATCTCAATCTGAGCTGTCAACAAACCGAGCAGGAGAAGGCAGGGAGAAACACACCAAACCAACTCAAGAGGAAGAGGAGTGATGAAAGCTAGAGAGTTCTTTTCAAATTTCCTTTTTAGAAGTCTGGCAATTTCATGTCCCATTGCAGATCCCAAAGGACAGGCACTTCTTATATACCAAGCACTTTTCTTTATTATCTATTTAGCAGGAGGCCCCTTTATACAAGCAGACTTCTACTTGCAGAATGCTACTATCCTGTAAATACAGCAAACTATCTCAGAACCCTTAGCCTAGCAAAGATCTGGGCAAGACTGAGAGCTTTTATGCTGGCTGTCCTTGAGTCACCAAGTGCAGCTGGGTTTGCCTCATCAGTAGCCACAGCTGGGTCTTCCTCCTCACAGGGAGATTCTTGCTCCTGAGTAGACCCTTCCACATGAATATACCCTAATCAAAAGGTTCTTCTGGGAGCTGAGCAGCCATTTTGACAACAGCTCCAAGCATCCTAACTGGTCCATTACCACTAATGCTCTGGTGAGTCATGGGTGGATGAAGGTGAGTCTAGAATCAAAGCTGAGCAGGGTTTAAGGGGTTCTTGGGGATCTCAGGACCCCTCAGGATGCCTACCACAGGACCCCTCAGGATGCCCCAGGTCTAGTATAGGAGAGAGGTATACTGTGGGATCAAACTCCTCCTCCTCCAAAGATGTCTCCCTGGGCTTGGATCAGCCAGGAGCCTGACATCTGTATTCCACTTGAGGTGGTTTCCTTCTCAAGTCCAGTGGTTTCCATCTGAGCCATTGACATAGAGTGGCTCTACATGAGTGATTTATTGTATGCTCATGACTGGTCAGACACGGAAGTTAGCGGGTGTTTTACAAGATGACATCAACCTCTACAATGTCTCCTGAACTTCTCCCCTTTATCCCGCTTTCAAAAAGATCAGAGATAATGCAAAAAGGGACATGATTCTGATCTATTGGCTGTGTGAAATGCTGGCATAGCACTATAATGACAGCACCTTCTAGTAGCTGTAAATTGAAACACAGAGAAACATATAGAACCTGCCAAAGAAGGACTTTCCTCAATTCAAACTACATGTCCACTGTGTAAAGAAGCCCATCATAATCCCGCAAAGAAACCAAAAGCAGAAAGCCCTGGTAAGGATGCATGTTTTTTTGCTTTATGTACAGAAACTCAAAGACAGCTCTATAAAGGGGCACACTGAAATAAGTTACTCAGGAGGCAGATAAAAATGAAATTGGGTTAAGACCCCAAACTGGTTAGGGGCTAGCAATGTTTCAGGTAGCTGATCTTGTTGCAGTCTAACACATCTGGACAGCATGAGATTGGGGAAGGCTGTTCTCAGCTGTACTCTCAGATGTTCTATGCAATCCTCTAGCTATTTCTGAGAGTATGTGCTGCATAACTCTGAAATTGTTACTTGTTAGGTGGTGTCAGATTTATGGTGGAGCCTGACTACTCAGGAGGATGTCAGTTTACGTGGCAAAATATATTTCTGGCCACCAGACCATTGCCTGGAGAACAGAATGGATATTAGCTGCTCTTGGTTATACCATCCTATGAAATCCTTTCCGTTCAAAGATTTCCTTTACCTGAACAGAAATCATCTGAGTATCTGTCATAGAGTGCCTTGCAATTTCGTTCATCGCACTCACAGGTGTCTCCATGAATATCTCCCCAATCACCAGTTGGGTCAACATCATGACATGTGCACTCTCCACATATACAGGTGCCTAAAGATGGAAGAGTTGATGTATTATTAACAAGCACAACAATATTTATTTATTTATTTATTTATTACATTTATATACCCACAGCCGAAGCTCTCTGGGTGGTTTACAAAGGTTTAAAACAGTGAACATTAAAAACAAATATACAAAAATGTAAAACCATCAAAAACATAAAAACAACAATATCCATTTAACAACAATAGCTTAGAACGGGGACTATTAAGATGAATTTTGAGAATGGAATATTACTCTTTTGACTTTATATAAAGTTGCTGAATGCACAGATCCATTTTTTAAAGCCATCTTACAGCATCACTAACTCAATTTGAAAAGATTCATTCCTCAACATGTTGGCCAGCAGATGAGAACTGCGGCTGTAGCCATTTTCTTCCACATAGGCATAGGAAATGCAAATGATGCCTAGAACAATGCTCTAAAGCAGTCTTGCGAATGTGGGGCAAGGTGTGGCAATCAGAAATACAAATTGGAAAACATCTTGCGTAGGCACTGAAGTGCTTAGGTGTGAATGCAGGAATCTTTCCCGGGGCGGGGGGTGGAGCACCATAATTACCTGGAAATAAGTCTAACTGATTTCACAGCCTATCTGCCAAGAAATATATTTTTTTCACTTGAGTGTCTGTTCGTATGAAAATTGATAACCCTCCCTTACATATCACTCACGATGGCTAATTACAAATACAATGAACCATAAAATACGCTAAAATCACAAACACCCCAACAAAGAAAAACGTTGATTATACTAAGCAGAATCAACTGTGTCAGTCATGACATTTCATGGAAGCTGATAAATAGGATGAAGGATTTGTCTAGTATAAAAGGACTGTTGTGATCCAGATTAAACGTCTGATTGGTATCACTTGTTATCACATGAGCAAAAGATCTATTTTGACAGGTAATATTTATTTGTTCATTGTTTCCAGGACTATAAAAGCTTGTCTTTAAAAACAAAAGACTGCTAAACTAAAATGAAAGTTGCTTCTGTTATTTCTATATTTTAGCCAGGCTTTCAATTGCTCAATAATTAAGATGAGAGGATAATTAGATGCTCAAAATTTGGCAGAGCGTTGTCAGTAGAGATGTACTAAAGAGATGGATCTTTGAGATTTGCACTTTTGCTTTACTCTAATAGCTCTGGACCATAGCCAAAGGAATAACAGGTGGTATTTTAAATGTTTGCCTAGTGAAAGCAAGCATCACAGCTCAATAATACAAACCCATTTCTAAAATTTTGTCCCTCATAAATAGTACCAAACAGAAATTATTAGTATTGAATTGAAACTTTAGATTCTGGGGAGAGAATAGTGCATCCAAAGATTATTCAGACAACCTTTTTTTTCCACAGCAGGAATAGATTTTGGCTAGCCATCTCACAATGCAGAGTTGCCTGGAATGCCTTCTGAATGTTTGCCATTATGAAACAAGGAAACTCTAGTTTTGAACCTTGTTTATGATAGCAGCCAAACTCTCCCTCCCTTCCACGCTTGACAGCATTTACAGACAGCATTCTCTGTCAAAAGCAATGGCACTAAAGATGATAAATTATCAGTGGACTAATACATCAAAATATTGAAATCCCTGAACCTCTCAAATAAAATTTAATTAAATCATTTCAAAAAACAGTATGTTGAATCCAGACTTAGCAATGTTTAGGGGTGTGCACAGACCCCCCGATCCGCTTCTCTTCCAGTTCTGCAATTTGCGGATCGGGCCGCTTCGCTCCGCCCCGCTCCGCTCCGCCTATAGTCCACTCCGCTCCGCTGCGGAGCTCCGGATCCGGATCGGAGCTCCGCTTTTCCCCCCCATAGGCTTGCATTGAAATCCAAAAAAACCTACAACTTTTTTTCTGTTAAAGTTAGAAACCTCAAGTTTGGCACCATGACACCTCATGGATGTATACACACGCATGCCAAGCAAATCCAAGCATCCCCTGATTTTCGGGGAATTTTTGAAAATCGGACACCCCATTTTCAGACATGGGATTTACTCTGACATTTTGATAGATAAAAACTTGGAAGCAGGCAACCTCACAGCTGCCATCTAGATCCACATTTATGGCAAGTTTCAAGCAAATCCCATCATCCCCTGATTTTTGGCGGGGCTTTAACCTCTAATGCATCCCCATAACCCCAATTCACACCCCTTTCGATATCGCCGTCAATTTTCATGTTAGAAACCTCAAACTCGGAACCATGATAGCTTATCCATGTATACACATGCATGCAGAGCCTCAAGCCAATCCAAGCCTCCCCTGATTTTTGGGGAATTTTTGAAAATCAGACACCCCATTTTCAAACATGGGATTTGCTCTGACATTTTGACAGATAAAAAAATTTGAAGTGGGCACCCTCACAAATGCCATCTAGATCCACAATCATGGCAAGTTTCAAGCAAATCCCATCATCCCCTGATTTTTGGCGGGGCTTTAACCTTTTAACTCACCCCAAATCAAGTCCTATGCTAGAACTATGTCAATTTTCACCTTAGAAACCTCAAGTTCGGCACCATGACACCTCATGGATTTATACACATGTATGCCAAGACTCAAGCCAATCCAAGCCTCCCCTGATTTTTGGGGAATTTTTGAAAATCGGACACCCCAGTATCTCAGGGATTTAAAGCTGCAGACAGCTCAATGGGGTCATTTCAAAGGAAATCCCAACATGCCATGAATTGGGGAGTAGATAAACCTATATGAATCTTCTTCCACACTTGAAAAATTGATTTGGAACTTCAAAAAGTCTAAGTGAGCGCAGGAAGGACTTCTCCCCTGAGTCAAAGCAAGACACACACAAACCATCCCTGCGAGGCGGTCACAGAGGAGGAGGACAGGTGGGCAGATCTAGTATGGGGGAGTCAGTCCCGGGAGATGCCCCACCACAGCAGCACCCCAGGGGGAAGGCACGCAGGCAGGCAGGCAGCTGACATTTCTGGGGGCACAAGGAAGTGATGCAAGGATGGCTTTGCTCTGTGGTTTTCCCTTTCTTTGATTTAATATAAACTTTATTTTTAAATTTTGGAGTGTTTGTTTGTTTGGTTGGTTCCCCCCCCCCTTCCCCCTCTTAAAGCCTGACTGTGTTTCATCTTCCTTCTTTCTTCTATATAAAAAAAAAATACAAATAAATACTACAAAAAAAATATTCTCTATTTCTTCTCTCTCTCTCTCTCTCTCTCTCTCTCTGTGTGTGTGTGTGTGTGTGTGTTACTTGGACTGTGTGTGTGACTGTGTTATTGTGTGAGTGTGCTGTGTGCACTGCTTGTGAAGTGCAAAACAGCCAGTTTGGGCATTTCAAATTCAAATCCTGTTTGGGCAAAGCATACACACTTGTCCCATTTCCCTAAATACATATTATTAGTAGTATTAGTATTATATTATACATATTACTATTAGTATTAGTATTAGTATTATATTTTTATCATCATGAGAAGAGGGAGCAGGCGCACGTCTGTGGCTGGGCGTGCTGAAAGCAGTGGTGGTCAAGGGAAGGCTCAGGCTGGCACCAGTAAGCAGGCCGCCTCTCCTGCTGTGAAAATCAAATGGGCAAGTCCGTGGTGGGGCATCTGCCGGGACTGACTCCCCCATACTAGATCTATGGCATATCTCTCCCTGGCTCTCTGCCCGCCTGTCCTCCTCCTCTGTGACAGCCTCGCAGGGATGGTTTGCACTTTGCAATGTGTTACTGCTGGCTTAGAAAGAAACAAGCCATCCTTGCATCACTTCCTTGTCCCCCAGAAATGTCAGCTGCCTGCCTGCCTGCGTGCCTTCCCCCTGGGGTGCTGCTGTGGTGGGGCATCTGCCGGGACTGACTCCCCCTTACTAGATCTGCCCGCCTGTCCTCCTCCTCTGTGACCACCTCGCTGGGATGGTCTGCGTGTGTCTTGCTTTGACTCAGGGGATAAGTCCTTCCTGCGCTCACTTAGACTTTTTGAAGTTCCAAATCAACGTCAGCCCCGCCAAAAATCAGGGGATGATGGGATTTGCTTGAAACTTGTCATGATTGTGGATCTAGATGGTATCTGTGAGGGTGCCCACTTCAAAAAAAATTATCTGTCAAAATGTCAGAGCAAATCCCATGTTTGAAAATGGGGTGTCCGATTTTCAAAAATTCCCCAAAAATCAGGGGAGGGTTGGATTTGCTTGAGGCTTGGCATGCATGTGTATACATGGATAAGCTATCATGGTTCCAAGTTTGAGGCTTCTAACATGAAAATTGATGGAGATATCGAAAGGGGTGTGAATTGGGGTTACAGGTGATGCGTTAGAGGTTAAAGCCCCGCCAAAAATCAGGGGATGATGGGATTTGCTTGAAACAAGCAAACAAACACACACACAACCCAAGCTAAATCCTAATCTAATCTCCTCCAACTCCAAGCACAGCAGCAGCACCTATAAACTAACTCCTCTCTCCACGAACGCCAACCCACAAAGAGACTGAAGGAGAAAGCTCTCAGGGTGGCTCTGCCTTAGTCCCCCCTCCAACGCTGGGATTAGAGGATGCTTCATGAGGTGATCAATTCTCATCAGGATTGGGAGCTGAATGTGCCTGTCATCGCTAAAAAAAAACCAAAAAAACGCCGCTTTTACCCTTTCCCGGTTGTTTTACATATTTTTTTAAAAAAAATTCTAGCAAGCGACCCGCACCATGCAGAGAGCTGAGAGTAGGCTCAAAATGACCCCCAGCCACGACTCTCTAAGCACAAGACGTTTCAGAAAGATAGCTTTAAAAACAACACAGTTATCCCCTATTCTTTTCCGCAATGCAATCCTATGGGCGAAATGATCCAAAATGGCAGGCGGAGCGCTCCGCGATAAGAGAAGCGCTTCTCCTATGGCTGCTTCTCTTCGCCATGCTTCTAAGGGTCTGCGGTCCGCTTCTACTCCACCTCTGGGCAAGGCGGAGCAGGCCAATTCGCTTCTGATTCTCTGATTCTAATCGGAGTGGAGCACACCCCTAGTAATGTTTAGGGTAAACCCCATTGAAATCAATGGGACATGTTAGTCAGTTCGTTTACTCAACGTCTGAATAAATCTGAACAACCCTATATAAGCATACATTTACAAGCTGCATCAAATTACCATCTCAGCAACAAAACTTAAAAGAAGATTCAGCAATCAACAGATGCTTTCTTAAATAAAAAGATCTTCATTTGACAGCAGAATATCAGCAAGGAAATTGTCCGGACCTATGTGTCTCACTGCGAAGAGCATTCTAGGGTATGGATCTAACAAGAGGAGAAAAACTTGCTCCATGCAACAGTGGATCCAAGTCAAAGAGAAAGGGTCAAGCCAACTTCTAAGTAGCATATGACAAGTGCTGTTCCAATGCTACCTGAGCCTGTAGGAGTCAGTCATTATGGTGGACAATAAATTTGTGTGAATGTAGACACACACAGAGAGAGTGTGCTACATTCATGCCATAGATGCATCTTGCCTGTATTCACTGTATTTTATTGTTCTAATACATTGTAAACTTTACTGGAATCACTGATGGACAGTGTAAAAGTATTTAAATAAAAGAAATAAACTAGCATAGGGTCAGAGCTTCAACATATACAGTCTAATGATAGATGGATTGAATTTTCACCAAAACCTGTAATATTCAATACAACATTGCAAAAGCTTAACTTAAAAAAATAACTTAGTCCAGCTCCAAAGTAAATATGTAAATCAGTATGTGAAAGACGCACCTCTGTTGCTGCAAATTTTGCCATCTGGAGAGGTGCACTTCTTCTTGATCTCCCATGGGGTGATGTCACACTGGAGTTCACATTTATCGCCATGCCAACCAGCCTCACAATAACAGTTTCCACAGTAACACTTGCCATGGCCTTAACCCAAAACAAAATGTTGACAGGGAAGAATGATTTTCCTTATAAAAAATATATTGTTTCAGTTCATTTTTAAAGTAGAGTTTGAACACAGATGAATAAGACTAATAACCACCAGGGAAGGTTTTATAACAGGAGTCATTTTGACCTCAGTTCCACCATAATCTCTGCAGAAACCTCAGAAAAAGCCAACTAACCAAAGTCACATTGTTTTCTAGACAAAATACTCAACAAATTCAATAAAACCAGTCTCAATTAAATTCAATGTCAAATTATTCATCAGCAGTAAATTCAATTAAAATTGTCCGATTTTAATGATTTTCTTCCAGCATTCTGGATCATGTAGAGCATCCATGGATACAAGAGGGCTGTTCTTTTCAAACAGTCCCTCTCTACGAGTAGAACATGATGAATGTGGTGATGGAAAGCACGGGACTGCAGCACTTCTTCTCTCCATGTGTTTGCTCTATTCGGGTACCGAATGCCTGAATACAGCTATAGTTTAGGCTGCAATCCTATACGTACATATATGGAAGTTAGTCCCAGTTAACTCAAGGGGCCTTACTGATGAATAGGTTTAAACAGCACATAACTATGCGCCTACAAGTTCTGGGCATAGCTGCAGGGAACACCCAATTTTACCATTGGAAATTTGGTGACTGAGGGTGCACAACCCTACGCATGTTTAAACAGAAGAGGGGGAAAAAGTCCTACAAATTCCAGCATGCCCCAGCCAGTTTTTCCGTCTAAACATGCATAGGATTGTGCCTTAAATTACATTGTACAAATATAAACAAGTATAATTTTTTAGTTTAGTTATTCACTTTGTCCTGCCATACATAGAATTGTTGATTTGCACAGACTGGTACATGGTGGGCAATGTTAGGACAACATAAGGAAATTAAAGGTTGAAAAATCAGAAGGAACTGAAACACTCCAGGAGTAGAATTTGTCAAGAATCCGTAAGAGCAATTGATCCACAAGACTCTATTCCTTATTAGACTCAAAGATCCATTTTAACTTTCTTCGTCAAGCTATAAAACATGTGACAATGACCTGTAAAGGATTCATGTATACCCATGGTTTAAGACTGTGCGAAATCCCATTTATTGTAATGGGAGGAATTACTCTGACTAAAGCCGGAATGGCTGATCTGCTGCTTTCTGCTGGGTCTATTCCAGCCATAAATGTTTTCAAAATGGCCACAGGGAAGGGAATATACATGTGTATTATGGACTGTAACATACCAAAATCCTAATTTCCCCCATTGTAATCCCCAAATTGCTTCAGTGAAGGATATTTATGCTGCCTATAGGCCTAGAATAACACAACACCTTTAATCTCTGTCATTGCTAATCTTACTTCTTCTTGCTAATATAAGATAACTACCATGACAACAAGGCTACACCTTCCTAAAAAAATATTCATTTTTCACAATCACCAGTTCGATCACAATGTATATGGCAAAAATTCTGCAAAGAAATTTTTGCTCCTTCTTTTTCAGATACGAAATGTAGACCTGAGCTGCAGAGTTCATCATTTTAGCCCCAATCCACTTAAGGGTAGTTGTAATTGATAGCTTCAATGAGCTTCAGTCTTGGCTATTGGTAGTTGGATTTTTGCCATTGTGAAAAATCTTCCCAAATGTCAGGGAATAATTTGACTAGTGCTTTCTATTATTATTCATTCTTATAAATATACATACCTGTACACATCTCTCCTGTTTCTTCATCGATGCATTCTCTGTCATCACACTCACAATATTTACCATGGATCAATCCATTGCCTTCTAAATTGTCACATTTACATCTGCCACAATGACAATTCCCTGCAAAAATCAGAAACAAATATAATATGAAATTAGGATATATGGGTCAGAGTGTAGGAAGGGATGTCAAGGTCTATCCTAACCTCTTGCAACAGGGTGTGGTTGCATGGCATAATCTGTGCCTGCAAAATATTAACCAATTATTTATTTCATTTATATGATACAAGAAGAGTCCTTCTTGAACATAGCAAAGGCATATCTTGTCTGGCCCAACTGTTCCCACAGTGGGCACGTTCCATCTAATAGTGGATGTCATATATAGCCATTGGGAGTATTAGTAGCCATTCATATTCTACACCAAGCAAGTTATGACACTTTGAAAATGGTTTGAAAACTGTATATGGATTGTGTCCTGGGTCCCAACAGTGTCACTACTGTTATAAACCATTTTAAAGCAGTAGTGCAAATCCTGCCCATGTTAATTCAAAATTAATTTTTCATGATATGCATTTACGTTGGATTCTCAAAATATGTCAGTTCTTTGCCCTAAACCATCTAATCTAATCTCACCCAACAGATATCCTGAGAATCTGGTGTTTAAAACTAGTTATGTCCATCAAAATAAAAAATCTCACCTGCATTTGAACAGATGATATCTTGAGAATTCTTGCACATCTCATTACTTTTCTTCCGTGTCAGGTTGCAGGTCGTTGGGTACTGGCAAGCATCGCCGTACCAACCTTCCACACATTTGCACTTTCCACAGTCACACTTTCCATGGCCTAGATTAGTAGGTGAAGAATGTCAAGTCTTATACATGTTTGCAAATCCACTTTCCTCAACAAAACAACAGCAGCAGCAACAAAAGAGAGAGAAAAGCTTGCTCCTCACATCAAATCGCAATATCTCATTTTGAAGTCATCAATAGATCATCATTAATCAAGGAAAGTTTTTTAGAACCAATACTTGAAAAGGGTGTTTAGTTTATTATGCAAGCTTACATGGTTACCTGATCAAATGCTTTGAGTGAGCACAACCATGCATGCAACAGAGAGCAGAAAGCCAGACAGCTTCTCGATATATGTTTTAAACATATCTATATACTGTAAACCAGTGCCAGTGTGTTGTAGTGGTTAGAGTGTTGGATTGGGACTTGGGGCTGCTTCTGCTGCACCCATGTCCTGCTTGTGGGTTTCCCGTGGGAGGCTGGTCCACTACTGAATGAACAGAATAGAATGCTGGACAAGATAGACCTTTGGTCTGATACAGCATGGCTCTTCTTATGTTCTTACGTATTTCAAGGCTGCAGGCTTTGGAACTTCAGTACATTATTCTGGGTCTCCCTTCTGTCCAGCTATCTTAGGCAGCCCTAAATACACATTTGCAATATGTACTAGACATACATTCTAGGTGGACAGAAAGATCTACTGAAGATAGTGCAACTTACTCCCAAGTAAACAGGCCTATCCATAATGTCTGGGTGCTCTTTGAGTAACTGTTGTTCTCCCTGTAGTCACACTCATAACCACAACATAATAAGTAACATGTTATGAATTGGAGGGGTAGGGGGTTATTTAATAATATACCCTAGATTATTCAAATATTTCATTCAGGCTTCATATTTAAGAAATATTTAATTCTGCATGTTAAAAGTACTTCATTTCAAAACAAGCCTTTGGCAGTTTTAAAAGAATAATCCAATTGCCATTTGATACACCTCTCCTCTTCATATAGCAAAATAAATAACTTGCAACAAGCAGCGGATTAGACTAGATTGTCTCCAAGTTCCCTTCCAATTCAATGGTTCTAAAATTATGCAGAAAGGGGTGCACACAGAAGCTTTTTCATAACAGAACCAACTTGTGGTTTTCTTTTTCTGCTTCACTGCTGGTCAATGGCCTGGTCTTTACTGGTCCATGAAGATAAGCATTTGTTCTACTATTAAATAAATAAATAAATCCCCCACTTATCTCTTTGTAATGTTATAAAAAATATACTGCAATTTAGCTGTCTTCTATTCCAGTCTCCCTTGGTGAATCCATGGCTTGATCTCACTAGATAAAGAAAAGGAGCTCCAACAAAAGTGTGAAAGACATTTTTCTCCTTTCTCCTATACATCAGCTTAACAGCCTAGCCTTCATAATCTCCTTTAGCTGGTGGTCAGGCAGCCTTAATCCGTCACAGTCAATGGAGATAAGCATTAATCAAAATACATTATTACACAAACGCATACACACACACACACACACACACACACACACACACACACTATAAAATCCTGCTGCCAGCATAGCTGTCAACATAGAATGGTCCCTTGATTTCATTTAAAGCAATCATTGCAAAACAACTCGAGGCCAAAGTAGATGATACCTTGAATGCTTGTATGTCTTTAACAGGTACCAGCGGGGAGAGGCGACAGGATCAGGACTACATTACATGGGGAGGGATAAGCACTTTCCTGTCATACTGTACTCCTGGGGAAAATCCCCACCTCCAGCTGTGATTCATCCCAGGAAGGAAGCTTCTCTTAGTGTGAATTAGAGTTACTGGAACCTTTCATTCCGGGGGCAAGATTTTTTTTTACCAGAAACAGACTCTCAGCCTACTTATCTCACAGGGTTGTTGTGAGAAAAAATATATAGAGAAGGACCATGTAAACTGCCTGGAGTTTCTTGCAAGAGAAAAAAAAGTGATATAATAATACCATAATACCATAATAATTCATATTATGAATATCATATGGTTCCCTTTATTACCTCCCTCTGATGTAGCCAATAGCAGAACATGTAGGATTTTATAAACAAACAAAGTTTTATTCATTACAGTAATAAATCGTTGAATAACAAGCAAGCTCTGTCAATAAATGTTCTCTCATACACAGTACTCTAGATCACGTTCTCAAACAATCACTTCACAAATCACCACAGACCTCTCTTTCTCTCTCTCAATTCCCAATCCCGAACTCCTATCTGCATCCCTGTTTCTACCCTCTCTGTGACACACACAGCACAACACACAGGTTATATAGCATACACACTTCACTTTCTCCCCCTCTTCACTCACTCACCTAATCCACACGTATGCAAATCCACCATTCCTCCTGTCACTCATTTATCTCTCACCATAAAACACAGAGATATAACGGAACACGTAACCATAACCATAGACTCATTATATACAGATGTGTAACATCACACTAACTTTGAGGCTGCATAGATGCTCCGAAAGCCCCACAGTGGGTGCAAGGTGGGACTGTGTTGATCATACGATGCAGCAGATATCGCAGGGCTTTCCTGAAAAGCTGTGAATTTAAAAAGTCAAGGACATACCTTGGCTCTTTCACCAGAGCAAGGTGAATATAGCACATCTGTCATCTAACCTTGCTCCAGCCTCATGGCAGAGGCATTTCTGGGCGGATGACGACCCCTGATTGGTCACCATCCACCCAGGCAGAGGGCAGGGAGTGGGCCCAGCAGGCCAAATGGCTGCCAGAAACCCCGTGCTTTCTCTACATCAGGATTAGCTGCCACCACCCCACAGCAGAGAAAGTGCGGGGTTTCTTTAAACATAGCAGCAACCCAGCGCTATCTAGGCAGACCCCTTATAGTCTGCCACATTGATGTCATTAAGCCATGAGGGTAGATACTCTGCCTTTAAAGTACTTAGCGTTTGAAATGAGAAACTACTATAATCTGAGGCCGGATCTACACTACTGCTTTAAAGCGCGTTATAACAGTTTTTTAGCACTTTAAAGCAGTAGTGTAGATCTGGCCCCAATCCAAAGGAAGTCAGTTGCTCTTGAATCTCCCAGAAATTAAAATAATTTCAATTAATCGTGACAAACCTTTCCCCCTTGGGATTTAAGTGCAACCAACTTTCTCTGGATTAGCTCTATTGCTGCATCTCTGCCTTGTAGACCTTTAAAAGTCAAACCCCAGTTCTCTGAGCATGGGGTGTTTCTGAGGTTCCGTTCTTTCCCTGGTTTTGGTTTCCTTTGGAATAAATTACCCGGAGTCTTACTGGCATTTTATAATATTCATGTTGTTGTTGACAAATATACAAGTTCAGCATAGCAATACAGACTGGTGGCTCCAATGTCAATGGAGCAGTGAATCTGCTCTGGATTTCAGTCAGAACTCTAAAGGAGCTATTCAAGGTGAAAGCCATGCAATTGGATAGCTCCTTTAGAGTTCTGACTGGTTTTGACTGAAGTCCGGAGCAAATTTACCAGCCCACTGACATCAGAGCCACCGGCCTCCATTAGAGCACAAGTGAAGGGTTACACACCAAAATTCACATCAGGTGTCAAGGGGGGAGGGGCAGCCAGCACCTTCAGATTCTTGCAGAGAGCAGAGAGCAAGACAGCTCTCTCTCCCTTTCCCTTTTTCAGTTGGGTCTCACTCTGTCAGCAAATTCAAAACTACAGACACTTGATTCCTTGCCGGGGTGGGGGTGGGGGTGGGGGTGGAGGAAGGGAGTGAGGCATCCCATTCAGATATTTGCCAGCCACCAGCCTGCTGTTGAGTTCCCATGGCAACCTATCACCTAGAATTTACTTCACATTTTTTATTTATTTAAGGATTTTTATGCCGCCATTCAGCCAAAAAAGGCTCTCACGGCAGCTTACAAAAGTATTTCTTGACAGTCCCTGCCCACAGGCTTACAATCTAAAAGACATGACACAAAAGGAAAGGGGATTGGGAGGGAGGAGGAGGAGGGGTGAAAGGAAAGCAAATTCAGGCACTACAATCTTAGTTGCAAAGTTCAGCAGTGACAGTTGACAGCAGGAGGGAGGGGGCTCTCAGCTGGAGCTGGACCCAGGCACGATGGAGAGGTGCCTGGCTACTGCTTTCTCCCTCACTGGTGGCCTCTGCAGTGATGGTTGGTAGCAATAGAATGTGCTCACCCAGATGATGGGCCTGGGAGCAAACCTTCTTCTCAGCTTTCAGGCCCACTTTCTCTCTTGGAATCAAGAACTACCAAGTGGGAAGAGACCCCTGAGGAAGGGTGGCCAGCCACACATTGCCAAAAGAGAGTAAATGCTCCATTTAAAAAAAAAAAAAAGAGGACAAACGAGGACATATATTTGCATAAATTTTGCATATGCTAATTTATAAGGACATAAATACCATTATTGATAAGAAATAATTTGCATAATATAAAGAGAAATACAATACTTCTCACAGAAGTAGGGGGAATTGTGACACAATGACTTGTGTGCTCCTCAGTCTACTATCCAGATGGGCAGCTTTACACTGGATTTGGAGTGGACAATCATTCAAATAGAGTAAATATATACCTCTATAAAGTAGAACGCATGGCCAGCCTAAGCCTGAGAAGGAATTAGTCCAAACTATACCATTCATACAGTGCTGCCAATGTTTGTTTGTTTTCTAGTTGTTCTTCAGGAGAACTAAAGCACCCCGACACAAACATTAAAGCAGTAGAAGCTATTCCAAACATTTATCTCCACGGCAGGAAAAGCTGCATCTACTAAACTTCAATGTGCCAGTTATTTTAAAGCACAGAAAACAAACAGGAAATGAGATGGCTGCATAACTATCCCCTAACATGTAGATAACACACCTATTTTTTTTTTCATTTTTACAGTTCATCACATTACAGCTGCAAACAACTACAGCAAAGAGAGCTACTCTGCAATAACAAATACATGGAATGAGAGCCAGATTTTATAAATTATACATATATTTAAACCAATTGAATGTTCAGCCAGCAGGTGAAAGGACTTTAAAAATGGGATTCCTTTCTGCACTTTCCAGGAATAAAAATAAATAAATCTGCAGCTGGTATGGTAATTAAATTGGGCTCATTAGATTCTCCCCTCTTTTTTATGAACTACAGAATGTTTCAAAAACAGCTTATCAGAATCTGAAAAGTGCTTCATGGAATAGCTTAAGAAATCACTTGTGATTGATTCTCTCCTGAATAACAGAAGATTTAGAAGCGAGGAAAGAAAATGAGAGAATGGGAGAGTTCTATAATTACTGTCCAGCTTGAGAGAGGGAATAAAGGATGGGCACCTATCTCGATGAGTTTCAAAATAATCCTCTGATCCAGATTCGGCCAGCACAAAAGATGGGTGTTTGTGTATCTGCATGCGAACCCACCCACACCCACGTACTAATTTCAGGATCATCACAGGGATTAGAAAATAGACCTCACAATATCTGAAAGTTCTCATTCCACTATACCTGAAGGGCAGGCACTTATGAATCACCGAAGTAGAGAACAAAAGTGGACACAGACATGCATAACATGCACATATGCAAATTTATATGTATAAATGCAAATTTAGAGATAATTAAAATTGGGGGGACAACATACATTTCAGTATAGTGGGGAAAACTGTGACCAGGGCTGGATCTACACTACTGCTTTAAAGCGCTTTATAACAGTTTTGACAACTGTATATGGAGTGTGTTCTGGGCCCCAACAGTTGTCAAAACTGTTATAAAGCGCTTTAAAGCAGTAGTGTAAATCCGGCACTTGTGAGCCTTTTCTTCAGGTGCCAACTGTTGATGGGCCCCTGCTCTCCCTTCTTATGGGACTTTATCTTTAAACTGGACTGGAATTGGGAAGCCTTTCCAATAGGAAACTGTTCTCTGTAAATTGGGGCACTGGCCACTCTATGCAACTACCAAAAATTAGGACAAATCTATCAAGATTCCGGGTGCTGGGAGGATCCTGATGAAGGCAAAGTAAGATATAAAAAAGAAAACTGCTTTTCTCTCATACCAGACCTGGCACTATTTGGAACAGCCAATGGATTTTGAGATAAAACGGGGCCAGGAAAGAGAAGGGGAAGGGGAAGGAAAGAGAGGAAGCCAAGCTCTATTATTTTTATTATTTCTTCTTTGGTCAGAGATTTGGAAGCTCAGATCAATGCAATGTCTTGTCATATGGAATCTCAATGAATCACTGGTCTTCTCAATGTCCCCATCTATTTCAACAGAAGAGTGTAATAATTAACTTTGGAGTACTACATAATGTGTATGTGTAACAACTTTTGGAGTGCAGACTGTGTCAATTTCTGATAGAGATGCCACCCCTTTAAGAGCCTCAAGTGCCTGTACCCTACACGTCACATTCCCTTCTTCTCAAGTCATTAAAAACATGGCAACGCTAAAAGAGTAGAGACAAGCATCACTAGAATTCCTGATTTTAAATTAAAAGTTGACATTGTCCATGTTTCTCTATGGATGCCAATTTAATTTGTTCTACCACAGGCGTTTTTTATGGTTCAAGTACTATATAGGAATAGAGTAGCAACCATTTCAATTTCATACCAGAAGTTCTCATGAGGAGTACATTATTATTATTATTATTATTATTATTATTATTATTATTATTTATATAGCACCATCAATGTACATGGTGCTGTACAGAGTAAAACAGTAAATAGCAAGACCCTGCCGCATAGGCTTACAATCTAATAAAATCATAGTAAAACAATAAGGAGGGGAAGAGAATGCAAACAGGCACAGGGTAGGGTAAACAGGCACTGGGTAGGGTAAAACTAACAGTATAAAGTCAGAACAAAATCAAGTTTTAAAAGCTTTAGGAAAAAGAAAAGTTTTTAGCTGAGCTTTAAAAGCTGCGGTTGAACTTGTAGTTCTCAAATGTTCTGGAAGAGCGTTCCAGGCATGAGGGGCAGCAGAAGAAAATGGACGAAGCCGAGCAAGGGAAGTAGAGGCCCTTGGGCAGGCGAGAAACATGGCATCAGAGGAGCGAAGAGCACGAGCAGGGCAATAGTGTGAGATGAGAGAGGAGAGATAGGAAGGAGCTAGACCGTGAAAAGCTTTGTAGGTCAACAGGAGAAGTTTATATTGGATTCTGAAGTGAATTGGAAGCCAATGAAGAGATCTCAGAAGTGGAGTGACATGGTCAGAGCGGCGAGCCAAGAAGATGATCTTAGCAGCAGGGGGACTTGTGGGTACAGTGGGACTTACCTTCCTGGATTAATAGTCGATAGCCTAAAACTTCCTAGAATTCTTAAAACTCTCTCACCACTTTTGCATGACAATGTTATTTAACAAATCTCTAGAGCAGTGCTAGCAGCAACAGCCAATGTGTTCATTCCAAAGGTGGAAATAAATGGGTACTAGTCATGATGGCTATGTGCTACCTCCAGTATCAGAGGCAGTAATCCTGTATACATCAGTTGCTGGGGAACATGGGCAGGGGGGTGCTGTTGCACTCATGTCCTGCTTGTGGGTCCCTGGTCGACAGCTGGTTTGACCACTGTGGAAAAAGAGTGCTGGACTAGATGGACCCTTGGAGCTTTATCACACCAGGGTTATACTGTGCCATCACTGCGAATTGCGTGGAAAGGACTTCAAAGTTTTCCAGTTTATAATCTGCTTTTATTGTGAAGTACTCTGAAGTTTTCCAGTTTATAATCTGCTTTGACTGTGGAGTACTCCCATGCATCCTGCTTTGATTGTGCTATCAAGCCAAAAGACCCACCCTATTTTGCTACTAGTTTTGGAGCGAATCATTCATTGTTTTCCGAGTGGCCACTGGGGGCGCAGGAGCAGGTTTTGATATGGTTAAAGAAAAATTAAACAAATGCTTACATCTGCATAAGTTTTAAAGATAAAGACATCAAAATTGACACAGTAATAGATATTAAGGAGAGCTTTAAGCATACCAAATTTGAATCATATTGGGTCATCTGTTGATTTTTTTAATGATTTTTTACATTTCCCCCCATAAACCCATTTCTTGGTATGCAAAGGATTTTAGGAGCGCTGCCGATTTAGCTAGCAACAACAACAACAACAGCAACAGCTTAGCACTGTACGGGATAATTAGAGGGAAACAGGTACGTGGGATGAAGCTATTGGTCTGATCCAGCATAGCTCTTCTTATGTTCCTAGGTTCTTATGCCTTATAAATAGAAGTTCTTAAGTTCAATCCCTATCATCATATGGTTTTTGTGTTTTACTAACAGATATCAGGTCTGTGAAGGTTTTATCTTGAGATATTAAAGAGACACGCAGCCAATTTGAGTAGACAATATTGGGCGAACTATATGGACAAATGGTTCAGAAAGGCAGATTCATATGTTTATATTATTCCCTTGCTGCTGGGAGCATTGGACTAAATGACCTGTTGGTCCCATCCCGTCCAACCCCCTGGTATTGTTTTTATAAACTGGAAGACACAGAAGAATCTTTTGATTAACATTGGCAACAAATTCCTATACCTATATCTGATCCAAATATCTTTGTTTTTGGTGAAGCTTACTTTCAAGCACATGGTGATAAACAAAATTAACTACATTCATTTGAAATGTTGATGTGAAGGGTGGTTTTCAAATTTCCGTTCTTAAAAATAATGGAAAAGGCAGCCTTGTTGTAATATAGTAAACAAAATGAACACTTCATTTCTCATAATGAAGAAAGAAGAGTTGTAGATTTAAAAAAGAAAAAAATGTTGCCCTCTGGAGGATAATGCTGACATTAAAAAAGGAATGAAAGGGGAAATTATCATCATAGGCTCACAACAATCATAATTTGCTCAGATTATATTTAATATAATTCAGTGTGAACAAAGGGCAAATCTTATGTATGCCAGACAAATTTATGTTTTCATGTCTGAAAAGGTTTACAGCATTCTTTGTTCCTTTTTTGTATTATATCCTCAGATTTTATATTCCCGTCCTTAGTGTAGAATGATTTTCCTCTTTCTTTCTTTCATCTTTTCTTTTTTTAAAAAATCTCTTATTGAATAGGTGTATCGTCTCTGGTTCATTCTGTTATGTTGAATTTACTCGATTGTGTTCTTTACATGTAAACATTTGATAACTAAAATCTAGAAATAAAAAGTTTTTAGAATAGCCAGTGACTAAGAAAACAAATAATCATTTTAGATGCATGATTCATGCACAATTCTATATATAAAATAGAGATTTGTATTAGTTAAATTCCTTTTTCTTTTTTAATGAAATATTTTAAACTCATATCTCTTTCCACCTTCAATTAGTCATGGAATCAAAGGAGGAAACGCCAAGCCCAGCAAAATCTAGGCAAATCCCCATATCCTTAAGGACATGTCCAGATGGTATATTTCTAGATGAAGTGCTCTAAAATATTTTGTTCCCTTCTTGACCTGTTAATGTGAATGTTTTATCGCACACTTATGACTGCCCACTCATGGTTTTTCACAGGTCCTTTTGATGACACCGTCTGCCCCCCGCACATCTCCTGCCCCTTCTGCTCATTTTCCCATCGCCAAAAAAGATCTAGAAAATCCAACAGGGCTTTCTCCGCTGTGGCACCCCGGTTGTGGAACGAGCTCCCCAGAGAGGTCCGCCTGGCGCCTACACTGTACTGCTTTCATCGCCAGCTGAAGACCTTTTTATTCACTCAGTATTTTAACACTTAATTTTAACTTAAATTTAAATTTTACTGTTTTAACTCTGTATTTTAATCTTATATCAACTTTGCTGTGTGGTTTTATCCTGGTTGCGCTTTTTATACTGTATTTCATAATTGTGTTTTAACCTGTTGGGTGTTTTATTGTGGTTTTAATTTTTGTGAACCGCCCAGAGAGCTTTGGCTATTGGGCAGTATAAAAATGTAATAAATAAATAAATAAATAAATAAATAAATCTTTTCAGCTGTGGTAAAATATGCCATTTCCTGCTGTGTGCAGGAGAAGCAGTGGGATAAAAATGTCCACTGAATGGGCCACGTGGTAATTGTTTATTTCCTCTTTCTTCCCTGTGTAAAGAAAGAGGAAGTATTGTGGAACAGAAGTGGGGAGAAGCGACAGAAGGAAAGTGCAATTCCCCCCATCTGATGATGCTCAATAACTCCTCTCCATCTGAAGGCTGAAGCTGGGTCAGAAGCAGAAAAACGGTGGCTGCATTTGGAGAGTTATCTGGCTGGCATTCACAACTGCCATTTAAAAATTGGGTGGGTGGTGCAACCACTACCTTAAACAAGCGTGATTAGGTTAGCATTGCTTAAATTGCTCATGGTGACATGACGTCTTTGTGGAGTCATCAACTGAACAGCACTTTGGCTGATCTCAGCAGCTGCTGAAGTGTTGGCCTCCACTACCATGTGATAGCCATACATTTTTCTTAATACGCTAAAGGGGGAAAAAAGATGTATTCCGGAGGTGCTTTAGAGCCCACTAAGAGGAACAGGAAAAGGTGTAGGGTTAATGAGTGTGGTAAGGTTAGGTCTGAAATTCACAGTAAAACTACAAAGCTGGAGTGCAGAATATTGGGAGGTTTCACATTATTGAGGGATCTGCTGTTTTTATGACATTCTGTGAAGCGCCCTGAATATCTGTGGTGCTATACAAATGGCAAACAACAATAATTATAAATATCTATCTTTATCAGGGTTTGAAATTTCCATAAAGAGTAGAGCATATGTCAGGGTTCCTTCTATGACCTGGACTTCCTGAACAACTCTTTAAGGATCTCGGCCTCCTTAAGCGTCCCACCTTCTTTCTTTGTACCTTCCCCTTCCCAGTAACGTGGGGTTTAGGCTGTAGACATGGGGTGAGTAACACTCCAGAAACCTATGGCTTAACACAACAGTTTACAAGAAAGATAAAACAAGCAAATTACAATTAAAAATATTTGGTCAATAGAGCTAAGTGACACAAATGCATTAAAAGAAAATAAAAGATGCAAAAACACGAGTTCTTTACCCTAAGTTTCATCTTTCTGCTCCTTCCATGAGTCTTTCTCTGGCCCTGGTCTGTCTCCTGGCTGGCTCTCTCAGTGTTTTATACCCTCTTTCCCAAAAACAGAAAGTAAAGTTCCCAATTTGAGATGAAACTTAACCGGAAAAATGAAACTTAACCAGAGAATAAAACTTAACTGGAGAAATTAAACTACTCCTCTCAGGGATACCACCACCCAACAGAAAAATTCCAGGCCTCTAAGCTTGACTCTACTACCTTGCCTCTGTAGACCTCAAACCTTCGCGGCATAATTGACTCTTTAATTAAATTGCAATATGAGCATGCAATATGCGGAGTAGGATGCAGCCCATTTGCTGGCACTGGCAATCCACCAATGCAACAGCAGTCTAAAAAAGATAGGTTGCCAGTTTTCCAGGAATTCCTGAAGGGTAATGGAATCTCATTGTAAACACCACTGCCCTTTCTACTCATCCACCTATTTCTTGGCTGAACAATCCATTCAAAGTCCCAAGAAAGAGGATTACAAGCTATAAGGCTTAAATGGGCACTATGAAATAGAAAATAAACAATTTCCTCCAATTTCTGATTTAGATACGCCCTCAAGCAGCAGCTGTTTTAAATTTAGAGGTTTAATCTACATTTCTGAAAGTTCATTTTCAATAGGATAGAAGTAAATCTGTGTATAAAACAACCTGGGATTAGGGCAACTTTATGTTACCAGAAGCTGAATTTGGACAAATTGATATGCAACTAGAGATGGACAAACATACCCCAGGTGAATTTGTTATTTCCTCAGGAAATATTAAATCCTCTCATGTTAGCCTGGAGGAGAATTCTCCTTTAATACAAACTCACATTCTGTGTATATGTTGTTTTGTGTGTATGCATCATCTAAGTACATCTTCGGAACTGTAGTTTGGAAACACATAGTGCATCATGTGCACATTGCACTCAACATCTAAGGTCCTCCTCCGAGTGCCTACTCCAAGGGAAGCTCAGAGGATGGCAACAAGGGAGAGGGCCTTCTCAGTGGTGGCCCCCCAATTATGGAATGATCTCCCCGATGAGGTTTGCCTGGCACCAACATTGTTATCTTTTCAGCACCAGGTCAAGACTTTTCTCTTCGCCCAGGCATTTAACAACATTTACCATTATATGCTGAGTTTTTAACTGACCCGAGAATAGTGTTTTAAATAATAATAATAATAATAATAATAATAATAATAATAATAATAATAATTTTATTTATTATATGGATATTGTTTTTAAACTTTTGGTGGTTTTCAATTTTGTATATCTGTTTTTAAGAGCTCCAGCTATGGGGTGGTATATAAATGTAATAAATAAATCAATCACTATGTCATACGTCACCATGTTTTGTACCCCTTCCTGATTGACAGAATGCTTGAATTAGAAACCAAGCCACATGAGAGAGCAAAACAAGAGAAAGGGTGCAGCCAAATAATGTATTCACTTACTTGGCTGTTTCTTTGTACATGATTGGTTGTGGTGAGAGTGACATCATCACATTTTACCTTCAGCAAGAAAAAGATTAATCCAACCAACACAATGCATCTGCAGAAATGGTGTTGTTTAGATGCAGATTGTGCATCCTCCAAAGGTTGTGATCAATTCCAAGCTTAATAAGAAATTAGTAAAACACTGATCCAGGCTCCTTACAAAGGTGAACATTATAGATGTGTTTCTTCCAGCAAGCTGACTAATTACAAAATTTGGCACGATCTCTCTCTCTCTCTCTCTCTCTATAGCCCATTCTAAGATCTTCTTAGACCCACTGTAACAAATAGCCACTACTTGAAAAATTAATAATTCCAGTAGAGCTGGAAGGGGGCAATTGGGCAAAAACAAACAAACACACCCTGTTGTTGACCCCCTCCAATGTGGGTGAGCCTGGAAAGCTCTCCCCAATGAAGACCAACTAGCGCAAATATTATTATCTTTTCAGCTCCAAGTGTAGACTTTAGTCTATTCCCAGGAATTTGATGTCACAGAGGCCACCAGTGAGGGAGGAAGCAGCAGCCAGACACCTCTCCACCGTGCCTGGGTCCAGCTCCAGCTGAGAGCCCCCTCCCTCCTGCTACCAACTGTCTCTGCAGAGGCCACCAGTGAGGGAGGAAGCAGCAGCCAGGCACCTCTCCATCGGGCCTGGGTCCAGCTCCAGCTGAGAGCCCCCTCCCTCCTGCTACCAACTGTCTCTGCAGAGGCCACCAGTGAGGGAGGAAGCAGCAGCCAGGCACCTCTCCATCGGGCCTGGGTCCAGCTCCAGCTGAGAGCACCCCTCCCTCCTGCTGTCACCTGTAACTGCTGAACTTTCCAACTAAGATTGTAGTGCCTGAATTTGTTTTCCTTTCCCCCCTCCTCCTCCTCCCTCCCAATCCCCTTTCCTTTTGTGTCATGTCTTTTAGATTGTAAGCCTGTGGGCAGGGACTGTCAAGAAATACTTTTGTAAGCCGCCATGAGAGCCTTTTTTGGCTGAATGGCGGCATAAAAATCCTTAAATAAATAAATAAAATCAAAAATAAATAAATGTCATATGGTGGGCTCTTTAATGCATCAAGTAAGTTTTTTATGGTTGTCATTGATGTTTTATTTGCTTTATTAGGGGGGATATTTTAAGAGATAATTGTTATAGGTGTTTAAACTTGTATATGTTTAATTTTGTTGTAAGCTGCCTTGAGTCATTTTTGAGAAAACCACCTAAGAAATCTGAAGATGATGATGATGATGATGATGATGATGATGATGATGATGGAGCAACTGCTGCATTTTGATCAGCATCTGGAGTGGCAGAGAGCTACCATTTTAATTTAATTTAATTTCCTATAATACCTCCAATGTAGCATCACCCTAGGTTATTATGTGTCCTCCACAGGCAGCTACTCAACTAAAAACCAACAATTCAGAAACCTCTATCCATTCTCTATTATATAGTAATAGTTAAAACAAAGACATCACCACACAACCCTCTTCAATTCATTCTTGATCCAAGCTGTAGACGTGGATTCATATTGCAAAACTAAGATTCAGCACTTGGAATAGCCAAAGTCTTTGGAGTCTAAATTCAGGAATTTAATTTGTAACTTCAGTGAAGTGAAGTTCATTGAAGTTTGCTCCTTTGATCTGTGAGATTCCACTCATTTTCAAGGAAGAGTAAATAAGTAAATGGATAACAAAATGGCTAACCACTGCTAGAGCTATAATCAGGATTCAGTGATAAATGTGCATATATTTTTGGTATTGTTGCCATAAATAAAATAGGTCAGGTTCGGAACAAGCAGCTCTGGGTGGGGGATGGGGAGTCAGCATTCTGAAGATGGATAACAACTTTTAGAACTTTTGTAATGCTCCTATTTCTCCATTAGAGGTTTTAAAAGCAAGCTAGTGCTCCTTACACCAAGAACCTTTGGCTTTCTGCTAATACCCTTCTCAATTTGCTTTCATAGGAAAGCGGCATAAGTGCAAAATGATTTAACTATTTACTCTTCAATTACCAGAAACTGAGCATTTTTAAATAATGAGTCACAACTAGTATAAGACCTTGTCATTTTGAAGCAGGAATGATTAATGACAATATGATCATTCACATCCATAGGTCACTTCTGATGTAGCCCTTTGTAATTTAATTCCAGTGGAAAGTTGAGCCTGTCTTAAACACTATATATATATATATATATCTTTGTACCTGTTTGATTAAAAAAAAGTGGTTGTGCAAAAACAGGGATGAACTGACCATGAATTAACCGCTGGGTTGTTTAGCCTTTAACAACCTGCATAGCAACCCTTCATTTTTCTAACTGGATGGTTGTCGTTACATGCAAACCATCTCCTTATATTTAAAGAATCTGATCAAGTGATTGCTGTTGTCTTCCCTAAAATTACACCCCCAGGATTACATCAGCAGACTAAATTACTCCTTCCTTGTTAGGTTCTTCCTACATCTAGTGAACTGTTTCTAGCCCCTGTTTAGAGGTTGACTTGATGCTCCTCAGAAGTAAAGAAGTTTAAACACCTAGGGTTTACCAGACATCCTTCTTCCTTTGCATTCTTGTCCATGACTGGAGAAAATAGTATTTTCCTGAGTGATTGAGATATAATGAATTCAGATTACAGGCTAAAATAATTGGAGCACAGCACCTTACATAGAGCTGATTAAATCTGAGGGAAACAACTTTGAAAAACCTGAATCTGAGAAATTAACCAGCCTAGCTTTTCGAGAACAGGATTAAAACGTTAAAAAAAGTATCACATCCCAATGCCATGAAGCAATAGGACACCCTGACATGCTTGCAGTTTGCCCGCCTCTTCTGCTCTTAGCCCACAACCCATAATTGGCTCCTTTGTACATTGTGGAGCATGATGTTTGAACCCAGACCACTGGGGGGAGATCTACACTATTGCTTTTAAAGCGCTTTAAAGCACTTTGAAAACGTTTTGAAAACTGTATATGCAGTGTGTCCTGGGCCCCAACAGTTGTCAAAACTGTTATAAAGCGCTTTAAAGCAGTAGTGTAGATCCCCCCTGGGTTGTTTAAAAGCCTCACATGCTGAAGATAGGGTTTCCCCCTGTTGTATGTTACAATACATAGAAGAGTTTTAGCAAAGATGTATAAAGGCTGAAATAAATCTTCTAGAGAGCAATCCTATGCTCCCTGCAAGGCTAACCAAGGGACTGTTAGAAAACCTGGGCCAGGCAAACCTGAGACCCAGTCTTCTCACGGAACAAAAGAAATGGAATACTTATTTTTGGGGGTCTGTTGCCAAACATGGATGCTATCGGTGGCTACAGGTAGCATTTAAAGGAGGGAGCAGAGAACCCATCTACTATTTAAAATCTACCTTCCTTATTCTTTCTGAGTGTTTTTATTGTTGCTGCTATTGTTGTTGTGATGAGAATTTTTTTTAATCAAGTCTAGGAAAGAGGATCATCTTCAATAGATCGCCAGTAATGGCATTCCACTTATTGTTTTCAATTATATCCAGGGCTTTTGTTTATTTAATAATGTGCATGTGAGGGGGAGTTGACTTTTCATCAGGACCACAGTTCTCAGGTCTGCCCACCCCAGTTTTTCCTCCAGTTAGGTGACAGATACAATGGAGGCCAGGGCTGCTACACCATTAATAATAATGTCAAGATGGTTCAACATGTGAAGCTGGGCTGAGAAAAGACAGACCATTTGAAAGCATTCAAGATCTAGGAGCACTAGCTCCCTTTGTTTTGGACACATGTATACAAGTTTAAGGGTGCAATCCAACAGGACAGATGCCTGCTAGATAAAGGGGCATCTGTCTCAAGGGGCAATTAAGGGGCAATTAAAGGGAAATTAATCAGTAATGGTATGATGTCATGAACAGGAAGCAAGTGGAGGCAGAAGCTGGAAGAAGGAAACTTTTAGTGGGGACACAATAGCCCTGAAAAATATCTGTAGTGTATTACTGATCCGCAGTGGATGAGCTGGAGCTGCAATTCAGTTCAAGTGGAAAAAATGAGCAGATATCACAGGAGGAGGAGGAGAAGCTAACACACAGGAGTAGGGAAAAACTACCTGGAATGTAGGCACTAATGTCATCTAGATTTGCTATAAAAGTGAGAGAATGTAGGATGGGAATTCCAGACTAAACAGGTCATGTGGAAGTAACCAAGGAGAGATCATGGGTTAAGAGGTAGCCAAGAACAGAAAAAGGAAACTTTTTCTCAAACAGGATTCCCCTAACTCTGATCAGAGTAGCACAGCCCTGCACAACTTCTCTTGCCATCAAACCAAATGCAATATTGTGCATTATGACCTCCCAGATACTTGTGATGGAGTGGGGGGTGCAGGGGGAGAGAGAAACCTGATTTTGTACTTCCAGGAAGGCAAGGAAATAGGTTGTTGAGCCCCTGAGATGCATCCTGCTTGGTGAGTCAGAAGATCTAAAGGTCTGTCATAGAGGGAACTCAATTCTTGTCCCATGTTCCAGGAAGACAGAGAGAACTCTGAAGAATTACCCATTCCCACATTATAAACAAGCATTTATTTATTTATTTATTTATTTCGATACCATCCAATAGCTGAAGCTCTCTGGGCTGTTCACAAAAATTAAAACCGCAAGATTTATCACCAGCTGGGCACCAGTTGGGAATTTCAGACTAAACAAAGCTTCTATATGGAAAAAAAAGCATCAACAGAGTTCTGATCCTTCTCTCCGTTGTCAGCGTGCCCACACGGGTATGTGCTTCAGGGAATGGAAGACCTGTGCCATGTGCCCACCCAGGCTTCCCGCTTCGCTTGATCAAAGTGCAGCAGGAGTGGAGGAGGGCTGGATAAATAAATGGTGGTCTTCCTATTCCTCAGATTGCCCTGGTGTGATGCCAGTATGTGTGTCTGTATGTGTACCTCTGTTGATCCTATGGATCTACCCTCATGCACAAACACTGTGACTGTGGCAAGGAAGGATAGTATGCATTGTGTCAACTTAGAATCATAGAATAGTAGAGTTGAAAGGGGCCTACAAGGCCATTGAGTCCAACCCCTGCTCAATGCAGGAATCCACCTTAAAGCATACCTGACAGATGGTTGTCCAGCTGCCTCTTGAATGCCTCTAGTGTGGGAGAGCCCACAACCACCCTAGGTAACTGGTTCCATTGTCGTACTGCTCTAACAGTCAGGAAGTTTTTCCTGTGTCCAGCTGGAATCTGGCTTCCTTTAACTTGAGCCCTTTATTTATTTATTTATTTATTTATTTATTTATTACATTTTTATACCGCCCAATAGCCGAAGCTCTCTGGGCGGTTCACAAAAATTATTCCGTGTCCTGCACTCTAGGATGATCGAGAAGAGATCCTGGCCCTCCTCTGGGTGACAACCTTTCAAGTATTTGAAGAGTGCTATCATGTCTCCCCTCAATCTCCTCTTGTCCAGGCTAAACATGCCCAGTTGTTTCAGTCTCTCTTCATAGGGCTTTGTTTCCAGACCCCTGATTATCCTGGTTGCCCTTCTCTGAACACACTCCAGTTTGTCTGCAACCTTCTTGAAGTGTGGAACCCAGATGAGGCCTAACCAGGGCTGAATAGAGAGGAACCAGTACTTGTGCCGTGCTGCAAGGCTGCAAATACAAAAACACCCCATCTGCTAAAGCCTGGACTGGTGTGAGCATGTTCCCACATAATGTTACTGACCATATGACGGAATGTGCAATTGTGTGTACATAGCAGGAAGAGTAAGAGTTCTTTGCTGGTGATGCTAAGAGCCTTTATGCTGTCAGGCTGCACACAGTGTTCATCTGGAAAAGGAATCGGTTTGGGGAAAAAAGAACACAGAAATGAATTTAGAACAAGCCATAGAGGAAGACAGACAGCCTGGGGGTGGGGGAAATTGTCGCCATGGCAGAGCCAGTGCTGATATTGCAGTCACAAAATAAACACTGCCAGCTTAAAGCGAAGCAAGGAGGGAAAGCACTCAGTGTAAACATGGCGAAAGCAGCTAGTAGGTGGGGGCAGGCCATACACTGAGGTATTGTGCAGACTGCCATGCAATACAACAAAGATCAGTCAGCACATGGATTATATGCTTTTGAAATATCAGAAGTTACATTGCATTACAAATTGAAGTTAAATCTATTTTTATTTCTCCAGAGTCGGGGGGCGGGGAGATAACAACAAGGCAAATGAGGACAGCAAAATGGATGAAAAGAACAGACTGTTTTCTTTCTCCCCCCCCCCCCCCCCAAAACAGGGTGTTTCAGGCTTGCAGTCAAAAGGATTATGTGTAGGTGTGGGTGGTATTATTGAGTTATTCAGTTCTTTCATGCTGTTCTTCTTGATGCACATTTTAACACAGAGGTAATATATTTTTCTTGAATGGAAATTTATTAGGGAAAACTGAGTAACTTGGAGCAACATTCTACCAAAGTTAAGCACTTTTAGGCACCACTGATTTCAGTGGGAAAGAGCAAAGCAACGTGTTAACTCTACCTGTGAAAACAATTAGACTTGGAGGTGATTAGTTTGGGCTTGATTGTGCCCATTCTATGTAACTAAAAAGGTATGAAGATATTGGCCAACTTCAGACCATGATTTAGAATTACGAAGACTGGCAGTGGGAGGGTGATCCCTGACCTCTTATCGCCAATTTCATGCATGAGGGGAGGAGTTTTAAAGCTTCTGTTTATGGATTTGAAATCGTGGTTTTGTGTTATGTCCCCACACTGGGTGCTGTGGTTTATTTCAACTGTAGTTTATTTAAATGAAAATCAAACTGTAGTTTCATATCCCTGTGTATCAGCCAAGTGTGGTGTGAACAAACCACAGTTTATTCTAATATAAACTGTTAAAAGCCATGAATGAAAGCTTTAAACTTCCTCCCTGCATAAAAAGGAGAGGCAAATCAATGTAGTTCTGGTCTATGTCACCTTTGCAAGAGTTTGTTTATAAGTCCATTCTGTACCAATTCTGAATTAATGTGCAATTTTCAAAAACAAAATCCATGTGAAAATTTGTATGTGCATGCAAACATTCTTGAATCCTCAAGCGCACCTGCACCTACGACACTTGGGCCAAACTGAGGCTATTAAAAATGGGTGTACTGGAGTATTTAATCCTAGGGACCCTAGAATTTTAGCCTTTTAGTTTTCTTCCTACACTGGAATAAGAGGCAGCACCATCTGGTTCTTTGCCTCAGTCGGCATGTTGAGCCTTGAGAAGAGAAGACTGAGGAGAGACATGATAGCACTCTTCAAATACTTGAAAAGTTGTCACACAGAGAGAGGCCAGGATCTCTTCTTGATCATCCCAGAGTGCAGGACATGGAATAATGGGCTCAAGTTACAGGAAGCCAGATTCCTGCTGGATATCAGGAAAAACTTCCTGACTGTTAGAGCAGTACGACAATGGAACGTACCTAGGGAGGTCATGGGTTCTCCCATACTGGAGGCCTTCAGGAGGCAGCTGGACAGCCATCTGTCAGGGATGCTTTAAGGTGGATTCCTGCATAGAGCAGGGGGTTGGTTTCGATAGCCTTATAGGCCCCTTTCAACTCTACTATTCTATGATTCTGTGTTACAGCCATTATTCAAGATTGTGGCTCCCACACACAGACCTCCCGGACTTTGTTCCCCCTCAACTATGGCCAATTCACGATAGGATATGTAAGTCAGCTTTTGAAATAAGTCATGCAAAATTAACCAAGTTCTGTCAACATCAGAAAGCTTATACATACGGATGATTTTAAATTCACCATGTCCGGCTTAGCCCTGCAAATATAAGTAAATCTCTCTACAATTGCATTTAACTGCTGTATAAATATTATTTAAAATATATTTTAGAAATATCAGAGGAACTTAGATTTATTTTGCATGAAATGTTTGCTCAGATTGCTTCATACTGTATTAAAAAGTCAATATTCGTGATCAGTGTTGGCAATGTAAGGAAGTGAAAGCAAAGAAGATAATGAGGAAAGGAGAGGCGATATCCAGAGTTTTCGAGTGCCTGAGACAAAAATACACTACCAGCATACCCATTTGCACTTGCAGCAAAGAGGAAAACCACAATAGGGGTGTGGAGGAAGTAGAGCTTAAATAAATTCAGGCAAAGTATTTATTTATTTGATTGATTGATTTGTACCCCACTTTTCTACCAGAAAAATGGCATTCAAGGAGGCTTGACAAGGTACGATTCTCTGGCAGAGTCTTTTAAGCTGAATTAGCTTGCAGAAATTCATTTCGATTAGTTTATATGAAAACTCCTCTTAATTTAATTTTTTGTACGGGAGGGAATCACATCAAAAGTCTTTGGGCTTTGTTTGAAATTCCCCAGAAGTTTTGCCTCAGGAAGAACCTCTATATTCAGTTTGAATTTCATTTGGGACATAATCTAGGGACAACTTAGGGCAGTGTGGACACACAAATTTCAATAAACTTCTTAAAGGCACAATTCTATGCATGTTTGAACAGAAAAAAAGTCCTACAACTCCAAGCATGGCTGGCTGGAGGATGCTGGGAGTTGCAAGACTTATTTCTGTCTAAGTATCCATACAATTGCACCCTAAAAGTCCTTCAACTCCCCTCAAGGGTATTGGTGGAAAAACTGTTTAGTCATGTTTATCTCTCTGATTGGGTAAAAACGACATGCCTGAACCAGATATAAGCATGAATGATGACTTAACACAAGATTAAAGTTTAGTTGGATCCAGGAACTGGTTCACATATTCACACAACCAAGATCCAGGTGTTGGAGTCCTGAATTAGGACTGGTTTTTTGTGATTTCCATATCTTTGTACAAGCCTGCAAAACCTGGAAGAAACTGAAGACTCAGCATCAGTCAATCAGCTTAAAGGTCAAGTTTGCAGGTGGACTTTATTGAATTATTTGGATGATGCAAAAGTCTAATTGTCTTGCCATTGCCAATTAGTGGTTTCATCATTTGTTCAGGGAAGTGTATATAAAGAGAGTTTTGGAGCTTTGTAACCAGATTAAAATATTCCCTCTCTGCTGCTGTGAGCCCTGCTGTAATGTGTATGACCAAGTGTGTGAGTATGTTGGTGTAAATTTGTATTGCCATAAACTGTGTTATTTTCTATCAGTAAAATACTTTATTTTTGTACCAAACAAAATAGACTCTGTCTTGAAGTTAATTTGGTCTTTGCTGACTTTCATAGTTAAGAACCGCTGCTATTCTGCTAATTCACTGGTATAGTGAATAAAGGGTTTATAAATAATATAACCCTCAAGACCAGGGACTGGTTTACACATTCACCTGGCCACTGTATGCACAGGATAGTTAAAAAGCCACAGTGGCTTATTAACCACCCTGTGATTGGGCAAACTGGGTCTCTTTGTGTAAGGTATTGAGAGAACCAAGCACTCCAGACACCTAACCTTGGTTCATGCAATTTCCCCCACCATGAATGAGGTGGAAAGATTCCACAAATTGGACTTCTCCATATATACCAGCTGTCATGTTTCCCAAGAACTCCCGCCTTATTGGGAGACAATAAAGAGGTCTGCCAAGTATTCCACAAAGCTTTATTCAAGCAATAAACATCTCTTCCCACCTGAAGAGAGTCTAATCTCTAGGAACTTGCCTCTAGGCAAAACTATGCAAACTAAACGAGACAATTGTCCTTTCAAGAACAATGGAAAGCCTTTCCCCAGAACACTTTTACTTCAGGGAGACTGGTTCTGATGCAGCTTCTGACGAGATGTTAGCCAGACCGCCTTTCTCTCACCTTCCTTTAGCTTCGCCTGTTTTAGTCTGCGGTGTGCTCTAGGATCGGCTAGCCTCTCAGTGCCCTCCCCCTTGGAAGAATACTGATTTCCCACTGACTGTGTGTTGTTTACACTTGAGGAGATAAGCTCTGGAGAAGGTTCATTCCCAGCTTGTGAAGATCCCATGAGAGCCACCTCCCCCACTGGTATAGGTGGGTATGTTTCTGGCGCCGTCTCTTTTGCTACTTCAGAATCTGATTCATATTGATCACCTGAAACTCCTTCCCCCACAACCTAAGGGGAGCAGGGCTAGACATGACACTGGAATATACATGGAAGCTTCAACTCACACAGTATCCTCTCCCTCTACCATGGAATGAACATCTTTGGCTAAGCCAGTGTATGATCTGGCTCCAGACTTCATCAATTTTCCACTGGGGCCACAGATCAGAGGTAGAGCTGCTACCAATCATAGTAGATAATACTGGGCTAGATGGATTAATGGTCTGACTTATTACAAGGCAGCTTCCTATGTTGTTAATATATATGGGAATATGATCATGTTAAAGGGCTAGCTAATAACATCTCTGTTAGCTATGCATAAAAATAGTTCAAAGCAAGGCTGAGCCCTCCAGATATTGATAAACTGCTACTCCAGTCATTGGTCAGAGTGGCTGGAGCTGATGGGAACTGAAGACCAACATCTGGAGGGCCACATGTTCCATAGCTCTTGTTTTTCTCACTAGATTCATATCTGTTACAAACAATGTTCAAATTCATTTACATGGTTGAAAGCTAGGGCACTTCAGTCATGCAGTAAGACAGCTATATAGATAGATATAACAAAGGACTTGTAAAATAGGGATTCTTCTAATTCTCCTTAGTGGTTCTGTTTAGCAATTCATATTCAATGCAATAAATAGATGATGAAGAATAAAGCTCTTAAAACTCCCACCTCGAACTCCAATTAATATAATTACTTTCTTTTAATCATCTCCATGGGTGTCTGATGGGAAAGAACGCATGCTATGCATTAAAAAAAATACCTAAGGTATTGTACATTCAGATCACTCTTGTGGCTTTGGACATCTCAGACAAAGCTATCCCAGCATTTTCTTTTTGTTAATAAATCAGGTCCTATAGGTTTTTGAGATTAAAAAAGTTTGACTATTCAAATCAATCTGGCTTCTGCAATATTCTTCACAGTTAATGCCTTTACAATAGCAAAAGGTGGTGACATTCTAAAACCAAAATTTATTTCACATGATCTCTGTGTGTGTGTGTGTTTAAAAAAATCTTTAATGATGCAGTTTCTAAGCAACCAGGAGATGGTTCCAGTGTGTAATAAAAAGTAAAGTCTGGAACAAAAGTAGAGTAAAGTTCATAAAGGCATGAGCAAGATACAGGGTTTGTTTACACATGTCTTCCCTCCTTGGAATGTTATTCAGGGTTGGATAGGAGAGGTCCATGAATGGTAGGCACTACTCTCCCCACAGGGAGATTTTGCATTAAGTTTAAGAAATTGGAGCATGCAAATAATTGGGGGAGGGAATGAGGAAGGGAGAGAGCAGTGAAGGAAAAAGGAAAGGAACCTCTCGTGCAAGCACTTGAGTCATTGCTGACTCCTAGAGGGATGCTTGCTTTCGCTGACATTTTCTTGGCAGACTTTGTAGCGGGGTGGTTTGCCATGGCCTTCCCCAGTCGCAGTTACCTTTCCCCCCAGCTAGTTGGGTACTCATTTTCCAACCTCGGAAGGATGGAAGGCTGAGTCGACCTGAGCCGGCTGCCTGAGAACCAGCTTCCGCTGGGATCGAACTCAGGCCGTGGGGAGAGTTTCAGCTGCAGTAACTGCCACTTACCAATCTGTGCCACACGAGGCTCTTTAGAGAGAGCAATGAGGGAAAGGTCTTTTTGCTCTTGCTCCCCAACTTCCCACTCTTCCCACCGTCCCTTTTTCCTGCCTTTTTTCTCTACTCATTACTTCCTACTTCTGCTCCTTCCCTATCTTCTCTAATTCTGCCAGTTGCTCTCCCCCCTCCCGCGTTTTGCTCCTCCTCCCCCGCCCCATCTTCCCTGATTACTCAGCATGAAATATGACTGGCTTTCAGCAGTTTTAAGGAATTGGCTGAAGGAATGGTTCTCATGGTTTTTTGCCATTATTTTATTTTATTTTTGGCTAGGGAATATAACATTCCTTAAAGTTATCTTTGCAGATGTTGATTTTTTTAAAAAGAAAGAAAGAAAGAAAGAAAGAAAGAAAGAAAAGAAAATCAAGCATTCTGTATCTTTTGCTGGTTTGACAAAAATCCATTGTGTAAAGTTAGGAAGTTAACAATTTCCCTCATTCACTTCAGTCAGAGAGACCTGTGCAAGTTGTGCAGCTGTACAGGTCACTGTGAACCAGTGAAGTTAGAATGTAGTGAGGCGAGATAAGATAGTGGCTGCATGCAACATCAGTCATGCAAGTTAAAATGGCGGCTGCACTTCTCCCTCAGGAGGCCACATGGAACAAATGGCTGGTGGCAGGTAGGAGCTGGGTGGTCCAATGTGGCCAGCGATGGCGGCAGGTATCTTAGTATAACCAACTCAGTCAAGGAGTGTGTAGGAAGTATGAGTGAAGGTGTACTACCCTCAAAAAACAAGCTTCATATAGTGAACAATTATGCTTGATCGCAAGATGAGGTATTCTGAAAAAGTGAGCAACAATTTCAGGCTGCCTCAAAAGGTTTAAGGGGGAAACACGAGCAAGAGATGCATGCTTCTTTTTCTTCTCCAAAAAAATGAGGACGCTTTTGAAGGCCATTGTTGTGTTTTAGAAGCTGCTGGGACTAATGATCACTAGGAAGACCTAATTAAATATTATTGATTTTAAAAAAATGACTGGGAGGCCAGCATGCTGCTAAATGAGGTAACTCCGGCCTTAGCTAGACTTACCTCATAGTCTGAGACGGAGGAGGGAAGATCTCGCATTGTGATTAACACGAGATCCCTCCTCCGTTTACACGTGAGGCACGACAACCTCTGGAAGAAAGGCGTCGTGCCCGCCATTTAAAAAATATTTTTAAAGAAGACGGAGTGCACAAACGCTCGTGTGCTAAAGGTAGGTGTTTTTTTAATTTAACTTAATTTCCCACTCCCCCACCCTACACCCGATGGGTGCAGCGCTCCTGGCTCCATGCAAGGAATCACGCGGAGCTGGGTCAAACCACGGCAATGGGCCACACGTTCCACAGTCTTGGGCTCAGACCATGGAAAAGCAGGCCCAAAGGGGAGGGCAAGATCCTGGGCAAAAGAGGGATCATTCCTCCCTGATCCCGGGATCCCTTGTGCATCATGTGGACGCACAGGGAGGATCCTGGTGTTCGCCCTGGTCTAGCTAAGGCCTTCCTTCAGCTGCTGCACCATCTTTATTTCTAATATTCCCTTTAGGCCCAGAGGCATTCTTAGGAAGTAAAATGGTGAGTTTGCCTTAAGTGAAATAGTCGCTGGAGCAGAGAATAGTAGGTTCAAAAGAGTGGTTTTGGGATATGGAACTTAGACCCTGCCTTGTACTTAGATGCTTAAGCAAGATGCTTTTCTTCTAGTGCAGGGATGGGGACCTTGTGGTACTCAAGATGTTCTTGAACTCCAACTCCCAGAAGCTCCAGGAAGCATGCCCAATGGGATTATGGGAGTTGTTTTCCAGCAACATTTGGAGCACTAAAGGTTCCTTATCCCTGTTTTAGCCTTACCAATTTCCTCCCAGAAAACATAGTATTTATTTACGTAATATATATCCTGCCTTGCTGCCACAAAATGGTGTCAAGGTGGCTAACAATATAATCCAAATTAAAAACAAAATCTTAATTAAAATATAATGTAAAAACAAATAAATTAAAAGCCAAGTTAATAGAAGCAATAAACAGCACCAACCAATTAAGACCTCTTTCATCAACAGACCAATTTATATGCCAAAGGTCTGCATGAATAAAAAAATGCCTTTGCCTCCCAGCTGAAGAACAACACAGAAGAGGTCAACTTCCTCAACAGGAAGTTCCAAAGCCTAGGAGCAGCCACTGAGAAGGCTCTATGTTGAATTCCCACCAAATGTGCCTCTTAAGGTAGCAGTATCAAGAGCAGGGCCTCCTGTAAAGACCTTAAAACCTAACAGGCTCATATGGGAGAAGGTGGAAATGGATGTTTTGTGACAAGCCACACCTACCATGGCAGCCATTTTGTGAATGGACAAGCCCCTTCAATTTGCAAGAGCACCCACAAAATTCTCTCAAAATTCCAAAAAAGGTTGGAGACCCCTAATCTATATGCATCCCCCAGACCTTGTTCATGTGCCACAGTCAACAATCCAGAAGCAGCATGATTGAAATGCTCTGGTGTTCACTTCATCAGTGATCTGTGCCTGTTTGCATTCTCTTCCCCTCCTTATTGTTTTATGATGATTTTATTAGAATGTAAGCCTATGCGGCAGGGTCTTGCTATTTACTGTTTTACTCTGTACAGCACCATGTACATTGATGGTGCTATATAAATAAATAAATAAATAAATAAATAAATAAATAAATAAATAAATATAATAATAATAATAAGATCACAAATGATCCATACTTTTAAACAAAACGTAAAAAGACATTTCCCATTGCTTATAGCAATAATGCCGTTTAGCAATTTTTAGCAATGACCTTTTAAGGATCTGGTCTTGATTAAGTATGAGTGTCATCAGACGTGGGGGGTAAGGGATCACAGTTCCCTACAATCGCTTCTCTGCCCCAGCTTCTGTCCCACAATACTTCCTCTTTCTTCCTGGAGAAGAAAGATGCACAGCCTCACATGATCAAAGTAAAGGAAAATCCATCCTTCTCTAATGAAAACAGGTGGACTTTCACACTGGTAGACTTTCGCACTGGTGGACTATCAGGAAAAGGATTTAAGGGAGGAAATTTAAAAAATCCTAAGAAATCAAAGGATGAATCGATCTCATTCAAACTTGGCATGCTGAAATCTCTACTTAAGAGATCACTGTGCCAATTTTGATCTCTTTATCTTTAAAAATGAGGGAGTTGCAGGCAAGGAAGTGGCATTTTCCACATTTCTTTTAAGGTAAAAATGTACCCCTGGTCATGCCTACTCAGGGGTAAGAACATAAAGTTAAAAAGGACCTCTCTCCCTCCCCCTTCACAGTTGAGAGGAGAACCACACCACCCTTCTCTTTTGTTAGCGAGACCGCCCTTAGACACACAAGCCCCCCCAAAAGAATGGGCTGGTCGGATAGAATGCAATGACACCAATACACAGAGGAAGGAATGCATTTATTTTGCATGGAGGGAAAATAATCCAGATTTTCCCCAGTCCAAAATGAAATGAAACATAGAGGGGAAGAGGCAAAATGAGCACAGGATGTGCACAACATCAAAAAACCCTGCAAAACTGCATACAAGGCACGGCAAGTGTGCGATAAATCACTGGTGTGATGGAGCTCTATGACTCCCAGCAAGTTTCTGTCTAAACATGCATAGAATTTTGCCCTTAGCTGCATTACATCCATGTGTAACTTTTCTGTGTTTGAGCCTATTGGCACGATATTTTTAGGCACCCTACTACCATCCTCCCTAAGGAATCGGACATGTCAAATTTCAGATACACAGGACAAAGTTTCCCCATTTTACTGGCAATTAAAAAAGGTGCACAGACTAACCACTACCTCCACTAAATAGGGCCGTCAGTTTGAGTGCTCTCTCTCTCTCTCTCTCTGTGCCCGCTCCCTGTGACCTTCTGTGGGCTATACATACAGTTCTACCCTATTTCTTCAGTGCCAAACAATGGAAAGCAGTTGAATATGAAGGGATGAATGAAACTAATGACCTGTTTTTCATGTCATTTTCATGTGTTCAAATTCTCATTTATCATGACAAAGAATGAACAAATAAGGGTGCATTTTGAAAGAATTAATGCAAACTCCTAGCTGAAGCCTTTCAAACCCATTTTAGATCATTCCTGTAATCTACAAATAAACACTCGACAGCTGGGATGGAGAGCCCATGTATCTCCAGATGTTGCTGAATCCCAGCTTCCATCAGCCCCAGCTATGAAAGCCAATAGTCAGGGGCGGTAGGAGTTGTAGTCCAACACCATCTGGAGGACTAACACTTCCCCACCCCTACTCAAGAGTGTAGTTGGAATACTACAGTTTACTAACAAATTTCTAAGGCTAGGTTCACACAACCCGGTAACCCATCCCCAATGGTTGAGTGTGGGTTGTTGTTGAATCATAGGTCAGTGTTTTGTCTGAATCCAGGCATTTTCCACAAGGTGGCTTATTAGCACCCCTGAACAACCTAACAACAAACCAGGGGGATTGTTCAAGAAAAATAAGCCACATTCCATAGATAACAAGCCACCCTGCAGAAAACATCCAGGGTTCGTACAACACACTAACTAATGGTACAAGAAACAACCCACAGTTCAACAACACCCTACATTCAACCACTCAGTGTGGGTTAGTGTGTTGTGTGAACCCAGCCTAAGACAGAGATAATATGTGAACATCAACACGTCCTCTTTTTGTTCACCCAACATGTCCGGTATTTTGTCTTGAGTGTACAGTGCAGCTACATCAAGTGCAGAAGGAGTTCAATTTTAATTCAGAAGCCTTTTTAGGTCTCTGCTCACCCACCCACAAATGTGACCCTCTTAATGTAAGAGAAAATTGATTGCCCACAAAGCACAAAAATCCCACAAAACAGTGGAATTTTTTTAATTATTATCATTACTATTATTATTATTATTATTATTATTATTATTATTATTATTATGGCTCTCTGCTCCAGGCATTGAATACATCTGACAAGACTAATTGAAGTGATTTAGGGGAGTAGCATTTGTTTGAAAAGGCAAGTTAAGCATCTTTCCACTGCTTGAAGCAACAATGTTTTTGAAGGAGTCAATATTATTCTATCACACACAAGTACACAAAACTAAGGATGGGTAGAATGAAAACTGTGGTCTCAGGTTTGAGCTTTTATGTGGTTGGTGTTTACTGCTGTGTTTCATTCAGTGTTACCTTCTGACACATTAAGACAAGCACTTACAAGTCCATTTAGGCAGAGGGTTGCCAGCTGCTTGCAGCCTGAGGGCTTTTGATTGTGCAGCATAGAGCCAATATAACCATTTGTGAATTACATGGTCAGAACTCCTCTTGGAAAGTAATCGTCTGAAAAAGCAGACATTAAGTGGCAGGGCAAGATACCAGTCAAATTGCAGTTCTGCGGTTTGTACTTTAAATAAGAAACCATCAGCCATAAGGAGAAAGTCAAGATGTTCCTCAAAGGAACACTTTTGAAACAAATATGTAGCAGAATAAACAACCCTGACATCTGAAGTTTGGATAGCTGGAAGTATTAGGAAAGTACTTTCCATGCAGTTTCATACTACACTTCTTTTTAGAATTTAAATTTTAGATGAACAATTGTTAAGAGTTTTGGAGTTTGTTGTGTTTCTCAAAAAGCTCCTGCTTTCGATGGGAGACAAATGACGAGACCTGCTAGGTAATCCACAAAGCTTTTATTAAGCAGCAAACTAAGTGAGACAATTGTCCGACCAAGGAGAACTGGAAGCCCCTTCCCAAATGCCCGTAACTTCAGAGAGCCTGATGCAGAGGCAGGTTCTGGCGCAATCCTAGTTGGATGGACTTTCTCACGCCTTCCTTCCTCTCTGTGCATTTTAGCTTCTGGTGGACCCTAGCATCAGCTAGCTTGTTGGGGTGCTCTCCTCTGGAAGAAAGCTTACTTCCCACTGAGTGTGTAAGATTTGGCCTTGAGGAGATAAGCTCTGGAGAGGGCTGACTCCCAGCTGGTGAATCACCCGTGAGAGCTTCCTCCCCCACTGGTATAAGCTGGCTGGTGTCTGGCGCCTCCTCTTCTAGGTCCGAATCTGATTCTGATTGATTAACTGAAACACCTTCTCCCAAAACAGGGGCAGTAGGGTTAGACATGACAGTTTCTCCCTCTGAGAAGAGCCGGTTCAGATGCTGCACATCCCTCTCTTCCTCCCGCTCCGGCTGCCCCGTTCCTCCCCCACCCTTTTTTTTTAATCTGTAGATGTGAAGGGTCACATCTACAGATTAAAAAAATAAAAATGAGGGGGGAGAGGAATGGGGCAGCCAGAGGGAGGTCAGAGGGAGGAGAGCTGGTTGCCCCATTCCTCCTCCCTCCCCGGTGCTTGGCCCAACAGTGGCAGCAACTCCGCATTGGCGCTCCTTTCCATGCAGATGCCAGGAAGGAGCACCAATGTAGGAGCCTGAGGCCTCACGGCACCAACGCGGCACCATCAAGATGGGGCCATGGTGCTTTTAACCTGAGAGCAAAAGCAGATGAGACTAAGCTCCAGATGATCCAACTGTTGTTGGCCTGAACCATCTCAGGCTGAAAGTAGGAGACTGTTATGACTGAATGCACCCCCACACATAAAATATTTCATACACAACCTTCTCCTTTGTGCATGGCTAGGATGTGCAGGGTATTTTACAAATGATGATGTCCAATCATTCAGTCCTCCACCTGCCATTTGAAATGGTACAGCTCAGCCACAGAAAAATAATGTGGAGATTTTGTTCAAGAATTTGTTTAGCTCTAAGAAAATACAGAGACCCACAATGAAGGAGAAAAGAATTAGTGCACTGCAACACTATAATATTTAAGCAACAGTTACTAAAGATGCAGCCTTTCTGGAGAGTATTCTTTTGATTGTTGATAGCCGTTTGATTGTGGTGGGATTTCATTGTAACAGACTTCATTGGCAATGGAGTTGGAAATGAAATCCAGTTTGGAATCCACATCATTATCATAGCAGTTTTCAAATTGGCAGTAAGTTTGTTTCCTACTCCCTCCCCCAAAGTGATCTTTAGATTACACTAATCTAATAATATTATATTACAATCTGCTCTCATCTCATGGAAGTACCATCAGTTATTACACTATTAGGGGGAAATTAGTATTTAAGCAAAAAAAAAAAGTTAATTATCACTTGAATAGTAGTGAAAATGAGATGTCAAAAACCGATCCAGAAGTTATTTATGAAGTGCAATTTTGCATTGCTCTCCAAAGTTCCTTCAATGTCTATGGAGCTTGTTATGATAGGAATTAACAGGACACTCCCATATTGTCGTGTTTCTCAGAACGCTCATACTTTCGATGGGAGGCAAAGATAAGGCTTGCTAAGTAATCTACAAAGCTTTTATTAAGTAATAAACATCTCTTCTACCTGAATAGAGTCTAACCTCTAAGAAATGTCTCCCTAGGCAAAACAATGCAAACTAAGGAAGACAATTGTCCGTTCAAGAAGAAAAAGCTACTTCTCAAAATGCCCGTAACTTAGGGTGACCATATTTTGGAAACCAAAAAGGAGGACAAAATGGCCGCCCTCAGGAGGCGTGGCCACCCCAACATGCCCACCCCCAAGGAGGAGCCAACTCAACATGTCCGGCCCCCAAGGGGGTGTGGCCTCGGTCACATTTATTTATTTATTACATTTTTATATGCATTATTATTATCATGTGCATTAATTAGTTCAATGCTCTCCCACAGACACCGACCCACCTGCCATTCCTCTCCTTTTAAAAATTAATTAGATTAGTGCAATGCTCTCCCACAGACCCACACCCACCTGCCCTTCCCCTCCTTTAAAAAATTAATTAGATTAGTGCAATGCTCTCCCACAGACCCACACCCACCTGCCCTTCCCCTCCTTTAAAAAATTAATTAGATTAGTGCAATGCTCTCCCACAGACCCACACCCACCTGCCCTTCCTCTCCTTTAAAAAATTAATTAGATTAGTGCAGTGCTCTCCCACAGACCCACACCCACCTGCCCTTGCCCTCCTTTAAAAAAATAATTAGATTAGTGCAATGCTCTCCCACAGACCCACACCCACCTGCCCTTCCTCTCCTTTAAAAAAATAATTAGATTAGTGCAATGCTCTCCCACAGACCCACACCCACACCCACACCCACCTGCCCTTCCTCTCCTTTTAAAAATTAGATTAGTGCAATGCTCTCCCACAGACCCACACCCACCTGCCCTTCCTCTCCTTTAAAAAATTAATTAGATTAGTGCAATGCTCTCCCACAGACCCACACCCACCTGCCCTTCCCCTCCTTTAAAAAAATAATTAGATTAGTGCAATGCTCTCCCACAGACCCACACCCACCTGCCCTTCCCCTCCTTTAAAAAATTAATTAGATTAGTGCAATGCTCTCCCACAGACCCACACCCACCTGCCCTTCCCCTCCTTTAAAAAATTAATTAGATTAGTGCAATGCTCTCCCACAGACCCACACCCACCTGCCCTTCCTCTCCTTTAAAAAATTAATTAGATTAGTGCAATGCTCTCCCACAGACCCACACCCACCTGCCCTTCCTCTCCTTTTAAAAATTAATTAGATTAGTGCAATGCTCTCCCACAGACCCACACCCACCTGCCCTTCCCCTCCTTTAAAAAATTAATTAGATTAGTGCAATGCTCTCCCACAGACCCACACCCACCTGCCCTTCCCCTCCTTTAAAAAATTAATTAGATTAGTGCAATGCTCTCCCACAGACCCACACCCACCTGCCCTTCCCCTCCTTTAAAAAAATAATTAGATTAGTGCAATGCTCTCCCACAGACCCACACCCACCTGCCCTTCCCCTCCTTTAAAAAATTAATTAGATTAGTGCAATGCTCTCCCACAGACCCACACCCACCTGCCCTTCCCCTCCTTTAAAAAATTAATTAGATTAGTGCAATGCTCTCCCACAGACCCACACCCACCTGCCCTTCCTCTCCTTTAAAAAATTAATTAGATTAGTGCAATGCTCTCCCACAGACCCACACCCACCTGCCCTTCCTCTCCTTTTAAAAATTAATTAGATTAGTGCAATGCTCTCCCACAGACCCACACCCACCTGCCCTTCCCCTCCTTTAAAAAATTAATTAGATTAGTGCAATGCTCTCCCACAGACCCACACCCACCTGCCCTTCCCCTCCTTTAAAAAATTAATTAGATTAGTGCAATGCTCTCCCACAGACCCACACCCACCTGCCCTTCCCCTCCTTTAAAAAATTAATTAGATTAGTGCAATGCTCTCCCACATACCCACACCCACCTGCCCTTCCTCTCCTTTAAAAAAATAATTAGATTAGTGCAATGCTCTCCCACAGACCCACACCCACCTGCCCTTCCCCTCCTTTAAAAAAATAATTAGATTAGTGCAATGCTCTCCCACAGACCCACACCCACCTGCCCTTCCCCTCCTTTAAAAAATTAATTAGATTAGTGCAATGCTCTCCCACAGACCCACACCCACCTGCCCTTCCCCTCCTTTAAAAAATTAATTAGATTAGTGCAATGCTCTCCCACAGACCCACACCCACCTGCCCTTCCCCTCCTTTAAAAAATTAATTAGATTAGTGCAATGCTTTCCCACAGACCCACACCCACCTGCCCTTCCCCTCCTTTAAAAAATTAATTAGATTAGTGCAATGCTCTCCCACAGACCCACACCCACCTGCCCTTCCCCTCCTTTAAAAAATTAATTAGATTAGTGCAGTGCTCTCCCACAGACCCACACCCACCTGCCCTTCCCCTCCATTAAAAAATTAATTAGATTAGTGCAATGCTCTCCCACAGACCCACACCCACCTGCCCTTGCCCTCCTTTAAAAAAATAATTAGATTAGTGCAATGCTCTCCCACAGACCCACACCCACCTGCCCTTCCCCTCCATTAAAAAATTAATTAGATTAGTGCAATGCTCTCCCACAGACCCACACCCACCTGCCCTTCCCCTCCATTAAAAAATTAATTAGATTAGTGCAATGCTCTCCCACAGACCCACACCCACCTGCCCTTCCCCTCCTTTAAAAAATTAATTAGATTAGTGCAATGCTCTCCCACAGACCCACACCCACCTGCCCTTCCCCTCCATTAAAAAAATTAATTAGATTAGTGCAATGCTCTCCCACAGACCCACACCCACCTGCCCTTCCCCTCCTTTAAAAAATTAATTAGATTAGTGCAATGCTCTCCCACAGACCCACACCCACCTGCCCTTCCCCTCCTTTAAAAAAATAATTAGATTAGTGCAATGCTCTCCCACAGACCCACACCCACCTGCCCTTCCCCTCCTTTAAAAAATTAATTAGATTAGTGCAATGCTCTCCCACAGACCCAGACCCACACCCACCTGCCCTTCCCCTCCTTTAAAAAATTAATTAGATTAGTGCAGTGCTCTCCCACAGAACCAGACCCACACCCACCTGCCCTTCCTCTCCTTTAAAAAAATAATTAGATTAGTGCAATGCTCTCCCACAGACCCAGACCCACACCCACCTGCCCTTCCTCTCCTTTAAAAAAATAATTAGATTAGTGCAATGCTCTCCCACAGACCCAGACCCACACCCACCTGCCCTTCCCGTCCTTTAAAAAATTAATTAGATTAGTGCAATGCTCTCCCACAGACCCACACCCACCTGCCCTTCCCCTCTTTTAAAAAATGAATTAGATTAGTGCAATGTTCTCCCACATACCCACACCCACCTGCCCTTCCTCTCCTTTAAAAAATGAATTAGATTAGTGCAATGCTCTCCCACAGACCCACACCCACCTGCCCTTCCCCTCCTTTAAAAAATGAATTAGATTAGTGCAATGCTCTCCCACAGACCCACACCCACCTGCCCTTCCCCTCCTTTAAAAAATTAATTAGATTAGTGCAATGCTCTCCCACAGACCCACACCCACCTGCCCTTCCCCTCCATTAAAAAATTAATTAGATTAGTGCAATGCTCTCCCACATACCCACACCCACCTGCCCTTCCCCTCCTTTAAAAAATTAATTAGATTAGTGCAATGCTCTCCCACAGACCCACACCCACACCCACCTGCCCTTCCTCTCCTTTTAAAAATTAATTAGATTAGTGCAATGCTCTCCCACAGACCCACACCCACCTGCCCTTCCTCTACTTTAAAAAAATAATTAGATTAGTGCAATGCTCTCCCACATACCCACACCCACCTGCCCTTCCTCTCCTTTAAAAAATTAATTAGATTAGTGGATCGCGTCTGGATCAGGTAGGAAGGCGGGTCTTAAGCCGGGAGGGGGGTTGTTTGTTTGATTGGGAAACGGGCCGGCCGCGTGGGCTTCTCTATTGGAGCGTCTCCTCCACGGAGACGCCCTAATAGAAGCCCCGAGAGCCGCGTGTTTCCCAAACACGGAAACACCCGTCTTGGCTCCCCTGGCTTCTATTGAGGCCTCTCCTTGGTCGCCATGGTGGCGACGACCAAGAAGAGGCCCCGATTTCCCGGGCAAAAGGCCGGGGGAGGCCATTTCCGGCCGGACGGGGATTTACCCCCCGATTTCCTGGCCCGTCCGGCCAAATCCGGGCGTTTGGTCACCCTGCCGTAACTTCAGAGCGTCTGGTGCCGTGGTAGGTTCTGGCATAATCTCTCCGACTTCCTCATGTCTTCTTTTCGCGCTGTGTTTCAGCTTCCAGCGGACCCTAGCATCAGCTAGTTTTTCGGGATGCTTGCCCCCGGAAGAAAACTCACTTCCCCCTGAGTGTGTAGGATTTGGCCCTGAGGAGATAAGCTCTGGAGAGGGCTGACTCCCAGCTGGGGAGTCGCCTGTGAGAGCTTCCTCCCACACTGGTACAAGCTGGCTGGTGTCTGGTGCTGCGTCTTCTAGTTCTGAATCTGATTCTGATTGATTACCTGAAACACCTTCTCCCAAAACAGGGGCAGTAGGATTAGACATGACATATATGTATATTCAGAAGTAAGCCACACTGTTTAATGGAGCTTCCTACCAGGTAACTGTACTGCAGCTTAAACTTTGTAATACTCCCTCATTCCCTCACTGTTTGTTTTATAAAATGGGGAGACTTAATATTTTCCTACAATATCTTGTTATTTCTCAGTTTCTTCATAAATATTTAAGGTGTGTCAAATATTTATGTCATAAACTTTATGTTTTCCCCCTGTGTCTCCTAACCCCTTATGGGCACATTCTATTTGTGATCCGAATTATATTCCTGTTGAAGTAAGTGAAAATTGGTTCAGTAGTCTGGGATTTTAAAGCTTTGTTACCACTTTATTTATTTATTTATTTATTTAATTACATTTATATACCTCCCCACAGCCGAAGCTCTCTGGGCGGTTTACAACATTTAAAAATAGTAAACATTAAAAAAATGTTTACTTTAAATGTTCACTTTAAATGTTCACTTTAAAAGGAATATTTATTTCCCATGGGACTGATTGTCAAGGGAGGGGAAGTTGCTATACTGAGAATCAAATTAGGAATAGGAGCAAGCTTTTGGCTATTCTTCCACTTCAAAAAGACTTTGGGGATTTTCAGACGGGTGGGAAATTGTGTTTCCTTACTGTTGCTCTGCTTCCTGGTTCTCTTCCGCAATAGGGACGAGCAGAATAACATGGTGAAGAAAGGGAAAGAAAGCAGAGACCACATGGCCTGTTCAGTTTAGTGGGACAGTGCTCTCTAGTGTGGATTTTATAGCAGAACTCCTGCACACAGAAGGAAAAAGTGACAAATATCGCTATACTCAGAAAAGTTGTGTTTTTAGTGTCTTATTTTGTGACAGATAAAAGAGGAGATGCACAGGAGGGCCACTGTATTGCCAAAATGACCCATGAACATCTATGAGTGACCAGTCACAGGCATGCTATAAAACACTCATCTGAAGAAGCTCATTAAGATAACAGAGGCCAAGAAGAAGACACCTGAAGATAGATTTTGCATGTGAGGGCTGGCTTGCACTTTTGAATTCTGGGCCACCCAGAGGAATTTGGGAGCCCAGGGCAATGGAATTTTTGGCTCTCTCACACACAGTGCTTGTCAGGGGAGGTGCTATGTGGGGGCCCGGGGCAAATTTGTGCCCCATCTCTGGGCAGGCCTAACTGAAGTTTTCCATATGGTTGTGTGTATGGGCAGATGACTGTATACAAAACAACTAGATTAATTCAAGCCAATTCAAGACAACCAAACTCTCTTTTCCCAGCACACAAAGACCATTCTGTTTCACCATGTGTACAGCCCAGTCCAGGGTACCCTATTTTTTCTGTGATGTGTATCTACATACAAAACCATTGGGAGATATGCAGTACAGTGTGGTGTGTTGTCCCTGATCCTCCCATATGCCTCACAGATATAGATGGTCAGGTGAAACAGCCTGTTGAAGTCCTGGATTAGGACTGGTTTTTGTACTTTCCATATTTCTGTACAAGTCTGCAAAACCTGGAAGAACTGAAGACTCAGCATCAGTCAATCAGCTTAAAGGTCAAGTTTGCAGGTGGACTTTATTGAATTATTGGGATGATGCAAAGGTGTAATTGTCTCATCATTGCCAATTCGTGGTTTCATCATTTGTTCAGGGAAGTGTACAAATAGAGAGATTTTGGAGCATTGTAACCAGATTAAAATATTCTCTCTCTGCTGCTGTGAGCCCTGCTGTGACCTGTATATATGACCAAGTGTGTGAGTATGTTAGTGTAATTTGTATTGCCATAAACTGTGTTATTTCTATCAGTAAAATACTTTATTTTTGTACCAAACAAAACAGACTCTGTCTTGAAGTTAATTTGGTCTTTGCTGATTTCATAGTTAAGAACCGCTGTTACTCTGCTACTTCACTGGTATAGTGAATAAAGGGTTTAAAATAATACCCTCAAGACAGCCCACAGTATTTAAGAGATTCTGTAGGAACCTGGTAGGAACCTCTTGCTGGCTGGGCTGCCATTTGAATCTTACTTCGGCACTGATGGCAACAGAGCTTCCTGCACTGAACCTCTGCCTACAAAACCATTAAAGAAAAGTACCTGTGTCCTGTCCATTTTGGGATTTGATCATCTTTAATTCTGGGGTAACATTCTGCTGGATGTTCTACTCCCCTGTCTCTGCTGGCCATGAAACAGAACTGGCGCTTTCACTGCTACAAGCTGGCTCAAGTGCAGAGCCAGAAACAAGAAAGTATATTCCATAACTGTCGCCTGCGTTTTTCCACTTACTGTTTCGCATCAATACAGTTTGCTGACCCATAATGTAGGTCTCTTGGCCTGAGTCAGTGAAGACTTAAAAAAAAAACACCCAGAAGGTTAATGTGGAAAGCTTTTTCTTAAGCATAACAAATTATGGCTGTCGGAAGTCCACTCAATATACTAGGAAAGTGCTCAGGTAAAGAGGGGAAGAGGACCAGGGTTGTATTTGAATTAGTCTGAATAACTGATGGTTGGGTAAAGCAAAGGCCTTTTACTCTCCAAGTGTGCACATCGGATGCCCAAATGATTAAAAGGCTAACACAAAGCTTTACAAAGACCTTTTTCTTTTGGTACTAACTTTTTCAAGAGCTGTACTGCACTTTAAGTGTCAAGGATTTCACATGGAGTCATACTGAACACCATAATCCTCTTACAGCTAGCCTCAAATTATCATTTAATTTTAGCAAAGGAAAGGAAAGAAAAGAAAAGCACCCGTGATCCTGTGCCATTCTGTTCTTTTCATTATGCTTCATTTTGCTGTTGATTGTATAAATTTGCCAAGAACATTCATTCACATCGAGGAGCAAAATGGGGAAGACGCATTAAAGACTGAGAACAAATTAGCTTAAAGAAGCAAATCTTCTATGACATTTAGAGGCAAAACGGGGATAGGGGGGGATAAAAGCTGCACTTGTTTGTTTGGCTGGGGCTTTGCGATGCAGCTTCCTTACTGACATGCTATAAAGGACATGTTTTCACATGGTTAAAATGTTCTTCAATAATTGCTCTAATGCATTAGGCACAAATAGGTTTGGATTCAACAGCAGGTAGGCAGATTACTTTGATCTTTCTCTACCTCTGAAAATGTCAGCCTCTACTCTCACATAGTCTTTATATTGACATTTCAATAATATTGCAAAGCTTAATCTGGAAATCTTCCAGAAAGACGAAAATCACCAGCAACCTGGGAAGCCAGCATCCCACCAGATCACTGGGCCTCTTGAGAATAGAAATCAGAGCAACAGCCATGGTCTGTTAAAGGGCCACGCATAAGAGTGTGTGATCTAGAAAAATACTAAAGCACCACCAGGGAAAACAGTAGTGGACAACTTGTGGCCTTCCAGACATTGGTGAAATGCAACTCCCATCATCCTTCACCATTGTCTATGCCAGTAGGAGTTGAAGTCCAACAACATCTGGAGGACTACAAGTTGCCCAACCCTCAGGCAGAATGTAACAATAGGCACAAATGCTACTACTTTCACTAAATACGATATACTTTCCCCATAATTCCAAATCATGCTGATATACATGGATTAATACATGATTTTTCAGTATATGGTGGGGAACCTGTACCCTCCAGGTGTCAGTGGACTACAACTCCCATCATCCCTGATCACTGGCCATGCTGGCTGGACTGATGCAAGTTGCACAAGTTCCCTATCCCTGATGTTGTGAGCATCTGGTTGCCATTTTATTCGACTCAGGCCCGCAAATTATTACTAGGTTGACGATCCCATCTTCACTTCCTTCTCCAGGTCAGTGATCATCATTATTAGATCAGTAATGCCTCCTCATCTCCCCCTCTCACTTCTTCAAAGCTGATTAAGGGTGGAATCCTATGCATATTTAGACAGAAGAAAGATCCACAACTACCAGCATTCCCCAGATAGCATAGCTGGCTGGGGAATGCTGGGAGCCCATAGGGGGTTTTTTCTGTCTAAACACGCATAGGATTGCCCTTTAAATGTCACAGTTGGCTGAGAACTTTCTGTTTGGAATCATGGAAACCTGTGCAGCTGTTACAATAGCTGTAACCTACAACCATGCAGAGAATGATCAGTGGTGACAATGGTGGTGGTTGCCATAGGTGAGTGGGGCAAGGAGGGAATGAGATTGCCAATGTGTGATGATAGCATAGATGCCATTTGTTGGCATGCTTCATTGGGAAAGCAAGGAAGGGAAGACTTCGTACACCACCCCTTACAACTCTCTCAGTGCAGCCTGTTGGGACAGCCCTACATTAAATACATAAAGTAAGTACTTTGTGGGCAAAGGGCCTGGAATCCTGAACTTACACATGGCGTACAGAAGGGCTTCCATGCTCTCACTTAAACTCTTCTTGACTGCAATGAGGCTACATGAAAAAGAGCTAGAAGCCTTGTGGGTGCAAAAGCTCTTTTATGTCCGATCCTTCATTTTTTTTTAAAATTGCAGTGAACTATGTGACCAAACCACTCAAAAAAGCATTGGTGTATGTGTGTGTGTGAGTGAGAGAGAGGGGGGGAAGGAAGGAGGGAGGGAGGGAGCAGGGAGAAAATATACTACATTTATTACATTTTTATACTGCCCCATAGCCAAAGCTCTCTGGGCAGTTTACAATGATTAAAAACAGCTATTTAGTTCAATTTCCTCAATTTATTTTATTTATTTATTACATTTATATACCACCCCACAGCCAAAGCTCTCTGGGCAGTTTACAAAAACTGTTATACGTGATCATTGCCCTGCCAATCCAGATCTAAAACCATCTAGTTCCTGGGAGCACTTTGCAGGCTTTTTAAATTTCTAAATGGCTCTCTGCCGTGGCTGGTACTGGGGACAACTCTCAGGCACGCAGGGCCGGTGCTACCATAGAGGCCACTCAGGCGGCCGCCTAGAGCGCCAAGCTAAGAGGGGTGCCACGCAGCACTCACACACATTGTTAGCTGTGAGCCGGCCTGAGGATTCAGCTGGGCCTGGGCGGATGAGATGGCGCCCCGCGCCCGTCCAGCCAAAGCAAAGCCAGGGATGCTGGGGTGGGGGTCGGGGCTCCATGTTCGGACTTCCACCCGGAAGCCGCCCTCCCAGAGCCAGGAGGCCGCCGCCAGAAGAAGAAGAAAAAGCATGTGGAGAGCTTGACCCTGGCTCAAGCCAGCCTCTGCCTTACTCCCGAGGAAAGGGCACCAGGTCGCCTCGCCTCTCTCCTCAAACAGGCCGTGATGTCCAGGCAGGCAGGCAAGCGGGACTCCCTCTCCCTTCCCCCAGGAAAGCTAGGGACTTGTGGACTCCTCACAAGGCAAACTCTCCTGCTTCCCGATCCTGCGCGCATGGATCAACGGGACTTTTATCTGAGAAAGCATTGCACCGGGAGGCACCAGTGCAGCCCAATCCACCTAATCGGCTGCACATTTACTCAGAAGCCTTATTCCTCCGAGTAAATGTGCAGAGGGGATCGGGATACCAGGATGCATAGCGGGTTGCATTTGCACAGAATTAAGTCCCGAATAATTCCAGACAGCTCAGTCCCAAATCGAAGTGAGCCAGTCCCAGCTCTCCACGCGGCGCACACATTCGGACTTCCACGCAATTTGGGTGTGTGTGTGTGAAAGTAGCTCGCCTTGCCTAGGGCGTAAAATAGTCTGGCACCGGCCCTGCAGGCATGTGCATGTAGTTCCATCACCCATCCAAATGCTCGCCAAGAAAGCTCCTAATTGCCAAGTTCTTTCTGAAGTGAGCCAAGGAGGAATTTGCCCATCACTAATATTATCCAATGCTTGTTAACAGTTTTATTCTAGGTAATCCTGCCATCGCCACCTACTGCATGTGTCAATCCAATCTAGCTGGGCTTTCAGACTTCATGCACAACCTCACAACCTGTGGCATTACAAACAAATCCACAAAGCTGTGATAGTGCTACAGAGCCACCATCACCACATGTGCTGAAGCCATGCTTCCCAAAACTATGGCTGTGTGGGCTTAAAAGGTATTTTTCAAGTACTTATGTAGCAGCAATAACTGTTAAGGTTTGAACCCAAGAGAAACAGTTTTTATGGTCATGGACATTTTGTAATGAATCTTTGTATTGTACAAAATGTGAAGCGATGATGCAATCAGAAGGAGTGAAAAAATAATGCAAACACTGTTGTAGATATATGGCAACACAGAGATAAAGAGCAGATCTATTTCAGATTCATTCATTATTCTGTGTTAAGCAACATTTCAAAGGGCGGAGGACCAAACAATCTAAGCAAGCAAATAGTTAACAAATGGATATAAAACTGATATGGTTCTAAGTCAGAACAATAACACAAAGACCAGAGGAGTGGCAGATAGTACTCACATTAGTCTAGAATCATTTGTGGGTGGGGGTGTTTCAATAGCCAGTGGATGTGGATGCTGACAGTATCTATTTGAAAATAGACGCTGGATAGTGATTCATCCAGCCTAAAATAACAATGTGGACAGAGAAAGCTGGGGGGGGGGGGCGTGTGTGTGGCAAGAGAAGAAGAAAAATTGACAGAGATATTAAGGCATACAGAAAGAGAGAGACTATCTTGCTTTTTTTTTTTTTTAAAGGTAATTATACACATTTTCTATCACTCAGCTCAGCAAATTACTGGTTTTAAAAGGTAAGGGAAAGAATGGCCCATGTTGGGCATACAATTACAATTGACATTTATGAGTCTACTGTTAATGGCAGCCATTTTCCTAGGAAAAAAACACTAAAGTCTTTTTGGGGGGACGGACGGACCGGGGTGAATGTTCCTTATCAATAGCCTTTAATTAGAACTGTTTCTTGTATGTCAACAGGGCTTCTTGAGAGCAAAGAGTTTCATGAATGTTCAGTGGGAAGTATGTTATGATCCTAAGCCATGTGTTGTGGAATTGTGCTCTTTCCAGCCTTTTTCCTAGGCATTTTAGCATTCTAATCTTTTAGCTCTGTTGTTTTAAATCTGTTGGTGTGTTTCAAATCTCTGCATTGCTGCTAAGTTGTATTGTGGTTGTACTTTCATACTGTAGTTCTAAGCTATAATGTAATCTCTACCTAAAAAGTGGAACGTATGTGTGTGTCATGTATGTCCAGAAATGTTTACCAAATTCCACAGATGGTACTGCCTTAATGCTATTCACCCAGACAGGTCTTCATGTACATGGATCAGAAAAAATCTAAAAACATGAATTTGGGTTTTTTAAAGTATTTTTAAAGAATTTAATAAAAAACCTAGGTTTACGCCTACAATTCCCAGCATGCCTTGGGCAGAACTCCCAGCATGCCTTGGGTGGGAGGCCAGATTTATTGGCCTTTGGTGGCCATTGTGATTCCTAAGCTCAGTCTCAAGCAGTCAACCCAATTCCACGTAAAAGGAAACAACCCACATAAATGGGCTGCATCGATTTGCGGTGCCTCCTCCCACCTGCCATGTGTGGTTTTAAAAACATAACTAGATACAACAGCGTGTCTCTGAGATGCTGAACTCTGGACATGCTCAAAGGCACCCCATCCTGATATCATTTTTCTCAGAAGCTGAGGGAAGCACATGTGCAGCCTTCACCTTTAAGAGGGAAGGAGGAAAGGGAAGGACTCTGCGCATGAGAAACAGGCTTGATGAAGGGGGGCAAGTGCCCGGCCCAGTCCCGGCCCTTCAGTACAGGTTCCTGATGGAGCACTTCATGAATGAGAAGTGTGGGCTAAGGCAGTCCCAGCAGGACTTGGCCCGATGAGGCTCGCCTGGCGCCAACGTTGTTATCTTTTCGGTGCCAGGTCAAGACTTCTCTCTTCTCCCAGGCATTTTAACAGCATTTAACAACGTTAAGTTTGTTTTTAATGGACCCCAGAAATTTTGTTTTTAAATGGAGACTGTTGTTTTTATACTGTTTTTATGTTTTTAAAATTTTTGTATACTTTTAATGTTTAATATTTTTAATTGTTGTAAACCGCCCAGAGAGCTTCGGCAGTGGGGCGGTATATAAACGTAATAAATTGAAGTTTAGACAGCTGCTCTGGCCAAGGCATGATGGGAGGTGTAGGCTTTTCTGAGGGAAAAAAAGTGGTTTTATTTATTTATTTATTTATTTATTTATTTTATTACACTTATATACCGCTCCCATAGCCAGGGTTCTCTGGGCAGTTTACAGAAATTCTAAAATTGAGGTAAAAACAAGTATACAAAATTTAAAACTCTAAAACACAGAACATACACACATAAAGCATTAAAAACCGATTAAGAACTAAACATGTGGGTAATTAGGATGTGCCGCCATATGCCTGGGCAAAGAGGAAAGTCTTAACCTGGCACCGGAAAGATAGCAGCGTTGGTGCCAGGCGAGCCTCATCAGGGAGATCATTCCACGGTCTGGGGGCCACCACCGAAAAGGCCCTATCCCTCGTTGCCACACTCCAAGCCTCTCTCGGAGTAGGCACCCGGAGGAGGACCTTAGATGTTGAACGTAGTGACCGGGTATATTCACGTCGGGAGAGGCGTTCCGTCAGGTATTGTGGTCCCAAGCCGTGTAAGGCTTTATAGGTCAAAACCAGCACCTTGAATTGGGCTCGGAAACATACAGGCAGCCAGTGCAAGCGGACCAGAGCAGGTGTTATATGGTCAAACCTTCTGGTTCCTGAAATCAATCTGGCCGCTGCATTTTGCACGAGCTGCAGCTTCCAAACCGTCTTCAAAGGCAGCCCTACGTAGAGCGCATTGCAGTAATCTAACTTGGAGGTTACCAGAGCATGGACAACTGAAGCCAGGTTATCCCTGTCTAGATAAGGGCGTAGCTGGGCCACCAACCGGAGTTTGTAGAAGGCACTCCATGCCACTGAGGTCACTTAAATGTTATATTATTCACAGACCTGAGCAACGCCAGGCATATCAGCTAGTAAATAAATAAAGTTAAGATCAAAGGAATTGACTCCTAAGTAATTGTTCTAACCATCAGAATGTCAAATCATTAAGTTTCTTGCACATAGGACTTTAAAAGCTGTAATTCCTGATCTTCAGAATACTCATATTTAGAATGGGGCATTGGTGCTATGATGACATTATGCATGAGGAAATTGTAACCATTTTGCCTCACAGTTATAATATTACCAAATATTTGGGGGTTTGATTTGTGGTGATGTTAACGAGCAGCTGATAAATCCTTAGCAAGGTTCATAGGCTCATTATGCATCCATCATAGTTTATTCCTCCACCCCATAATTCTGTGCAGCAAAACATCTTTGCATGAAGTGACTATGCTGTGCCTGACCATGGCAGCTGTAGCATAGCAACATTGCTCACTATAACATCACAGGATATGACCCTGGCTAGGATCACTTCTCTGTTGGCAGGACAGCCCAAATGGCATCTGTGACCTATTGTACCCAGGGATGCAAAGGCATGTATGCCGTATTTCTCCTTTGCGCAGACCAGCATTGAGAATGCTGATTGCTAGAAAAAATTAAAACACAAAACTGAGATTCTCAACCTTCAAGTAGAATTCTATTTTTCTTCTAGCAAAGAAAATATTGCTGTTCATGTTGTAAGAATGAAAGGTACACTTCAGCACGGGCTTGGAAGCAACAGAACATGCCGACACAGGCATTAAAAGCTGTAGCTTGCTAGTGGATCCTTCTAGATAATCCCCCCCTCTTACTGGCTTTCATCTTTACAATAACAAGAAATATGACATGATAGGATATATAACATAAGCTTCCACAAAATGAGTGAACACTATACTTCACATTGCGTTACGACAGCTCATTGACCAGCTCACTGTAAATAATAACAATCCTGGGTTATACATATATCCCTTATCCCCAAGCATGAACAGAATTTACAGAACTGACTCAGCTGCCATCAAGGACAGACTTATCCTCATGAATATAATTGCAAAGCTGATGGTCAGGATTCATTACAGTTAAAGGACAGCTACATCTGATTGTGCCATATGACCCTAGGTCCTAGATTTTGGGCTCACCAATAAATAGCTATTATGTTTTCCCCTACTAAAGTTTGCCAGAGAAAAAACGCTGAGAATATCACAAGGCTCTTAAGTAGAACAAACTCTTCAACGTATTTAGGATAGAGGAGTACAGAGGTTTTAAAACTATAACAGCTTCCGCCAACCTGGTCCCCTCCAGATGTTTTGGACTACAGCTGCTGTTACAAGACCAGGAGGGGAGATAACGTTTGTTCCTAATGGACCCCTTCTTTATATGGGTTGCCCAGAAAAAAAAATGTCTGACAAGCTGCCACCAATCCTAAGAACATAAGAAGAGCCGTGCTGGATCAGGCCAAGGGTTCATCTAGTCCAGCACTCTGTTCACACAACCGTCAACCAGGAACCCACAAGCAGGGCATGGTTGGAACAGCACCCTCCCACCCATGTTCCCCAGCAACCGGTGTACATAGGCTTACTGCGTCTGCTACTGGAGACAGCAGAGGCAGTCTGGATGAACATCCTGACACACCCTAGGTTGTTCAGCTGCTTGGGTAGGGTGACCATATTTGGGAAACCAAAAAAAAGGACACCTAGTGTGTGTGTGGGGAAGCAGCTTTCTGAGTCCTGCAGAAAGTACGTTATTCCCCCTCCACCTTAAAGAACCCGATTGGAGTGGAAGAGGGGAAAGGATTTCATTCTGCACTACCACCATCCACTCCAATGGGGGCCTTTTCTATAATGTCCACGAATGACCCACTTTCCCCTTTAAGACCTCAATTGGAGCTCGGGGTGGGGGAATGATGTGCCTCAAGAAAGCATGTCATTCACTCCTGCCATGCTAATGGCAGCCTTAAAGGGGAAGGTGTGTCATTCCAGGACATTATTGAAAATTATAGAAAATCCCCCCTGACACTATGGAAAGAACAAAAACCAGGACAAATCCGGGGAAATCCTGACAGTTGGTCACCCTATGCTTGGGGAGCTTCTGAGCCCTATTGCCAAGGACTCTTCCCTTCAGCGCAGGCCTAGGAAAAAAAGGAAAAGACAGGTGCACTGGACTTTCCTTCCCAACGCCCAGAAACAGAAAACTTCCTGAGGCCCCTCTAAAAACATTAAAACACAAGCAGTAGCTTTGTAAACATGCAGTCTTTCCCAGGGGGAAGAGCTCCCTTTTCAAACAATATAGCAAAATGTCCAAATATAAAAAGGAGTTTATTTGGGAAAAGAGATGAACAAGGGGAAAAGCAGGGATTCTCTCTCTCTCTCTCTCTCTCTCTCTCTCTCTCTCTCTCTCTCTCACACACACACACACACACACACACACACACACAGAGAGAGAGAGAGAGAGAGAGAGAGAGAGAGAGAGAGAGAGAGAGAGAGAGAGAGAGAATGAGAATCCCAGATAAAACCGAAAATGTCAGGCTAACTTATCACATTATCTTCTTGAATACAGTCATGGGTCCTAGAGCATATGCCTTTTATTGCAGAGAGGGTGGTCAGAGAGAGAGAGAGAGAGAGAGAGAGAGAGAGAGAGAGAGAGAGAGAGAGAGGGGCATCTGGTTGCCAATTAGATTATATAGAGGAAAGCTCTAAATTCTACAAGAACTGAGGGGAACTTTTTTATGGGGATCTCCACTCAATAAAAGCTTGTCCCTTTGCAGTGATTGATGGTTGGTCTGTCCAATAACATGATAGCTTCCATTTCTGATGTCAGTGGTCCAACCAGCAAATGAGAAAATTACCTTATGGCTGGACCCACTTTTGTAATGACTCTCCAAAAGCCTAAGGTGGTTGGAACCAGTCAGCCTATTCAAGAAAAGGGATTAAAGTTTTGTTCACATTTTGGAGGACAAAGAAGTGAGATAAGGCTAGATACAACTATTCAGGTTGCTCAGCAGGGTTTCAACTGACCAAATGTTCTAGGGGGATCTACTGATACGCATCAGAAGTAGGGTTTGTCACAGCTCCCATCAGCCCTAGTTAGCATGGCATATGGACATGGAGTATTAGGAGTTGTAGTCCATAACATCAGGATCACCCTTTCATCATCTGTAGCTATTGGATATGCTGGACTGAGCTGATGGGAGTTGGAGTCCAATAAAACCTGAAGGCCACAGTCCCCTGCACCTGATTTAGAACATGAGCTGTTGAGAAATGATTTTAGGTCTATTTATTTTTATTTATTTATTTATTTTTATTTATTTATTTATTTTTATTTATTTATTACATTTTTATACCGCCCAATAGCCGAAGCTCTCTGGGCGGTTCACAAAAATTAAAACCATCATAAAACAACCAACAAGTTAAAAATACAAATACAAAATACAATATAAAAAGCACAACCAGGATAAAACCACACAGCACAATTGATATAAGGTTAAAATACAGAGTTAAAACAGTATAATTTAAATTTGAGTTAAAATTAAGTGTTAAAATACTGAGTGAATAAAAAGGTCTTCAGCTGGCGACGAAAGGAGTACAGTGTAGGCGCCAGGCGGACCTCTCTGGGGAGCTCATTTCACAACCGGGGTGCCACAGCGGAGAAAGCCCTCCTCCTAGTAGCCACCTGCCTCACTTCCTTTGGCAGGGGCTCACAGAGAAGGGCCCCTGTAGATGATCTTAAGGTCCGGGTAGGTACATATGGGAGGAGGCGTTCCTTCAAATAACCTGGCCCCAAACCGTTTAGGGCTTTAAATGTCAATACCAGCACTTTGAATCGGGCCCAGACCTGGACTGGCAGCCAATGAAGTTGTAAAAGGACTGGCGTAATGTGATCTCCACCCTCTCCCCATTCTGAGAGAATGGGGAGAGGGTGGAGAGAGGGAAGGGGGATGAGGGGAAATAGGGAGGAAGGAGTTACATTATCTAGTTCCCAGAGGCCGCAATTTTAAAGAACAATATATTTAGAAATGTTGTTTTTGTTCCCAAGGTCAAGTGATCATTATAACAGATATAATGGGGAATAGATGAGCTTCTGGAGCAGCATTCTTCTGAACATGGTTCAAAATAGATAAATGTGCATAATTCACCAAAGTCAAAGCACATTAACAAGAAGATGGCATTAAGGAAGACAAAGTTGCCTGCCAGCATTGTCATATTATGCATGAGACCAGGAGGGCAATCCACAGTTGGCAATAGATTTGTCTGCAGTCTCTGCCAGAGAGCCAGATGCTCCAGTTACACAAATGCACCCAGAACTTGGCATGTAAATTTCACAATTGCTATTTACAGTTGAAAATTAGGTGGCTAAATTCTAATTTAGTGAGAAGTCATCTCAGGCCTGCGTTGTTGCCAGTTTGGATAAGGGATTTTAGGAAGTGCCTACCGTGACATTTCTATTTTATAAAATGGTATTGCAGATGGGTTTGTTTAAGTCCTATGCTACATTTGATGATGTGGAAAGTTATAGGTGAGCATTGCATGTACCGTGATTCCAGAAGCAGGAAGTGGCCAGGACTTTGCAAGCTCCAAAAAGCTTCTCTGAACAATCCCTAGGTTCGCCCGGCACCTGCACTATATTCTTTTAGATGCCAGATGAAGTCCTTTTTATTCTCCCAGTATTTTAACAGTCTATAAATTAATTTTAACTTTGCTGTTTAAAATTTGTATTTTAAATTTGTATTTCTGCACTGCTGCTGCTGATTTTATCCTGGTTGTATTTTATATTATGGTTTTATACTGTTTTATACTTTGAACGGTCTTAATTTTTGTGAACCGCCCAGAGAGCTTTGGCTATTGGGCAGTATAGAAATGTAATAAATAAATAAATCCTCTTCTGTCACCTGGAATTGTGGGCATGTAGATGGGTGTTTGTTTTTCAGATAGGCAGGGTGACCATATGAAAAGGAGGACAGGGCTCCTGTATCTTTAACAGTTGTATAGAAAAGGGGATTTCAGCAGGTCTCATTTGTATATATGGGGAACCTGGTGAAATTCCCAGGAGTAGGCAACCTGTGGCCCTCTAGATGTTTTGATCAGCCCTAGCCAGCATAGCCATTGGGGAGGGATGATGGCAGTTGTAGCCCAGAATTTATGGTAGGCCAAAAGTTGCCCACCCCTGCTTTAGAATTTAGAGTCTGGGTTGATGGCATTGCAATTTAGATGGCACCAGGTGACCTACCACCTAGGGAGTAGACAGGATTAGAGAAAATCCTGATTAACTGCAGTGTCTTGCCCAGTGCCCTCAAAAGCCTGGAGCTGGCATGTGTTCAGCGCCAATGCAAAGGGATCTCTTTGTGTCCAGTGGCAGATGTGTGCCTCTTTACACCACTGCCAAAGTGTTCCTGCTGGTGAGTCATGGATAGCAAATGTGTTGGTGTGCAACTGGTGCGGCTAGCTGACTCAGCCCACTCCCTCTCACACATCCGTGGCGGGGATACTGGGTGAACATGCCTAGTAAGACAAAGCATCAAAGGAATTCTAAGATACTTTGTATGCAATGTGTGGGAAGCTTCATACAGCCTCATACATCCCACCTAGGAAATTTGAGGTAAATCCAGATATTTCTGTGTGGACAAGATACCCAAGGAGTTTAAGGGAAACAAAAGTATCAAATAAGAATAGAAAAGTGTCTCAGGGAAATTTTTAACAGCTCTGGTAGAAATGTAACTTTTTCTCCCCAACCTTCCTTAAAGGTTTCATAAAAATGTAATGAACTGGAAATAGTGTTCCAGCTCAGCTAAAGACTGCATATGTCTTAGAAAATATCAGGGTAATATTGGATAAAGCCGTAATCCCACACAGAGTAGGCCACTTAAATCCCAATGGGATTTATCTGGATTGCAGCCAAAATGATTTACATTCCACAGATGATGGGCACACAACCTGCTCTGCTATCAAAATCTATAGTATTAACATGAATTAGAGTAATCTTCCCGTTACTGTCTCAAATTTCCTTTTCTTCATCACTAAAATATGAATTAGCAAAATTAGCATCTGCAGTGGTCAGTGATGCATTGATTTAATAATAATGGGCGCTTTTTTTAACCACTCTCTACAGTAATACATGTTTAAAAACTTAACATGGCCAGGGGGTTTCAACTTTATTATTCTATATTAAACAGAAAAATTAGAAAGAGAAGCACTAACAAAGGGAAGTTTGCTAAAATTTGATATTTTCCCTGAGAAGTTAAAAATGTAAAGTTGCCTTATACCAGGTCAGCAATTTGCATCCTGTGTTGAGCGCAGCATGCTCTAGGTGCAGGGCTAGCCAAGAAGCAAGGCAATGAAGCCAGCAAATGGTCAAGATAGCACACAGTTTTAAGTCCAGAGGGGTTCAGGTTAGGCAGGATTGGTCAAAATAGCAGGCAGAGGTCAATACACAGTTATGCAGACAGATATGTTACACAGTCCAGAAGCAGCATCAAGAAGGAGTTCAAGGGCCAATAGCATGGAGTATCAATCACAGGGCAAGATCTGGAAGGCAAGGTAAGAAGGTACAGGAGCTGGAAGAATAGAGTGGTTTCCAACACTGGCTAGACAGACACAGAAGGCTTTTAACACCAAAGCCTTCTGCCCCACCCAGAGCTCAGCTGCAGTACATTAGAGTTCTCTAGTCAAAGCCCTCGTCATGAGGAGTCACTTTTTCCTGAGGAGTCTTTCTTTACAAAAGAGCATTGCTTCTCACGTGGACCTTAATGGCTTGTTGCTTGAGTTGACAAGGCTCTTGGGGGTGAGGGGTTGCTCAGTCTCTGTCTCAGAGGCAGAGTCCCCTCTCCCTGACAGGGACAGACTTGCAGCCATCTCCCCTGAGGGCCCAGGCTCCTCCTGGTCTGATGACCTTGACTTCTCTGGAGTGCCCTCAATTTCTGGGAGCTCTAGCTCTTCCTCTGAGGAGGATTTCTCCAGTGAGGGCATGACAATTTGCCTATCTAGCCTACCTGTCAGGGGTCTTTGTCATCACCTGCTACCTTTAACTGGAGATGCCAGAGACTGAACTGGAACCTTCTTCATGCTCAGCCACTGAGGTTCAGTCCCTTTCCTCACAAGGGAAAACAGAAAGCAAAAGGGTGAAAAATGACCACAAAGACAAAGACAGTTTCAGAGGAACAATTGAATTGGTTTGTTGCAACAAAAACTTAACAAGGAATAAACAAAAACTTATGCCACAGTAAATTGGTTGACGTTTACATTTACGTTGGCCTTCATGGGAGTTGCTCACAGGTGTGCAGTGGCCACCACCAGGGTCACAGACAAACATAACCTATTCAAATGTACTAGAGCTCTCTAGGTCAGAGGTGGACAGATTGTAGATCACCAGATGTTTTGGACTTCAACTACAAGCATTCCTGACTTATGGGAATTGAAGCCCAAAACATCTGGAGATCTACTTCTGCCCAACCACCCAGAGAGCTTCAGCTATTGAGTGTATAAAAATGTAATAAACAATAAAATAAAACAAAACCCTGGCTTAGGTCTATGGGCACAGCTGCTGCAATTTGTACAATGTCAGGCACCCCCTTTTCATAATGTTGGGAATGTACAAGTTGCCATGGCTACACTTCCAGCCCCAGTGTGAAAGAGAATGTAAGAAAGCCATGAAGACTGATCTCTTCCAGCAGGCCTACCCAGTTGAATTTTAAGATGCCTTTTAATAATGTGCTGCCTTGTAATCATGTATTAGTTTTATATGTTTTTAATCAATTATATGTATTTTATGGTGTTTTGTATTCGTGTTGTACCCTGCCTCAATCCAGAGGGAGAGGCGGGTAGTAGTTGTTGTTGTTGTTGTTGTTGTTACTGTGTAGTTAGTATATCAGCTTAAGCTGATAAAAGGTGCTCCATGCCATCAAGTCCACCTGTGCCTCAAGTGACAGTTCTGGATCCGAACTATGAACCCAATCTGTTAGGGGTTGTGCAACCCCCTCCAGAATAGGTTGAATATAATCTAGCTGGGCAGACGAACCACCTACTAACAGTGCATCTGTCTTGTCCTGATTACGTCTCAGTTTGTTGGTCCTCATCCAGTTCATTACCATGCCCATGCACTGATTCAGAACAGCCACTGCCTCACTTGGGTTTGATGAAAAAGAGAGGTAGAGCTAGGTGTCAACCACATATTGATGACACCTCAGCCCACACTTCCAGATAACCTCTCCCAACAGTTTCATGTAGATGCTGAACAGCATAGATGATAAAATAGATAAAATAGAGCCCTGTGGAACACCGGTGCCATGGCACAGAGCAATAATTCCCCAACATCACCTCATGGAATCAGCCATCCAAGCAGGAGCAAAACCACTGCAGCACAGTGCCTCCAAATCACAGCCCAGACAACCTATCTGGAAGGATACCATGGGTGATGGTATCAAAAGCCACTGAGAGGTCCAGGAAAATCAACAGGGTTGCACTCCCCATCTCCCTTTCCCAGCAAAGGTCATCCCACATGGGTGACCAAGCCTGATTGAAATGGATCTAGATAATCCTTTTCATTCAACAGTGCCTGGAATTATTCTGTAACCACCCACTCAAGTGCCTTGTCCAGGAATGGGCCTATAGTTGTTAACATCCTCTGGGTCCAGATTAGGCTTTTTCAGGAGTGCCCTGATTACCGCCTCTTTTAAAGAGGCCGGCACCACTCCCTCTCTCAGGGAGGAATTTACAACCTCCTGGACTGAGCTGGATATCCCTTCCTTGTTCATAGTTATAACTTATAAGCCATGATGGGCAAAGGTCAAGCACACAGGTGTTCAACCAGCAATGCAACTGTTTGCAGGCACTGGACCTCTGTCCAGAAAAGGGTGACAACTCCAGATGTGCACCCAAGCCCTGACCAAGTGAAACATCCCCAGTCCGGTGCAGTGGCTAAGGTGTTGGACTGGGAGTCGGGAGATCCGGGTTCTAGTCCCCACTCGGCCATGGAAACCCACTAGGTGACTTTGGGCCAGTCGGAGACTCTCAGCCCAACCTACCTCACAGGGTTGTTGTTGTGAGGATAACATGGAGAAGAGGAGGATTATGTACACCGCCTTAGGCTCCTTGAAGGAAAAAGGCAGGATATAAATGTAATAAATAATAAAATAATAATTATCAAAATTAGTTCAGCTTCCCTCAAAATTTCTACAGATGAGCAGGATCCTCCGAACTTCACATCAAATTTTGGTTTTTGAGAAAATCCACATTTATTTGGTGGTGTAGCAATTAAGGATTAGCCTATGACTAGCCCTCTGTAACGAAGCAGAAGCCAATGTTATAAACATGGCCAAAGATTAGGCTTAGGGCTAAAGTAAATGTGATGACATAGTCACATGTATTTTATTCACATAGCTGCCCCATTCTCATAAAAAGTGATGGGTATGTGTGGGCATCTTTAAACACACACACACACACATACACACACAAAAAAGCATGTGTGGGTGAAAAAACTAAATCCTTTCCCCTCCATCTTACCTTGCTATGTTCCACTGCTTCAAGTCCTCATCTTCCTAGTCCAGCTCACTTCTGCTTTTGGGGTTGGCTGGGAGAAAAGTACTTCAAGCAACAGAGCACAGTTAAGCAAGGGTGGAGAAGGTAATGATTTGCCTACTCCTTTTCATGTAAAAAAAAAAAAAAGATTTTACCTACCTCCTTTTTATGTGAATGTGACAAATAAATGAAGAAATTACATGTGGCTCCCCCATCAGGTCTAGTTTGACCCTTTGACTGGCCTCTAATAATGTACCCTACACCAGGACACGGAAAGCATCATGTGGGTCCCTCTGACACACTGGAAGACTTGGATACTGTCCATTGTTAATAAATAAATAAATACATTTATTCTTAATAAATATTATTGACTATGCTAAATTAGAAATCAAATGGCTGAGGTGATAGCTCAGAGAATACTAGACATTAAGTCATTTTCTTCTGAAAAAGGTGTATAGTAGATAGATTCTTGTTGTACCAATGTAAGCAAGGGAACCACACATCCCAACTATATGTATATAGTGGTTGCTAAGTGCTAAACCACTTGATGGTTTGCTTTCATAATTTCATTCCTTTTTTTGTCAATATACCAAAGAAAAATTCAAATTAATGGTGTGTATTTTAAAATGTTCCTTATCACACCTAAACACCATTTCACATTAATTTGACTGGAATAGAGCTTGCCATCTATTAACCCATCTTTTACATTTATTTAAATCCGCCTGTAGTCTCTCACATTGCATTGTGTCTTTGTTTGCTGTTGGGCCTAGGCTAATCCAATAAAAGTTTCTTGGTGTGTATTTGGTGTTTCCCCCTCAAAGGAAGAGATTTGTTCATTTCCTTTGTCAATGTAATTAAAGTATAGAACAAAAAAAAATCAAGAAGTAAGCAGTAATTTCTGTGATGCTTTGCATGAATCATATATCAACTTCCAGATGAAGAGTTTATTGAAGGCAAGTTTTTCTTTTCAGAATCTTAAGAGATACTGAAAGTCATAAATCAACCTTTCCTTCTGCTCTATAAGTCATTCATTCTATAGCTGGGTTCCAGTGCAAAAACCTAAATAAATACATTGCGACAATAACTTACAATGTAATGAATAACAACATTTCCCGAGAATCTCTTTAAAAAGTAAATTACTAAATACAGGTTCCAATCCTGTTCACATTTGAGTTTCTTAAATCCCATTTACTTCAGTTGGATATGAATAGCTGATCTGTGTGTGGAATTGCAACTGTAGTCTTTTCTAAATTAGCTGTTGTCCATTTTGAAGTCTCAAAAATCATAGAAAGCTTAAACACATGTAACACAAATGTACTGTGTATGCTCATTTGCAACTTTTAGATAAAGTAGGACTACTGGGTTAATCTATTTTACTTTCCTGTTATGACATGTTCAGCGCAATGTGTGCCATGTATCAGTATTTGAAACCCAACAGTAGTATGTAATTCAGGAAAATACAGAAATTGAGAAAAGGTCTCTAGTTTTGGTTTGTTGTTGAGACTGAATTTTTTGCCATTCATTATCCACATAAAATAGCAGGCAAGGAACATGTGGGCCTGAAGGTGCTGTTGGACTGCAAATCCCATCATCTCTCTTCATTGGCTATACTGGTTATAGCTGATGGAAGTTGCAGTCCAACATTATTTGGAGGGTCACACCTTCCGCACCCCAATGTAAAAAATCTAAGCATACAGTATTAACTTTCAATTTCTGTTGGCTGAAATTTCAGTATATCTCAGTGTGTTGCATATGTGGAAGATATATTAGCAAGTAGCAGGAAATTAAACATAAAGGGCTGAAAAATCATGATAGCAATGATAGTAGGATTCACCGTGGGTTCCCCATTCTATGCTGCAAGCACTCTTCTTACATTGCACTTGGGATAACAAACTGTGAACCATAGACTGGAGGTCTAGATTTACATGCCAAGTCTCTTATTGCCTGTCCACTCCTTGCACAAATTTTCTAGAACATCATGGTTTGCTTGAGGGGGAGCCAACCCTCAAATAAACCTATGGATTATATGAGGATTATATAATCCTATGGATTATATGAGGGTTGTTCAAACAACTCAGGTTTGAACAAGATGACAAGCTGCACCTAGGTGGGTAATTAGCCAAATGACATCTGGTGGCTTGTTTTGACCATGCAAGCCAGGTCAATATGTGAAGAGTTCAAAGGTAGGAAATTTGCACCAACTACCAACGCAGGGAGAGGCCAAGAAAATGAACTGTTATTTTAAAATGTCCTGCTAACAGAAGGAGTCCTTGCATTGAGGCCACCTTTGGACCAATCCCTATCATGTGGATCCAACAATGTTCTACTTATTTTTCTGTATTCTTCTATTTGATTTTTGACTTTGATTTTTTTAAAACCTAACTTTAAATAAAAATCAAATGCTGGCATTTTATGAAATGCATTTGTCCCAGCTGTTGTTGCTACCCTAAAATGAACCTGAACCTTTGGAAGCTATACTTAATGCAACCCAAAATAGCATTTGCTTTTTGCTTTTGCTTTTTTGCAGCCACATCACACTGTTGGCTCATATTCAGCTTGTGATCTACAACAATTCCAAGATTCTTCTTGCTTGTAGTATTGCTGAGCCAAGTATCCCCCATCTTGTAACTGTGCCTTTGGTTTCTATTTCCTAAATGTAGAACTTAGCCCAACGCTCCAGCCTATCAAGATCACTTCGAAGTTTGCTTCTGTCTTCCAGGGTATTAGCTATCCCACCCAATTTTGTGTCATCTGCAGATTTGATAAGCATTCCCTGCACCTCCTCATCCAAGTCATTAATAAAAATGTTGAAGAGCACTGGGCCCAGAACTGAGCCCTGCAGTACCCTGCTCGTTACCTCCCACCAGTTTGAGAAGGTATTATTGATATAAGCACTCTTTGAGTCCAATTCTGTAGCCAACTGTGGATCCACCTAATAGCTGTTCTATCTAGTCCACTTTTATCTAGTTTGCTGATCACAATATCATGTGGTACTTCATCAAAAGTTTTGCTGAAGTCAAGATATATTATATCCACAGCATTCCCACAGTCCACAAGGGAGGTTACCTGATCAAAGATTGAGATCAGATTAGTCTGGCAGGATTTGTTGCATTCCTGCTTCCCATATGAGACTTGAGATACATTTTTTGGAAATGCTATGTACTGTATAGCTCTCTCACACACACAATGAATCTACCAAGAATATTAAAAGAGTTTAAAAAGCAGGAGTATTTGAAAAGTTATTTAACGAAATAGCAATAAATACTTCTTGATATTAGGACAAGAAAGCAGATGTTAGGAAGAGTGACAATTTTCAGAATGGCAGTTGCAAAAGAGATATTCTTATCTCTCCATGGATTCTAAAACTTTACCTAATATCAGATTGCTTATCTATTCATGACAGCCCTGTAAAGAACGGGTGAAATTTGTCCTACATCATCTCTCGGCTACAGAAAAGCCAGAGTTTTAAGTCTGATGATGACTTCATTCTATTTTTTGCTACTAACCTTTTACCGTGTTATTTCTAGATGCATACATACATAATTCTTAAAGAGCAAGCTGACAATTTTAATAGTACTCTACAGGATCCTTTCTTCAAAACGGCTTTTGCACTGTGCGCCAAAATTTAAAGTGTGGTCATAGTGGGGGAAATAACAGAATTTCTTATACCTTTACATGTTTAGAGGATGTTGTATCCTAAGGGCTCATGGCAGGTAACAGCAAGGATTATGATTTCACTTTTCTTCCCATACCTCTGACTGGCTGAGCTCTTAATCAGAGCCAGATTCTCTTGCTCTCTGTTCCACTGCAAATGATGGGCTCGTCCTGTGTAGTGAGCAGCTCCACTCTCAGAAAATGCTCTATTAAATGTAAGGGCGGATGGGTCTAAACAATCGGGATCATCAAGATTGCAAGGAATGTCGAGAACCAAACTTAGGCCTTAGCTAGACCTACTTGAAAGTCCGGGGGAGAGGAGGGGAGACCTCGTGTTGCGATTAACATGAGATCTCGCCCTCGTTTACATGTGAGGTGGAACGACCTCAGGAAGAGAGGTGTTGCGCCCACCATTTTTTCATTTTTTAAAGGGGATGGAGCGCATGAACGCTCGTGCGCAAAGGTAAGTTTTTTTTAAAAAAAAACTACTTTCCCCGCTCCCCCCCACCCTACCCCCGATGGGCACAGCGCTCCGTGCGCGGCTCCTGGCTCCACGCGAGTAATTGCGCGGAGCCGGGTAAACTGGAGGAAAAGCGCCACATGCTCCGCGGTCTCGAGACCGTGGGAAAACTGGGCCGAAAGGGGAGGGTTGTATCCCGGGGCAAGGGAGGAATGATCCCTCCCCGATCCCGGGATCCCCTGTGCGTCATCTGGATGCACAGGGACGATCTCGGGGTTCGCACAGGGATATAGCCTGGTCTAGCTAAGGCCTTAGTGTAGCATGAAGTCATCTTGCTTCAGAAAGCTCGAGAACTCACTTTTAAAAACCACCAGAGTTTCTAGCTTTCATCCCCAAAATAAAAATATGCAGACACTGACTGTTATGTTTCACAGAGGGCATTAGATTTCTTTAACCTTCTGGTACTACTGACCTCCATGTACAAACAGCATCTGGCTTGTTGTCCCTGATCCAGGCACTGGAGCCACACCTGCCAACTCTGCATGTTTTCTCAGTTCGTCTAAAAGTGCTGACAATAGTGTAGCTGTCATCTTTTGACTTCATGTTTTTTACACTGAGGATGAAGAACACTTGCCATACTGTATGTGAATAAAGTTTGTTTGTTTTTAACAAAATATTGCTCTTGCTTACAAACTCTATAAGCAGGATATGATCCTGTCTTTTACTCACATAAGTCCTAGTGGTTCCTTTTAATTTCCATTGGACATGCATGGGCCACTAGCACCTTTCACATGTTACACTGGATTTATCTGGGAGGAGCTGGATCACATATACAATCCTCACTCCCAACCTCCATGCATTCAGCTTAGCATGTGCATAGATCCTTTTCACATACAACAGCATTCATACGGGGCTCCTTTCTTATAACAGGAGGCTTGGAAAAACAGGGCATGAGCTGGACAGTAGAGGTGTCTCTTACGAATGCCAGTTCAGAGTACCTATATTGCATCTTTTACTGTTTGAAAGTGTACTGTGAAGAGAAAACAAGCCAACTAACAAAGGAAGTATGGTACAGTGGATAGAATGTTGGATTTAGAATGGGGGAGAATTTGGATTCAAATATATCTCCTTTACAGAGGACAGTCCTCTGTTTAAAGGGCTGCCAGAGAACAGTCCTTTATTTGAAAGAAATTTCTATTTGAAGAACTGTCGGACTCTCATCATTTTGTACCTCTTTCCTCCCATTTAGAAGCCGTTCTTCAGTAACATCTTGGGAGTAGCTGCCGCAAAAGTAATATTGTATTCAAACAATTATTGTGAATGGCTTCCTTGTAGGCATCACATTACTGTTCTGGAGACCCTGAAAATCTTCCTCCATTATTTAAAAGGTTAAATGTTTTATAAGATGCCGTAGTGACTGTGATTATTCTGTCCCAAAATAGGCCCCCAAATACCCTTCTAATACTGTCCTGTTCTGTATACGCTTTCATTGACCAACAGCTTATTAAACCAAGCAATTGTAGCAATATTCAGTTTAAAGTAAATCAGTAAATGTTATCATGTTACCTAGGGACATGAAATACAAATGACTAAAGGATGAGGAAAGGGAATGCTAAGCTTTTTAAAAAAGCCTCTTTGTGTGGTTAGAAACTATGAATATATATTCTTACCTGTCCCCAAGCTCATCTGATCATTCTTTTAAATTAAATATCTTTTTACAGACATTGTTCAACTCCATAGTGGTGGCCTGGCCATAGCTGTTGCAAAGCCAACATACAAAATAAAATAAAGGGCTATAAAATATGTATACAAATCAAATCTATTAATCACCAAACGAAAGCATTTACAAATCTTATTTTCTTTCCCTTCAGTTACGTATACAACTGTAGAACTGCAGGAAGAATGATCAGGGAAAATATTTTGAGTTACCCCAGAGAGAGGCTACAAGTAAGTTGATTTCTGCTACATCTCAAATCTGAATATTATTTTACATAGTAATCTCATTCATAATGAAAATAAGCTTAGAACAGTGTTTTCTTTTACAACCTGTTTTCTAGTTTTGCTTAGCACCTGCCCGAGTATCTTTCACACATTTATCAGCTAGCAGATATTTCAATTCTTTGAGAAGGAGCAGGGAATGCAAGAAGGGTAGGGATTGGCCTTTGCTAGACCTACAGGATATCCCAGGATGGAGGAGGGGTGATCTCATGTTGTCAAAAACACAAGATCCCGCCCTCGTTTACACGTAAGGTGAAGCAAGTCAAGAAGAGAGATGTTGCGCCCGCCTTTTTAAAAAAACTTTTAAAGGGGACAATGCGCATGAACGCTCGTGTGTGAAGGTAAGGTTTTTTTAAAAAAATTAAATTGATTTTCCCGCTCCCCACACCCTGCCCCCGATGGGCGCAGTGCTCCTGGGGAGTGCTGCGCCCCATGTGCAGCTCCTGGTTCCGCGTGAGTAATCGCGCGGAGCCGGGGAACACCACGAAAATGGGCCACACACTCGTGGTCTTGGGTTCAGCCCAAGACCACGGGAAAAAGCGGGCTTGAAGGGGTAGGCTTTATCCTGGGGCCAGGGAGGGTTAATCCCTGTCTGATCCCGGGATCCCCTGTGCATCACCTGGATGCACAGGGTATCACCCCGGGATATAACCTGGTCTAGCAAAGGCCATAGTCTCTCATGAAAACAGAAATGACATGGCCAACTTCTGTATTCTTGGGGGCTAGTCTGCTCTCCAGACAGTGGTCTGAGAGCTGGAAGTGTATTTGGCGAGAGAACATGAATTCACAGATGGTGATATACTACACTGTGTTGGTACCACTCTGCAGAAAGGTTTTTACAGCGATGGAACACATGTTGTTAAGCATGCCCATGCTATTCATACAAAAAACTCAGGGGGGGGGGATTAAATAAGTATCAGCATGGTTACTTGTAGCTTTTTTTACATATACAAAATGTACAACCATATACAAAATGTACAGTTCCGGGGTGGGGTGGGGGTGGTTCTAAAAGAACATTCCTGCTCAAGCCATGCAAATAGGTATTATGCTGATGTAAAAAGTGGTGGATAACAAAGTGAAAAGTAACATGAATAGTCCAGGCTCCTGTAGAAACCTAAACCCTGATCAAGCACACCTGTTTTTCCTCCCCCTGCCAAAGACAGTCTCATCAGATCCCACTTCTAGAGTTCACTAATGCTGTGAAAAATGAAGGAAATCATCCTAGGGCAACTCATGTGAAATTGTCAATGTTATGATAAGAACAGTGGTGCCATAAAATATCCAACAAGACAACCTTAAGACTGCTGTTCTGTGTTTGTGCATCTGTTTCCCCCCTCATTCTTAGTTTTTTTAAATATCCCTCACTCTAAAGAAAATTTAGTTGGGGCACATCTACACGAAGGGTTTGCCCCGGGGTTGCTTTGCAATAGTGGCATGTCATCTACATGGCGCAGCCACCATTGAGAAGCCATCCGGGGGCAAATCCTCGAAACTCCGCTCCAAAAAAGTTGGGCACTTACCCTGACTTTTTCGGCAGTGGAGCCCATGGCATCCCCTGATTGGTTGCCATGGGCGGCCCCACGCCTCTAGAAAAGTTAAAAAAAAATGGTGGAGAGAAGAGGAAGGGGGGCGTTCCTCCCCACTTTTTAAATTTTATAATCTCTATCCGTGGAGCTCCACAGATACAGATAATAAAAATAAATGGGGGGGGGAGGAACGGGCAGCCAGAGGGAGGAGAAGCGGTTTTCCCAGTCCCTCTTGCATCCTCCTCTGCTGCCTCGTTCCTTCCCCCTCCCATTTTTATTTTTATTATATGACTCTGCGGAGCTCTGCAGATAGAGATTGTAAAACTAAAAGTGGGGGAGAAACAGCCCCATTCCTTTCCTCCCCTGTCTGGTTTGTGTGTGTGTGTGTGTGTTTTACTTTTCCATAGGCGCAGGGCCTGAAAAATTGCACTTGCCTTCCTTCTGTGCAGTTGCCAGGAAGGAAGGCAAGTGCGGGTGCAAGGCTCCCTCTGTAAAGACAGGGGCTTGGAGTTCATGATGCCTCTTGTGTGAAGCTTGACAAGAATACTCAACTGCATCAGTGCTGTCAAATTCCCAGGATTTTCTACCACTATGTAATAGGTTTTTAAATGTTATAGAATATGACTAAGCAACAAAGCCATGATGGAAGAAAGGCAGGATATAAATGTGTACATATATGTATTTATACATGGGTGTTTTAAAATGTTAGTCAAGGCAACTAATATCTGTATTTCTCCTCTAGAAATTGACTTAATTTCATTCCTATTGAAACCATAACCGTTTCTGAGATGCACATCAGCAACCAGTTGATGAAGTGGACAGAGCGGGAAAGAGTACTGATTATATTTTACTTATTTTGATCTATTTATAGATGTATCACATTCCTGTTTAAAAACAAATCCAGCTTGATTCACAGTAAGAACATTATAAACAGGAAGTCCAACAAACAGTAAGCTTTAAAATTCAAAATGTCTGAATCAAAACAAAACTCTCTCTCTCTCTCTCTCTCTCTCTCTATATATATATATACACAGCATGCCCAAAACTGCAACAAGACAGCTTGAAAGGCCTCTGTTGAAAAGTTATTCCATTACAGCAGGACCAATAAAAAGAAAGCCCTGCCCTGGCTTACATTAGATTCAGCCTTGCAGGATCTAGTCTTTACTAGCACCCTGAGATCCATTAACCAGAGCCTTGTGCACAAGAAAAATGCCTACAGCGCAATTCTATGCGCATCTACTCGGGAGTAAGTCCATGTAGTTCAATGGAATTTATTCCTAGATAAATACGATTGCATTGCGAGGCGGATGCAAGAAATAAGAGATGACACAAATGTTGGATTTAAACTGGGACACTTTTTATTCAAGATCTACAAAGGGGTTACCCTATCGGGCATCCAGTCTGGCCTGCTTACAGACCTTTCTATGTAACGGGCGAGCTTTCTTGGCCAGTGGGTGGCACTGTGCTTTCCGCCCCCCTCCTGGCCATCTCCTTATGGGGTAGGGAGACCTTCCCTTGTCACCCCCAACCCATGCCCTCAGGCTCAAGGTAGGTGAGAGAGGTCGGTCTCAGAGGTGGTCCTTATCCCCCAGCCCGGCCACAAGGCTCAACACTGGGAGCCCTTGGGAATCACCTATCACTAGAACAGTGCCTTTGAATGCTCGCCATTCAAATCCCTCTGGATGCCTGTTCCTACCTGCCAGGAAGAAATGTGACCAAATTAGCATGCCGGCAAATCAACCTAGTTATGCTCCCAGACTGTCTTGCAGTGTGGAGTAGGTGAAACAACTCATGTCCAATTCAGAACGTGAGCAAAAAAATCCTACTCGGCCCCCTAGTGGCAACCAGCAAGCTCACACTGCCTACAGGGAGGGAGGGAGGGAGCCGCAGAAGGAAGAGGGTCTGAGAGGGGTAAGTGGCCTGCTTTTGGCCAGACTGAAACCCCTCCCAGCCAATTGGTGCAAAATCCGGCCCAATCTGAGATGGGAACGTCTCTACCTTGCTCCGCCCGCAAATCCCTCCCCATGCCCAGGCTATGCCGGGCATGGCAGAATGGGCATTCTTAGAATTAAAGAATTCTGAGCCCAGTTATTTGTTTTGAGTACCAGAACTAAATGAAGGTCACAGTCCTTCCACCCAAAAATCCACTCCTGAGTATCTCAAGGTTTCTTCAATTCAGCAACACAGTTGGTGGGTACGGCAGAGAGTAATTTTGTTACTGCTATTAAACAATTGGAAGTTAGAATTCCATGCCGATCTACTGCAAATCACCCAGTGATATTCCAGTAGATCCAGATAAACATTCTGACCCACCCCTGTACTAGATCACCTATCTGAAAAACAAGGCACTGTAGCAAGACATTCTCAGAAGATGGCAAACAAAGATGGACAATCATATGGGAGAAACCTTTCCTGCAGGTACACTGTGTCAAGCCCATATAGTGATTTAAAGGTAATAACCAACACCTTAATGGTGCAGTCCTATGCATGTTTAGACCATGCTTAGGCATGTTAGGAGTTGTAAGACTTTTTTCTTTCTAAACATGCATAGGATTGTTCCCTAAATTGTGGCTGGAAATGAACTGGCAGTCTGCAAAGACAGACAAAGAATGGACTAATATACCCTTTATACCTAGTCGCAGTTAGAAGACAAGCAGCAGGATGAGCTGCAGCGTTTGGACGTTTAATTGACTAATATTTAATCATCCATTTTCATCATTATTTAAAGATTGCAAAGTCTTTAAAACTCACACAGAATAAAAAATAACCATGGCTGTTAAAGGCCATGTCAATTATTCTTGCTTTTCTTCCCACCCTCTTGTTGGGCCTCAAAAGGACAAAGTCCTGAATCATTCATTTAGTGCTGTAACATGCATCCATTTTCTATCCTAAGCTCACTTGCAGTGTAATCCTAGGCCATGTCTATGTCTACTCAGAAATAAGTCCCACTGAGTTCAACAGGGCTCTCTCCCAGGTAAATGTGCATAGAAGTGCAGCCTTAAACCTTCTTCAGAAAAAAAAATAGTTTTTAGGAAAGGAAAGGAAATTGTTTTTCTTGGAAGGTAGAGGTCAGAAAAAAAAAGGTATTTCCTTAGTTTTAACTTTTAAAGTGGTTGTTTATAAAGTAGTTTTCTCACTCTCTTTTTGTTAAACTGATTTTGATGTTATCTAAATCTAAGCCACTTAAAGACACATCACATCTACTGTAGGTCGAAACGAGCGCTTCTCTGTCATCGCTCCAACGTTGCTTCCTGAAAACTGGAGAGGCTTGTGGGGTGCATAGACGAGGGAGGGAAAGGAAACTTTCCTTCTGTGAATTTCCTTAATGTAGCTTACCTTAAGATTCACGACCATGTTCTGAGGTGAAAATGATAACACCTCAGTGTAAGTCGTGAAAAGAATATCCTGCGGTCACTTCACACATGCCATTTTTAGGTCACGTAAATTGCAGATGTGGCAAACAATTACTTGTGGTGTAATTAGCTGCAACTCTGTTGACTGCACATCCAGATTTGCTTCTGTGCTGTGTGTGAACTGACTCTTACATAAGCCACAGATGAACATGGGAACAATTATTTTGAAGGGTTCAATTCCTCTCATCCTCAATACATAGATGTGGACTTATTTTATTTGGTATAATAGGAAAGTATGAGTAAGTATGAATTTCAGTCCCTGGTTTATATGACAAATGGTCAATAATTTTAAGCAAACAGGTAAGCAGGAAACTCTTTTGTTGTGTAAAAACATCCCTAGAAAAAGAGTTTTCACATTCTAGCTATAGTGGTTAAACAATTGCTTTCTATAACTTATCCAGCTGTGTTACTGGTTGGTTGAGATAGGAAGCTGTTATGTCCTTTGTACATGGTGACCTCTGTCCATGTTTGCAAGGTTTGTAGAGTAATGGACACATTGTCTTATTTCTCTCAGCATGTTCTACAAGGCTGTAGGACATGAATATCATTAAGGGTTGCTGAGGACTATTTTCACAATAATGAATTTCTCCATCCAGTATTCAGGCACTAAAGCACTCCATTGGGACGTAAATGAGTACATAGGAAATGTACTTATCTCTAAGTTTAGCAAACTTCAATCACCTAGTGGTAAGGGATTGCAATTCAATCACCAGATATAGATTTCATCCAATAGTTTAATAATAGCTCTCTCTAAACACTTCTACATTTTCTTTTCCCTAAGAATATTATGGGCTCTATTGTATACATTCTCTGGAAGAAAAATACGTTTTCTTCTATGGACAGAGCTTCTGAAATATGAAGTCCATAGAAATTATGAATTGTAGCATCTGTACCTGGAACCCAATACATTCTGGTAAGTTCTGGGTCCATGCCAGGCTTACCTTGTGTGTTCCAAGACCACCAAGATAGCATGGAGGTTGTAGTAATTGTTGCAATTTAGAGACACTTCATCCCAGAGAGAGAGAGAGAGAGAGAGAGAGAGAGAGAGACTCCAACAGAAGCCGCTCAGTAGCTGTATCTGCTTGGCCATAAAATATTACTTCAGTGTCCTTTTCATGTGAGTGAACCCTTAACCGATGATGATGATGATGATGATGATGATGATGATTGCTAGCATCCTTGCACAGGCAGCCCAGTGCTTTCCTTGGCCAGTGCTAGGTCTCTGTCCATATACAGTATGAACTGCAGAAAACATTATGAATTCCACAGTCCTCTCTGGAGTTTTGGAAGAGTTATGCATTCCTAGCTCTGCCAAGACTCTCAGTTCTTGGTTGTTTTCAGAAGGAGCACATCAGTGTGGGAATCATTATCTCGCTTTTCTCACAGGTTACTGACAATATTTTCACTGGGGAATTTATCTACCAATCATGCACCAGAAATGGACCCTCACCAGTGCGGATGGGCAGCATACGCTATAGGCAGCAGACAGCTACTTGCACTGTATTCAATTGGCTGCCCGCCTAAAACATACACAGCCCTGTTTCATTCTTACAGTCAATAATCAGCAGCCCTTAAGAGGTATTCAAACACACCCTGAGGTATTCTCTTCTGCAATAGTCAACCTCACATTAGCAGCTATCCCAGGCTCAGGTCTGATTCTATTACAGAGGTGACAAAGATGTCTACAAAAGCTACTAGTCCTCAAAACTTTTACAATCCCACTTGGCCTAAAAGAAAAACAACAACACAATCTTTAAAAAGTTTTCCTGCTGGATGCTATGGTGAAAATTCTTATTCACTCAAGACAACCATGCAAACCTGATTTGTGACAATTCATATACAGCTAGTTGTCATACTTCCAACATTTTTACTCTCCAGGATCACAGCACAAAAAGGAGGAGGAGGAGGAGGAGGCAGCTATGAGTGCAGAACTTCCTCACACTGACCTAGTTCACACATTAGAGCACAAACTGCAAAAATCTAGCAGGAACGAGAGAGTGTGCCCCTGGCATGCTCCTCACTTCTCCTTTCAATTAACATTACATTCAAATGTGGGGCTGTCTTGACATCATCTTTGCCCTGGGGTGGCTCCAAATTTACGCTACGTCAGATGACGCAGCCACAGATTCAAAGCCACTCCAGGGCAAAGAGGCAAAGATGCATGGCTGAAAAGTTGGGGACTTACCCTGACTTTTCCAGCCAAAGTGAGTTTAGCCCAGCTGTTCCACAGGTCTGTCCTTGCTTGGAACCACTCCGGGGGCATACCTGGGCAGAAGGCGAGCTCTTATTGGTGGCCAGAAGCAGCGGCAGGGGGAGGGGGTGGACAAGGTGAGTCTAACAGCTGCCAGAAAGCCCGTGCTGCTTCTTCTTGTTAGGACAACTTGTCGCCACTGCACACCAGCAAGAATGCAGGGTTTGGTGGTGGAGTGATGCCAACCCACTCCACCACCAAAGTGCCTAGTCTGAAACTTCAACTAGTTCAAAATATGCCAGGCAGGTTGCTCACCAGTATACCAGACCATATCACACCAACTTAAAAATCACTTCACTGGCTGCCAATTAGTTTCTGGGCAAAGTATAAAATGTTGGTTATTACCTTTAAAGCCCTACATGGTTTGGGTCCAGGTTACCTGGGGGATCACCTTCTCCCATACAATCCACCCCAAACACTCAGGTCCTCTGGGAAGGGTTTACTCCAGTCAGCCCAAACTAGGCTGACAACTGTTACCTGGAGGACCTTTTCTTCTGCCACCCCCAGACTGTGGAATGGCCTGCCAGAAGAGATGTGTTGGCTTAATACTCTGAGTTTAAGACAGCCATAAAAAGTAGTCTGTTCCAGCAGGCCTACCCAGATGAATTTTAAACCTAAGAATTTTAAGATGTTGTGATTGTTATTTTAATATTGTATTGGTTTTATATGCTCTTTTAACCAGTTTTATATATTATAATGTATTTAATGTTCCCTGCCGCGATCCAGAGGAAGAGGCAGGCAAGAAATAAATATATTATTATACAACCAAGAATTAACATAGGATTTGTTGTTGGATCGACACTGGGTTATTTAACCCCAAAACAACCTAAAGTATGACATCACACTAACAACCTATGAACAGGGCAATCATAAGTTGTTAATTGAACATGGAAGGGAGGAATGCACCAGAGGCAATGTGCTTGCTTTTGCTAGATTTCAGCAATTCTTGATTCCTGTTATATACATGATTCCTGTTATATACAAACCGGGTCACTGCACGGCATCCTCAAACACAAAGTTATTGATCTACTAGAGTGAAAGAGCCAAGAGTGGCAATGTCATTGTTGGCCATACATATCTACCCAATGTGCCACTGACCATAGAAAGTGGAGTGCCTGCACTACACTAGCCTTATGAGATGTACAGCCTGGGGATGACTTTGACTTTGACATCAAACTGCCAGCTTCAGTTATGAAGCTGTGACATAAACCAAAGCTACTACTGAAAGCTCTACTTAATTATGTACCAGATGCTACAACTGCTAATGTCCAGGAGTCATCAGAATGGAAAGGAGAAGGTCTCTGACCCCACCTGTCACAGCTTATCAGAGCTGTTAGTGTGATTTAGCTAGAAGTATGGGCGGAAGTACTCAAGTCACAATATTCTGTATAGACAAACATGAACTGACAGCAGAACAGAAAACCACATCTCACTTTACGATTCCTTTTCATTGTAAAATATCTAAGGAATCGATCGTGTCTTATCCCCTATATGCAATATAAAGTTTCAGGGAACAGATGCTCTCACTTGATCCACTAGCCCTCCACCACACCTACATTTATTAAGAGGGAGAGACTCCTGATACAGTATATCCAAAGTTAAGCATTTTTAAGGTTACATTAAGTGTTGCATTATTTATTTATTTATTACATTTATATACCGCCCCACAGCCGAAGCTTTCTGGGCGGTTTATAACAATTAAAAATGGTAAACATTAAAAATATACAAAATTTAAAAACCATCAAAACATAAAAAACAGTATAAAAACAACAGTATCCATTGTTGTGGAAACCATTTTTGGTAGGTTCATCCCATGGTATTACTGTAACATTTACAGGCCTGCAACCAGGTAGGCAGGGACAACTGCATGGTACCCTTAGCACAAAATCATTGCCTGACCAGTATCATGGATGTGGATTTAATGTTAAATAACTACATGATTGACTATGCCTGTGTGGGGCTGCATTACAGTCATATCATGAGACAAACCCAGAGAAATGCAGCTCTCACAGCACTAATGTAAGATTTAAAGGAGACCTATAACACCTTAGTTTTGTAACTCTCCTCATGAAATCTCTTTTCCCAAGCATTTAGCAATATGGAATGAGCCTGGGTCTGTTTTTTTGGCTCATCATTTCTAAAGTTGTTGCAGTGGTTTTAATTGTATGTGCATTTTGTATGTTTTTGTGGTTTTTAATTTTTGTATATTGTTTTAAAATGCTTTTTCTTATGTGAACCGCCCAGAGAGCTTCAGCTATGGGGTGGTACACAATGAATAAATAAATAAATCAAGGGGACTTACATCCTAATTTTTGGGTGGCCCATGCCAGAGCCTTAAAAATATTTTTACAATAAAGTCAAAAATAATGTTAAGACTGACTTGTAAATAAGACCAGAGAACTTACTAACCTCATTTTTTTCTTACTGGCCTGCTCAGAGCCTAATGCATTAAGAACATAAGAAGAGTCATGCTGGATCAGACCAAGGGTCCATCTAGTCCAGCACGATGAACACAGGGGCCAACCAGCCATCGGCCAGGGATGAAAAGCAGGACATGGTGCAACAGCACCCTCCCACCCATGTTCCCCAGCAACTGCTGCACACAGGCTTATTGCCTCAAATACTGGAGATAGCACACAACCATCAGGGCTAGTAGCCATTGATAGCCTTTGCCTCCAGGAATTTATCCAACCACCTTTTGAAGCCATCCAGATTGGTGGCCATCACCACATCCTGTGGCAGTGAGTTCCATAATTGATTCCATACATTGTTTCCATGCTGGGCAGGATGAAGAAAGAAATGTGCCATTTACCAAACAGGTTAGTGAAGAGGAACAGAATGGAGGGATGGACTTCCCTTCCTCTGCAGCCCACACAGAAAGTGAACTGATGGAGGAGGAATGGGGTGATCTTCTCTTCCTCCTCTGTCAGCCTATTCACTTGCCTGACTAGAATTCCTGGCTACTAAGTGAGTTGTTAAATGCAAGGCAGTGTTAAGGATCATTATTCTGACCCTACATGGTTTTAAGTTCAGTTTATTCATGCCTTCAATTGCTTGGATGTCCTTTTTCCTTTTTATGAAGATTAGGGTGGATTCCTGCATTGAGCAGGGGGTTGGACTCGATGGCCTTGTAGTCCCCTTCCAACTCTGCTATTCTATGATTCTATATTTCAATTTATAGCCATCCTTGTCTAGAAACCTCAGAGAAGATAACAGTGAAAATCTGTAAAAATAAACTTAATCCAGACAAAATGGATTAACTGCAGTTAGCCAGTGTATACCATTACATTGTGACTTTATTTGTGGACCAGGCCAATGCTAAACCATGTTTTAGCACAGCCTTCCCCAACCTGGTGCTCTCCAAATGTTTTAGAGTACTATTCACAGAATCCCTGACGACTGGCCATGCTGACTGGCCTGATGGGAGTTGAAATTCAAAATCTGGAGGGCACCAGGTTTCAGGAGGCTGTTTTAGTATTGTGTGTGTGTCTACCACAAGCTTTGGGGTCACCTGCTCCCCACTTCTCCCTCCCACCTATTAAGTGTCACAATTGGAATCGGAATTTGCCATTGCATCCAACCCTGGCAAATGATGGTGGTGGGGATTAACTATGGTTTGCCATTTACTATGATTAGATGCCTCTGATCATGGCATGAAAGAGGAGGAGGAAGGGGAGGATGGTCCATGCAAGCAAGCCCAAGGAGTTACATCTGAACAGTCCTGTTTTTCCGGATGGCATCCCATCCATTTGCTGCTGGGGACCCTAAGCTTTGGCAGTTGAACCATCCCGTATATCATGTGCCTTCAGACCATTGGTTTTCCTTAATCAATAGGGTCATGACAAAAACATTTTTGTAACATATATCCAGTGGCGGCTGGTGGCTCTGATGTCAGTGGGATGGTGAATCTGCTCCAGGTTTCAGTCAGAGCCAGTCAGAACCCTAAAGGAGCTATCCAAGGTGCAGAGTTGCATATATCAACTACAGAACTACTAACAAAAATGCATAAAGTACAAATAACACAACCAAAGTATCATACAAAACCATTTGGGAAATACTTAGAAGTGAGCATTCAAACAAATGTTGTATGTAAGTACAACCTTCTAAGTACAAGGTTCTTATTACCTCTCTCCAGAAATGCCATAGCTATGAACTATATATCTTTCAGGTTAACAAAAGCAAACACTAACTGTGCATGCGTAAAACTCAATGCCCCATTCCACGGGTGCACAATTGATGGACGATTGCCTTGACTGTAGACCAGTTTATCTGATAGTAACCTCCAGATGAGAAGTAGGATCATCACTTGGGCTCAGAGCTGGACTGGACTTCACATGGAGACACAGTTTGTTTGAATAAGCAGTCATCATGATTTCTTTGATCATGGAAGCTTTTTGAGGGGGGTTGATTGTGCAAATTGCTGTGGCTGCTTAAAAAGCCTCCATGGAAAAGCAGCATGACTGGTACCGATGAACACTGAGTGGGTGCCAAACTGAAAGCACCCTCACACACTACAAAAGCACTTACATGGCTATTGCTCTCAAGATTAATGAAGCATTCTCCTAAATATTGCTAAAGCTTACCATTGGCTCTTATTCAAAGTGAATCTAGCTTGGATTCAGGCAACCCATTTCCCTATAATGAACATTGGTGTTTGCAGAAGTCAAGAAATTATGTTCTCTGAAATTGTTCAAGGAGTGCTGAATTCTAGCATGTTTTCGACAAGCCGCACAAGTCTATGCCTGTTCTTTATTAAATAGATTCCAAGTAGCAGCCGGTATATGTGAAAGACCTAAACTGATCACGAGAAGGCCCAAGCCCATACTGGTAGGCTAAAATTGTGTAGGGGACAGGGGCGCACATGCAATCCCTTCCCCCAGTGGCCCTGCATGGACAGACTCCTCTTAAGAATTGTGTGTGTTTAGGGCAAAGATCTGAAAGGGACTTCTAAGAGCATTCTACTGAATGTGCTTAATAGCTCTTCCAGATGATCAGAGCTCCCTATCATGGCAGAGCTTCTAAGCATGTTTAGCTGAAGGTTTAAAGAGCAGAACCAACACAAAGGGATGTTGTGAATGCATGCCACTGCCCCTACATGGTTTTAGCCCCCCTGTGTTCAGGTGAATGCCTGAATAGGGTTTTAGCCTCCTATCTTCACAAGGTAAAAGCAAGGATACCTGTGAATCTACTTTCTTTTCCAGTGATCCCAGAATCCAGCAGCTCTGCTTGTGATTTTTATGTATTATAGCCACACTGGATCTCAGATAGCTCAACCAACCTACTTCTACAATGCTTTAAAATGGCACTTAATGGAATAAGAAATATTGCTGCCTCACTTTCCTCAGGCGCAACTTGTGCAATCTGTTTTATTATCAACACATCTGCACTATTTGTACTGCAAGCAGCCCTTTTTCATATATGTGCATTTACTCTCCCTGGGATCAGCAGTCATCTCAAAGTAAAGATTAACTAAAAGGTCTTCATTAAACCGAAAAGTACAATAGGAGCAAAATGAGGATGCTCTCATGTACTCAAATAAGAATGAAAAATAAGACTGCAATCAATCTTCAGTCAACATTAATATCATGCCCAAAGTACCTTTACATATAATAGATTTCAAAAAATAGAAGCTAAGGTTAACATGTAGTATATTAAATCCAAACCGATGCTAACGATTTATATATATCACCATAATAATTGATATGTATTGGTCTGTCTAACAATGAACCTGAATAATATGTGACCCACCAAACTAAATGCAGTCTAGCAGCTGTGTATTGGCTACTGTGTTGTTCTTTGCCATCCTGAACAGTTGATGAAAGAAGGCAGTTTATAAAAACCCAATGGACCACCAAACATGCTTGATGGGCTGCCTTTGGCTTGGTGTATTTCAGATTATCCAAGTTATGCAGATCTGGCTAGTAAGAAACTCAATTTTTTATATAAAACAATCTTACATGATATATTAATTAGATAATGAATCAGTAAAAGGAAGGAATATTAGCTAGCTTCAGAGAGACAGGCGGAAGATGATATTTTATTACTTGGGTTGCCTTACATTAATTATGCAGAATTAATCAATAAGAGAGTGGATACAAGACACATACAGATTTTCTGCAGTCCACAAACATAACCAAATCCACTAAATTTAATAAAACCCACACAGAGAGTGAGGGCTCATCTATACCAAGCAGGATATTCCACTATGAAAGTGGTATATAAAAGGCAGGAGCCACACAACTACTTTACAGTGGTATTGAAGTGCACTGACAACTGTTGGGGGGCATTGACACATACTGGGCCTTCCTAGACAAGGCCTTAGCGCGCCTTCTGTCCCGGCTTCCCTGCTGTGCGTCCAGATGACGCACAGGGGAATCCGGAGACAGGCCGCGCTGAGGCCTCCTCCAATGTGCCATAAGCGAATTTGCTTATGGCGCGCCTTTTCCCCAGCTCCGGCCTCAGGCCGGAGCTGGGGAATGTCTAGGGACTTCCGCAGCTTTTCACGGCTCCTCGCTTACTCGCGAGGAGCCGCGAAAAGCCGCGGACCTGGCACAGCGCTCATAGGAGCGCTGTGCCCATCGGCGGGGGGGCGAAGGCTGGGAGGGTGGGTGGCAGGGTGGGTGGGACGGGGGAGGGCGGGTGCGATCACGCCGCGCGCCGCCCGGGCAATGCCTGGCATGGGGCAGCATTGCCCGGGCAATGCTGCCCCATGCCAGGCATTGCCCGGGCGGCGCGCGGCGCGATCGCACCCACCCTCCCCCCGTGCCACCCACCCTGCCACCCACCCTCCCAGCCTTCGCCCCCCCCATAAAAAAAAATAAACAAAACACTTACCTTGTCTGCCGTCTTCGGGCTGCACCCGGCCCCTTTAAAATAATAAAAAAAAATGGCGGACACCGCAGGGACGCGACATCGCTACGCGTCCACCGTGTGGTAGCCTGGGGGAGGTGCGCTAACATTAGCGCGCCTCGGCCTCGCCTCCCTGCCGGCGTAAGCCAGCAGGTCTAGCAAGGCCCACTATATCCCACTATATTTTGCTTGGTGTGCCTCCTGCCTTTTATATACCACTTTCATAGTGGAATATCCTGCTTGGTGTAGATGAGCCCTGAGAGAGGAGATGTTTTTGAAGCACTACAGACCAACTGACCCCTGTACTGTTAGCATAAGTGACTCCATTTTCAAAAGGAAACTATGAAGCAGCCATTATGCAGCAAGCGAGGCGTCACGTACCCGAGGGTGTCTCCTTGTGTCTGTCTTATCTAAGAAAAACAAGAGCCTTGGCTCCAATACAAAAGTTAGTTTACAGTAGAGCAAAGGGGTTGTTTAACAAAGATTAGAAAGACCGTTATGCCCCAGTGTTACATTCTGATTGGTTCATGCTGCTACTGGGCACTGCCCTTTGCAGGCTTCAAATGCTGTACTGAATTCCTTGCTTCTCTGTCTGACTGCTCGCTTTCAAAGAGACCCAGACCTTGATTTTAAACAATAAAGCGCTTTTTGAACCCTCTGTCGCTGGAAGTGTGGAGTTGTGCTTAGGGGCAGATTGGATCCCGTCCCTGGGGCGAAGAACTTGTGCAACAGTACTGCAGGAGAAGACATGGAGTATGAATTGGTGCAGTTTAAGGGAAACAGAAACACGTATTTATGACCCCAAAGCGTAGGAGGGTTAAGTAATTTGGTTGTAATTCTTCTTTTCCCACAAAAATGTCACAGGACTCAGTGAATATTAGGATGGAAAAGGCAATAGTAATAAAACTTTAGGGCAGTTAGGCTTCAGATAAAATATTGATACTGGCAGCTTTCGGTTTCAGTTTATAGAGAAAACACCACACTACTATTAGAGCTGGCCATTGCAGTGCAAGCAAAACAGAGAGCATCCGTCTGGTTCCCTTAGCAACTGGGACACATTCTCCCACCCCCACCCCCGTGAAGCAGTACCTATTCAGAGCAAGGGCAAGGCGACTTCATTTGCCCTCACTGACATCACTCCATCGAGGCTACGTGGCACTGTGATTGCATCTCAATCATGTCATCAGACAGGCTAGGGTCATGCAAGGCAGCTCCAAATAGAGGAGGAAAATGGCAATGAAGCAGAAACAAAAAGTCTACTCACTGGCTACAGTTGCAAGTAGACACAGATACACAAAGACTAAATATTTCACCCCTACCACATCCAAAAGCAGCAGTTTTGTCCTGAAAATGTTAAGTGTGAAAATACAATGTAATCATAAGTGCTATAAATGTGCGAGCGCATGGCTGTTTTACTTTGATGGCTTCTATCCTAAACAGGAGTGTTCTAAGCGTTTTCTGTACGACAAAGCCATGCCAAAGGCACCAAACTAACATTTTTCTTGCAGTTTTCCCTCCCCCATGTCATTACTGGACTTATTATTCTTAACTACATTGTTGCTAAAATAAGTTGCTATTTTTTTCCTATGAAATCTGCCAAGCACATTGCTGGAATGAATCTGTTACTAATGGCACTCTCTGTAACGTTCACATTGACCTAATTGTGGGGCTTGGCCTGAAAAATCAACACGTTACATGGAACGTGGACAAATGTGTAGATAGGATGTGATATGAAAAAAGGACATCACATCCAGTATTTTGACAAATGAGAAAACGGTGTTTTCTTCTGCTTCTACGATACTGATGTGCTTAAAAAAATCTTAACTTTGATAACAGAATCTGAACTATTAAAACAGATAGCTGAACATACTGATGCTATTACTTTGATATCGTCCAACAGTTTCTATTTATATCAAATGAAAGTAGCCCCTGAGGTAGCCATCTTTCATGTAGTGCAATCCTATTACTCAAAAGTAGATCCCACTGTGTCCAATGGGATTTACTCCCTAATTAGTGTGTTTAGGATTGCAGCCCAGGTGGAACCAAGTGCCAGAATCTAGTGCCAGTATAGAAGCTGATTCTGTAATAGACTACAGTCCCATTGCCACCCGAGCTCTTTAGAACCTCAAACCAAAGGTAGCACTCAGTCGACATCTGTGCTTCCTAGAATCACTGGAGTATGTAACATGTGAACACCCCTATAAGTGTATATGAGCTATTGATTTTAAATTTTTGCATTCATATTCTGCCTTTTCTCATCTACACGGTCCTCCTTCTCTTAAACCCTATGAGGGAGGTTAAGCAGGGAGATAGGAGCTGACCCATCCAGTGACATTCATGATTGAGTGGACATTTGAATCTGGGCCTCACCAGTCCTGGTCCAACACTAACCACACCACCACCCTGATTTACCAGCTACAGACAGGCCCAAGGTACCTCACATGGCCTCCAACTCATGAAAAGGAGGAAACTTCACTAATGCATAATTGCTGTTTTTTCCAGCTCCTTTCATTCTGTTCTAATCAACCAATTTCTAGTACCTTAACCATAAACCACCTTCCTCCAACCTGGTGCCCTCCAGATGTTTTGAACATCAACTCCCATCATCCCCAGCCAGCATGGGAGGGCACCAGGTTGGGAAAGGCTGCCTGAAATCCTCCAGTGGATCAAATAAGCTTCAACCATTGACTGCCATTTTAATTCTAATCCTGCTGGTGGCTAGGTCAAACTTCTTCTTGTCCAGTAGCTTCAATCAGGCCAGTCTTGATGCCTTCACTCACTTACACTCAGAGCCTCAAGGAGCCCCACAGGCCTCTACTTAGACAGGAACCTGACCGAAAAGGCTTTCCCATGCCCAGATGCCCCTCATTTGCCAGTGCCGACCACTGGCTCAGATGACCAGGATTTAAACCTAAGAACATAAGAAGAGCCCTCCTAGATCATACCAAGGGTCCATCTAGTCTAGCACTCTGTTCACACAGTGGCCAACCAGCTGTTGACCAACAAAGCAAGACATGCTGCAACAGCACCCTCCCACCCATGTTCCCCAGCAACTGCTGCACACAGGCTTATTGCCTCAAATACTGGAGATAGCACACAACCATCAGGGCTAGTAGCCACTGATAGCCTTCTCCTCCATGAATTTATCCAACCCCCTTTTAAAGCCATCCACATTGGTGGCCATCACTACACCTTGTGGTAGTGAATTCCTTAGTTTAAATATGCGCTGTGCGAAGAAGTACCTCCTTTTATCTGTCCTGAATCTCTGCCAATCAGCTTCATGGGATGACCCTGGGTTCTAGTATTATGGGAAAGGGAGAAAAATGTCTCTCCCTCCACATTCTTCAACCCATGCTTAATTATGTACCCCCTCTCTCATGTCTCCCCTTTGAAACCCTTGTGGGCTGGTGAGTCTTGCTTACCTGCACAAGTTTGACTGTCATAGGTTTCACATACCCACTCATGACATTCACACAGTGGCCCGTAGTATTTGCCTGGTTCGGTCACTTGGCAGATGCAAACTCCACAGTCACATTGACCTCTGCCGTTGCACAGCTTCCCACCTGGGCTTCGACACCTGCGCTCTGACACAGATTGGGACAGTCTGCAAGATGAGGTGCTTCCCAAACCTCTCCTGCAGGGAATGAAGGAGACGACAAGTTGCAAAAAGAATCAAAGAACTAGTGATAGAGGAACTGCTTCTACTGTGGGGTCTACTTACCTGACCCCTTTTATTGATCAATCCGTGGACTAATTTGGAACCAAACTCAGGCAATCTATTTTCTAGATCCCTGTTTGTTTGCTTTTAGAAAATGCACATTTTGAAGGTTATAAATAATACTGGGATGAAACAGTTGCAGATTGAACTCTGTGGAATCTCACAGTCACAGTGAATTATAGCTGCAAAATCCACATTAAGATGCTAAATACTTTCTTGGAACAAAACCCAATGTGATTTGAGCAAATGCTCCACGGACAACTTATTTGTGCAAATTGAAGGAGGAAGCACCTTGCTAGATATTATTCATTTATTATGCTTGTATGCTGCCTTGCTCTAGGGTGCTCTAGGGCAAAGTATTGGGGGTGGCTGGGGGAGGGTTACCTTATTTTATCCACACAGCAATCCTCTGATGTAGGCTAGACTGAAACTGTCTGATTAACACAGAAAAAAGAGGCATAGACAGACTAAGCGAAGCAAATATCAGTGAGGAGATGGGTGAATTGCAGAACGCCAATCAGAAGGGGAGGGGAGATTTGGTGGGAATCTACACTGGTGTTATTCTAACGTTTTGAACGGGTTACTGTGACGCATAGCGTCACGTGACCCTGGGTCTCCAACGTTGTAAATGAGTCGTACTTACAGGTTCTATTTCTTAGTTCCAGCGCGGCTACAGATTCATGTGCCTCGTCCTACCGGTAATTTTCCTCTCCCAACCCAGAGCTGCTGGGTTTGCTCCGCCCACTTCCTGTTCTCCTTCCTTCGCCCCATTTGCTATCTTATCTGCTACAGCAGATAAATCACACCAGCGTTATACTGTGCAATCACTGACAATTGCATGCAAAGGACTCAGATGTTTTCCACCTTAGAGTCTGCTTTTATTGTGAAGTACTCCCATGCATCCTGTCTTAAAATTTGAATCAAATTGGGTCCGGTTGATTTTTTTATGATTTTTTTTAACATTTCCCCCCTCTTTGCAAAGGAGCTGAGGAGCGCTCAAAGGATCGCTGTAGCTCCGTGCAGGAAAATTAACAAGGGTCTCTTGGTCCCAGTCCAAAACTCATGACCAGCGGGGCTTAAATGCGGCTGCTGCTAAAACTTTTCAATTTGGTCTCCCATCGAAACTCTGACCAGACCCAACCCTGCTTAGCTTCAGCAAAGTGGCTGGCTCCTATGCACTCAGGCTATTCCCTGGGACCTGCATTAAGATGTTTTGGGAGGGGGGTTGTGTGTGTGCTTATGACTATTGCCCTGCACTGCTGGCTAGGAATGAGGCAGGCAGTGGACGGAGCAAACCCAGCAACTCTGCTACGCTCAGAGAGAGGGAGAACAACGAAAGGATTTAACAATGTGCCATGCAGTAACGTTGCAGCTAAACGTAACGCTAGTGTGCCCCGTGATACAGAGAACCGATACAGAGAACCACATTAGAAAGGGACACTAGCAACGTTATAAGACTAGTGTAGATCCGGCCTTGATTTCTTCCTGCCTTGGGGACAAGCTGCTAGGCCACAAGTAGGATCAAATAAAAGGTTTTTCCAGCCATGGTTTAATTTGATAATTGTCGGGCTGATTCAGTGTCCAATTCATCCATGTGATCATGTTTACATAGGGGGACCATATGAAAAGGAGGACAGGGCTCCTGTAACTTTAGCAGTTGTATTGAAAAGGAAATTTCAGCAGGTGTCATTTGTATATATGGGGAACCTGGCGAAATTTCCTCTTCATCACAACAGTTAAAGCTGCAGGTGCCCTGCCCTCTTTTAAATCTGGTCACTCTAGTATAGCTCCTGCAGCTTTAACGGTTGTGATGAAGAGGGAATTTCACCAGCTTCTCCATATATACAAATGACACCTGCTGAAATTCCCTTGTCTATGCAACTGTTAAAGATACAGGAGCCCTGTCCTCCTTTTCATATGGTCACCCTAGTTTACAGGTACACACCTGCATGAAGAAAAGCCTGGGTGAATAAGCTGTACATGTGGGGATTCAGCTGTTATTTTCATAATGCTGGGGAGTGGGGCAACAACGCCCAAACATAGAAATGGGTGCAGGCTGCCAGTGGATATAGCCTGGTTCACACTCTTCTTTCCTTCTGTACGGGAGAATCTGGAGGCGGCCCTTGGATAATGCACTGTCTCTCAGCCACACAGGCACTACCCCTTGAATCACACTCCTACTTAGCCCCATCTACTAATAGGAAGAACAGCAACTTAATGGGGGTGCTGGGAAAATATAAGAGGTATGGAAAGGCTGATATTCCTACCATGCCATAGTGGTATAATGTGGTCCGTACATCTGTGAAGCCTAGAACCTAGCAAATACTTTTGTGCAGGTTGCCCAACTAGCTAATGGGTGTCATCTCTGTCTTTGATAATACATTAATGTTCTGGAGGGGAAGATACAGCCTTGCAAACTTTTTCCAGATCTAGGTAATCCTCACTATACTGAAAAATACTGGGGAGGGGGTATTATTTTAATTCGTCAGTTCATCTCTTCCCCCCCCCCCCTATAACTTCCTGAATTACTATGCCTCGAATTATGGGATTGAACCTAGCAGATGACATGACCAAGCTATATGTTTCATCAGCATGTTAGAACATCCAAATCAGACTCAGATTGCTCTTCTTAAAGTAGAGAATTAAATATTTTCCTCCTCGGGGGAATAGAATGGAGCACAGCTCAAACTCAAACTGTCAAGTGGCACATGCCAGACCATGGAATGTTCAACATTTTTGCACACATTGCTATGCATCTTAGTTGGAGTTTATAACTGTAGCAGGAATGCGTCCATTTCCCCCTCCTTATTGTTTTTCCTAGGTCAGGGCCAAAATTGGTCCAGGGTACTAGATATCTGCAAAAAGATGCATTCACGAGGACTATGAGTGCAAGTGGAGGAAGGCGAAACTGATATAGTATGTGGGGTGGGGTGTAGTGGCTAAAGCGTTAGACTGGAAGTTGGGAGATCTGGGTTCTAGTCCCCACTCAGCCATGGAAACCCACTGGGTAACTTTGGGCCAGTCACAGACTCTCAGCTTAACCTACCTCACAGGGTTGTTGTTGTGAGGATAAAATGGAGAGGAGGAGGATTATGTACATTGCCTTGGGTTCCTTGGAGGAAAAAAGGCAGGATATAAAATGTAATAATGTAATAATAATAAATAAAATAAATGTAATAATAATAATAATAATAATAATAATAATAAGAAGAAGAAGAAGAAGAAGAAGAAGAAGAAGAAGAAGAAGAAGAAGAAGAAGAAGAAGAAGAAGCAGCAGCAGCAGCAGCAGCAGCAGCAGCAGCAGCAGCAGCAGCTATTGGGAGCCCAGGAAAACAAAGGCAACACATTCCCAGAAGATCCAACTTGCACTCATGAGGGTCAAATTCAAAATTCAAGGCACACCTCTACCTAATCCTTCTGATCTGGTAGTTTATGAAGCATGCACACCTGTAGTTCACTGTCAAAATGCAAATTACATATGCAGCTTTGCTTTTGCACTCACATGTGAGTTTTGCTTAATTTTACAGAAGCAAGCAGCAGGTTGAAGAAACACACAGAGAGAGAAACGTCTTAACGCCACTTTCTTGCCACAACCTGTTGCCCAGATCCCTAAAGATAATTGCTAAGCAAAACAAGGGAGCTTAAAATCCTAGCTTACCGCAGGGACAAGGAGAAACTTTGTGGAATAGCAGGCAGCAGGACAAACAGTGAAGACAGAAGCAGCATCAAACTGAGGAGCCATTGTGTATACATGGTTAGATCCCAGGGCAGCAGTAAATGAGGAGCTCTCCTCGAAAGTCCGAAATATAGACAGACCTGGAAGGCTTATAGGAGTTCCGAGCTGGCCAAAACCGGCTCCTTCCCCCTGTGCTCCACCAAGTGCCTTTGATTAGCTGCCTGGAAGCTGGATTTGGGCAGCATCCTGGAAGGAAAGGCTGGTGCCAAACCCCAAAGTTTACAGTCTAGGCAGGGAAGTAATTAGAAACAGTTGTACGGCCAGATGGTTTATTTTGACATAATAACGTATCCTGTTCACAGTTTTGAGCAAACGGTCCCATTTTCAAAAGACAGGCACAGTAAGTATTTGAAGAAAGTACACGCGAGTGAACGTTGATTAATGGAGGTTTTGAGAAAATCACAGCAAAGTGACTATTATTTGTCAGGCTTGGCAGAAAATGCTAATAACGCTTTCCAGCTATATCCAAATACAGTGTTAAGAGTTCAGGTGAATACTTCAAATTCTTCAGGCTAGGAGGAGGAGGAGGAGGAGGAGGAAGAAGAAGAAGAAGAAGAAGAAGAAGAAGAAGAAGAAGAAGAAGAAGAAGAAGAAAGGATAAGGAACAGGTCTGCTTCTTCCCCCTCCCTCTTTGTTTGCAAAGACAGAATGCTATAAGCCATTCAGGTTGACCTTCAGGGTTGTCAAATTGACAGTAACTGCAGTATCAAAACATTGTTCACCTGCTCATGGTAAGCGAGTTAGGGAGTTTTCACACACTATTATTGTAAGTAGATAGATTTATAGACCACTGAATATATTCAAAAATATCTCTAAGCAGTAGCAAACTCAGGCATGCCATACTTGGCTGGGAACTGTAGCCAGCCCTTTTTCCAGGTATGATCGGCAAGATTTGGAAATACGTGGTATACATTTACATGGAAAATCTCTTCGTTGTACAGCAAAAAAACAACCTGTGAAGCAGAATGTGACTCAGGGTGTGTGTTTGGTGCTGTAGCAATGAATATGAAACCCGGAGGGCACCAGCCACACTAGGCCAGGCCGACTGCTGTCAGAGGCTTGGGGGGTAAATTAGACTTAGGGTTACTTTAAATGAGCAATTTATAGCATGTTCATGCTTGATCACTCACAGACATTACTGGGCCATTTTGATGATGATATGAGCCTCTTGCGTGTCTCCTGCTCCTTCCCTCGGTTATTCTGTTTAAAAGTAAACCTTGGAAAACCCGATTCTTCGGAAATATGTCGGGATTTCCTGCCATGTGCAGTCAAAGTTGTGCTACAAAATGCCACTAGAGGGCACTGTCCTATTGAACTATATGAGCCGGGAGCTTTTAAATTACGGGCCACGCGGTCGCTGCTCTCTTTCCGTGCAATTCAGCTCATTTCAAATGCGGAAGAGAATCAGGAAGCAAAGCAACAGTAAAGGAACACGATTTCCCTTTAATCTAAAGGGCTTCAATATGTGAAATGCATAGCTGCATTTCTCATATCTGGGTGGGTGTGTTTTTGTAAATAGCAGCTGGGGGGAGGGGTGGCACTCAGGATCATGACTAGGGGGTGGGTCAATTCCTTCCTCCTATGCTGCCATCCTGGGAAAACAAATCTCCCTGACTGGAAGCTGCTATTAACACCAATAGCAGGTTCCGTCCAATGCAAACAGTTGCATTGGGAGGTGATTGTCAGGATTGAAGGATGCGAGGAAAGGGCTAACCTATCTTCCATACAGGCTGTGATTCCAAGTCTGCCCCCACTCCTGTGACAGTATTAAACAAGGAAAAGCTAGGATCACTATATGCCATTTAGCATTTCATGTATAATGGCATATTTTTTCACTTGAATCCTCCAAGTGTTGGTGTGGCAGTGCCTTAATAGAGATATCTTGCCAAACCATGGTTTGAGTTTCCAAATGGACAATAGGCAAGTTATGACTGAGAACAGACATGGGAAACGTCTGGTTTATGGGTGGATATAGACCATGGGTTCCCCACATGAGTCACAAGCTTCTTCTCCAGCAGGTGATTGGAGAGAAGAGATTATCCCTGTTGCCAAGGTGGCTTTTAAGCAGTCAAATTGCCACGCCTGCAGCATTTTGGGGGTTGCTGCTGGGGAGGGAATGTCTTATTCTCACCTCCCTGAATCCTATGGGGAACCCCCCCCCCTAAAAATTATCCTGGCTCATGCTACAATCAGGCTTTTCAAGTCTCAATTTGTGCCAATGAAGCCTTTGAAAAGGCTTAGAAAACACTGCTGGGGAAGGAAAGCCCCACCCTTCCCTCCCAGAAAGCTGCAACTCCCCTGTGTTCTGCAGCGAGGCTTTGAAATGCCTCGAAAGGCACCAATGGAGGATTTTAAAAAGTATAATTGCCGTATAAGAGGGCATTTTCAGGCGTGGGGAGTGTGTGCTCTGCCTGTGCATTCAGTGTGAAAATAGACGTATGCATCAATGAATAGGGGTGTGTGTGTGTGTGTGTGTGTGTGTGTGTGTGTGTGTGTGTGTGTGAATAGGACAATTATGTTGGGGGGCACATTCTAGCAGTAGGGTGACCTGTCAACTTTGGGATGTTGACTCCCCCTGACACATTGCCCAGAGCCAATTTGGCCATCAAGCCAAAATAGGTTCCCTGTGCTTGTCTAGAGCTCCTTGTCTGCTTTCATTTTCTGTCCTCTCAGCTCAGTTTCATTAGTTCATAAATTCTCCAGGCAGAGTTATCAAAAGACCATTTTTATAGCAAGTCAGATACCATGTCAAAACCATAATTAGCACAAACCACGGTCTGCAAATTCACTTCAAATAAAGGTTTCTGATTGTAGTTTTAATGGCTGGACACAAACTGTGGTTTGTTAATTCAGACATAACACCAAATTATACCTAGGCTTCCTTATTAACCATAATTTGTTGTGATATCTAAGTTAAGCCTGACTACTTGTCTCATTTTGGCCTTTGCGGCACCACAACATTTATCCAGATGCCAGAATTATGGAAGCTGAAACCTGTCAAAGCAATGCTAAGATTTCACCGCCCTGAAGCTTTAAACAGCTTTTTTAAATGCACAGATCTTTAAATTACAGCTGTCCAGTACAGATAATAAATGGTGGTTGAGAAAGCATTACAGATGTTAGCTTTACATCTATGACTCAGACAGATGTAACATTTCCAGTAAGTTTAAAAATAACTCTTGTTATAGCCAACTGTGAACTCAGTGGGACAGTCTTTATTTCTGGTTTTTGTTTATTTCTAAATCTTAATCACTGCCAATGTTCTTTCTAGAACTTTTATTAGTTGCGAACAGATTTTTTTTTTTACTTTTAGCTATGTTATTTAGGTGGACCAATGAAATACTATTGTGTTTTTTGGTACTAAAACACAGCCTTGCAAATACAATTCCAGAAGTTACCATCCCTCAAACATGTTTTACTTGCTCATCTGCCAGTACTAGGGTGACCATATTTTGGAAACCAAAAAGGAGGACAACATGGTCGCCCCCCAAGGGGGCGTGTCCAGCACCAAGGGGGCGTGCCCACCCAAACATAGCCTTGGTCACATGTCTGATTTTGCAGCACACATTTAAGACAAATCTGTTCTACATAACATCTTAATGTTAAAACCACTGAAATAAAGAACAAGTGAGAGATTCAATGTATCTGAAATTAACTTCACTCACTCCTACTTTTGTAGGTTTTGCTGTACTTTGAAGCTTTTGCTATACTCTGTGTGTTACATTCTCCCCTTCCCTCAAATATCTTTTCTGACTGTATCTTCACTCATTGCAAGCTGCTGTTGTTGTTAACAGGATTTGTTAGTGGCCGGCCGGATGGCTGGCTTTTTTTAATTTCATTTTTTTTTAAAAAAAGCTTGTGTATAATTGTCACAAGTTTCTCTACTCTAACGTTAGGGTGGGTGTTGTGGCAGTGAACACTACTTTGCTCATTTACACTTCTCACTTATATACATTAGCTTCTCAAGGCTTGTGTGTTGGAACCGCTTCGCACATCCAGACTTTGAACTCCTGTCTACTTCCTGCACAAACATGTGACTGAGACCCTCTCCCTAATGCCCTGCGTTTCATGCCAGCACCATGGGGCTAAGTTACAATAGATGTCTCTGGGTTGTCTGTGCAGCCTCTGTTATCTCTCACTCGAAGTCATTGCAGACAGACCAAAGCCTCCAGCCTCGAACAATCTCTCTCTCTCTTGAATCTCAGGGCCAAGCTACAGGTGCATCTGGGTTGCCTTCAGCCTCTCTGCCTTATGCCAGCCTGCCAACATTTCCAGCCTCAAATAATCACCCACCCACCCCTCTCTCTCTACCAAAGTCTCCCAATGGTCCAGCCAGGCTGTGCACGTGTACCCTGTGGCTGGAAGTAGGGCAACAGCTTATGGCTTGGTTGCATCCGGTGACTCTTGTTTTTTTAAAAAAAACTCCTCCACCAGCCGCCTCTGCCTGCAGCGAAACTAAACTCTGAGACACTCTTTAAAAGGCTCTGTGTGGTACAGCAGCCTCTCAGGGCTCAGCTACAGCCATATCTGAGTTGTGGCTTCAGTCTAACTCTGTCTCTAAGAGATATGCCAGCCAGCCAAAGCCACAAATCTATCTATTTTTCTCTGGTATGCTTTTCAAATGTTCTACATTGCATCCCAGCAGTGCAGTCAGAGCCTAGCTCACAAGTGTACAAAGTGAAGTGGAAGGGAAGTGGTAGCGAAGCAAAGCTATGATATGCCAGGTTCCAACATTTGCAGCAACAGGGCATCCGCAAAGAAGAGAGCCTCTCTCTCGACTGGCACCCTACTGTTGGTCATGTGAGTTTTTCTCTAAAGATGACCCTTCATCACCCATGATGTGGAAATTTGAGGAAAAGGCCTCTGGCCCATTGTGTTTTGCCCTGTGGGTGGCCTTGACTGACCTCTCCTTTCCCACATTTTGATTTGTGGATGCCTTGCCTCTGCTGAGCTCCAGGTGCCCGACTGCACACCAAATCTGCAACAGGAAAGGTGCCCTGCTTGCCCAGGACTTCTTACCTAAAGACTGCAGATCCCCTTAATGCCAAGGGCTGAAACTGCTCAATATGCAACACCCCAAAGAGGAGGTTTGACAACCTGAGTTTGAAGGATATGGCTCCAGCAGTTTTAAAACACAATAATTTTAAAACTTTGAACTTTTTAAAAAAATGCTAAAAAAAACAATGGATGAACAGATCTGATTCAAACTTGGCATGGCTAAATCTCTCCTTAAGAGCTATCATGGTGCCAACTTTCAGCCCTTTATCTTTAAAAATGTCATTTAAAAAAATAATTTTAAAACCTCAAACTTTTTTTAAAAATCCTAAAACTCAATGGATGGACAGATCTGTTTCAAACTTAGCATATCTAAAGTCCTTGTTAAGAGCAATCATGGTGCCAAGTTTCATCTCTTTCTCTTTAAAAATAACATTTTTTAAAAAAATAATCCTCACATTTTTTAAAAAACCTAAAAATCAATGGATGAACAGATCTGTTTCAAATTTGGTATGGCTAAAGCTCTACCTAAAAGCTATCATAGTGCCAATTTTCAGCTCTTTATCTTTAAAAATGATAGTTTAAAAAAATAATAATTTTAAAACCTCAATTTTAAAAAAAATCCAAAAAAATCAATGGATGAACGGATCTGTTTCAAATTTGGTATGACTAAAGCCCTTCCTAAGAGCTACCATCGTGCCATGTTTCTTGCCTTTATCTTAAAAAATGATGGAGTTATAAGCATTTTTGTTAATTCCCATTAGAGCTGCTCTTTGGGAAAATCCAGATTTCCCCTCCCCTCTCCCGGATTTGCCATCAAAAACCTGGACAAAACCGGGCAAATCCGGTCATATGGTCACCCTAGCCAGTACCCACAGATATGTTTTCCCCCAACATACTGAGATAGATAGGGGGGAAGTGGGGAGAGGGAGGGACCATCTTCCTTCCAATTTAAAAGGCTTCCCTGCTTAGTTATCTAATCACAATCTTGATCTGAACCACAAACAAGCCTGCTAAAACAACAAAGAGAAGGCAATGGGGAATTATTTTGCTTCACTCTGGGGCTTTTTGCAAGGAACTCATGGTCAATATATTTATTGCACCCTTATCTTGTGAGCTGGCACTAAAATTGTGAACAAGTACAAGCTGCTCTGTGGTGGGAGAAAGTCATTGGGATCCAATCCTCAGCATGCACTTACACAACAAATGATTCAGGGAGTTAATGCACCCATGTAATGAAAAAAAACAACCAACCGCTACCCAGACTGAATTTAGTCCAAAGAGTAGTAGAAGATGCCCTAAAAAGTACTTTTATGTTTTGTTTCCTGTAATTTTGCACTTAGGATATGTTGGAAGAACAAGGTTGCAGAAAGCCTTTCATTTTAATACACTTGAAGTTTTGTTGCTAGGTCGCTTTGTGTTACATGGTTTATTTGATGATCTAAAGAAGATTTTACAAATCTAGGCCATGATCCGGCCAAACTTAAACCCTCTTCAATCCCATTGATGTCAGTGACAGATGCTTGTGCACTTTGATCCTGGAGCATATGATTGTCACATGCTTTGAATTGTAACCTGCTTTGAGGTCCGGGCTTCGAAGGACAGCAAGATATACATTTTAAAATAAATCACCTGTCAAGGGCAAGGTATTCCTTCTAATGACTGATGAGATTGGCTGATGTAATATTGTGCAAATAAAGACATTTAATCTTTATTAACATTATTACTTCCCCCTTCTCCTCACCCCAAAGGCAATGTCATATCAACTGTGGACTTGCACAAACTCTCATTGACTGGTTCAGAATTAAGATTTTGCTGTGGAGTCTCACTTTCCAGCTGTCAGTTCTCATAAGTAGATGGTGGTGCCCACAGCATAATTCTGCCTAGTAGCAACATATTCCTAGGAATAAGATATAATGGGAAGAAGGGAAGTATGAACTGCACTGCAAGATATTGTTTATGCATGAGCCTGCATGTCAGTAAATATATTTTTCTGCTAATATTTTTGGAGGCATTAATAGGTCACTTAATGTCATGGTCCTTCTAAGACCTTCAAACTTCAACCTAATTAGTAAACTGGTTTGGATCATAATATCTAACAGCTAAACTGCAATAAGCTTAATTCAGTTTAGACAAGAACGTGCATCTGTTTTGTGTCCTGTTAAGTGATTCGTACAGAGAACATTCAGATCTGCATGCCACTTACTTTCCTTGTACGAATATTGCTGTTTGTAGAATGAACCCTCAGGTTTCCAAAAGCTTCCCTCTTCTACACAAATAGTGAAGGCACAGAAACCCTGCATAACTTTCACCTGGTCATCCTGTCCATGTACGATAACTGCAAAGATATGGGTGCAGTGAATAAAGTATGAACGCCTATGTATACTCTCATGTGCCTATGTCTCATAGATATCTATTTTGCTGTGTGCACATACATTCAGAGCTCACTGCTAAGGCTTGCCAACATATGTCTATGTGGCAAAAATAGAGATATGTACAATCTTCACATAAGTTGTATACATTTTCACCACCTAAAGCATGATTTTGTCAAATAGGGCCACTCAGAACTTGTGATGTATTGACTGTTCTGTACTATTTATCATTAACATATTTATTTATTTATTTAATAATATTTATATACCCCTCCCCATCCAAAAGATTTCAGAGTGGTGAACAACAAATAGAATAAAAGAATAATACCATATTAAAAATTACTATTTTAAAATGAAGTAAGTTCTGATAAAACCTGAGTAAACCCATCGCTGGTCATTCAAGGAAAGCTTCCTGAAACAACGTTTTCAGGAGGTGCTGGAAGCAATACAATGATGGCGCCTGCTTGACCTCCAAAGGCAGGGAATTCCATAGGAGGGGGGTCACCACACTGAATGCTCTTCTCCTGATAGACTCCAATTGGACCTGTGGAACCACCAGGAACATGCCCTCAGATGACCTCAGTGACTGACTTGGATGGTAAAGGAGAAGGCTCTCTCTCAGGTATTCTGGTCCCAGGTTGTTTATATACCATTGTATCTGCTAAAAAGCCTTCAAGGCGGTAGACTAACATAGTGTATGACCTTCCTGTGATTTGGTGTCTGCAATGGCAGACACCAAATATGTTCTATGACTATAGCTAAAGACCAGCTTGAGAGCCAGTGAAACCCATGTTGGTAAAATGGAATGTGTGAAACTACCTTTATATGGGCCTTCAATATTTCACAGGTGAAACTAAGGGAATGCTTGCTATAATTCAGTTTATTTATTCATTGTGATATCAAGGATCACTCCCAGAACTTTCACCACTCTTCTCCACACAATATTAGACATTGCGGAAGGCTTCTATTCCATTTTCTGTGTGCTCTAGCCTCCTATTTAAAGGTATACTTGAACGCGTAATTGTCCGGCAAAATGAAATGCATGTGTCCTGAAGACAGGAGAGAATCCTGGGACATAGTCTAAAGGCACATTAGGCAGCCACCTTGTTGAAGATAAGCAGCTCTGGGTCTGGTCAGTGCTTGGAAGGGAGACCATCTGAGAACTGGATGTAGCCACCTTGAGTTCTACAATGTAAGAAAGATGGAATATAAATGTAAATAACTAAAAATAAGATGCAGCACTTTACCAATTAGAGATTTATTTATTTTTTAAGAGATATTTGGGGTGGGGTAGGGGTTAAATCCTAAAAATGACAATTCTAGCAACTCACATTAACGAAAAACTTAAGTCATCTACAAAAAGGCAAACAAAAGGGTGGCAGAGGAAGAAGACAAAATAGTTACAGCCATTTGACAGGGACTAAGAAACAAAGGCAGTTGTAAGCACACACCCTTATTTTATGCTGTTTCATACACATAATTAGTTTTAAAGTACACACAAATATAGATACAAACACGACCAGACAGCATAAAATAAAATAAAAATTTGTGTTGGGCACCCATTATACACCATGGACTGAAGGCAGAGCTAGACATTAGGAACTTTTCTACATTAGGCTGTTAATCGCTATATCTACTTTCTGTTTTGTTGCAGAATTGAGATCCAAGTTCTACACAAAAAGCTTTTTCTTTTCTGCTTGTCCTCTACATATCCTCTAGGTGGAACTATGCTATAGCAGAATAATGCAAATACACAGGTAGAAACAGCACTTTCAGAAAGAACTCAATTTCTCCCATATATATATTTTTTAAAAAGAGAAAGTGTTCGTGTTCTGAAAAAGCAGAAGCAAAACTGGAGGATCATGTCATCTTCTAAAAAACCCCGTAAACAACTGTGAATAAGGAACCACGAGCACACAATAAATGCTTTATGTAGAAAAGCTCGAGGATTGAAAAAGACATATTCCCACACCTACACTTACTGAATAAGGGGACGGCCGGCATTTGCGAGATATGATCAGTGGGTGGAAGGAAGCAGTGCTTAATTTCTACTGTGAAATTGCCGCCTGCAATTCTCCCCTCTGACAATTTCTCTTCTCAAATGAGGCTTACTTCCAATTTAGGAGGCTGACTGGGCAGGACCGTTGGGCAGACACCACCCTCCCACCTGCTGTTTCTTCTCTGCAAATTGCCTCCCGCCTCCATGTTCCCCTTCTAAGACTTAGTTCTACTCTGAGAAGTCACTTTCCAGATGCTAACAGTTGTGGCTGACTAAGACAAGACTGACAGCCACACTTCTGGCGCTTCAGAACTACACCACTTTCTCGTCACTTACTATTTTTTTATTATTATTATTTATTACATTTTTATACTGCCCAATAGCCGAAGCTCTCTGGGCAGTTCACAAAAATTAAAACCACGAGGAACATAATAAAACAACCAACAATCTAAAAACCCAAATACAAAATACAATATAAAAAGTACAACCAGGATAAAACCACACAGCGGAAATTGATATAGGATTAAAATACAGAATTAAAACAGCAAAATTTAAATTTAAGTTAAATTAGGTGTTAAAATACTGAGAAAATAAAAAGGTCTTCAACTGGTGCCAAAAAGAATACAGTGTAGGTGCCAGGCGGACCTCTCTGGGGAGCTCGTTCCACAGCCGGGGTGCCACAACAGAGAAAGCCCTCCTCCTAGTAGCCACCTGCCTCACTTCCTTCGGCAGGGGTTCACAGAGAAGGACCCCTGTGGATGATCTTAAGGTCTGGGCAGGTACATATGGGAGGTGGCGTTCCTTCAAATAACCTGGCCCCAAGCCATTTAGGGCTTTGTATGTTAGTACCAGCACTTTGAATCGGGCCCAGACCTGGACTGGCAGCCAATGAAGTTGTAAAAGGACTGGTGTGATGTGGTCTCACCGGTCAGTCCCTGTTAGTAAACAGGCTGCCCTGTTTTGTACCAGCTGAAGTTTCCGGACCATTTTCAAAGGCAGCTCCACATATAACACATTGAGTAGAGGTCAAACTACATGTTCTATGGAAAACATGTGGAAATACATGCAAAACACGTGCTTAATATTCCTATATCAACCCTCAAGTCAGCTGCATCCAGTTATTTAACTTAAGTGACAACACCCTTGGGAGAAAGTTGGGGGGGGAGTCATAGAAATTGCCCACTCACCCTCTTTCTCTCTCTTGGTATGGTAGCATGATGGGAAGAACTGGTTCTGCTGGGCTCAGTTCCAACTGCAGAGTCCAGTGAGTTTAGGTGTGGCCCACTGAGGCAAGTAGGAGCCACTGCCACCAGTCAATGCTAGTTCCACATTTTTGAGGGTCCTTAGGCAAGACACCCTCCATGTCCCCCCTCCCTCAGTCCCTTCTCACTGCCATTGTCATCAGCTGCAATTGCTCCTCATCTTTATTCTCATCATCGCTACCACTTGCTTGTGTAATTACAGAGATCCAGCGATCAGGATGAAGAGGAGGAGCAAGTCAGCAACTAGGCCAACCCTTGACCTGGAAATGGCAGTGGGGATTGGGCCCACCAAATCATCTCTTCTTTGTGTGCCACTGAGAAAGTGAGGGTTAGTACAGTCTTCCAGAGGGAAAAGGCAGGCGAGCTCTTGGAGGCACCTGTTCCTTTCATTCATCATTTGCCCCGCAGCACCACCGAGCCAGGGCAAAACAGGCACAAGGGGGCAGCTGATCCTGCAAAAACCAGCCCCTCCGCCTCTCACTGGGTGATGGGGCAAGGAATATTGGGGCCACTGGGCCCAATCCGTACTGCTGTGCCTCCCCCCCCCCCAGGGCACGGGCAAACCCCGGGAGGTGTTGCTTGCCATTTCCTTTGGCTCTTTCTCTCTCTCTCTTTCTGAGCGATGCGGCAAAGAGGACTGGATCGGCGGTGAGCGACGGGGGCAAAAGAAGCCCAGGCCCCGTCCCAGATGCCCACCTCTACCTGGAGCCGGCCCTGTAATCCTGCCTGTAGCAGGAGGCGCCGCCTGCGCGTGTCATCTCTCGCTCGCTCTGTGTGCGTGTGTGCGCCGGTGGATGCTCGCGGGGAACAGCTGTTGCTGGGAGACTGGAAAGGCTGCAGCTCCAGCGAGCGAGAAGGAACCTGCTACCACCGCTCGCCGCCCTGATCCCCTTACTGCCGGGCGCCGCCGCTTCTTCTTCCTCCTCCTCCTCCTCCCCCCACCTCCCCACCTCCCCGGCTCACGCCCTCTCTGCTCACCGACGACGCGGGGAGGACAACTTCAAAAAAAACAAACCCAAACCCCCAAACCAAACCCAAACATCCAATAGACTAAGGGGCCAGAGCAGCATCCCGATCCCATCACGCCATGAAGGGAGAGGCAGGCGGTAGGTTGCCGGCTGGCTGGCTGCGATCGGTTGTCTTTCTATATATGATGTGATCCTACTGCCCCCCCTTCCTTTATCAATACTACTACTACTAATAATAATACCGCGTAGCTGCTGCTGCTAAACCGGAGCGGCGGCAGATGCGGCTTCTTTGATCCTGGCGGTCTTTGCAGTTCTTCGGGGCTGGAGGGAGGCTGCTTGGGGGGGTGGGGAGGCTGTCGCAGCTGCAACTGCAGGAGAAGGAGGCCTGTCGCCTTGTTTTGGTCGGGGGTGATCTACCCAGGCAAGCTTTTTACCTGGGGCCTGAACGGCGCAGCTGCTCTCCACCTTCCAGGGAAGGGGCTGAGTGGGAAAGAGGGATCTTCCTCCCTCGCTGAAGGGTCGAGCCGAGAACTCCCTGGAAGTCCTTTCCCCTGATTGGGGAGGGGAGGGGAGGCGAGGGGAGGGGGGGTATGAAATCTAGCAGAATCTAGAAGCCACATCGGCAGCATGGGAGAAGCTGGGGGGAGGGAAAGGTTATGTATATAAGGGACAGAAAGGAAGAGGCCATTGGCCCGTATTTGGGGATATATTCAGCACGCGCACACACATGACCCTTTTGCACTGGTGCCCCCTAAAACAGAAAGTGGCCTGGGCTGTTTTTGTAGGGGGTCTTGTAGGCTTCTTGGGCCTCCCTGCCTCTTTATCAGACCCCTAGGCCAGGCTGACATTTAAGATTGCCACCTCTCCTTGGCATCATCATGGGGGGGGGGTGTCAGCAAAAAGTCCCCCCTCCACGAAACAGGAAGTCAGGAGGGCTGCGCTCTAGGCCGCTTGCCTGCACTTACCAACTGAAATCAAATCCAGGGCCTCCTTCTCCAGAGCTTTGGAAATTATGGCACTCACAGCTGAGAAAATTCTCAGTGGGTACTTCCAGACGGAAGGTCTCATTGCTACCACTGAGAAGGCATTGTGCACTTCCAGAAGAGGCTTTGATCACGCCATGGCCTTGCTTCATTCTCGGGGGTCTGGACATTGCTCGTTGCCCTTCCGTATTTTCTTGCTGCTTCTTTCTCTCTCTTCTTATCACAGAAAATCCCTTAAGGAGAAAAAGATGAAATAGCTGCACAGTGCCTTCTAATTGGTAGTAGTGTTGCCAGTGTCTTCTTTCACCCCCATTTAAATGGGGGGAGGGTCCCGCAGGGCTCAGTCCAGGGCCCAGTGCTCTTCAACATTTTTATTAACAATTTGGACAAGGAGGTGCAGGGAATGCTTATTAAATTTGCAGATGACACAAAATTAGGTGGGATAGTTAATACCCTGGGAGACAGAAACAAAGTTCAAACTGATCTGGATAGGCTGAAGAGCTATGCTGAAGAGCTGGGATGAAAATAACAGAATGAAATTTAATAGGGATAAATGCCAAGTTCTACGCTTAGAAAAAAGAAACCAAATGCACAGCTACAAGATTGGGGGTACTTGGCTCAGGCGAGAAGGATCTTGGAATTGTTGTAGAGCTAGTGTGGTGTAGTGGCTAAAGTGTTGGACTGGGAATTGGGAGATCTGGGTTCTAATCCCCACTCAGCCATGGAAACCCACTGGGTAACTTTGAGCCAGTCACAGACTCTCAGCCCAACCTACCTCACAGGGTTCTTGCTGTGAGTATAAAATGGAGAGGAGGAGGATTATATATACCACCTTGAGTTCCTTAGAAGAAGAAAAAAAAGCAGGTTATAAATGCAATAAGAAATGAATAGGTCACAAGCTAAATATGAGCCAACAGTGTGATGTGACTACAAAAAAGCAAATGCTATTTTGGGCTATATTAATAGAAGTATAGCTTCCAAATCATGTGGAGTAGCAGTTCCCCTCTATTCAGCATTAGTTAGGCCTCATCTTGAGTACTGTGTCCAGTTCTGGCCACTACACTTCAAGAAGGATGCAGACAAGCCAGAGGGGGTTCAGACGAGGGCAACGCAGATGATCAGGGGTCTGGAAACAAAGCCCTATGAGGGGAGACTGAAAGAACTGGGCATGTTTAGCCTTAAGAAGAGCAGACTGAAGGAAGACATGATAGCACTCTTGAAGTACTTGAAAGGTTGTTACACAGAGGAGGGCCAGGATCTTTTCTTGATCATCCCAGAGTGCAGGACACTAAATAATGGGTTCAAGTTACAGGAAGCCAGATTCTGGCTGAATGTCAGGGAAAACTTCCTTACTGTTAGAACAGTATGACAATAGATCCAATTACCTATGGGCTTTCAAGAGACAGCTGGAGATCCATCTGTCAGGTATGCTTTAATGTGGATTCCTGCATTGAGCAGGGGATTGGACTTAATGGCCTTATAGGCCCCTTCCAACTCTACTATTCTATGATTCTATGAACTATGTAGTTGTCCCCTAAGAGCATTTTCATGCAATACCAACAGTGCAATCTTATGTACAACTGGCTGGAAGTAAGCCCCATTGAACTAAGTAAGACTTACTTCTGAATAACATGCATAAGATTCTGCGGTCTAGTACCTATGAGCTTCTCTCCCACTATATTTAACTGTTGAGAGCCGCCCAGAATGCTTTGGCTATTGGATGATATAAAAATGTAATACAAACATACATTTACCCAATGTTAAATATTTTAATGCAGGAGAAGAATCAGAGAAGCCCCATTTCCAATCAAATATATTTATTTTTGCTAATATATGATTTATATTTGCATTACAGACATGTCTTCTGTGTAAAAACACCCTCTGGGTATATATGTCAGACTTCAAATTAATATTCATTTTATACCAATTTTAGTACTGTGGCTTCCTCCCAAGATTTTGGAAATGGTAGTGCTGAGAACAGAGGACTGTAGTCCTCCTCATAGAACTACTGTTCCCAGGTTTCTCTGGGAAAAGGGGATGATTATTATAATCATAGTTATAACAGCCCAATATTGTGGATGTTTAGTTCTAGTTAGTTTCATTGTATTCTATGTACACAGAAGATTGTACCCTTGGGTCTGTCTCCCCTGCCCCTTGCTGAGTAGCCCCATTAACAAGATACTCTGTCTTTAAACTTTCTGTTAGTACCAACTGAGTAAGTAGATGGTAAATAACCATTAGAGAGTGGGGCTTGTCTATGGTTTAGAACTCTGTCAACGCAGTCAGTAGTACTCAGGAGTAAACCCACTGTGAGTAGGGTTTACTCCTGAGTAGACATGTGCATGACTTCAGTTGAAGAGTACATTGTTACTTATGAGGTGTGTGCAGACATCTAGTCTACATCGGCATACTCAGCATGAAGCTACATTTGTTTGCAGCCAGGACCATTGGCCATTGTGAAGTAGATATACACAGTCATTTCAAATGTAATGATAAATTCTCTTAATCTGTAGCGTGTAGTACCTGGCTGGTAAATGCATGTATGTAATTTCATGTTTTGTTACAATTGAAGCTTCACAGTTGAATGTGTGAATTGATTGTTGAAAAGCAGGGTGAGGTAATAAGGATGTTCTACCTTTGATGTTAGTGCTGTGGTGGCTCATTCACAACATACCGGTCATCACTTGATGATGTAGTTCTCAAGTGACTACACACCAAACAGAAAAGATTTATCACCTGATAATGATTCAAACACAGAAGTATTTGAATATGTGGCTGAGAATCATCAAGTGTTGAGGAACGGAGCAATAAGAGGCCTAGCAGTGGGAGAGATGGAGGTAAGCAGATGGCTTAAAGATTGATAGTGAGTTGTGGGAGTGGATACTAGAAATGAAAGCAAGGAGGTACTTGATTGCAATAAAATCTTCAGTAAAGTGGATCTTCAGGAATGACGAACGATTGTTGGAATCAGTGGGACGTAAAAGTGCTTGGATTGTGTCTCATGTTTTTAGAACAGAGTTATGGTATTTAAAAGTGTAGTGAATGGCAAGTTTAGAGATTTGCCTAGTTATATGCTAGCATATTAGAGCTATATAGTTCAGTCGGAAAACCAAGTCATGTAATTCTGTTTGTGTATATCTCAAGTATGCTGGAGAGGGAATTGAGTTAGGTTGCCATATGTTCCTCTACTCCTCAGTAGTACTCTCGCTGGACTAAAATGAGATATGCATAAGGACCAAAGGAAGAACATGCCCTTTCGGTATAAGTATCTTTTATTTGCTCATTACCTTATTGCCACCTTCAGAATTGCTCAGTCATAAAATATTCCCATTCAAAAAATCCTGGTTGCTGGCTTGTGGTAGTTTTGAATGCATATCTTCCCGGCATTTCCACTTCTTGCTCCCACCCTCCCTTCTTTCTTTCCTTCCTTCTCTAACCTTCCGTTCCCAGTTTGTTTTACAGCTTCCATGGGAATGGAATACTGGCATTGAAGTCCTTTCCTATAGAGTCAAGACTCTCAACAGATTTCACACGATACAGAAACAATCTGGAAGGGAAAAATCCTTCCTGGTTCTACTAAGGGCATGTCTAGACCTGGCAATAATCCCAGAGATCACCCCGGGATCATCCCTGTGCGTCCACATGATGAACAGGGGATCCTGGGGGCAAGGAGGGATGATCCCTCCCTTTCCCTCGGATAGCTTTAATCCTGGCTTTTCCCACGGTCTTGGGATTGTCCCGAGACCGCGGGACATGTGGGAAGCTGTCCCAGTTTGTTTCCGGCTCCTCATGAGTAAATGCTAAGAGCTGGGCACGGGGCTCTTCAGGAGCTCCGTGCCCATCAGGAGTGGGGGTGGGGGAGTGAGAGGGTTTCTTTTTTAAAAAAAACAACCAAAACACTTTTTCGAAAGAGTGCTCCTGTACTCGTTTTCAATTTAAAAAAATGGCGGTTGCGACGTCCTCCGTCCTCCCGGGACATCACACACCGCATGTAGACTGAGGGGGAGGATCTCATGAACACCATATCTTGAGATCCTCCGCCTCCACCCCCCTGGTGTAGACATGCCCTAAGACTCTAATGAGTTGTTGGAAAATTTGGGGCTTGAATTAGAAACCGGTTTCCCTTAAAAAGGGACCTAGCTTGGAGAGCTACCTGGAACTCTGTCTCAAGCCATGGAAATCCCTTCAGGCACATCAGGGAGTAAGAATCTGAAGTCTCAGCCCCTGTGATTAGCAGTCAGTATGAAGCCTCTGGGTTGGCTAGGCCTTATAAAAAATACTTGGAAGCTGGCTTTCTGCCTTTGTCAATAAAGCAATGCCTACTGCACTCTAGGCTTCAGCTACTCACGTTGGCTGTGTTTGCACCCAGGAATTTTGGCTTATTAAACCAGAATGTTTTGTGTGAACTTTGGCTCTCATTCTCACAAATAACTACTGGGGAAAAATCAGTTTGCTAATAGAGGACACACGTAGGGCTTGCAACAAAAAGTTGCAGTGTGGAGTGCTCCTCTCCCCTTTCTCCCACAAAAGAATACATTGTATTCTATGGCCGTTGGGTATGGCAAGTGCTTTGGGGTGGGTTTTTTTGTGTGTTTTTTGGTGTGTGTGTGTGTGTGTGTTTTCCTTTCCCCTAAAGCTGTTTCTTACTTCTACAAAATTTGGGGTTCCCCCAACCTACTGATCCCTCCCTCTTGTGTATGTGGATAGTGCTGTTTTGGCTATAAAAGGATCGGCATGTTGACAATGAGTTCATTATTAGTATATACGATTATACCTCTTACAGCATATCCTTGATGGATAGGAAAGAATGACATAATTCAGTATCTTTTACTGGAAGGTGAAAGGAACAGTATGGATGAATAAAATCTATCCATCTGTCTATAGGGGTCACATTGCCTGTTGGATGCATGGAGTTAAGCTCCAAGGAAGGCTGGGTGACATCATAGTTATTTGTGTTATATCTATCCATTGCTTTGTCCTTCAAAACATGTCCTTCCCCTTTACACAAGGATTCTGACTGATTTTAAATTCTCCATGAGTTGAAAACCTTCCTTGTGCTTTTGTTAGGTATTTTTCTGTCGTAATTTTGTTTTTGTTTTGCTTCTAAAAATAAATCAGGGTGACCATATGGAAAGGAGGACAGGGCTTTTGTACCTTTAACAGTTGTATAGAAAAGGGAATTTCAGCAGGTGTCATTTGTATGCATACAGCACCTGGTGAAATCCCCTCTTCATCACAGCAGTTAAAGCTGCAGGAGCCTTGCCCTCTTGATGATACAAAAGAGGGCAGGGCTCCTGCAGCTCTAACTGTTGTGATGAAGAGGGGATTTCACCAGTTGCTGCATGCATACAAATGATACCTGCTGAAATTCCCCTTTCTATACAACTGTTAAAGATTCAGAAGCCCTGTCCTCCTTTCCATACGGTCACCCTAAATAAATGGAAGGAGTGATGTTTTGATTCACTCATTAAACTATGAGAGTGCATTCCTACATATTAAGCAGTGGCAATGTGTCCAAATGAATATCTATCTCTGATTCTTGCAGCAAATAAAATGCCTCAGCTGACAGAGAAAAGAAAGTATAATAGTCTCCTTAAATGAAACAACATACGACCTGACCTAAGATGTAACCAGCTTTATGCAATCCAGAATCTGGTATCTGGATTGTTGTGAATTTAGAATGGGTTGTTGTTGTTGTTGTTATTGTTATTATATTTTGTATCCCACCTTTTCCCCAATACTGGGCTTCAAGGCGGAATATTAATAGTCACCTGAATGTCATTTGCAGCATTCACTTGTGTATGTCCAAAAAGGAGAGAAATCACTCTTCGTTTATTTATTTTATTTTAGAACATTTATATTCCGTCAGAAAACTTTCCCAGGGGGGCTTATAATAAAATATAAAACACAAGAATACAAGAATATAAATATACAAATATTGCACAATAACAACAAATGAAAGAGCAGTATCTACTTGTTTGGGGCACTCACCAAAGTCATTTGAGATTTTAAGCATCCACATGCTTACCATTCACATGGGAATGTTGTACTAGACATTGGACATTGTATGCTTTGGGATTAAGGCAGTGGCCCAGTTCTGATGCTCAAGTCTCAGCTTGCTCAACCATAGTCTTGCAGCTGGGAATGAGTAAAAGGACTACATGCTCCCTCCTTGCCTATCCCTTAGCCTCTTCCCTTTCTCAACATTTACATCCTGCATTAATCAAACCTCAATTGGTGGTTATGTCCAAAACATAGAGTGGTGATGCAGTTTATGAACCAGAATCTTAAACCACAGCTAAAAGTTGACTTCAGATCCTAGTTAATAAGCTGACATGAAACCCTAGTTCACCATGTCAGATGTAATGGGTAGCTGCGGTTTAGTTAAACCAGGTGTAAGCACTGCAGAGGAGAGGGGAGAGAAAGGAGTGTGCAGTCTCCTGGGTCATTCTTGACTGCCAAACCAGGAATTGAGCATCTGAACTGGGCCATTCTGACCCTGTTGGCAGGCCTGGTCACATATATTTAGCTGTGTCTCCAGGGAAAGTCCTATATCATAGCTGCTTGATTCAGGGCTCATCTACACCAAGCAGGATATTCCACTATGAAAGTGGCATGAAAGCGGTATATAAAAGGCAGGAGCCACACTACTGCTTTATAGTGGTACTGAAGTGCACTGACAACGGTTGGGGCCCATGACACATCTACACCAAGCAGGATATAACACTATGAAAATGGTATGAAAGCAGTATATGCTATGTGTCATTGGCCCCAACCGTTCTCAGTGCACCTCAATACCACTATAAAGCAGTAGTGTGGCTCTTGCCTTTTATATACCGCTTTCATAGTGGAATATCCTGCTTGGTGTAGATGAGCCCTCGGTCACAAATATCTATCTTGACTTCACTGGTAATCTGTGTAACAATTTACACTATGCTTCTTGGTGATTATTACTACCAGGTTTTTTGTTTGTTTGTTTTTGGCCAAAGAGAAGACAGGGGTTTTGCACTTCCTGGCATCCCTAGAAGGAGCTAAGAAAGAAGGGCTGCATTTGGGTCCCACTGCCCCACTTGAGCATGCCTCTTAGCCACGTGCACTGGTGGATAAGCAGTAGAAGCATGTCTGTTTCCAGTGGCACAGACTGCTAGCGGACTCTACAAAGCCACAGCATAGGTGGGCCAATATCACACCAACCCAACTTGTACCCCTCTTATTGTCTGGGAGTGGCAGTCAGGAGGTGTGCAGCCCTTTTCTTCCTCCTTGGCCATTGGGGAAAGCAGCATCGAGAGCTGCATTCTCCATTGCTACTGATGTATTAAATGGCAGAAACATCTAGGAAGTGGAAGGTTATGATGAGACAATTTAGATGCCATGTTTAAGTTTCACAAATTATTAAATATATAATTTCTCTTTCAACCCTTTCTACTCAAAATATGAATTGCACTGATAATACCTTTCACAGCCCAGTGCTGAGATATAAAATGGAGCAAATAGCTTTGTTTCTGTCCATTAAAAAAAGAAGAAATGGTTATTCACAATTTTGACTGTTTAATCGAGACTGATTCTCTTGTGTTTCATTCTGTGAGGACTACTTCTGGTATTAGGAAAGCTGTCTGTAGCGCTGTTTAGCTGCCTGTTTGTTTTGTCCCTGTTATTTGGAAGCATATTCATTATCTAGTTGTTATTGAGGCTTATGTAGTTCCACTCATACAGTCTCTGGCATGTATTCTGGCATGCTTAGCAAAGCCACTTATTCCTGCCAAACTAACCCTTTCCAGAATTTCTGTCCTGCACACCACATCAGCACAGTTAGTCCTGGAGCACCTGCCAGCGATGCTGAAGCTTACATCCAGCCGCTTGATACGAACCTGTTGTAGCACATGGACAAAGTGTGCAGACTGCTCAGCATTGCACTAAATGCCTTTGTTTGAGGGGAAAATGTTTTCCTTCCCTTAAGTTTCTTTATAGGCAGGTGATGATATTCAACACATTTTGGTTGCATGCAGGGGCTAAAATCTAGCAGGAGGAATTGAACTGAGGGGAAAGAAATAACCGGGTTTTTTAACAGAACTGATTCATTTCACAATGGGCAATATTCATTACTCACCATTCGGGAATGGGGGCCCAACGACACTTCCATTCCGTGAGTGGCCAGCTCCGCTGAGATTCCGTTGCACAAGTGGTGCCCACTGCTTGTGCAATGGAGATCTAGCATTTCCAAGGGCAAACCCTGAGATGAGCAGAAGCACTTGTTTCTGGAATGGTGCAGGGCAGTGGAGCTTCCTTATGCAAGCTCCACCAATCTGCTCTGTTCCAGAAATGAGCATTTCTGTTTGCTTTGGGGCTTGCACTTGGAAGTACTAAATCTCCTTTGTACAAATGGCGGGTGCTGCTTGCGTAACAGAATCAGTGGGGCTGGCTAATTGCGGGTGGGCACCATTGGATACTGCAAAACGTATAACTGCCCAAGGTTATTCCCATCATCTCTCATCATTGGCTATGCTGACGACGGCTGGTGAGAATTGTAGTACAATCATCTGGAGGGCAACAGGTTGCCCACCCCAGTTTAGTGTGTCATCTGAATCAGGGATCCTGGCTTGTCACTCCCAAACAAGCCAGGATCTATAAATCAAGAACAAACCTTGGTTTGCAATCATGGCTCTTAAAGTGATTGACAAGCTACGACCCCTGTTTTGGATGACATAATAAGGAAACCTGTCCTAGTGGGAGAAGAGAAGTGGAATTGAATGGGCTGCATGTTCCCTGTGAATATGGCCAATATGCGCAAATATTTGGTATGTAATGAATTCCTACAAATTTGCATTTGTGTTGTACCCCACCTCAATCCAGAGGGAGAGGCGGGTAACAATTTTTTAAAATTATTATTATTATTTATTTATTATTTATTATCTCAATCTGCTTACTGGCCAGCTGTATTTATTTGGTTGGTACAATGCTGCAGAAGCAGATTCCACAGCTTTACTAGTTGTTTCCTGAATTTTACACAAAAGTATGTTGGGAGTATGACGTGTTATGATAATACAGCTGAGCAAATGTATTCTCCCATTTGTATGTGGAATTGTGTGTTCTCTGTTAAAGAAAATGTACTTTGACTTTCAAATTAATATGTAAATATGTATTTTCACATAGTTAAATGCTGTAGGGTATGTGTCGCTCATTGTATGTTATATAACTACGGCCTCTCCTGGACAGGGATAGCTTGGCCATGGTGGTACAGGCATTGGTAACCTCAAGATTGGATTACTGCAACACGCTCTATGTGGGGCTGCCCTTGAAGCTGCTCCGGAAGCTGGAGCTAGTGCAGAATGCTGCAGCTCGGCTGTTGTCTGGAGCTGCCCCTTTCCAGCATGTACTCGGTACTGGGCCAGGTTTAAGGTTCTTGTACTTGTGTACAAAGCCCTAAACAACTTGGGACCAGGATACCTGAGAGAGCGCCTTCTCCCTTACCAACCTGCCCGGTCACTGAGGTCATCCGAGGGCCTGCTCCTGGTGGTTCCACCTAGATCCATCCTCCGATTGGAATCCACCAGGGGAAGAGCCTTCAGTGTGGTGGCGCCCCTCCTGTGGAATTCCCTGCCTCTGGAGGTCAGGCAGGCGCCAACCTTGTACTCCTTTCGGCGCCTCCTGAAAACATCTTTATTCCAAGAAGCCTTTCTTTAACATGCAGCCTTGGATTTCTGTGTTGTTGTTGTTTTGCTTCTTTTTAAATTTAGTTTTAACTGTTTTATTCTGTTTTTATTTTCATTTTATCTTGTACACCACTCTGAACTTTTTCAATGGGGAGCGGTATATAAATATTCTAAATAAATAATATAATCAGGAATATGAATCTGAACGATTATTTTCAACTGTGTGCAAAATAAAAAATCATGCTAGGAGAATACATCAATACGAAAATTTATAAAATTATCATTTTTGAATTATTAAAATGGTTTAAGTTTGTCACATTTTATTTAATTTCTTCTGGTAGATTTTGAGTTTGCTTGTGAACTATCTAGGAAGAAAGTTTTGTCTTGTGTGTCATCATGATCCAATATATTGAACAAAAGCTGTAACTAATGTTGGAAGACATGGCCCCTGTTAAGTCAATACTCTTGTTATGTTGGGGAAGTCTTGATGGTAGGCTGGCATGCTGTGCTGATTTCTTTTTAAAAACACAGATACAGCATCAGTTCTAAAGACAAACATAAACAACAGATGGAGAAATGGGTTTAATTGTGTTGGCTTCTCCCTTAAAGAGACTGTAGAAATGGTAGTTTTAGTTTGAAAAACTTAGCATCTCTAACAGAGTTATAGAAGCACTCTAATAAAACTACAAAAGGCAGAGTTTCTTCTTGCAAACTAAGGGCTCAACTACACCAAGCAGGATATTGCGCTATGAAAGTGGTATATAAAAGGCAGGAGCCACACTACTGCTTTATAGCGGTATTGAAATGCACTGACAACTGTTGGGGCCTGTGACACATACCATATACCGCTTTCATATCACTTTCCTACTGTTATATCATGCATGGTGTAGATATATCATAGGCCCCAATAGTTGTCAGTGCACTTCAGTACGACTATAAAGCAGTAGTGTAGTTCCTGCAGTGAACTTCAATGCCACTTTAAGGGTTGCTTGAAGAAGAGTCCCAGAGAAAGATATCAAATCCAGCTGGGAACAGGTAAAGGAATTTGGGTTGTCTTGCTCTTCTATAGTTGATCCTTAATGGCCAAATTTCCATATTAATTTCCACGACAGCTGCATATTCCTAGTACACTGTAATTTGGGAAAATGTTCATATATTCCTCAAACTGGTCAAATAACTTTTATTTTTGTTTAACATTGCTTTTTCCACTTTTCTTTTTTCCAGGGGATTTCACAGTTTTATATAATCAAAGCTAATTTCAGTATGCTTAAAAGGAAACAGAGTTCTAGGGTAGAGGCCCAGCCAGTAACAGATTTTGGTCCTGATGAATCTTTATCGGACAACGCTGATATTCTGTGGATTAACAAACCAGTAAGTTTTAAAAACCAGTTTTAAATGTCAACCCATTATAATATGATCAAGCTGAAGCCAAGCACTGTAAAATCTCATTGACTTTACTGCAAGAGATTAAAGCATGTGCTTAAATCTCTCTCATTGACTTCAATGGGAGTTAACAGTGCTTAGGTTTGGTTGGATCATGCCATATATATTTTATCTTACAATGTCTTAACAATGTCTTAGTTTCTATAACACAAACTTGTCTCCTCTTTGACGTATAGGATTCCAGAGCATTGAGCAGCTGCATATTGGGAGTGATGAGTGAATATATGAGAATTTGTGGAAAGGAAGGAGAAATATTGGGAGCTTAGCTCAGATCTTGGTTGTGCTCGAATTACACGGAAGCTAAAGAATCAGCATAAGTCATAGAATCATAGAATAGTAGAGTTGGAAGAGGCCTATAAGGCCATCAAGTCCAACCCCCTGCTCAATGCAGGAATCCACCTTAAAGCATCCCTGACAGATGGCTGTCCAGCTGCCCCTTGAAAGCCTCTAGCGTGGGAGATCCCATAACTTCCCTAGGTAATTGGTTCCATTATCGTACTGCTCTAACAGTCAGGAAGTTTTTCCTGCTGTCCAGCTGGAATCTGGCTTCCTGTCACTTGAGCCCATTATTCCGAGTCCTGCACTCTGGGATGATCGAGAAGAGATCCTGGCCCTCCTCTGTAGTGGTAAAGTGGAAAATTTTGGGCAAGTGGAAAATTTTGAAGTGTAGGCGCTCATCGTGAGTCCCCATAGCCTCCTCCACACCCCCAGGACAATCCAAAAAAGCAGGCAGCAGTGTCAAGTCCTATCAACAAACCAGTCTTAGCAGTTTTCATCCCTAGCAGGAGCAGGTGTTGTATAAAACTAATGGGTCTTAATTGCCCCTTCAAGACCAGGCTACACCAAAACACTTTGCATTATAACAAGGGTAGCTCACAAGAGTATATTGTAGCTGGGAAAATCCATTTCTTCCCAGCTACTGTAAGGAGTGCAGCTAAGCTCAGAGGGAACAGGGAAGCCTGAGCAGGGTGGCAGATGACAGCATCATCCCTGCTAATCAAAAACTTTCATCCCTCTGACCCTGTGAGCCCTGGATCCAATACACCATGGCTCAACTCTTCCTTTCCTTTCTTCTCCACAGAACAATTCTGAGGGGTTAGAAAGAAATGTTATTAAGGAACATGTGATAAAAGTTATCAACAGTCTGTGGTTTAGAGACTTCCTGTATTTTGCTGAATAATATTTCTCATATTATTAAGTTCCGACTGACTCTGGAAATAGTACTCCTAACATTATTTACTCCTTGATACATTTTGGATACTCTAAGAGTTCTTGGTGTGGTGGGATCTGAATGGAGTATAATGGGTTGGGCAGAATTCAGGCTTAAGGGATCAACTTTACTTTTTACTAGTACTTTGTGGTCCACCAACTGGAGCCAGGTGCAAAATAGTGGTACAGGCAGGTGCATGTCAACTAAGAATTAAGGAACGAGGTGCCTCTGTGCAGATCTTAAACCTATGGATTTGATTAGTACCAAAATTAAGCCCTTTTCACACACAAATCCAATCTGGATTCTTCTCACCTCCCTTGCCAGAACCGCCCCCCACCCACCCTGGGTCTTTTTCAGCAACCAAATTTGGGGGTAGGGGAGCTTTTAGTTGTTGCCTTTGTTAGACAACTGAGAACTGGAAACCCTTGCAGTTCTTCTGCAAATGACCCAGAAATCTAACAGTAGATCCCAATCTACCTTCTGGCCTCCACAGATTATAAAAATGTGGGCTTTAAGTGCATGACTCGCTGGGGAATGCTGGGAGATGTAGGACTTTTTTTCTGTCTAGATGTGCATAGGATTGCACCCTAAAGGTATCTAGCTCCACATTTTTCCCCTCAGTTTAAAAATAGTTTTAGTCTTCTTTGATGGTGATGATGGGGTTGGAGCGACAGGACACAGTAAGAGCAAGGGAAACCCGTGAATAATTATTTTCACATTTGATTTAATTGCATATGATGAATAAATACCACTTCACAGTGCTCTCTCTCTCTCTCTCTCTCTCTCTCTCTCTCTCTCTCTCTCTCTCTCACTCACTCACACACACACACACACACACACACTTTTGTTCCAAACTGTAGGTCATGAGATCTCATTAAAAATAATAGTTAAATGTCACATATTTCGTACTCCTGAAGATGATGAAAATCTTGTTACTACTTTTCATTCCACAGTGGGTACACTCCTTACTACGCATCTGTGCCATCATCAGTGTCATTTCTGTTTGCATGAACACCCCAAAGACCTTTGAGCATTATCCTCCTCTTCAATATGTGACGTTTGCTCTCGATACATTGCTGATGTTTCTCTACACAGCCGAGATGATAGCAAAGATGCACATTCGTGGCATTGTCAAGGTGAGTTTTTTTTCTTGTAAACCAAAAAACAAAAGTATTTTATACTCTACGTAAATCAGCTAGTATATGTTCTGCTAATCTGAATAAATCCTATGTCAGATCATATTATACCACAGTCTTGAATATGTTTATTTGACATAATCCCTGCTGATTTCAAAAATAGAGTTCAGGACCAGGGTGTTCTTGTTTTATCATTTTTCAGGGGAAACCGCTGCCCCCCCCCGCTTCTCTCCATTATTTTGTGTATATGTATGTGTTTGTGTTTACATGAGAGAGACAGAATGAGTATGTGTATGCATACGATGTCATAAAATTATTGGATAATGTGCCAATTTTCGCTCAGGATAATGTATAATTTATCTTTTGAGTCACTGCTTACAATGTAATATATATTAACAAAGTGTCCTGTCGTACCATAGAAACTACACCCAAAACTTTGTGAGTTTTCTTATATTACAGTAACATAGCTACTGCTTTGAAATTAATGTTTCCTGCATATGCTTTGTACAAAAAAGGTCTGTATCAAGATACTCCAAATTTTGCTCCAAGAAAAGTTTGATATTACACCATGTTTAGATCATGCAAATTTAAGTAATTTTGCAACTGCATTTCCCACAAAGTATGGGCTCCATATCTGCTCTTGCAAGTGGTTTTGAAGTGTGTGTTATGATCATGATCCAGCATGAGGATGAACGAGTTTATTAAATTCATACTAGCTTGTGTTTGGATCATGTTCTGAACCATTCATAAAAGGGGGGTATATGAACTTCCATTTCAAAGTGACTGCAAAAAGCTGGTGGGGGAGTTCTCTTATAACTGGTTATGCCAGTTCTCTTATAAAAGTGAGCTTCATATCCATAGCTATCCTCTAATCCAACAAGGAAGTTCCATATGTAGAAGCAGGCGTCTTCTGGTGTGGATGCAAATTTACCTTTGGGTACCTGGCCTCATGGTAGTGCTCATCTTGGGCCCTTTAAGAGTGGATGTAGATACACATCCCTATATGAGCCACTAGTTGTGTGCAACTAGATATTGCATGTGACTGTTCATGTTCTGGCTAAACCTGGATTGTGGCTGGAGCGTTTCGAGAATCAAATTGCAAAAGATATTGGGAACAAAAGGAGGAGAGGATTGGCATTATTCTCAAATGAAATAGTTGAGCCATCCTGAATAAAATCAATTCTACTTGAATAATTATTTCCAACTATCAAATTTATTATTTCTCATTGCTTCTTGAAAGGGTTCACTATCAATTACTGATGAAAAAGGATGAAATAGTCCAGGTGTTAACTAAATCTATCCCATAGTCCAATTGCGGATGTAAGCACCACATTATTATAGAGATAAATATGACTTTGTTTTTGCAATTATACCCACTCTGTGGATACTCAGTGAACAGTGTATACTGTGTTTCTAGTCATTCGCTGCCCCAATGTTTCTTTCTTATCAGATCTTTCTTACAAACTGTCGACCAAGTACATTTAATAATATGTGGTATAATAATATCTCATATTATTATGCCACATATGCAGCAAAACCTCCATGCTTAGTATTTTAATGTAATTTTCTATTAGCTATCATAGCTGGTTTATAATTAGAAATGAAACTTTTAATTCATGTCTGATTAGTCTTTAGTTTCTCCCATGAAACTATAGCCAATGGTTATATTAATAAAAGAAATATTGTCTTTGGAATTACCCTCATTTTAACCATGACTATACTTCTCATGGGTGGTGGTGGTGATAGTGGTGCATTTTCTTTCTTTCTTTCAAATCCAGTGGCATTTAAAAAAGGAGGGGAAGTCAAATTACAATTTATTAAATTAAATACCTCATTAGTCAAGTGGATGCCTAAATAACAATTTTCATTTTCTTTCTGTTTGAATCCTGCCATGGTTCCCAGATTTAGCCTAGTTTGTTGCTTTATGTTGATACCCATCAGTCAGTTTTGTCCTGATTTATGCTTTATCTCCAGATTTCTCTGAAACTGTCATTAGAAATTTAAATTTCTTCATTTATTTCTTCATTTATCTTCCTTGAAATGAAGATCAAATAGTGTGCTGATTTTAGTATAAGCTAATTTTATTAATATTAGTTCCCGTCCAGACCCCTGAGTTCCTTATCACAATAGCTGAAATTTCAGTATACAAATTGGACTGCAAAGGTGGGAGTAGCCATCCTTTTCAATCTAGAGATACTCCCATTAATGCCAGTTCTAGCTATTCATTTAATATATATCCAATGAGTCCAAATTAGCACATTCTATTCCATCCTGAAAACCTTTATTATTTGGACAGTGGTATCCTATGCACATCTTTTGGGATGTAAGTCCTATGGATTTCAGTGGGATTTACTCCCAGGTAAGTGTGTACAGGATTGCAGCCTAAGTATATTTCCCTGTTTTTTACACTCTGCTTTCACAATAATAATAACACTGAGCATTTTGTCTATATGAGGATCTTACTACGTCATTCTTCACGTGAAAATTTTGTTGAGCAGCTCTTTTCTGTTGGTTATTATGTCCTCATAATACTAATAATAATTAATTCCGGTAATATTTCGACTGCTGTGAAATTCCTCTGCATTTTAATTGGTAGCTTATTGTGTAGTTGCAGAAGCTGAAATCTAAATGAATCCTGACTTTATATTTTCAAAGTAATCATTGCATACTCTTTTAATAATTGCATTTTATTTATTTGTATATTTTACCCTAAAAATGCTAAGCCCCTGAAGATTCCTGCAGGAACTTACCATAATTTCAGGCTGCTTTTGAATGGCTGATGCTTTCAACAGTGCAACAATGCTTGCACTGATGGAACAGCTAAAGGATCAGAGAATTAAATAATAAACTGTAAATTAGATTCGAATATTAGTGGTTTGAAAATATGTTTATCTATGAACTCAGAAAAGAGTTCTGCATCGCGCAGGGGGTTGGACTTGATGGCCTTATAGGCCCCTTCCAACTCTACTATTCTATGATTCTATTACTATCCGGGGAGTTTATTGGATATTACACATAGATTTCAGGAATACCTGCTTTTTAGGCATTCGGGTGAAGAACTATTGGTTAGTTTTGTTGATGTTGTTCAATACCGTTCTTCAAATTGGGGCTCAATCTAGCAATGGCTGCATTTATACAAACGTAATTGAATTGAATAAGTTGTTCTGATATTGATCTTGGGTGAACGCATACTTCTAAGTTGAAAGACTTGAACTTATTAGGACTCTGGGCTAGTAGAGATGTAGTGCTTGGTTGCTTAGAAACCATAGTTTGTAAATCAGGATCCAGCACCAGTTTGCAAACCTTGTTAAAGAGGGAAATATTTACTATATTTAGCATTGGTGCATATATAATGCTGAACCTAAGGGCTTTTCTGCACCAGGCTTCCCTCCCCACCCCCAACATCTCCAGGGCTTCTGCTTCTGGATTCTTTCTGGGATTAAGATCTGTCATTTAAATGCAATAGGATTGAGACTGCAGCACACAGGGAGGGGGATTTTATTTATTTTTTATATTTATATTTATATCCCACCTTTTTTCCTTTAAGGAACCCAAGGTGGCTTGCATGACCCTCCTCCTCCCCCCTCGTTTTATCCCCACAACAATCCTGTGAGTTAGTTTAGGCTGAAAGTCAGTGACTGGCCCAATGTTGCCTAGGGAGTTTCTTGGCCGAGCAGGGACTAGAACCCGGATCTCCCATGTCCCAGTCCATCACTCTACCCACTATGCCACACTGGCTCTTGATTTAACTCTTTCTCTCCATGATTCCAAAAAAATCCACCCCACCCCCACAAAGCTGCATGCCTCTTGGGCCAAATTGCAGCTTTTGGCAACTGTGATCTTGGCACAGCTGAAATTCAAGTCCTGCTTTTGGGACATTCTCTTGATGGGCATCGGCTTCTTTTGGCAACCCTCAATATTGTATCCCATCACTGTGCCTGAGGCTCTAGGATGGAGTTGGCTTTTTGGTTATCTCTACCTTATCAGAAGGCTTCAGTCTACGTTTCTGGAGGCTTCAGCTTGAGCAAAATGTGGCCGTCCATCTCCTAAAGTGGGAAAATGGGAGCGTATTGCAAAGTGCTTCAGCGTCTGCACTGACTTTCCATCTTCCAGACCCAATCCAGGGTGTTTCATTGTTTGACTTCCACCTATTTACCCATAGCAAATATTTTAATGACTTTTGCACATTCTGTTATCTCACGTCTTATGAATTTCAGGGTTTCATGTGCATGACTTCACCGCAGCAGTATGCTCTGTAAGAACAGTTTGTGAAGAGTGTTAACAGATGCCTGCTCAATCAAGTAATAGTAGAGGCCTATTGAAATGCAATAAGTGTGAAAATTCAGAAACTGAAAAATAAAATAGGGGTGACATAAGCATTACTTTGTTCTCCCCCAATGACCTTGATCCTTTGCATGTGCTCCAAGTGAGTTTACACAAAAAAATTGCAGGCTCTCAAAGCTCCTGCTGCCACCTCTGCTGCCCTCACCTCACCCTTCTCATGCCCCCACCAGGGCCCACTACACGTATCTGCAACATGGATAGGGAGAGGGGGCAGAGCATGCCATTCCCATTGAGGAGGGACACCTCTATTTGCTTACTTGCACGACCCCTACAATAAAGTATTTTTAAAAGTTATTACTGATAGTAAAGTTTTCCATTGCGATATCAACTCTTCAATAAGCAGGCATACTTAGGGATGTATGAATAATTTGTTCCAGTTTGTTTTTGTTCAGGATTTCTCTGGTTTGCACCTTCTGGACCGAACACAAACTTGTACACAATCTGTGGCTGAAGTATGTACATTTCTGAGCTTGTGATACGATTCGCGTGCTAGAAAAAATGCGTTGAACAGCAAGCATACATTTGAAACATTTGCGTGAAAAAAAATCGCACTTTTAAAAAATGCACACAAATACACTTTAATCAATGGGAGAAGAATACATACGTTTGCATACGTTTGGGAAAATATACTTGAAGATGCAGGTGGATTTTCATGCAGAAAGAAATAAACAAAGCTCATGATCTGATACAGACTGAAATGGAACAAGCTTTGAGATGGAATTCGGAGAATTTCAGCAAGCTCACGTTTTAGTGATTTGCGCATCCCTAAGCGTACCCTTCAACATTTTCACAGAATAGGGACACTCTTGTGCATGAGTGGGTGGGACTAGCGGCAGGCTCTGGCAGTCCGATTGCAGGGTAGGTGGACAATGGTGGGCCAACCCAGCCGACATTCCATTGTGCCATAACTGGAAAGTAGAAGCCAGAGATGTAGTCAGAGCTCAGTCCAGGAGTCTGTTTCCAATACTAAAGCAACCAGCACAGTCCTGGAGTGTGGGAGGAAAAGTACTTCTGCATATGTGGGGAATGCTTTCCCCTTACCATTGAACAACTGCCATCTCCACTCTCCTTACACACTTAGTGCTTCTTTAGATTAAAGGGAAATCACGTTCGCTTAACGGCACTTTGCTTCATGCTTCTTTTGCTCAATTGTAATGAGCTGAATTACATTGAAGGAGAGGGGTGACTATGTGGGTGACCTCTGTTCTCTTAGTATTGAATGGGTCAGCGCCCTCTAGTGGGTGTTTTGTAGTACAAGTTCGGTTGCACACAGTAGGAAATCCTGAGATATTTCAGAAGAATTCAGATATTCAAAGTTTTTTGTTTTTAAACAGGATAACCGGGGAAAGGAGCAGGAGACATGCAGGAAGTTCACAACATTGTCAAAATGACCCACAAACTTCCACGAGTGGCCAGTCACGAGCGTAGTAAAAACCACTCATTTAGAGAAGCCCTAAGAATTCAGGAAGTGAGTGAGCCTCAACACACACCTAGCCCACGATTTTCAGTAGAACTGAATCCATTGTTGTTTACACACACACACACACACACACACACACACATACATGAATTGCTAATACCCTATTCCTTTCTCTTCTCATCCCAGCATCCAAAAAGTCTGTTTAAAAAGGAACAACTTAAACAGTCCAATGGCACTCATTTTTAAAAATCTTGATAATGGTGCTTTGTGTGTGTGTGTGTATGTGTGCGCGTGCGCATGAGCAGGGGGTTGGACTCAATGGCCTTATAGGCCCCTTCCAACTCTACTATTCTATGATTCTATGAGCGATGGAGAAAGCCGCTTCCCTCACCCAAACTCCTTCTGCCTTCCAACTTTCCCTCTTCAGGCTTTCATTGCTGCCCTTTGCAGTGGGCTTGGGAGAAGCAGGAGGAGCCAGCTTAAAGGAAACACACCTACCGTATTTCTTCGATTGTAAGATGCACACTAATTTCAGTACCACCAACAGAAAAAAAAAACCTAAGACACACCTGCGATTCTAAGATGCACCCCATTTTTAGAGATGTTTATATGGGGAAAGAAGTGTGTCTTAGAATCGAAGAAATAGGGTAATTTGCATGCAGCACTAAGGCAGCCATCTCCAACGCGGGGCTTCCAGATGTTTTTGGACTTCAACTCTCATCAGCCCTAGCCAGCACAGCCAATTGTCATGGATGATGGGAGTTGTAGTCCAAACCGGCATCAGGGTGGGAAAGGTTGCTCTAAGAATTTTAGGTGAAAAGTTCACAGGGAGAAGTAGAAAAGGCATTTAAAAGGAATACATTTGTCTGCTTCTCTGGGCTTATCTACACCAAGCAGGATAGTCCACTATGAAAGCAGTAAATAAAAGGCAGGAGGCACACTACTGCTTTATAGAGGTATTGAAGTGCACTGACAACTGCTGGGGCCCATTGACACATACCATATTCTGCTTTCATAGCACTTTCATAGTGTTATATCCTGGTTGGTGTAGATGTGTCCTGGGCCCCAACAGTTGACAGTGCACTTCAGTACCACTATAAAGCAGTAGTGTAGATCCTGCAGTGCACTTCAATACCGTTATAAAGCAATAGTGTGGCTCCTGCCTTTTATATACCACTTTCATACCACTTTCATAGTGGAATGTCCTGATGAGCCCTCTGTTTGTCTCAGACCACAAATCAAGTTGAGTGAGAAGTATAGGTTTTGGCATCTCCATAACTTGTTGAGTGTCAAAGGTACAGAGCTATATATTTTGCTTAGTACTTGAGATGCATATGCTGTGGTTTGGCTGTGCTTCAGTGAGCAGGTATTTGAATGTGAAATGTAAAATTATACTTCGAACTTGTGTAATTTCATTCTGCTGTCTCAGAGCTTTTCTATATGAGGCATTCATTCCTTACTCATGGTTGTTTATGGTTATATAAAGTGATGTGTCAGTTGCACCTTCCCAGTTTTTTTTATACTGTTTTCATGTCTCTGATGGTTTATACATTTTGTATATTTTTAATGTTTACTGTTTTCAGCTTTTGTGAACTGCCCAGAGAGCTTCGGCTGTGGGGCGGTATATCAATGTTATTAAATAAATAAATAAATTTAGAGTGGGTAAAATGGAGTATTATGTCTGAAAGCAAAAGAAAATGTATTTTCCTACTTGTGTAATTGTGATATGCCACTATAGCACAATACCACCTAGAAGTTATGTAGCAGGAAACGAAAAGCTCTTTGCGTAGAGCTCGGATCTGAATTATCCGACAAAACTGAAAGTAGATACAGCTGATAAACAGCCTTGTGTAGAAAAGCTCTCAGGGTTCAGCAGTTATCACGTTACAACCAAACAGGAGGCCAGATGGGCAAGTGAGACCTTCACTTACCATTCCTTCCCTTGACACAGTGGGCCCTCTACCATGGAGGGTAATAGTTTGTGCTTGCAAATAGACAAAATGACTGTCCCTGGGTTTGTTTATTTTTATTTGTCTAGTGAATTTGCAACCTCTGTAAGGAAACTGCTATTTAGGATTGCTTGCTCAACACATGAACATCTTCATTGTTATTGATTACAGCAACTCATTCCTCTTATCCTGGAGCCATGGGAGCGTGCTGATGTTAGGCTGTGCTCAAATGTCACATCCCCGCCACCACTCGCTGCATATGCCAGCAGATTCGTCACAGTATGGCATCTCTGGTGAAGGAAGAAGTAGCCAAAAGAGAGGGCAGAAATTAAAAGTCTTGGGTTATTTCCAAGGAGGACTGAGGGATGATAATATATCTGTAGTTGCTGATGCCTCACCTTTTAATGTGCCACACAAGAGCATTTTGGATTTTAAAATGTACTGGCTTTTATACTCTGAATACTTAATATCTTGTTTACATGCAATCCTTAGTCGATCATAACCTTAATTTTTTATACAGTCAGCAGAATCAGGTATTTCAAGAACGATCCCATAGCGTGGGCATAGAAAGATAATGGCACACAGACCTCTCCTTCCCTATAAAAGCTTGAGGTGGCACCAGCCCACGTGCCGAGCAGGTGAGGAACAGGGTTTTGTTGTGCCCCGTAGGCTTTCCCTCCACACACGGGCAAGGATTGAGCCTTCACCATGTAAACATCTGCATCGTATTTCCAAACTCGGTCAATCTGCATGAGGTTGGCTGAGGACAAAAATGGGAAAGTCTGTGGGGGCGGGGGAAAGTGGTAGGTGTCTCGACCATGGAAACTCTTTTCCATGCAGAAAAATAGCATGTTAGAGGGGTGGGGGTGGGACACACACAGCCACACGCACGCATGTCGCAAGCCGTCCATGGATGCGCTGGTGTCACTTGGCAAGTGCTGATTTATAGGCGGTGGGGTGGAGTAATCTTAACACATTCAGCCAATTTCTGTTTCCAAAGCAATCGTTGGCAACTGTTTTTGGCTGAGATGGACAGTCCTCCCAGCTGAGTCTATTTTCTGAATGTGTTCCCCCCTCCCACTTCCTTGTTCTTTGCACATTTGTTCATTTTCCAAAAGCGGCCTCTTCACAAATCCCATTTTTACAGCTGCTGCTTTATCCATGCTCCTTTTCCACCACTCTGTTAGTAACTGTGGAAGTGGGGTGAGGGCAGGTAGTATCCCTCAGGGTACCAATTGCTGAATCTTGTACCAGGTCTTTGATAGAGATTTCTATTGAAAACTCTCTCTCTCTCTCTCTCTCTCTCTCTCTCTCTCTCTCTTTAAATTCCATTTTCATTTGTTAGTCTTTTGATACTCATTACCAAACAGATATGATATGATGACAGGGTTGAGCCAAAGACTCTGTGGAATAAACTGCAGAGCCAGTAAAAAAAAAATTAAGGTAACTTAAAATAGCATTGGACACTGGCGAGTAGTTATGCATTAGGGAAAAAGTGTCCTAGACGCTTTCACAACCTGGAAATATTCTTTCTTCATTTGCCATTGCCCAAGGGGAGAGTATTCAGATTAACCATCTGCTAGATGTGGATTCTTTTAGAATAAGAACATACTTTCCCTCCCACTGGCATACTTTTTTAAGGATGCCAACAAGTTGGTTCACCTGCAGTGTTCAATTCCTTCCTCTACTTCCTCCTGATTTGAGAGGCAGGAGGAGTTTTAATAAGCAGGAGGAGGAGGAGGAGGCAGGCTTGCAAATAGTTCAGCGGAAGTTCAGATTAGTCAAACTTTGATTTCCAGTAGAGGAGATACTATTAAACATATGCTTGCTTGCAGTTTTCTAAAAAAATTAAAATAAAAACAGAACATGAGCTGTATTTTATTTGAGAAACTAATTTCAATGGGAAAGTTGTGACCAGAGCATTGCCATATTGTTTTCAAAGAAAAGCAGATTGGCCTGTAGTGCTGATGGTGTCTGATTATATTTTTTATTAGACCAATTGGGAAGGCTTTTCCAGACAGGAAGGCCTGAATCCGAGTAAAATAAACATTCACTCCCCTGGTTGGGTCCTGCTTTTGCCTGCTGAGTTAGTCTCTGTTCCCAGAAGATCTTTATAGGAAGACATCACATAGCCATCTTGAAGCAGAGAGGCAGGCTGGGGTTGTGGTGGTGGTGAATTGGCTTAACCATGGTTTGCTCAACAAAAATGTAACACAACCATGGCAAATGCAAACTATGTATGGTGAGCCCAGGAGAGACAGCAGTGCAATTTGGCTCACTGTCAGTTGGCTGGAATTAAGCGGGGGTTGATTAGATGAGGGCATAGGTGGAAAGCAGGAGCATGTGATGAGCAAGACTGATGAGCAATTCTGATTAAAAAAAAAAAAGATGGTGTCAACCATAGAGTCCACCAGCAGGCGCAACTGCCAGTTCCTGTGCCACTCTGGCTGCCACAAACTTTCTCTGTGGTTGCACAGTGATTTTTTGTTTTCTTTTTCACACTGGGGCCCTTTCATACTGTGGAAGACGCCGGGATGTGTGCTTAAACCATGCAGAGCAGTTACAGATAACTACAGATAATTGTTGGTAGTAGAACCATGTGACGTCATGTGGTTCCTGGTCGTGTGGCGGGCCCACATGTCAAGGTTCCCTTACCCCTCCCCTCTCCATAGCTACTGTAACCATCAGCTCCCCTCATGTGTGTGAACAGGGCCTTGGTCAGGAAAAGTTCTTTGGGAGGGGGGATAAGCTTCAAGAGAAACTGCCCTTCAGGCATTGTCAAATTTATCCTGCATGTGCACTTGGCATCAATAGATGCAACTCAGACATGTCTCATTCTTCTCCATAGAGTAAAGTTATAGAACGCTCTTGTCTTATCATCTGCTTAACACAGGCATCATCATCATCATCATCCAATTTATGTGTTGCTTTCCACCATCAAAAATATTCTTGAAGTGACTTACACACACATTAGAGAAATGCATGATTAATATAACAGGGAGAAGGGGAAAAAAGGGGGGACAGAGAAGGGCCCCAGAGACCAGGTAGGCTCATGGGTAGAGGTGGTCCTTGATGTATTGAAGTTCTGAGCCATGTAGGGCTTACAGCACTTCAAATTTAGCCCAGAAACAAATTGGCAACCAGCGCAGGCATCCTAGTACTGGTCTTACATGTTCACATCACCTAGCTCCAGTCATCAACCTGGCCGATGAATTCTGCAGTAGGTGCAGTTTCCAAACCATTTTCAAAGGCAGCCCAACGTATAACTCATTGCAGTAAACTTACCTCGGGGTTACCAGAGCATAGGACGCTGATGCTAGACTATCTCCATCCAGATAGCAACTGAACTAACCAATGAAAGCTGGAAGGAAACACTTCACGTCATGGAGGCCACCTGAGCTTCCAGGGACAACGACAGATGCAGGAGTACCCCAAGCTGTGCACCTGCTCCTTTGGGGGGGGGGGAGTGTGACCTCATCCACAGCTGGTTGCACTCCCCATCCAGTCAGAAGAACCATCGACCAGCAGAGCCTCAGTCTTGTCTGGACTGAGCCAGAGGCCTTAGCTAGACCTAAGGTTTATCCCAGGATTGTCCCAGGGTCATCCCTGTTCATGTAAATGACACACAGGATATCCCGGGAGCAGGCAGGGACAATCCCGGGATAAACCTTAGGTCTAGCTAAGGCCTGAGTCTATTGGTTCTCATCAAATCCATAACTCTGTGTGTGTGTGTGTGTGTGTGCGTGCGTGCGTGCGTGCGTGCGTGCGTGCGTGCGTGCATGCATAAAATGTACACTAATCTGTATTTGCTGTAAGAAAACTTTGTATAGTTCCCAGTTGGATGGTGCAAAATCTCCTAACATTTTTCTTTATGGAGGCTTCTTGCTTAATGTTCTAATTTGGAATTGTGGGGTCTTTGTATTCAGCGGCAGGGAATTTTGTGGCATTCCTGTCAAAAGCTTGAATGGTAATTTCAGAATTTCGTGCATCTTTCACCATGGAACTGATTGACAGCCTCTGACTGTGATGTCTTTCAGAGCAAATATGATTGATAATTTTAGGCAAATAATACGCTTAGCCTACAGATTATAAATTTCTGCCTGCCTCTCCCTTTCTTAATTATTTCAGCTCCCCTTCTTCCCCTCTTTTGTCTTCCCTTGTTTTGTTAATACTACAGCTCTGCAGTATCTGATAAATTAGAACATTCTTGCTGATTACTGGGGTTATATTGGCATGAGATGTCGTGCTTGTAGGTGTAAAATGCCTGGATTTTACACAGTGGGGCTATTTGTAAGTTCTGGATGTACTACATAGAAAAATCAAAAGCATTTTTGCCTCTTATTTGGCTCATACTGTTCTTTTTATGCACTTTGGAAAATTAGAAGATTTGTTAGCTTTTTTTTATTGATCCACCTAGTTTTGTTTCAGGAATAATGCCTTGATTCTTAATCCTTTGAGCTATCAGACCCTTAAAATGTGCTTTTAATATGTTTTTCCTTTTATGGCAAAAGAAAAACAGGAGCCAAGATGAGATTTTTGGTGTGTTTTGCTTTGGCATTATATTGCATTGAGTGGCATGTGGTTTGTATTATATTGGGTTGGAATGACATGTCTCTGGAGGGCGGTTTTAAATCGTGATGTGTTCATACAGTTTACCCTCCCATTTTATAAAATGGCTTCTTCGGAGTTTCTTAGGCTTTTTCTAATTACTAGCACTGCATTATTTTATGAGGGAACTTGTCAGATTGTGAGCAGCATTCGTAGCATGCAGGTGTGGGACTAGAGAAACCCCAACAGCCCAGTAAGGGACTGAGCTAGAAAGGAATTCAGGACAAATTTCAGATTGAGGAAATAGGCATAGAGGAGGAGGAGGAGCAGGAGGAGGAAGAGGAGGAGGAGGAGGAGGAGGGCAGGGCATGGGGAAAGAAATGCTGGAGCAAAATAGGCACGCTCAGGAGTGCAGAGCAGATGAAGCATGGCCTGGAAACTCTCCAAATGCCGAGGCTGCTGACCAGCCTGTCAACAACCCTTTCCTGCTTCTCTTATGAGAAGCTGGGGACAAATTACTCCCAGGTGCATTTGTCTTAAAAAGTCAATAGAACGAGATTGAGGAGTGATTTGTACAGGACCAAAGGCCAACCTGCTTCAGACCTTGCTCTCTGTCTTGCACATCAGCACATACTCTGCTACACCTCGAACTGAATACATGGATGTATGGTCTCTCTGAGATACATTTTCCAAGGAATCTTGATTAAGTGAAGTGTTAGTGAAGACTATTGGCATGGTTCACACAACACGCTAAACCTTGCTGCTTAACCACAAAATAGTTAACGGAATGCATTAACCATTTTGTGATTAAGCAGCATGGTTTAGCATGTTGTCTGAACCAGGCCATAGTGTTTGTTATTTCTTCAGATGTAATATGATTTTTTTTAATGTTAGTTTGTTTCAGATTTTTTGTAACCTACATTTGACCTTTTGGAATAAGGGAATCTATATATTTAAAGGAACACTACACTGCAGTTATAGAAGCCAATGCTTCTTATGATATAATTTTAATAAAAATGGAACACAGAAATATACATTAGAGGAGAGATGGTGCTGTCATTGAAAATGGCATCTTTGTGTCTGATTCTCCCACTCATATTGGCCATAGCTAGACCTAAGGTTTATCCCTGGATCATCCAGGGGTCAAACCTGTTCATCTAGGTGACACACAGGGGATCCAGTGCTCAGGCAGGGGTGAACCCTGGATGATCCCAGGATAAACCTTAGGTCTAGCTGTGGCCATTATGTTGTAATGCTTATCTTTATGTTGTGATGGGCTATATTTCCCTATCTTCGCACCACATCATTGACTCAGAGAAACATGGAAGATCATGATGTGAGATAAGTGCATCAGGGAGTGAGACAGCTTATCAAGACATGCATTTCCAGGAGGACCTCTGTATCTCATAACCTATAGTTCCACCCAATTCCATATACCATTCTGTATGCCAATTCTCTTACCATGTGGCATACAAAAATCTACCATGCACCATGGTAGTTAGGAATGTTGTTAATGATGTTCCATTCAGCAGTCTACCAATGTTGAACGCTCGCTGCAAGCTTGGATGGTTGGAAGACTGTAGTGATTCTGTTGCTGTACTGTCCACCTTGCTGTTCAGCAGCCCCCTTTCTGGAGCTAGCTGGGGAAATCTCGGAGTTGGCACCGGATCATCCATGCTGCTGCTTCTGAGAGATTTTATGGATAACACTGTGGTTGCTCACTTGGGAGAAATGCCCTGTTCCCGGGTTGTTTGGCATGACATGCAAACCTGGAATTCTGAGTTGTTGAAGGAGAAAACCTGGATTGTAACCCATGATTTGTTGTCGATAAAAGTCTGGGTTGTTCCACCTCCCCACAACAACCCAGAGTTCCAGGTTTGTTCCTAAACCAGATGCAAAGCAGAAGCAGCGAGCAGGCAGGAGGCCACTTGCTTGCTCATTTCCTTCCATGCAGTCCAACAACCTGTGGGTTAAACAACCCAGGGGTTGCCATTATGTGTGAACTGGGTCATAGAAGGAAATTCTTCTGAATTCAGTGGAACCTCTTCCTTAGTAAACAGGCTTATTAAAGCCAAATTTCATGTAACACATAAATGCAGGCCATAGTTTTCCCATAACCTTTTTGTAAGGTGGATAAGCAGCATGGGAAGACTGTGGGCCTTACTAGACGAGGCCTTAGCGTGCCTTCTGACTCGGTTTCCCTGCTGTGTGTCCAGATGACGCACAGGGGAATCCGGAGGCAGGCCGCGCTGAGGCCTGGTCTAACGCGCCATAAGCGAATTCGCTTATGGCGCGCTTTTTCCCCAGCTCCGGCCTCAGGCCGGGGCTGGGGGAAGTGTGGTGACTTCCGCTGCTTTTCGCAGCTCCTCGCTTACTTGGACCTGCCTGTGCCCATCGGCGGGGGGGGGGGGAAGAGAGGGGAGGGCGAAAGATGGCAGGGTGGGTGGCACGGGGGAGGGCGGGGGAGATCGTGCCGCGCGCCGCCCAATCTCACCCGCCGTCCCCCGTGCCACCCACCCTGCCATCCTTCCCCCCCCCCTTAAAAATAACCAAAACAACCGGACTTACCAGTCCGACGTCTTCGGGCCGCACCTGGCCCCTTTAAAATAATTTTAAAAAATGGCGGACGCCGCAGGGACGCGACGTCCCTGCGCGTCTGACGTGTGGTAGCCTGGGGGAGGCGCGCTAACATTAGCGCGCCTTGGCCCTGCCTCCCTGCCAGCGTAAGCCGGCAGGTCTAGTAAGGCCCTAAGTCATCCGTTCCTCATCCATGTAAGCATATCTTCTAAATAGCTATGGTGAGGAAGCTACTGAGAGAGGGGGTAATTTTAAGCATGAAAATGGTGGGAAGGGTTAGTTACATGCCACATCTCTGTTTTTTTGTTGTCCACCCCTACTTGTTTCCATATAACATTTTTGGCCCTTAGAGGAACTGGGGCTGGAGATTGAAGTTTTTTTTCCAGAGAGCTGAAGGCAGTTTCAAAGAGGGATTGCTGCTCATGGTATATTTGCCGCTGGTTGCTGAAAATAAAACCCTGCAGGAGGTGGGTGGGTGTTTCCTTTTCCTTCTTGTGGCAGTGCAGTTTTTAGGAAATTGTTCCTGCCCAACTATTACAATCAACTTTGGAGAATCTTCTCTGGGAGCCATCACCCACAATAGTGTGGCACAGGTAGCTATCAGGGAGGGAGCTTTCTCTTTAAAGGCCCTAGTCTGTGGAATGCCCTTTCCAGGATGATCCATCTGGTGTCTTAATTAAATACAGGTATTGGACAGTGCTAAGAACAAGAAGCCTTTTTGATGGAGTGCTCTGATTTTGGAGACTTTTTGTCCTGTCCAAATAGCAGAGGCATTTCTTTCCTCTCCATCCTCCAAAAAGATTCACGAGGGGGCTTCCCAAATTGGGAAAAAAAAACCTCCGGGTTAGAAGCACTGTCTAAGTTCTCAGAGGTGTTTTTTTTTTCTTAGCTGTCTTATGTCTCCTGCGATACTGTCTAGGGATCACTGCTTTCTTAGCAGGCAAGCTAAAACCTAACTTTTCCAGCAGGCATTCAATCTTTCATTTGTTGTTTTATTATCAGTTTTACTGCTGGCTCTTCAATATTTTTTAAAAATGTTTTTAATATCTTAATGTTTTGATGTTCTCATTTCCTGCATTACTTAGATATCTCAGTGTTGCTTGGGGGTTTTATGATTGTAAACTGCCTTCCCCACTGCCCACCGAGGGTATTTGTCATTTGGGCAGTACATAAATCTAATAAATAAATATTTATTTATTTATTTATTAGATTTATGTACAGGGGGTTGAACTCAATGGCATTATAGGCCCCTTCCAACTCTACTATTCTGTGATTCTATGAAAAAAATTCCCCTGCCATTGATTTCACAGGGATGGAAAATACCAACACCAGCTCCAAGCTGTTGTAGGTGATGGGCCTGATTTGGAGGCCCGACAAGGAGACTTTGGATCCAGGGGACCCAGGCTCCCCCTAGAATGCCCCTGTTTGGGGTCCTACTGCAAACATTTGCAGAGCTTTCCTCATTGATGCACTGCAGGCCTCTAGCGTGGATGGGCTCTCTCACTCTTGGCTGCCCTATCCTAACTGCCTTCTGACAGCTTTCAGCAGAGGTTAAGATTGCTCGCCTATCTCCTCAGAGACAAGGAGCCAATTGTGAAATTAATATATATCTTATAGTTACATTATTTATTTAAAAAATGAGAAACAAGCTAGTTTTAAAATGAGGTCTAAATGCCATGAAAACATATTAAACACTCCTCCCCTTGTGCTTGAAGGAGAGGGGAGGGGACGAGGGAAAATGTGAGTCCAAAGCTCACCATGACTTATTTTTTTAAATGGAAAATTATGGTTTGCTAATGTTTGAACCTGTGTTTTAGGCCTGTGAGCCACCTCAGCATTGAGATGGGGATTTATTTAAACCAATATTAACTAGTACCAATAAGATTGTTATGAATAGAACACAACATTTATATATTGCTGTTTCCTAGCACCGTCCTTTAGTTCTTTCTTTAGTTTCTGCCTCCTCCTCTAATCTGGTGTTTGAATCGCTAAACTTCTTTCAGAAGTGACAGAATGCATCCTGGCTCATTGCTTCCATCTTTAGGAAACAGAGTCATCATTGATATCCTCCTAAGACCTCTCCAACGGCTTTATATTTCCACCAATATTTAATTTTTTGCTTTTTAACCCGTCCCATTTCCAAGGTAGGTTACCATTTACCCTTATCTTATTTGATCCTCTTAGAGGCTAACACCCTCTTAGGGCATTCTCCTCCACACATATAATCACATGGAGGGGGACTTCAGGCCCGCGCCTGGTGCCCCCACATCTGTATTTTAAAGGGAAACATCTGTAGAACTTGCTGTATGTGCATAGGCTTCTTCCATAATTTGGAATCTTGCTTTATCAAGTGCTCGGGGCATTGTAGGTAAATCAAAATGGTGGCAACTACCTAGGCATTGTTGCTGGCACTGTAAGCCTGTGGACTAGGAGGGTCGAAGAGAAGCATTGGTGGGCTCTGCCAGTGTGCCTGGGCCCTGGTAACTGCTCGAGGATACTGGGTGCTGCCACTAGATAAGCAGGGGTGCAGAATCTCAGGCCCAGAAGCCAAATCCAGCCCTTCTGGGGTCCCAATCTGACCTCCATGGTTTCCCATATGACCATGCCCCCTTCCCTGGCTCCACACTGTTTCTCCCAATAACAAATTGCTTGGTGGTTTCCTGATTTGGTGCAGTTATCCCCCTATTCTGAAAGGATGAAATGCCTCTCCTAAGCCTTAATTGCTGGCAGTAAGAGTTTTAAACTGAAATATGCTGGCATTTTTGGCCCTCCTCTTTTGCCCTTGCCCACACTTCCTTTGCTTTCTGCCCCACCTACCACTTGAACGCGGCACCCGAAAGCTGCTCTGAAATGGAATTTGGTCCTTGGACTGAAAGAAGTTCTGCAACTCTGCTGTAGAGGGATGCAGGTTCTCCAGGCCTGGATTTGGTCCTATAAGGGTACTTGAATATGGTAGAGAACTATGGTTTCAAGAAAAACTTGACTTCCTGATTGCAGCGTAAGTGCAAAACAATTTTCTTCCTGGATTGGAAATGCCACCCAACTTTACGTTATACACTGAGAACGTGACAATGTATTTTATAAAAGAATTTTACTGAAGTGAGGTTTAGCATCTGCAGACCACATTATATCATGGCATGAGAATCTCTCTCTTACATTGGTACATTGACAGATAACACTGCTAATGTGCAAAGCTCATGAATGGAGGTAATCTCCTTTTTTCTGTAGATGGAGTTGGGAAAAGGTTGGAGGTTAACAACACCACAGCCCTTTCAGATGTTCAAGGTAAGATGGAACAAGTTCGCCTTGCTTGGGGATATTTCCCTTATCAGAGTTAAAAACCAGAATATGCTTGTCTTCACGGCCAAAGTGGAGTTTTGTACAAAGGTTTATGGAGGCTGAAACAGATTGTATGTTATTGCATAATTTCTGTGCCATAAACATCAACCCATGTAAGTGCTGTCATCATCATGTATATATGATTATGATTTCTATCTCACGGATACTGAAAGCCAGTACCAGGTTTTCTGCAAAAGACTTATGTATTATTACATGTTCAGTTTTCAAAGTGTTCCTGCTTTGAAAATAATCATCCAACACATTTGAAATCATAATTGTTTTGTAATGAAACCTTATATACATACTGCTATATGCATGAGTATGAGTTGTGCAATTGTTTCACAAAGACTAAAAACACAAAGATGCAATTTCTATGAAAAACCCCACCATAGAGCGAGCTGTGCCTATTTTATACACACAACCATACCACCCCCAAATCTGCATTTGACACAGACGAATGCCAAAATCAGACTCCATTATTTAAAGGCCATTTGCTCAGCTTGACATAATTCATTTTGCTTCCATGGTTTAAGATTCTGATTGCTTTGGAATGTGGGGGTGGGGGGCAGCTTTGATCATGGTAGTCAAATGTTGCATAAAAGAAGTCCAGATCCTGCATTCTATGAAAATTGTGTATAGATTGTACAGTGGGGGTGGGGGGGAGACTGAATAGAGAGCAAGAAGAACATGGAGACTGAGGTTAGATGCCTAATATATTCAAACAGGAAGCACATAGAAGCCATTGAAGAGGGTCAGAGGAAGTTGGGTGGAGCTTCACCTGTCCTCAGTTCATAAGGCTTTTTCATACTGAAGTCATGCAGGTTAGAAACTCGCTTCTAAGCAAATACAAAAACTGACACTAGGCAGTTTAGGGGTGAATCCTGCATGAAACCCCAGATTGCATGTGTGCACAGTGAACTGAATATAAGCAAATGAAACACAGCAAACAATGCAGTTTTTGCCTTCATTGCATGGCCATCATTATCTCAGTTAACCTTCGCTAACAACCTTTCCAAGTTCCAGTTCCATAATTTGAAGACAACAACAATAATAATAATAATAATAATAATAATAATAATAATTATTATTATTATTATTATTATTTTGGAAATAGGATGGGGACTTGAAAAAAAATCCCTTAGTGAATGTTAAGTGAGGATTCCTGCACCACAGACTGCCTCCCCTGCATGAATTGTTAAGACTGTTCCATTATTATTCATGGACTTCCAACTCTGTGAAGGTCAGGGCTGCTGTGCTTCCATCAAACATTTACAAATCAGGTGGGACACCACCACGCATGTGTGCCCGCGCACACATACACACACGCACACTGTCTTCTTTTGCACAGACAGAACCTTTTAATTTTGGATATAGTTTATTGCTTCAGGGCAGAAACCACATATCTAAAGAATTCAGGCAATCAAGAGAGAAGGAGACATCATTCTTCATTAAACTGGTACTGTCAAATGATTTAACTCTGCTGTTAAGACTTCCACTTCCCCAGAGGCCTGGCACATGGTAAGAAATAGGAAGCTAGTTGCTGAGTGCTATGAAGAATCTGCTTCGGGTACCTTAAATTTTCCAGGCAGTGGAATTTAACATGCTTTCCTAGCTTTTCCTGTTGGCAAGGATTGCAAAACCTCTCACAAATCTGGGAAACAAGAGGTGAATTAACTTTATTCTGTGAATTTCCCATAGTATGCAGGCCTATGTTTCTTCAGAACATTTCCCCATCCCCTCAGACTAGTAGAAACCCACATGAAATTTGTTATTGCAATTTGTTCATAACTGAAGGCTGCTGTGGAAACTCATAATGAGCCAGAAGGGCATCGCTAATTTCTGTATCTTATTTATGCATCATTAACATTATTCACAAACTGTGACATCAGGTCATCTCTAATGGATGAGTTGTACATCTGTGCTGCCACTTACAGTCTCCTGAGTGAACCTAAGAACCAATTCAGATACTACTATTTTTTTAGAATTGGAATTATTCCCATATTTGCATGTCCAGGAAAACATATCCATCTGTTTCACATGTAATGACAACCCAGAGTATGGGTTGACTATGAGTTAAGTATGGGTCGTTGAATGCTGAGTTGTCATTACATGTAAACCCAGAATATGAGTTAACTATGGGTTGTTAATCACAAAGAACCTTGGAAGAGAACTCATGGTTTGTGAACTCTGGGTTGTTTTAAGTATGACTTGTCGTTACGTGCAAACCTAGATCCCAGGGTTGTTCATGGGTTATTTCACCAGGCTGCAGAGGCAGCAAACAACAACAACCAGCCACTCTACATGCCACGACTACAGCACTGCAAAGGCATTTGGGATACAGGGAGGGAGCGGGCGAAGGAGATGAACATACACTGCACCATTGTTGCTGGTCACACCTGAACATGCCCATTTCTGTTTGTTTTCCTCTATATGCTACAAGGTAATATCTGAATTGGGTGACTATTTTTAATTAGAGCCTTTGCTAATTGAGACCACAGTTTATAACAACAAAAACACTTGCTCAAAAATGCACATACTTCCCCAAAGGTAAGGTTATAGTGCAGAGCATTTTGTTTTTAGGATAGAATCCTTGGGATGAGGAAAGATGAAGACTCACACGTCTCCAGTGAAGGCTTTAATACAGCTGGGAAGACCAAGATTGTGATTACTGCTAATTTCCAGCATTCTAAGTTTGATTTAGTGCCAAATCAAACTCATATGACTTGAATCATAATGTTTGAAATGCAACTCTGTGTGTGTGTGTGTGTGTGTGTGTGTGTGTGTGTGTGTGTGTGTGTTTAAATTGGCTTCTGGGTTATTTTAAATAATAGGATGAAATAATGTCACATTTTCTTAATTTGATTTGCATATCTATCTATCTTTCTATCTATCTATCTTCGATCATTCTACCCATGATGGCTTGAAGCCTCAGATTTTTTCATAAAGTTGGCAGAATTCTGATGATAGTATCTTGTCTAAATAACGTAAGATATGAGCAAGCCTTGTGGGCGTACATGCAGCCCTTTCACTTGTCCTTTGCAGTGGGAGTGAACAAATCAAGAACTCAGTTATAACTATAGTTTTCTGTTTCATCCCAACCAGGTAAATGCAGTTAATGGCTTCAGAACAAGCCAGGATATTGAGCCAACTTCAAGCCATGGCTTTGTATCCTGCAGTTTCCCTGTTCAGACAAAGTGGGGAACTATAATTACTGAAAGACATCCTGGTTTGTTTGCTAACTTCTGCAAAGGGAGGAGTGAAGGGGCTGTGTGCATGGCTAAAACGTTATTCATAGATCAGCGTATTAATCATGGCCAGTATAAAAGTATCTGGGTATATATTTCATCACCCTTGTTACATTAAGATATTTCTCTTTACAAACAAACAAACAACAAACAGAATAGCCCAGGATAAGATGTAAACCATGGTTAAGAGGGCAAGAGCATGCCATGGGCTCATGTGTTTGATCCTTCTTTCTTCTGCCCTCATTTGTGTGTATTCGCACCTGTCTTCCCTGGTTCGTGGTAACTGTGGTACCATGCTATATTTGTGCTGACCATCATTAACTCTCCTCATCGTTAGCTCTTAACTCGGGATTTGAGACCAGGATTAGAAAGAAGCTGGTTTGCAAATCCTTGTTAAAGGTAATGATGTTTAGCACTGCTGCAGAGCTAGCCCTTTGCTATATTTAGTTGGGGAAGGGATAGGAAATTTGCACGGCTGAGGGAGAGGAAGGGAACCTAACAAGGCTGCAGCATGCTCTGAATCTCCTAACCATGGTTAAGACATTGCTAGCATTATGCATGTGCCAAGTCATAATGTTTCTTCATCGTTTGTATATTTTGAAATCCTTTATTTTGTTCTTCTGGTTCTTTACCGATCCCCAAAGGTCCCTAGATTATGGAAACACTGTCCCTCTTAGATTTTGTCTCTTCCCTCTCTGGCCCCATCTTCCCATTGTCTTAATGATTCTAATTTTTGGTGTTGTACAGTTCAATGAATGTCTTTAAAGGCCTCTCTGATCCTGTAATTTTAAAAAGCCCATAAAGCAAGCTGTTTGGGGCCTCTGCTATTTGGCAACACATCCGGTTTTTAGTTTCCCAATAATGGTGGAATATTCCTTGGTGAGAAAAACAACTCACAAGAAATTAATTTTGAACCAGTCGTTGTCTTTCTCTGTCTCTTGATTATACATGCTAGCAAAATGCCTGTCATTTTGAGGGAAGGCTCACTTATTGCAAGAAACGCCTGGAGGCACCATGTCTGCTCTGCACACACATATGCACTGCGTTTCCCCCCCCCCATGAACTCTGTGTTAGTGAAGGTCAGCCCCCCAGTACCAAGGAAAGTGGGCAGGATATGGACCCACTGTAAATTTGTCCCTAAAGGTTGTGCTTTACTTCTTCACTTAGAAGTGAATCACAAATACTCAATAATATTGGAGTAAATAAATTATGCACTTGACAGTGATCTTAGTCTCTGAAGCAGAGAGCAGATGTCCCCCCCTCCAAAAAAAACAAGCATGTCCCTTTTTAGAGACAACCCATGCCTGTATATTTCCATTCTGTGTCCCTGTTTCTTGGACGCACCGAGCTGTGACAGAACGTTAAGAACGGGCTTTTATAGATAATGAGCCATATCCATCCAACTCTGAAGAATGAGTATTTTGTTTTCAAAGTCATGATTAAATACCTTTTGTCATTCTTATGATACTATTATTGTAAAAACTCTGGCTTTTGAAGAATTAATTAAAGAATAAGATTGTTTTTTGTTTTTTTAAAATGTACTGCTGATTTTGAAGACCTAGGTTGCAGTCTTACATCCATATAGTCTGGAATAGTGCCACAGACCTCAGTGCATAACAGGTTTAAGAACTATATCAGAAGAACCTTTGGCAGTATAGAGCTCTTTAAGCTGTTTTGGGGGAAAGAGAAGGTTTTGGCAAAAGGGATCAACTTTTGACTCTGCAACCTACACATGTTTATTCAGAAGTAAGCCCCATGGATTAGGCCTATTTTCATGGAATCAAATGGAGCACTTGTGAGTAGGGTTGGGCCATGAGCAAGCTTCAGCAAGACTTCTCTGCTTACTCTGATCCTTGGGCATATGCTGCTGCCTCCCCTGCTTACCTCAGGGCCCACAAGCCATACCTGTGGCCAGGAAAAGGGGAGGTGGCAGTGGCAGATTGGAGTATCTTCACCATTACTTCTGCTGCTGCCTTCTCAGGTGTGTGGATTCCAGGGTGGGGGATGGTTGTGGTAGTGGTGGGTGCTTTCAGTGCCTGTGAGTGTTTTGAACACGCTTGCTTACAGCGTTTGCAAAATGTTGATCTTTTGCCCCAAACTTGCTTGCAGTGCATTCAAAGGATGAAGGCCCTTTCGGGGCAAATAGAAGGATGATTAATGAAGCTTACTACCAGTGGAGGGAGGGATGTTCCATGACACTTAGTGAGTTCATTGGGGCTTACTGCCAAGTAAGTGCATAGGATTGCGGCCTAATTTCCTACAATTAAAGTTTTGTAGAAATTAAAGGGGAGTTTTCCCATAGGATCAGTAGTGGTTGAAAGGCACCATTTTGTATTTGAAGTATTAGATGTCATCCCATATACACTGCACCATCACATGCATGGCTTTCTTGGAGCAAAATAACATACAGATCCCTCCTCTTACTAAATGTGTTTGCTTGGAGGTCACACAGTTCTTTCAAACCAAGCTGAATTTTCTGAACCAGGGTGGGATGTGTTATCTTGTATGAGACAATTCACATTCTACTGGTTTAACTCCATATTAAAAAATAATCACTAAGTGACTCCTCTTTAAAGGTAGAAAAATAACTGCATCCCTATTCTACAGAGGAGATCTGTGTATGGAAGCAAATGTTACTCTGGATGTGCAGTCTCATTATGCTTTTATAGAAATTCAAAATGGGTATAACAAATGTACATGGGGTTGGTGGGCGGGCTTGGTCCACAATCTACAAATATTAATTTAAATGTCTGAAAGGATCCCACCATAGACTGGCTGTTCACACAACACACTAACTCATACTCAGTGGATGAGTGTTAAATCGTGGGTTGTTTGTTAATCATGCAGTGTGGCTTGTTAACCATCCTAAACATCCCAACAACCAACCATTGGTTCTCAAGGTAGCATGTGGTTAACAAACCACCCTGTGGAAAATGCCCTGGGTTCATTCAACATGTTAACCTATGGTTCAACAAAGAAGCCATGGTTCAACAACAATCCACACTCAATCACTGAGTGTGGTTTAGCATGTTGTGCGAACCCAGTCATATACAAATGTATGCACATAAGCTCTCTTCAGATGTTTCAGTGAATGGACGTTAATCAGGGGTAGGGCCTGCTGCTGTTTCCCCTGCCCTTATGTATTTATTATACCCACTTTGAAGTCTGTAAAGGTCTATCATGATGCTTATCTAGCCTCCATGGAGCTAACTAGATGCAGATATGGAAGAAGGATGTACGTTCCTATCCAGAGCTGCTACTTCTTGCACATAACTAGAACTTGATCTGGGCCCTGGAATTTAAATGATAAAATGCATACTCCATCCATTGTGAATGGCACATGCGTGTTAAAATAAATGGCTGTGGTTCCCTGTGGTATACATCGAATTGGTGATGAGGAATAGACCCAATCTCTTCTGTGTGTACTGTGAGGTAACCAGACCATTTAAATACATGTGTGCCATTCACAATGGCTTATGTATTTTGCCATTTCAACTTGGATACTTTTTTATTCAGATTCAGAAAGTGATGTGAATTTGCCCTCGGTCAGCTTTAACTCTGATTTTATTTCAATAGAAATTCTAGAGCCTCAGTAAGGATCATTTCTCATTTTAACAACTTTAATTAGTAAGTAATCTGAAACATCATTCCCAACAAGACATAATGCATAAAGAATTCATATCTGTGTCTACTTATGAATTGGATCGGTATACTGGAAATTTTGGAGTGAACTGACATGTCCTTATTTGGTTCAGATATTGACACCAGTATAAAATCTTTACATGTTAATAGTTTTACTCACTTGAGTGACATATGGAACACACTCTTGAACAGAAGTTGTTCATGTGTGAATTTGAGTGAACTTCTTGACTTCAAGATACTTACAAAAAGAACTTCAGAGTTCATTCTTCTGTTTCCTATGGCTGTAGATTTTCAGAATCTTTTCTGGATCAGCAAAAAGGCAACATTATAAGGATGCAACTGCAGCCTCTTCTTGTAGGTTATATGTAAATGTAATTTTGTATTCAACCAGGGGGGAAACCTACCAGAAACAAAATAAGGAAAGAGTAGTATACAAAGCAGTATAATGAGCAAATTCACTTACATTCATGGCAAAAATTCTGTTTAAATACCACATTGTGGGTTGGGCTGCAAGTGGCATCAGTTTGGAAAAAGCAATGCTTTCTTTCTCTGCCTTTTGGGTTTATACAGATTACTCCTCTTCCAGATGTGCATTGGTTACAAACTCACTTTTGTTCAGTACAAGAAATAGAAGGTATAGCTTATAAATATTATTAGTCATTGACTCTTAAGACAATTTTTTGTGAGCAGCTGTTAAGTGGAAGCATTTGTGGTTTAAATGGAGTGCACAGCATAGAGATGTAAAATTTCTGGAAATGTTGAGGGAAACAAAAACTATTTTGTTTTTGGACTTCAGCTCCCATCAGCCTCAAGCAGCATGGCCAGTGATCAGGAATGCTGGGTACTGTAGTCCAAACCATCTGGAGGTCACCAGGTTTGGGAGGGTTGCTTTCTCTTCTTAAAGGTATATTATGTATCACTTGGTTTGCTTATAAATTATCATATTTTAAAACTTCTAAAAGTAAATGTATAATTATTGTCCAAATAGATTAGAACTACATTAAATGACTGCTACAACATCAGACACACAGACCTCTATAAAACAAATCCCAGTCTGTCAAGAATTTACTGTCAAGAATGCACAATGGTGACTCTACGCACATGTCGGAAAACTAAGCATAAATGTCTATTAGTAAAATATACTTTGGATCAATAATTTTAATAAGGAATGAATGAAATAATTATTTTGGGAATCTTACAGAGAGGACTAAAAAAGATTTTTCTCCATGGCTTCATTATTTCTGGACATTTTACATCTCTAGTCTTTTTTTATATATATAAAAGTGTTATTACTACATAGTTTTTAGAAATCATTTTGTGGGGAAGTAAAGGCTGGGTAACTCTACATAAATACTTTGTCTTAAATCCTAAAAGAAAATATTTCAAAATCCAAAACTTTTCAATTTTAGGTGGAGGGAGAGGGGAACGGTCTCGGGGGGGGGGGGGGACAGGGGGGGGAATGTTTTCTCCCAAAACTTTTTCTGTTTTTTTCTGGGCCATCACATCTCTAGCACTGTGTAAGATGTTCTTTGTAAGAAAATGATAGGAAATCCTTCCAAGAAGCTCAACATGCTACATTCTGTCTTGGATAAAGCATTTATTGTTTTGAATCACCAACCTTTGACATAGAATCTCCAGTGTTATAATGATGTTGCTTTATTGTATTATAAATATTTTGTTTTAAAACTGCTATCCAATTACTTTGTTTAATAATGGATGGCCATAAAATAATGCAAATATCAGCTGATATAATTCCGCTTCCATTTTTTTCTTGTAGGGGGATAGCTCCTACGTAAAGGACCGCTGGTGCGTGTTCGATGGATTCATGGTTTTTTGTCTTTGGGTGTCATTAGTTTTACAGGTAAATTATATTGTATTACAATAAGGGCAAAAATACATGCTCCTCCTCTGGCCAAGTCCTGAGCCTAATTTTAGAAATAAATAAATAAAAACACTCTGAGAGACTCTCCTCCTCCAGTAACTGCCAATATTTGTGCAGTAGCATTGGTTTCATTCTTCAGAGCTAGGCCAAGCAGGAAGATTGTCTCAAGGCCCAGCATTTGAGGCAATGGTCTTTCTGGACTGAACCTCTCCACTCCCTATCTGTTTTCATGTTTCCACTGCAACTCAGTGGTTGCACAGTTGTTTCCGGATCAATCTGTTGGGTACAAAATTAAAATAATGCTACTTGTTTTTGCTCTTAAAAATAAAATAAAATCAGTTCTCAGGAACACAGGAAGCTGCCTTATACGGAGTCAGACCACTGATCCATCTAGCCCAGTATTGACTGGCAGCTGCTCTCCAGAGTTTCAGGCAGGATTCTTTCCTAGCCCTACCTGGAGAAGCTGCAGGTTGAACCTGGGATCTTCTGCATGCAAAGCATGTGGTCTACCACTGAGATATGGCACCTCCCCATAGCATTTTAGGTACTTTATTGCTGTGATGGATACTACAGTTACCTTCTGCTCTTCTGAGTGCTCTCAGACAGAAGGTGTTCTTCTGGATTGGACAGTAGCTGGCTAAAAGTGAAGCAGGAAAGGATTCTAAATTCTGACTTATTTCTCCTGTAAAAACTACCGATGTGTTTTTAAGTAAAAGTTGGCTGTATGTGCTAATGTAAATACAGTGTTCATAGCCTAGACAAGGTTTTCTGTAACATTTCTTCACTGCTCAGTACAAAAGGTAGACAATCCATACAAATAATAAAATTCTTGCAACATGATCAATGCATGTAATTTAATCTTTTTCAGACTTCGGTAAATCAATGCATTTAAACTGAAAACCATTAAATAAGATGGAAAATACACATTGAAAATATACTGGTCTGGAAATTGTATTATTTTGCAGAAAGAATAATAATGTAAAAATCAGCCAAAAGAACAGTGGTATGATCAGGACAAATCAGAGGGAAAAAGACATTCCTTTTCTTTCTAGGTGTTTGAAATAGCTGAGATAGTTGATCAAATGTCACCTTGGGGCATGTTGAGGATTCCACGGCCGCTTATTATGATTCGAGCATTCCGGATCTATTTCCGCTTTGAGTTGCCAAGAACCAGGATAACTAACATTTTAAAGTAAGTGGGCTCTTTACCGTCAATTTTAAAGTGTTGTTTTACTCAATCTAAGCAGAATTGTAAACCATTGGTTGAGGGAGAATTGTACATCCTCACCTGCATACTCCTTTTGATATTTAAAAATGGATCCCACACGATTCTTTCTATGCAGTTCCCAAGAAATGCCTTGACGTTTTGCAAATCATTTATTCTCCACTCCCTTTATCTACTCTTGCTTCTGTTTTCTGCTTTGAAATGTATACCCATGTGTTTTCAAGGGCTAAACCACATGTTTATCCCTTCTACCACAAGGCTACCCCTACTCATCTAGTATGTGGGTATGGTATGTTTTACTGCTGGAACTGAAAGGAGACTTATGGAAGTTACTGCATCAATATTACAATTTTGTTGGGGGCGTTATAGTCTTATGCAGGTATAGAATTGTAATGAAGCAAATAGGATTGTAGGCCCTTCCCAATTGGTTTATCCTTTTAATGCATTTTATACAACACTTGCTAGTAGGCACTTCGAAAAGAAATCGTATTAGCAATAGTATATGGTTCCTCTAGATAGTTTCTTATTGCATGTACATTTAATGATAACCACTTCCTTTTTTTTTGTTAGGCGTTCTGGTGAACAAATCTGGAGTGTGTCAATATTCCTTTTGTTTTTTCTGCTTCTGTATGGAATTCTGGGGGTTCAGATGTTTGGACCTTTTACATATCATTGTGTAACCAATGATACAAAGCCAGGGTAAGTCTAAATCAGGATTTTTTATTATTATTATTATTATTATTTGCATTTTTATACCGCCCAATAGCTGAAGCTCCCTGGGCAGTTGGCAAAAACTAAAACAATTCAAAGTATAAAACAAACAGCATAAAAACATGATATAAAATACACATTAAAATGGATTAAAACATACCATACATGATTAAAACATCCTGAAAACATTCTAAAATTTCACTGGATAGGCCTGCCGGAATAGATCAGTCTTTATTGCTTTTTTAAATTCTAAAAGACTGTCAAGTTGACGAATCTCCTCCAGCAGGCCATTTCACAGTCCAAAAAGATTTCTGCTTTTGTCCCAGTGGTCTTCCATCTGGAGCAGAAGTGTGGGACCTTTTCCATGCAGAGGGGCCACATTTTCCCCAGGGGTGGTGTGGTGGTGGCATGCCATCAGTGAGTGGAGCCAGATTTAAAGTGGGCAGAACCACCATCCCCTCTCTCTCATCCATACATATCCACACACCCATTCATACATATTCGCACACATTTTCTCTCTCTCCCTTTTTCAGGCATATACATACAGCTCCCCCTTCATCAGTGCTCAGCTATTTCCTAGTCCACAGGGAAGGGGGTAAGATCACGGAGTTTTAAACCTCCACTCCCTGTGATCTCTCGCCCTGCTCAGGAAACAGCAAAGCAGTGGCTAAGAGGGAGCTGTGATGCCATCCCCTCTGATCCTCCTTTATTCTTCCCTATAAATCAAAGGATCCTAGCAATGGAATGGGCTTCAGAGTGCTACTCACTGTCTCTGTGATGCGCCACCCTTGTCTGGCCTCAAGGCAGCCCAGCCCAGCACTCTATACTTGCACCTTCCCTTCCACTGCCACCATTGAATACCTCAGGTACCTCACAAAACACTCCAGTGTGAAACAAAAATAATGTTTATTAACAACAGAAAAGGTTAAGCAGCTAAAGAGCATAATGGTTTCATCAGGTTCAAGCTTATTTGTTCCAGTACAGTTCCATATACAACCCTGCCTACTCTACCCTCTCTCCTCCCTTCACTCTGTTCCCCCAAATAGTAAAACACGTTGTTCTTACACTAAATCATTCTAGACCCTCTCTCTGACAGACCCCAAACCCTTCTCCTCTCACTCTTCACACACTTCTCACTAACTGCTTCTCTGTTAACTCCTCCCACTCCCTGCTCACCACCAATCCTAACCTTTGAACCACCAGCCAGTCAGCATTCACTCTCACATCCTGGTCACTCACTCCCCCACCCACTAGAATTAACTACATAACAATCTTGTTCCAGCAGCACACACAGGAAACACACACATTACAAATACTTACATTACAAAACAGGCATTAAACAGCAAAACATCACAGGAGCTGCTTTGCCAGCCCAATCGGTGTCTGTAGTGGCTGGCAAAGGAGGGGCTGAGTGTTCTGCACCATATTGCTGACTGAGCTGGTAAAGCGGCTTCCTCTTGTTGCTGCTCAGCTGTTTCTTGAATAGGCTGGAGGGGAGGTTTAAACATCTCCCCCCTTGCTACTCAAAAAACAGCTGGGCAGTGGCAAAGAGCGAGTTGCTCTGTGTGAAGCCCCCACCAGTGTGCTCCAGGCGTCATGATGCAGCACCTGGCAGAGCAATCGTTTTTTGCCCTTCATTGTTCCCAAGTATTGGAGTTTCAGGAAGGACCTTCCTTGCCCATAGGCTTGGTGGTCTGGTCTCATCCATGGTAAGGAGATTCCCCTCTGCTGATCTAGAGCTAAACTTGAAATGGAGAGATCATATGGAAGGAGTCAAGCAAGCAAGACTTTGAGCTGCAACAAAAGCCTGTTAAATGTAGGATTTGGCTTGATATTTGGGGTTCCACTAAGTCAGTGCTATAAAATAGCTGCCTCTGCTGGGGCTTAACATTGTTGTTTTGTTATATTTTATTGTTTCAAATTGTAAGCCACCTTGAGGAACATGTATGAAGGGTAGTATATAAATTAACTTGCATGATTAAACAAATGGAAATAATAGAGGGAAAGTAAGTAAGTTTAGAGATAGAGATAGTTCAGCTGAACTCATCATTTTTCAAAACCCAAGGCAGCTATTTTTTTTATTCCCAGACCTCCCATTTCCAAACTTTGGTGCTGTCATTAATGGCAGATAAATGTCCCCCTTTTAACCACAGCTGGCTGAGAGATGGGTGTTAATTCCCCCGTGTCACATATTGTTGAGCCCAGTTGCTCTGTCTTTTTTAGTGCTTTTCAAAACATGACCCATAAGAACATGGGAAGTAATCATTAACTAGTTAATGATAGCCTATTAAGTAATGTTAATGATGGCCTATTAGGGTAAAAGACAATGATCTGTTTTACAGAAATTGTATCATCACTACATCATGGTGGCCCAAAAGAGATTTTGAGTCCAAATAGCTGTAGATATTCCTTCAATAATGCTCTACAAGCATTGTTCCCTTGTCTTCCTCTACTTTATAATGTGGTGAAAACAGCAATGACTTCCTGCTTATAGACCAGGCCACACAACGTGTTGCTGACCAAGCCAACTGCAGCCCACCAGCCATGTTTTGTGGCCTCTAGTTTCTGGTTTGCAGACCCAGGCAGGCAGAGAAGGAAAAGGAGTTTCAGTTGCATTCAGCTTGATGAGTAACTAGTTGCAGGAGCCTGCTCAAATGACAGAAGGACTTTTCTTTAGCTTTCTCAAGTGTGTATTCTTGCCTTAAGCATCCATCTTGATGTGGGCTCTCCCCACAATGGCCTAAAAGTGACTAGACCTGGCCCTTCCAACAACAGCAGGGGGTCACATGAGAGAGGAAGTAGTAGTGTGCTTCCTCCATCTTGTCAGCAAAAGTACGCTGATTTCCCATGAGTAAGAGACAGGGTCCCACCTATACTCGTGTGGTGAGATGTTAAAGTTTAAAACAAACATAAGTAAGTTATGTAAAAAAACCTGACATGCGTGTCAATAAGATTAGCATAGTCAAACAATTTAACTGCTAACAAGATTTTTAAAGAAAATGTTTGAGTGCTATAGTTTCTGCAATGCTTGCCCTAATTTTTTGAGACCTCCCCTTTCCCTTTAGAGAATTCTGAATCCCTTTCTTGCCAGGCATTCTTCACACTCATCCTGTTGTTATTATCACTCCTCTATCTGAGACAGCTATACTTTCCTACTGGACTCACTCTCCCCCTCACTCACAACTATTTCAATGTTTAGTGGGCTTCCTCACCATGACATACTTTCACTTGCTCACTCTCTTGATCATATTTGTTTCCATTTTTTAATAACGAGGAAGGCATATATATATATATATATATATATATATATATATATATATATATATATGAAAGTTACAAGTTTATGTAAATATAACAAGTGCTGGTCAGAGTTTTGGTTCGGGATGTATGATGCCTTCGTTCAGATCCCCACTTACAATAAAGTCCTTTTTATTTGGAAGTTAGTCCTGTTATATTAAGCAGGGTTTACTTCTAGATAAGTGTGCATAGGATTGGATCCATAACTATAAAGCTCAATTAGTAGTAGGATGATTTTTTAAAAGTTATTACCAATATTACATTTGTAGCCCACATTTCTCTGAGAGGTTCAGGCAGCATATAAGCCCCCCTTCATATTATCCTTTCAATAATCCTGTAAATTCATGATTGGCTGAAGGTCATTGCTGAGTGGGGATTTGAATCTGGGTCTCCTCAGTTTTATTTCACCACTCTATCCACAATGCCACACTGGTTCTTCTACATGCAAAGTAGGACAGGCTCCTGTGCTTTAATAGTTCTTTAGAAGACAAAATTAACAAAAGTAGGCTTTTCTCTCCCTCCCACCCCTCCTACATGGCAACCAGTATGCACCAAAATTCCGTCTTCTGCACAAATATTAAAGGTACAGGAGCTCTGTTGTCTTTTGTATCAGTAGTTACTTCGGTCAGGCCACTTGTGGAGTACTAAATCCAGTTCTGGGTGCCTTGATTTAAGAAGGTCATTAACAAACTGGAACATGGCCAGAGGAGGGCAATCAGGATGGTGAGAGATCTGGAAACCAAAGCCACAGCCAGACCTAAGGTTTATCCTGGGATCATCCAGGGTTCGCCCCTGCCTGATCACTGGAGCCCCTGTGTGTCACCTAGATGAACAGGTTTGACCCCTGGATGATCCTATGGGCTAACCTATGGCCTAAGTCATATGAAGAAAAGTTGAAAGAGCTGAGAATGTGTAGCCTAGGGAGATATGATAGCTATCATCAAATATCTGAAAGGTTGCCACAAAGAAGATGGAGCAAACATGTTCTCTGTGGCGCCAGGCTTGCTGGGGGGGGGGCAATATTCAGCTAAACATTTAGGAAAAATGGTAAGAGCTATTTGGCTGTGAAATAGCTCTGCCCTGGGAGGTGGTGGCTCTCCTTTACTGGAGGTATTTAAGCAGAGCCTTGATGCCCATCCGTCAGGGATGCTGTAGTTGCATGCTGTGTTGCAAATTCTGCATTCAGCAGGGAATTGGACTAGATCAGCCTTCCCCAGCCTGTTGCCTTTGGACTACAACTGTCACATTGACCATGGTGGCTGGGGTTGATAGGAGTTTGGAGTCCAAAACATCTGGAAGGCACCAGCTTGGAAAAGACAGGCCTTCATGACCTCCCAGATCCCTTCTGACTCTGTATTGCTATGATTCACCTGTAGACCTTGAATGAGTAATCATTTCTCTCAGCCCAACTTTCCTCACAGAGTTCCTGTGATACTAACATGCTGTTACTCTGAGCTGCTTGGATGAGGACAGGCAAGCAAATGTAACAAAAGAAACACACAGAATTAGTCCACAGTCAAGTAAATTATTTCTCTTCTTCCATTTTTGTTTTAGCATTATTACTGTCTGTATAGCTAACTTGTGTTAAAAAATATACTTTCTCCCATTCTCCTTCAGTGTATTGCCCTAAATTAAATCCCAATTTGCTGGTGGATAAGTTCTTCTGATCGTTCCAAAGCTTTTCTCTATTCACTTGAGCCATTGCGCCTTTCAGAGCACGGTGATGTGCAAATTTGATAAAGCCAAGTTCACATTGTCCCCAGGTTCTTAATGAAAATGGAGAGCCCGGTTCCCAAAGCTAATTCCTCAGAGAACAGGATCAGACTGCTTCTCACTTGGGAACTGTACTGCTAACCATTATTTCTCGTTTATAACCCGTCAGCTCATTTTTATGCTTGCTGTGATATTTCTATGCGGGCCAAGGATTTGAATATTCAAGAAAATGAAGACCAAACTACACAGATACTGTTGAAGAGGCAGGATTCATCATTATTCTTGCTTTACAAACTTGCTGCAATGTATTGAACATTAACTAGACTCAGTACAGTTCAGCTACACAGATGAAATATAAGAAAGTTAGTCAGAGCCCCAGAAGAATTTAAATCTAAGGCCTCAGCTAGAACTACGGGTCTAGTGCGACGGATGGGTGAAGATCTCACGATTTATGATTGCGAGTTCGTCCCCCTCTGTTTGCACGCGGTGTGCGACATCCAGGAAGAAAGAGGACGTTGCGCCCCCCATTTTGTTTGTATTTTAATGAAGAAGGCGCGCATGAGCGCTCAAGCACCAAACTGAAAGTTTTTTCTAAAATAATAAATTTCCCCACTCTCCCCACCCCACCCCCGATGGCCACAGGAGCTCTGTGCCCTGTGCGCGCTTCCTGGCTCCTTGCGATTTCTCATGAGGAGCCGGGACAAAGTGCAATGCACGCCCACACGTTCCGCGGTCTCGGGATCATCCCGAGAGTGTGGAAAAAGCATGCTTAAAGGGTAGGGTGAGATCCCTGAGAAAGGGAGGGATCATCCCTTCCTGCTCCTGGGATCTCCTGTGCGTCATGTGGACGCACAGTCACGGTCCCAGGGATCGCCCAGGAATATCACCCCATCTAGCTATGTCCAAAAACATGCCTGCAGCATTAGCATGGCCTTTAACTGGGCAACTAGAGAAGCTTGTGAATAGACATGAACTTGAGGGTGCTAACAGAGTTAAGAACAATTTCAGTGAGAATATTTTAAAATGCAAATATTCACATTTTAAAATCTGGATTTCAGAGGTGGGGGTTCTTCCCAAAATTCAGCATTTGGGAATTTCCTCAAAGACTTTGTTCATGTGTTTGTTGTAACAAAGTTTAAGAGGTGTTTTCTAGTTTCCATAAAGGGCAGAACAGCTTCTTGTGAAGAAAGACAACTGCTTATTTAGGACAGCTTTTTCAACAAGGGTACCTTGCGTATCCCCCAGCTGTTCTATGAAATTTTGTAATGGTTAAGTAAATTGCTTATTGTCAGTTTTTACTTTGTTTTTTACTAACCCTGATATATCTCACTACTGTGACTGCTAAACAAAGCAGGAAAAATTTGCTTAACATTTCATGTGAACTGGGGATCCTGGTTTGTTGCTCTCCTTACAAACCAGCATTGTAAACCAGGATTTGTTCTTGGCTTACAATTCTTGACTTATAGTGGGAAGGAGCAAAGGAGGGGAAATACTATATTCATTGTCAAACTACCCAAAGAGACCTGGCTATTGAGTGATATAGACATGTAATAAATGTATCAATAAATAAATACAAATGCACCAGCACCCAGCTTTTTCACAAGAAGCCAGGATTTTCTCAAATCCTGGTTTATTGTTTTGTGGATGCACAGGGATGATCACGGGACGATCCCTGGGATATTGGCCCATCTAGACATGCCCTCAGACTACAGTAACTCCAGCAACTGTCTTGACAAACCTTCTTAGAGCTTCTCCTTCCCACACTGCAAATGGCTCCACCTCTAAATATTAACTATTTAGCAGTGCATATACTTTACCTCGATGTTACATTTCTTTCTGAGGAATTCTTAGCCCTTGATAGTTCTTCTGGTTATTTTTCACTCCCCGGAATCCTGAAGGGGAGTTGGGGGAACACTTTCCTGCATGGTTCTGGTTGCCTCCTCTGAACATCCCATTGAAATAGGTGGAATTTTTACATGTTTAACTTTTATGACAGGGCCGTCACCCAGGTGTTTAGCCTGTGTCTTGCTCATTAGGACTAACAGATTTCTCTTTTTATTATTCTAACAGAAACATAACCTGGAATAATTTAGCAATCCCAGACACACATTGTTCCAAAGTCTCAGAAGAAGGTTACCAGTGTCCACCAGGATTTGAATGCTTGGACCTTGAAGAACTGGGGTTAAGCAGGCAAGAGCTGGGCTACAGTGGCTTTAACGAGATAGGTCTGTCTATCTGATTAAAATCTATTCTCAAAGCCTATTTGAAAATGCTTAAAAATGTGTAGGAGGGACTCTTCATAGACAGTTTGTGAATGTTCAGTGAAGGAGCACTAATGTGGTGACTATTCTTGTTTGTGATTTTTCTCTCTCTCTCAGGGCTCAAATTGGGGTTAATGCAAGCCGTCTATGCTATTCATTTCCTGTTATACTAAGGGCCAGACTCCATGTGACCTCATTCGTGTGTCGTTTTCTCTGATGTTTTCTTCCTTGACAAAATGCAGCTGTAGAGGCTGCAAGTTACAGCAGATAGCGGGTGTGTGTGTGTTCTTAACCCTTTCTCCTTCAGACCTTTTCCCCACCTATTTCCCCACCTAAAATCACCCTCTGGGGTGTTTTCCCATCCTGGGAGGGTTATAGCTTGGATATGTCATATGCAGTTCATGCTACATTCTGATATGCCCTTAAAAGCACGTAAGCAGATTTCATGTGCATAAACCGAAGCCCATATTTATGCACAGTCCTCAATGGGGTGGGGCCACATCATCATGGAGAAATGGCCCTTACACTTACTAAGGGCCTTGCTAGACCTACCACATAATCCGGTGGTGAGGAGTGGCCAGCCCGAGCTAGAAGTAGCACGGGCTGTCGCTCCTTTCCACACATCAGACGCGACGGGCTGCATGAAAGCCCCGTCGCATCCGCCATTTTTTTTCGTTTTAAAGGGGACAGATGCGCAGGAGCACACCACCGCTTAAGGCAAGTTTTTAATATATATATAAAAAAGGGTTCCCCGCTCTCCACTCGCTCCAATTCCCCCCCTGGCTCCAATCTTCCCCCCATCTCCCCCCGAGCCCCATCTCCCCCCCATCTCCCCCCTGGCTCCGATCTTTTCCCCCCATCTCCCCTGGCTCCGATGGGCCCAGCACTCCTATGGAGTGCTGCGCCCCATCTGCTGCTTTTCCCAGCTACTCGCGTGTAATTTCCCAGCCCGAGACCATGGGAAATACCGAGCTACAACTGAAGCCAGATACCCCAGGCCCAAGCAGGATTGACCCCTGCCTGAGCTCGGGAGCCCCTGTGTGTCATCTGAACGCACAGGGCAAGCCCAGGTGTTAGCCCGGGCTAACTCCTGGTCTAGCAAGGCCCTCAATGTGTCTTTGCATGTGAACAGGGTTTTTTGTGTGTAGGTGAAATTCTTATTTGGTTTACTTCATTTTTGGTTCCACCACCCCCCTTTCAAAATTATCTTACATTTTCTACAGAGAAGCTGCTTAAAAATTAACAGAGTGATACGTGTCAGATACACTGACATTTCAGATTATATTTCTTTTCATCTCCCTTTCCTTCTCTGGCCTTTGATGTATTATCAAGTCTTGTTTCATCCTATAGCATGCACCAACTGTTTTGATGGCTGTATACATGGTTCTCAAAAACATGCCCTTGTGTGGATAAAAAACCAGTAATTGAGTGGCCTAATTAGGTATGTGATTTCATTTGCATAGGCTTCAAGGCTTTCAACAGGTGTCTGTACAAGACCAATAGATTACAAAGGACCCAAATGATAACATAGTGGGGGGTGGGGAGGGGAGAAATGTAGTAGGTCAGGTGGGCATGACTGTGTAATTTCATTTTCAGCATAATTAAGTGTGTGATTGTGCATCTAAGTTTAGCTAATATATTTGCACATGAAAGCAATCATGATTCAGTGGACTATATTCAGAAATGCAGTATTCTACATTGTGATTTTTTTTTAAGGCTGTCTCCTTCAGATATTTAGTAGACCAAAATTAAGTCGATGGAAATCTGCTTGGTTTGTAATTATAATATTCTTGAAATAGTTTTTTCTCTCTCTAAAATGTCCCTTACTGGCAACAACCGGAGGCTAACAGAGTGCTAAGTGCTACAGTAGTAGTAGTAACAATAATAATAATAATAATAATAATAATAATAATAATAATTCTTACTCATCTCTTCCTTTGGATCGAGGCGGGGAACAACAATAGTACAACAATACAATATAAATCAAATACATAAAATTAATTAAAAAGCATATAAAACAAATACAATATCAAAAAACAATGAAGACATCTTAAAATTGTTGGTTTATAATTCATCTGGGTAGGCCTGCCAGAAGCTAGTCTTTATAGCTTTCTTAAACTTGAAGAGAGAGTTAAATTGACAAATCTCCTAAACAATGTTACTGTTTCAGATTTACACATCTGTACATTCAGTTAATGTGACAGATCTGGGGTGTTTTTCCGTATTGGTGAACCCTGTTTTTGTTAGTCCAATCAAAAAGAATGGTTGATAGGCTGCTACCACTATTTGATCCTTGTCCCAAGCAGTTGGACTCTAGGCTGTTCAACTGCTTGGGGAGTTTCTAAGACATATTACCAAGCCCAGTTGTAGGAAAAAAATTAACAAAAAGTAATATTGGATTTCGTTTCTCAAAGCCAGAGAACATCAAATCTTACGGAATCCTGTGAATCGTCCTTGGAACACAATGGGTGGCTTAACAGCTGTGCAATCTTAGCATATGGGGAAGATTCTAGTGAGAAATTCCCTTTTAAAATATTGCATCTAAATGTCAAGGTATAGAAAGTGGCTTATTGGCCGGGAAAGGGATGAAAAAGGAGAAGTAAGGCATCAAATAAAATTTTAAAAAACCCTCAACCTAACTTAGCTAGTACCTTTTTTTACCTACTTGAGTAGAACCTTGGTTTTCAGAACATGTGCAGAGGTCCTTGTAGAGCAGATGGCCGGAGAGAGAGCAACTTTGAATTTCTGGCTGAATTATTCCATGAGTCAAAATACTGAGGTGAGGCTTCACCTATCGATAGAAAATTTAGACCAGCAAAAGCTGGCCCTTTGATGGGGACTGTCTGTTTTGTTCAATGGTGGAACTAACCATTCAGAAATCTACTTAAAGGTTACTTCTATCTTCTTCAGAATTTTTAATTTATAAAATAAAAGAACCAGCCAGTTTAGATTAGCCAAAGCATTGTAAAAATATATCTTTTTAAAAGGATTACCTTCAGAATGTATATAGGGGACCACAACACATCGTGGCTCCTTTTTGAACCCATTTGGACATTTGGGAATTTGAGAAAGTGCTTTGGGCACCACCACAAAATGGTTCCCATGGAGGACATGGCTATTCAGAAGCAAACCAAATAGGGGCAAGGAGAGAAATAGTGAGCTAGAGGCTGGGATGGAGGGGGAAATAACGAAGCAAAGAGGTACAGGGGAGAGAAAGAGCAAGATTTGGGACTGGGGGAGGGGGAGAAGCAGCAGAGTAAAGAGGTGGGGAGAGAAATTACACTAGAGGCTGGGAGGGAGGGGGGAAAAAGGAAGGCAAAGGAATAGAAAAAGAGCCAGGCTAGAGCCTAGGAGAGGGAGAAACAGTGAGCTAAAGAGGGGCGGAGATAGCAAGGCTAGAGGCTGGGAGGGAGGGAGAAATTGCAAGGCAAAGGAGGAGAGGGGAGAGAAAGAGAAAGACTGGGGACTAGAAGTGCGGGGGGCGGGGAGGAAACTGCCCTGAAATTTCCCAAAGTTTCTCTTAAAACAATTTTTTTGAAGGGGGCAGGTAGGGGAGAACTTTAAGGGTGCTTTTAGAGGTCCCTGTGGGGCGTCATGGCACCTGCGGGCGCTGTGTTGGGAACCCCTGGCTGTTGTGGTCTGATTGCAATGCTTCAGGGCGTGCCATTGCTCCGCTGAGAATATAGTGTCTGTTTGACAGAGTTGCACTGCAGTGTGGCTCCTTTGACAATGAGTCCCTAATTTTTCTATAGTGTGTTATGCTTTTAAAAAAACAACAACAACCTCATAACATTTGGTTAGCAATCAGCATGAATGGATGCTTTCTTTCTGAGTTTCTGGCTGAGTTCCCATTGATTCCTGACCCCCTGACTCCGATGTATAAAGTACAGATATGGGACACAGTAAAGGGAGAGGGGAATGTCATACAAATTCAGATTTTTTTTCCTGTTTATATTGTATGGTGGCATTTTTGGACTTAAAACTCCTCACATGTGTACCACACTCTTACCTAGCCAATCCCAAAGTGATTTATTTTATCACTCATTTGCACCTGAAAAGTGTGTCATTCAAATTGATGAATCCTGCGTGGGCTTGTTTTGTGATTGTTGTTTTGTTTTCTGACTGGAAAAAAACTGTAAGGTTTGGGGCTTTGATTTGAACTGGGGATAAGATAAAAGAATATTACTGTAATCCTGTCAAAGCTTTAATATCTCCTGTTTTCCAACTGAATATCTGTTCTGTCTCAACTATCTGTCTTTCAGTTTATTTTTACTTCACTTTATCCTGTGGTGTATTTTATTACACTTACAGAGTCTCTTAAATACTTAATTTATTATATGCCCCTCCATTTTGCAGACTGAGATTTAAAAAAAACAGAATCACTTTCAAGGGCACCAATAATCTCTTAGGAGTTTACGCATTCATGTTTTACATCATGCAATGGCAAATCCTTCTGTGTGACTACTTGTTCTTATGGACCGCACCCAATCCGTGAGGTTCAACAGAGGTCTGGCCCACATGTTACCTCTGCAGTATGGTTGCCTCCATGGCCAATTCCCACATCGTATTGTTAATATCTGAATTTACGCATCACATAGGCTACTGAAATCATGTGGGCACTTTCCGTACCATTGAATGGGCAGCCAGTGCTGATATGGAAAGTACTGTAAATGCTGCATCGTCAGAGTTGGTGATGAAGGAATGGAAATCAGATTGAAGCAGTTCCATTACTGTATCTCTGGCCCAGTTATAACATTATCATTTCTGCAAATTGACAGTGTCTTCTTTTTATCTTTGTTTTCCAATATTTATATTTATATGTATTTATAACAACAAACAACCACAATAGAATTAAAGAGTTCTCCTTTGTCACTGCTGAAAGGAATTCCCTCATGCTGTCTCCTCCCTGCTGATGCATGAGGAGCTGCTCCTGGACTGGTGGTGCCCCCCCCCCCGGAGGTCTCCTGTGACTCTAACCAGGAAGCTGCCTCCTGACCCAGGAGTCATCTAATTGCACAGCAAACAGAAGCCAAAGATGAGAGGGCAGAGTTAGTTGTCAAGATGCCAGCCCTTGAATAGCAGCTCAGGCAGTTTAGGGAGGAGGAGAAAGGAAGAAGGTGGCAGAGAAGGAGAAAGGGGATGTTATGCAGCTGGAACACTGGTGAAAGCAATTCTAAAGGAGAAGAAAGAGACCTTTCAAACAGAACAGGCAAAAAAAAAAAAAAAAAAAAGCAGGGTTGAACCCAAACTCATCCAGCCAGGCTGGACACTTGATGAAACTTCTGCATTTACTGCCACAGACACAGGGTTACAAAAGGCAGTGAAAGCACAAGACCAGCCTCTGTTAAGGTCCTTTTACATCCGTCCCCAAAGCAATGTGATTGGAAGTAAAAAAGAAGAACCCTGGTAAAGTTGTTCTCTGGTTGGAAGTTAAAGCTGTTAGTCACAAAACTACCCCCCCCCCCTCTTTTCCCCTTGTTTCTTCCCACTCTGGGATTTCCCTTATGTAGAGATAAGGGATTTTTTGCAGCCACATTATTCATGCAAAATTACTTCTGAAGATTTGGAAAGAGGCAGAGACAATTCAGGCAGATTCAGAGGACATCGGTTTCATTTTGGATAAATCCTGAATCTCACTGAATTGACACAATTTGGTCCACACTTCATCCGCTACTAAGAATATAATGGGATTCAATAGCATAGTTGTTGCCACATTACAGAATCCCCTACTTTTGACACGCTCATCTCTAATTGTTGCCCAATTTTTGAAAAAGTCGAGCACTTATTGCCCTCATTAAAGGACATGAGCAGTGTAGATGCTAAGCATTTTTCATTTTTAAAAAATTGATTTCTTCATCAGTTATTTTACCAGGCAAAGGGGATTTCAAAATTCAATCATACATTCCAGAAAATACAAAACTGAAATTTGGGAAGTCCAGAAAGTTGCAAAATTCCAGAGCACACTCCAGAATGTTAATTGATTGCCCTGTGGATCCCAAAGCAACTGATGCCTACATTAAACAAGGCAGTCAGGTGAAACTAATGTGAATAGATTAGTACAGCTGCCTTGTAGTGACAGTCAAAAGAAATCTCTGCAGCTGTTAAACAGCATTCAGTGGAACAGAAATTCCCTTGGCATTCCAGACCATTTGGAATTAATCTCACCTGATAAATAATAGAATCTCACCTGGAATAATCAACCACTCCAAAGCAACAACAACAACAGTGAAAAACATAACGAAAAAACACCTAAAGCCCCTAAGTCTCATTTCTGTTTGGCTTTATTTGTAATCAGACCTTTAGTACTGTTTACAAAAGGCCTTCCATCACAGAATTAGGGTGGCTAGGTTGCAACCCAGAGATTTGCTCCAGTTTTAAATTGACTATTGAAGCAAAAGGTGAAGAAGCATGTCTATTAGGGTAACCATACGGAAAGGAGGACAGGGCTCCTGTATCTTCAATAGCTGTACAGAAAAGGGAATTGCAGCAGGGATCATTTGTACGCATGCAGCACCTGGTGAAATTCCCTCTTCATCAGAACAGTTAAAGCTGCAGGAGCCCTGCCCTCATTTGTATCTGGTCTCCTGCAGCTTTAACTGTTGTGATGAAGAGGGATTTCACCAGGTGCTGCATGCATACAAATGACACCTGCTGCGATTCCCTTTTCTATGCAACTGATAATGATACAGGAGCCCTGTCCTCCTCTTCATATGGCCACCCTAATGTCTGTCCCTCGCTGGCTCTTCTCCGCCATACCGTGAAATATCCTGTCTGGATTCCTGCTCAATACAGCACATAAAGAGAGGCAGGAAAAATGACTGGGGCAATGGGTGGGAGAAGCTATGGCTGTTTTGTTTCCCACTTGCATCCATAGATGTAAAGGTGAAGAGTGAGTGTTGGCTGCAATGGTGTAATTCCGCTAACCGAACTGTTTCTGTTAAAGGAACAGGAAAGGAGTGATTCCCCCCCCCCCCGCCCACATCTCTGGAACGACCACAAACTTTGCTTCATAGAGCTGGGAAACCTAGTGTAGCAGAGGTTTGGGTGCCACAGAGGGCTGTAGCGGGAAGGAGAGGGGGAAAGTCCTGTTTCAATAGTAGACTTTAGCAACTCTGTACAGAATTCTGCCCAATTTTTATTTCAGTATATGTGATTTGAAAAGAATGAATATGTACAGGGAGTAAATTTTAGAACACAGATAAAGTTTTGGAAAAGGCATCGAACTGCTTTAAGAATAGGAAAAAAATACATTTTATGTAGCCCTTTATCTAGAAAGATCTATTTCAACATATATAAATAAAATGAATGTTAATTGCCCTGCTGTGCGTATTAGATTTTTTGCATGCTTGATTGAATACTTTTAATCCAGAGAATGCTGAGATGAGCCATTTCTGTTCGCTGTACTATATGTTCTGTGTAACTCAGCCCCCACTCGCTAAGCAAATGCAAAAATGCTGATTGCATATCCTGAATTACTGCTGCTTTTCTTTTAAAAAAATGAAAATAAAATTGCTGCACTTTGTCATTGTTCATAAATAAATGACTCTTTGCCAGAACACCTTGGTGGTAAGACATTAACAGCTGTCTATTTATTACTCACCAATTTCACAATTGGAAATGGGCACTGCAGCATAGCTTAGGCTGTTTAAAATATTTGGGGTAATGCATTATTTGTAGGAGGCATAAAAGTGAAAGAAAACAACACGATTCAACAGAGATATTATTTGTAAGGTGAGCAGATGCAGAGGAGGGCCGAGCTTCTAGAGATGATAATGAACTGGCTGATTACACTTAGTCCAGATGATGGTCTTATTATGACATCCGTAACTTCTCAGAGCGTCATCAGATGGGGGAAATCGTGTTTCCTTACTGTCACTTTCCTGCCCCCCCCCGCTTCTGTCCCAAGATACTTCCTCTTTCTTCACGCAAGGGAAGAAAGAGGAAGTAAACAATGACCATGTGGCCCATTCAGTGGCCACTTTCAGTGTGCTGGTGTCTTAAAAAAACTGGAACAGCACCCATTGTTTGATGATTTCTACAACAATGGACTTTGAACATTATGCACATTGTGTGTATGGAGTTGTATATTGTTTAAACATTATGCATTTATAGCAGGATTGAAAACTATCAAGTCCTTCATACATGCAGCATAAACTTTTTTAAAGAGAAAAAAGAAGGCATTAAGAATTTACATAGAACTGTTAAAGTCATATGGAGAAATTCCAGGTCTGAAGGACTTGATAGCTTTCAATCATGCTATAAATGCATAATGTTTAAATGATATACAACTCCATACACATAATGTGCATAATGTTCAAAATCCATTTCAGTATGAAAACTATGAGGCTAGGTCTATATTGTGTATAAATCATCAAGCAACTGGTGTTGTTCCAGTTTTTTCAAGATACGATGATATATATATATTTTTAATGTATTGTGAAAATATTGAATATGTGCAGCTTTCTTATACCTCGATGTATTGACTTCTAGCTCCTGAGGAAGGACCACTTCAGGTCTGAAACATTGAGCTCCCAATACACGATTTTTACTATTGTTTTAATCGTTAGATTATTTTTGAAAGAAAACTATTAAAACCATTTATTTACTTCATCGAGCACCAGAGTTTTACTCTCTTTCCAGTACCAGGTGTAGATTAGGCCATAGTGTCACCATGATGGGATGGTATTGACATGACATTGAGGTATAGATCTGGCCCTGTTCTCTCCTCATGAATGATGTTCACCTGGAATTGCCATGGCCATAGTTAGGACAACAAATGGGTTTTATGTAATTTCTTTTGCTCTTTGAGGCAAGCTTTCTCAAGTTTAGGCTTGGCAGTGACCATGTGTGCTTCCTGATATTGCAGAAAGTTATCCAGGTGACCAAACAACTTTTCAAAAAGGGCAAGGACAGCAGTCAGAGTGGGAAAGCATACAAGCACGCACACAAACAAGAAGAAATAGAAGCCTGTTAGCCTTAATGAAGATGAAGAGGGCAAACATCCAGAAAGTGCTGTTCTGTACAAAAACAAACCAAACCAAAATGGCCTCAGAATCAAGTGCTTGAATTGCTCAGGGGAGGAGAGGGTGTCTTTCCCCTTTACCTTTTGTACTGGCGCCTCTAGCAATGAGCTTAAAAGCTATAAGATACCCTATTTCTTCGATTCTAAGACACACTTTTTTTCCCCATATAAACATCTCTAAAAATGGGGTGCGTCTTAGAATTGCGGGTGTGTCTTAGGGTTTTTTTTTTCTGTTGGTGGTACAGAAATTAGATTGTAAGCCTATGCAGCAGGGCCTTGCTATTTACTGTTTTACTCTGTACAGCACCATGTACATTGATGGTGCTATATAAATAAATAAATAAATAAATAAATAAATAAATAAATAATAATAATAATAATAATTTATTTATTTATATAGCACCATCAATGTACATGGTGCTGTACAAAGTAAAACAGTAAATAGCAAGACCCTGCCGCATAGGCTTACAATCTAATAAAATCATAGTAAAACAATAAGGAGGGGAATAATAATAATAATAGTGTGCGTCTTACAATCGAAGAAATACGGTAGCTAAGATTTGGCTAAAATGGTGAGGTAAGTCATGGGGTGGAGCTTATGAATTCCATTTGACCCACTCTGTTCAAGTGTTGCACTTACCTGGGAGTAAGTTCCATGGGAGTTAGTGAGACTTACTTCTTAATAAATATAATTAGGAGGATTGCTCTGTTAAGGTGTGATTTTCAGTTGCAAGTGTCTGGAAATCCTGGTACTGCTTTTTGCCTACATATTCTACTTTGCAAAGCAAAGCAACAATTGACTCATCGACTGATTTCCATCTGTCAAGTATTTCTAAGTCTGGGAAATCTTCCAGGAATGGGTTTCCCATGGTTTCTACTGTCTGTCATAGGTTTCTGGCTTCCCTTTGAAAGTTCTTCTGCACTGAATGATCTTGTTAGTTATTTTATTTAGTTTTTAAAAAATGTAAGCCTGTATTTTTTTATCCTGTGAACTCAAGGAGTCTTTAAAACTGCTGTCTCTATAACAACATAAAATAATAGAATTACAATTATAATTGTTGTGATGTAGAGATAGAGAATATCTGTGCTAACATCAGAGACATACCCCTGTTCAAACTGTATCAGATGTATGGCACTACAACTCCCAGCACCCTCAGCCAGCATTGGCCATGCTAGGTAGGATGATGGCATTTGTAGTCCAGCATATCTGGAGGGCATCAGGTTGGGGAAGGCTGATCTAGTACCTGTAAACAGCCATGAGTAGGGGAATGACAAGTGCACAATGAATGCCTCTTGTAGAAAAGCCCTGTGTTTTAGGTGGCCAGGCCATTGGTTTGAATTCTCTTTGAATAGGACTTAAGAGCTGGGGAAGGGCCTTAGCTTAGTGACAGAGCTCATGCTTTGCATACAGAAGGACCCAGGTCTAATTGCTGGTATCTCTTGTTAAAAAGATCAAGTGATGGGAAAGACCTCTGCTTAAAACCCTGAAAAGTTGATGCCACTCAGAATAGACAATACTGGGCTAGGTGGACAAATGGTCTGATCTGGTATAAGGCAATTTCCCATATATAAGGCAATTATATATGAGCTGTAAGTTGGGAAGTTCTTTGTTCAGAACTCACCTCAGACAAAAACTCACTAGATGGCCTGACACAAGCTGCTAACTTTCAGCCTTAGCACCACCTTCCCCCAGCCCACCAGATATGGATAATCATGCTAATACAGGCTATCTTAACAGGAGTGTTGGTTGGAATAATGCATGCAAAGAACATTGATCACTCAAAAGTGCAATAGCAAATGCTAAGTATTATTACCTTTTTAAATTTTTGAGCACAGTGTATCTCCTCACCATGAATCTTCTGGCACATAATAGGTTTGAATCTGTGGAGACGGGTGACTCTGATTTTGTTTGGGCTGAGTCTATTCTGGGTTTCAGTAAGAATCAGCCAGAACTCTAAAGGAGCTATTTTGGGGATAGGGTTCAGCACCTAGTTCAGCACCTCAGATAGGTCCTTTAGAGTTCTGACTGAAACCCAGAATGGATTCACAGCCCAAATGAAAGCAAGAACCACTAGCTGCCGCTGGTTTGAACTAGTCAGGTTTCTGGAGAATAGAATAAAATCTCCAGAAAACATGAATTCGTACTGATACATACAGATAGGTTTAAAATAAAAATAATTTCCCTTGCTGTAAAAAGACAGTTAAAAGAATACAATTGGAACATTTTGGATGCCAAGTTTCTTTCAGCGATTATGACAGATGCAGCTCAACTCTGAACTCACTGCTCCAGCCCAGGACACAACATAGGGATAATAAATAAACATTAAGTAAAATAAGGAAACAGCAGGAATAAAGTCAATTCAAGCGAAAACATTTCTACACAGAGGGTGGTAAACTTCTGCAATGCCTTTCTAAGAGAGGAGTTAATAGGAAAATGCATACAAGCAATTAAATACATGGCTATCACAGGCAGGTAATGAAAAGAAAAGGGTATTATCATTTGTCAGCTTTTCTTTTCTATTTTTAAGCAACAAGCTTGGTGGTGACACATTTGTTTAATTTGGATTCACTGGGTCTTGGATGTCCTTTCTGAGTAACTATCATATATCAGCTGAGAACAAATTGTCTTTCTCAAGTTTTCCCACATGCAGCAATTGGCCCTGTCTTTAATTTGTAAAAGTAAGGAAAACAAGAGTTTGACAGGGCTCAGGCTGGGGAAAGGCCCCCACAATTGTCTCCACCCACGCAGATCTTGTAATGACACAGATAGGCAGCAGAAGAGATTGCACCACAGAGAAGGGGCTCCTGCACTGTTTTTAAGTATGTGTGAAATAGGGCTAAGGTTGCCCTGCTCCCTGATTCCAGCCAGTGGCAATTAAGTCATTTTAAACTCTGAACTGAATGGTCTTACAAGGAACTCCCCTCTGGACATAATTAATTTCTCGGGTTGGGCAGGCTTTAGATAGTAATGGGTAGTATCCAACACTGAATGTCCGCTTATCCTATTGAAGTACCGCTAGCGTAAGCGACCTCTAGCGTTATACCAATAACATAAACTATTTGAAAACTTGGCATGCCAGCTTATGCCATTGGCATACCACTAGAGGACACTTATGCTAATAGTACATCAATAGCATAAGCAGACTGTGAGTGTGGGCTACTGTCCGATGCTTTACATACAATCAATGCTGCTGGGTTTGGGGGCCCTCCTGTTCATTCTGCTGAGTGGGGCCTGGTTTTCTGTCCCAAAGTCCTACCTTGAGTGCATCATTGATTCCAGCTATCTGTAGACTAAGGGCCATTTCATCATGGTGTAGTTTCTCTAATGGGGCATGGAGGGAGCCTTGATCTTGTGCGCTGCCTCCTCACCTGTGTACAAGTTTAGTGCGATCCAAGCCCTACATGCGCATCCATTTGTAAATAGGCCATGCCCATGTGATCCATCCTCCATACAAGCCCTCACCTGTGTACAAGTTTAGTGCGAACCAAGCCCATGTGATCCATCCTCCATACATGTCTCTGTGCTCATAGCTTACTTGCATGCAAATATATGTAAACATTTTACATATGGATAATGGGTGGATGACCAAGAGTTGCTTCCATCCCTATCACCCTGTCCATTCTCCTCCTTGTGGCAACTTCAGGAAGGCGAGGTGAATATATGAACCCAAGGTTTGTTGCTACTTGTGCATGTGATGCTAAACTATGGTTTATGTTTATGTGCAAACCAAATCACTGTCTTGAATTTTAAAATAGTGCAGGACAGGCTACTGCAGAATACATGAATGCAGCATGGAGCTGCTGGAGTAGAGCCTTCAGTCAAGTTGAATAAAGAATAGCCTTTGAGGCAGCAACCCTTGGTATAAGAATAGGAATCTTTTACAAACCTGCCTCTATTTTCATTCTGTGATATGTGGGAGGATGTGCATCCTTCCTACATAGAATCGATACATTTGAGTATAGATGTATAGAATGTCACCAGGGTGACATTATTTTGCAGTGCTACCCTATATATAGCTAACAGGCCCTTTTTGAAACTGCTGTGAGCACACATAGCTAGCTGGAGGGTATGCATGGGCATCCACAGGAAGGAGAACAGGAGGTCAGTTGACTCCCACCCCTGGATGAGCCACAATCCCCAGATTCCCACCTTTCTTTTATTTTTTTTAAAAAAGAGCAAGCCTCTAGCCCTTGCAGAACTGGAGATATGAGGCACATGCACAGCCACTATTCTGCTCGTTTATTTTTATTTATTTATTACATTTTTATACTGCCCAATAGCCAAAGATCTCTGGGCGGTTCACAAAAATTAAAACCATAATAAAACAACTAACTGTCTAAAAACACAAATACAAAATACAGTATAAAAAGCACAACCAGGATAAAACCACGCAGCAGAAATTGATATAAGATTAAAATCCAGAATTAGAACAGTAAAATTTAAATTTAAGTTAAAATTAATTGTTAAAATACTGAGAGAATAAAAAGGTCTTCACCTGGCAACGAAAGGAGTACAGTGTAGGCGCCAGGTGGACCTCTCTAGGGAGCTCGTTCCACAGCTGGGGTGCCACAGCGGAGAAAGCCCTCCGCCTAGTAGCCACCTGCCTCACTTCCTTTGGCAGGGGCTCATGGAGAAGGGCCCCTGTGGATGATCTTAAGGTCAAGGCAGGTACATATGGGAGGAGGCGTTCCTTCAAATAACCTGGCCCCAAACCGTTTAGGGCTATTTTGTAAACAAAAATAGCCTACTCCTGCCTTTCAGGGTTTTTAGTTTTATACACCCGCTTCTGGACAAGGAATTTCCTGGTTCACTTTAAAGTCTTTTGTTGTGGGGAGGGGGTATCCCTGGTAGGAAGTATTGGTGCCTCAGTTCAAAAATCCAGGATGCTAGTGTAGCACATTGGTGTGTCTTCCCAAAAAGAATGGATGGGTGCAAAGTCAGGAGTTAATGATTTTTCGAGCCCAGGTGTTATGAATTCTTCCCCGCCACCAAATTTGTAAACATTAAAAAGAAAGAAACCAACACTGCATGTGGATAAAGTTTATGACGCCTCTTTTGTGAAGCTTGATGAGAAAATTCTTCTGCATGAGTGCTGTGAAATTTGCAAGATTTTCTGCAACTCTGTGTAGATGTGTAAATGTCATGGAATATAACAAAGCATGTGCAGGAACACAAGGGAAATGCAGAGATATGATGTAGCAGCATGAGCTGTGTGCCCAAATTATACTTACACACCACTGTGCAGCTTTGCCCCCCTCCCCCCCCCCGAGAAATTCCTGCAGATACCCATGAGGGTATATATTACAGTTCAGTTCCCCTCATGACTGATCTCAAGGGCGTAAATTTTCTATTCCAGATTTTCTGTAGCTATAGACGTAGCAGCTTCTAGAAAAAGCTGCTGGCAGAGATTAATGCAGTGGTGGTGGTGGTGGTAATATTCTGTTTCCTGTGTTCTATGGCTAAGTCCTGCCATTTTAAATGCATTACTTGTGGTTCAAACCCTAGGAGCCACATGCGAGAGCAAAAATGCTGATATGAATGACCTCAGTAACTCTACCTTAGATACCCCTAATTGCTAACGTCCTCTGGCTACTGAGCTCAGATTTTGTCTTCCAAACTCCTATTTTTAAGTACTCATACATAAAATTCTATGTGAAAAATAGGATTTATCCTTGATTAATTGGTGCATAAAGCTGTTAGCTTTAATTTAAAGAGAGAGAGAGAGAGAGAAATTATTATTATTATTATTATTATTTATTTATATAGCACCATCAATGTACATGGTGCTGTACAGAGTAAAACAGTAAATAGCAAGACCCTGCCGCATAGGCTTACAATCTAATAAAATCATAGTAAAACAATAAGGAGGGGAAGAGAATGCAAACAGGTACAGGGAAGGGTAAGCAGGCACAGGGTAGGGAAAAACTAACAGTAGAAAGTAACAGTAGAAGTCTGCACAAAGAACGAACCCCAAATAAATCATGAACCCACTGTGATTCCTTTGGATGTGTCCTATATATGCTGGTTCCTTATTGATGATCCTTCAGGAGTTTAGGTTGTTGTTGTTGTTTTATTGAGTCAGCAACTGTTGTTGATTTTAAATCAGGCTGTGATCCTCCTGACAACTTTTAGGAGAGTGTCATTGATTCCTAGACTAGGCCTATATCCCGGGATTGTCCCGGGATTATCCCTGTGCATCCAAATGACACACACGGGATCCTGGGAGCAGGCAGGGATGACCCCTCCATTTGCCTGGGATAATCCTTAGGTCTAGCTAAGGCCCTAGAGACATTTCTGAAGTATGTTTGCCACTGGTTCTTTTGGCAGAAACTCTGTACCTTTATCAGTGGTATAACAGGTGCAATTTTACCGGAAGTAGCTTAGCCCAGTATGAGGAAGCATTGATGAAGCGAGCTATGCCTGGACATTTCAGACAATGCTGGTCTCATGTGACAGTACATTGTTGTGCAAGCTACACCTGCTGAAATTCTCTCTTCTACACAGCTATTAAAGGTATGAGAACTCTGTCCTCTGTTGCACCCGGCCACCGTAATGATAACATATTTCTTAGTGCCCTACCCATTTTCAAAAGGGGCAGAAACAGTGCAAACTATACCTTGCACTGTGATATGTACTTTGCCAATTGAAATGAAAGTTTACTTCTGAGTAAATATGCATAGAACTAGGCTGAAAGAAACATACATTGCATGGCTGGGAAAAACCTCTGCCTCAGAAGTTATAGATCTGTTTCCAGAATTTTTGCCTATCATATGGTAGCTAGAATGTACAGGTAATTCCAATTTGTAAAAACCACCTTCCAAAATAGGTCCAAAGTTTTGGGCGCAGCCCACTTTGCCACAAACCTAGTCAAGTTCCTTATAGACATACTTGGCTGCTTATAAATGTTCTGTTCAGACAAGGCTCGCTTCGATTCAGAGGAGGTCCAAATATCTCCAACGCAGCCTTCTTCAGTTCTGTATTCAGACTTTGTCTGAAGCAGATGCACATCCCTAATAATTACTGTCAAATGGAGCCAAGCAGTATCTGAAATCTCTAGAACTGACAGATCCTGCACACCAGTAGAGGAACAATGGATACTTTTTGATGAGGGCAGAAGTTTGGTACACCAAAGAATTTAACTGCAGTATTTGGCTTTGGATGTTACAAAATTGCTACCACAAGGTATGGATGTTTGGGAATGTTTTGTTGTTGGATAAGAATCACAGAATAGTAGAGTTAGAAGGGGCCTATAAGGCCATTGAGTCCAACTTCCTACTCAATGTAGGAATCCTACAGTAGCTAGGGCACCTATTTATATGCAATAGTATTTTCTAAAGTTGTTTTAACATAGTGAACTATTTTCTTCCTCAATCAAAAACATTATCTATAAAGAATGTATACTATTGTTGATACAGATGAACTAATGTTCCATTGAATAGAAATAATACATAAAATTCAGAAGCTTTCCAAGGCAACACTTTAAAGTTGACTTTTTAAATACAGAATTTCCATCCAAGAACAGTCAGAGTTCAGATTTGATAGGGGCAGATATGGGAAAATTCCTTTGTTGGGTGTGCTGAAATTTTTGCATGAAGATCAAAAATGGTCTTTCTGAAAGTAGATGAACTTAAAAGATGAAGCTTAATAAGGAATGTTGGAAGTTTGCATGCTCCTCCCATTTTATTTGGCAGGTTTAAAGAAACCTTTTGCCAAAGGCTTTGACTTGACTTCTCTCTTTTAAGTAACAGCCAACTGGTAAATCTATCAGTGCCGGTCTTTACAGAATTGTTTTGATAAGCTATATATAACTGAGCATGAGAAACGTTCTTACAAGGGTCAGGAGAAACTAATGTCCAAGGATTGCTGTTCTTTAAAAGCTAAAGCATTAAAAATTATTTTCAAGGGAAGGAATCTGCTTACTTTGACCATGCTCTAGAAACCCCAGATTACCACATTTACAATTTAGGTCTGAGAATGTTCCCCCCCCCCCAAAAAAAACATACTTACTCTAAAATAGGAGAAGTAAAAATTCCCTTAAATAAAATTTATGAGGTAATGAAAAAAATGCATAATATGCACTGAATGGTTGCTGTTTAAAAATAGCCCTGGGTCAAATATGTCACACTTTCAAACTTGCATATTAATGCAGGTTGTTTGATCTGTAACAGATCAGTTGGGAAGACACTTAAATGTTTCTTGTTTTTTACTGGGCTTCATTATGTGTTTTTACAGACATCCCTTAAGCAAAATGCTAGTACTTCTTATTATATCAGTATGTAGAACATGTTAGATGATTTCTTCATGTATGTTTAATTTGCCTTTCAAATCATTCTATGTAGAGTGAATGCTATCCATACTTCAAAAAACAGAGTTTGTCAGTAACTGTATATAGTGGCTTCCTTCCCCCCCACCCCAATTATCTACATAGCTAGCATAAAATGCATTTCCTTTTTCATTTCCAATGGATAGCATCACCTCAGCTCTGTCAGACTTTTAAAATAGTAGGGTTGCAGTTGCTGAATATTTTTGATTGACAGATAATGAAACGCAACAGTGAATTACATGAATTTTTCCAAAGTTCTGCATGTGTTCAGGTTTCTGTTTGTCAGTGACATCCATCACTATACCCATTGATTTTAAGTTCAACATATTTTCCAAAATTTTTAGTATTGCTCCAATTTAAGAGTGAAAATGTATAATGTCACTGGATTAAACATCCCTCACATTTTCTTGCTTAAAATAACAAGTTGCTTTGTTTTTTAAAGGAATGAATTCCTAGTGATGTTTTGGTTTCTGAATTGTCACTTGTAGCTAATGACTGTATGAGCATCGTGATGTGTGGCTGCACATCTACAGTACATACATATTCCCATCCAGCTACATGCAGTATCTGGCTCTCTGGCTTGGGACATATATATTTAGTTACCATCCAATGTGTTAATATTGTCATAGTATTAAACAAGGTTTTCACAGTATAGGTGAAAAGTTAAAAGATGTGCTCAGATCCTTCCCAAGACGTATCTTTACCCCACCTTCCTCCTTGTATACTATTCATAGGGTTCCAATTCTCACGTATATATGTCTTCTACAGGAGACATTGAAACAATGCCACTTCCATAAATATCTCCATTACTCTAATGCAGGGATGGGAAACTTGTAGCCCTCCAGTTGCTTTGGCCTACAACTCCCATCATCCCTCACCATTGGCTATGCTGGCCAGGGCTGATGGAAGTTGTAGGTGAAAACATCTGGAGGACCATAAGTTGCCCACCCTTGCTCTAAAGTCATGATACTGTAAAGATTTCGGGAAATCATTACAGTATCATGACTATGCCCTTATCTGGACAGAGATAGCCTAGCTACAGTTATCCATGCTCTGATAACCTCTCGTTTGGATTACTGCAATTATACGTGGGGCTGCCTTTGAAAACGGTCCAGAAGCTTCAGCTGGTACAAAACAGGACAGCCCATTTACTAACAGGGACTGGTCGGCGAGATCACATTACGCCAGTCCTTTTACAACTTTATTGGCTGCCAGTCCAGGTCCGGGCCCGATTCAAAGTGCTGGTATTGACATTTAAAGCCCTAAACGGTTTGGGGCCAGGTTATTTGAAGGAACGCCTCCTCCCATATGTACCTGCCCAGACCTTAAGATCATCTACAGGGGCCCTTCGCCGTGAGCCCCTGCCAAAGGAAGTGAGGCAGGTGGCCACCAGGAGGAGGGCCTTCTCTGCTGTGGCACCCCGGTTGTTGAATGAGCTCCCCAGAGAGGTCCGCCTGGTGCCTACACTGTACTCCTTTCGTCACCAGCTGAAGACCTTTTTATTCACTCAGTATTTTAACACTTAATTTTAACTTAAATTTAAATTTTACTGTTTTAACTCTGTATTTTAATCTTATATCTATTTTGCTGCGTGGTTTTATCCTGATTGTGCTTTTTATACTGTATTTTGTATTTGTGCTTTTAACCTGTTGGTTGTTTTATTATGGTTTTAATTTTTGTGAACCGCCCAGAGAGCTTCGGCTATTGGGCGGTATAAAAATGTAATAAATAAATAAATAAATAAATAATGAGTGCACTCATACAGTGCACAAGATCCTGATATGATCAGGGCTTTAGCAGTTATTTATACTCTTAAATATAGCCTTTGATAAAATGTACCTCCTATTATTTGGAGTATCACCTTGTTAGTACAGCATGGTTGAACCTGTATGGTAGGCTGTCTCTATGTCAACATGCTCAGTTAAATGTGAGTAGGCACAGGTATAATTTAGCCTTTTATTATTTTCCAGAGATTATGGCAGGTCATTTTTATTGGGCAAACATTTAGGAACTGATCTTGCACCATGTCCACTGACGTGAATGGCAGTTCTGCAAAAGCAATTGCCAATTCCAGGATTACGGAAGCTTTAGGGTAAGGCATCCTCAGTGGTCTCCATTACCCTACAATACATGGTGCATAGAAAAAGAAGTCTCTGACCTTTTTGGGTGCTCCATGCAAGGTGAAAGTGGTGGCACTGTTGAAGTGGTGGATTCTTGGCCAGACTTGGGATCCTGACAAACACTCAACCTTGTCATGCATGCACAAGACCCAGCCCTGGAGCTTGGCAAAAGAATGGTACAACCCTGCATGGTTCCTGTTTGTTCTTCAGTGTGATTTGCCAGATAGAAGTAGCGGTTAGGCTGCAATCCCAAATACGCTTTCCTGGTAGTAATCACCGTTGAACATAGTGGGCCTCACTTCGGAGTAAACACACATGAGATTCTGTTTAAAACAAAATACGCCATGTTGGTCCATAATTTTTTTAAAAAATCCAGAATCTATGGTTAGGAAACGCTTTTATGGTTAAGAAAACCAAAAATGCACAAAATTGTTTATAAGCTTCCAAGATCACCAGAACTCTTTGTCAGACAAGATGTTACAAAAAGTGGGACTGCGGAGGAGAGGGGAAATATAGTAATAAATTACATAACCCAGAGTCTTAAGGTGGAGTGGAGGAGGATGCTCAGTCTTAAATGTATTAGGCTATACCTAGGTGTCACCTAGGACTGTTGGGACACAGACACATAATGGCTGATATCCTCGTTTTTGAAAATATAAATTGAGTTGTGACTCGGATGTCTCAAACCTTAGGTGAAATACACAACAGTTGCTAGGCAGAGAAGACCTGGCATCCATGCCTTATATTTAAATTAATCCACCTGACTCTCATGAGGTCTGTTGTTATTTGATTTTTTTTTTAATCCAGTAAAGGACATTTCCTGTGTCATCAGCTCTGATCTGAGTTGCTATTCTCTCAGAGCCGGTCTGCAATTTTTACTCAAGGATATTGTGCTGAAAGATTTTATTTTTGAATGCAATGTGTAATATAATGGCAATGGCTAGTGCAGACATTCTGACGTGATTGGATGATTAGTTTATTACTAATTGGTGTATGTGTGTGTCTATGTGTGTGTGAGTGCGTGTGTGTGAATATTATATGCACTTCAGACCAATTTATTGGATGGCCAATAAATCTACATGCTATAATGGTGATTAGAGTGCAGACGTTTCTTCAAGAACTAATAACCTTTCAAATATGAGAACTTAACCACAACGCTATATTGAAATATGACCTAGTTTGCCACAGGTCCAGGGGGTTAATGAAAGCAAATCTATGGAATAAATGGTAACTGAAAGACAAGGTTTAAAATTATATTCGGAAACCTTTGAAAATAACAGCAACCACTATTATTCTCCTTGGATAATTAGGTTCATGAGATCATAGATATCACCAATAGCAATTACGAAGAATTGTTAAGCAAGGGTACTTGTCAGGAAAAATAGAAAGTTTCTAGCAGAGAACTCTGCTTCTTCTCAAATGTGTGAAAAAGAGCCAGCATTGTATTGTTCTAGACATAATTGGCTTGGATGGGGGAGGGCCAGAAATCATCAAGAACCATAGTATCATTGACATGAAAATGTGAAACAAGTGCACTTTTATATTCGAGCTCTTAATTAACTTTACTGTTGAAATGGTGCATGCATTAGCATTGTAAATTACACTGGGTACTTTGTATAAAGTGGAGGAAAATATAAAAGATCAAACTTCCATATATATATATTTTAGGTCTGGGGGCCCAGTGCAGCAGCCGTGGTTGCTATGGGCACCTGCAGGGACCTCCAATGGCACCAACACAATTCTCCCTTCCCTGCCCCCTTCAAAGAAATTGTTTTAAGGAATACCTTGAAAAATGTTAGAGCAGTCTACTTTCTCTCCCTTTCTAGTCTCTAGCCTTGCTCGTTTTCTCCCCTCTACCCCTTTGACTTGCTATTTATTTATTTATTCCATTTCTATACCGCCCCATAGCCGAAGCTCTCTGGGCAGTTTACAAAAGTTAAAAACAGTGAACATTAAAAACAAATATACAAAATTTAAAACCATCAAAATCATAAAAACAACAATATCCTTTTAAAACAATTATTCCGGGGTCAGTTAAAAACAAACTCAGCACATCTTGTTAACTGCCTGGGAGAAGAGAAAAGTCTTGACCTGGCGCCGAAAAGATAACAATGTTGGCGCCAGGCGAGCCTCGTCGGGGAGATCATTCCATAATTGGGGGGCCACCATTGAGAAGGCCCTCTCTCTTGTTGCCATCCTCTGAGCTTCCCTCGGAGTAGGCACTCGGAGGAGGACCTTAGATGTTGAGCGCAGTGTACAGATAGGTTCCCCTTACTTCCCAGCTTCTAACCTTGTTATTCCCATCTTTTCTTTAGCACACTTTTGACTAGGCAGTCCCCCGCATCAGTCATTATGTGACTAGCCACACTCTCTATGGGAACCACTTTGTGGTGGTGCCCACAGCAGTTTCTCAAATTTCCAAATGTGCCCACAGGTCCAAAAAGGTTGAAGACCCCAGTTTTAAGGATTCATTGGTACAATAGTCAGGGCTTACAAATAATACATCATACCCCAGGGTTGGGGGTTGTTGTTGTTGTTGTTGTTGTTGTTCGGTGTTTTTTAAAGAAAACTAAAGAACAAGCATAATTTACTTTTTTCAAGGCGTGGAACGGAAATGTAGAAAAGCTAGCTTAGTTGTTATCTGAACAGTGGGGGGTGCTCCATTTTTCCTTCGCATGATACTGAATGAGTTGTTGAATGACAGGTTTGTGTGGCGGGGGCTAAGTAATTTAAATTCAGTCAAGACTCTTAAGACTTAAGCAAGGAAATGCAGAACCTTGACTGCTTGGGAGATCCCCGCCCCCATACACACACCTAATCTCCATGTTAGTTAATAGAGGCCATGCAGATTTCTTAACTTTTCAGCCCTATTATTCAAGGCCTCTCTGGGTCACTCTGTCTTGAGGAGAACTTAAGTCAACCTCCTCCAACCTGCTGCCCTCCAGATGTGTTGGACAACAACTCATCATCTCCAGCTAGATTTAGCCAAAGGAGAGAACTATGGGCAAACCAGTGAGGTCAGCAAGGAAACCTTGTAACAATAAGTCAGAAGAGACAAGTGAATAGTCCGGTAAAAGAGAGGTGGGGAACCTATGACTCTCCAAATATTGGACTGTAACTCCCATCATCCCTTATCATTGGCTGTACTGGCTGGAGCTGAAAGTCCAGCAACACCTGAAGTGCTACAGATTCCCCTTCTAGAAAAGCATTTTCCCTTCTAGAAAAGCTTCCAGATCAAGCTTGCTTATAAGCAATACAAATCTCCCAGGATACTGAGATTTACTTAGAAGCTCTTCTTCAAGTCGCCATCCTCTCTGAGGAGAGGCAGGTGGTGACCAGAGAAAGGACTTCCGTTGTTATGGCACCCCATTTTTCAAATTCCCTCCTTAGTGCAACTTGCCTGACACTGTTATCATTTTAGGGGCCAAATGTTTGTCCATGCTTTATTTGTCCATGCTTTTAGTTGTCGTTACATGCTTTTAACTTCCTGGCTTTGGGTTTATGTGGTTTTAGGATTTTTATGTTTGGTGGTTTTATATTGCAATATGGATGATGCTTATTTAATTTTTTGTTTTAATTGTTAGCTTCCTTGAGAACCCTTTGGGGTTGAAGGGCCGCATATAAATATATTAAGGAACAAAGAACAGGACTCTTATGATGTGGGGGGTTACCCATGAGTTTGCTTTCTTTTCTGTGTTGCCTTGCCTTTGTCCCTTCCCACAGGAACTGGGGATTCTTCCCTTTATTAGAAGCACTATGGTGCAGTCCTCTTTTCCTGTTGTTGTTTTTACCATCCAAGCAGCAGGTGGTACAAAATAGCAATTTATGGACTGAAGCTTCTCTCTCTCTCTCTCTCTCTCACTAGCATATGTGCTCTGCACAGTATTTAGAAAAAAATGCCCTCATATTTTGCATTCCCTGCTATTCTGTGTGAAACATCCAGATGGTGCAGTATGAAAGGTGTGAACAATTCTTCAGTTCACTGAATCTTTTTCTTTTCTGAACTGCCGGTGGATGCATGAGGGGATATTAGCACTAGGAAAAAGATTATTGACTATTTACCCACATGAAAAACCTCCCCCATCAACTGTCATGATATTTCCAATCCTTTTTACTTTGGGATTATTTGTGAGCTGCCTGACAAAATAATTATTTTAAAAGAATGTTCACTGAAGCAAAATGGCCAAAAGTATGAATGTAAATAAAAAATCCAGGAATAACGTGCACTGTAGATGATGTTTTGACCGTGTTGCTGTAAAATACAGGCGAATAGAGGGATTGAAATATTGAAAATGTTTGCAACTAACTCTGTGCATTGAAAAAAAATCTTTTAATTCATGGACATTATCGAAGCATGACCCAGGTCAAGTCAGTACCACAGTTTGAAAAGGATATTGGCAAGCTGGAAAGGATTCTCAGGGGAAGAATGAGATGTCATAAACTCAATTTGGTGCCGGTGGAAGCTTTTAAAACCTTGATTGAAGCAAGGGAAACACTTTCAGGAAGGGTGTGGGTGTGGGGGTGTGTGGGAGAGAGAGAGAGAGAGAGAGAGAGAGAGAGAGAGAGGCTGGCAGGCAGGCAGGCCGGCAGGCCATGGCCAATGTTGAGGGCCACGTCCCAGCAGTGTGGTGGCACTGCCCACTTTGAATGTGACCCCCCCACCCCCACCCACATATTTTCCTGGAGCCATTTTGGCCGTTGAGATTAAAACTGTTCCTCATCCTTGTGATAAAGGGTTTCAAAGGTCATTCAAATGAGGAAACTGAAGTAACTGGATATAGCCAAAATTAGTCCTGACTGAATCTCGGATGCGGGGTTGGGGTGGGGTGAGGGGTTGGGGAAAGGCAGCTGGACCCTGTTCATGATTCAGCTTCTCCAAACATATTGATTTTTCTTTCTTTCTTTTGCTAAATGCTCATAGCAGAACCTTCTGATCATAGGACACATTTTACCAGGGGCTGTGCAATCACTGTGCATTTGGGGAGGGAAGGATGGGGCTGCGAGATTGACATCTTTCCAACGCCACCAGGCTTCACTATGAAAAAAAGCCTTAAATGGGTTTTCAGATATTTATCCTTCTGAAACATTGCAGGTTTCTTGCCTGGAGACACCTCTCCGCGTGTGCTGTTTTCATACAAATTGCCCCAAAAACCATGTGGAGAGAAAAGGGGAAGTGAATCACTCGCCCTTCCTTCCCAAATATGAGGACTCCCCTTCCACATAAACAACTGCTTTTATCCCTCTGAAACTTTGCTGTTTTCTTATCTAGCTCTACCTGTATGCTGTTTGTCATTTTCAAAAGAACTGTCTGCATGGGGAAATAAGCATGGCCTTATTTTAATACCCTCAAAATGTCAAAGCTGCTCTTTCACAAAATTCCCTGTATCTATTCATCTAGTACATTTGATTGCATCAGAGGGGGGCAACTATCCCTGCAAATATCATGCAATGCTGCCAAGAATTTAAAAAAGTTGACAGTCTTTTACATAGCATTAAAAAATACTAGTTTTTCTGAGATTTGGCAGGCATATCACCTCCTAAGGGGCTACTATGCTTGCTAACATTATCCACTTCTGACAGCAGAAAAGAGTTATATCCTTTTTGTCTTCTTCACTTGCTATGATAGTCAATGAGAGGCATGAAGCCTCAGATTTCCCAATCTTTACTTGTGTTTTGTACCCAAGTTGAAATGGATGGCCTTTGAATCAGTCTGAGCAGGATAGAGCTGTTTTCCAAATTGGGGTCAGTGTACACTTCTAATATTTATGGTTTGCAAATTCTTAACAATTGTGGAATACTTGAATTTCAGATTGTTATGATAAACTATCTCCATAGGTAGCTTATTCCATTGCATGAGATGCATTTGGCAGTGGAATAAGCTGCTGTGTGAGCACGCGGAAGTTTTTCCTTCAGAGGAATTGGCTTTTAGCCATTCCTTATATCCTCTTCTAACTCTCTCTGTTAAGGAGAGCCAGTTGGGGGAAGTGGTTAGAGTGTTGGACTAGGAGTTAGGAGATCTGGGTCCTACTCCCCACTTAGCCATGAAGCTCACCTGGTGGCTTTGGGCCAGTTGCAGACTCTGATCCCAACCTACCTCACAGGATAAAATGGAGAGGCAGAGGATTATGCACTCCGCCTTGGATTAAGGAGGAAAAAAGGCAAGATATAAATGTAATAAATAAATAGTGGTATGTGATATTTATTTATTTAAACATTTATATCCCACCCGATATCACAAGGATCTCACGGATAAAACCATACATATAAAACAGAACAATAAATATACAATTCTAATGCAAATTAAGCCATTAATATGTTAAAACCAATATGAAATTTTAAACAGTAAAATCCAATTAAAACAAGACAGTGTGCTGGCTGGTGGATTTAGTCATCAGAGGCTTTGTTAAAAAGCCATGTCTTAACCTGGTGCTAAAACTAAGCCAGTGCTGGTGCCAGTTGGGCCTCCAGGGAAAAGGCATTCCACAGTCAAGGTGCCACTGATATGAACCAGTTCCCCCCACCCCCAAAATTCCTGTTAAACATTGAGAATTCATGTTAACCCCCTAGTTTGATTTTTTCAAGCATTTAGAAGAAATGTGAGAAAATCCCAAATAATTGAAGCACAGTCTTTCTACCCCGTTTTTTGCCAGTCCCCACCTGCCACTCTCCACAAATAAAAATAATAGTGCAGTCCTGTAAATGTCTACTCAGAAGTAAGCCCCATTGAGTTCACTGGAATTTACTTCTGTGTAAGTGCCTATAGGATTGCACCCTAAATCTTACCTTGGGTGAGCAGGAGATAGGCAACAAAAGGGCTGCCTTCCACTCAAGAGAGACCACTCCCACAAGGCCTTTCCTTAGCCGCAAATGATGCAGTCAGAGTGCAGTTTTAAACTAGGGAGGGGCCTTGCATGTTCTTCTTATGTGTAAATGAGTCCTCCCTACCATCTGCTTGCTCCTACTATGATCTGGTACTTGTGTTTTGTGGGGACTCCTTTTGTAATATCAGTGAATTGCAACATTTGATTTTAATGTTTGAAAGCCGGTGTGGTGTTACGGCTAGACTGCAATTTGGGAGATCCAGGTTCTAGTCCCCACTCGGCCATGAAGCTCACTGGGTGACTTTGGACCTGTCACTGACTCTCAGCCTAACCTACCTCACAGGGTTGTTGTGAGGATACAATGGAGAGGAGGAGGACCAGGTATACCACCTTGAGCTTCTTGGAGGAAAAGGCAAGCGATAAATGTAATGAATAAATAAATAAATATAACACACTGCTTTACAGGAATGGGAAAGCCATGGAGGATGTCAACGGAAAGTCCCGGGAGTGAAAGTGAACTCTCTTCTCTGAAAAATGATAGAGAAGTCACCACCTGTCCTGTCTTTCCACCTGCCCCACCCCAGGCAGGGTATTATTTTACCCTCATCCATAAGGCCTCTGTTAGGGCTGCAACTAGAACCAGCAAGAGTCCTGGAAATAGCAGACATGGCAGTTGCAGACATCCATCAGCACTACTCCCGGTGGGAATAAAGCTGACTTCCAGTGTCAGGCATTGATTCTCTTTCATAACTATGGTGACTTGCGTGCATTGCCAATTATCTCTAAATGGAAACTTTGAGCCATATACTGTAGTAGGGTGACCATATGAAAAAGAGGACAGGGCTCCTGTGTCTTTAACAATTGCATAGAAAAGGGAATTTTAACAGGTGTTATTTGTGCATATGGAGAACCTGGTGAAATGTCCTCTTCATCACAACAGTTAAAGCTGCCAGAGCTATACTAGGGTTACCAGATTTAATAGAGGGCAGGGCACCTGCAGCTTTAACTGGTGTGATGAAGAGGAAATTTCACCAGGTTCTCCATATATACAAATGACACCTGCTGAAATTCCCTTTTCCATATAACTGTTAAAGATACAGGAGCCCTGTCCTCCTTTTCTTATGGTCACCCTAATATCATATAGTAGAGATTTGTTATTGTTTATAAGGTCATTTTCTTCTATGGGTAGAAGATGTTACTCTTCAGTAAAAATGTTTTCTGAATTGTAAAATATTTCACTCAACAGCACCGTTTTCCCATGCTGTGCAGGGTTTTAAAAAAATGCTGCAGGATCGACAATATTTCAGCAACTGCTTCTAAATCAGACTGCTTTTTTAATATACACAAACTTTTCTAAATATTTTTTTCAAAGCATAAGGAGAGACTGGGCCATCAGTCCAAAACACTAGGAGAGTAGAAAGTTATCATTAACCCCATTCTCTAGATGCTGGCAGAGTCAGCAGTCAGTCACTGTCTCTTGCATGCACAAAGAATACGATCGCCACCTAGTGACACTCAAGAAGTTTAAAAAGCCAAGATAGAGAAAAGCTATCCATTGAGGTGAAGGTGGGCTATCCCTCCTCCCCCAAGACAGATGTGTGCTTTGACAACAATGTTTAAGCTGTCTTGTGCTGGCTGAGATTAAACCTTGTGGAGGAGATGTGTGAAGAGTATGGTTGATGTATTTTCAATTTATTTATTTTCTGATTAAATACAATGTTCTGCTCAGTAGAACGTACAGAAATGCACAGATCATGAACTTTGCAGTTTTTTTAAAAAAAGTATACTTAATACCTGTCTATTTCAAATCCGTGTTGAATATTTGATCGGTTCATGTACCTGTTCACCCTAGCCTTCCAAATCTCAGTAGACCCTTTTAGAATAACCGTTCACATGTTGTATCGATGTGTGACCTTAGAGCACTGCTAGGCCAACTAGTCCACGTTGCAGACATAGGCTTGCTCCAATCCGTGCATGCAGCACAACCACCTGCAGCAGAGAAGAGCATTGTTCATTACAAGTCCTGAACCTACAATATGAGGCTTCACCCTCCGTGTTCTGGGTTCAGCATCAATCTCTCTCTGAGTAGATATAAACCCCTGCAACTCTTTACCTGCAAAACAGGAACAGCAATCGCTAGACGTGTTAATTTGTTGGAATGATGGATAAGGTAAAGACTGTCAAACATGCTGCTTGTCAAAATGTGCTGTATGCCTTTTAATAGCAAGTTGATCTATTCTGTGCCGTACAATTCTTTTGCAAACATTTGGTGCTCTTTGCTAGGCAATCAGGCTGTAGGTGGAGCTTACAGACATTCCCTCAGCTGGTGCTGTTATCTGTTTAAAGAGGAGGAGAAGCCAAATACAAAATGTTTCCAAATATTTTCTCATTTTTCAAGTAGTGTGGGTTTGGTATCCAGTCTCATTCCTGTAACCTGGTGCTATGAGATTAGTGTAAAGGAATTATGGAAGAACCACTTGAATCTGAGGGGCTAACTAGATGTGGTAGCTGCACGACTCATGCCTTAAGTTGGCAACAGGGATTGGCTAGCCAGCACCCGCGGTCACCATGATGCCCACCGGGCATTAGACTCCCCATTCTCTCGCACTGGCACTACTGCTTCTGCTTTTTGCCACCACACTCAGCTCAGCAGTGATAAAACAGAAAGTTGTCAGACATCCCCCTTTCTTGCTCCTGAGGTGAGTGCATTGGTAGGCAGAAGCAGCGGACAGTTAGGGTAGAGAAAGTGGAGGGGGGTTAAAATATGGGCCGGCCAGACACAGTTGTAATGCCAAGAGGATAATTATTTCAAGCACAGGTGCTGCAGGAAGGAATTAGGTACTGAACTCTTCTGATTATTTTGCTCCTGAAACCACATTTCCACAGCTGTGTTTCTCCTGCCTGGACTCACTTCTGGCCAGGAGAAATGCTGCCATGGGGAACGGTTGCAAAAGAAAAAGTGGTGGGAGGGGAAGGTTTTCACCCCTTATCTTGCCCATCACTCTTCCCTGTTAAATCCACCCCTGCTTTACAGCTGTGTGGCAGTTTTGTATTCCAACACACAGATCTGCCACTATCAGGTCCAATTAACCCTTTATTTTTATGTTAAATTATTAAGGGGGGATATGAACTGCAGACAAAATTATCCATATCAGTGTAGCGGTTTTAATTGTGCTAACAACTTGGCGTAGTGTGCAGGAGCCGCAGGTGTGAATTGCAGCATACGGTGTGGTTGGGTTTCTCCTTTCCTAATTGAATAGACCAAAATGTGCCATAAACATAAGAGTTAAATTTCTTCCATTTTCAGTGCCATCAAGGAACCCTGTAAAGAAGTCAGAATCCCATCCTCTCCATTAGGAACAGGAAGGAGCATAATCTAATGAGAGAACATTAAGATGGAGATTCCCAGTACCCAACTGAAAATAAGGTCACTGACATTGGTGTGAGAAGTATCCATGTGTGGTCGGCAAGCTAGGTGATATGTAACTTTAGCTGCTACTGATGTAAGCATGGAAGATGTCCACAGGGCTTTTTCAATAAAGCTTTAGAGCCCTGGAGGGAAAACATATTTTGTCTTTGCTGCTGCTTATTTTTTAATCTGTAGCCATATTTTTTTTATCATTGGGCATGTAGCAGAGCTATAGAAGTTCCTGTTTTCGTGCCCAACACCTGGTCAGCGAATTTCTGAAATTCATGCTTCAGGGATAGTTGTGTGTTTTTCCTCCCTCACTGCTTAACCTGATGGACAAATGCATATAAAACTTCCAGCTCTGTCCTGTTCAAAACAGAAAAGGACTAAAATCCTCAATCTAATCTCAACGTTCTTACTTCAGAAGGAAATTAAATATAACTCTATCACCTTCCCCAGGATGTAACCTCAAAGCAGTTATTATCCCCAAGGTTATCCTGTGTGCTAGGAGGGAAAGAACACACAAGAAAGTTATTTCAATCTATGGAGGTAAAGTGGGGATGGTAAGAGGAGAGGGGAAAAAGCAATCGTGGTTCAGTGCTCTCAGCCAGCAATCTCTCCCCTTCTTTAGATAATACTCCTGTGCTATCTCAGAATATTAAAAGCACACTAAAACTGCATTGAGTCATAATCTCAATCCATCGTTTGGCACTGTGAGAATGAACAGGCATGAGCATCAATCTCACATGGTCCCTCCTCTTCCTCTTCCTCCTTTCTCCCCAAATTCACAGAGATCAGAATTTTTTGATTCCAGTTTGTGGCAAGCCATTGTGAACCATTTTGTCTGAATAGGTAAACCACAGTTTGCTGCAGCCTAACCAGGATAGCCTGTTTTACAGACTATCTCAAACCATAGTTTGCATGATAAGATAAAACAACAAATTCTGATTGGCCACAAACCATTACTGGAAGTTTCTCCTCTCCACACTCAAGGGAGGAAGGAGCACAAGAGCCTGAAGCTGCTGCATCTGATGCCAACACAGGTTTAGCATGTAGTAACAGCATTAGTGTGTAGTACCTAGGTTTCTGGAAGTGAAGAATGTGTATTGTTTTCCCCCTGTAGTGAAGCTGTATACTGAATTAGAGTTCTGTATTCTCTTGCAGATTAAACTTTGAAGGTGGTTTTAAGTTATTTTATCTTGTTATATCAATACATATGACCTGGAAGTATAAGGTGAAGGATGGGTTATAAATTTAAATAATATATACATAAGTAAATGCCTTCCCATGCTTTTCCAGTATAGTTGATGAACAATAGTAAGAGGCAAACTGCTGTAAAGGTTAAGGATGGTGGATATTAAATTAACAACACACTCCTGAAGGTTTACATGCTATACAAATGGTTGGTCTTGACATTATATATTACAAACCGTTAACAGTAGTGAAGCTGTATACTGAATTAGAGATCCAGGATTTAGTCCCCACTCAGCCATGGAAACCCACTGGGTGACTTTGGACCAGTCACAGACTCTCAGCCTAACCTACCTCACAGGGTTGTTGTTGTGAGGATCGAATGGCGAGGAGAAGGAGGATTATGTATGCCACCTTGGTTTCCTTGGAGGAAAAAAGGTGGGATATAAATGCAATAATAATAATAAAATAACTAGGCTAGACTACTGTAATACACCGTATGTGGGGCTGCTTTTAAACATGGTTCAGAAACTTCTGCTGGCACAGAATACGGCCACCCGGATATTGATGAGGGCAGCTAGCTTATGTGACACTGATACTGCACACAGTTGCACTGGGAACGGCAGATGACAACAAGTTGGGTTATGTTGTTTTCTCTTCTGGGTCTATCCTTGAATAGTTTATTCCTGAGTACCAGTCTGCCCTGTTTATCTGTCCCCCCCCCACACACACACACTTTGTTGGGTGATTTCCGTACTTTGAGAAATGCCTGATTTAAATCCTTACGTTGTGAGTCTCTGTCTGATGAGTGTGAATGGATTCCGTTGTAGTTTAGAGCTTGACTGTAAACATGGATTTTGTGGTGTGTCCTGGATAGAAGTTGGAAGCATATAAATATGTTTAATAGGCAATCGGTTTCTGATAAAAGATGGTGCTTATACGTCCATGGTGTAGTTGCGCGGTATTGCTTAGAAAGTAAACCTGTTGTGTGGATTGATCTAGGCTCAGGTTGATGGTGGAGTGAAAGATATAGAAGTCCTGGCTGACCTTTACCAGGACTGCTATGATTTGAGCTCAGATAATAAAGCTGTCATCAATGTATCTCAGGTAGAGAACAAGTTTTTGGTGACAAGAGCTGAGAAAGTGTTACTCTAAGTCAGCCATGAGGACGTTGGCATAGTGTGGGGCCATGCCTGTGGCAGTGCCATTGACGTAAAGCATGAATGACAAACCTGCATCTTTCAAACTCATGTACAATATCTTCATAAAGTATGGAGGTGTTCTGAGGGCAAGGGTTGCTAACGTTTTTATTGGTTCTTCTCCTGTTCCTTTAACAACAGCCTGATATGCAGACACTTAGCAAGGCAAAGCTTTTTCTTTTGGACATAGAGATGAACAGAAGCTTCTAAGAACAACCACCACCCATCTGTGGTAGAGCACAGAAGGTCTCAAGTTCAATCCCCAACATCTCTGGGTGGGGCTCGAAAAGAATCCTGCCTAAAACCCTGGAGAGTTTCTGCCAGTCAGTGTCGACAATACTGGGCTAGATGGACCAACAGTCTGACTCAATAAAAGATAGGTTCCTATCTTCCTGTGTTCCTATGTAACTCTCCACTATGTAGTTTCTGCTGGTGACAGTACAGGAAAAGGTCAGCATAAAAGTTTGCAACCCTACTGAAAATGCTCTTGAAATAGTTAAAGGACGTGTGGTTGATTTTGGGGAGAGAGAATTAATGATGGGCTTGGCAAACGCTCTCTGTAATATTTTTATAGTCTCTGAAAGTGCTAAGGGATTTTGCGATGGAATCAGTGATGGTGATGAAGCCTCTGGTAGCTGTATTGTACCTGAAAACAACTTTCCTTTCAAGATATAAAAAATCTGTGCTGTCTATCATTTTATCCTGATTTAATTAAAATATAGAGAAGCCCAAGCTGCCCTTTCCTCTTTCCCATCTCTCTCTCTCTCTCTCTCTCTCTCCCTCCCTCCCTCCCTCTCTCTCTCTCTCTCTCTCTCTCTCTCTCTCTCTCTCTCTCTCTCTCTCTCTCTCTCACACACACACACACACACACACACACACACAGAGACGTGTGTGTGTATATACATATATTGCTGGCTAGGTGTGTGTGTGCAATTTTCCCAATTTTGCATTTGTTTTTTGTAACTCTATAACAGCTGTTGAACTTCATCTGGGAGGAGGAGGTGGAGGAGAATTGCAGGGCTCAGTAAAAATCCCTAGTGATTTCTTTGACACCATAATTAAGAGTAATTAAAACCTTGACGCTTCAAAGTCTGCCTACATATCCAGAAATAAAACCTCCCATATTTAATTGCGCTCATACAATGTGATGGGTTTGGGAGGTGGAGGCTTTTCATCCCTTCTCCAAGCTTAACAGAGATAGAACTGATGGACAGATTGCAATAGATAGGTATCATTAAAGGCATGCCTCACTTTTATGATAGATGTTTGTCAAATGTTTTCTTTCTTTTACCTTGAGTCAGACAGCTTCCTTAAGTAGATGCAGGGACACAATAAGAATGAAAAGAAGCAAGTCCTGAGTAGCAGATTTTGAAAACATAATAACCCCTACTCCAAAATGCAGAGACTGTTTTCAAATGTCAACATTAAAGAAAATATTTTCAGGAATGTCAGAATATTCTCTTTACACCAAGTTTTTTGGTTTGACATTTTGACACACACTTATTCAGTCACTTCAGGGCATGTTTTTAATATCCCAACGATCCCAAATCACCTACCCCATCCTGAAGTATTACTTCATATTCCAAATGTCTACTTGGGGCCATTTATTTTAATTTTTCTTGACAGAAGTTTTAAGAGGCTGTTACCACAGCAGGAAAAATTAACTTTAATATTGCATGTTTCTTTGGAGCCCAAAATGTAATTGAAAAGAATGTAATTAAAAAGAAATAGTAGAAGGAAGAAGAAACATGATTTCTAGATTTCAGCATCTGCATATAATTTGAAAAGCATATCAACCAATACTGATGTAGGGGTTTATTTATGTGTTTATTTATTTATTAAATGTATATACTGCCCCATAGCTGAAGCTCTCTGGGCAGTTTACAAAAGTTAAAAACAGTGAACATTAAAAAGTATACAAAATTTAAAACCATCAAAATTATAAAAATTAGGTTGTTTATCCTAAAAACTTCTATTTTTAATAGATATATTATTGTCCAAGCTTACAGACAAAACCCAACTTTTTCTATTACAAGGCCTAAATATATTAGTTTTAGTTGTGATTTTGTTGTGATTTTGAAATGCGTGGGAAAGGGATTCCTGAAGTAACAACAGAGGTGAATCTGTCTGGTGATTTAATACACTTGAGAAAGATGAAGGTTGGTATTTCCACAGTGGACACAGATCATTAGCTGCATTCAGGCATATCACTAAACGGTGGCTTAGTGCTACGTGAATGAGCCTCATGCTTATGTATCCACCCCTTTCTTCCTTCTCCTTTGGTGCAGCCAGAAGCATTACTTCTAAGGTAGTCAGACGAATATGGGAAAGTGGAATAGGACAGGTTTGGATGGGGGGGATACAAAAATATTATTTTGCAATAAAAAAGCATTTGCTTCCATTTTCAACTAACCATGGTTCATCATCATCGTCATCATTTATTTCTTACCCGTCTCTCCCTCTGGATCGAGGCAGGGAACAACAACAAATACAAAACACCATAAATACATAAAACTGATTAAAACATATAAAACGAATACATTGTTATGATAAGCTGTCATTCCTAATTTGGATATAACAACAAACGATGGTTAATGGAAGCAGATGCTTCCCATTTCTTCATGGCCATGGTAGAGGGGAATGGAAGCAGGCTTGCGGACCATAGTTTATTGTGGGTATTTCTTTTTAATCACAGTTATAAACCCTTGAAACTGTGGCAGTTTAATACCACTGTGCCTCATGCCTGTTTCATTTCTATTGAAGCAGCTTACAGCAAATATGATTGAAGTCACTGTAGTTGACAGAATGTATGCCAGTGTTGGGAGTATTGAACTTAGGGTGGGGAGACATGAATTGAAACCCAAGCTCAGCCACGTTGTTCAGTGCATTCAGGTCACAGGGCCAAATTACATGTATTGATCATCACATGGTTTGCTACTGATTGCACCATTTTTTCTTTCAGAAATTGCCAACATGGGAGGTCCAGTCAGGACCCTGGCATGGGGAATAGGGGGGCTTTAGTCATTTGCCCTCTGCTGTGGTCCAATGGGAGCTTTTCTCTCCATACCTCCCTATTCGCCATGCTGCAATCCTGTTCTGGATCAGGGAGCTCACATTGCTTATTCCTACAAGGAAAATTGTGCACTCAAGTGCAAACTATATGATGACATTATATGTAATATGGCCTTTGGTCAACATATCCTAGAGATATGGCAAGGACAAAATGAAAACACCCATGCATGACACCTGCACTCTTTAAAGAAAGAGTGGGATACAAATGTGCTAAACCAAGAGTAGGCAGAAAGCCCCTGGTGTTTGGGGCTTCAATTCCCAGTATTCCTGACCACTGGCCATACCGATAGGGACTTCTGGGAGTTGAAGATCTACATCTGGAGTTCTACATTGTGCCCACCTCTGTGCTGCATAAATCTCAGGCATGTATGTTGGATGTTTCTGTGAAGATGGGATAGCATTTATAGCAACTTGTAGGACTGTCTTTGCCTCTTTCATACCATCTCTTCTCTACCAAATTTGGGGCATGCAACTCCCTTGCACCTCGTTAGAAGAGTGGCAGTTCTCAGAGTAACTGCAAAAATCCCCATTGTGTTGAATTCGTCATCTATCATTATGAGTTGAGTCCTTTTTGAAAATTCTGTTGAGACACTATTGCCCCGCTCGTGCTCTTCACTCCTCTGATGCCATGTTTCTCGCCTGCCCAAGGGTCTCTACTTCCCTTGCTCAGCTTCGTCCATTTTCCTCTGCTGCCCCTTACGCCTGGAACGCTCTCCCAGAACATCTGAGATCCACAAGTTCAATCGCAGCTTTTAAAGCTCAACTAAAAACTTTTCTTTTTCCTAAAGCTTTTAAAACTTGATGTTGTTTGGACTTTATACTGTTAGTTTTACCCTACCCTGTGCCTGTTTACCCTACCCAGTGCCTGTTTGCATTCTCTTCCCCTCCTTATTGCTTTACTATGATTTTATTAGATTGTAAGCCTATGCGGCAGGGTCTTGTGATTTACTGTTTTACTCTGTACAGCACCATGTACGTTGGTGGTGCTATATAAATAAATTATTATTATTATTATTATTATTATTATTATTATTTACTTTGCATGTTTTGCGAACGGTCTAGTAGCTGCCTTCATTTTAGAAGGGAGGGATTTGTGTTTCCACTTTGGGGTAGAAACAAGCAAATGGACATCTGTGGTATAAGGTATAATGATTGCTTTTATATGAATTGTGGTTTGTGCCTCAGTGGCTACAAGCAACAAAAGCAAAAACATAAATACACTGAGATATTAGTGAATTATACAAAGAATGCCAAATCCTGGTCACAGATATTTAAGCACTTTGAACTTATTCACCTCAACAGATACATACATATATCTTTAGGATCAAATATCATGCACTGTAATGTTGCAACATCTGAAAACTAATCATAAGCATCATAAATGAAAAATGGGATAACTTTTTTTGTGGAGGTGTGTTTCATGGGAAGAAAGGAAAATGAAGTAAAAAGATGATGACTGCTGATTTTCAAAATGCTTATTCTAATTTGCACTGTGAATATATCTTTCATTTTCCATTTACAGGTACAAGCATATTTACTGTTTATGAAGCTGCTTCTCAAGAAGGCTGGGTCTTCCTGATGTACCGAGCAATTGACAGCTTTCCCCGATGGCGCTCATACTTCTATTTCATCACCTTAATTTTCTTTCTTGCCTGGCTTGTTAAGGTACTGTAGAAGAGGTTCTGGCAAACTTAACTCAAAAAATAAATCATGTTTGGGCTTCTCCCATCCCCTCTATTCTGCCTGTATGTTTCACTGCAAACCACTGTCCTTCTTTTGTAGAATGTATTTATTGCTGTCATCATTGAGACATTTGCTGAAATCCGTGTGCAGTTCCAACAGATGTGGGGGTCCAGAAGCAGTACTACTTCAACAGCTACTACGCAGGTTTGTTTATTCGTTCAGTCGCTTCCGACTCTTCGTGACTTCATGGACCAGCCCACGCCAGAGCTTTCTGTCAGCAGTCGCCACCCCTAGCTCCCCCAAGGTCAAGTCTGTCACCTCCAGAATATTATCTATCCATCTTGCCCTTGGTCGGCCCCTCTTCCTTTTGCCTTCCACTTTCCCTAGCATCAGCCTCTTCTCCAGGGTATCCTGTCTTCTCATTATGTGGCCAAAGTACTTCAGTTTTGCCTTTAATACCATTCCCTCAAGTGAGCAGTCTGGCTTTATTTCCTGGAGTATGGACTGGTTTGATCTTCTTGCAGTCCAAGGCACTCTCAGGATTTTCCTCCAACACCACAGTTCAAAAGCATCTATCTTCCTTCGCTCAGCTTTCCTTATGGTCCAGCTCTCGCAGCCATAGGTTACTACGGGGAATACCATTGCTTTAACTACGCAGGTAGACATCACTAAATGTTTAAAGGTGAAATTCTATGCATGTTTAGACAGAAAAAGTCCTACAATTTCCATTATTCTCCAGCCAGTCATGTCGTTGGTCTGGTTCACACGTAATGACAGCCCAGTTGGGTTGAGTTTCAGTTGTTGAATTGTGGGTTATCATTAACCCTGCACTGTGGTATAATTATAAATTGTTCACCACAAACAACACCCAGAGTTCACAATCAAACAACAAACCATTGAGTTCTCTGCCTGGGTTCTTTGTGATTAATAAGCCATAATTAAACCATAGTGCAGGGTTCTCACGTAACAGCAAGCAACCCATACTCAACCTATACTCTGGGTTCTCATTATGTGTGAACCAGTTTTAGCTCAAGCAGTTATAATCTCAGGTGTAGCCTTAAGGGAATGTCTTCCCAACACATCGTTCATTGTTGTAGGACCTCAGCAATTCCATTAAATTGCCTTTGCAGCCCATGATACCCATATCCTAATTAAATGATCTAAGATGAGTCCTGGGCTGCCACATTTAAATTATACCTTCCCTCCCAGTAAAGCTCAGGATCCTTTACTATAAGGACTGCTTGAGATATTACGAAATTCCTACACTAATCTATACAACAATCCTCTAACGTAGGATAATACTACATTCCTATAGTTCCAGGGTAGGGCACATGTTTTTTCAGACAGAAAGTCCCCGATGCAATTCCTGGTATAACTATTGAAAAGGGCCAGGTAGCAGGTGATAGGGAAGGCCTCTGACTGAGATACCAGAGAACCGCTGCCAGTTGGAGGAGACAATACTGGGCTAGTTGGAAGTTGGTGAACATCTAAGGCAGCTTCCTACATTCGTTCCAACTGAAGGAAAGAGATAAAGCTGAGGAAAATGTAGCTTGCCTAAATCCCTAGTAGAATCTTTTCATCACTATGTGGTACTACATTACACTGCACTACATACAGGGCAGCCCTAACATTAGGCAGGGTGAAGCAGTCACCTCAGGTGGTAGATGCTGGGAGGTGGCGGCAAGGTGTTGGCGGAAAGAGTGATGTGCCTCACAGCCCATTCTATGCTCCCTGAGCTAGCTTGCTACCTTCAGGTTCACTGGAGGATAGTGTTCTATCACTAGCGTTAACGAAACAATTTAGTCAGCTTTTATACATGAAATGGGAGAGGGTGTCATCTTGTTCTTCACCTCAGGCAGTAAAATGTCTTGGGCTGGACTACACAGCACTGTGTGAACAGGCTGCTGGATTAGATGGACCCTTGGTCTGTTCCAGCATGGCTCCTCCTGTGTTCTAAGCTCAATACAAATATTTGTATGAATCTTGTCTGCATTTGATATAGGCTTTAAGAGATGTGTGTGCAGTCGCCAGATACACATCGGTTGTGCATATATTCCCACAATATATTCCTGATGCAGGAAGACAAAGCATTTTGAAGCCACCTTAGATCTTCCTTGTGTTTGCATCAGCCTCGACAGAACCTGCAGCCAGCTCTGGCACAGGATCTTTCAGTTTAAGAGCTGATGCTAACAAAACCATTCAAATGCTGTGGAATATTACAGCATAAAAGCAATGGAGTCCGATTCTTTTCAAGTGGCTACACGTTCAGAATGCAACAGAGGCAGAGTGATGTTCAAGAGAAAAAAAGGACTCTCAGCAGTTTTGTTTGTGTATCTGTGCACATAAACCTCTTCTGACAAGTGTTTTTCACCCTCCAGATGTTTCATGAAGATGCTACGGGAGGATGGCAGCTAGTAGATGTTGATGTGAATAAGCCTCAGGGCAGAGCTCCAGCATGTCTGCAGGTAGGGTATGGCTTTTTTAATAAAGCTATCAGTGTAGCGAACCAGGGGGAGAATGTTTTTCTTTGTAGGCAGCAAGTGAAAAATCCCAGTGACCACAATTTAAACTCAGTAATTGTTCTGAATTAAATCTTTACTTGCAGATCTATTGTGCATTTTGTATGTTCGGTAAAATAGATACACACCATCCTCAATGTCAGCTGTCCATAAAATTCTGCTTAGAAAGCTAGGTGGAGTAGGAGGGTGGGGTGGGGATACATTTCTTGAAATCTAGTCGCCTTTAGTCATTTAATGTTTTGCCTTCTCCCTTGGCATTCTCTCCAATATAAAGAAAACATATACATATTTTTGTGTGCACTTTCCTGCACTATACACATTTTTGTACACATGTTTTGATGTGCAAACTTTGATTGCAAACTCCGAGAAAGTGCGGATATAAATATTTAACTGTATTCCAGTTCGCATATGAGTTTTGGTAGTGCAAATTTTGACCATTGGCATAAAAATGTAAACTAAGGCAATTTCTCCCTCATCCCTAGTATAGAGGGAGGAGACAGGTTATAACAGAATGTTGGAAACTCTTTTTATATAGAGAAAAGGGGTATGATTTTGAGGTGGGGTGCATCTACAAACACTAGCACACTGGATTCCACTGCCCCCCTCTCCCCATATATTTTCTCTCAGCCTCTGCCTTCCCAGAACCAGCAATTCACTTTCTAAACTCCTCTGATGTGGGAGCAGTTTACACTTAATGTAGCCATCACTGATATATGGGGTCCTCACTCACTCCAAATTTCCTATTAAGGAGCTCTCAGGCTAAAACCACAAGCTGCTTTTTATGCCATTTATTTCCATTTGGAGGGGTTCCTCTGCACTATATTGCCTTGAATGTCATCTGCAGAGCAAAAGCTGAACCAGACATTATTAAGGTTATTTCCAGGAAGGCACGTACCAGGTAATTTGATTACTGTAATTCTGTTGGCTTTGTGCTTTGAAGTGCCCTGGCTTCATTAACAAGCATCATTCCCTACCATGGAAACACAGAACCTACTATGTGAGGTAATGAATGCATTTCCTTCTGCAAGCAAACTTCCTTCATGTATATACTGTTTAACTTTGATTTATGTTTGTATATGGGTTGAGTAAAGAAATCATGCAAATGCAATCATAAAGGAAACATTATCAGCATGCGTTACTACCTAGGGCTTGTCTACACTCATTTCTACTTCATGTCTTTAGTGATTCGAGACAATTATAATATGCATTCTTTGTTGTTTATTCGTCCAGTCATTTCCGACTCTTCGTGACTTCATGGACCAGCCAACGCCAGAGCTTTCTGTCGGCTGTCACCACCCCCAGCTTCCCCAAGGTCAAGTCTGTCACCTCCAGAATATCATCCATCCATCTTTCCCTTGGTCGGCCCCTCTTCCTTTTGCCTTCCACTTTCCCTAGCATCAGCCTCTTCTCCAGGGTATCCTGTCTTCTCATTATGTGGCCAAAGTACTTCAGTTTTGCCTTTAATACCATTCCCTCAAGTGAGCAGTCTGGCTTTATTTCCTGGAGTATGGACTGGTTTGATCTTCTTGCAGTCCAAGGCACTCTCAGGATTTTCCTCCAACACCACAGTTCAAAAGCATCTATCTTCCTTCGCTCAGCCTTCCTTATGGTTCAGCTCTCGCAGCCATAGGTTACTATGGGGAATACCATTGCTTTAACTATGCGGACCTTTGTTGTCAGTGTGGTGTCTCTGCTCTTAACTATTTTATCAAGATTTGTCATTGCTCTCCTCCCAAGAAGTAAACGTCTTCTGATTTCCTGGCTGCAGTCAGCGTCTGCAGTAATCTTTGCGCCCAGAAATACAAAGTCTGTCACTGCCTCCACGTTTTCTCCCTCTATTTGCCAGTTATCAATCAAGCTAGTTGCCATAATCTTGGTTTTGTTGAGGTTTAACTGCAACCCGGCTTTTGCACTTTCTTCTTTCACCTTTGTCATAAGGCTCCTCAGCTCCTCCTCACTTTCAGCCATCAAAGTGGTGTCATCTGCATATCTGAGATTGTTAATGTTTCTTCCTGCAATTTTAACTCCAGCCTTGGATTTGTCAAGCCCAGCACGTCGCATGACGTGTCCTGCATACAAGTTGAATAGATAAGGTGAGAGTATACAACCCTGCCATTCTAGTCTGCAGATATTCTGAAGACATCTAAAAATCCTGTAGCCATAGGGTCACTAAAGAAAATGACATCAGCTATCAGAGGAGCCATTTTCTCTCCATGCTTGCCTGCCCATCCACTGCAACATATTACACAGGCCTAGAACTGGCACATGGGATTGTCAGGCAGCTACTGGGGTTCCAGCAGAACAGCAGGGTCCACAGCTCAGTGAACACTTATCGTGAGTTCCTTTTAACTGGTGCTGCAAACTTATGACAGTCAGGATTAGGGAGCTACCATTTTAATTTCCCGCAATGCCCCAGAGCACTGTTACTGAAGTCAACACCAGAAAAACATGTGGTGTCAGGGGGCCCTTCCCCAACATAAGCACTCAAACCCGGAGCCAACCCTAGTGTACTCTAATATTAGTGTGCTCTAATAAAATGTCTATGAATTTGAAATTTTGATGGTTGCATTCAGATTAGATCTTTGTATCTTCCGTGCCACTTTGTGTACTTCTGACAGGACTAGCTTGAAAGAGCTTTAAAGTCCAGCATTGACCATAGAATCAAATCTGGCAAATGTCCCCCCGTTCTCACACTGTGTACAACTTCTTAAAGGACTGAGGCAGCATAAGAGAATTTCACACCTCATCTCTTCCAGGTTTAGGAGACCAAATCAAAATGCTTTGGCCAAGAACCTAAAAATTCCTGATATTCCAGATCTATAGCTCAATAACTGAGGAGTATATCAACAGGGGGCTGATTATTGTTCTCCTTTTGGGGCCTCTTTTAACTAGATGAGATTATTTATGCTGAGTTTTGTTTTTTCTGTCATAACTAAACCACAACATTCCAAGACAGATGCAGGAATTACTGAATAAAGTTTTTCATTTTTAAGTAAAAGCCTGTCTATACCATTGAAACAAAAGGGTAAATGGAGGAATGACTGATAGCTGAGGCTAGAATGGAATGGTGGGCGGGGTTAGTGGCAAACCAGGTCACTATGTGCAAACCAGGTCACTATCTCCAAATCCTAACTTACTTTCTTTGTTCTCCTTCTACCTGACTTTCTCCAACTGCCACTCACTCTGCCCACCATTCCATTCTAGACTCCGCTATCAATCATTCCTCTACTCACTCTTCTGTTTCAATGGCATAGTCAGGCTTTTTACATAAAAAACATAAACTTTATTCAGTAATTCCTGCATCTGTCTTGGAATGTTGTGGTTTAGTTATGACAGAAAAAAATGCAACATAAAAAATCTCATCAAATTAAAAGGCCTTGGAAAATAAAACAAAATATTCACTTGCCATTGGAAAGCTGTTAATGCTAGGGGTGTGCACGGACCCCCCGCTCCGCTTCACTTGCAGATCCGCCATTTTCCGGATTGGGCCGCTTCGCCCCGCCCCCGCTCCGCCCACTTCCGCTCCGCTCCGCCCGGAGCTCCGGATCCGGATCCGGAGCTCCGTTTTCCCCCCCCATAGGCTTGCATTGAAAGCTAAAAAATTATACAACTTTTTTTCTGTTCAAGTTAGAAACCTCATGTTTGGCACCATGACACCTCATGGGGATATACACAAGCACGCCAAGTTTCAAAGCAATCCCATCATCCCCTGATTTTTGGCGAATTTTTGAAAATCGGGCACTCCACACACAACATCCCTGCGAGGTGGGCAGGGGAGGAGGGAGGGAAGGCAGGCAGGCATGCAGCTGGCATTTCTGGGGGCATAAGGAAGTGAGCCAAGGATAAGCCAGTAATGCATATAAAATGGAATAAATCAATAAATAAACAAAGGAGGGGGGAATTAAAAGCAGCAGTGTTGCTCTATAAACAGCAAGAAGAATTTTTTTAAAAAGGCTGTATCTGTCTTTTACCAGCAATAGGGGGACGTGCCCGGGGGAGGGGGAAGTAGCTGCCAGTTCAAGACAGCCACCAACAGCTCTGAGAAGAAGTAAAACGCTCACTTCAACTCATAACAGGCATTGCTCCACCACTGAAAAGTGACCTTTCACTTCAACACATGATAGGCATTGCTCCACCGTTTTACTCTCTTTGGAAGGCTCTAATGGCCTTCCAGTGCAGGAGAGAGTGGGGGCACGTCCACGATGAGATGCCCTAGGGGAGCTCATCCCCTTGCACCACATCTATTCAGTTGTTCACCAAGGTTAGGGTGGGGAGCAGTGCTGTGTTTCTATCTCTTATTCTTGGCTTAGTATATGATTTCAGGTTGTGTTTGTGCATTTGGTGGGGCTACTGTGTTAAAAAACACGGGGAAAAGCCCGTTCAGATGAAGAAAGAGAAGTTTCCCAGAATCCCAAGTTACCTGTTTTGCCTATGCCCTCCTCCAACTTTGGGATCATCATGACCGGGAGCTGACTCTGCCCCTCAGCCCTTTGAAAAAGGTATTTTTCCCGCCGATTTTTTAAAAACTTCTAGCGCGCGACCCGTACGATGCAGAAAGTTGAGAGTAGTCTCAAAATGACCCCCATCCACGACTCTCTGTGCACAAGAATTTTCAGAATGATAGCTTAAACCCCCCCCCCAGTTATCCCCGATTCTTTCCCTCAATGCAATCCTATGGGCGAAAAGCCGAAAACGCCGTTTGAGCCGCGCGGTTGACCCGATTTTCACAAAAATATAGCACGCGACCCAGACAACGCAGAGAGGTGAGAGTGGTCTCAAAATGACCCCCATCCACGACTCTCTGAGCACAAGAATTTCTAGAACGATAGCTTCAAAAACAACCTAGTTATGCGCGATTATTTGCCGCAATGCAATCCTATGGCGAAATGTTTTCAAGATGGTGACCGGAGCGCTCCGCCTGAACTAGGAGCTCCGAAAAATGGCCGCTTCTCTTCGCCTTGCTTCTAGGGGGTCCGCGGTCCGCTCCTACTCCGCCTCTGGGTAAGGCGGAGCAGGCCAATCCGCTACTGCTTCTACGCTCCTAATCGGAGCGGATCACACCCCTAGTTAATGCATTCACTAGGCAAGCCTGCCTGGGAAAAGAAATCCATAAGTAGGGTGCCACAACTAAGAAGGTCCACTCTCCAGTTGTCTCCCACCACACCTCAGATGATGTTCAAAACTTAACATGTTATTCAGGAACTTAGGCTTATGCCTACAACTGCCAGCATACCTTGGGTGGAAGGGAAGACTTATTGGGCTTTGGCGGCCATCATCTAGTAGTGGCTTGCCATCCTAGGCTGAAGGGGGAGTGCCTGGGGCCGGCTGTATCAGTCGCTAGGCATCATCAGGAGTGGAAGCGAAGGAAGGCGCAGCTCTGGGCCCATTGCCAATGGCAATGACCGAACTAACAGTCAGTCTGTCAGCCGGGCGGCTCCCTCACAGCCTACCTATGAGCACTGATTGCACAGTGCAGTGTGGAGTGGCTTCACTTCCCATTAGTCTCAGCGGCAGGACTCCCATTGGGCAAGTCAGGCACTGCATCGAAAGGCATTCAGGTAGTTTTCATTTTCTGTGGGGTCAGAAAATGAAATTATGGTGGTAGCTTCAAGGCGGCCCTGGCCATGCGTCGTGAGAGAGAGGAGGGGGGAGGAAACAAATTTAATTCATTTTAAAGTTACCTCACAGGCCTAGCATCAGCCTACCTTGCAGGGTGGTCATGAGGATGAGAGAGGGCGGTGGAAGAAACAAAATAATTCGGTTTGATGTTAACTCACAGGCCTAGGCAACGTCCTACTACTTTAAGATGATTACCTTGCAGACATATATCTTAAGGGACCTGAGCTTTTAGAAACTCTCTCTCTCCCTTTCTCTCTCTCTCTATATATATATATCTGTTAGGAGTTATATGTGACATATCTCTTCACGTTTTGTGGGAGATTTATCACTTTTATTTAGCAGAGAGAAAGATAGCAGCAACAGAATAATTGACCAGATGTTGTATATTAAACTGTTTCTTTATGATGAGCTTGAAGAAAGTAGTAAAGAATACATCATCAAATAACAAGAGAGACTATAAAAAAAAACCACTCTGTCCTTTTCTTAATACAGATGATGGAGAGAAGATCAGTTAACGGCCTTTTTACAACCGCAATGGAATAGAGCAGAAATCCCCCCTCCCACTTTATACTGGTAGAATGTTGCTCTATCTAGAATCAGACTATGCATAACGCATCATCAATATTTCTAACACGAGCAACGCCAGGTATATCAGCTAGTTTATAATAAATTAATTTATTTGTATGCCCAATGCAGCAAACAATCAATTTTATTCTCATAACAACCTGTGAGGTAGGTTAGGCTAGGAGTCAATGACTGGCCCAAAGTCACCCAGGGAACTTCATGGCTGAGTGGGGAATAGAACCTGTGTCTCTTGAGTCCCAGTCCAACACTCCAACCATCACACCACACTGGTATACAGGCCCAACTTACACACACACACACACACACACACACACACCATCATCATTGCCATCATCATGTTGGGCCTTTAAACTGGAGTTTTTAACAAAAGATGTGATTATTTGTGATCTCCTAAATCACCATTCAGCTGCACAAAGGTATCCCATGTTTCATCTTAAAGTATTGACCCACAAAAATAAATGATTCATCTTTTTAGAATAAATAATGAAATTTAGGTTTGTAGCTAATCGATATTCGTAATGGGTAGGAAATGTTTGCCAAATCGGCTATATGCCTATGAACCTCTGTTCTTGCTGCCCATGGTATCTAGAATAGTTATAAGTGCAAAACAATCATTGGCAATTATTTGCTTTCTTCTATTGTAGTAAATCATTTGGCACAACCACCTACCAAGGAACTTGCTTGGATAAGTTATTTGCTCTTGCTATTGTTGCTGGCATAGCGTATTTTAGCTGTGGTGACTTCCTGCCTACCATAAATTGCTCCTGCTGTCACTCTATGTGCAGTTCTCTGGTCTCACAGAAACAGTTTATCCAAATACCAGGTTTCAAAGGATTTCTTTTCCGAACTCTGCTGGAATCAATGTATTCTTTTAACCCTGTATGAAAGACATGGCTTCGTTTTTATTGTTTCTACTCTTGTTAAGAGTCCTAAATCAAAAAGGGAGGAAGGTTCATTATTACTGCTTTTTTGTTTGTTTCTACTTTCTGTTTCTGACAACGTACAGAATATGCATGGTGTAATAAAGACAAATCTAGTGACCTATCCTTATTCACCGTGGTTAAAGCCGTGGTTTAAGGTGTCTTTTGAACACGGCCCGGCTTTCTGGCTTAACCACCGTGGTTAAAGCTATGGTTTAAGGTGTCATCTGAACGAGGCCAGTGTCTGCATGCCTTCCAGATACTTTACACAACCATTTATCTCCTAAACATGTCATATGAACGACAAGATAAGTGAATAATTCTGAACTGTATTTTGAACATAGAGGGTTAAGAGGAAATTTATGTTCATCTGTTTTGGTTGTTTATGGGTTGATTTCCGAAACATTGTGACACCTGAGTGCTTAAATCATTTTGAAATGACTTGTGTGGGGGGTGTCTTCATGGCGCCAGTTAGTGTCATGTCCCTCGGAAACCCTGCGGCTTCCCTCACCCAGGGTGGCATCGGGTAAACTCAATGCCAAGGAGAGAGCACAGGGTTTCTGAGTGGCCATCCGTAGCCAGCCACCCTCTTCTTGGTGGAAGGCAACCAATCACAGGCCATCTTCCACCAGGCACTGCCCAATCACGCCTCCGCTGTGACTCTGGAGCAAGGCAAAAGGCTATCCTAACATCAACTTGCATGTCCTCACCTCATTTTTTTTGGGGGGGGGGAGGAGTCAGGGTATGTCCCTGACTTTTTTTCTCCAGAGCTTTAGCAGAAAGCCCCCAGAGTGGGTGCACGATTGTGTCATTGTCGTATAATTGATGCCAGCCAGCGTGCACCAACCGAGCTTTCTGAGCGTTTAGGCAGCCCCTTGGTTTATTTATGACTTAAATATTTGAGGGGGTTGGAATCTAGGCAGGGCCAAATTTCCATGTGTTATAACTTTTGTATCAAAACTTGTTTCAAGAAGATACTGTGTTTTGTTAAATCAGTAAGCAAGTTATGCAAAAAATAAAAAATAATAATTAAAAAAATTAACAATTTTTCCTAGGCTGCTTTCTAAGGACATTTTTCTAGCATCCAAACTGTGCAATCTCTATGCAAGCACTTAAAGGATGTTCTGGAAGCAGCAGCTCAGCTTTAGGAAAAAGAAACTATGTAATAGTTGAATTAGTTCCAATAAGCCATGATCAGAGAGGTTCCCTGACCCAGCCAGCTGTGCCAAACCTGAGCCAACCTCGTTTTTTCTACCCTATGCAAGATTCCCCTAGTTCAAACACAGAGTGGAAATGCAAGGGAAACAGGGAGGCGCTTTGGATATATGACAAGGAGCATCACTTTGAGGATAAAAGGTGGGCATGATGTGCTCACTAAAGCTGGAAAAGACTGAGCTACATCATGGTGGATAGACTGAATAAATGAGAGGTGAGTTTTTGGTTAAGGAGGGAGATAATTTTCCTCCAGAATTCAGTTTTGGCAAAAACAGATGGGAGACTGAAGTGACTTCCCCGTTCATAATAAATTCCAATTTTGAAATTCACGGATCTTGCTTTGATTCCAATCACCCACGCAGGGCCTGGACCACTGCAATCAGATTAAGCTGATACTCAGTTATAATGGGCTCTATAAGACAGGCTCTTTCAACTTGCTTATTGGTGCTTTTTCTGGAACTTCTCTGGAGAAGTAACTTGGGTCCAGTGTGCTTCATTTTTATTGTGTTCCAGCAACATCTAATATATCTTAATGACTCCCAAGGCAATCTCTGTCCAACAATATAAAATGCTTTCATCTATGGTCTGGATAACTTTTCTTTTTTTAAAAAAAAAAAAGTGTGACCTGAGGTTCAACAAACTCCATTACACTGAAAGATTGTAGGCTTCTATATACATCTGCACAGAAACAAATGCATACAATACACATCGTAAGCCTAAAACTAATAATCTGGATGTTTCCTTCAAACAATTTGGTCATCTGAAAATGGCAACACCAATTGGATATATTACGAGAGCGAATACTAAGTAGCACTTCCTTCATACTACACAAATGTATGATGTTGGATTGAACCACATTTACCGTTTTTCCCATGCCAGAGTCACGTTGCATGGCTTGTTTTGGGGAAGAAGGCTACTACAAAATTGATAGAAGGTTGATTTTCTTAATTGATTTTCTTAATATGAAGCCAGTAATGGTCTAGCAGTTTCTCTGGGTGTCAATGTTTTCTTCCTTGAGTAAAATTGAAAACACTAAATCATTTTCTTAAGAAACTTAGTTATACAACAGACGTCAGGAAGTGGTTTTCTAATCATGTTCTGCAAATCACCGTGGACCCTATAAAGTCTCCTGCACAGCAGCATGACCACCTGAGAGCTGTGGAGAGACTTTAACACCATGCCCCTGCAACATCACTTTAACTGTCTCACCACTAAGACACAAGCCAGGAGCCATTTTCCATCTGGGTTGAGTAAGAAAATGCCCCATCCCAAGTAACAGTGACTTTTGATGCTGTTTTGAAGTGCACTACTTGAGAAAGTGCTGTTTTTTCTGGTTTCACCATAGGTCCCATAAGAATAGCAGAGAGCTAGGGAGGTGCTTTAATATCATAGAATTATAGAATCATAGAATAGTAGAGTTGGAAGGGGCCTATAAGACCATCGAGTCCAACCCCCTGCTCAATGCAGGAATCCACCTTAAAGCATCCCTGACAGATGGTTGTCCAGCTGCCTCTTGAAGGCCTTTAGTGTGGGAGAGCCCACAACCTCCCTAGGTAACTGATTCCATTGTCGTACTGCTCTAACAGTCAGGAAGTTTTTTCCTGATGTCCAGCTGGAATCTGGCTTCCTGTAACTTGAGCCCATTATTCCAAGTCCTGCACGCTGGGATGATCAAGAAGAGCTCCTGGCCCTCCTCTGTGTGACAACCTTTCAATTATTTGAAGAGTGCTATCATGTCTCCCCTTGATCTTCTCTTCTCCAGGCTAAACATGCCCAGTTGTTTCAGTCTCTCCTCACAGGGCTTTGTATCCAGACCCCTGATCATCCTCGTTGCCCTCCTCTGAACATGTTCCAGCTTGTCTGCATAGTTCTTGAAGTGTGGTGCCCAGAATTGGATGCAATACTCAAGATGTGACCTAACCTGTGCTGAATAAAGGGGAACCAGTACCTTGCGCGATTTGGCAGCTACACTTCTATTAATGCAGCCCAAAATAGCATTTGCTTTTTTTGCAGCCACATCACACTGTTGGCTCATATTCAGCTTGTGATCTACAACAATTCCTGTTGGGTTATTGCCAGAACTTTTCTCCTTCTGGAACTCTGTTTGTGCTCAGAAACAAACACACATCACACAGGTCTTACACAGCAGAGCTGGTTTATTTCCTTCAGGCTTCTGTGCAGTCCAATTCAGATCAGTTCAGATCAGCACACTGAGGCATACACAGAGAGCAGTGATCACAGAGCAGTGATCAGAGAGCAGTGATCAGTTCCATTTTACACAAGTGAGAAACTATATACAGATCTACACAATTCTTATCTACATTACATACAGCTGTGATGAGGCTAACTTAGAATCTTGGCAAGGTTCCCAGAACAGCCTCTATCTCAAGGTAATTGCCCACAGATAGACTTTCTCTGTTTAACCCTGAGATAGCCATACACACACAATTTTAATGACTAAGCAAGTATTTCTTTTCATATACTTAACAGTCCTCCTCTTGCGCATGTTGTTTAAATTGTGTTACAATCTGAGACCCAGCTTTAAAAGCATCTCTTTGTGTTTTACCATTGATACTGGTTTTGTGAATAAATCAGCCAACATCATTTCAGATGGACAATATTCAAGCTTAATCCAGCCCTTCTGAATTATATCTTTCACATGAGAATAACGAACATCCACATGTTTAGTTCTTGGTTTACACTTTTCAGATGTAGCCATACTAATACATGCCTGATTATCCTCAAATATGGTTACTGGTGTCTCAATTTCCAACCTTAGATCAGCAAATAATTGTTTATACCACTCAATCTCATTACAAGCCAGAGATAAGCTGATATATTCTGCTTCTGCACTAGAGGTTGCTACACAATTTTGTTTTCTTGTATACCAATCAATCAAGGATTGATTGTAAAAGAATGCTGCTCCACTGGTAGACTTTCTATCAATTGCGTTAGCCCAGTCAGCATCTGCATAAACACAGAAATTTCCATCTTTGTGTGTAGATATTTCCAATTTGTGATTGATTGTACCTTTTAGATATCTCAATACACGTTTTACAGCTGTCCAATCAGTTACAGAAGGTTTTGTCATTTTTCTGCTTAAAAGATTTACAGCAAATGTAATATCTGGTCTACTTAGGTTTGCTAGATAAAGTAAACTTCCAATCACACTCTGATATTTCTGTATGTCTTCCATTTCAGTACTGTCTGTCTGATTTTGAAAATCAGTGACCATAGGAGTGGCAACAATTTTACAATTCTCCATGCTGTGTTCTTCCAGCAATTTTTTAATTTTGCCACTTTGTTCAATCAGAAATGACCCTGTGTTAGAATCTTTTGAAATTTGCATTCCTAAATAACTTTTCACTGAACCAAGGTCTTTTAACTCAAAATGTCTTTGCAGCTGGTTTACAAATGTGTTTTTTTTCTGAATATGAGCAAAACATTTACTTCCAAAAACCCTTATATGTGACACTCTAGGTTTTCTTTTGTAAAACATTTCATATGGAGTTTTTTCATGTACAGAGTGGTAAAGCCTGTTTAACAAATAATTTGAGGTGGACAAAGCTTCTGCCCAGAACAGGTTAGACAATCCTGACTCTTTCAATAGAGCTCTTAACATGTTCTGCAAGGTTCTGTTTTTCCTTTCTGCAACTCCATTTTGAAATGGTGAATATGGAGCAGTAAGGTTATGTTGTATACCCTCATCACTGAGGAATTTTTTAAATTGGTTGCTAAGAAATTCACCTCCCCGGTCCGTTCTTAGATTAGCTATAGGTTCTTTAAATCTATTTTTACTCCACTTAACAAAGGCTTTAAACTTTCCAAAAGTTTCACTCTTCTGTTTTAACACATACACAAATCCAAATCTACTGTAATCATCAACAATAGACAAGAAAAATCTGTTTCCTCCTTGACTTGTCTCAAAAGGACCTGCAAGATCTGCATGTATTCAAAAATTCTTTTTGTTGTTCTCTCACTATGTTTTGGAATGTTTGACTTATGACACTTGGTTTCACTGCATACATTACATTCTAGATAGTTAGAACATGGTTTGATTTTCACCCCTTCACACAATTCTGGAATCTTAGAAATTATTTTATAGTTAGCGTGACCAAACCTTTTATGAGTTAAATGGATACACTCTCGGTGTGGTTTGCAATTGGCTATTGTTTTTGTTGTGACTTTGCTGGCTACAACTTCATTTTCTGTACAAGTATTAATTATATACAAAGATTCTTTCATTATTCCCTGCACACACACCTTGTTTCCCTGTTTTATAGTACAATTTTCTTCAGTAAAACAAACCTCATACCCCATTTCTGTTAACTGAAACACACTTAGAAGGTTTGTTTCTAATTCTGGTACATATAAAACACTTTGTAGTTCAACTCCCAGACAATCAAAATATACATTACCCACACCACAAATCTGGATTTTTGTTCCATTTGCAAGGGTAACACACTTTTGCTCTGAAGTAGAAGTTTCCAAGGTTACAAATGAAAGTTTGTCTTTTGCCATACTTATTGAAGCCCCAGAGTCCAAAAACCAAGGATTCATTGTCTCTTTGACTCTTGCTAGAAGACACTTCTTTGTTGATTCAGCTTCATTCATGTTGTTTTCTTCTCTCCACTTTGCTGTCAACAGCTTTTTCTTCTTGTTGTTGCAATCCCGCCTTAAGTGTCCTGTGGAACCACAATTAAAGCATTTCCTTGCCTTTAATGCAGCCACCACGTCAGAAGATTTATGGCTTTGTTGAAATTCAGCCACAGGATGTTTAAGGCTCTGTTGTTTTGAAGCTTGTCTTCTTTCATAGGTTTCCAGTAGTTTTCCAGCTACATACTCGAGGGTTAAATTTTTCTCCTCTTGACTTTCCATCATGGTGACAACCGCGTCGTACGATGAATCAAGACTTGACAAAATCACATAGACTTGGTGTATAGTTGTAAACTCCATCCCTCATGCCCTGAGTTGATTGAAGATTTCTCTCATGCTTTTCAAATGGTTTGACATAGACTCCCCTGGTTTCAGCTTCATTCCATACAGTTTCCGGGTTAGAATTACTTTACTGCCCGCTGTTTCTCTTTGATATACAGCTTGTAGCGCATTCCAGCACTCTTTTGATGTATTCAAAAACTGAATGAAGGAAATTTGAGAGTCTTCCACAGCTAATGCAATAACTGCCATTGCTTTTGCATCGTCCTTAAACCATTTAGCATTCTGTGGATCTGCTCTATCTGGTGGATCCTCTGTGACTACATACCACAGTTCAGCCTGAATCAGATACATTTGCATTTTGTAAGACCATAATGCATAGTTAGAGTCATTCAGCTTTTCCAACAATTGATGTAAACCAGACATATTAGCTCCTGCCATTTCCTCTGCTTTAGGAATTGGTATCTCACCGTCCTCCTGCTCAGAGTCCTCCTCAGAGTCAGCCGACTGAGATTTTTCCTCACTTTGCAGCACTGGCTTTAGCTTGATGTCTTCCTCCATCAACAGTTTTCTGTTTTAGCAGACTCCTGGTTCTGGTACTGCACCGTTCCCATCAAGTTCTGGTTCTTCTGCCTGGGTTAGGCTGGCGTAGGCTGGTCTAGGCTGGCGTAGGCTGCCTGGACTGGACTGGGCCCATAACCTTTGTTGGGTTATTGCCAGAACTTTTCTCCTTCTGGAACTCTGTTTGTGCTCAGAAACAAACACACATCACACAGGTCTTACACAGCAGAGCTGGTTTATTTCCTTCAGGCTTCTGTGCAGTCCAATTCAGATCAGTTCAGATCAGCACACTGAGGCATACACAGAGAGCAGTGATCACAGAGCAGTGATCAGAGAGCAGTGATCAGTTCCATTTTACACAAGTGAGAAACTATATACAGATCTACACAATTCTTATCTACATTACATACAGCTGTGATGAGGCTAACTTAGAATCTTGGCAAGGTTCCCAGAACAGCCTCTATCTCAAGGTAATTGCCCACAGATAGACTTTCTCTGTTTAACCCTGAGATAGCCATACACACACAATTTTAATGACTAAGCAAGTATTTCTTTTCATATACTTAACAATTCCAAGATCCTTCTCGTTTGTAGTATTGCTGAGCCAAGTATCCCCTATCTTGTAACTGTGCATTTGGTCTCTTTTTTCTAGATCTAGAATGACCACCTGAGAGAATGTAGAATGACCACGTCATGGTCCTTCCACTTTAGAATTAGAGTGCATCTATTTTTAATAGCATTTTTTCACTCACTTCCAAGCATATTTAACCAAGCTAGACACAATGGATATAAAATGCAGGGAAGACACAAATATACAAAAATGACTTGAGTGTCTTGTAGTATCTTGATGACTAACACATGTATCCTGGCATAAGCTTTTGTGGATACTGTCCGCTTCACCAGATACATTTGATGAACTGAACAGTGTCCACGAAAGCTTATGCCAGAATAAATTTATTATTCTTAAGGTGCCATGAGACACTTCTATTACAGCTATCTCCCTAAAAAATGTTACAAATATACAACGGATTTGTATATTTATACAACAGAAATCTGAGGTAAATTTGTAGTCTTGAGTTCAGGCAATTCACTTTTCTTAAAACTTCAGAAAAGTTTTAAGAATTTTGATAACATTTGTTTTAGGATAGGGGTGGGTATCTTGAGGCCTTCCAGATGTTGTTGAACTGCAACTCTCATCAAATGGGTTAGGGCTAATGGGAGTTGCAGTCCAACATCTGGAGGGCTCCAGCCCCCCATTCTAGGAGGAGATGTGGGTGTTTATGCCAGGGTTCACCATAGTTCTTTTCATTTTCCTTTGCTTAAAAAACAACAGCAGCAGCCACATTTTAGTTTTACTCTGTACTTCCTTAGTTTTCCATTTTATCCAGATCTGTCATCAGTGGTGTCTCATGAAGGTGATCATTTTAGATAGCAGCATGCCTTGATTGCTATAATTGTGCTAAAGAGGAAAATCCTACATGGCAATTTAAATGCCTGTTTTCAGCTTGATAGGGTTTGAAATACTGGACATAGTTAACCCCACAGATCAAGCTTTGTAGAAGAAATTAAAATTAAACATTCATTTTAATGGTGCTATTGAATACTCCTAGGACCCGATGACATCAAAATGGCTCAAAAATAGCTTGTAAATGCAAATGATTGCCAGCAGAATCAATGAATTATCCCACCAGTGGAAAGAACTCTAAAACTAAAAATATCCTTTTCGTTCAGTACACATCATTGTTACAGCACTTTAGTTAGCTACTGACTGTTTTCACACTCCGCAGTGTTTGGCTTCCCAAGTTACTAGTCTTACTAGTTATGGAGGTAACCAACAAGATAAAGCTAATGTTTGTACCATAGGGAAGAAGGGGAGATGAATTTATTTAGTAGATTTTCATTCTGCCCTTTCTCCAAGGAGATCAGGGTAGAATGCATGGTTCTTCCTCTTTTTTATCCTCACAACAATCCTGTGAGGTAGATTAGGCAGAGAGATAAGGACTTTCCAAAGATCACTTAATGGGTTTTATGGCAAAGAGTGCCCTGTCCCCTCTCCCCTGTCCCCCATCCAACATTCAAATTACGGCACACATTTGTTAGGAAACATACTATGTTTTGTAAATTGCCCTTGTGAACTATGCAATTTTTACAGCCCCAGAGCCAATGATGTAAGAACATATGAATGGCCATGTTGGATGTGGCCAAACACTCATCTAGTCCAGCATTCAGTCTCCAACCATGGCTAACATGGAGATTCATAATAATAATAATAATAATAATAATAATAATAATAATAATAATAATAATTCATCACCAGCATCACATCAAAAAACTATATAGAAAACCTTCAGAAACTGGGCCTACCAAAATACATCCGCACCAACATCCAGAAAGCAGTCATATTGAAAACCTACTCAATAGTCAGGAAATTCCTGAATCAGTAAAAGACAGCATGACTTGGCAAAGCCCATCATGTCAGTCTAGAAAAATCACCACGAGCGAGAAAAGAGAGGATAATAATAATAATAATAATAATAATAATAATAATAATAATAATGGTAATATAGATAGATAATAATCAATAAGCTTATCCTTTTGAAAAAGCCACTGAAGGATAGAATCTGGTCGTAAGGGTTACAGAAGTGTTGCTCCACAGGCTGTTTTAAATTATTATCATCAAACAAAAACATTTTGGAGATCACATTAATTGATGTGATAAGAGCATTTATCAACCAACATATAAAACAATATAAAACACTTTCAGTACTGTAGACCCGCTTCATATACTTATGGTCCTGGCTTGATGAATTACAAGTGTGAATGAGAGCCGTTGCTCTACACAGTATGCTGCCTGCAGGTAGGATCATGGAATGCATGTAAAACAAATAAAAATAGAAAACATTGCATATAAGAACTATCTCATCATGCTAATGACCATACTAAACCTTTTTTTCCTCATGAGATTTTTTTGTGTTTTTTTTACATTCAGGGAAGAGTTCATTTGTGTGTGTTTTAAAATGTGGGGCGTATTAAAAATAACTGATGCGGTACAGTTCAGATGCTACCTCATTCTGCATATTGTTTAGAATGGCTCTTAGCCATCTGAGATATCACACCACAGGTCAGCTTTCATATCCCACCAAATCACCTTAAACATCATGCTTTAAAGTAGAGTTGGTTTACACATAATGACCTGGTCAAAATATGCAGCGGAATATTGTTGCAGAATCCTAAGGTTGTCAAATGGACTTCATCACTTCAGTGTGTAGATGGGGGGGATTTCATTTTTAAATGCTTTCCATGTTAACAACTCTGTAACAAGTTTTTAAAAACCTTGCATATGAAGAAGAAAAAGGCCAGTCCGCTTCTTGCTGTGTTATTTTTCTACTTACCGGTGTGGGTATGGGTGTGTATGCATGCGTGTGCATGTTTTATGCAAGAACACATTCAATGTTGTCTTTTCCCTACCTCCAATCTGAAATGATACAGTGTGTTTTATCACTACAAGTCTCTACCACCTCATTTCCACCGACCATCTCATTCTTCCTCAAGTGTAGCCCCAGGGTTAATCTTCAAATGTAAGAACATAAGAAGAGCTATGCTGGATCAGACCAAAGATCCATCTAGTGCAGCATTCTCTTCAGACAGTGGCCAACCAGCTATCGTACTCATGTACATAGGCATACTGCTGCTGATACTGAAGGTAGCATAGAGCCATCAGGATTGGTAGCCATTAAAAGCCTTACCCTCTAATTCCCTTTTAAATCCATTCAAAATTCTTGGCCATCACTATCTCTTGCAGAACTATGCACTGTACACAGAAGTACTTCCTTTTATCTCTCTCAAATCATGCACCAGTCAGCTTCATGGGATGACCCTGGGTCTTAATATTATGAAAGAGAGAGATGTCTTCCTATCAACTTTCCCAACACCATGCATCATTTTGTATACTCCTCTTTCACACAGGTTCTCTAAGCTAAACAATCCCAGATGTTGTAACCCTTCCTAATGGGGGAGTGGCTCCAGCCATTTGATCATTTTGGTTGCCCATTTCTGCACCTCTTCCAACTCTACAATATCTTATTTTCTTTTTTTGGTGCAGTGTCCAGAATTGTACACAGTATTCCAAGTGCGATCACACCACCAATTTGTATAATGGCAGTATGATATTGACAGTTTTATTTTCACTTCCTTTCTTAATTATACTTAACATAGAATTTGCCTTTTTCACATCAGCTACACACTGGATTGACATTTTCATCAAGCTGCACACTGCAACCCCAAGATCTCTTCTTTGGTTGGTTACTGTTAGTTCAGTTCCCATCAGGTTATATTTGAAGTTTGGATTTTTTTTGCCCCAATGTGTTTACACTTGCTTACATTGAATCGTATTTGCCACTTGGATGCCCATTCTCCCAGTTTGGAGAGATTATTTTGGAGCTCCTCACAATCCCTTTTTTGTTATAACTACCTTAAATAATTTGGGGTCATCAGCAAACTTGGCCACCTCACTTCTCATTCCTAATTCCAGATCATTTATGAACAAGTTGAAAAGCATTGGTCTCAGTACAGATTCCTATGGGACCCCACTGTTTATATACTTCATCATTTATTCCCACTCTGTGTTCTGCTCTTTCTTTATTTCTATTTATGTATTTATTACATTTTTATACTGCCCAATAGCCGAAGCTCTCTGGATGGTTCACAAAAATTAGAGAGCAATCCTATGTGCAATTGTCCCAGCAACTATAGGATGGCTTGGAAACCCCCTCCGAGGTTGGAGACAGTGCTCTGACCTCTGAAGGGGCATCAGAGATCCAACCACTCCCCTTGCAGCTGATGCAGAGACAACCACGCTGGCTACCTCTTTGAGTTCGGAAAAGTGACCTTGGAGGAGGAGGGAAGGGGACATTCTAGTAAGTGAGGAAGGAAGGAGAGTGGAAAGACCAGCATATGATTTATCCCAAGCCTTCTCCAACTCCTCCTCTCCCCTTCCAAAGCACCCTCACTAGACTGGCTAGTGAAAATAAGTAAAAACAGAGAATGGGAAGGTGAAGATTGCCTCCACTGCTCCTCCTGCGTTGCTGGCTTCTCCCGAGCACGACATAGGACACCTGGAAGCCTCGAAGTTCAGGGGCTTCCGAGCGATGAGGTTGTAATCAACAGGATTGCATCTTTAACCAGTTACTGATCCATAAGAGGACCTCTCCTCGTCTTCTATGGCCCCGTTCAGACAACACGCTAAACCACGCTGCTTAACCACAAAATGGTTAATGGAATGCGCTAAGGTTAATGCATTCCATTAACCATTTTGTGGTTAAGCAGCGTGGTTTAGCATGTTGTCTGAACGGAGCCAAAGACTGCTAAGTTTGCACAAGAGTCTTTGGTGGGAGACGTTGTCAAAAGCCTTTTGGAAGTCCACGTAAACAGTGTCTTCTAGATCAACCCCGTTCCCATGTTTATTTAGAGCAATCGGATGCAGCGATTTGGTGTAAAAGGCACATTGTTGACATAATTGTACATTTTGAAATTCTTTAATGCATGCTTCTTCTAAAATATGTATAATTTCTGTCTTTGAAGTTTTTGCCAATTGGAAGAATAGTTATTCTCCACCGCCCATCCTCACTGCCCAACAAAGTAGGAAATCTTTCAATTCACTGCAGCTGTATAAAACTGAGTTTGATTACTTTGTGTTTATATAAACTGTGCTCAGTGTTATAAAGTAAAACTGACTGATTCTGGGAATCATTATGCATCTTCTTAAAGCATCCGTCACCTTACTCCCAAATTTACATATCTCATTGCTTTAATTTTCCTACCCAGTGGAGGAGGTGGCTAAATTGCCTTAGTATTTTCTTTGAAATAAGGCTTTTAAATGTGGGCCTGTTTTATTTCTGTACAATACTATACAGAAATAAAACAAGGATTTCTACTAAGTAGAAAAGAATATTTAGAAAGAATATTTGAAATGGCACCATAGCAACAAGGCTCAAATTATCTTTCAGAATTGCTAATTGGGGTTAAAGTGGACTCCCAGAATCAGGCAACGGGGAAGATCTGAGACTTAAAATCGGGAGGAATTTGGATTGGTTTTCCAAGTTGATCTGAGACCTAGAAAATTGGAACCTCCATACCACCAGCCCTCCAAGCCAGGCCTCCTCACCCCGATTTTCCCCTTCCATTTCTCTTTCCTTATCTGGCAAGCAACAGTGGCAGCACATTGGGAGAAAGGAAAGAGGTTTGTTATTTCTCTCCCTCTCTTATCACCACGCTTAGAAATGTTCTCCCAAGGCCTACTACAATTTCTTTGGGGGTATAAAGTATAGTGTTTCAGAAGACACAGCCCTGGTGTGATTCCAGAATCTTTAGGCTCCTACACTCAGCAGACAGCCCGACCACATTGGTATGTGAGCCTATAAGCAAGAACATTGGAAGTCCCCTCTCAGTACAAGGACTCACTCAACTACATGGGGTATGGTTGGAATTACCCAGCTGATCCTCCAGGTCCATAAGGGAGAGAAAAGCAGCCCTATGTAGCCTATGCTAGGGGCTCTTAGGAAGGAGTGATGTTTCTCAGAGGTGGGAATCATTTCTTGGCACAACAACCACTCCTGGTGCCAGGAATCCAGCTTTTTCCCATTCTTCATTTAACCATGAGAAGTAGGCACATCCTATGTTTGGTATGTCCTTAGGTAAAGACAATACTTCAGAAGACATTATTGGCAGGCCACCTGGTTTTGTCCAGGAGGTGAAGACAAAGGGTCAAAGAGGCATGGCAATTCAAACCAACCAGTAGCTAGCTGGTTAGACTGTATAAAATCTAACCCATACTTAATTTTCAAGGCAAATTCTTCAGGCATCTTAGTGCAATTCAAGTTTTTTCCAGCAATGTTCTTTATTGATTTATTTATATAAGTACTCACTTGGTGTCATCTGCCATTGGTTTCAGCCCTCGGTTTTCTGCAGATAACTTCTTTGCCTTTAATTTAGTGCATAGTTAAGTGCACTTACATTCCATTGATTTCAGTGCAATTTAATCAGTCTCATAACTTCATGCACAGCACTGGGCCCTTTGTTACTTTGCTAAAGGGACAGCTGCTAGGTTGAAAATCGGCTTGTTATGGTATATTAAACAATATTATTGTCAACCGTAGCACATCAGTGAAGCATCCAATATAAATACAGCTTGCATTTTGCATGTACAAATACATTCCTGGTTGCCACCGCCATGCTGGTTGGGGAATCCTGAGAGTTGTAGGACTTTCTTCTGTCTAAATGTGCATAGGATTATGTTTGAACTCCACTCTTTCATGAATAGGATCTCCCATGGTAATAATAATAATAATAATAATAATAATAATAATAATAATAGCAGCAGCAGCAGCAGCAGCAGCAGCAGCAGCCACCACCCACCACCCTGCTGATGGCCACTAACTTCATGGAGCTCCCATTACACAATTAGTTATTCCTCTGTCTCCCATCTCATTCAGTTTCTCTAATCAAATGTACCAAAGGATATGTAGCTGCCACAAGGAATTAATAGGCAGCCCTGTGTCTCCCTAGTTCCACATGGTAAAAGGTGTATGACATTGTATCGTTGTGCTCAGTTTTTACTCCCACACCCAAAAGCAAGTAATGAAATAGAACATGGGCACAAAAAGTTCTGAGCATGGCGATGTCATGCCATGCAGGTTTTACTAGATGCTACTGGTGAGACAGAGGAGGAGACAGGAGTAGTCATGCATCCTTTGTAATAGCTAGTTTTAGCACTAAGGAACTGAGCAAGGAAGAAATCATTGAATAGGGAAGTATGAGGAGGAGACTCCATCATAACATTTGATACTGGTACCTCCAACACGATGAAATAATAAGGCCATACTCAGAACAATCTGTCTATATCTGCAGCACTGAAGCAGATGGGCTTCGAGATCTAGAGCTCATTACTGGGCACTCATGGATTTTCGCGGGTCCCTCTCACAACGTCATCTGCCTCCCTCCCGCCTCTTCTATCCTTCTTTGTGCCACAAACAACCCACACACACACACACATACACACACACAGTAAGTTCGACTTATTTTTAAAGACGGTAGTTGCCGCTATCTCCTGCAGTATGCAGGAGGAGAAGCAGAATCAAAACAGCCCACTGAATGGGCCACGTGCACATTGTTTACTTCTTCTTTCAAAAGAGGAAGTAATGAGGGACAAATGCATGGGCAGAGAAACGACGGTAAGCAAACGCAATTTCCCCCTATGTGATGATGTTCATATAGATCTGTATATTATATCCAGATATACAGATTTATATATCTCTAAGCAGAAGTACCTTGTTTATGTTGTGTTTGGCTATTGCAGCAAAAAACCAAAACAAAACCTAGAGTCTTGTGTCACCTTTAAGCCTAATGATACATTTGTTACTCTATAAGGTGCCACACAATTCGTTGTTGTTACTATTGTTGCTGCTGTATATAAGCTAGATTTGCCACTTCAAACTACCTTTTAGGAAAAGCAAAGTATCTTGGATGAAATTACAAATAAAAACAGATTCAAAGAGCTTCAGAATTGTTACTTGTTCAGTTGGTGACATATCAATACATTGCGCAGCGCCTCCCAAAATTCTCCCAAGATATTTTACCAATTCTGTTGGGAATTTGCAATTAAGAGTTTTCACGTTACAAATGTAGAACAAAGTTTTCCTGCTGAAGAGCTTTACTCTGTGGCCTGAAAAATATGTTTGATGCTGATAATTTTTTTTAAAAAAAAAATCGTTTGAAGTTAACTTCAATAGAAACATTTACAAAAAAAAGAGAAAAAATATTACAGCATGATCCCCATAGTCCAGTGATTTTAATTATACATATCTGATAAAGTAGCTGATTTTAGTCTTATTCACTTCAGTGGAACTAAACTGACTGAATTTAAAGAACTTTGCCATAACTAGGCAGCACGTTTATTAATTAGTTACTTTAACAACATAAACATAATTCAATTCACATATATGGACTTACATTTCTGGTTATTCAGATGTTCCAAACATTAAATATTCAAATTAAACTTTAAAAGGTAAATATGGGCAGATGTAATGGCATAGTCTGTTAACCATAGCTAAGACAACGGGAGTAGGCTTCAGAATTGCTTGTTTAGTTAAAATATTGATATTCCATCTCTGAGCCTTAGTTCCTATCACATGTCACATCCCACCCTTGGCAGGATCTACGCTACTGCTTTATAACAGCTTATAATGGTATTGACAACTGTTCTGGCCCAAGACACATTCCATATACTATTTTCAAACTGTTTTCAAAGTGTTATATCCTGCTTGGTGTAGATCTGGCCCTAGACTCTCACCTCTTGATTATAAATTCCCCTCCCCCTCACTGACCTTAACCATGGCTAAGCTTATTTTGGCACAAGCATTAACCATTTTTAATCTTAACCTAAAGTAGGAATTGGTAACCAGCATCTATGACCAGACAAGTGCAGAATAGGGCAACTAATATTATCAAGAGGCTGGAGTATCTCCCCTTTGAGGCAACATTACAACAGCTGGGATTGTTTAGCTTGGAGAAAAAGAGGTCAAGAGGAGACATGATAGAGGTGTACAAAATTATGTATGGTGTGGAGAATGTGAATAGGAAGACATTGTCTCCTTCTCTCATAATACTATAACTTGGGGTCATCCCATGAAGCTGATTGCTGGGAAATTCAGAACAGATAAAAGGAAGAACTTCTTCACACAGCACATTGTTAAATTATGGAATTCACTAGCATAAGATGTAGTGATGACCACCAATTGGGATGGCAATAAAAGAAGGCAGAATACATTCCTGGAGGAGAAGGCTATCAATGGCTACTAGTCCTGATGGCTATTTACTACCTCCAGTATCTGAGGCAGTAAGTCTATGTACACCATTTGCTGGGGAACATGGGTGGGAGGATGCTGTTGCACCTGTGTCCTGGGGCCCTTCCACACGCCGTACTGAAGGCGCATGCATGCGCCCAAAGTACGACCACAAAACGATAGTGTGCACTACAGCCAGAAGAGACGGAGGAGGAGGCGGCTGGGGAATCTGGGCGCGTCCTTGCCGCCTCCGCCTCCCCGCCGGCCTCCTGCTGCCGGGGTAAGAGCGACCCGGGTCGGAGAGCTCGGCTTCCGCCTCCGCCGAGCTCTCCGACCCGGGTCGCTCTTACCCCGGCAGCAGGAGGCCGGTGGGGAGGCGGAGGCGGCAAGGACGCGCCCAGATTCCCCAGCCGCCGCCTCCTCCGTCTCTTCTGGCTGTAGTGCACGCTATCATTTTGGGGTCGTACTTGAGGCGCATGCATGCGCCTTCAGTACGGCGTGTGGAAGGGCCCCTGCTTGTGGGGTTCCTGGTTGATAGCTGGTTGGTCACTGTGTGAGCAGAGTGCTGGACTAGATGGTCTCTTGGTTTGATCCAGCATGGCTCTTCTTCTGTCCTAAGTTGTTATGGGGAAGAGAATAATGTTATGACTTGCTCCTAATCTAGTTTTAATAATGATTTAAGAGATCAGGACGGTTGCATCTGCACCAGCCATACGTCCTGTTGGTGTAGGTTTGGCATGTGTTTATATGTTTTAATCCTCCCCACTTCCTATTCCTTAACTGATAATCTCATTTAGCCCAATATGATCACATTAGAATGAAAAGGTTAAAATAATCTTTGGCTTCAAAAAAATATCTTGCTATCTTGAATTAGGGATACCATGAGGATTTTCCCACATGAGTTGGCTGAGGCTTGCAGCTAAGTCCCTTCCCATACTGCTAGCACTTCAATTGGCAAATGCTGGCAGAGTCACTAAATTGTGACATCATTAAGGGTCCTATAAAGCCCTGTCCTCTAGAGGTCACCGAGACCAGACATTTAACCAGTCACATTCAGAACAAATAGTCACGGCTAAAGCAGTAGCAGCAGCAGCAGCATGGTTCTAAAAACCTAACACCACATCTCTGCTGTGTGTCTCGAGCGTGGATGTGCTTTTGTCCGTTCTTGTTTTGCCTCTATGTGGATCACTTTTTTCTCCTCTCTAACTTTTTTTTAGACATTCAGTCTAGCATTGTAAGTGCAATAATTAGTCCCGAATATTTCAGAACAATCCAATAGCAGTTATGGAGAGATCTATCTCCTTCTGTTCATCCCAGATTCTAGCAGTTGTGTGGAGATCTGAGTATTTGTCATCTTCAGCCTATTTATTTGCACAGCAGCTGTTCTGTTAGAGATTAGACTGTGAATCTAACCCCGTTGAATCTTCATTAATACAAATTAATCATCTGATCATTTTCTTCCTACTGAAGCATTTGATTATCTCAGAGCAGCCTCTACTTTTTATGTGCAAATTTTGTCCTGGGCTTTACAAAAGGCTATAGCAATTAAGCAAAGCAAGAAAAGGTGAGGAATTTCTGGTTTAATTCCCTTGCATTTGATAAAAGAGGAGATGCCAGGAACAAATTTTGTTAACTGCTTTGCCAGGAAATTTATTAACACACACACACTCAATATTCAGACAATCAAAATACTTAACATACTGTTAAATAACTTTAAGAACAGAAAAATAGTTTCTTTTAATACAGATCTTTTCACTGATTCTGGGAAAAACTAATTTATTAGCATGCAGTAGGTGGCCTCTAGTGACAAATGGATCAGATGTCACTGCCAAACTAAGGACCTGCTTCTTCAGAGGCAGTGAAACCCAGTCCATAACAAGTAAACAACCCAATTCCCAGACCTGGGAACCAGCCACCCATAGGTTCAGTTTATTAGCCTATATGAAATCTGTTTCATATAGTATCCAGTTGAGTTTTTTATTAAGAACATAAGAACAGCCATGCTGGATCAGACCAAGGGTCCATCTAGTCCAGCACTCTGTTCACACAGTGGCCAACCAGCCATCGACCAGGGATGAACAAAGCAGGACATGGTGCAACAGCACCCTCCACCCATGTTGCCTACATCACTTTATTATTATTATTATTATTTATTTATTTATATAGCACCATCAATGTTCATGGTGCTGTACAGAGTAAAACAGTAAATAACAAGACCCTGCCGCATAGGCTTACAATCTAATAAAATCATAGTAAAACAATAAGGAGGGGAAGAGAATGCAAACAGGTACAGGGTAAGGTAAGCAGGCACAGGGTAGGGTAAAACTAACAGTAGAAAGTAACAGTAGAAGTCTGCACAACATCAAGTTTTAAAAGCTTTAGGAAAAAGAAAAGTTTTTAGTTGAGCTTTAAAAGCTGCGATTGAACTTGTAGTTCTCAAATGTTCTGGAAGAGCGTTCCAGGCGTAATGGGCAGCAGAAGAAAATGGACGAAGCCGAGCAAGGGAAGTAGAGGCCCTAGGGCAGGCGAGAAACATGGCATCAGAGAAGCGAAGAGCACGAGCGGGGCAATAGTGTGAGATGAGAGAGGAGAGATAGGAAGGAGCTAGACCGTGAAAAGCTTTGAAGGTTAACAGGAGAAGTTTATATTGGATTCTGAAGTGAATTGGAAGCCAATGAAGAGATTTCAGAAGCGGAGTAACATGGTCGGAGTGGCGAGCCAAGAAGATGATCTTTGCGGCAGAGTGGTGAACAGAAACCAACGGACTGATGTGAGAAGAAGGAAGGCCCGAGAGAAGAAGGTTGCAGTAGTCCAGCCGAGAAATAACCAGTGCATGAACAAGTGTCTTGGCAGAAGAGACAGACTTGAAACACAGTCAAGTCACAGTCTTACTACTTTAGTGAGAACTAGGCATCTATATGTCCCTTAAACATTAAAGTCCAATCCAGGGATGAATGGGTGGTTGTAGCAGTAAGGGACAATATTATGATTTTTCTCTTCAGCAGCAAAAGAACACAACACAAAACAAAACCTAATGCTGGCAGTATGTTATTTGTGACAACATACAAATAAGAGAAGCAGAGAATAATTTATAAGTTTTCTAAATTAAGAACATTCTGATTCACCTGGTACTGCTGACATAGGAGCAGGTGTAAGTATTTAAAATGAATTTGAATTAGGAAATCTTAGTGACTTATCAAATATGCTTGACAAAAATGCCAGAGGAGGAATGTTTTTCAAGACCAAGAGGACACGTTTTATCTAGATTTGCCAGCAAGGCAGTTGGGGTGTCAGAGCATTGAAAGCATTTTGAAAGGAGGAACATTCAGTGCTCATGGTGTATACATTTATCTTACTTTTTCCTCTGGTAAAGAAGTTTTGCAGGCTTTTCTAAGGTTTCTAAAACAAACCCATGCAAAATCTGTTTGGGCAACAATGGGAAAAAATAAATACATCTATCCTTTAGCTCAGTGCAGATATAATGTTTAACTATGGCTAGTACTAATCTGTCTTAACCCCAATTAAGTTCCCAAACAGATAGGCTACGTTTGCATGTAATACTAGTTTACTATTATTTGGGCAAGTCTTGGGCTCATCCATTTCCCCCTCCTCACTCATCCTCTGCCATGGCCATGATGAGGAATTTGGAAGCTTTCACTTTTATTTTCAGCTAACTGCAGTTTGCCATTATATGTAAATGTGAAACTGGTTAGTGTTAACTGTAGTTTATTGGAGGAATGGGCAAGCAGTGGCACAAGGGCTTCATGTGGCTCAAGTCATCTTGAGGCCCAGTATTGGCCTCAAGTAAAGGTGAAAGAATGTATACAAGTGGCTGTGTGATGCAAACAGGAAATCAAGTTAAGTGTAGATGTGGACATAGAGAGTGGAATTTGAGTTGCCAGATTGGGTGACATGTATTCAAATGCAATAGCTAAGATGCCCTTTGTATTTCTCTTATGGCATTACCTAAATGAACATACACCAGGCTTGCAAATGCACTTGTGTTCATACCTTCATTTTTGCAGAGACACTGTTACAGTTTTCTGAAAATATGGAAAAGAAGACAGTTATTTTTAAATGTCATAGCTCAGCGGTCTCCTGATTTTTGCAAGTGTAATGAGTGTTTTTTTAATGCCATACGTTGATAAAATACAAAAATATATGCAGGTGGGCAGAGGAACGCACATTGAGCATGATCCAGAGGAGATGACATTGTATTCCGATATACCCTTGGCTTTTACTTCCCCGTCCACCCAAAAAGAAAGAAAATCTGTGCTGTGTTTCTACCACTGCTAATAGGTACCCCAACCCCAAGAAACCCTTGAAGAATGTATCCTCTCCCTGGAGGAATTCGGTGAAGTGATTCCCTCGGTTTCTCTGCCCACAAAGTGGGTGGAGAGTTTTGAGAGGCTGCGTAGCCTTAAATCAGAAGTGCACAACCTTTTCACCCCAAGGATGACATCAGGTGTCTGTTGGGGTAGCAGGGGAAGCACATGTATGAATACACACAGAAGGCAGGGGTGACAGAGGTCACAAATGCTGGGATGACAGGTACCACACTTGTATTCACCTGCATGCGTATGCACATGCACATATAACTCACATATGACACACTCTACTCACACCCTACTCACCCACACATACACAGACAGGAGTTTATCCACTTAAACACATATACAATAAACCATCTGATAAATTACCAGAGCAATTAATTACATATACTATATCACAGCTTGTGATGGCAGAGACCCAAGCTAACATACATTAGCATTAATTAACCACAGAACATTGCTACCTTTTTTTGTAATAGGTTTGGGATCAGAATAAAGATCTCAGATATGATGCGGAGATCCCCTCCCTGCCCCAGACACCCTAACCCAGTCCCCAAAAAGGAAAAAAAATGGGCCCTATTACTACTGCCATAAACGCCTTGTTCCTAGACTGTCCTAGGAAGCAGGCAGGAATCTCTGAGTACTGCTTCCTAGGAGACTTTAAGGGGGTGCAAGACTTTTATGGCAGGAACAATAGAGTCCATTCCTAGAGATTTTTTCTTTTTTTCACTGGCAGCAGATCCTGGGGGTCTCGAGACCCACCAGACAGGTTTTGTGGTTTACCTGTAGCCCACAGGCTGTAGTTTTTACATCTCTGTTCTAAATTGTAGCAATAAGTTTGAACATTCTTGGAATTAACTATGTGTAAGAGAAATATACCCACATTAGGTCTCCAGAAACTAATTTTGGTGTGGGGCCCCAAACATAGATTGAACTGCCCCACATGGAACTCCATTAGTGGTAGGCTAATGATAGATAGCAGAACATTCAAGGATGCGTTCAAGATCACTTAAAATGTATGACTGATGCTTTCTTACTGATCTTATTTACAGTCTAAGGTATATAACAATAAAAGGGTAGATTTCTATGCCTTTTTAAGACATGTTATGGTTGAAGAAGAACATATTTCAATATCACTTATTTCCAACTTAATTCTATGGTTGTTTTAGTTAGTGACTGGGGATCATCATTCTCATCAAGATGAGAGAAAGTTTACCTGGCAATATTAAAACAAATTGATCTTTCCCTATGACCTGAACCCATGAGTCACTTCTCATATAATTCAGCAAAAGGATCCTAGAAACAGCACATGGAGACCGTTCATCTCCTTGCATTATCACCAGGATGGGTGCAGTGGCTTTCCTTCCTTTGAAGACCTCATATGGCAAAGATGTGTTGTTCAAGGTCCTTGAGCAACTCTATGGGGGCAGAAGAGGTTGAGGACCTCTTCACTCCCTTTGTGTGGCATCTTATCCAGTGCTTAACTGGATGGAAGGAAAAGAATAGGGGTTTCCTAGGAAGCAGGAGAAAACTAATAATAGTATCAGATTGCAAGTAATGTACAGATATAGTCAACTGGATAAAGCCTCTAGTAAATGAGATGGAGGCATGGAGAGGAGAGATGGTCTTAGCTCAGTAATAAAGAGATTGATACGGTATGTAATAATCGTTTCATCACAGTGATTTGTACCAGCAATAACCTATATCTCTCTGGTTTTCCAACAAAGCAGACCACTGAAACTGACTAGTGCCGATAAAAATGGTAATAGATTTCTAATTTCAGTGTCCTTTGTTTTTGTATGCTGTAGTTTTTGAGACACAGCTGAAGGCTCTTTAACCTCTCCCTCCCAGTGTGAACATTAGGAGGTCTTCTGGAGATCCCTCCATATTATGTAGCTCATCTCTTTACTGTGTGGAAGCCAAGGTAGTTACAAAATAGGGGTAACTTAACAGAGGATCATCTATATGAAGAAGTCTGTCAAAGGTTAGTTGCTCTTCACACTGAGAAGGAAGGAAATCCAAGTGAGCCAGTGGATGTAACCATTCATGGTTACAGTGGATGTAACCACATCATGCCTTGCTCAATTCAATATACAGCCCATGGTAAAACTTAGAGCTTATTTACATGAGTGAGTTATTGCATGCTCATAACTGGCCACTCACGGAAGTTTGTGGGTCATTTACATGACATTGTGAATTATCAAGATGTCTCCTACAGCATCCTTTAGAAATTCCACCATGAAAAGAACCACCGTAAGGTGGTAATAGCTGGAGGTAGGGGTGGAAATAGGATCTTCCACCACTAGATGTATTAATGGAAGTGAACAGAGAAGTATTCAGTTCAAACACATGGTCACCCAACTCTGTCCGTGTAATGCAGCCCATAACAATTGTGCCAAAAGAAGAAACACAAATGTCCTGGGTAAGTAGCACTATTTCCCCTTAAAGTAAAGACACCCATAGTTGTGTATTCAGATGTTGTTTAATGGCATCCATATGAGTAGCCTTGCTAAAGCAGTTTAGGAAGCAACAACCACAATGAATTGGAGAAAACGAGCCTTAATAGATAATGAGTATCTTTCATGCATTCACACCAGGAGAGTATTTAACCTGCTTTATTTGTACTCTTCATACAAGAATACTCTCTGATTCAGCTTCTTTCTGGCATGCTGAATGTTGTTGCTAAACAAAAGAAGAAACTAGTTAATCAAGATTTTCAAGTTTTACTTTGCAATTTAGGCATAATGTAGGATTTCCCCCCCGGAAATTGTTCTGAAGGTGATGACATATCAGCAGTCTTAAGGCCTGAATGGAAGATAATCATTTTAATGTGTTATTGTTGTGAACTGCTTCTGTAGTATTTTTAGATTTTTCTTTATCATACACCTGTTGCTCTCCGAGTTTCTCAGAACCAAATTATGGTTGTTGAAAGACTGGGAACGTCTTTGTAATAGAGACAGTGATGTGACGTCTCTACTCTTATTGGTTTATAACCTGCTGAGGAGAAGAACATTTGGTTTCAAATGCAACATTATTTCATGGCTCTTGGAGTAGTTTAGAGTGGTTTTGTGTAAACACTCAGCAGGAAAAAGTACCTGTTGCTGGATTTATCTTCTGCAGATAACCATAATACAGCAGCCATTATTAAACCGTAACTATTCCAAAGTAGCTACCGTCAGTGTTAATATTTTACCTAAGATCTTAATCTTTAAAAAAAAACTTTTTTCTTACAAAGGAAAAGTAAGAGCCAGTTAAAAAAATATATCATTCTTAATATTGTATAAAGAACACATTTTTTCTGCAGACACTGAATTTGTAACTTACCGAAGCAAAAATATGTATTCATTTTCAAGGAGAAGTTAAAATAGAGTTCATAATTAATTTTTTTAAAAGTGCATTTTACCAAAATGAGTAATAGTTTCATGCTAGAATTTTGACAGTGGTACTACTTGCGAAAATACCATCACAAGTGCATTACACAGTCAGCAACAGTGACAGGCATACAAAGGAATTCCTGGCCATGGTGTATAAATCAAATTCATCCCATTGTGAACACTTTAATAGGTTGACCATGATCTGTTGCACCACAATCATGAGCTGCTGTGGCTACATTGTCTTCTAGGATGCCTCCACCTTTCTTCTGGGATGCTTTCCAGTCTGCAAAAAGCTTTTGTAAACCGCCCAGAGAGCTTTGGCTATGGGGCGGTATATAAAATAAATGCCTACATTCTTTCTTTCTTTTTTCTATCACACTAGTTCAAATGTGGATTGGAAAATACCTCAATTAAGTGGATCTACAGCTGGTTAAGCAGCCATACTGAATGAGTGCTAATTTATGGCTTGGCATCCTCCTGGATGGAATGGACTGCTGCATGGCTCTGTCCTAAGCCCTGTGCTGTTCAATGTTTTTTTATAAATGACTTGAATGAAGGTGTAGAGGGGTTGCTTAACAAATTTGCAGATGACATGAAGCTAGGAGAGAGAGTCAACACCATAGAAGATAGGATCAAGTTTCAGAAAGATTTGGACAGGCTGGAACACTGGGCCAAATCTAACAAGATGAGATTCAACAGAGATCAATGTAAATCAGGGCAGTTACAAATCGGATGGTAAGAAGAGCAGCCAGGATGCTAAGGGGTCTGGAAACAGCATTCAGAGAGGAAAGGTTGAAAAAGCTAGGTATGTTTAGCCTAGAGAGGAGAAGATTAAGGGGAAACGTGGTAGCAATCTTCAAATATCTGAAAGGCTGGCATGCAGAAGATGGAGCAGGCTTCTTCTCTGTTGCTCCCAAGGGCAGGACTAGAACCAGTAGGTGGAAATTGTAGGGAGGCAGATTTTGCCTAAACATTAGGAGAAACTTTCTAACACAGAGCTGTTCAGCAATGGAACAGATTGCCTCAGGTGGTGATGGGTTTTCCTTTACTGGGTGGCCATCTGCCAGGGATGTTGCAGCTGCACCCTGCAGTGCAGTGCCTGCATTGAGCAGGAGGTTGGATTAGATTATCTCCAAGGTCCCTTCCAACTCTTTGATTTTATAGATTCCCTCCTAGAAAACCCAATGTCATGGTTGACACCAGTATTTTGCATTTCGTTTTTGTGATGTTCGGGCAGCCATGACAGAGGCAGATTTCACTGTGCATCCTTTCTTTGATTTAGAAATGTATAGATAATTATAAAAATAACAAGACAGAAAAATAAGTAGAGAAGGTAGAAAAATTCATATTTCTAGGAATAAGTGATTGCTGGACACAATCATCTAATTGAAGATAGGGAGGCAAGAATTCACAATGCTGAAATGTGTGTGCTAAGACTAAGGCTGCAATCCTACACACATTTATCTGGGAGCACGCCCCATTAAGCTCAGTGAGACTTACTTCTGAGTAAATATGCATAAGATTGCACTGTAAAATGATCAAGATAAATAACAATCTTCACCTTTCTAACAGCAATTCAATCAGTCCTGCTATCAGTCTTTCTGAATATAAAAAGCAATAAAGACTTATCTCTTCCAGCAGGCCTACCCAGTTAAATTCTAAGATGTCTGACTGCTATTTTAATAATGTATTCGTTTTATATGTTTTAATCAGTTTTATGTATTTTATAATATTTTTGTATTCTATGTTGTTCCCCGCCTTGATCCAGAGGGATAGACGGGTAATAAATAAAAATTATTATTATTATTATTATTATTAGTAGTAGTAGTAGTAGTAGTATATCAAACAAACACTGTTGAAAAGAAAGAGTTGGATCCAGACTAACTTTGCCACATGTTAATGAGACCAGTGGGACTCAAGCTAGTCATGACTAACTTGTCCCCTTGGCTTTGATGGGGCTAAAGTGTGACTAACTGTCTAAATCCAATTCAAAGTTATAAAAGAAAATATTTAATGTCATAAAAGAAATAGGGAACATAATAGAATATGGAGGACGAGCCATCATAAATAGCTTATGGACATCTACAATTAATAGAGCGTTTAGACTTCTACAAAAGCCTTGATGTCCAGAAGAGAGATAAAAACACAGAACATGGGACAAGCAGGAGTTGCCCACACTAGAGGCATTCAAGAGGCAGCTGGACAACCATCTGTCAAGTATGCTTTAGGGTGGATTCCTTCATTGAGCAGGGGGTTGGACTCAATGGCCTTATAGGCCCCTTCCAACTCTTCTATTCTATGATTCTATGAAAAGAGTCAGAAGGCACCATTCTTCAAGGTAGACCAAGGTACCATTTTTCCCTTGAAGAATAGTACCATCAGGACAATAGAAAATCAGTTGCACAGCATGGATAGCTTGCAAATAGAACAGAAGATTTCCTGAAATTTGCATTAATTTCTTCTTACAATATTTGTTGTTGCTGAAATATGCATTGACCAAGACAATGCCAAACAAATGTGCCACTTAATGTGAGGTATTGAATTCTATTTGTTTAGGAAGATGGTTGAAATTGAATTTCTATAGCTCCATTTCTAAGCAAAGTATCTAGCAGTCCAATCCTATACATGTCAACTCAGAAGTAAGTCCCATTGAGTTCAATTGGGCTTATCTAGCAGTGCAATCCTATACATGTCAACTCAGAAGTAAGTCCCATTAAGTTCAATCGGGCTTATTCCCAGGAATGTAGGAATATATCCTTAATGTAAAATCTGAGCCTTTAAATGTTTAGCAAGCCATTTTTGCTCAGTGTGACTAGATTGAGTTTGAGTAAAAAGCCCATATAATGGATATAAACTGAACTATGATTCACTCAGTTCTCAGCAGTAATTGCAGCACTGTTTAAGAGGCACAGTAACACCCTTTTATAACTTCATCCAAGCATCTTATGCCTCAAGTTTAGATGTTTTGTTTTTTAGAAAAAACAGGTTAATTCACAGAAGATGGGTCTGGCAATTGATTTTAGTCATTGACAAACCAAATGGAGCATCTATGATTAAACGTAGTGTACTTCTGATTGGCAGATGCCAATCAGAGATGCATATACAGGGAATGGCTATTGCATTGTGTACATGAGCGTCACACATCATATCACACACCATGGGGCAACAGTGGATCCATTTTCTCCAACTATTTCAGCTAATTCAAACATGCTTTTCCTGGGGTAGTTCTCATTTATTCCATAGAGGAAGCATTTAGGCTCATGGTTTAGATCCATCTGCTGAAGATCACCACTGTTGAGGACACAACTGGACTGGATGGACCTTTGATCTTATCAAGCAAGGCAACTCTTCTTATCTGCTGTGTTGGGGTGGAGTTGAGGATGGGGGTGTAGAAGGTTCTCAGAGTGGTGGTGTTTGAAGTAACAAGGAAGTCTAGACATACTACTGGTGGGAAAGGCTGCAGAGGAGGAAATACAGCAGGTGTTAGAACTGGAAATGAAGAGGCTGCACAGACGGATCTGAACATCTGTTTAGGATGCTCAGATGCCCAAGGGATAGTACTGCTTGTCATTCTGCCAACTCCATCAATCAGGGGTGTGAATAATCAGTGTTCAGTCCCATTTGATGTAAACTGAGCTTTGATACACTCAGTATTCAGTGATTGTACTGGGGCAATAATGGCGTCAGCAAGCAGTGAATTTCTTTCCTGCTCCTTTCTGTCCTCTACTTCAATTATTAATTGTAGTGTTGTTTTTTGTTTATCTCTACTTAGTCTGCTCTTAATGTAATGGGGTGGTTCATAACATTTAAGCAAAAGGTGACATTTTGTATTTGTTTTTTGTTTTGTTTCCTATTATTATATGTGGGTCTATGTGATTTTTTGTAGGGCTGTGCACTGCCTCAGGCCACATCCCTGAAACTGAGGCAAGGCGGGCTGATTCGGACCACCTCACCTTGGTTCTGGGTCAGCCCGAGGTGCCCCAAAGCCGAAGCAGATTGGTAACAAAGCTTCAGGGCGTCTCAGGCTGCTTCAGAACGGCGCTGGGCCCTCTCTCCCACCGTCTCGGGAAAGCCGGCAGAAGGCGGGCCATGAGTCCATTGGACTCACTGCCGTCTCCCCGCTCACCTGCTGCACTGCATCGCCGCCACCATCACTGCTTGCCACCACCACCGCATTGCTGCATCGCCCCCCCACGACCAGGAAATGCACCACGCCTGAGAACCAGGCCACGATTTCAAGATATTGAGTTACTCCGAGTATTTAAAAGTAGGAAATGCTAGTTTTCAATGGTTCTCATTTGTTTTAGAAAGAAGTCTGGACCCACTCACAGAATATTGTGTTGCGTTCAGACTCCACCTATCACTCCCACCATCTACACCTGATGTTGCTAGCATTCGGCCTCAGTGGATCTGTTTTCTCCAACTGTTTCAGCTGATTCGAGCATAATTTCCCTGGGGCGGTTTTCATTTACTCCATAGAGGAAGCACTCGGCGGCATGGTTAAGATCCAACTTTCTCACCGCCTTCTAGCTGTGCTTAAAATTGAGGTCATGGTTCCCAAATACTCATGCTGCAGTTCCTGCTTAAATTAAACAAACCTTTTGGCATTCTGTCCTCCTTTCTATGAATTTCTAGTTTAATCACATTGTAGATGCCCTTATTTATTTCCCAGAGCATTCAGATTATTAAAAGTGGCTTATTACAGGTTGACGTATGCTTTTAGGGATATTGCATATTTAATCACCTGCCCAGTGTCCTCCAGACAGGGAACAATGTCATCCTGCTTTTCACATTAATAAATGACTTACCATAATATCAAGACAATCGCAGCTTGACACTTTATTTGAGAGTAAGTCGCCATTGATTGCAATGGCAATTAATTCGAAGTATTGCCTCTGATTGCAGCCTTATTTTTGTGGATAACTTATGAGCCCTTAATAAGTATTTTGCTTGCAACTTCCTCAGCGCAAGTAGTCTTTGCCTCAATTGTGATACTGTAGGAATTCTTGTATCATACATATTCCTGGTATTTAAATCAGAAAATTGCTTTTTATCTCATCCTTATGTAGTTTAAGAAGCACTTTGAAGCACTAAAAAAACCGATAGCAACTTAACAACACATGGCAAAACACCTCTTTCCCCAAGTTTTTACAATAGCTTCCCATCATACATTCTCTGAAAACCTCTGAAATCCAAATGACACACAGCTGACCAGGCAGCAGTCCAAAATATTGTACCATTCCATTTTGTCAATGAGCATACCATCTGTTCATATATTCCACTTTGGAAACATGGTACAGCCCTATTCAAGCATTCTGTGTCTGAAAATACTAAACAAGTGAGGAGGGGGAGCACGCTAGCCATACACGCACACACGCACACACACCATCATAATGTTCATTGCCCTCTACTTGTGGAGGGTGACTCTCTGAAGAGGAGAGCCTCCTTTATCCCTGAAGACTCTCCAAATGATTGAGAATGCTGATTTTCCAGCACTTTCCCCCACGTTAGCATGTATATTTTCAAATATAGCAAAGTTAAAATTTTGAAGTGGTGCCGTTTAGCTTTTGAATGCAGATTAAAATTCTATAGCATACAAAGATCAAAGTTAAACAGATGTACGTCCTTGAGTACAACATATGCCAGAGCCAGAAATAAAAAGAAATGTGCTGAATTTTTGTTCATGAAAGAATTCAAAATAAAATGGGGTGGGGGCAAGAAGGATGCAAAGTGCCCCTAAAATGTTTTTCTGTGTTTTTAAGAACTGTTCACAACCACTTTGGTTCCCCCCCCCCTTTGCTGCTTTCCGAGTGCCATTTTAGTCTCCCTTACTGTGTGATTACAGCCAACCAGAGATCATGCAGTGAACAAAACACTATCACTCTATGTAGCCAGTCCAATTTGGCTACAGCACTAGATTGTTATCAAATGTATGCATCATGTGTACACAAAGCGTATGTCTACAGAAATCAATGGCTGCTTCCAAGAAATGTCTGTTTTGTAATCTGAAATAAAAGCTGCCTGTCCTGGCAAAGCATTGCTCATGAATGGCTCAGGAGGGCACAAATTCAGGAAGAGGTGTGGAGCAGAAAGAAGGACAGGCAGGGTTTCATCAAGTTTAGGAGGCCTGAAAACAAGGGAAGTCAATGACTGGTCTTTGAGGGGGCGGGGCTTGGACAGAGCCCATAGAGTAGACGACTTGTTGGAAGAACTTCTTCTCAACTGAGCCCTTTTATGCTCCCTGAGACTGATTAGACTTTTAGTCTCCATCCCCTTGCTGAGGAGTACAGTCTTAAAGGGGAAGTTGTTTGACGAGGAGCCTAGTATTCCATCATCCCTCCGTAAACTCATGCCAGTTAAGCTATCTGAGTTGGTATTCCGGATTCATGGAGCTCGAGGCCATTGGAGGTGGGTATGCTGGCCTCCTGCTGGACCTGGGCTCAGTGGCTGCAGACTCTGCTCTGGACTTAGAGGTTTCCAGGCATCATGGTTTCTGGTTCGGTGGTGATGCTCAGGCACAGTGCCTCCTCCTTCAACACCACTGGTCCCTCCATCTCTGGGTCTGGGCCACTGCTGAGCCATGACATAATGAAGATTGCTGTGTCTTGGGATACCACTAGTTTGTTTACACGGTGTCTAGTTTTTCTGGTGACATGCACAGAATCTTAAGATTTATACTTTGTTTTGACAAGAGTAGCATGTGCAAAACAGCTTTTCTTTTATCCCACTTCTGTATGATATAAGAAAAGTCTGGATTTACTAATCTGCCACTTTGGCTCAGGATCAGGATGAAAGAAGAGAAACTAGAAGCACACTAGAAAATGCATTTGTAAGGATAGGAGGAAATCACTGAAAGTCACGGCAAAGGGAGTCAGGATGGCATCACTGGTTCTGAGCATAAAAACACTACATTGAGATCCATTCTGGTTTCAGAGCATTTAAGAAAGGCAGTCCCGGTACACTTTGAAATTTTCTCCACAGCTTCCCGGTGAAAAACATGCTGCCCATAAAACAAGAAAATAAATCCAAAAATCTTAAGAATAGATGCTAGACATAGGAAGCTGCCTTATACCACATCTATTTGTCCATCTAGTCCAGATCTATGTCTGGCAGAGGCTCTTTGGATCCCATTTGCTACCATATACCACGGGGAGAGGCTGTGGCTCAGTGGTCAAGCACATGCATTGTATGCAGAAGGTCCCAGGTTCAATCCCCAGCTACTCCTGCTTGAGATCCTGAAGAGACAGTCAGTATTAATTCTGGGCTAGAAGGACCCATGGTCTGACTCAATATAAGGCAGCTTCCTATGTTTCTACCATCTTCCTACTACCTGATCAAGTCCTGCTTTGGGATCTCCAGTCAACAGTTGGTTGGCCACTGTGCAAACAGAATGCTGGACTAGATGGACTTTGGTCTGATCCATCATGGCTCTGCTTATGTTCTTATGATCATTTTAACTGGGGGTCCCCAGAATTAAACCTGGGATTGATTATGTTCAAATTTCCTTAACCTCAGGTGTTAAGAAGATTGCATGGAGATTTTTCCATGCAGTTATTCTGAGTCATACAGCTATCAGAATGAATATTATATTATGATGATGATGATGATGTATGATAATTTTTTTAAAATTACAACAAAGAAGACTCTCTAGATACATATGTTTTTTTCCTCTACAGAGAATGATGAGGTCTTCAGTTTTCCATATGTTTATCCTGAGCATGGTGGCAGTGGATGTAATTGTCGCTGCTAGCAATTATTACAAGGGAGAGACTTTTAAGAGCCAGTACGATGAATTCTACCTTGCAGAGGTGAGTGTCCTGAAAATCGTCACTTGAAGTCAATGGCTGGGTTCACACATCATGACAACCCAGGATTGTCTCAGTTTTTTGTTACCCTACAGTTACCCTACAGTAACTGTAGCTAAAACTGCTCCGAAAAGGAGCTGTGAAAAGGCATGTTTGTTAATATCCCCTTTCTGGAGTAGCTGGAGGGTTGGGAAAGTTTTGGAAATGTGGAGGACCCTGAGAAGTTATTTCCACACCTAAAAGTGCAAGGATCATTATTGCCAAGGGGGAGATATTGTTGCCCCCCACTTTTGCTGCCACTTTTTACTCCCCAAACTTATTTTGGTACTTCTGAATTGTGCTGCTTGGTCCCTCCTTTCTCTTACTATTATTTCTCTCCCAGCCCTTCCCAAATGTGCAGAAATTAGCCTATATGCAAAGTGATCCTGTCAATTCCTTGTGTGTTACCTACTCTCCTGTACCACTTCCTTTGACAGCTGAAACATACAAGGAAATTGATCAAGCAAGACTATACATATCCAACAGTTGTAAGTGCGCACTTCCACATTTATGGAAGACCAGCAAAATAAATAAATAAATAAATAAATAAATAAATAAATTATGACATACACCCTTTTATGCATTTTTGAGGCCCCCCAAAATAAAAATCCTGATGAATGGTCATACCCCCTTTCCCCCAACTGCTGTTCATTTGTCAGTTTTCTGAATTTTGCAGTTTTTCCTCCATTATAAAAGGCAAACATGCCTCCTTTAAGGCTTAATTACTGGGAATAAGTGCCTTAAACTAAAATATGCTGAAATTCAGCCTTGTCCACCATTGAAATGTGGCTCCTAAGATCTTTGCCAAAATTGAATTTGGCCCTTAGGCTGAAAGAGGTCCCAATACCCCTGGCTTCAGTCCCTTTCCAGGTACCCATTGCATTTGTAAAATATTCTCCTTCTCACAGAAGAAAACAAATCACTTTTATTAATTTACTTAATTACTCACTAAATGTCCATCGATAGGATGGAGAAAGATATATTTGCAGGGACCCCTTTGGCAAGAAAGGAAGGCTCTGTTCTCACTACATTGCTACATTGTGTTCCAAGTACGGTGACTTGATTTTTGCTTCATAGGAAGGAATTGCAGGCATTAACATGGGAGAAAGTAAATAGATTCTTTAAGGGCATCATTCAGGAGCTAAACCTTTTCCTGTCCCTGCCAACCCCAAGCATTAAGAATCAAGCAGAATTCTGCACAGCCATGTTCTGAGTATTAATATTATTAACAACAACAACAACAACAACAATTTCATTTCTATACCACATAGCCTAAACTCTCTGGGCGGTTTACAACAATTCATAAAAATAAAAAATAAAAATACAAGTTTCTCTTTCTTGGACTAGATCTACCCTACTGCTTTATAGGAGTACTAAAGTGCACAGCTAACTATTGAGGCAATTTACACATTCCACATACCGCTGTCATAGTGTGATTGCCTGCTTTTCATTCCACATTGCCCAAAATTTCACAAGAAACGTCATTCTGTGTCCTACAAGTTATAAATGTGCAAGAGAGAGATAGCGTTACCATGATGATATCGTAATGATTTGACACAAAATGTAGATCTGGCCCTGGAACACACACTGTAACAGGACAGAAAGTTAGGAGACTGGGACAGAATTTTGGGAACTGGCGTTTAAATTCATATAAATGGGGCCTTACAATATTGTGTTACAATCTTAGCTCCTAACACAACTGCAGGTCTCTTACCACTCTGAAAGCTCATAGCATACTTTGGAGTTTGCAAGGGGATTTTGGGGGGGGGGGGGGTCAAGTGTCTTTTTGTTTTTCCTTTCCACCCCACCTGAAAGCTTTCCTCATTGGTCTATGCAGTGCATTTAATTGCTATATAATGGGGGAAGGCACATTCCTGGAAAGTAGGAAAGGAAAAAGGCATCATTTTGCTTGTCTTTCATCTTAAATCTCCCAGGGAGAGAAGTTTTCAGACCTCATGATGTACATCACACCAACCCAAATGACGGCCTGCATTATACTATAAGCTGTTAAGATGTTCAAGCTGGTCAATTCTACCTCAACCTCTTCTCCTCATCCCTTCCATCTGTCTCCTCCATAGCTCCTTGAAGCCACCAAGCATGTGTCCTTGTCAGACCATTTCGGGGTGTGTGTGTGTGTGGTTTTTGAATTGCCTGTTTCTTTTAATTTGCAAACTAGTACACTTCTGGATGCTTGTATTCCTGGAAATGCAGGACGCTGAAATGCAGAACCCAGAGGCTACTACTTTATTTTGGACAGCCCCGTTTTGATTGGGTGGGACTGAATTGAGCATTCGAAGGAGTGACAATGACGATGTAGATGTGAAGTACATAGTCTTTTGTATTGCAGTTTTTCAAACAGAACAATTTTTGGTACATCCAATACCACCCCAGTTACAAAGTATGAACAATTTGGAATACATAGGTTGTCTGTCTCCCAGAGCCTACTTGAAGGCTGCGTTGAAAATGTGCTTCTGGGTGACATCCCACACTCTCGGCTTTCCACAATTCCTTCAACCCTCCATTGTTTCTGTGAGGCATAGCTCCTTTGGCATAAGAAGAGGTGACAGCACGCTGAACTGCAGTCATTTATGTTACCACTTCGACGTTCTGTGCAGTGCCAGATCTTCCTTCTATTAAAATTTCAGGACTAACAAGAGCTAACCAAAAATGCGCACTGTTTGGATTCAGAGTCTTCTCTTGCAAATAGTGATGACAGACAGACTCCCATCTCTGTGTCTGAGGGAGGGGGAGATTCAGGTGTTTTTAAATTTAACCAAATGTTATGCAAACCATTTGATACATTTTTTAAATTGTTAGTGGTTCTGAGCGCCTTTGACAAGCATCTAAAATGCAAATGATCCAGCCTACACAATTTTGGAATAAATTAAAATATATTTAACTCTCTAATTGTTAATCTTCTCATAATGAAACAGTGAAATGTGTCAACATTCCACAAGATGCTTTAAGCATGATAGGTAACGTTTTGAGGGTTTTGGGGGTGGTTTTGACAAAAAAAAACCACCCACACTTATTTTGGATGAAAGTCTATTTGTTTATTTTTGTATCAGTGATCTTACATGAAAAAAATTGTGTTTCACGGGAATCCAACATAAGCCCTATTTAGAATAGATCCATTGAAATGAATCAAAATTACATTAGTCATGACTAACTTAAAGCACATCCATTTCAATGGGTCTACTATAAATCGGACTTATGTTGGATTTAACCCATTGTTTTGAACCAGTGCTGGTTCCAAGTTCTTAAGGGACCTTGGGTAAGACACTATCACTGCCCCCCTCCCTCAATCACACTCTTTCAACCTTCTCACCACCATTGCCATTAGCTGCTATTGGTTCTCATCCTCTTTCTCATCATTAGTACCACTTGCTTGCTTGACAAGCCGAGAGCAAAGAGACAGGTGAACAAGCAAGTTGCTGTTTTAGAAAGGAGGAGCAACTCCAGGGTGCTCTTGACAGTGGGTCCATTTTGTGGTGTGGGTCCGCTGCAGATACCCTTGCTGCCTGTCCTGTTTTGCACAAACCCTTTGTTTATTTATTAACTACATATATCCAGTTGGAGCCAAGCTGAGCTTCCCTTATTGGTGGTCTTGCTTGGATAGAGATGCTGCAGCTGAACCAGCAGTCCTGGTTCCTCTGGCTGGTGATAAAGAGTCCAGAATACGCTTCCCTTCTGTTCTGCAGTCCTAGGGAAATAGGGCATTAGGTCCTTCACTGCCTGATGAATGCGGCCAGGCTGATCTTCCCCTTGCTGTGATGTTTTTTCTGGGAGGCAGGCACAGGGTACAACCTCCCATGGCTTAGGGTCCGCTGGCAGAGTCCAGAATGATGTACTTTGGCTTTAATCTGAGGCTAAGGATGGGTGAACAAGCGTTGTTCAAGATCTCCAGGATTCTCTGCATTTCGCCTCATGCCCAATTTTTGTTTGCATTTGCAATCACTGCTCGCTCTGCACAAATGGGAAACTTGTGCAAATCAAGCAGCAATTGAATGGGAGAATTGCGTAAGTTTCCCCAAATTTGTGTGAATTTCCTAATTTGCGCAACTTCCATAGACTACAGCTGGGCTGATTCAGTTATGCATGTGCACTTGGAGTTTTGAACGGGGCATGCTCTCACGTTTTGCGAGCAAAACCAACATTCTTATACATCCCTGCCTGAGGGCATGTGTATGATGAGCACAGAAACCGGATTCTGTCATGCCAAAACGGTTGTGCAGAACATTTCTATGAGATATTATTCCTGGACCTATTTTTCCTCCTTATATGTTTCCTGCAGGTTGCATTTACCATCCTGTTTGATCTAGAAGCTCTCTTAAAGATCTGGTGCCTGGGCTTTACTGGATACATCAGTTCGTCGCTTCACAAGTTTGAACTGCTGTTGGTTATTGGAACTACTCTTCATATTTATCCTGATCTCTACCATTCACAATTTACATATTTTCAGGTACAGTGCAAATTTCCACTTGAGTATAAAAGAGAGAAATATGGTTTGGAACTACCCCAAAATTTAGCCACTAAAAGTCATACATATTTATGGGCAGCGGTTTTGTTGTTGTTGATTATTTTGGATATGACATTGAAATATATCAGAGGCTGATTTGTTATGGATTTGTTTCATTCATTATTTATTACATTTATATTCCACTTTCCCACTGGAAATGGCATACAAGATAAAATACAAAATTATAAACAAAACATAAAAGCAAAAAAACGCCCATCAATACAGTTAAAAAATAAACAGCACCCACTAGTGCCTAAAGCCTGTCTGAATAAAAACATCTTTGCCTGCTGATCGAATTGGGGCAAGCGGGAGCCAATTTAAGAAGAGGATCTGAAGAAACGTTTTAGCACTTAAGGTAAGGATGAGCGATATGCTATGGGAGATGGGAGGGAAGAATGCTATGAAGGCTGGACAACAGAAAAACTGACTAAAGGAAGTGGGACAAAGTAGGCAATGACTTGAGAAGCAGGACCCTAAGGAAAAAATGGGTGGCTACATTAAGAATATAAGAAGTGCCATGCTGGATCAGACGAAGGGTCCATTTAGTCCAGCACTCTGTTCACACAGTGGCCAACCAGCCATCGGCCGGGGACTAACAAGGCAGGACGTGGTGCAGCAGCACCCTCCCACCCATGTTCCCCAGCCACTGGTGCACACAGGCTTACTGCCTCACATACTGGAGTTAGCACACAACCATCAGGGCTAGCAGCCATTGACAGCCTTCACCTCTGGGGATTTCTCCTACCCCCTTTTAAAGCCATCTAAATTGGTGGATATCACCACAACTTGTGGTAGTGATTTCCATAATTTAACTATGTGCTGTGTGAAGAAAGGAGGAGCCAAGGAGAGGGTAGGTCTGAGGAGAAGCATTACACAGTTCCTAAAGATGAAACGAGCAGGCAGGAAAATGGGCAAGAACATAAAAAGAGACATGGTGGATCAGACCAAAGGCCTATCTCAGGGGTGGGCAACACTGCCCTGACACCACCAAAATTTGGTGGTGCAGTAGGATAAGATGGTGGTTTGCCTCTGAAATTTGGTGGTGTGGCGGCAATAGCAAAATAGCCCCTTTTTGCTGCTGCCACCACACCACCAAATCCACCTCTTCTTCCGTTAAAAGGAGGAGTGTTTTACAGCATTTTTCCTTTGGCAAATTTGGTGGGGGAGAGCAGTAGTCCCCCTCCCAACCCTCGGAAGTTGCCTAGCCCTGGCCTATCCAGTCCAGCATTCTGCTTCCACAATGGCCTAACTAGATGTCGCAGTGGAAAGCCTAAAAGCAGGACATGAACACAGTAGCATCTTGCTGCTCATGATCCCCAGCAATCAGTACTGAGACGCCTGCTGTTTCTGAAATTGGAAGTAATATATAGCCATCATGACTAGTAGCCTTTGATACTAGTTGTCCATGAGAGAAGAGGAGAGAGTCAAAGAGGCATAGGTTTGCTAAATTTATCATCTTAATGGGAATTCTGCTCATTTGTGGCTTCTGTTGTCACTGTAGCATTACGATCTGACAACCCAGAGCACTAACACAAGAAACTGCTCACTAACACACGTGTTTAGGTTAGACAGACATTTGGCACGATAATGACATTCCCGGGGGGGGGGGGGATTCTAGGGAGACGAAAATACTGTTTTCAACCACAGCCAATGCTACAAATGAATTTCATTTTTATAAATGAAAAACTCCGTCGCACTCATAAATTATGGATAGAGAAATTGAAATGAATGACAAGTAATTAATAATACATAAAGGGTAAATAATGAATGGTGGAGATAAATCTTTTAAAAATCATGAACACAGTGCAGTCAACTGAGTGAGAAGAGTTCTGTATTCTGAGATTATGGAAATCGGAACAGCTTTTCCATATTCAGTTGATGATCTGCAAAATCCATCCAGAAAATGTGCCAGCACTACAACATCTACATTTTAGGAGAAAAGCATGTACTGTTATATTCATTTGTTGATTTTCCCTTTATATTCAGTGGGGAGACATCTGAAGCTTCAGGTTTTCCAAATCTGAGGATGAGCAGGAGCTGGCTTGCTAAATCAGGGTTGGGCAACTTGTAGCCCCCCAGATTTTTTGGCCTATAGGTCCCACCAGTTCAAGCTGACTCAGTCAATTCTGAGGGATCATCAGGAGAGCCATAAAGTGCCCAACCCTGGAAGTGGTCAGAGGTCAAGCAATCTCTTATCTGAAGCAGGATCTAAAACAGTATTTGTGCACACACCCTAGTATCTACTCAGAAGTACCACTAAGTCAAGTGGGGCTTTCTTCCAGGTGAGTATAGGATTGCAGCTTTAGCCTTTCTGCTACAAATACAAAAAAATATTGCTGCACGGCTGCTGAAAGTCTTGATAACAGAATAATTCCCATGGGTTACATTTCATCGGAATCAGTCAGTAAATGCAAAGCTAAAATTGCTAAAACTAAATGGACCAGTGTTGTAAAGTATGCACTCCTAAATTATGCAGGATTTAAAATGTGAAAGAGCATTTTCCCATTTATTAAAATACAGGACTGCCCATTATTTGTTCATTGCAGATTAAAATGGGTTTAATTTATTTTGAAGGCATTTGTATTTGAGCATTCTGTTATAATAAGAAACTTATCTATATCCCCAAATTTGATTTTAAAAGGAAAGTATTCAAGACAGCCTTCCCATCTAACAATGTGGATTATTTTTGTCAATTTATAAGTTAGCTCATATACAGCTTATAAATTGTCTTTTTCAGGTTCCTTAAAGAGTCTTTTTCTTGAGGTTTTACAATATATAATGTATTAACTGATTAATCAATTGCATCTCTAGATAATTATGGCTGCACTCTTATAAACATTTACCTAGCCATAAGTCCCAGTAAACTCAATGGGGCTTTCTTCTGAGGACACATGTATAGGATTCTTCTGTAAATTTCTAGATACTCTGGTGGGTTAGGAAAATCCTTGTAATAATTTCTAAGACAGGCATGATTGACTTTTCCTTTGGCAATAGATATGCTCCAAGCCCTTCAAGACAACTGTGACCTTTTTATTTGATATTTGAAAAAGAGAGGGTTGGGGGTTTTTTTATATATAAAATGAAGCCAGAGGACACCTGACTGCAAATGCTTTAAAAATTATTCTTGAGTCAGTCAGCATAGTTCCGACCCACCGTTAAATGAAGAATATTTATCTTATCAAATCTGCTTTTTATAGCCATCTTCTTCATTAAATTTACTGTATAATGATACATATGTTTTGCAAGCAGAAGCATCTGCCACACTGAAAGATTTAGGTCACCTTCTGTAATCCAAGTCTCCTACCGGCAAATGACAGGGGAGGTTGAAAAATACATTACCATTTGTGTCAGCATGCAAGTTGGAAATCCACCATATCCACAAGCAATCAAATTCCTAGGGAGTGATGTAACGTATCTCTCAATCAGCTTGGGTCAAAAGATTATGTTCACCTAGATACTGCTGGCAGTTAGGCAAATCCTCCAACATTCTAATATTTATGATGACAGCTCTACAATTTCCCCAGCCAAGCAGCAAAGAGGTAGCTGGGAAAGGATGTCCCATGTTAAACACACCCCGATTTATCCGCCAGACCTATTTTTCACCTGCCTAGGCTTCCCCACTGTGTATTGGGGACTGCAATATTTATTAGTCTTCCCTTTTTTTTTCTTCGGTACATCAGTCACTCTTGCTAACCACGGTGGCTGCCACTCATCTTCCAAAGCACAGATATACTTTTATTGCTATACAATTTGTGTGCTCTTTTGTAAAGTGCTATTTTGTAAACTGCTCTTTTGTAAAGTATTCCAACTCCACATTGTTCTTTTTACAATGTATCTATAGGTGACACAATAGTCCAATTTAGACTGCAGTCCTGTGCATAATTACCTTGGAATAAGCACCACTAGACCCAATTAGATCGCATTGATTTAACTGAAAAATTAAACACATGCTTCGTCCTTTCTGATTAAAATCAATAGGATTTAAAAGTGCTTAGCATTGGTTGAATTGTGCCCAACATATGTAAAATGCCCTTCTTCCAAGGAACCTGAAGTACTGTATTGGCCCGGTTCACACATCACAACAGTTGAAGAGTCAGGGTTATTTAAACATTGATAGCTGAACCAGTGGAGCAAGCAAGTGTTTCCAGCTGACTGGCCAGCCATTCCCACTGTGATTGTTTATCATGATGTCCGAACCCAGAACTCCGTGTTGTTGGGGGAGAGAGAACCCGTAGTTTGAACCAATAATCCTGGATTGTTTATTGCAGTGGGAGCAGCTGGGAGGCTGGGAACCAGCATGCTCACTTATTGGCTTCTGTTTCATTTTCAGCAACCCATGGTTAACAACCCACTGGTAGAATCATGAAGATCAAACCTGCAGGAAAGATGCTGAATGAATTAATATGAACTAAAATTGAAAGCTAGGGTTGGTTAATGCTGATCTATCCCAGCAAATGTAGCAAAGGTTCAGACTAACACTGTAGTATGTTGAATTTGAATCTACTGTTTGGGGACCAAAGTCAAAAATGTTCTTGTTACAAAGGAAATAAGGAAGCAGCCTTGCCCTGGGTTGATGGTTGTAAGATCCACATTGGAATGAACATACAGACCACCCAACTGCTCATATATTTCCAAACAGATTTCCGGATAGGATGGGTGGGATAAAAATGTAATGAATAATATTATAAGCAATAAGCATTATAGAATCATCTCTTGTAGTAAAATTATCATTTCTTCACAGTGACAATCTTCATTGTTTTGAACAATGTTGGTGTAATTCTCGCAATAAAGTATTAATATTAAATGCAAGTCATCCGATGTAGCAAAAATAAATTTAAATATTACAAGGTGTAAGCCAGTCCTCACACTACTATAATGAGTCAAGCTTCATTGAGCTACACAGTACTCAGTTGTCTGCCTCTGATCCTCAAAATACCTGACCCATGTCCATATGAATAAATGTAGGGATTGGTGGAGACAGAGTGCTTTGATGACTGCCCTGCCCCTTTCTCTCTTAATGAAAACAAATGAGCTAGTAAAACAGTTCCTGGAAGATTAATGTGCTACTTAAATTTCAATTAAGGTAATTTAGGTGTGGGTGGTGGCACCTATACCAAAACATTTAAGTGGAAAACTACTAAAAAATGGGGGGGGGGGCATTTAAGTAGAAGCTACTTTAAAAGCAGTTTTTCCCTAAATTCCATCTGTCCCATTTAAAATTTGTATGCAACTTGTTATGGTTGTCTTAGAATCTCAATTGTGCGTAGTTGTGGGTTGCTAATTACATTGGATAATCTCCTGCTGATCCCAAGGAAAGCAAGATTACTGAGGTTCTCAGACCTTTAAAAATGAGCAAAATGTATGTAACCAATGCAGTTCTAATGGGAATTTTAATCCTGAAGTGAGAAAAGAATGGAGCAGAAAAGAAGTGTGGTAAGGATCAACTACATGTAGTGGTAAATACGTTATTGGATGTTGTTGTCTCTTCTCAACAATTAGTTGCCATGGGGAGGAGGTCAATTAGGGTCAAGTCCACCATGCATGGCACATAAGAGGGAGGTTTAACCCTTTTTTTCCTGTGCTGGGCTGAATGAACCTCCCCCACCCCACCCTCCACTGAAGCTCAGGAAGAAAGCTCCCACTGCCACCACTGGAAACTTATCTCTTGAGCCAAATAGCTACTTTTGGGGTGGAGCATTTTCATAGAGGAAGGGATTCCTCTTTCTCCCCACATCGTGGTCTTGATCCTGGCACCCCCTGCAATAACTGTTGAGAAATGCAACTTCTAGTGGTGTGTTTAGCATCACTGCAGGCTAAGATCTGTGCTAATCACATAATTAAATAAATACAAAGACACTCTAGAACTTGCATTAAAACGTTCCGTGTCTTGAAAACAGTGCTTTCTGAAATGTTGCCAAACTGTTTAACCCTGAGGGACCATTTCAAGTTTTAGAGGGCAGGAAGAGGCAGATTTCAGTGGGGCCACACCAGTGTTCAAATATTTGCATTTAAATGCAATGTTCAGTTTCAGAAAAGCTAGTATTGTTGCAGTATTGTAATTTCATTATTCTTGGGGTACATTGCATTAATTTGCAACTTCAACTGACTGGGTTCAGATTATCATTTGTTTGGGTAACAAACCACCCACAACCCTAAAAGAGCCCATGGATTCTGGCTAGTTTGTTAACCAAACCAATAACCCACCCTTGCCAGGTTTGGACAACATGACAGCCTATGACGGGTTGGTGGGTTGCGGAACGGGTGCCCTTGAGCACCCAGAACATGCCAAAAACCATAGTGGCCTACTTATCCCACCATGGCAGGATCTACACTACTGCTTTATGATGGTTTATTAGAGTCTTGACAACTGTAGGGTCCCAGGACACACTCCATATACTGATTTTAAACCACTTTCAAAGTGTCAAATCCTGCTTGGTGTAGATCTGGTCCATGCGTGTCCATGATCATTCAAATCCGCTCACTTTTGTAGGCATTTTGTTTTCATTTCTGTTTTAAGCAATGGTTATAAATTTGTCTCCTCATTTTGTCCACATCAATGTTTGTATTTATTTTAAGATGGGCTGCTTTTTGAAGCAAATGTTATGTTGTTGTTTTAATTTTGAAAAACAGAAAACAAAAATAATATAACTGAATCAGCTACAATTAACCAAAGTCCTGTATTTTTGCTGGAGATGGGAAGGTTAGGAAAAATAGGTCTTAAATCAAAAATCACATAAAATTGCATCCAATTGACATGAAACTTAAAAGCTCATTTATGGTTTTGCAAGATCAAAGTCATGGTTGGTTGATCCTTGTTTGAACACAAGGTCCTGTTGTTGAAGAGTTCAGAGCCATTCTTTTTTGAGCCCCACTGAAGCTTTTTCTTACTAATATAGTGTAACTGTAATATACTATAAGAACAGAGGAGAAACATCAAGGAAATCAATGAAGCAGAATATTTGTTACTTTCCTCTTCAAGAGTTGGTACTTAACACCAGGAGGTTACTTAAAATAAAACTTTGTGTGTTATACTCATTTGACTTCCTATGGCAAAATCAATAATTGTATTTCCTTTCTCTTTGCAGGTGCTTCGGGTAGTCCGACTTATAAAGATTTCTCCTGCCCTGGAAGACTTTGTATATAAGATTTTTGGACCAGGAAAAAAGCTTGGAAGTTTAGTCGTATTTACTGCCAGCTTATTAATTGTAATGTCAGCAATCAGTTTGCAGATGTTCTGTTTTGTGGAAGAACTAGACAGATTTACAACATTTCCAAGGGTAAGTGTAAAAAACAACAACACCCCAAGTGATCAGTTAAACAGCTGTCATTTTTCTTACAAATGCCTTTTTATACTAGCTTTGTTAATGCCAGCTGTTAGGAAGGTGTAGAAAAAATATTCTGTTGTTCCTGTGTATCGCTTGGGTTTTTTCCAATTTCTGTTACTTTGTGATATGTACTCTGTAAAGACGTACAATGCCTTTTGATAACTTCTTTTATTTAGTTTGAAATTCTATGCCCTTGTCTGGACATAAAAAGCAAAAGGCACTGCCATCCACCCATGATTCTCATAGCAAACTGATTGTTGAACAAAAAAGTGCACCTTAGTTTTGTACGGATTCGTCAAGGCAGTGATCATTCAGTCTGGCTCTTTAGGACAAAATTATTTGCTGGAGGTTGTCTTCATCTTCACTTCAATTTCAGGTTTTTCTCTGAAATGGTGGTAGCCAGAAGCAACACTCCCAGGAGTTTAAAGCTGTGGCAAGGTGGGATTCTCATCTCCTGCATAATAACATTATTGAAAAATACACACCCTATTAAGAAGACTGAGGGCCTTGCTAGACCTACCTGTTAATCCAGTGGGGAGTACGGGTGAGCCCGCGCTGCAGCTAGTGCGGGCCATCACCCCAGTCTACATGTGACACGCGACGGGGTAAGGGAAAGCCCTGTCGCATCTGCCATTTTAAAATAAACTTAAAGGGGCCGCGTGCGCAGGACCGCACCAACGACAAGGTAGGGGTTTTTTTTTTAAAAAAAAAAAGGGTTCTCGCTCCCCCCTTCCCCCAATTTCCCCCCCACAATGTCTGATGCCCCTCCACCCGCCCGCCATGTCCGATCCCCCGCCTGCCCCCCGCTTGCTCGCTCACCCACCTGCCCGCTCGCCCGCCATGTCCGATGCCCCTTCCGCCCCCCCGGCCGCAATCTCCCCACCCTGGCTCTGCTCTTTCCCCCCTGGCCCCCATCTCTCCCCCCACACACGATTCCCCCCCAGCCCGATGGGCACAGCGCTCGGCTTCTCCCGGCTACTCGCAAGTAAGCCACGTAGCCAGGAAAAGCCGCAGAACCGGCTAGACTTTCTACAGGCCCGGGCTCAGATTATCTCGGGTGAAGGGAGGGTTTAGCCCGGGCTGACCCCGGGATCCCCTGTGTGTCATCTAGATGCACAGGGGTGAGCCCGGGTATCAGCCCGGGCTAAACCCTCATCTAGCAACGGCCTAAGGCTGCAATCCTAAATACACCATCCTAGGAATAAGCCTTATTGAAAGCAGTGGGGCTTACTTCTGAATAGACATAGTTAGGATTCCACTGTAAATAGTCAATAGTGGTGACACATTTAATTGGTAGGTACAGCCTGTATACCAACCTTCCCCAACCTGGTGTCCTCCAGATGTATTAGTCTAACACATCTGGAGAGCACCAGGTTGAGGAAAGCTGCTGTATAGAAATCACAGAATCATAGAATAGTCGAGTTGGAAAGGGCCTATAAGGCCATCGAGTCCAACCCCTGCTCAGTGCAGGAAATGAACATCAGTGTCAGTATATTACTTTTATTTAAGCCTCATGGTTTATGTGGCTAGTTTTCTTCCTTTACACCTGGTGATTTGCAGACAACTTTCATGGATACAATCCTGGATACAGTCTTTTATGCACCACAGTAGGTAGTTCTGCTAATACCTCCTGTGGTATTGGATGATATAAAGACCCTGATGTATACATTATTGAAGCTTTGATGTGCTATCAGATTCAACTAACCTACTGCATTTCCCAAAAATGTTTGCTCTTGACCTGCATATGCTTTACACTTACACTTAAAGAATAGTTAATTTATTCATAGCAGAATAAGAAATGGAAATTCACTGGGCAATTGGTGCTAATGTAATAAGTGAAGCACACTGCTTTGAATAAAAATACTGCAGTTTTCACAATAATCTGCTAGACTGAGTTTCCGTGGATTTGAGCCCCAAATAATTTATTGATATGAATAAGCCAAAGTTAGTTTACCATTATCACTGTTTTTTAATTGAAGGATCGATGGTCAAAGCAATTAAACTGTAATGGATAAGGAAATGACACTTTCATGTATAAAAGAGCAAAACACCTATTTCTGATTAGCCTCCAATATAGAAAATGTAGGGTGGCAAGTGAGAGACAAAATATATTATTTTACCAATCCGGCAAGCTTGACTGAAGTGAGGTGTGTGTGTTGTTTTTTCCAAACACTTCTTTTACTTATTTATTTATTTATTACATTTTTATACCGCCCAATAGCTGAAGCTCTCTGGATGGTTCACAAAAATTAAAACCATAATAAAACAACCAACAGGTTAAAAACACAAATACAAAATACAGTATAAAAAGCACAACCAGGATAAAACCACGCAGCAAAATTGAGATAAGATTAAAATACAGAGTTAGAACAGTAAAATTTAAATTTAAGTTAAAATTAAGTGTTAAAATACTGAGAGAATAAAAAGGTCTTCAGCTGGCGACAAAAAGAGTACAGTGTAGGCGCCAGGCGGACCTCTCTGGGGAGCTCGTTCCACAACCGGGGTGCCACAGCAGAGAACGCCCTCCTCCTAGTAGCCACCTACTAGGAATTAGAAAAATAATTTTTAATACAAATATGCAGATATAACAAGCTGGAAATAAATATGGATAAGTATGTTCTTTTCTTGAACTAGAGCTTCGGCTATTGGGCGGTATAAAAATGTTTTTTTAAAAAATTAAGAAAATGGTTAGTTCTAGACAAAAAAGCATTTTTTTTTACCACATACTTAAGAACTGATGGATTTCCATTCATAACTAGTAAACAACCATGGATGTACTTTGCAAAGTAGCATACGTGGGAGCTTCGGCTATTGGGCGGTATAGAAATGCAATAAATAAATAAAGTCATTGTGGGTTTACCTATTTGAACCACTATTAGACAAAGGAGGGAGGCAAGTAGCTTGGCTGGGCATGGAAGGCACCCAATGCTGCCCTGTATGGCCACTAAGTGAGAGCAAACATAAAATGGCAGTCACATTCTGACATGGTACCTTTCTGCTATTTGCCCCTGATGCTGAAAAGCAAGTACACTTAGCCAAATGAGAACAATTGATTACTTCTTCCCAATAATGTCGCTGAATCAGAAGCTAGAACACAAGCACTTTAAGAAGGGTTTTGAAAGAAAGGAGGAGAAAAGGCAGACAACCTCCATTTCTTAATGCTTCTAAATTGCATGCTTTCACATGGTTACTTGACAAACAGTAAATAAGTAGGAGCTTCTGGTTGCTATGGTTACCAAATACAGCATTCTCTGGTCCATTTTTGTCAGCTTGTGTTTTCAAGTCAATATGGGCCTCTAAAATGGACTTTTGCAAAGTGTTTTTACTTCTTTTGTCTTCGATCTGCAATTTTTGAAGTTATGTCGAAACTGAAGAAAAATAGAAGTTGTCTTGTATTCAGTGGTGCAGCTAGGTAATTTGAGGGGGCGGGGGTAGACAGCCATGTGTATTACTTCATTTGAGAAGCACACAGTTCCACAGGGCCTGGCTGCTACAGGACAGAATCCTGATACTTTACTTATCTTACTCTGTGAGAAAAGTGCAGTTATTGAAGGCAGTCCTATGCATCGTAAGAGATATGTGGCTGCTTGACATGAGCGAGGTTGGGGAATGGGAAATGCTTAAGGTAATAGCCCTCTTCATGCCTTTGGATAGCTCCTTTGGAGTTCTGGCTGGTTCTGGATGAAACCTAGGCCCTTTCTACACCTAAGGATTATCCCAGGAAAATGGAGGGATCGTCCCTGCCTGCTCCCGAGATCCCCTGTGTGTCATTTGGATGCACAGGGACGATCCCGGGGGAAAAGACAGGTGTAGACATGCCCCCAGAGTGAAAACGGAGCCACCAGCCTCCACTGGGGTCAATGCATGATGGGCAAACAGGGCTATGTCCATTAGCCCCACCCATCCCATCCCTTGGCGTCTGCACATACAACACCAACACCTGCTATGTGCATGAAGATCCCCTCTCTGCAGATATTTCCTATATGCTTGGATGCCAATGGGTGGGGCGGCTTTGTACACATAGGTGTCAAGAGCAGGGCTGTTTCCCCATACACGTTGGTCCAATGCATAGTGAAATGTGTTTAATAATAATAATAATAATAATAATAATAATAATAATAATAATAATAATTTATCCGCCTCTCCCTCTGGATCGAGGCAGGGAACAACATGGAATACAAAATATTGTAAAATACATAAAACAGATTAAAACATATAAAAACTAATACATTATTAAAATAACAGCCAGCCAGACATCTTAAGGTTTGACTGGGTAGTCTGGAGGACTAATCAAGACATCAGGACATGAGACAAGTAGTAATGCACGTTATGTAAGGGGAGAGCTCAATATGGAGCTAATGTTTTCAGTAGCTGGGCTTTTATTTCTTATACACCATACCATTCCAGTCTGAGCAGGTTATTCCAGAATAAATTCTAGTTTTAACATTGGATGTGATCTGTTTGATCAATGAACCCGAAAATACTTTAATTCTTAGGTGTATTTTAACATTTATTCATGTATGTAGTATTTGGAAATGAAGAATTTCTATTTCACTACCAACTTCAGAACCATGAACTAATGTTGCAGAAGAAGAAGGGAAAAAATCAAAGAAGTTTACAGGGTTCCCTTCCCCCCATCCCCCCAGCATAACATAAATTAATTCAAAAAACGTCCATTTGCATAAATCTCCAGGTCTCATTTTCACAGTTGTTGGTTCTGTCAGCAAGATAGCTGCGTTTCAGATTCATTTTAGCATAAATGGTGGAAAGTGTACCTTTCAACTAAAAATACCTTGCTCTGAAAGAAAGATTGCTACTTGCTGAACTTAAAATCACTGTACACTGCCTTATTATTTTCTTAAAACTAGTGTTTCTCAATACAAATAACTTTAATAACAGGAAAGGTTTAAATTCCCTTGGGATACTGTTAGAATGAAGTATGTTTTAAAATGCAAGGTTTGGTTTTCTTCAGAATGAAAAGGTTATCTAGCTTTTGTTTTAACATAACATTTGTTCTTTCTCAAAGCACAAGGTACTATAGAACATTAGTGCCATTTATTTGCCGTTAAGGAAGAGTTTAAAAGACAATGCTTTCTTTTTAAGTGAGACTTACTGTCCTTTCTAAGCAATTCAGATTAAAGAGATAGCAGTGCTGAAAAGGTCAAATGAACTCTAGCTGTTCACATATGTACAGTGTCACCTTTTATGGCTAAGCAAGCTTATGTCTGCATATCATTCTGGATTGGAAATTGCTGGCATAGATTGGAAGTGGATGCTGATACACCTGCAATGTCTACACTGAATTGCTTAGAATGGGAAACACATTCCAACATGGCATTCAAATGCACATTCATATTCTTGCACAACTAGTCACATGCTCATATAACTTGTGATTACAACTAGCTCAGGGCCATTCGTATTTAGGACTTACTTGAATGTAGCATTTATGGCCTGATGAGTATACAAAGTTAGGAGGGAACTATCTGAGGAAAACCACGTCAGAATGGCTGAGGTAGCTAGGTATTTTTAGATCATGGATTTAAAGGTCTTATTGTTAAAGGACTGTGATTAAAAGCATCCTTAGATGGCTATTAGTATTATTTCCATTGTGAAGCACACAATGGACTTTTCTTTTCTCCATGAAGCACCATTTTGGTGTAGGAAAAAGACCGTAGAGGGAAAACATGGGAGAATTACAGGATGAAGACATTGTTGCCTGGACCTCTGTAAAATTCTGTGAATGTGGCTGGGCAATGGCACCATGAAAGCCTCACGTGGAAGCACCCTAACAGAGACCTGGAGTCCCACAATATTCTTAGAGCAGGAACCTGAAGCCAGCCACATGTTGGTTAACTAAGCTGTCCCCGTATACAATTGCTAACACTAGAACTAGATTCAAATGTTTGTTCATTCATTTCAATAAAGTATCTCCAACTGAACTGTGTGTTTGATGGTATTCTCTTTTAGGCCTTTATGTCAATGTTCCAGATCCTTACACAGGAAGGATGGGTAGATGTCATGGATCAAACTCTTAATGCTGTAGGGCATATGTGGGCGCCTGTTGTCGCCATCTACTTCATACTTTATCACCTTTTTGCTACCCTGGTAAGTTGTATGCTTCGTATTTACTTTTATTTACCTTTTAAAACATTTCTCGTGTTGGCTCATATGAGGGCAAAATCAGACATTACAAGGAAAATGGGGTTTTTACTTCCTTATATTTCCCTCATATAAGGGAAAGTCTACCAAGGCAGACTTGCAGGTGAGAATCAGCAAGTTGGAGGACTGACCTTTCCTCTGTTTGTCAATTCTCTCTTAGGCAGCTTTAAATAAATTGTTTTTAATTCAACAGGACTGCAAAATTGAGTCCAGATTGGGGGGGGGGGTGCAGGGCAGCTGCCAAGTGGAGCATTTGCAGGGAAGATTTGTCAGGAACCAGAAGGATTAAGCATCCCTCCCTCCCACCGAGGGCGTGGCTAGATGGGGTGATATCCCGGGGATCGCCCCGGGATCATCCTTGTGCGTCCACATGATGCATAGGGGATCCTGGGAGCAGGGAGGGATGATCCCTCGCTTTCCCCAGGATATTGCCCTACCCTTTCAGACCACTTTTTCCATGGTCCTGAGATGTTCCCAAGACCGCGGGATGTGTGGCCGGGCATCCTGTTTTCATCCCACCTCCTCATGAGTAACTGTGAGGAGCCAGGAACCGGGCATGGGGTGGGGGGAGCAAGACTAATTTTTCATTTTAAAAAACCTTACCTTTGCACAGGAGCATTCCTGTGCTCTTTTTCAATAATTTTTTAAAAAATGGCGGGCAAGACGTCCTCCATCCTCCCGGGACGTTACGCACCGTGTGTAGACAAAGGGCGACAGTCCCAGAAGGAGGTAAGTCCAGGATCGCCCCTCTCTGGCCCTCTACACCCATATGTGTAGACATGCCCTGAGCCTCCTCTGCAAGTGCCTCTCTCCACCCTTGCATTCCCATTCTCTCAGAAAGCACAGGGTTGGGAGCAAGCATTTGCCCGTATAACATCTTGCTTTGCCCTCCCACAGCATAATGAATTTGAAATATAGGTACTCACATATAGCAGTAGGCTATGCACAGAATGCTGCACGCAACTATCTCCTCACTGAACTGATAGTCTAGCCGTGCTCATCACCTGTTTAGGAGATGACGAAGCGTGATGAAGCGTGGATTCAGTCCCCACTTCAACAAATAAGTGATCAGAGCTGTGCGTACAATTTAACAAAGGGGACAAAGTCATACATTCCTCCCTTCCCTCTGATATGGGTGGAGCTCTTCTCTAGGTTGCATCTTTTGCCCAAATGAAAGCTGAAAGGGCAAACTTTGTCTCAGGGTGTATGGGGGGCACACACACTGCTGAGTGAACTAAATGTGGGTGTACTTCCAAAAGGAACATCCCTATCTGTGCTTCATCAGCAAGTCAAACTGTTTTGATTCTTATCACACTTTCCTCATCCAAAACTTTTCTGGATATTAGTTTTATGATTTATTTATTACACTTATATACCGCTCCCATAGCCAGGGCTCTCTGGGCAGTTTACAGAAATTCTAAAATTGAGGTAAAAACAAGTATACAAAATTTAAAACTCTAAAACACAGTACATACACACATAAAGCATTAAAAGCCGATTAAAAACTAAACATGTGGGTAATTAGGATGTGGATTTGTTGCTATAGTTTCTTGTTGTTGTTGTTTGTCCAAACAGAAGAATTCTTGGATAGAATCTGATGTTCAACCCCACAATATGTGGTGGTCAATCTTTGCACTAGCACAACAAAGAGATTTTAAATAACACCTTGTTCCTTCTCTTAAGCTAATTTTTGCAGTTGTTGTTGACCAGCTGGAATCATAATGAATGAGAGCACACAGTGAATCTGAAATATACACTTCTAATCTAGGGAGAATCTACAGGTCCATTGCACTCTTCCTCTAGCTGTAATTAAATTGATGTTTGATGCATAATAAAGCCTTGGGGCACCAACTGATAATTAGAACTTACAATGCTTTCTGCTGTAGGATGTCCAAATGAGCACATGGGAAATGGCATTATGCTACAGCATACACACTAACAGAAGAAACAAACTAACAATGAATGCAACATGCATATAAATGTTCAAGTTTCTTTTCTTCATGGCCTTCCAACATTGCACAACTTTGCTCCTTGTTGGACAAATAAATCGACATTTTTCCATCAGGTTGAATTTCTTTTAACCTTTTGCACTTCTATAAAATTGTCAAATCAGTCTTTCAGGGTTCGCCAGGTGCCACACGAAATCTTTAATCCCCCTCCCCAATTGTTGAGGATGGGCAAAGTGAACTGATTCCACTCTAACCAAACCGAACTGTTTTACACAAGCCAGATAGCTTCTACAACTCATTCCACAGTAAAGATGTGAAGATTTTACCAGCTACTTGCTACATTGCAGGCCTTCCTTCCGGGATGTGGCGTGTGCTTCTCCTCTAAGGAGCAGAGATGCCCAATCCAATAAGAAGTAGGCAGAAAAAACTCCTTTTCACTGGACTACAGTGACATTGGGATGAAAGGGGTCTAGTGCAGCCTTGGCAACTGAACCAACTTCCTCCTCATGCCAGTGCATCCCAATGAAGAGGGATTCTTCCTTTCCCTTTCTAGATTGGAAAGAGCAGACCCTACAGCTCGGATGCAGAAACTTCCTAGAGTTCATATTCTTTTCCTTTCTGGAATAAAAATCTCCCTTTTAAAAGTGTACGAGTCCTGCTGCGCGCGCACGCACACACAAGCACACACTCTCACTGGAGTCCTATACCAACTGCAGTAATGTTTCCCATTCTCCCAATACATTTAGTAGAGATCATACCACTATTTCACCATAATGCCAAGGTAGAAGCTGCCCTAAGAAAATAAGGAGACAGAGTGACAAGTGGATAAAAGAGTATGGACGTGTTTCAGTAAATGATAACTTCGAGAACATGGAATGACAAGGCAGGGTAAAACTCAGAAGTGCTAATTGTATGCACTTGGAAACACAATCTATAGAGAGTTGGAGAGAAATGAATAGCTTTCACAGCAGAAGCTGGAATAGAATTTAGGCTTGAAAAACAAAAACTGTGTTAGGAGTGAAGTCTGTGATTAAAATCCAGAAGGGAACGGAGGAAGTTAAACAAATAATAAGCTTTAACTGTTCTTTTGTGATAATGCTCTAGATTTGTTTCTGACATTCAGGAAAATATATTCATTGTGTGCTTGTCATTCTCGGCTATAGAGATTGGAAATAACCACAGATTAAACTGCAGTATATTTCATACCTGCTGCACAAATCCTTGATAAAATCAGGCACTGTTTTTCCTTGTGAATCTAGTTAGAACCACAATCTAAAATAGAGCCAAACCAATTTTTTCATTTTAAATCTTATTTTTACAGTCCAAAACAGCCCCTTTGAAGGGGTAAAATAGTCCATCAGCTATGCCCCTCTTAGTGGGGGGGGGAACATTTTTCATTTGAAAAGGTTTGCACAGTTTGGCACACACCTTTTTAGCATTGCCCTTGGTATCCTGAATCGCTATGGGGCAGTATAGAAATTAGATAGATAGATAGATAGATAGATAGATAGATAGATAGATAGATTATCTGAGTTGAGAGTTCGAGGCATGGTGTTTTGGTAGCACCACTCCAGTTTCAAGAGTGCATTTTCTGCTTTCTTTAATACAATTTTAACTCCATCAGTTGGGTACAATCCACCTGGCGGGATCTCCATAGGACTGAAGAGAGCCCTGTTTTTCCTCTACCCCCGCTAAGCAAGTGCACGTACCACACCAAGGCAGTTTGGTGAATGAGAGATCTGTCATACCATCCATATCTCTATTCAGTCCTCTCCCTCTGTTTGGTCAAGTTATGCCTGCTCCAGAGCTCATAACTCTGGCAATATGGAATAAATGACCAAAACATCCATTGCACAACAGCTAATCATAATGCCTGTGCACTCATCTATGCACAAACACTGAGAAAGGGGAGAAACAGGGTTCAGTTGAGCTTCATGGAGATCGCTCCCCTCACAGGTATCATCCATGTGTACTCATTTAATTTTTTTCTATATAATAATAATAATAATAATAATAATAATAATAATAATAATAATAATAATTTATTTATTACCCGCCTCTCCATCTGGATCGAGGCAGGGAACAACACTAAATAAAATATAATACATAAAAATAGTTAAAAGAGCATATAAAACCAATACAATATTAAAATAACAATCACAACATCTTAAAATTCTTAGGTTTAAAATTTCTTAAGAATTAATATTGACTGCTAGTTAGTTACAGCTTAGGTATGAAACTACACACTGCACAATGATATATATATATATATATATATATATATATATATATATATTAGTAAGTGTTATTTTTTTACATGTGATATATCAGGATACAAGAGAAAATGAAAGCCCATCTCCTTGTTGTCCCTGATAAAGCCATTTTTACTTGAGTAGAGACATTATTGTATTCAGTATTAGGTGGTTGTTGTTTTTCAATTCTTTTGTAGATTCTGCTGAGTTTGTTTGTTGCTGTTATTTTGGACAACCTGGAACTTGATGAAGATCTAAAGAAACTTAAGCAAGTAAGCTTTTTCATGTTGGATATTAATTGCAACAAAGCAATAATGTGTCCTCGTTTCTCTACAAAAATGCAGATGCCAAACACCTTTTCAGAAAAGTGAGCTAAATAAGATGTGTTTAATAGAACATGAATTACCCACATCAAGTATTGAAGACCAGCAAAAATGATTTCTTTCCGATTTTCCTATGACTATATGAACCATTTGCTAAGTACTGGACTTACATGTTATGCTTTTACCATAGCCCAAATCAAATAGTAGAAAAATAGCAATGAACATGTTTCTTGTGTAGCACTTATATACAAACATCCCAGTCAAGTGATTCCTTGCAAGAACTTGACATTCCACTGAACATTGCAATGGGATGCATGTAAAGAATCCGCCTCCTCTATTGAAGTGAAGTCCCCATGTACAGCAGGTCCTTGTGCATGCCATACTTCTTGCCACAGTTATTATTGCAGAAAAAGGGGACATTACAACAATTGGAATATATTGATAATTTGGGGGAGATAATTTGAAAAACAACTGAATATGTCCCTTAGCAGCTGCAGGTTTCCGCTTGAGGAAGGGCTGTCAATGAGTGAAGGGGCAGAAAAGCCCCCTCACCCATTGACAGTGCACACAGGCATGGGTGTGGAGGATGCAAAGGGTGTCTGGATCATGTCCCATCTTTATTAATTACTTGGAATGCAATGAAATGCTTATACAGACCATTGTCACTCTTAAATAATATCTAGAATCTATTTCTGAAATGGAAATGACTATGGACAAAAGTACTCTTGTGTGGTTTTCTCCCTCTCATGTAGAGAGTGCACATGTTAAGCTGCACACTATGGGCATTTTTAACCAATGTGCTTCTGTTTACCACACCATCGATAAAAGCAGTCACAGAGCCACTTATTTGGCACCCTGATGAAGTTATGGGGGAACATGCTGGCAAAATTAGTTATGTTATGCTGCTTTACGCGTGAGCCTCCTGGCATGTATAGTAGTATTGTACAAATGGCTCAAAAAGTACACCTGCAGTGTGCTGCCTTAAACCATGGCTTCAACTGTCCCTTTGTTATTCTAGAAGACAGGGTGTGTGGAATCTCTTTCAGCCCAAGGGCCAAATTCAATTTCAAAGAAGCTCTCAGGGGCTACGTTGTACTGGTGGGCTGGGCCAAAGGCAAAGGGGTCCAGGGTAAAAAATTGTTTTTAAATGCCAGGATATTGTAGCTTAAAGCTCTTACTGCAAGTAACTAAGGGCATGTCTACACCATAGAGTGTAGAAGGAGGGAAGGGGGAGGATCGCAGACTTACCAGCTTCAGCAATCCTCCCCCAGCGTCTTGATGGCTGCGCGATGTCCCAGCAGAACATCGGAGCCACCATTTTTTTCCCAACAAGAGGAGAAGGAGCGCAACTGTGCTCCTCCACGAAAAAGGTAAAAAAAAAAACCCACAAAAAAACGAACCCACTCCCCACCCACCCCCCATGGGCATGCAGGTTGGATTTGGCACACAAATCCAACCTCCCCATGCAGTTCTGTGCCCATTTTAAGTGCCTCACAAGAAGAGACGACCCGGGAGCAGTGGCTACACGGCCTGCGCACTATGAGATGGTCCCGGGACACAGAAAAATCAGGTTTTGCGCAGTTCCCTATATCCCAGGTCGTCCCGGGTTGCCCTCGAGATCATTTGGACACACAGGGATTAGCCCAGGATATAGGGCTGCTGTAGACATGCCCTAAGCCTTAGGAGTGGCATTTCAACATTTTAGAGGGGGGACAGCAAAAGCCAGGAAACTACAAGATTATCAGAGGTAGGGAAGAGGGGTGTGGCCATCTGTGGAACTCAGAGGGTAAGATTGGGACCCCATGCAGGTTGGATTTGGCCCACAAGCCTCATATTCAACGCCCCTATTGGAAGAAACTTATTTCATTTCAGTGTATTTATTTATTTATTTATTTACTTAAAACAAAACAAGCAAATGGCAAACGTATCCAGTCCATACATTTTTAAAAGTGAAATGTTTCGGCATAAAACACCAGTTCCAGTCACAAATCAGAGCATGCTACGACACGACTTCTAATCTGAGCCCAAATCAATCAGGAACATGACAAACCTCAGTGGGGGGAAACAAAGATCCAACAGCTGATTGATCTGCATTAATAAACATCCTCATCCTTCTTTCTCTTCATCATCATCCTTTCAGCTAATCAATAAACATTTCCCCCCCCCCCTTAATCTTTCTCCTTCGGGGACTCCGCTCAATTGCTTGCACAAAGATTTTTGTTAAAGTTGCTCTGCTAGCATGTTTCTTCCCCCTATGAAGGAACCAGGGTGTAGCAGTGTTTCATTATCAGCAAAGTGCCCCTTGTATCTTTTTAGGTCTTCCCGTTTCACCACTGTAAAAGGAATCACATTCTAAACACTCAATTTTGTAAATACCCTTAACTGAACAATCCCCCTCACTTCCCTACAGATAGGGCATTCCCGTGTCCAATATTTGTTATCATATACCTGAGATGTCACAAGATGGTGTTTCAGTGTTACTGGAGCACTGCAAACAACATTAACCTTGATGGTGCTGCACTCAAGGATCTTTTGTACTGCTCCTGTGACATTGTTTTGTCAGCTGTGCCTTGCGTCTTTGCAAATGTTATTATTCTGCTGTCTATTCTTTGTCCCAGTGCACAAACTGTAAGCCACACTTAGGTCCAGGCACAAGTATGTTGATAAATTAGCCTTTTGACCAGATTATTTTAGAAAATATTTTAATGATTTATCTCTACAAATAATTTTACACCAGAAAAGAACACACTTGGCGCACAACAGCATTTTGCTATCCCCTTTTTGTACAGGGACTAGAAAAAAATATTACCTCCAAAATGGAAGGTTCCTAAATGCCATAATACTAATTCCTCAAGGTGTGTGTGCACACACGTACATTTTTTCTCTAACCTGATGTCTTTGCAACACTCTACTCAGTGTTCTTAAAATTCTCTTCTTCATATTTTCCCCACAATGTAATTAACATCTAATTGGAAATCTCCATTAAAAAGTATGCTTAGGATGAAAGAAATTAAGAAATCCCTTCTTTGAAATAGACAATTGTCCAGCTGATTAAGTGACTCTATGAGAAAAGGTTTCCCTTGAGGTAAATATGATGGAATTTGTGGGTTTGCATTGATTGCAGTGGTGAATTATTCTACTGAAATATTGGTTTTCTTATCATGGAAGATAAAGCAGAAGTTTGGGTGGGTGTGTTAAATTCAGTGACATTTTGACTTCTCCATAAGAAGAAGGAAAATGGTGTGGTACAATTGCTGTTTTTTCATCAGGCCCATTTTCTTAATGGAAGTGGCTTTCATATCATTGTAGGGGAAAACATTGTTCTCCATCTGTAATTAAAAAGCTAAATGCAACCTCAGGAGATAGCTGGCTAATTTGCTGTGTGCTGATTCTTCGGAAGTGCCTTGTGCATACCAATGCAACCTGTGCAGAATTAAGTTTGCCTATGTTTGTTTTCATTTTCCATCTCCTGTAGCCATAAAGATCAAGGCTAGAGGAGGCTTTATTTGATAATTGACTGCCTGGGAGGAGTACCTTCTAATCAGTTTATTCTTAATATTCATTATTACTGGGGAAATGACCAGTACCACAATGCTATGGCTGCTCTCTTAAGGTTATGCCAAACATCACAGAATTAGTGAAGTTCAACTACCCACTAATTTAAACATAAAAATCGTAGCCCTTTTTGAAAACACTTACTGTATGAGAAACACTGAAAAATTTGAAGAACTAATCAAGCAGCTGCTCTGTGTTTAGCAGAAGGCAGGGAGTGTTATCTGTAATATGTTAACAGAGGTTAGATTAAATGTCGGTAACTACTTGCTGCACGCACACCTTTCAAATATAGTTCACTGGGACCTACATATTGTGATAGCAAGTGAAAAGTGCTATATGCTACTATTACTGTCCCAAGTATATTATACTGCAGCCATAGATAGTTCATACATTACTATTTTCTTGTAAAGTATTAGTCGATCTAGTCAACATAACAGTCCTAGTAATAAGCATATTCACAATAACTTCCCATCCACCCCTGCATGGAATGGTGCCTTTTTGTTGTTGAATTGTACCCAATAGTGTATAGTGAGGTCATGGCCTGGGTCAAAGCAGAGTGAGTTTAGAATAAATGCATTTGTATTTTGCAGTTCCTGGGCTTTGAAGGATTTTAGCACTTTCTTTAGCACAAGTTTTTGCTTTCCATTCAGGAGCAGGGCCGGGCCGGGCCGGGCCAGGACGGGGGGGATTGCAAAATGATCAGAAACAATGCACAGCCTGGTTGGAGTTGTTTGGCTTGGTCTTGCCCTGATTGCCAGAAAAGTGAGGATCAAGGCCATTCTACCCCTCCGCTATGTTCTTTATGGTTATCCTTTTTCTGTCTTGCTTCATTTTTATGCTGAGAGCCACCCTTGGATCCACTGTGGGACTCTATCCCCTGAAGCAGTGGTCCCCATCCCTGTATTCTGCCCCAATACAAGATGCTGTGTTTTCAAAAGATGGCAACCTCAGTCAGGAAAGAGAATTGGATGAAACCAGACTTTCATCATTATTGGTTTTAGGATCTGAATAGCTTCCTTGACACTGCTTGTTAGTAGGGCTGTGCAGATCCAGGCTATTTTATAATGGATCTGCTATTTTAATCCAGAGCCCTAGGACACCATATAGCCCACAACTCCCAGCATGCAGTGCCTGGGAGGGCTGTAATGACCGGGGTCCAGGAACAGAGGGCATACATGTACTCACCACCACCATCGCTGCCGCCTCTGTGCAATCGCTGGCTTCCTGGCATGATCAGTTGCTGCTTCCGCAATCGGAAATACTCCATTGAACCTAGAGGGGTCTATGCAAGTTCCACAGGTGCCCTGCATCCACCTGCTTCCCCCAAAGCCAGGAAGCAGGCGATTGTGCAGAGAAGTGGGCGATGGCGGCAGTGAGTACACATATGCCCTCTGTTCCTGAGTCCAGGTAAGTACAGCCCTTCCAGGCACTACATGCTTGGAGTTATAGGCTGTATGGGGGCCTAGGGCTCTGCATTAAAATGGCAGATCCATCACAAAATGGCCATCGTGATTTGATTATTCAAATCCAAGGCCCGGATTTGAACAGCCCTACTTGTTAGCCATACTGATGACCTCTTGGACATGGCACTACCTTTCTTGCTGAGATTTAAGTGATTCAAGTGGAAGTAGTGGGGAAGGTGACGTGTATATAAGTATGCTTGTGTGTGTGCAGTCACTGGTCCCCAAGGCAGCATCATATACAATCCTCAGCAGGGTAAAGGTGAAAAGGTTGCGTGCCCCTGCCATAAGCAGAAAAAAATAGCAATATATCTGATCTCATTCTCTGTAGCCAGCACTTTTCCCTTCCTTCCTTCCTTCCTTCCTTTAATTTATATACTACCATAAAATGTGAAAATGTGGCATATAAATATCTGAAATAAAAACATAAATAAATTATGAACATGCTGCATTATCACAAATAGAATAATATTTCATGGCAATTTTCTGACTTGAAATCAATGGAAAAACACCTATTGACTTCATATGGACAGAATTCCACAGTTTGGAGTTTACTGTGAATTTATATCCTTTTAAGAGTTTTATGTTACCAGTATCTGATTGTTTTTTAACTCAGTTTTTAGAACCCCATTTCCTTTTTGAGGAAAACACGTACGATGTTTCATTAAAATTAAAAGGGTTCAGATGAAGCTTTACTAAGTGGAAGGAGGGAGTACACCTGTTGCTAATATTACCGTTGGCCTTATTTCAGCTGAACATCTCGGGGGCTGGAAGAGCAATAGGAATGGAACAGAAAGAAATGTTCAGAATGATGAGTGTCAACATTTATGGAGATTCTGTATTCTTGAAAGGTCATGGAATTGGTTAAAAAGGTATTACGTCCTGTACTCAATATATGTCAGAGAGTAGCTGCTAGATTTGAAAGGTGTAAGGCCTTGCTCTAGAGGACTATGAAATGCAAAAAGGAAGAACTGAGGGGCAGACAAATCTTGAGGGGAAAACCCTGTATATTAATGGTGAAGATAGATAGACACTCAAGTGGTAGTGGTGGTCATGGTTTTGAGATATATTTCTGTAGGGGTGGAATTCTAACTCAGAAAGGAGGTAGGCGCTCATTCTTTGCAGTCCAGCATTTGTCAGTAAGAACCTAGCCCAGAAGACAAGCTAAACATGTGACAAAAAATCTGAGCTGTTAAGAACATTAGAACATAAGAAGTGTCATGCTGGATCAGACCAAGGGTCCGTCTAGTCCAGCACTCTGTTTACACAGTGGCCAACCAGCCATTGGCCAGGGATGAACAAGCAGGACATGGTGCCTCAACACCCTCCCACCCATGTTCCCCAGCAACTGGTGTACACAGGCTTACTGCCTCAAATACTTAAGATAGCACACAACCATCAGGGCTAGTAGCCATTGATGGCCTTCACCTCCAGGAATTTATCCAACTACCTTTTAACGCCATCCAAATTGCTGTTCTACCTCCTGCTGTAGTTTATTTAATGGAGGTGGGGATTATGTATATGTGTGGTGTGTTACAGGATTTTGAATTCCCGATGAAGTCTTCACTTTCTTTATCTTTCTCCTGACTAAATGCTGCTGAGAATTCTTACCCTAGGATCGCTCCTATCTCTTTTCTTTTCTCTCTGTTTGCCTCAAGAGAAATAAAAGGTTAAAAGTGTAGAAAAAACAAAGTGAATGCTGCAGAAGTATAATACTGAAGTTAGATTTGTTTCTGGGCTGAACTATGAAAGTCTAAAACCATCAACTGCGGTTGGGGTGAGCACTGACAATTATTGGAATTGCAGCAGGCATGGAGGGAGACATAGCTTTTCCTCCCCAGCTGCAATCCTAAGGATTCATCCTCTGAATCAGCTATTTGCATTGGAAGGAAATCCTCCATTGACGCCGGAAGAAAAAGAAACCGATGCCTAAGTATAATATTTACTGAAGTTAGAGTTGCCTCACAGCCAAACTATATAAATTCTAAGACATGCATACAATTTCACTGTTGGTTATATTAAGTTATTAGCATTGCTCTCATGGGAAGATTTATCTTGCCCCATTTCATTTAGTTCAAAAAAATGTGCTATGCAAACATCTGCACTTTTACCAAACTTTTCAGTTCCTTAATTGAAAGTGTACTTAGCAACAGTAGCATTGTAATGTTATTGTAAGGGACTCCAAAGCTTGAACCACCCTCATAATATGGGACCTAACCTAATAATGGTCACTGTAAACTGTGGCAGGATCTACACTACTGCTTTATAATGGTATTGAAGTGCACTGACAACTGTTGGGGCCCATGACACATCTACACCAAGCAGGATCTAACACTATGAAAGCAGTATGAAAGTGGTATATGGCAAGTGCCATGGGCCCCAACAGTTGTCAGTGCACTTCAATTCTGCTAAAGCAGTAGTGTAGATCCTGCCTCCATATACCTCTTTCATACCACTTTCATAGTGCTATATCCTGCTTAGAGTAGATCTGGGCTGTGTGTGCTCAGGCCCCAAAGTCTTTAGGCCCAGAAGAGAATAGTAATATTCAGTATGATTCCTTGGAGTTGGAGACAGTGTGAAGCCTTTAGAGCAGGCCTAATCTAAATACTGGAACCCAGACCTTTTTGCATTTGCCTGTTCAACAGAGCAGCCTGCTCTATCCATGGAATTCAGGAGCTCCAAACTAGAGAACAAATCATGATTCTGGGTACATGGACATAAAATACAGAATGAGGACTAGCATATAACACAACTTTAATCTGCAGAGACAGCCTTCAGTTTGTAGACTTGTCCTCCAACGATACCCCATGTAAGATTCGGGCATGTCCACAAATTACTGATCACAATAATTACAATTACCATCACAATGGGAGGTTGATCGCTACAGGTATTAATTGGCTTACCCAATGCCACAATGTGCTATCAGCAAGAACTATTTTATTAATGGCCACTGTTAAATAACATGCGTCTCACTCTCTGTACTTTCTGCATTTCATTTCCCTCTGACCAAACTGTCTACAATCCTGTCCCCTGCCAACCATGTCAGGATATCATGGATCCTATCGATGCATCTGATGAAGTGGGTTATAGTCCATGAAATTTATGTCATAAGGAATGTGCTAGTCTTTAAGGTTCCTGTGTCACACATAAAACCCTTAACAGAACAGGCGAGGGATCCCCAGATCTCCTGACTCATAGCCCAGCTCTTCTGCCATTTTGCAATTTCTGCAGCTTCCATTCTGTTCATACTCTTTCAAAGGAATATTCTCTTGGGAAAGATCAGCTCTCTCATGTAACTTCTCACATCTGCCAATCTACCTCTTCCCACTGCATATTTATAACTCAAGTACAGATGTTCATTACTGAAAACATTTTTGGAACTGATGTGCTATGTTACCTATGACCATACGTTTCCTCGGAGGGCTTGAATATTTGCATGAAATGTATTGTCTGAAATGAATAGAAATCTCTCTGTCTGTCACCAATTCTTCTACCTGCAAATTGTCTCTGCGTCCATATGCATCAGGTAACAGTTCACCCAATTTGCCTAATAAAATTGTTTTTCCTACCACCCTTTAATCATAAGAGTGCATGCAAAGATAAGATACTACGAAACAGCCTTTTCCTGCTACTGCTATCTTTGAAGCTTTAAACATTCTTTCTTTGCTTTCCTAATACTATTATCATTGTACCATATTGAAAATTGGCTTGTGAGTCTATGCTGTGCGCCAGCACTATGTAGGATTGGCCGCAAGGCTCCTTCTACCAATGAGGTGCCACAATACCTTGAAGGACATTGCAGCAGCAGCCATCAGCATTGCTGTGCCAACAAGAGCATGCTCAGTGGGGATGAGCCATTGCACAGTGGCTGTACTCATGTACATATAATTTGCATCTCTTGTTTAAAAGATCTTGGCCCCTTCTGGCATCAGGGGTTGCTATGGGCAGGCAGCTGCCTAGGGCCCAGTGACTGAAAAGGGCCCAGACCTGACCCTGTTGCAGCTGTTGCCAGGTATAGACTGCTATTACTACTGCTGCAGTGATGGTGGCGATGGCAGCTGGTCCTCCCCTCACCCAGCTGGCCCCACCGGCAACGAAAGCATCACAGCCCTTCGCTTCTCGTGGGTACACAAGACAGCATCTTATTGGTTCAGATTGCTGCTACTCTGAACCTGAGGTTTAAAAGTTGCATTTTAAATTAGTGCAGCATTTTAAAATGGCAGCACTTCCTTTTGTCACTGGGACCTGCCAGATTAGGAGGAGCTGCCACCTGGTTTAAAGAAAAAAGGAGTGGGGGCGGGGGGACTGAGTCTGTGCACGAGGCTCGTTACAGCACTTTGCCAAGAGCATGCTGGAGGCTGGCACCAGTCCTCTCTTGGGTAGCAGAACTGGGAAAGACCCTGTTGGTTGGAGTAGACATACTGAGTTAGATCTGTCTGAAACTGTGGCCTTTGCTAGACCTAAATGAAAATCCGGGCGAGAGGAGGGGAGATCCCGCAATGCATCCATAGACTAGACGTCGGGCACAACAAGCTCTGGAGGAGAGCCATCGCACCCGCCATTTTTTTTCAAGGGACGGATGCGCATGAACACTCATGCACGCAGGTACATTTTTTTAAAAAAAAGGTTTCCCCGATCTCCCCACCCTGCGCCCCATGCACAGCTCCCGGCTCCTTGCAAGTAATTGCTAACACAGGCCACACGCTCGCGGTCTCGGGCCCAGCCCGAGACTGCGGGATATACTGGGCCAAAAGTGGGGCCCATTATCCCGGGGCAAGGGAGGGTTGATCTCTGCCTGAACCCGGGATCCCCTGTGCATCATCTGGACGCACAGGGGCGATCCCAGGTCTCAGCACGGGATAACACCTCGTCTAGCTAAGGCCTGTGTTAGAGAACTTCATGGTGTAGTAAGTTTGGCGGTTTGGACCGAACAGAGTTATTGAGGCAGGAAGCACAGCTTAAAGTTGGTCAAGTCTGGGTAATCCTTCCTTTTGTTAAGGAGAAGGCTAGCTGATTATTCTCAGATAGCTGGGTTCTTCTGGCATGGGTAGGCAACATACTTGTTCCCCCAGTAAGAATCATCTGCCAGGTTCTCTGAAAAGGAACAAAGGAAAACTGCGGTTTCATTTAGTTTTCAGATAAAGAGAAATGAAGAAAGAGGCAGAGAAGGTTGCCTTAAATTTTGGGTTCTGTAAGCTAATGTGGGAACAACGGACTTGCGTTCTTGAAGGGTTGTGTTGTGCCTCCATCTATGCTTAGCCTGTATCTCAGTATCATCATTGCTTCTAATACCAAACCTGGATGGTGAATGCCAACATATTGTTGGTGTAGCCAAAAATGGGCCACTGAAAGACAAGAAGGAAGTATCTGCATGCTTAGAGTACTCCAAGGTTTACAGAAGTACACAAAGCCTTAAAAAATAAAACGTCAGTGGGAAAACAAAAAACTCAGCCCAATATGGACTGAGCCATCATAGCGGTTAACTATTTATTTATTATTTAAAACATTTTTGGCGCCTTTCAAGACAAGCCTTCCTAAGGCAGCTCAGAACAATAAAAATAATCTGATTCCTGGTGTCACAAAGGTCGGTGTTTCCTCACACCTGCCTGTCATTACTGGCTCTTGGCAGGGATTCATAGTGTTGTTACATGAATATGTTTTACAACATCTTTTGAAGAGGAGGGGGAAGGAACCTGATACAGGGCTGCCATTTTCAATGGCAGCCTTGTGCATATTGTAACATAAAGTTCTGCCCACAGTGTGCCTACATGGAAACTTGTGCAAGCAACTTTTATAATGCTGATCTTCTCTTCCACCATAGACTCAACCACGGCACTTTGCCCTTTCATTAGAACACTGCCCAGGTATTAAAATAAAATAGGAGAAGAAATCAGTATAGTATATTATGTGGTGGTGGGGAGTTATTTCTTAAATGTAGGTGTATATTAAATTGACAGATTACTGTTTGTGATGGCACTGCAAAAAGCCATAATATCTTTAGGTAAAAATGTTCTTTTACAGCATACAGCTTACTTATTTTAAAAAATGTTAGTGAAAGAACATGCTATTTTTATAAATGCTGCTAGACATTCCTGCTGCTGTTGGATTTTTAATGTGATTGTCTACGAAGTAAATGAAGACACACCATGAGATCACAGCTTCCTATTTTTCTTGATCTTTAATGTTTCACTGTGACACCCTATGCAACAAGTTTTTCATGGGCTTTCTGGGCTTTTCTAATGTATCAAAATGTTTTTGCATTAGAAATAAATATTGTCTTTCTTTTTCTTTTTAACAAAAAATAGAATTGATTAAACTTAAAAATAAACAATGCAGTCTCATAAATAAATTCTTCTTAGGGCTTACCCGCTCAGTGATTTCTGGATGGGATACTGTAGTGTCCAACCAAGAGTGCCACAAGCATCCTGGGGGAAAGCAGGCCCTGTCCCGTCCCCCCGCCCCCAGTTATTTCAGCTCTTCAAGCACAGTTGCCCATTTTGCACTGAAACACTTTGGATGCTACTAAGAACACGTTTTCCCCCCTCCCAAAACACACCTTTGTTTCAAGGAATGAGCCCATCTTTATCCATACAGCAACCATGTGAAGTATATGTACATTGTACATTGTACAATGTACCATGTACATTGATGGTGCTATATAAATAAATAAATAATAATAATAATAATAAGTATATAATTACATTGCCATTTAACAAATGTGGAAGCAAAGGTAAGCAGACTTGCTCAAAGTCTCCAGTAAGTTTATCACAGGAGGATTATAATGCTCCCCAATGTTAACAAAACAAAATACATTAATCAGTCAAGGGCATTTGCCTTGTACAAGAGGGGTCAAGAAGAGAGGGCTCTTGGACAAGCCCCCTGACCAAGCTCCAGAATACCCTGTGTACTACAACTTTCCTTACAGTAAAGACCAGGGCTGGAAGGGGCGTTCCTGTAGTGGTGAGAAGAACCGGGTACCAATAAAGGTAATTTTAGTTATGAAAATGCCTAGCATGCTGTTTGATGTTAACACTTCCTGTCACATGCTTCAGATAACGAGGGATTAGGAAGCTGAGGTTACTAATTAATTTGATCTCCTATTCTCTCTCTCTTGATCTTGATTTCTCCCCTTTGTATACAGTTGACACAGTTTAAATGAAAACTACATGTTGTATCATACTCTTAATTATATACTGGCTTATAAATGCCTTACCAATACATGGGGCATTTCTGTTCCAACCCTTCTCCCTTCCTTCTCTCCATTGTCTCAGCAAGAATAATTAGGAAGCCAGTAGCAAATTCACATTTCAAAGGTATGTTTCAGTTTTTGATGATCCATTCATGGATAGCCTTAAAAAACAAACATTTGGTTGTATCCAGTGTCAGGCCTATTTCGAGTAAACCTATTGAAATGAATGGGACAAATTAGATTAACATTAGATACACCCCTTTAATTCTTTTAGCAAAGTCTGAAAGGAAATTGCACTCTAAAACTTATTTCTAATCACAATATATAATGCATACCTACCAATATTTCCTAAGGAAATGTTCTTTTCTGTTTGTTCGTCTTGCCTAATATAAACAAGATGTCTGTGAAAGTTCTACCAGTGCCTAGAAGGTAGTTTGAAATTCCTGAAATGTGCTACATTCCGTTTTGCTCTAAAAATAATATGTGAATCCTGGCAGAACGAGATACCCTCTAGGCTGTAGCATAAGCAGTGTATTTCGGGGCAAAACACCACCAATCAAAATGTCACAAGAAGCTCTTCGCTCCCCCTCCCCTTCCTGACTTAATTCTGATGTTATTTGATAAGAAGAGAATGGATAACAGGCGGATTTTGCAACCCATTAAATTAGTTATATTGATATTTTGTCTGAGTTTAAACCCACCCTGTGCTTCCCTGCTTTTTTTAAGGTAAACAGAAGAGAAATGTGTTTTCAACTACATTATAAAATATTTTTTCTAAATAATGTACTACTTTTTTTGGACTGCAGTCATCTTGAGGCAGGGACCTGTTGTTTGCTTACATTATCATTGTAAAGAGTAATGTATGCTGGTGGTACTATATACATAATAATTAGTTTCAGCAGAGCCAGCAATATAATGTCAGCTATTTAAACAGCCAAAGGGCAGTCTAAACCCAGGTGACAAGGTGGTCTTCATACATTATTTGAGCAGAGGGGATTTAGGGCTCCATCACACCAGTGATTTAATGCACTCTCAGCATGCCTGGTTTTGCAGCACAGTGCTCACATGATGCTGTGCCTGTCCTGCGACACCCCTCCTCTTCCACATTTTCCTAGAACGGGGAAAGTCTGGATTATTTTCCCCAAGCACATTTAATGCACCTTGAAGCCCCCATGTAGTGCTGTCCTCTCACTTTTTCCTTTGTTGGGAGCGTGTGCTTTGAGTGGAGTCTTGCTAACAAAAGGGGAGGGTGGGGCGGTTTTCCTCCTCCAGCACTCTGTGTCAAACGTATGAATGAATGGACTTTTTACTGCTCCAACCCCAACCTCCTTGCCTGCAGCTCCCTCATTTTTAAAGATAAAGAGGTGAAACTTTGGACTTTGAGAGCTCTTAAGTAGAACTTTAGGCATGCCAAGGTTGAATCAAATGAGTTCATCCCTTTATTTTATTTTTAGGATTTTTTTTTAATTTCCCCCCCTTAAACCATATCCCTGATAGTGAAATTCCATCTGTTTGCATTTGTGGAGGATCTATTTTCCTTTACTTTGATAATGTGAAGCTGTGAATCTCCAGTTCATAAAACAGAGATCTGCTGGTTCCCTTACTCGAGTAAATCCCATTGGTTTCAACTGCATTTACATCCAAGTCATACTAAAATCCAATGCATGCTTACCTTTGAGTAATTCTGACTTAATTCTGAGTAACCATTTATAGAACTGACTTTTAATAGTGTGGTCAATCAGAAGCTTTTTTTTAAAAAAAAAAAAGTCTAAAACAGCAAAATGGAAAAGTGCTCTGCAACCCTATGCTAACTACTGAGGTCTTCTGTTTGCTCAGAAATAAATCTCTCTCTCTTTCTCTGTTCAATGGGGTTTACTCAAAGGTAAATGCATGGGATTTTAGTATGACTTGGATGCAAATACAGTTGAAATCAATAGGATTTACTCTTGAGTAAGGGAACCAGCAGATCTCTATTTTATGAACTGGAGATGCACAGCTTTGCATTATCAAAGTAAAGTAAAATAGATCCTCTACAAATGCAAACAGGTGGAATTTTGCATTGGTAGACTTTCGCATTGGTGTACTATCAGGGGAATGGTTTAAGGGGGGAATTTAAAAAATCCTAAAAAATCAAGGAATGAACCAATCTGATTCAAAGTTGGCATGGCTAAAACCCTCCTTAAGACCTATCACTGTGCCAAGTTTTATCTCTTTATCTGTGAAAATTATGCAGATGTAAGCATTTTGGTTAATTTCTATTTTAAAAATTCCTAAAAATCAAGGCATGAACTGATCTGATTCAAACTTGTCATGGCTAAAGCCTTCCTTAAGAGCTATTACCATGCCAAGTTTTATCACTTTATCTTTAAAAGTGATGAAGCTGTTAATTCCCATAGGAGCTCCAATGAGCAAGGGGGTAGGCTGCTACATTGATCACAATGTCCATCAAAGACAAGAATCAATGAACTGGAGGGGGAAGAAGAAGGGGCAGGGCGGGCACAATAGCAATGGGAGAGCAAACAAGTGAAAAGAGAGTTCACCGTTATAGCAACAATTGTGAAAGGGAGAAGCGCTTGCAGTGCTTATGAAACTGAGGTAAAAAATGTGGAGGCAAACCGGGAGGGGGATAGGCGTGATGGAGCCCGTAATTCCTGCAACACTATTTTCTGTGTATATTTTATGGGCCCTTCACTATGTCAAGCTTACAATAAAACAATAACAAAAACATGTATTATGATTCATGCACTGATGTGTGCATTGCAAGGGGCAAGTGCCAATTTCCATACAGATTTAAAATAAAACAAAAAACTATCACAAGCTATTGCAAGAACATGAGAGAAGGAGCAAGAGCATGATTGATGACAGTTCCATCCAACCCTACTACTAACCACCCTCACCCTCTTCTGTCCACCTTGAGCTATGCACCTATGAAGGCTTCTCGAGTGCATGAACTGAATCATGGCACTGTGTACATTTTTCCCCATTTACCAAGAGACTTCTTCAATTCATTCTCATTTTGGTATAGCCAATTTGCTAATCTGTTCACAAGTTGGCTGGATACTTTCATCTAATGTTGCTAATCATGTTGAATTGCTGAGGAGAAGCCTTAACGAGTCACTCTAGCAAATTTCTTCCAGTTTCTTCCAAATTTCTACCACACTATGTGCATCGTAGTTGCCACAACACAATTGGCTCTTTCACACACTATACTTACTACACATGGGTGGTTTCTGGTGTTATAAACAAGAAAGGGCAAAAATTTCTTCCCGTCTTCTTTTCATGCAACTTGAAAGAAATGTGGGAAGGGAGAATTAATTGCATGCATTTCTCCAAAGGTGAGATGAGTTTGCTCTTTGCACACCTGATGCTCATGCATCTCCACTGCTGTAAGATGCTCAACTTCCCATTTCCCATATTAGACAGGAGACACTAAGAGTGGCTATAAAGTCACTCATGCGTCTTCTGTCGTTAGTTGATCATCGGATACTACATTAAGAATGCAGAACAATATTACAGTGCTGCTAACTCCTCAATTTAGAATGCTTGGGGTTTTTCCCATTCTTTTTCCTGTGGCTGTCTTTCATTAACATGTGGCAGTTAAAATCTGTTCAGGGGGGAATCCGCACGTCGTACCGAGACCGCTTCTAAGCGACCCCAGTGCAACGTGAAAGCGATCGTGTAACTTGCCTTTGGAAGAGCCGAGGAAGAGGCGTCCTTGCTGCTGCCGCCGCCACCCACAGACCTCCTCGCCGGCTGGGACAGAGAGCTCGGGGGAAGAAGGCAGGATGGAGAGCTTCTTTCGCTCTCCACCCCGCCTTCTTCAGCCGAGCTCTCCTCGCCGGTCGGCAGCGGCAAGGACGCCTCTTCCTCGGCTCTTCCAAAGGCAAGTTACACGATCGCTTTCACGTCGCACTGGGGTCACTTAGAAGCGGTCTCGGTATGACATGCGGATTCCCCCCTAGTAATAATTAATGAATTTATCCTAAAGGATTTTACAGATGTTTTGGGTACATTTGCAAGGAAGTCCAGTAGTCTTGCTCCATGGGGATTTCATCATTAATTGAAATTTGTAATGTAACCAAAGGTGAATGGTTATATAGTATTTCTGCTGTAGAACTCTCTCTCTCTCTCTCTCTCTCTCTGTGTGTGTGTGTGTATTGTGTAGCCACTACTTATCATTGCTATTCAGAAACTATAACACAAGCAATTTCAAATAGAAAATACCCAGACAAGAGAGTACCAAACTAGAAATAGATTCCCATTATATACCTGATCCTTGCAAATAGGTATTTTTATATGGGGTGGGGGGAGGATAACAACTGGCAAGACAGATAAATGTCAGGCTTATTTTAGTTAACAAAAGGAAGCCACAATGACACCTTCAAACAGAGCTACATGCATTGCAGGAATCTCATAAAATCCTCTCTCATGCAAGTAAAAATCACTCTGATGTAATGGTTCTTAGACTAGCTAAATAGAAGGGAAGGTGTGGGTAGCAATTTTTAAGATTGTAAAGCTTTACCAAAACAATTCCTTCATCTCTAGTGGGAAAAAGTCGTGGATGCATTTGAGTCATGGATGCTCAACTCAGCCTTGTATAAATTGCTACAAGAAGAATCTAGGCAGGCACAGCCCACCTCAAAGAAGCCCCTGATCTCGATCTCTCTCAAGAACAAATAAAGACTTATGTTGGGGGAGGGAGTGGATAGCAGGTAGAGGAGGGCTCCAGCAATGAACTGAGAAGCCCATTCCGCGTCCCATCCAGCAAGAAATGACACTTTCAGAGAGTAATTTTCCTCAAGAGATGATAGTGCTTGAATACATTACAGTTCTCCATTAGGTCCAAATTCAGAAAACTGGATTGTTCTAACTGTATGGTTAGGTTAAAAAAAAACAGGATCAAACTCTGATTAGTTCAAAAGCAAAAGTGGAAGCTTTTATGCCCTTACGCTTGTCAAGAACGAGGATAGGGAAGCATGTGAGGCCTAGAATTTTGCAGGCTCATACTCTTTCAATATACTTTTTGTTTACACAAAAAATACCTCTGTTGGTGACATCACTGGACTTCATCAAATAATTTCATGTGGCTCAGCCCAGACTATCACATGTGTGTAATGGCACTAGTTATGATGGCACCAAACTATAATAAACAATAATGTTCAACAAGGTTGTCAAAGTACTTCTGAAAAAGACTCTTCCTTTTTCGGCAATACTTTTGCAAGCTTATTGAACATTTTTCTTCATTACATTTTTATGCCACTGTGTCTAGTGTCAGTACATATGTCCAGTAACTTCATTAAGTTATGTAAGGCAACATGGTATATTTCATTTGTCACATGGAGTTTGACAGTGTTGTAGACCCACGCGATCTAAAGACAACAGCAGAAATAGTTGTAGGGAATAAAACAATTTAAGGAAATACAATTATGTCTTGATCCATTCCTTCCCAGATACAATTCTATGCATGTAGTGGAAACCCTCATAGGCATTACGCTATGAGCCATCCAGTTCCCCTCCCACCCCCAAGACCCGGACTGCTCCTTTTAAGGCCCCTGGCATGTAGAATAATCTCACAAGGGACATATGTATGTTGTTGTATGCTAGGAGCATAGAAAAGAGCAGGCCCCAGGAAAACGTTTACATGAGGGTCAGGAGTGCCTCATGTTGACAGCAATGGCAGGGAGTGATACAGTGTACTGGCTGAAGCAAAGTGATGGAGTTGGGCACATTAAAATGCCTATGGTGATGTCCTCTATACACATATGCCTGGATTGTGCCATGAGGTTTTACGTAATGTGAGTACTTTTCACTGAGATTGGGGTGGGGTTGGACACCTATTCTTATTGGCACTTGTCTATAAAAACTGTAAAGGAGAAAAAAGAGTTTCAGAGCACTTTGAAAACTTTGGGCTTCTTTGTAACACGATACCTTCAACTGAGTATGCTGCAGTCCTGGCTGTCCAACAATGGAGATTTAAAGGCCTCCATCTTCCCTTGAAGCCACTGCATCCCAATAGAAGTTTTGTGAAGAAAGGCTCTGGTTTCTTGGCAGTGACACTCAGGCACCTTATGCACTGGTCCTAGTGTTGTAATGTACAGTATATTACAAAGTTGGCTCCGCTGCCATGAAGGTCTTTAAAGTAGGTGACAGTCCTATAAAAGTTATAAAATTGCAATGGAATATCTTTCCCTGAGCCATATTAATTTAAAATACCCCTTAACTCCTTCCAAAGCCTTGAACCTTTTACACTCTCCATGAAATCATTCTAAACAGCTGGCCAGTTTGAAGATAAACTCTTCATTTTAAATGCATGATTGATTTCCAGGAGTCTGACCTTTTCCAAGAGTATCTTGTGTGCAGTAAAATAGGATATTTCCATGAGTCCTTGTGAAATTTTTATTTTGCGCAAATCTTTGAGTGCTTGTATATTTGGCTGCTTAACAAAGTAACAAATGCATCTTTGAGATGTGTAAAGGCAAGTCCATAACTGAAAAGAGAGGCTCACAATTTAGCTTCAATCAAAACTTGCTTAAAAGTGGCTAATCTAAGCTTATTGCTACCAAATTTGGGCTTATTATTATTATTATTATTATTATTATTATTATTATTATTATTATTTAACATTGAAGTAAATGAAACATACTAATATTTATGATTCCAACAAAACATGAAAATCAACCACTCCACAAAAAAAAGTCATCTAAGTCCTGCCCACAATACGGTAGGTGAACTAGATGAACCAAGGGGCTTATCTAGCTGAAAATGTAAAGAAAGGGAAGACCAGAATGCCTCCTCCTGCTGCCCTACCTGGCTCTTCCTTGGATGAGCTTGGGAAGCTCTTTGTCTATTGAGTGTCAATCCCTTATGATTGCACTTTTCATGTATACATGGATTGAGAAGGGGGAAAGGTTACTGGGAGGAAAGTTTTACATTTACCTTTTGGATTCAGTTATGAGTACAAATCCCGGGAGGGTGGGTGAGAGGAGTGAGTTTAAACAATTTAAGCCTTTTCTATAAATTGGACAATGTAGAGGTTGAACAAGGTGTGTCTCATGTAGAGCAAATAATAATAATACCCCCAAAATGTGCTCAGAGGCACTAAGTGTAGTTAAATGTCTTCCACTTCCCAACATGTAGCATTATCTCAGCACGACAGATGTTAAAAGGTACTGAAGAATGGCTTTGAGTTTAGATTATTTTTAAAGCTTTGTATTAATCATTATGTTGTTTCGATGAGATGCCTTTTTGTAACCTTGGCTGTACACCACTGTTTAGCTATATGGCTCCAGATAGATAGATAGATAGATAGATAGATAGATAGATAGAAAGATAGATAGATAGATAGATAGATAGATAGATATGTCTGTGTGCGTGCGTGCGTGCGTGCATTCTGTTTTGCTTCTATTAAAATCTGCCAAACACCTTTTTATTTTGGTATATAGTGTCATCGCCACTGTCTTCTACGAACAATGGTTCTTGCTGGGGCAAGTCAATATCAGTATAGCTCAATCACCTTGTTGTATCATATTTCCGTGCAGGAGAAGACTGCCCCATCCACAGGGCCATTGTTTTAGTGCTGTTGGAGGTGTTGACAATTGCACCAGCACTCCAGGGACATCATTTTGGGGCTCTCAGTACAACTTGTAACATTACCCTTCTGCCACAGACATCTCATCCCAAATACACAATCTCACAAATCATGAAAGAAAAGTTTCTGTTTTAATTCTGAAATGGTATTTTCTGCATTTCTGAAATTTCATAATGCCCCATACTGGGCCTTTTCTACCATGCTCCAAAGATGGCATGTGTGTTTCACATACGTTTTTGTCACAGTCTGGGAACTTACACAACTACCCTCTGGAAATTGTTACAATGGGTGGCTCCAGGATTTAGGTGAACAAAGTGGAAATCCATCAGTCTCATGATACACCTGCCCACCGAGGATTACACTTCCTGCATGTGTTAATTATCAATGGGTATTTGCTACAAAACACTGACACGGCTATACCTCTGGAACCTGATTATTATGGTGCTTTATCCCTCCCCCTGCCCATACACAAGAAACTCTGGGATGAATAGTTCTGGAAAGCATGGCACACAAAGAAGACCAAATCTGTGTGCTGTCCAAACTACAAGTCCTAGTTTAACTGCACAAGCATACTCTCTTATGTTCTCGAAGATTATGTTAAGCATACTCTCCTATGTTCTAGAAGATTATGTTCTAGAAGACTCTGTCCATAATGTTACTTCTTCTGCTCTTATGACTGCTTCTGATTGTCTTCAGCAAATCTCACAAGAATTGCACAATAGGTACATAGATACAGGGAAATACATTTCCATAACTATCCTCAAGCATGATCTTAGTCTCATTTTTTGTCCTCATGCTAACGGGGTGTCACCTGGGTTGCTACAGCTTAGTTGTATGATATTCAAGAGAACAGGCTGGGTCCCCCAAAATGCTTTGATGCACATGTAAAGTTCTGAGCAAACATAAGCTTCTCCATTCACGGAACTGTCAGGAAGTGCTCTGCAAAAGCACTGGTGAAGCGCATCTATGACACTGCAATGGATGGGTAAAATATGCTCTTTGTGAGCTCCAGTTTTCTGTGCAAAAGAAGCCTGTCACTCAGGAAATATATGTAATGGGAAGAAAATCCTTTCCAAATGAACCACTTGTCTTGGATTTATCCACAGCTTATTAAATTTTAGTGTGAGGGCGCTTCTCATGCTGTTCCTCGCTCAGAAACCATCTTTATATTAGCATTTAAAAGTTCCTCTGCCCAGTCTGTGTCTTTCGCCTCTTTCCTATACAATAATGATCCACATTTTAATCTTCTATTTTTTCCCTTAAACTTTTATATTAATGATTCTCCTTTACACTATATCACATGTTTCAGTACTTTAAAAGTAAGGTGGTATTCACAACTCAGTGGCCAGGTCTAAAGAGCTTCTATAGTTGTTCACAAGGGGTTATGCATGCCTACTGAGATGTTTTGGCTCTTTCCCTTTGAGTACCAGCCCCTCATGCTGTATCACAAACTGCTTTTTGAACTACCCTCCGCTTCAAAAGAGGATTGCTATGCAGCATGGGGGACTTCAATTTTAGAAAACATCCAGAGCTCCCATGGTGTCATGGAATAGTTGCAGCCATTGCAAATTGTTTCATGGGCCCACATATCCTCCTGTATTGCTAATGTCTCCAGAACTTTTGAGCTGTTACTATAATATGAACATAAAAAGAACAATTGTCTCTCATATTTACTTTTTGGGAACACATTTTGTTAAGCCGCCTCCTCTCCCCACCCCCTTGACTATTTACTGAGGGGGACTATTTACGTCTTTCAAGTTATTTTCCTTTCTTTGACAGATGCCAGATGTCTTTCCTCCCCCTCTCTCCCCCCCCCCCCCAATATTAGTTTGCAGTTTTGGCTGAAGACTCTTTTGTCACTGCTTTTTTCTAATCTTCAAAACGTTGCCCTGCTTTTGATTCTCTTAAACATTTGCAGCATCTCCCCCATCTTTTATCAAGCCGTTCTAATTGGTATGCTGCTTCCATCCTTGGAATTCATTAGTGAAGATAAGGTTGAGCATAATTGTGGCCCTTGCAATGCCCTTAAAGGACTCCTTTCCCTCAGCTCACTACACTATCATTAATCTGTACCCTTTGTTTATACTCAAACTCAAAGTGTTTTCAGTCCACGTGGCACTTTGTTTGCAGCAGCGATAGCAATTCCGAAGTCCTTATCCTTCTACACTGGGGGCTGGGAGCAGGAGCAGGAGCCTGTCCTTCAGACACCTTCAAGTCTTTATCTATGATTAGATGTTCTCCATCAGATGTCCTGGTGACTGCGCTGAAATCGAATTATATTGTTTAGTGGTTCTCCTACTTTCCTTAGCTGTTGAAAGTTTCAAGGGGCAACCTTTGACTGGGTAAGTTTTCCTGTGAGGCAGGAGCACTGGAGGCTTGTGATGGTTTTGTGATACCCATTTATTTGCAAATAGACCTGCCAAGTATGAGGTGGAAAGTAAGCACCACAGCTGACGGCACATGTTTTAAATCATCAGTCCCTCCATCACAAGAAGACCACGTGCCTCAGACCAGCTGCCACAACTAAGACATCTCTCTCCTTTATTCTACTTCTGCCAAATAGTTTCTTTCCAACCCTTGCCCATGGGGGTGGGATGTATGAATAGTTCGTAGCCATCAGTGCTTATTTCATAGAATCATAGAATAGTAGAGTTGGAAGGGGCCTACTAGGCCATCGAGTCCAACCCCCTGCTCAATGCAGGAATCCACCCTAAAGCATCCCTGACAGGTGGTTGTCCAGCTGCCTCTTGAATTACTTTACTGTGGGTGATATTTAAGAAAGTATCTTCTTGCCACAGGTGGGCAATGTGTGGCCCTCTGTGTGTTTTGGCGTACAACGCCAGTCAGTCCTCACCATTGACTATAAAGGCTAGGGCCACAATTTGCCCACCCTTGGCCTAAAGGAACATCTTTAGCTATTAGATATTCAAAAGCCTAGAGAAAAGATAATAATATTTCCATTACAACATGCTCATTCATTTTAGCGTTAGCTAGGGTGACCATATGAAAAGGAGGACAGGGCTCCTGTATCTTTAACAGTTGTGTAGAAAAGGAAATTTCAGCAGGTGTCATTTGAATATATGGGGAACCTGGTGAAATTTCCTCTTCCTCACAACAGTTAAAGCTGCAGGTGCCCTGCCCTCTTTTAAATCTGGTCACTCTAGTATAGCTCCTGCACCTTTAACTGCTGTGATGAAGAGGGAATTTCACCAGATTTTCCATATATACAAATGACACCTGCTGAAATTCCCTTTTCTATGCAACTGTTAAAGATACAGGAGCCCTGTCCTCCTTTTCATATGGTCACGCCAGCGTTAGCTTACTAACCTTCCCTTCCTCCTAGCCCTGTTTACTTCCCAGGCTGAATGTTCTCCAGGATTCACTGTAATAGCAATTACCTTGTCCTTGTGGCAGAAGACAAACTACTGAGCCAGCTATATTGCCTTCAAGTATGTTTGCAAGGAGTGGCAGCTCCCTAAGGATCAGCAAGAAATTAGGGAAGCTAGATTGCTTGGTCTGCTAAGAATTTAGTTACTCCTTTGTAGATGGGGGTTCTCTTTGGATAATGAGCCCAAAACCTAAGTTAGTTTTTGATTTATTAAGGGTTAAGCATTTATATGATACTGTCTTTAAAAAAATACATCTTTCCATCAGCTAAGCATATATAAAACATTCCATTTATTCACAACGGATGAGCCTAATAAGAGGAAGAAGTAATATTTATTTTCCTTCTAGAGTGTTAGAGAACTGTGGAAAAAAATCAGCAAAGGAAATACAAATATTTACTACAATATTCTTTGCATTTTAAATCTTTCAAGATATGGACTGTGTTAGCTTCAATGGTGCGAATAGAGCTAAAATACTAAGACATTGTTGTCAGAAGGAACAACATACATATCCTTTGTAGTTCTTTGCTGCCATCTTGTGTTTCTTCATCTGATTGCGTCTGTTGTTCTTTATTTTATTTATTTATTTATTTATTTATTTATTTATTACATTTTTATACCGCCCAATAGCCGAAGCTCTCTGGGCGGTTCACAAAAACCAGGATATTGTTCTTTGACTTCAGAAAAAGCAAAAGTTGATCATATTTTTATTATTTCCGTATTTATTTATGTATTAGCTGAAACAAAGCGAAGCAAATGCAGATACCAAGGAAAAGCTCCCATTACGTCTACGGATCTTTGAAAAATTCCCCAACAGACCTCAAATGGTAAAAATCTCCAAACTCCCTTCGGATTTTACAGTTCCGAAAATAAGGTAGTAACCTTTTTAATTTTTTCTTATGTGCTGAGCCAATGTGACAGACATTTTAAGTTAGCTTCAATATTTTCTTCACTTTTTCTACTCCAATGTACTCTTGTTTGTTTGTTTTTGTGAGATCCTTCCCTCCCTCCATAGAAAACAAAACAAAACAAGCCTTCAGTAAAAGAGTAATTATTACTAAATACCATGACCATCCTTGCTGTGAGTCAATTCACATAAGGCAGTGTATACATCTAGTTGTAGATGAAATAGATCCATGCAGAGGATGAAGTGGTTTTGCAATTGTTCTAGCCCACACCCAGCTCAAAATGCAAACATTTTCTACATGACCACTAGGTTTAGATCAGGGTAGGCAACATGGTGCCCACGAGCTCCAATGTGACCCTGGACACTTTTTGTGGCACCCACCAAGGTGACCTACTTATCCCACTTTAAAAACAACAACATATTTTCTTACCAGCAGCTGCTGTGAAATAGATTTGTTGGTGCTGAAAACTGGGTTCAAAGGAGTTGTTTAGTGTGTTAGGTCTCGGACCCTACTTCTAACTTGTACTAAAGTGTTTGGGGTAGTTTATTGGTGCTTTGCCATGTTTCCCATTGTGTCCAGGACAGTCTCTCAAATTGCCAAATGTGCCCACAGCCTACCTCTGGTTTAGACTATGATTAGCACGTGATAAATATGGATCTAGTTTGAGGGTGGCTGGATCTACTCAGCCTATATCTTGGTATGTCATAGAGAAAGAACTGTAGGTCAGTAGTAGTATGCAGAAGGTCCCAAGTTGATCCCTGGCATCCCCAGGTGAGGCTGGAAATATTCCTGCCTGAAACCCTGGAGAGCCTTCTCTCTCTTTCTCTCCCTATCTCTGGGCTTGTTTACAGCAAGCAGGATATTGTACTATGAAAGCAGTATGAAAGAGGTATTTAAAAGGCAGGAGCCACACTACTGCTTTATAGTGGTAAAGTGCATTGGCAACTGTTGGGGCCCATTGGCACATACCATATACTGCTTTCATACCACTTTCATAGTGTTGTATCCTGCTTGGTGTAGATGTGCCATGGGCCCCAACAGTTGTCAGGGCACTTAAGTACCACTACAAAGCAGTAGTGTGGCTCCTGCCTTTTACATACCTCTTTCATAGTGGAATATCCTGCTTGGAGATAGCCCTCTCTCTCTTTCTCTCCCCATCTCTTTCCCCCACTTCCTTCCCTTTGGGGAGGATCAGATCACTGTTGTCAGTGGTCTGAACTGATCACTTGCAGAGGGCTTTTGAAATTAGGCTGAGGGCCACAGATCTCCACACACACACTTACAGGGTGGCCACTTACGAATTCCCAGAGAGAGAGGACTGCATCACAAAAAAACAAATGGGAAAAGAGGACACAGATTGGCTTAAAAGTTGCATAAGCGAATTTAGAAAGAATTATTATAATTTAAATAGAAATTCAGTAAATTTCACCATAGTGCAGAAGACTGTGACCAGGTGACCTCTGTGCCTGCCTGTTCAGTCTGCTGCCCAGGAGTTCTTATGGCTCTTTAAACCAGAATTGGACAGGACAGCCCTTCAAATAGAGAACACCTTCAAATAGAGGACTATCCCTCTGTAAAAGACTTTTAACCAGGCACTGGATTTTGCTTATTGAGTCTCTGTGTGTGTTGTCTGTTTATATGTTGGCATGTAAATGGATTTTATAATGTATTTTTAAGGTTTAAATCTTTTGTAAATTGCTCAGAGAGCTTCAGCTATTGGGCAGTATAGAAATGTAATGAATGAATGAATGATACATGGCCACCCTGTCCCATCCCTGTTTTAGGCTGTAGTTCATCTGCATACAACAATAATGTTATATTAGTGATTATATCAAAATCTGCTCCATATAATATGCCTTGTGTAGTTCTGAGTTTTCATTTAACCTTTAGTTCTTGCATTGAGAAATTATGACATTTCATGGACAAGGACTATTTAGGATTATTTTAGTTACTAACAAAGGAAGTAGAAACAAGGTGGGAATGCATCAGCAGTTTTCCTGCAATGCCCCACTTCTCTTTGTTTTGTAATTTCAAGGGAAAGCTTTATGAAGCAGTTTATTGATCGACAGCAACAAGATACAACTTGTTTACTAAGAAGGCTTCCATCAGCTTCTTCGTCCTCATGCGACCACACAAAAAGGCTTGCCATTGAAGACAACAAATACATTGATCAGAAGGTAAGCAGCAATATATAGCAATAGACAAGGTTTCCATGTGTAGCATGTGATCGAAGGTTCTGCAAGAACATGAGACCTTGGTTGTTCAATGTAGCAGATGGAGCACATGCAACTCATAACCCCTTTTGTAACTAACAAGGAAAGCCCTTGGGTGGTGGGGGGGCTACCTGTCCCTTGTCTATACGAGGGGAAAGCTCTGGGGTGGCATGTCGTTTGTATGATGCTGCATCCATTGCAGAAGAACCATCCCAGGGCTTTCCTTCTAAGATCTGAAATTAAAAGGTCAGGGGCTTCCACCGACTTTTTCCTCTTCCAGTGAGGCTACGGCTCATCCCCAGTGTGTCGAGATCTTCCAACTTTGCGTTGGAGGCGTTTCCTGGCCAATAGCAAGCCTTCATTGGTCGCTGGAAAGCCTCTGGCACAGCTGGCAGCTCCCTCTCCCTCCCCCCGCCTTGCCTCGTATTGTGGATCTCGCCCCTTGCTCACCGGTGCCTTCCTGCAAGTGCCAGCAAGTGCCCCAGCAAGGCAAAGGGCAGCAGCACCGCACCGGGGGCCACAGAGGGGAGAGATGGGGTTGCCGCTTCTCCAGCCACTCATGTGGGGGTGTCCCTGGTGGGCGGATCAGCCCGTGTCCTCCTGCTAGGCCAACGCCAGGCTGGTGCTGCTGCCTTGTCCGGGCTGGGGAGCGTGTTGCCTTGGCTCCACCGCTGATCTGCCTGGTGAAGAGCCTTGCAGTGCCCGCCAGTCCAGAGAGGACTACAGTCCACCCATCTTCCACCACACTTGCGCTCCTTGCCATGGAGACTACCTGGCATGACATTTCAATGTAGTGGAAAGATGGTTCGCTTGTTGTGTTCACTCATTCAAAGCCATACAGGAATTCAGTTCCCCATCAACAAATTTTGCACACCAGTAGTTATGCTTCATATGGAAGTTTCATAAATTACAGGACTTGTAAGACCAGGTAAAACACATAGGCAAAATGACATAACTGGCCAAACACTGGCATAGTGATTGCAGCTCTCTACCATGGAGCACATGCTTTGCATGCAGAAGGTCCCAGGTTCAGTGCTCAGCACTAACTGTTAAAGGGAAATAGTCCACCTGGAAGAGAGAAAGAGGCCTTGGGAAATTGCTGGCAGACAATATTGAGACCCTAAGATAGTCTCAGATACTCAGTGGGTATTTCACCCATTTGCATGGAATATCACATTTTTTTAGTCTGATTCCAGCTTTCTGCAGTTATAATTACCATAGCAACATCCCATTTAAATGTACCAATTTCCTCCAAATTCCCTTCTCTCTAAAACAGATTAGAAATAATAACTTTTTAAAAAATGAACTGTCGGTGTGCGCAGTAGAACAGAAAGAAGCATGAGCTATGGGGAATGTTAATTAAACACACAACATGGAAGCTGACCATCAAAGAGCAATTCTGCTGATTGCTGCAGCTTCCTTTGTGCATGCTCTCTCTATATTTCATGCAGTGTGAATCGGAGAAGCTAGAACATTGCATAGTATCTAAAATGATGAATTATACTTCATCATTTATCAAAGTCAAGTTTCTGATTGTGGGCTGGTTCAGATATATCTTTAACTATCGCTTGTCAGTAACAAACAAGCACGCTGGTGAAAGCTGGCTGATTCTCCTTATTTGGCTTCGCCCATCAGCTAGAGCAGCTAAACAAACCTGAAAACTCCCATCTGTGGTTTGTTTAACAGTTGGTCTCAGTTGGGTTCCCTGGCTTATTGCTCACCTAATAAGCCAGGGTTTGTCCCTGGCTTATGATGATTAGCAAAAAGTTGAGTTTGGCCCTCAGTATCCTTGTGGTAGTAACTGCAATGTGGAATCTAGGGAGCACAAGACCCCTAACCAAAAACATGGCTATAAATTTATATGCAACTCGGCTGTGAAATTAACACGCGGGATCACCTGAATGAGGGATGGTTCCCTTACACAGATTTACAGAGAATTCTGTGACATTTCTATAACATTACATGTTCTGTTTCTAACTCTCGATGATGCTAACTTTAATATTATGGGAGAGGTGAAACGTCTGGATATGTGCATGTATGCAGTGTTCACTTTAAGATCGGAAGTGAATGTAGGACTGGGAGAGAATTACAGGAGACAGTGGCCCTGTACAGATTTCACGCTAGGCCATGATGGTTAAAAGTTCTGAGTTTACCATGATGTCTTAGCGTGTTGTGTGTAGGGCATTTTTCCTAACCATGGTGGCTACGTAACCACAATTTAACCACCCTCAACAACCTTTTGCTGCAAAAGGGTTAGTGGCCCTAACCATAGCTTAGTGTGTCATCTCTCTGGTCCCAATGGTTAACCAAGTGCTGCCACAGAGCTCAGTGGCGAAAGCGCCCAAAGGGGGTGATGCTGCTCCTGCCACTGAGCAAGTTCTCCATGATGCAGTCCGAGAAGCGTGGAGCCCTCTTGTGCTTTCCTAACACTCCTTCTGTCTTTTTTCTTACTGGGAAAAATCTATCAAGGAAGAAAAAGACAGAATAGATGCCCAAAGCCTTTTGATCTGGAAGCTCAGAGTCTGTAAGCTTCTCCTGCCCCCATATTTATTTATTATTTATTACATTTATTAAACACCTGATAAAATAAATGTTTAATAATAATAATAATAATAATAATAATAATAATAATAATAATAATATCACAACAAAATCAGCAATATAAACCAATAAAAATGCCAACACAGCATAATACACTGTTGATGATGTCTCACCTTTCTAGTGAGGATGGACATTGCCTCAGTTATCCATGCATTGGTGACACTCAGGCTGGACTACTTTAATATTTGGTATGTGGGGCTGCCTTTGAAGACAGTATGGAAATGTCCACTACAGAATGTAGCCACTGGAGTCTTGGTGAGGGCAAGGTGTTAGATCATGTAATGCTTCTACTACGCCAACTGCACTGGTCACCAGTGTTTTGGAGCCCAATTTAAAGTGCTGTTGAACTTTAAAGTCTTAAATGGTTTGGGGGCAAGTTACTTGGAGGACCGCCTTCACCCAGAATCTTATCCATAACAGCAACAGAACCTGAGGGCAGTTAGGTGAGCAAGTATGTGAGAAAGGGCCTTTTCTGCAGTGGCCCCCTATCTCCGGAATGTGTTGCCATTACGGATCTGTCACACCCCATCATTGCAGGCTTCTAGGAAAGCTCTGAATACTTACCTACTTACACTCACCTTCCCCTGATTATGTTTGACTGGGTTGTTCTGGGCTGTAGTTGCAGTTGTGTTGCAGGTTTTTAGTACTGTCTAGGCCAGAGGTTTTACTGCTGATATTTGTTGTTTTTATGATGTTTTGCTGATTTATTACTGTATTGGTTTTTATTATATGGGATTTTATTGCTGTAAGCTTCTGTCTTGAAAGGTGCCCTAGAAATATTTTAAATAAATAAAAACATCAGGTCTAAGAAGTAAAAAAGCACATTGTAGGCTCTAAAATAATAAAACACCAAAATACTAACTTATTTTAAAATACTTTAAAACTCTTTAAAATATTTTAAAAGAACAAGAAAGTCTTAGCAAGTGCCAAAAAGATAGCAGTGTGGGTTGTTGTCAAATGTGGTGGCTTGCCATTCATAGAACAGATGTGTTTTTGTCGTTCCTTTCTACTGAAACCATCTGCCTTCCTTTAAGCGATTTTATAATCCTCACAGCTTCGGCAGATTTTCTGTCATAATCAGATTTTTTTAGACCAGCTATATTCTGTGGCCATAGAATTAGATTTAGTGCATGACAAAACACAAATGGAAAGGATCTAACATCACGAAATACATATAACTACTGATCTAAAGTTGAATGAAACTTCCTTATGTGATTCTTGGGAAATACATGTGCCTAGGAGCATTGTGTCACATGTAGAAATTTGCTATGTTTTCAGAGCATGCATATAAACATGGTGTATCCTAAGGTTTATCCCGGGATTGTCCTGGGGTCATCCCTGTTCATGTAAATGACACACAGGATATCCCGGGATGATCCTGGGATAAACCTTAGGTCTAGCTAAGGCCTGAGTCTCCAAATTTAATACTGTTAAGCCACCCAAAACAATCCAGGTAACCTATGGGTAATCACAGTAGGCTCATTGCTCCAAAACTATAAGGCAGGCCTACATGGGAAGTGAAAATTCCAAATAAGTAAAGACATGTGGTTCACCATAGCAGGACTTCTCTGTTCACATTTGTTTTTTTAGAATTTAACATCACAATATTTGTAGGTCAGTACTCTTGCCTGCGAGAGGATGTAAACCTGTTTTTCCTTCTGTTTCACAGCTCCGTAAATCTGTTTTCAGCATTAGGGCAAGAAATCTTCTGGAAAAGGAGACTGCAATCAATAAAATTCTTAGGTAATAACTCTGATTGGACGCTTCATTTTCATTTTATTTACAAGGAGATTTCTGCTGCTGAGTAATGCATCATTTTACCTGGTCCAGTCCATTCTCTCCCACTCTGCATATAACAACTAAAAGCTTGATGTTTTCTAAAAGCTTTAAAGCAGTTTTCAAAAGCTTGTAGTGATGGATAGACACCCCACTATGTCTAATTTGAAATGGGTCCAATTTACATTGGATGAATTTAATGGATGTTCGCTGGACACTCAAACAAATGTATATTAAAAATGGGTCAATTCCATATTAGCAAGACCCCCTCAGTCCCATTGCATTACCAGTCATGTCACCAGAAGTGTGATGAGGCCTCCCAGTCACTATAACTCTGAACTTGAGCTCTCTGTCACTCGCCTTCCCCAGCATAAGGCACAGGGTTATTGGGGAGGACATGCTGGAATCATAAGCTTGGTCACTGCCAGGCATGTGTAGGCCAGGCGTGCCGGAGAGCTGGAAAACTCCACTTCCCATGTTCCCTAAATGACTTGGGAACTGCTGCTCATGGTTGTGTGGCAGCATTCATACCTTAACCTTTATGCTTTAGGAAGAGGTGGGTAGGGAAGGCCCATAGCAGGGCCAAATGGATTAGTTTAAAGCTCTCTTTATGGTTCCAAAAGTTTGCAGACTCTACATGTAATGAAGGAGAGTAGAGACAAGCATGCTAGCTCCACCCCCTTCTTAACGCCCACAATGTGTAATGGGAGACTAGCTAAGGCCTCTCTGAAGGGACAAACCTTCTCTGTCCATAGAGGCTCTCCATATGATTTAGAATCCTAGTTATTGCACGGAGAGCCTCCGCAGAAACAAGACATCAGAGGTCAGCAGCTAGAGGTCCAAGTGACAAATCCAGTCCATGTATGTTACAGCTGTCCACACAGTGGTCAAGCCTCAATAAGAGAGATGAGTGAAAAGGGTGATTGCTGTAGCAATGGGACTTGATGGCAATCCACTTTATGGGATGATCTTGACCCAACACCTTCACTCCAGTCCTCAAAGTAGCCCTCCTAGGCCCTTTCTATACCTAGGGATTATCCCAGGAAAATGGAGGGATCATCCCTACTTGTTCCAGGATCCCCGTGTGTCATTTGGATGCACAGGGATGATCCCGGGAGGAAAGGCAGGTGTAGAAACGGCCCTAGAAAACTAGGTTATCAGAACCCTTCATTCAAAGATTTCCATGAACTCTACAATTATAACCTCACTTTTTCTGAGCTACTCATTATGGACTGGACCATGCCAAGGTATGGAGGTCTTCAAGGCAAGGTATGAAGATCTTCCACAGTATCCATCCAAATTGCTTCTCCCATCAAGCCCTTCCACTTCTCTCCATGGGTCATCTAGTGGGCTCTTCCTACCTCCCTTTCCCATGTAAGAGAGTATGCATGTTCAAGAACAAAAAATAGGAGGGCAGGATCATAACCCAGATGTTTAAAAACTTTTCTTGTGAATTTCGAAGACCACTGGAATAAAAATATAATGCTCACAAGAAAACGAACTGCATCATAGTTGTGTAATAATTTCTAACTTTGAGAGCTAAGAGATCAAGTGATTTTTCATTTGTTTGTCACTGTAGATCTAAACAGCAATGTACTTCCTTCTCTAGACTCTGCTTGACTAGCATATCATTTATTTATTTATTTATTTATTACATTTTTATACCGCCCAATAGCCGAAGCTCTCTGGGCGGTTCACAAAAATTCACAAAAATATCATGTGCACAAGTTCTGTTTTTAGATGGCATAATCAGCTAAATGCATTAGAAGCAGCTATTCTAAGTGTTTGGGAAAATACGTTATTGCCTTGCCAGAATTGTAAATTCAGTTTTGGCAGTCTATTGGAATTTTAAACAGCTGCTCTTAAACATATTCCTTGAAATGGAACGACCTTTTCTACTTGTCAGAATATTGACAGGAAAGGCATACTGTAGCTTTAAAAATATCTAGCGTATTGACTTATAGACAGTTTCATTGTTTCAAATATCTAGGGATTTTATTTAGGTAATCAAGTGCATTGTTCAATGTATCACAATTCCATCCTATGCATGTCTACTTGAAAGTAAGTCTCATTGATTTAAATACTTTCAGGTAAGTGGGCATAGGACTACAACTTTAACTTCTGTTTCATCGCAATTTTCCTAACACTAAGGGCCTTGCTAGACGAGGCCTTAGCGCGCCTTGAGAGCCGGTTTCCCTGCTGTGCGTCCACATGACGGACAGGGGAATCCGGCCCCAGGCCACACTGAAGCCTCTTCTAATGCGCCATAAGCGAAGTCGCTTGTGGTGCGCCTTTTCCGCAGCTCCAGCCTGAGGCCGGGGCTGCGAAATGTCTAGAGACTTCCGTGGCTTTTTGCAGCTACTCACTCGCGAGTAGCCGCAAAAAGCCACGGACTGGCACAGCGCTCTTACGAGCGCTGTGCCCATCAGGCCAGGGGCATCCGGGGGGGGAGATGGGGGGGAAGGCCAGACCGGCAGGAGAGGGGGATGGCGGAGGGAAACAGCTTCCAATTCACTCCAGAATCCAATATAAACTTCTCCTGCTGACCTTCAAAGCTTTTCACGGTCTAGCTCCTGCCTATCTCTCCTCTCTCATCTCACACTATTGCCCCGCTCATGCTCTCCGCTCCTCTGATGCCATGCTTCTCGCCTGCCCAAGGACCTCCACTTCCCTTACTCGGCTTCGTCCTTTTTCTTCTGCTGCCCCTTATGCCTGGAATGCTCTTCCAGAACACTTGAGAACTACCAACTCAATCACAGCTTTTAAAACTCAGCTAAAAACTTTTCTTTTCCCTATAGCTTTTAAATATTGAGTTTGTTCTGACTCTATACTGTTAGCCTCACCCTACCCGGTGCCTGTTTACACTTCCCTGTGCCTGTTTGCATTCTCTTTCCCTCCTTACTTTTTACTACAACTTTATTAGATTGTAAGCCTATGCGGCAGGGTCTTGCTATTTCCTGTGTAATCTGTACAGCACCATGTACATTGATGGTGCTATATAAATAAATAATAATAATAATAATAATAATAATAATAATAATAACAACAACACACGGGAGGGCGAGGGGGGCAGAGGGAGACAGACGCGCCACCCGGGAGGGCAAGGGGGGGCAGAGGGTGACAGACGCGACACACGAGAGGGCGGAGGGCGACACATGGGACGGGGACAGAGAGGGAGGGCGGATGGGGGGCTTAAGTAAAAAAAAAACCTTACCTTGTCCGGAGTCTTCGGGCCGCACATGGCCCCTTTAAAACAAAAAAAAATGGCCGACGCTGCAGGGCTTCCGTAGTCCCTGCGCGTCGTCCGTCTAGGAGGCTGGGCGGTGCGCGCTAAAGTTAGCGCGCCGTCGCCCCGCCTCCCTGCCGGCTTATCCCGGCAGGTCTAGCAACGCCCTAAGTGTGTATTAAATAGCTTTCTACTTACAAAGTTATTTAGGTAGGAAAAAAAGTCAAATAGAAGTATGGAAAATACAAAATAATTCTTAGAAAATTAAAGGCACAATCCTATGCACGTTTAGACAGAAAAGAGTCCTATAGCTCTCAGCATTCCCCAACCAGCATGCATAGATTTGCACCCTAAATATATGAGCAAAAGCTAACTTCAAAATGTTCATTTCTCCATGTTCAAATTGAAATTGAAGAAAAAGAACTAATTTGTTTGTTTCCATGATATCCAACATGTGTGAATGTATGAATCAGCAAAATTTGAACTTGTCAAAGTTCTCTGAATTCCATGTCAAAGCTCATTTTAATTTGAACCTGTATCAGGTTGCGAGCTTTGCTTTTTCTTTTCTTTTTTCCTTTTGCATGAAAATCCATGCATATTTCATGAATATTTTTCCAAAATATGCATCAATTGTCCACATTTTTTGAAATGTATTCATGCTGTTGAAAGCATTGTTGTGGGGTCCACAAATCACTTTGCCAGCTTGGAAGTGTACAAGATGTTCACTGCAGATTGTGTCTGAATCAGTGTTTGGTCTGGAAGGTGCAAACTAGGTAAAATCCTGATCAAAAAGGATCTGAAATGAAGTTCTCATAAATCCCTACATCCAAGCCACCAATTTAAAAGATAAGGCAATGTGATTTACATGGGAGGCAATAAGGATCAGATTCCAGGGAGATCATCTTCCCTCCTCATCCAGCCATTACTTAAATTGGGATGCTGGTGTTCCCACTTTCTCATTATCCTGACTGGAGCAAGAGAATTGCCATTCTGCCCGGCCCGGCATAGCCTGGGCATGGGGAGGCCTTTGGGGGCGTGGGAGAGGATGAGATTTGCCTGCTTGCCATTGGCTGGGCACTTCAGGGCCATGAGACTGGGAGGGGACTAAGAAGTCTTAAAAGAAAGACTCACCCCTCTCGCCTTGCTCTTTTCTGTGCGCCTCCCTCCCTGTATTTATTTATTTATTTATTACATTTTTATACCGCCCAATAGCCGAAGCTCTCTGGGCGGTTCACAAAAATTAAAACCATAATAAAACAACCAACAGGTTAAAAACACAAATACAACATACAGTATAAAAAGCACAACCAGGATAAAACCACACAGCAAAATTGATATAAGATTAAAATAGAGAGTTAGAACAGTAAAATTTAAATTTAAGTTAAAATTAAGTGTTAAAATACTGAGAGAATAAAAAGGTCTTCAGTTGGCGATGAAAAGAGTACAGTGTAGGTGCCAGGTGGACCTCTCTGGGGAGCTCATTCCACAACCGGGGTGCCACAGCAGAGAAAGCCCTCCCCCTGTAGACAGTGTGAGCTTGCTGGTTGCCATTTGGGGCCGAGTAGGGATTTTTTACTCATGTACTGATTTGTGCTTAAGCTTTTTCACCTACTCCATACTGTAATACAGCTTGGGAGTAATAAGTAGGTTAATCTGATTCTATTTGGTCACATTTTATTTGGCGCTACGTATGGGCATCCAGAGGGATTGCGAACTGGTGAGCATTCACAGGAACTGTTCAAGGTGACTGGTAAGATCTGAGGCTCCCAGCTTTGAGCCCTTCGGCCTGCCTGGGTGATAAAGCTTACCTTTGGGGCCAACCCTACTCACCCACTCTGAGCTGGGCAGCCTGAGTTAGGGTGTGACAAAGGAAGGTCTCCCTACCCCACAAGGGGCAGGCCCTTGGGAAGGGGAATGGTCCAGTGCCTGCCCACGGGCTACAAATGGCTCGCCCAACCTGAAGGGCCTGCAAGCAGGCCATACTGGATGCCCGATAGGATTTCCACTCCTTTGCAGATTGTTAAATAAATGTGGCCCTGTTTAAACCCAACTATTGTTATCTGTCTCGACCTACGCACCACAAATTGTAGGTTGAAGTTGCAAGCTTGAGGAGGAGAGGAGTGGATGGATGGCTATACACTGGCCTCTCATTCTGAGTGCATACATGGCCAAGAAGAGCCCACAAGGCTAAGGAGTGTGTCCTATGATTTAAAAACAAATTCTTGAGTTGTCTGGCTGTGCATTATATTTTCTTATTACTTACCATAATGGTATTCATTTTCCTAGGGCGTGCACTCGTCAGCGGATGTTGAGTGGATCTTTCGAGGGGCAGCCTGCAAAAGAAAGATCAATTCTTAGTGTCCAGCATCATATACGCCAAGAACGCAGGTAAATACAGATATAACAAAAGCCTGTAAGAAAATCTTGCTGGGTGGATCAAACATTCATAGATCTTGCTGGGTGGATCAAACATCTGTAAGTTAGAACCAACTTGCACGAAGAACCTGTCTGTACATTTTTATGGCAAAAACAATGAAATGTGCTGTGACGTACAAAGCGGAGAAAGGCTTTTATATTCCGCATGTAATTTATTTCCATGACATCCAAGACATCAATTTAAAAAATCAGGAAAAAGTAATTTATTTAGTAGTTTAGAGTAGGATGAAGACTATATAAGCTTTTGATGTAAAGTAAGAAAAAGTGGAATACATGGTTCTCTGTATTGCCGCACTGAAATAGTCTTCCCATAACGATCAACACTTGATTTCAGTATCTATCACCTTAATGAATGTGATTGTTGCAGGTCACTAAGGCATGGCTCCAACAGTCAGCGGATCAGCAGAGGGAAATCTCTTGAAACCTTAACTCAGGATGTAAGTCTATATAGATATTATTGGCTGAGTAATATCTGAATAAAATTAAGGATTGGTGGGTTTTAAAATGTTATGATAACAAAGACAAATAGTAAATGCTGCAATAATTATTATAAAATTGGTTTCTGTTGCATTACTTTAATTTATGAACTGATATTTTTAAATGGAATCTCCAGTCAAGTACAAAAGGAGCATTAGTAGTAAATTCAGGGGGGAAAGAAAATGTATGGAGAAATACAGTAAGATAGGGAGAGATAATAATTCAGCTACAAGAAGGCAAAACCTCTTTTACAGTGCAGTCCTAGCTCCATTGATTTGAAGGGGACTTACTCCCAGCAAAATGTGCACAGAATTTCAACCTTAGTAAGATGCCTGAAAGGAAAATGTAATTGTCATAAGGAGCACCCCTTCCATCAAGGGGGACATGTCACATCTCCTGTTTTCTACTAGAAGAAATGATTTGACAATATAAATACAACAACTCTAGACTTTATTAATCCTTGCTTCACCATGGGCTTATTCAAGTAAGTAGCTGCAGGAGCAGAATCGTTTCTTAGGGTCCAAGTAGGTAACTGCAGGATAAGGTGGAATTGCCCCAAGAGTAATACTTGGAAATACATGCATTTTGGGGGTGATTGGTTTATCAGTAGAATTAGAAGCCCCAAGACTGGATAAGTAGCTGCAGGACCAGTATGGATGACAATCCTGCAACCAAGGTAAGTAGCTATAAGACCAGAATAAAGATTGTTGTAAGCCACCTTGTGAGGGCCTCTGACCTGAAAGGCGGCCAAGAAATATAATAAATAATAGGGTGACCATATGAAAAGGAGGACAGGGCTCCTGTATCTTTAACAGTTGTACTGCAAAGGGGATTTCAGCAGGTGTCATTTGCATGTCTGCAGCACCTGGTGAAATTCCCTCTTCATTACAACAGTTAAAGCTGCAAGAGTCCTGCCCTCTTTTGTATCTGGTCATGCTAGGCAGGGCTGCTGCAACTTTAGCTATTGTGATGAAGAGAGGATTTCATACAATGCATACAAATGACACTTCCTGAAATTCCCTTTTCTATACAACAGTTAAAGAGACAGGAGCCCTGTCCTTCTTTCCATATGGTCACCCTATAAATAAGATGTAAGGAAGAGTTAGCAATAAAAGTTTCAGTTTTTCCATATTTATACCACATAATAATTTTCCACTTGAGTAGAATAAGTGTTATTAATGAGTTGTAAAATCTAGCCAATGTTAAGCACTTTAAAAGACCCCCTGATATTAGTGGTACAAATGTAACCTTCACCCTAATATTCCTGTTGAAATCAGTGGGATGTAAAGGGGTTTAATTTTGGCTGGATCGTGACCTTTACTAATTTATATAATGGTGGAGAAACTGGGGCAATAACTCAATGTAATTATTAATCAAGTTATGAATTTTCTCAAAACCTGAATAAAACCCTTTTCTCATATTACTTTCGGGTGGTTTTTTTTTTAAAAAAAAAAGTTCCATGTAATTACATACATTGTCTTGCTTTGATCTTATACTGAAAAACAGAAGAAAATTTCTAAAATTCTTGTTCTCCTTGCAGCATTCTAACACAGTGAGGTACAGAAACGCACAGAGAGAAGACAGTGAGATAAAAATGATACAAGAAAAGAAAGAACAAGCAGAAATGAAAAGGTATTTAGAATTTAAATTTCTATAAATTTAAATTTAAATTCAAAACATGAATCAGGCTTTCAAAAAAACTCTTCTTGAGTAGGATCTATACACAGCAGACTTGGAGTGTCATCACACATATAGAGCTTTATGGAAAGCCTGATTCATGTTTCGAGTCGGTATATGGATGTTTCAGTTATACATTATCTGTTATGAAATAGGAGGAAATGTTATAGTATCTCCTTTCTGCCTTTGATTTAGCCAGAAACTGACCAAAACAGATAAAACAAATAAGCTATGCAAGAGTGACTTTCTGGTCTGAATTGGTCAATTAACAAATATTTTAGTGTTTTGGGGCTCTAGCTCTGATAAAACTCTTTATCACACTGATGAGACCCTCGGGGTTCACCCCCCAATTACCCCTTTATAATGGTAGAATGCTTTATCTACTCTCCGACCTTAACTACAGGAACACTGCTGTGTCCCTGTAAATATGTGGGTAAAAACAAAATGTCTGAAGCAAGGAGCGTAATTCCTTTTATGATTAGGGGTGGGCAACTTTGGACAATCCAAAGAACAATTTCCTCCGAACCAGTGGTTTGCTGCCAAATTTCAAGAAAACGAAGTTTGATCTTTTTAAGCCAGTCATTTTGATGCTACTTCTGCTACTGCTGCTACCATCACAACAGCAAAGTCAATAGTGGCACAGGCCACACTTAACACTAGAGTGCCACATGTAGCCGAACCCCACTTTAGATGATGTACGCAGCATCACCTTACAAGAGGCATTTCTTTTATATGTGAAAAAGGAGGAAGGATGGTTTTAAAGCAGCACTTGCCATAAGCAAATTTTACAATCATTTTATTTATTTGTTTTCAGTATTAATAGGCCTCCTTTCGGGGTTAACCCTCCGAAGACAGCCCACAACATAGTAAAAGATAAATTTCCATTATAGCAAATTACAGTCTATAAAACCAAAATCTAAAAATAAATTGGACAGCATCCACGAAAGCTCAAGCCATAATAAATGTGTTAGTCTTTAAGGTGCCACAAGACGCCTTGTTATTTAATCTAAAAATATAACAACAATATTATGACAACACCAATTCAACAATATCTGCAGAATAGAACAGTATAAGTGTAAAAACAACCAAGAAAAAATAAATAAAAATAAATAAAAACAAATAAAAACAGCAGCAGCTACCTACAGTTGCCTAAATTCAGCGTACTATGAGGGAAAGTAATTGCTCTGCTGTCTTTTTCTTTGTGCAATCAGTTGCATAGGTACTAGTAGACCACTTTGTAAACCTAAGAACTGTGAGTGGTTGTGCAGTGGGTTGTGTAAGTGGGACTTTATTTGGATTCTCCCCTTGTGCATGCCTTGGAACACTGGCCTCATCTACACCAAGCAGGATATTCCATTATGAAAGCGGTATATAAAAGGCAGGAGCCACACGACTGCTTTATAGTGGTATTGAACTGCACTGTTTTATAGTGGTACTGAAGTGCACTGACAACTGTTGGGGCCCATGACACATCTATACCAAGCAGGATATAACACTATGAAAGCGGTATATGGGATGTGTCATGGGCCCCAACAGTTGTTAGTGCACTTCAATACTGCTATAAAGCAGTAGTGTGGCTCTTGCTTTTTATATACTGCTTTCATACCACTTTCGTAGTGGAATATCCTGCTTGGTGTAGATGAGCCCTTGGTTTCTGCTAGCACATCATTTGCTACTGAGAGCATTAAAATGTAAAGTAAAAGCAGTTTGAGCCACGTACTCAAAAGCATTTGAAGAGTGTTTAAAAGTATTCAATGTAGGGTCCCTATCCATCTGCCTAGGGAGGGAGTTTCATACTAGGGAGGGACCACCATGGAAAATATTATTAACAATACTTTTTTTAAAAAAAAAACCTGTTGCCCAATTAATCAGGGGTTAACTAAGTTAATAATAAAAATAAATTAATCCAACTGATTAGTCGACTGCAGCTCTAATCTGGAACAGAACAGAGCTAAGGATTTGTATCTTTTGAGTATGGATTCACAAATGCAAAACACAAGTATACAGTGTACATAGGGAGCTCACATACATAAATTGTAGCTTGTCTTTTCAAAACATGAGCAGAGGCTGAATAGAAAAGGGATTCCACTTGCATGTTCATAAGTGACTCTGTAAATGTGCATTTCTTATTCAAGAATACTCTTTGAATATAAAAATGTTTTAACTGCAATGGTCCTAAACATTTATTTGTCTCTTGCCCTTCTCTTGAGGAACTTGGGGACTGGGGCAGGTGGGCTTTATACTCTCAGCAATCCTGCGAAGCGTTCTACTACTTGTCACTAGAAGGGATGTTTCTGAGGGGGTAATCAACAGCAGTCCAGCCTCAATAGGTTTCATAGTTCCTTCATTCCAAGCCAGAGTAACTTGCATTATGTATCTGTGAGCATGGAAGTGTCCAAGTTTTAACAAACTAGCTTCAAAGGTCTTCACATAGTGTGAGGTACGAGTTTAGAAGGAAGCTCTAACACTCAGCTTTCTGAGCTCTCCTGAAGGAATGAAAACTTGTTCTGAAGTGGAATGCAGAACTCACATTCTGGTTCTTTGAGATAGGTCTGCCTTCTGCAACTCCCTGCTAGAAGATTTTGTCTCCACTTCCTAGCTTATTTCCCCCCCCCCCCTGAACCTTGGTCATCTAGCTCACATATATCTACACCAGTAGATGTGGAAATCTTGTCAGGACTGACAGAAATGGTGACTTGCCAAAAGCCATCCAATGGTCATCACAGCACACTCAACACTCTTTCTTCCACCCCAGTGGTTCTATTACTGAAATCTAAAAACAAACTAAACAAGTATATCTTTGACTGCCATCTTTGTCTGTGATTGCCTGTCTTACAAGTCCTTATATCATTCTTAAAAGAAAAGTCCAAGAAGAGGAATTGCGAGAGAATCATCCCTATTTTGACAAGCCTCTTTTCATAGTTGGCCGCGAACACAGATTCAGAAATTTCTGCCGAGTCGTTGTGCGAGCTCGCTTTAATGCGTAAGTATCTGAATACTTTGTAGTAGCGTGCTTGTTGCTTTGGCCCAGAATATTCCTTCACAGCCTCATACATCAAGTAATATGGCTGATCTGGTCATTGCATTTTCCTCACCCCAGCCTCTTCCTGGGGGTGATGTCTTTCTCCCCAGGCTGTAACACCAAAAATGGTGACCACTCAGCATAGCAGCAGCACCGGTGTGATAGTGGTTATGCTAGCAAGCACGATTTTCCCATTGCGCTAACGGTTGTTGCCATTAGCACAGTGGCAGTGTAGGATACTGCCCTAGATATGGACAAAATTGTTATGAAAAAAGCTTGGTGGTGTGAAGACAATTTAAGCACCTCTTGGAACTGCTGCATGGGCTCAGTAATTGAACATAAGAACATAAGTATTGCCTGATGAATCAGAATAAGGTCCATCTGTTCCAGCATTCTGTTACTATCAGAGGCTAGCCAACTGAATTCTCATGAGCAGGGTATTACTTGTCCCTAGCACCTGATATTCAGAGGCTTCTGAACATACCGTTTCCATTTAAATGTTATTTCTCATAGCCATGGATGGTCCTATCCTCCATGAGTTGGATCCAGACTTAGTAATATTTAGAGAATGAGCCATTGAAATGAATGAAAATCAATTAGCTAATTTACTGTAAGTCAGAGTTAATATCATAAATTTAGCTAACCCTATTTCAAAGCCATCTGAGGAAGTGGACATCACCACTTCTTGGGAAAGTTAATCCCATATGTGTATTGATTATTTTTATTTATTACATATTGTATGAAGAAATAATCCCTTTTGACAGTCGAGGAACCTCTACCACTCAGCATCATTGGGTGACCCCAAATTCTAAGGATTATGAAAGATAGAGCCACATTCTACTTTAGTCATAATTTTATAAACAGCTACCATATCTTCCATAGAATCTTGTTTCTAAATTAAACTCTCCTCTAAAGTTCACTGACTTGTATTCGATTTCTGTCATTGGTTTAGCAATTTTTTAGAGAATTTCTCTTACTTCTGACATGCCATAAATCAGTCTTTCCCAACCCAGCGTCCTTCAGATGTGTTGGTCCGCAACTGCCATGGCTGGGAATGATGGGTATTGCAGTCGAACACATTTTGAGGGTACCAGGTTGGGAAACACTCCCATAAACGAAAGAGTTTGGGTAGTAATTTGATTCAAAATGACCTTAATTGTGTGTGTTTTAAGTTGGGGTGTGTGTGTGTTTTTTAAAAAACAGACCTAGGAAGGAATCTCTTTTCTAATATATGTGCATTATCATAACATTGCATAATAGAGCTTGAACTATAGGATTCCAAAGATGGCTTTCCTCTGTTACAGCTCTAAAACAGACCCTGTTACTGGAGCAGTGAAAAATACCAAATATCATCAACTTTAGTAAGTATAGCGGGGAAATTATATTTATTTATTTATGTATTTATTTATGAGCATGATTTCTTAAATTTACATTTCTCTAGAAAACGTTGATTTGCTAATACGTCACTGGAATAATGTCCTTATGAATATGTCACTGGAATAATCTTATTATGCATTTCTAAAATGTTAAAATTGTGAGCGTTTTTTTCTACTGCTGCCTTTCTAATCCATGCTGCATGTTGGATACATATTTGTCATCGTTATTGATGTCTCTAACTGGGGTTGTTTTGTTCCATTTTGCAGTGATTTGCTGGGATTGGTTACTTATCTGGACTGGGTAATGATCATTGTTACTATCTGCTCCTGCATTTCAATGATGTTTGAATCTCCCTTTCGAAGGGTGATGCATGCACCAACGCTTCAGGTACATCTATGGAAGTAACCGGTTGTGCAAAATAATTACATTGTTTTGTTTCTCAGGTATGGTACTAAATACTCCTTGGTCTCCCCTTTCTTTTCAGATCGCTGAATATGTTTTCGTAATATTCATGAGCATTGAACTTAATTTGAAGATTATGGCAGATGGCTTGTTTTTTACTCCAACGGCAGTAATAAGAGACTTTGGGGGTGTCATGGATATATTTATATACCTTGTAAGTTCACTTTCTTTATTATTTTTTCTCCAAAGTGCTTAATTTTCTATGCCTCTCATGGTTAATTTTTCCAAAAAACAAAATGAAAAACAGGCTCAATTTGAACTAATGAGAATCAGACCCCACACTAGGAATTAAAAATAATGTGCGTAGCTTTCATCTAAACGTCGGAGTACTTTCAATGGTATATCCATGATTCGTAGACATCCGAAGGCCTATTTACATACAAATGTTTGACAAAGCATATGCAAAAGTATTATTCAGTTGCATTGTTGCTGTTAATATGTTTCTCACTAGCTTATTTTAATCTCACTGCTCTCTGGCATTCCAAAAAACTGCATTATTCCAGAAGTGGGAAACAAAGAATCACCAAGGGTGCTTCCAGAGGAGGCTTTTATAGTGCAATGCCCCTGCCTCATTCACAGAAATTTATGGGGGTCCAGATGTCATTGTCTTCCATTCTTCCATTCATAGATCCAGAAAAAATAAGTACACAATGGTTTTGATTGACCTAAAGGGGCCCTCCAGAAGATCTTAAGAACTGGGCAGGCTCATATAGGAGAAGGCGGTCTTTCATGTCCCAAGCCATATAGGGCTTTTTAGGTCATTGTATATGAGCACCAGGAGCCTTTAGTCTAGAAGCAGCACCCTGGTTGTTGTTGTCAAATGTAATGGCATCTCAAATCGGTTGACACATTTTGCTGCTCACATTCACTTGGTCACCATCACCACCAAATGCATTTTGCCTCTTTTATTTAGTCTTGCACTGCAGTTTTTTAGTTGTTTCTTGGGTGCCTGAGTGCTCATTCACACATGCATACATATTCAACTATGATACTTGATGGTAGTAACTGCAGTGTTGTCCTGCTCCTATCATTTCCATGTGCTACCATTGTATGTAGGATCCTTAATTTCCTAGTGCCAATTCTCCTTTGCAGCTGGATTTCCATTCCAAAATTACATTAGCAGTGCTGCTTTTGCCCTCACCATTGAATCCACTTTTTCTGCCTAATTTTTCCTTGTTTTAACGCCAAGCTAGTAACATGCAGGTTTTTGAAGCAAAATGTAAATAGCATCAGCTGGGGAACTGATAATTATGGGGATTGTAACAGGCATGACAGGGGAATTTACCACTTGCTGTGGTCTTCAGAAAAATCCCTCCACCATTGGCACCAATGGTGGATTCCATCCTCACCCACCCCATCCACACACACACACACACACCCAAGCAAATACCAGCTTCAGAAGTGGAATTTTCCTCAGGACGACAGGAAGGGTTAAATTCCCCCTCCACACCTGCTGTGATTCCAGACCTGGCTGATGGTATTCACAATTTTTAAAGGATCTATCATGCTATTGGGCACCAAATAAATAAATACAATTTGTTTTATTTAATATCGAACTATCCTTATACGCCATTGTAAAAATAATGAATGTGTTATTTATTCATTCCATTTGTACCGTACATTTCTACCAAAAAATGACACTCAAGGCAGCTTGCAGGCATACTTTAAATTAATTAAAACAATAAAATACATTAAAATACAATAAAAATTGTAACAATTTCAGAATAACAACAACAACAACAACAACCAGCACCCAACCTAACAGACTTACAGCCTTCCTAGACGAGGCCTTAGCGCGCCTTCTGTTCCGGCTTCCCTGCTGTGCGTCCAGATGACGCACAGGGGAATCCGGAGACAGGCCGCGCTGAGGCCTTCTCCAACGCGCCATAAGCGAATTCGCTTATGGCGCGCCTTTTCCCCAGCTCCGGCCTGTGGCCGGAGCTGGGGAAGGTCTAGGGACTTCCGTGGCTTTTTGCGGCTAATCGCTTACTCACGAGTAGCCACAAAAAGCCGCGGACTGGCCACAGCGCTGAGCGCTGTGCCCATCGGCCGGGGAGATCCCGGGAGGGAAAAGGAGGGGAGACGACACAGGACACACACACACACACACACACGGAGGGAAAAGGAGGGGATACGACACAGGACACACACACACACACACACGGAGGGAAAAGGAGGGGATACGACACAGGACACACACACACACACACACACGGAGGGAAAAGGAGGGGAGATGACACAGGACACACACACACACACACGGAGGGAAAAGGAGGGGATACGACACAGGACACACACACACACGGAGGGAAAAGGAGGGGAGATGACACAGGACACACACACACACACACACACACACACGGAGGGAAAAGGAGGGGAGATGACACAGGACACACACACACGCACGGAGGGAAAAGGAGGGGATACGACACAGGACACACACACACACACACACGGAGGGAAAAGGAGGGGAGATGACACAGGACACACACACACACACACGGAGGGAAAAGGAGGGGAGACGACACAGGACACACACACACACACACACACACGGAGGGAAAAGGAGGGGAGATGACACAGGACACACACACACACACGGAGGGAAAAGGAGGGGAGACGACACACGGGACATGGAGGGAGAGAAAGATCAGGAAGGGATCAGGAGCGGATGGGGGGGGTTAACTAATAAAAAACCCTTACCTTCTCCGCAGTCTTCGGGCGCACGTGGCCCCTTTAAACTTTTAAAAAAATGGCCGGCGCTGCAGGGCTTCCGTCGTCCCTGCGCGTTGTGCGTCTAGGAGGCTGGGCGGCGCGCGTTAAAGTTTGCACGCCGTCGCCCCGCCTCCCTGCTGGCTTATCCCGGCAGGTCTAGCAAGGCCCCAGGTTACAGGCCAAAGGCCTTTTTGAATAAAGAGGTATTTGCCTGTTGTCAGTTCCTCTCTCAGGTTGCAGCCAAATGCGCCTCTGAAGGTGGTAGTCTCGAAAGAAGGGCTTCTCTGGGAGATCTTAAGAACTAAGCAGACTCATATGGGGAAAGTTGGCCTTTCAGCTGTATAGTCCTTTTAAGGCCATAGCCAATGAAGCTGCTGTAAAAAGTGGCTCATCTATACCCAGCAGGATATTCCACTATGAAAGCGGTATATAAAAGGCAGGAGCCACACTACTGCTTTATAACGGTATTGAAGTGCACTGCAGGATCTACACTACTGCTTTATAATGGTACTGAAGTGCACTGACAACTGTTGGGGCCCATGACACATCTACACCAAGCAGGATATAACACTACGAAAGCGGTATGGAAGCAGTATATGGTATGTGTCAGTGGGCCCCAACAGTTATCAGTGCACTTCAATGCCACTATAAAGCAGTAGTGTGGCTCCTGTCTTTTATATATCTCTTTCATACCGCTTACATAGTGGGATATCCTGCTTGGTGTAGATGAGCCCAAGGGAGTCACATGCTCCTGAACAAAACTGAACAGTTTTCTAAGGCAGCCCCACCTAGAGCGTAGTCCCAAATGGGATGTAACTAAGGCATGCGTTACCAGGGCCAGATCACACATCTCTAGGAATGGGCACAGTTGGCGCACAAGCTTCAGCTGTGCAAATGCCCTCCTGGCCACTGGCGAGACCTAGGCATCTAGATTTAGAACCAAGTCCAAGAATACACACAGACTGCAAGTCTGAATCTTCAGGGAAGTCTAAGCCCATCCAGCACAGGTTGAATCCCCATTCCCTAAAATATTTTCTAAAAAAGACTGTTTTAAAAATTCCTAGTAATGTAACTCCACAAAATTTCTAAGTGAAAACATTATGAGCTGGATTAAATCTTGTAGATATTAGACTGTGTCATAGATATAATGAATATAATTTGCCACAGTCAATTTGTATTCAAGCCCTGTGTGTCTGTAGGCAGAAAATGAGGTTGTTCTCAGAAATCCTTTTTCTTCTGTTCTTTCTTTGAACAAAAATAAAAAAAATCTTCATTGAACTTTCAGTTTCTATAATTCCAACAGCTGCAAGAAGACATATGACAAAAGTTCATGCAGTAGTATTCAGTGTAGCATGTATTTTATTTACATTTTGCACTTTTATTAGGCAATAGAGAACATTCCAGCATTCTTTTTTTAATTGAATACTTAAAGTAATCAAAAGATAAATACTCCAATTCTTAAACCCCTTTGCTTGGAGCTAGGTCCTATTGAAATCAACGAATTTCCAAGAAAGGGTTTCGTTAATTACCAAGTCTTGTTGAAATCAATGAGATCACTTCCTATATGACTTCAAACCCTTTCACATTCCCAAATAACTTTTTAATAAGGAAGCCACTCATGAAAGATTGCTTTGTTGCTAACAATATTATAATAAAACATTTTGAAACATCACACTATATTCCTGATTGTCCTTTCTCCTTTTTCAAAAGGTAAGCTTGATATTTCTCTGCTGGATGCCGCAGAATGTTCCTGCTAAATCAGGAGCTCAGCTCTTAATGGTGCTACGGTGTCTCCGACCCCTTCGGATCTTTAAACTGGTGCCTCAGATGAGAAAAGTTGTCCGAGAGCTATTCAGTGGCTTCAAGGAAATCTTTCTAGTAAGTATAATTTACGTTGTTTCTATTCCAAAACAGTTTTAAAAGTAAATTGTTTAAAATGTATTATGTTCAACAGTATCTGTTAAATAGTTTTAAGGTTAATGCATCCTAAAGTGTATGGATTAAACTCCCATTTATTCTTACATCTAATAACTCTCCCAACCTTTCTAGTTATAATTTCTCACCATATCCAGAGAAGAGGGGAAGTCAAAAATAATTGCACACAATGCTGCTCACACCACATTTTTTTATTTATTTGTGGCAGACAGTCTATACAACTTCTTTTAAGACTAAAGTACTGTTGTGGGGATATCACGTTTTCTAAACACATAATGCACAATATTTTGTACGTGGGAAAGTTTTTATTTTTGCTAGACAGTGTTAAATTTCTGTTGTCTTCACAGCATGGAATGCTTTGCATGTGTGTGTGTCTTTCTTTCCTTCTTTAAATTAAAGTATTTTTATATCATTCCTCAACCAAAAGGACTCCTGGAGTAGCTTACATGCAAGTAATAAAACCAGATAGTTGGTTTTTGTGCAACTATTCCATGCCCCTCTAAAGTTCTGGATACAGATTGGGGAGGATCCATCAAATTTTAAAGTACACATTGTGTACCCCATCGTGCCATCAGTATAGATATAAATATGCCCTGCTTGTGGGCTTCTCAGGGGGTATCTGGTTGGCCACTGTGAGAAACAGGATGTTGGACTAGGTGGGCCTTTGAAATGACCCAGCAGGACACATCTTATTGGGTTGTGTGTTTGACTGTTTGACTGTATCTGTGTGCATAAAATACCTGGCATATGGCTGGAGACCTGGATGGAATGGAGGGTGAGCTGAGGGATGGCGTGTCTCTGAGTGCACATTAATAGGGTGAAGGGATGGGAGAATGCATAAATGAATGGAAAAGAACAAGCACTTGGCTGCCATCCTCCTCGGAAACACTGATTTTGCAAGCTATTCTCCCTCCCTGCAATCTTCAAATGGGAAGTCAATTGCATACTACATGTTATTATGGAAGATATATTCTTACTGTTGACAACAATATGTTGAAAAAGCCACTGATGTTGCAGCAACTCCAGAGGAATATCTCTCTCTCTCTCTCTCTCTCTCTCTCTCTCTCTCTCTCTCTCTCTCTCTCTCTCTGATGCATATATGAATACAGAGCCATCTTGTTGCTTTGTGCAGGTGGGGCAGTGCCAATCTTGATTGGGCCCCATGTACTTAAAGTAAACAGTGTAAAATTGAGTGTGTATATGTGTTTGTGTGTAAAAGAGAGATCCTACCCCACATGGTTTACACAAATAACCTTGATGTTTCTTGTCTAATTTCTCTTTGTTGTTGCTGGACCTGGACAATGTAGGTCGAAGGGAGTGTTTCTCTGTTGCTGTATCGATCTCCCCCAACCTGATCCTCTGCTTTGAAGCCATGACCTCAACGCTAATTTGTCTCAGTTTTCCTTTTTGGTACAACAGGTTGCTGTTGTGAATAAATTTGACCCCTTGGGTCTGTCTATTGCAACCTGTTGGCTGTGTCTGCCATTTGTTGCCCCAACCCACCAGTCCCATTAGGCACTAGTAACCACAGTATGAATGAAAGAGGAGACCCAGGCAAGGGCTCAACCAGCACAAAATTCCATGTGCCTTTTTTGAACAAACTGGTGGCTCAAGAGGAGGCATCCACAGAAGACCAGTCAATAAACATAAGTCTGTTTTGTAAAAAAAAAATAATGAGCACTTTTAATTTACTCTTACAGGTTTCCATTCTTTTACTGACATTAATGCTTGTCTTTGCAAGCTTTGGAGTTCAGTTATTTGCTGGGAAACTGGCTAAGTGCAACGATCCACACATTGCTGCAAGGGTAAGAAGTAATTTTGCATTCATCAACCTGCTTGTACATGTTCCTTCCTTTGCACATGGGTAAAAATGCCATCGGCTACTGGGGCCTCATTCCAGAGCCAAGGGGAGAAAGAGACGTTTGCGGCTTCATGGAGGAAGACAGAAAATGCATAGAAAGTGTAAATATATATGAAGCTGCTTTATACTAAGTCATGCCATTCCTTTCTTCCTCTTCCTTTATGTATTGACATATGTATTTATCTGAAATATTTATAGGCCACTTTTCAGGTCAAATCCAGCCAAGGCGGCTTCCAACATACAATATCATAAAATCAATACAAGTTTAAAAGCATGAAACATCATAAAATACAGTTGAATTTTTAAAAAATCAAGTAACACCGATGATAATAATTACAAATAGCATTCAGCCCAGCAAGTTTAGTAAAATCAAGTAAATAAATATAGGCCGTTTCTACACCAGCCCAAAAATTGGGGCTGATCAAGGCCGAGTACCTGTGCATCCAAATGGTACACAGGGACTTCCAGGGGCAAGGGGGGACGAGCACGGGTTTTCCCAGGCATAAAGAATCCCTGAGAAACCCCAATTCTTCCCGCGGTCTTGGATCGTCTCAAGACTGTGAGATGTGTGGACGCCCGTCCCGGCTTCTTCCCTCCTCCTCACGAGTAGCGGGAATCAGTAGAGGGAAGGAGCCTGGCCGGGAGGAATCAGGGATGGGGGGGCTTCCCCCCACTTACCTTTTGCTGGAGCGCAAGTGTGCTCCAGCTCCTTGCCCCTTTAAAAAAAAATGGCCACCATGACACGTGCAACATCCCTCCTCCCATCCCAGATGTTGCACTGGCCATTTGGACGCATGGGACGATCCCGGAAGAAGGTAAGTCCAGGATCACTGCCCCTTCCTCCCTCTACACCCGTATGGTGTAGAAAGGGCCATAAACTAGGGTAGCACCATATATATCAACCCAACAAGATCCTCATTCAAGAGAAGGGAGTTATAAACAAATAGTTTTTTGAGCCCGCTTGAATTCTTGCTATGATGGATCATTACATATTTCAACTGGCATAGAGTTCCACAGGTGCAAAATTCCACCTGTTTGCATTAGCAAAGGATCGATTTTCCTTTCCTTTGATCATGTGAAGTTGTGCATAAACTACAGATCTGCTGGTTCCCTTACTCAAGAGTAAATTCCATTGATTTCAACTGCATTTCCATCCAAGTCATACTAAAATCAGATGCATGCTTACCTTTGAGTGAACGCCGTTGAACAAAGAGAGACTTACTTCTGAGTAAACAGAAATAAGACCTCAGAAGTACGCATAGGCTTGCAGAGCTTTTCTTTCCAGTTTGCTGTTTTAGACTTTAAAAAAAAGCTTCTGAGTGATTACACAATTAAAAGTCAGTTCTATATGTTTTTACTCAAATCGATCCTTTACTAATGCAAACAGGTGGACTATCGCACTGGTGGACTTTCGCACTAGTTGACTTTCACACTGGTGGACTATCAGGAAAAGGGTTTAAGGGAGGAAATTTAAAAATTCTTAAAAAATCAAGAGACGAACTGATCGGATTCAAACTTGGTATGCTGAAAGCTCGACTTAAGAGCTATCACTGTGTCAAGTTTGATCTCTTTATCTTTAAAAACTACACAGATGTAAGAATTTTTATTAATTTCCATTTTAAAAATTCCTTAAAATCAAGGGATGAACCAATCTGATTCAAACTTGGGGTGGCTAAAGCCTTCCTTGAGAGCTATCATTGTGCCAATTTTGATCTCTATCTTTACAAATGAGGGAGCTGCGGGCAAGGAGGGTGCATTTTCCACATTTCTTTTCAGGTGAAAATGGTTACTCAGGAGTAAGAACATAGAGTTAAATGGGACCTCTTTCCCTCTGCCATCACAGTTGAGTAGAGAACCACCCTGCCCTCCTCTTTTATTAGCGAGAGTGCCCTTAGACACACACGCCCCCAACAAATAATGGGATGGTGGGATAGAACGCAACCATACCAATAGACGGGAGGGAGGAGTGCATTTATTTCACAGGGAGGGAAAATAATCGAGACTTTCCCCGCTCTAAAAAGAAACAAAACATGGAAGGGTAGAGACGAAATGAGTACAGGATGTGGACAAAGTCATGTGAGTACTGGGCTGCAAAACTGCATACCAGGCATGACGAGTGTGCCGTAAATCACTGGTGTGATGGAGCCCATAATTGGTACTGCTGATCTGATGTTGCCGGCTATGAACATGTGTGATGATGCAAGAACGCATCATCACACATGATGCAACTGAAATGGCTGACTGTGCGAGGGGAAGGTTCCTCATCATAAGTAATACCTTTTTTCACCCATGGATCATCTTTCATACATGGATGATTGTTAATTAAAGGTTGATTACTTAAATTAGATTAAGCACAATACTTATATACCATTTATAATAAGGTTTTGTAGTGTTTGTCTCATGGAATATTTTTGTTTATATGCAAAGTATTATTTCACAAGAATTGTTTTATGTTTATAATAGGAACACTGTCATGGCATATTCCGAATAAACGTAAGTGTTTCCAAAAATCTGAATTTAAAACTAAGACCTGGTGAAAAAAAGCCTGGATTCTGGGTGCCTCGAGTCTGGTGAGTAATATATTTTCACTTGCGCATTTCATTCAGAACATTCAGTTATTAATCTAGAATATGCACTGAAGACTATAAAGTAGACTACTGGATCATTAACTTCTGCAGACCAGAAAATAGTGGTAACTTTAGCTTTAGGTTTTGTGTATTGCTTGCAAAATGAAAATGACTTACAGGAGTAATTGTCATACAGATAATCCTGCATAATTTGTGCCCACCAAATCACATGAAGCCCACCAGACAGGTCTTCAGCTCTGTTAGTGTTTTCTGGTCTCCTTGTCCAGTATTGTATAATATACAGGAAAGAGAAGAAGCACATGTATACAATCTATGGAATGATTGATATACAAAGGATCTGAGCATTACAGTGGATCACTTTAAACAACATCTTTACATTTTTAATGTACATTTAACATCTTTACATTTTTATCCCACCCTTCTGCCAAGAAGGTTTGTGTAGCTTATATGGCTTCTGTCCAACGCACTCCAGTTTTATCCTCATCACAAAACCTTTTGAGGTAGGTTAGGCTGAGAGAGTGACTGGTCCAAGGTCACCCTTGGTCAGCTACATGGCTGAGAGGCAATTTTTAGCTCAATCTGCCCTAAGCCCATCAATCTTTTATCACCAGGCAACATTGGGATCTCAAATGCGTGTGAGTCCTAAATTTGTTGTTCTTTTAAAAAGCTGGCTACCATTGGAAACAAATTGGAATGCCCCAGACAGATAATTTTTCAGGTTTCTCCTCTTCTCCAGGCTAAACATGCCTAGTTGTTTCAGTCTCTCTTCATAGGGTTAGCAATATTTTTCATATCTTGGATTCTTTCTCTCTTATATTCTTGGTCTAATGAAGAGAGAAGATAATCAGAGATAAGAGTGCCTTTTGACTCCTGAACATCTAGAAAAGTAGAATAAGGCTTCAATCCTGTACAAATTTACCTGGGAGTAAGCCCCAATGGGACTTACTTCTGAGGAGACATGTATAGGATTGTAATGTAAAGATCACAGAAAATTTAATGTTGTGGACCTCCAGTTTCATATTTTATACCTCACAGCATGCTGCTAAGTGCATAAATATGTAGCCCATGATGCAACCTGGGTTGCATAGATAAAATTGTCACACAGAGGAGGGCCAGGATCTCTTCTCGATCATCTCAGAATGCAGGACATGGAATAATGGGCTCAAGTTACAGGAAGCCCAATTCTGGCTGAACAGGAAAAACTTCCTGACTGTTAGAGCGGTACGACAATAGAACTAGTTACCTAGGGAGATTGTGGGCTCTCCCACACTAGAGGCATTCAAGAGGCAGCTGGACAACCATCTGTCAGGTATGCTTTAGGGTGGATTCAATGACTCAATGGCCTTATAGGCCCCTTCCAACTCTACTATTCTATGATTCTATGATTGCCTCCATGGTTGAGAGAGAAAGAGAGAAATAGTTTGATTCAAAACTATTCACTGATGTTACACAGAGATCTGCCAGTGCTTTCAGGACATATAAGGATCTTGACAGCATTAATTTTACTCCTCATTCCTATGCTGGCTAATTTACTCCCCATTCCTATTGCAGGGCCAATCCTCGGAACTTTAACTTTGATAATGTTGGAAATGCAATGTTGGCATTATTTGAAGTCCTGTCATTAAAGGGATGGGTGGAAGTCAGAGATGTTATCATTCATCGTGTGGGGCCGGTGAGTATTTATATTACTCAACATTTGTCAGATTTTCAGTTCTTTCTTTAATTTTTAAAGATGAATAACCACCTTTTTAATTATTTACACAGATCCATGGCATCTACATTCACGTTTTTGTATTCCTGGGCTGCATGATTGGGTTGACCCTTTTTGTCGGAGTTGTCATCGCTAATTTCAATGAAAATAAGGTAACAGCTCAGAATTTCCAATTTCCATTAAATTATTTGCAGCCTCACTACCCCTTTACCGACATGAAGAAAAATAATAATAATATTAATTTAAAAATCTCCACATGAAAAGGGCTCATATGCCTTTTATAAGTGGTGTAAGAAGTTTTGTAATCCAGAGATAGGATAGAAACATTAGTATACAGCCACTTATGCCAAGCTCTTAGATTTGAAATAGGCTATGTCTGTTCACTATTTCTTTAATCTGTTTTTTAAAAATTCTTGCTCACTTAGGGAACAGCTTTGCTGACCGTTGATCAGAGACGATGGGAAGATCTAAAGAGCAGACTGAAGATAGCACAACCTCTTCACCTTCCACCTCGCCCAGGTATCAAGGCCGTTGCACTTTGATTCATCTTGAACACTAAGGTTCAGAATTCTGCAGAATCTAGGAATAAAATCCACGAAGCTACTAAGAGCTTGTGCTTGTTAAAGTGAAAATGGGTTCCAGCTGTAAATTGTTACACAAGAGTATTAACAATCAACCCATTATTATTATTATTATTATTATTATTATTATTATTATTATTATTAGCATTAGCATTAGCATTTAGTTTATACTACCCCATAGCCAAAGGTCTCTTGGCAGTTTACAAAGATTAAAAGATAAAATCATGTTCAGTATTTGAAACAACATGTCCAGAAACAATGTTTACATTTTAAAATTGCCACAGGATATTACCCAAGTATATTTGAAAACTAAACAAGATTTAGATAAATAGAGAAGGAAACAAAAGAATTATATTCTTTATTAAACCATTTGCTTTTAACTTTTTTTCCCCAGATAATGATGGATTCCGAGCGAAGATGTATGACATAACGCAGCACCCATTTTTTAAGAGAACCATCGCTGTCCTTGTTTTGGCCCAGTCCGTGTTGTTATCTGTTAAGGTATTGCAGTGTGGTTGTGAACATCTTGCCATTTACATAGAAAAAAAATGTCATACAATTTTTTGTAGAGACCATCATGCCCATTGAACCATTAGTGATTAGTGTAACACTTTGAACAGGGGTGGGATGGGGGGGAAACCAGAGACCTTTTATGAAGCTGAAGCTTTATAAAGCCCTGTTTCTTCTTTTATATAAGTGGGATGATCAAGACCCAGTGACTGGTCCTTTGGCTGCAATGTCTGTTGTCTTCACCTTCATTTTTGTTCTTGAGGTAAGGTTAATCCTTAATCATTTCTCCCCAAACACCCAGATTATCCGTTTCTTAGATTTAGAAATTTCTCTGTTGGTAGATACTAACTACGCAGATCTCCTGTGATGTTACAATGAATCCAGGAGAAAGAAATACACATTTAAAGAAGTGAAGGCCTTTTCTGGCCTGGAATCATGGGTTATAACTATAGATGAGAAGGAGGCTGCCAAATGCCGGCTTGCCTAATGTAAGGCCACTTTTTTAGTTCAAAATTTAAACAGGGAAACTGGTTTGCAGCTCTTGCTTTCAGGATTAAACTAAACTAGACACAACATGGAAACACCATGCTTGGAGCGCCAACATCTTTTTTTCTGGAAATGAACCCATGGGGGTTGTTTGTATCAGGGCCACAGCACAGAGGAGGGTGGTTACACCCTTTATCTCCATATTGCTTCTCCAATCCAAATGCATCAGTTGTTCCAAACATGCATTTGGATTAGAACTGGGTTCTGGTTCTGCCAGGTCCAAGTCATCAATCAGGTTCTTTTGGTTACCAAGATGAAACAAACCATTTGCAAAAAGATCACAGTTTTATTTGTAGAGAATGGATGCAGAAATATATACATGCAAAGAAAGTTCACACCTCCTTCCATCTAATCATGTTTTCATAGCTGGGTGTCTATCGGGTGGGGGGGAGGGGATGATAGACGGAAGCCATCCCTTTGAGCCACAGCTGGTTCTCCAGGCCAATTGTGCAATTCCTCCTGAAGCAAGACCGAAGCATGAAGCCCATGGATTGGATCTTACGGGCTTCTCTGCTAGATGCCTGCCTACTTCCGTTTCAGGAGCTGACAGGCTGCATCCCTCCTCTTTCTCAAAAGAAGCACTCTCACAGGTTCCCAAAGCATCTAAGCTTGGGAAACGAATTGCCTTTCTAGTGCCTGGTTAGGAATGAAAACCTCCCAGTTCATCTTGAGATAAGACTCTGTGAGAAAAGGGTGACATAACTGAGAGGCCCATTCAGGGAATGAGGCCTGCTCTTGTCAGCTAAAGCCTGTTAAAATCTGCTCCCTATGTTAGGCTACACAGGTGTTTTAGCAGCATTTTGGAACTCTGTGAAGTCCATATTTCTGCTCAATAACTAACTCACGACAATGGAGATCTCATGTCACATCCACTATGCCACCTATGCCACACCAGATGCAACATTAATGGATGGGGAATTTCCAGGATGGAAATAATTAATGTGGGGATAAGCAGCACAGGGGAAAATTCTTTCAATGTCATTTGTGTTCTCTCTTATTATTTAAAGTGGTATGCAGTAAGAATATCCCACCTACTTTTTATCCAAGGCATGTCGTTGATATAGGGTTTTACCGTTAAAGGCAGACTAGAACTTTTTTTTTAGAAAGTTAGATGAAGCAAACCATTAAAATAGATGGAATTCCTCTCCTGAGTTAACAATTGTGACCAAAAAATCAACCATGACCACTGAAATGGCAAATATTATATAATTCCCTCTTACATCAACTTTGGTGTTGGGTTTCATCTTAAATTTACTTTTTAATCTGATCAGATTCGTATTAATTTTCCAATAATCCCTAGTTCGAATACTAATGAAGTGTCTCTTTGTATGGGTAGAATATTATCTTTGTGTAATGATGAATGGTGCCTCAAAGAGAATATGTATAATATGTACATTTATTTCCTCTAGGTTACCATGAAAATTATTGCTATGTCACCTGCTGGATTTTGGCAGAGCAGGAGAAATCGCTATGATCTCTTGGTGACGTCTTTAGGTGTCATATGGGTTATACTCCACTTTGCCATAACTGTAAGTACAAGCAAACTGCATTTTCAACTTTTATGTATGTCTTCAGAGCAGAAGCACCAAACAGAGGCAGCAGTTGCAAGTGACCCAGCAGAACAATGCTAAACAGCACACAGCTGCTGTCATCTAGATTATTGTGCAGTTGTGTGCTGTTTAGCATTGTTCTGCTGGGTGTCTTTAGAGTAGCCCACATGGGAGCTCCTTGGAGCCATTCCAAGCAGAACCATTGCAGTGGTTCGTTCTTCTCCTATAAGTAGCCAGGAACCAGGTAGTTCTGGGCAGCTGGTGGAAGGTGGGGTCATTTTTGCAAGGCTACAAAAAAGGAGACATTATGATCTTCAACTATGCTAAGTTCTAGCATGTCTTTGGCATCACAGAATAGTCAGTCAGTAGCCCTCAGAACTGTTCGGTAGACCTTCTGGCAGGCACTGAACCCTGTAAAGGACAGGGCTGAACATGGCTGAACATAAGAGCCATACTGGATCAGACCAAGGGTCCATCTAGACCAGCGTTCTGTTCACACCACGGCCAACCAACTGCCTGTGAGAAACCCACATGCAAGACATGAGTGCAACAGCACCCTCCTGCTCATATTCCGCAGCAACTGGTGTACATAGGCATACTGCCTCTGATACTGGAGGTAGCGTATAACCATCCGGACTATTAGCTCATGCATTTCCCGAACTCTTTACATGCTTCATCGCACAAAGATCTGACAGCAGGCTGTATGGATATATTTGGGGAATGGATTACATGTGCGCCCACATCCCCCTACACACTTTTGCCCTACACACGAGCAAGTGAACCTAGGGTGTAGGTCACTGGGTTTGACATATTCAGTAAAGCAGAAAACTGACCTCAGCTACATGGCCATGTCTCCAGTATGTCCCTCAGACTAGGTAGGCCCATGCTGTTTCTGCAAGTTCATAACTACCCAGCCAGTTGAACTGAGTTTTAGGGGGAAATATGCAGGGCTTGCAGTTGTTATGTCTTAGGCGAGAACATTCCTGCACCTTGTAGCATGATACCCTCTTGAAAATGCAACAGCATCATTTCTTTCGGATGCTCCCCCACAAAGAAATGATGTGTTTGTGTGGCAACAAACTGCAAAAGAGAAGTGCAAATTGCCAAAATCATATTAGGAGCCGCTTGACAAACTTTTTGCTGCTGAAAATATGTCTCCACATAGCTGCATTTTCAAGGTTCAGGATAGATGAAACAAAGTCCTTCTTCTCACTACGCATAATTGTGCGATTTGCTGCCATGATGGCCACAGGTTTTAAAGACCAGCCTTGAGCCAAAGCGTTATCTTTAAGTGTTTTATTATGCTGTCCAATTACCCAGCCATAAACCTCTGGCCGAGAATGCAATCGGAAGCAAGCTTCAGTCTTTGAGTTGTTAAGCCAAACAGAGTGCCGATCACAAGAAGTCCAGAGCCAAGCCGAGGTCCAAAATCCAGTCCTTTCCAAAAGCCGAGTCTGAGGTCCAGAATGCCAGGGTCACACGTACAAGCGAAGTCATAGAATCATAGAATAGCAGAGTTGGAAGGGCCTACAAGGCCATTGAGTCCAACCCCCTGCTCAGTGCAGCTGGTCAGCTGGTCCGGGTCGAGAGTCCAGGGTCAGAAGCAGGGAACAGAACAAGGAATGCACTGGCTATCAGAGAATCAAAAGGTGATTGCCAGAGCGAGGCAGCGTCCCAGTTCCTTCTTTTCAAGCCCTGCCAGTATGGCCCCACCCAGAGTCCAGCTGTGCCTCATCACTCCATCCTCTGACCCAGCCTCCTATTTAAGCTTGGTGTCTTTTCCCAACCAGTTTTGCACATGTAAACTCCTTCTTACTGCCTGCGTCTGCTCTGCCCTTTTCCTACACCTATGCTCCCGAGGGCTGGGTGGTCTACCAATCTCTGCAAAGGGCTGGCTAGCCCCTGGTTCTTCCAAGGGACCTGTGTCCCCCTCCACTGCTCAGCTTTCTTCTCCCTGCGTGCCTGTCTCTGGTCTGACTGTGGGGGAGGAAACACCCTCTTCTTCAGGTAAGTTTTCCTCCTCCTCTTCATTCAAGGAGGCTTCCTCAGGTGCAACATTAACAACAGGCTTAAATGGCTTTAACAAACATCCATCAATGGCCATTACCCATGCCTCTGAGTACCAGATGGTGGGGACAAACAGTGAAGTAGGAGTGTTGCGTTTATGCCTTGCTTATGGGCCGCCTGGAAGCATTTGACTGGCCACTCTTGGAAACAAGGCACCAGGCTAGATGGACCTTTGCTCTGTTGCAGCAGGGATGGGGAACCTACGGCCCTCCAGATGCTGATCAGATGTGCGAAGGTGGCATTCCAGCACCCATTATCCGTTACCATTGTCCATGCTTTTGTTCTCAAGCTGTTACTGCTCTGCAAGCTCCGTGTAAGAATGAGACCTGAATAATGAAATGGCAACTCTACTTATATCTAGAAATTGTTGTTGAACTGTGTAGTACTTTATACCTTGATTACAGTATGTGTAATTCACAACCCGCCCTTTAAGAAGCAATACTGACCAAAAGCAACTCTTGTATTTTGGTTCCAGAATGCCTACACATATATGATGGGGGCATGTGTGATCGTGTTCAGGTTTTTCTCAATCTGTGGAAAGCATGTGAGTACAATCAGGATTTTAAAAAAAGAAGAAGAATTGCTGGATAAACATTGAATAAAAGTTTTTTGTGTTGGAATTTTTTTTTTAATGTTTTGTTTCATTTTCAGCCTATGGCACCCCCAGCCTATGGGGCTGGGATCAATCACTGTCCAGATAACTGTAGTGAGTTGAAGAACTGCTTCTCGCTCCATCTGACTAGCTTGTTTCCTAAACTTGAACGGGTGTATCTGAGATTCACCAGATCAAGAAAAATACAACAGCTTTAAAGGACAGAATCCACTCGGTGATAGATTTGCAAATCTTTACCAAGTGTTTTGGGCTTTAAGAATTAAAGTATATGGGTAGTGGTCCCTGAAACGTCTTTCAAGCCAGACAAAACAAATATGGTATCAAAGACTACATTTTTTATTGCTCAAATGCTCTAAGGGAATAACAAGCTTTAGCTAAGATGAGACGGATCACAAACATTCCTAAATACACACGTTATAATCACTAAAAGTACAACAAAGATAGAAGAAAACATATTGTTAAAGTAGTAAAACCAAGGCTCCTCTCAATCTAACAGTCAATATCAAAGGCTCATATTTACCTAAATGGAAGCCATGATGGATTTCTCATTCTCCCAGGATCTCCCTCCCATGCCCCCCAACTGATCAAACCATGACCTTTTACAACCTCATGTTGCCAAGGACTTCATCCTTAGTTTCAGATGTGGAAATACCACCACTCCCATTTTTCTCAATGTAACCAGGTTTGCCACTGATATCAGTAACACCCAAATGAAGAAACCCCATCTAAGGCCTTAGCTAGACCTAAGGTTTATCCTGGGGTCGTCCCAGGGTTGTCCCTGCCTGCTCCTGGGATATCCTGTGTGTCATTTACATGAACAGGGATGACCCCGGGACGATCCTGGGATAAACCTTAGGTCTAGCTAAGGCCTACGTTAAGCTACATGCTGCTTCCAGTACTTCTCTGACCCATTCATGGCAGCCTTCCTCCATTTCCAAGTATATGTTTCATTACTCATAGTTATCTCAGAACACATACATACAGAACTAGTCACACCTACAAGATACAATAATTTTTTATCAATTCTAACCACTACAATGCATATTCCGCTACAGTATCATAGCAGATTTCCTTCATTATAGTACCAAGAGCAACATCAGTGGTACCTGGACACATGCTTTTTTTTATTTATTTATTGTATTTTTAATCCATCCCATAACAAACATTCTCTGGGAAGATTAGAAGGCTACAATGCAATACACACAGTTAAAAATATTAAATATCTTGCAAATATTTAAAAGGATAAAGTACAATATAGCTGTGTCAAAGCCTAATGAGTTGTATTCCTGAGAGCATTCCTCTCCTTGAGAGCATTCCTGAGTTGTTGTTAGCTACTGTGCTTAGGCAAGGCACTACATCTATCATCAGTCTTGTCCCAGGCACTGATCCTGATCCTCTCACACTGGACAGTGTTGGTACCAATCTCCTTGTTCCTGACCAGGTTGTAGTATCTCTATCAAATCTGAGAAGACAGCTGTAGTTTCCTTTTTAAACACTTCTCACTTAATTCCATCATGGTTGAGGCTGCTCAGACTAAATCAAAGGGCCCATTTGATTGTGAGGATCAAAGCCTTGACCTTATGGATCGTATATTCTGCTCCATGGCTGTTTGTTTGAGTCACATTGTGATTTACCAAGCGTGAATAAGCCATAGATCCGCATTCAGATAATATGCTAAGCCACGGTGGTTAAGCATTTTGAACTAAATATTATGGCTTAGTGTGTCGTGTGAACCATGATTTAGCGTGTGAACCACTCCTAACCATGGTGGCTACATAACCACGGTTTAAACACACTTGCTAACCATTTGCTGCTAAAGTGTTAGCGGCCTAACCATGGCTTAGTGTGTCGTCTGAACAGGCCTGATAATAATTGTTGTCCTTTGACATCTCCCAAATGATAGGAGGAGCTGGCTAGTGTTTTTAAGCAAGAGACATCATGCTTGGGTGCTTATGTGCATCCGAATGTATGGTTGATTCCAGATCAAAAACAATAGTGGGTACAATAGCTCTTTCATGCCTTGTTGCACTCTTTTCATTTCTAATGTCACTGGAGCATATCCTGGCAATCCTAAGGGTATAACGGGGGCCAAGAAGTAGTACAGGATAGGGTCTAATGTATGATTAGGATCCCTAGCCAATTCATTGGCTACAGGCTTCTAGTGTTACTCAGCTGCATCGCTATTACACTCCGCATATGTTATACCAAACATTCTCCTCCCTTGTTTTCCTTATATCTTTCCAGGTGACCCTGAAGATGCTGCTGCTGACAGTGGTCGTAAGCATGTACAAGAGCTTTTTCATAATAGTAGGGATGTTCTTACTGTTGCTTTGCTATGCTTTTGCCGGAGTGGTTTTATTCGGCACTGTGAAATACGGAGAGAACATCAATAGGTAATTACTCCATCAGAAAGTAATTGGTATTACAATATTATTGCTGTAGATCTAGAATGTTGTTCTGCTGAGATTCTCAGAAAACGGGACCCTGTGCTAAGTATCAGAATCCATGATTGTGCAGGACCCACAAAATGGACCCACAAAATGCATGCAGCAGTAGTTCTGTGCTACCCTCAGCCGTGTGTATGCCCCCATGTTGTTTGTGCATTAGAATTACTTTGCAGGCCAGGGAGAGGAACTATATAGGAGGCTTAATCTGGCCTCTCGCTATAAATAATTATCAGCACACTCTGGTATATTCATCCTTAGGGCTAGTCAGGGAGGTGAAAGCGGGGAGAGGATTCAATGCCCTAAAGTTTTTAATGCCTGGTTTTCCTTGTGAAACACTAAACAAGAGTTTTTTTGTTTGTTTAAAAACAGGCATGCCAACTTTTCCTCAGCTGGTAAGGCCATTACTGTCCTCTTCAGAATAGTCACTGGGGAAGACTGGAACAAGATAATGCATGACTGCATGGTAAATTGAACACATTTTTAAATGGACGTAATGTGGAGGCCCTTCCACATCTAACATTCTAGCTTTGTATCTTAACAATGGTGTGTGTTATTTTTTTAACAATATATATATAATCCTATCCTTCACACAAACTCTCATTTGTTCTTTCTTTGAACGTGTTAACAGGAATAAATGCATTAACACTTTAGTCCAGGGGAATCATAAAATATGAACATGTTTGCTAATCTGAACATTCCTGTCTTAATATTAATTGCTAGAAGGAGAGGGGGACAGCTAGAGATTATAGTTTCCTGTTTTACAAAATACACAGCTAGCTAATGAACATTAATAAACATTTGTTCTCCTTTGCATCCAGTACTGGGCCTGTTGGAGCAATAAATGTTGAAACACTATATAATTCTCTATATCATCATACCTTAACCTGCATCTCAGATAAGTGTAATATTACTTCACAGGACTAGTGTTGCTTTTTTTCTCTGACCACCTATTCACAACTGAATTCTAAGCAGACTAGCAAATTATCTACACTTTAAGAGCGTTTATCGCATGCTTGTTACTGCCCACTCACGATTTCTCCTGGGTCCTTTTGACGACAACATCCACCTCTCATGCATCTTACGCTCCATCTGGTCTTCTTTCCGCAACAAATAAGACCCTGGTAAAAAAATTATTTTTGCAAGTGAAATGTGCCGCCAAGCAGCACAATAAAAATGCCCACTGAATGGGCCACATGGTCATTATGTTCTTCCCCTTTCTCCTCCCACGTGAAGAAAGAGGAAGTATCATAGACAGAAGTGGGGGGAAAGCAATGGTAAGGAAATGCGATCCCACCCCCATCTGATAATGTTCTAAGATTTCTACTCTACATCAATGTACCCCTTTTGCTGTTAAAAGTGGATCTCCACAGCACTCTTTCGAAAGCATTGGGACAGATAATGCATTTTGAAACACCTAGGGCATGTCTTACATGCTTCCGGGATAGTCGCAGGGTGTCTAGATGCAGCGCATAACGACCCAGGAGGAAGAAGATGTCGCGCCCGCCATTTTGTTGTTGTTGATTTATCGGAAAAGAGTGCAGGAGCGCTCCACCGAAAACTTAAGTTGTTTTTTTAAAAATATATATATATTCCTGCTCCCCCCACCCCACCCCCGATGGGCACGGAGCTGGCTTCTCGCGGTTACTCACGAGGAGCCAGGACAAAAACGGGATGCCTGGCCACACGTCCCGCAGTCTCAGGATCATCCCGGGACTGCAGGAAAAGTTAGGATAGAAGGGTAGGGTGATATCCCAGGGAAAGGGAGGGATCATTCCTCCCTGTCCCCGGGATCCCCTGTGCATCATGTAGACGCACAGGGGCAATCGCAGGGATATCACCCCTTGAAGCCGTACCCCTACTTTAGCCCTCATTTTTGCCCAGGCATTCAGATGAGAGAGTTATTAACTGTTGCTGCTCTTGCTGTCTTGTTAATGCCACCGCTATTCTCTCATTGGGATATATATTTTAAAGTATATTTATATGCATATGTTGGGTTAGTTGCAAAAAAGCAATCATATGCCTTTTATTTCATTAATCAATTATTTTCCTTCTAAGGTTCAGCCTCCTTTTTGTACTCCTGATAACAGAACATACTGGAAGACAGATTGTGGGAACTATGCTGGGGCACTTATGTATTTCTGTTCCTTTTATGTCATCATTGCATACATAATGCTAAATTTGCTTGTGGGTGAGTCTCGATCATGAAATATGGCAAGAGAAATATGCATGATATATTTTAACTCTATTATGTGTTGGATCCAGACTTATTTATACTTATGGGTTGTTTATATGCCTTATTTTCCCCATGGTGCCTACAGAGTGGCACTGCATCGGTTATGTGGCACAGCTGCCAACTTGCGACCACTGCAGGGCTTTTCCCCAAAGCTGCGAATTTTAAAAGTCGGGGACTTACCCCAGCTTTTTGCTTTGAAGCGAGATCACCACAGTCCTTCTGTCACGTGACCTCGCTTTGGCATCCAGCTGGGGGTGTTCCAGGGTGGATGGTGACCACTGACAGGTCCCTAGAAGCATAGAGAGGTTGAGCGAGGGGCAGGGGGCAGGCTCAGTGAACCAGATGGCCGCCAGCAAACCCACACTCCCTGCTGCCATGGAGATTTCCTGCCCCACCCCACAGCAGTGATACCATGGGGTTTCAAGAGGAAGGAGCAGCAAAGTGGTGCCATGAAGATATCCCTTTAGTAAGGACCCACCGAAAACAATGGGACTGTTAAGTCCTATTGAGTTGAAGGAAGCTACTCTAAGTATGACTAAGTCTGGATCCAACCCGACATACTCATTTATGTTATATACTCAGAATTCACCCTTCATTCCCTTCTAGCCCTCAAAGTGTTCATAACACAAAACCATATAGTTATTGAAATAACAAGGAATGGTAACATAAAATGCATCATAAAACTGAAAAATAAAAAATAGTAAAATACAGTCAGTTTTAGGATCCACAACAAAACTACTGAAACAACCCAAAAAAAACTGAGCAGAAGTTCTGAAAGCTTTCTAAGCAACGGGTGTGAGCAAGCAAGGCCTCAGTTCAAGGTCTTAGTGTACAGAGTAGGGAATTCATATGGGAGAAGGTGCTCCCCAAAATTGTCACGTGACCACCGTGTTTAAGGAATGTCTGCTCACTCCATTTGAACTCCCTCAATAAAAGAACATTTATTGTTTTGTTTGATGACCTTGCTGCCATTTTGTATTTGCAGGATTTCAACCTTTAAAAAAAAAAAGCTTGCTCTTTGTTCATTAGTATAGGTATAAGTATATTTCAGTATGTAAGCTGACTAGTAAATAGGAATAATTCCCACTTCGTATTTGCATGTGAATCAAGTGTGCTGGTAAGCTTGGGAGATCCCATTATGCTTTCTAATTTTCCCTGATGCCAGTAGAACATTTCCAAATTTTACTTAAAACATTGTGTTCTAATTAATACTGGAGGATAATCTTATTAACTATTTTAATATGAGTCTGGCCTATTGAATATTTGTACATTTTTACCAGCTTCATAAATCCAAGTGAACATTCATTCCTTAATGAACGATATGATTATTAATGCAACTGTCCTTAGAAAACTCTTATATTTTGTTTGATGTTTCTGTTTCCTGTAGCTATAATTGTGGAAAATTTCTCGCTGTTTTATTCCACGGAGGAAGACCAACTTTTAAGTTATAATGATCTTAGACATTTTCAAATTATATGGAACATGGTTGACGACAAACGGGAGGTAAGAGGTTTCACTGTAATTCTACCCGTTCCATTTCACTGCAGTTTTCCTAAGTTCTTAAGGGAACTGAATGTCAGCTCTCATTTCATATTAAGAGAAATAGCAAAGGAGCCTTCCAACATCAGTTCCTTTTGGTCTGTATGCTCAAGCATGTTTGTGCTTCAAAAGCGTGAATGGCCTTATGGGGCTCATCTATACCAGGCAGGATATTCCACCATGAAAGCAATATGAAAGCAGTATATAAAAGGCAGGAGCCACACTACTGCTTTATTGCGGTATTGAAGTGCACTGACAACTGTTGGGGCCTATGACACATACCATAAACCACTTTCATATCACTTTCATTGTGCTATATCCTGCTTGGTGTAGATGTGTCATGGGCCCCAACAGTTGTCAGTGCACTTCAGTACCACTATAAAGCAATAGTGTAGATCCTGCAGTGCACTTCAATACCACTATAAAGCAATAGTGTAGATCCTGCAGTGCACTTCGATACCACTATAAAGCAATAGTGTAGATCCTGCAGTGCACTTCGATACCACTATAAAGCAGTAGTGTGGCTCCTGCCTTTTATACACCACTTTCATACCACTTTCATAGTGGAATATCTGCTTGGTGTAGATGAGCCCACAGTGAGCTATAAAGGACTGGATGCTCTTGCTTTGTGACTCTGTAAACATGGGAAATAATCCACAGAACCTGACAGACAACACGATAATCAACGGTTGTGCAGAGAAATGACTCTGCAAACTGTTTGTTATCTCCATTGGTTATTTATGGGGAATAACTAACCGTGGTGTGGTTTTTGCCTGACAGACGACATCAACGGGGGACTAATTTAGCAATGGTTGCTTAAATAGTCCTCCGTTGACTAACCTGTTGTCCAAACTGAGCCATTATGTCTTTTTAAGAACGGCATGCCATCATCTGAAGTTCTTCACAAGTGTCAGTGACTCACACCTTGTTTTGCCTTCTTTCCCAGGGAGTGATTCCTACTTTCCGAGTCAAGTTTTTGCTGCGATTGCTGCGTGGGAGGTTGGAGGTGGATTTGGATAAGGACAAACTTTTGTTCAAGCACATGTGCTATGAAATGGAGAGGCTGCATAATGGCGGAGATGTAACCTTCCATGATGTACTGAGGTATATTGGATGGCAAATGAAGCCTATCCCCACTTACCTGGGAGGAGGCCTTACATAACTCAGTGGAGCTTTCCTAAGACTAGATATGTAAAGGATAGCACTCTAGATCAGTTATGGTTTCATTGCAAATAATGCATGCAAAACATAGTTTATAGGGATTGTAGGGAATTTTCATTGAGGGACATACCAGACTTCATTCAAAGCCACCTTTCCCTAATATACATATGTTTAGAGGGCCAATTTCCCCCACTATATTCATCAGATAATAACTGTAAGTATCACACATTATCAAAAGGGTTTTATTATCAATGAAGGTGAGCTTATCACATACTAATGGCCACTTCAACAGAAGAAAGGACTTTAAAAAGAAAAATACTCTATTCGGGGAATAGCATGTTTGCTGCTGTATTCGTTATAAGAGCTGTAACCAGTGTAGTGAAGCCAAGGTTTACAGGGTCAAAGCACTATGACTTTTTGATTAGTAAGCACAATGATATCATCAACCACCCTTCAGATATTTGGACAATCCTTGGGAGCACTACTATTTAATCTTTGTAACCTGCCCAGAGAGCTTCGGCTATGGGGCGGTATATAGATGATGTTGATGATAAGACTGTCATGAGGAGCACCTGTACTTCAAAATTCACTGCTACAGCATTGTGGGTAACTAGATCCAGTTCTTCCTCCCATTCCCCTCCTAAAAGCCAACTGGCACTGTATGAGCCATCAGTCCTTATTACATATTAACAATGCCTGTTAATACCAGTTGCTGAGAAACTACGGCAGGAGAGGGCTATTGCATTCATGTCCAGCTTGTAGACTTTCCATATGCCTCTGGTTGGCCACTGTGGGGAACAGGATGGTTGACTAGGCAGGGCTTTGGTCTGATCCAGCATTGCTTTTCTTCTTTAAAACACAGGATGTGGGTGAGTTTTCCCTCATTTGCAGTAAGAGTGGAACATATTTACAATATCTGTTTTGATCATACACTTCTCTATAACGGGTTGGTAATATAATTCATGTTTTAGCTATAGCTATCAATGGAGTGTTATTATTAGTAGTAGTAGTTGTAGTAGAAGCAGTATTTATATAAGCATTTGTATTAGTATTAAGTATTATTATGCATTTCTTCTATACTTCTAGCATGCTCTCCTATAGATCTGTTGACATCAGAAAAAGTCTGCAGCTGGAAGAACTGCTTGCTAGGGAACAACTGGAGTACACCATAGAAGAAGAAGTAGCCAAACAGACCATACGCATGTGGTTGAAGAAGTGCTTGAAGCGCATTAGAGCAGTAAGTTTAACCAGGGAAAAATAAAAAAATGCATTTATTTATTTTATTGATTACATTTCTATACCGCCTAATAGCAGAAGCTCATGTAGCATACCTCTTAAGAACTCCTTGTCAAAGGCATGCTACATTTGTTTTTCACACTAAAGAGTTGTCATCGAACATTCAGTACTTAAAAGACATGGATGATCACGCTTCATGTTCATTTCTTCACATAACACCATCACGTGGTACTTTAACCATATAAACAAAAAAGACCAGTCTCTGACCAAAGGAGCTCACAATCTAGATTTTGACAATGGAGGAGACAACAAAGAAAGGTAAGGGAAGAGAGAGTAGACGGCAACAATTCGTGAAATAGGGGCTGGGGTTCAGAAGCCTGAAAATCCCCAAGCCATTATGAGCCAAACCAAATCCCACTCCAAGGACTCATCTACACCAAGCAGGATATAGCACTATGAAAGTGGTGTATATAAAAGGCAGGAGCCACACCAAGCAGGATATAGTGGTACGGAAGCGGTATATGGTATGTGTCAATGGGCCCCAACAGTTGTCAGTGCACTTCAGTACCACTATAAAGCAGTAGTGTGGCTCCTGCCTTTTATATACTGCTTTCATAGTGCAATATCCTGCTTGGTGTAGATGAGCCCCAAGTTTCAGACTGACTTGTAATGGATTGCTACAAACCCTTCACCATGCCCCCTTTCCAAGCTGACCAAGTTGCAAGAGAAGTGAGGAAGGAAGTTGGCGTCTTCTTCTTTTGCTTCTGCTGCTGCTGCTGCTTCTTCTGCTTCTTTTTCTCCTTCTTCTATATCACTAGGATCTCAGTTCAGATGAAATTATACAACGATATAAAACAATAAATATACAAATATATAAATCTTCTTCTCCTTCTTCTCTTATCCTCCAAGTTGTTCAGAGAGGCCTGCATGGTCTCTCCTACCCACACACCCCCACTCTTTAATGCTCACAACAACTCTGAAAGGGAGGTTGGGCTGAGAGACGGTGACTGATCCAAGGTTATCCAGAGAATTAAAGGGCTGACAGCCCCCCCTCCTCACACACTTCTGCCTTGTACTTAGGTTCTTGGGCTAGTTACTTTTCTATTAGTCTCACCAGTTTGCCTTATGGGAAACCAGGGTTTTATGATTGGCCAAACACACCATGGCAGCCATTTGATGAATGGGCAAGCCCCTCCGTGGCAACCACAATAAAAGGTTAGGGATCCCTACTCTAAGTAGAGAAAACTGTTTATTTTATATTGTTTTTCTTCTCACATACCTCTCAAAGTCTTCTTACCCATCTCTTATTTCTTTTCCTCTTCTTCTTTCACATTTAACTAGCACCCTACCCCCAGTTGCCAGTTTCTTTCATCCCTCCCTTCTGCTGCTTTTACATTCACTTCCTCCTATAACAGTTTCCCTCTCTTATCTCCTTCCTCTTTATTGTTTTTTTAATATTATTATTAAAAAATGTTGCCCTTGCTCACTCCCCAACTCCCACTGCCACACCTGCCTATGCAATGTGAATGGTGCAGCAGTGGCACAGGGTGGCGAAGGAAAGCGGCACTGGGCAGTCTGAAAGTGGGCTGAGACCCACTGGTGGGGAGCAGGGGGGGTCCCAACCAACAGTTTGAGAAACACTAGAGAACCTGCAGTTCCAAAATTCCCGTTTGCAATAGAAGCTGCAAGCATGTCAGAAACAGCACACTTGTGTTTTTACTAGTGCTGTGCTGAAACCCCACCTGTCATTTTGCAGTCCCTTTGTTGCCTTATGAAAGACGAAGTCATTCTTTTGTGCAGATTTTGAGAATTTCCTAGGAATTTCTCAGTGTGCAGGACTTCAGGAGGTGGCAGGGGAAGGGGCGTGGGTGTGCTCTTTATTTTACAACCTTTGTCCCATGCTATGCTTTGCAGCTTCTCTGGCTGCCTGTACTTCCTGGAAAGCCCACTAGAGGACTTAACCAGGACTCCAGTATTGGTGCCTGCTGAGTGCCTAAAAATTTGCTAAGTAGTCAAACCAGGCATCTTTTGTTTCGTTTTGTTGTTGTTGTTCCCTGCTCAGCTTTCAGGCACCAGCACTGGAAATCCCCAGGGGAGGATAGCTGTCTTCAAATATCTGCAGGCCCGATGCTCAGAAGATGGATTAGACTTGTTCTCTTTTGATTCAGAGAGCAAGATTATGACCCCTGGGATGGGGGGGAAATGGCAAGCTGGCAGATTTTGGCTGAACATTACGAAAAAAAAACGTCCTAAGACCGAGAGCTGTCCAGCAAGAAACGAGTCTGCCTCAGGAGGTGGTGGGCAGAAATTTTCTCTGGAAATATTTAAACAGAGGTTGGCTATCTTGGGGATACTGCGGTAGCATCCTGCATTGCAGATTCTGCATTAGCTGGATTTGTAGATGGCGACTTCCAAAGTCCCTCCCAACTTTTTGATTTTATGAAATATTCCATGGACACTTAGGATGAGCATCGCCATCTGCTTTACTAATAGCTGCCTTTCCTCATGCACACCCTTACAACTGGAGACATTTTTAAATTATGGGAAAGCTGAAGAAGGAAAGCAGACAGTAGAGGGCTGATGATGGCACAGACACTCCCTGGGTTGGGTCTTTCAGAGCTTAGGAGAACCCTCAAAAAACCCTCCGAGGAAGCCTGGAATGTCTGAGCCAATTAAGAACCAAGATGGAGGGGATTTGACCCATCACTAGTAACAAGGGATGGACATGAACAAATGCAGTTACATTGACTCGGGCTTCATTTCTATTCGAGATGAAGACTAAAATGCTTGTGAAAAGCTTCATGGAAAAAAGTGGGTTTTGAGCAGGGTTTTGAAGGAAGCCAGATGGCACCAGGTACGTGTTCTGGGAGCTAGATCTAGACATAGGGAAATGGGTCTATTTGTTAACTTTTGGAGACTTTTGAGCAACTGGATGAGAAAAGGATAAGCAGAAATAGCAAAAGGGGCTTTCACAGGCAGAGCAAAAAAGGTTTCAAAGACACTGCAAGACAAGGTACACTTTATCTAATTTGTTTTGTTTCCATTGATGTAACTGTGTTTGCACAAAGCTGAAGCCAGAAAGCCAGGAATGTCTATAATCTTCATGAGCAAGAGATGATTGGATTCAAACCATTAGCTACATCAGTAGTCTTTTCAGATGTATAAGGCACTGTTGGATTGAAAAGCTCATTAAAAAAACCAATTGATTAACCATCAAGGGAGCAATATGTTTATTATTTGAAAAACCTTCCTCTGAAGTTCAGTTGAAGAATTGGATGTGTGTCAACTGTTTTTACTACAATATTTGTTTCCTTTCTTCAAAGAGAAGGGAGTCTTTGGTTTTTTGTTGTTTTGTTTTGTTATTGTTTCTATGTAGATGGGGAAATCATACCAGTGTTTCAAAATTTGAAAATCAGTTTCTAGATTGGTATTTTGCAGTACAGGTACTCCCCATAAATACTGGTGAAAAGAACACCCTCCCATGTGAGGGTAGAGATCCATTAAAATACATTTTCCTCCAGCTTAAAGAGGGACATACTCCTGGTTTGGGGGTGGATTAGAGTAATCTTCCAGATTTTTATTCATTGAAGCTGAAAATGTTCTGCTTTTATATTGGAGGGGAAGGGGAAGAATTCCTTTCTTCAAAAATTCTCTGGTTTTGGGTTTTATTCCAGTACTTATCTGTACACGTGAACCTCTAAGGGATATTAAATATATATTAAGATGTACAGAAGTATTATAAATGCATAAATAATTAATAAATAGATGACATGTAACTGTAGAAAACATCATCTTTCCAGCTATGTAAGATGTTTGGAATGTTGATATATCCATTATGCATCCCTTTTGGTTAAATGTCACTGATACATAAAAATGGCACGACATGAAAGTCCCACTAGATAGTTTTCTAAGGGAGTTTCCATTTTGTTAAACTTATCTCGTGTCTAATTTAACTACCACTGAAAGCAATTTACTTCAATAGCCTCTGGATGAGCTCTATAAAAGCTTCTTCTAACTGACCATTTTCTTTTAAATGTCGCTTTGGGTAATATCATAAGGCAGACTGAAATAAAATTAAATGGTATATGTAGCTTTATGAAAATGATTACACAGGAAGACTCTACTGTGACTGTTACAACATAAAGGGAATGTAGAACAAAGCAAATAGGAGCAAAAACCTCACTTTTTGAAGACTACTTTAAAATATACTGGAATAGTTACTATATTTATTATATTTTATAGAAACAGCAGCAGTCATGCAGCATTATCCATAGTCTCCGAGAGAGTCAACAACAAGAGCTTAGCCGTTTCCTAAATCCGCCAAGCATTGAGACAACACAACCAAGTGAAGATATGAATGCTAATAACCAGGATAACAGTACTCAGCCTGAGGTATTGTTTGGTTCAAAAACTTATTCTCAAAGTGAAAGTCATCTGGAAGAGTTAAAATTAATTGCTCTTCATCAAGGTCTTTCTGCACACTTACATACGAGAAACCTGGGTCTGTGTAGAACATCTCAGGCCATTCCAGAGCTAGAGCTAGACATTTTTAGCCCCAGGTGCAGAGCTCAAGCCTAAAGGTACAGCCCCTACATCTTCCCTCTCAGTTCTTCTTCAGCTGCCATGGCGCTAACATTGTGAAGAGTGTTGTCTTGGTTTCATGAGCCAAACAAACTAGGCTTATAGGGTGTTTTTCTTCTTTATTTTCTCTCCTGTGTTTCAATTCATCTTTTCTGTTCATTTTTGCATTGTTTCAGTGGTCTAGAAGATAAAGCTGTTTGTTTATTTGTTTATTTATTTATTTATTACATTTTTATACCGCCCAATAGCCAAAGCTCTCTGGGTGGTTCATAAAAATTAAAACCATAATAAAACAACCAACACAAATACAAAATACAGTATCAAAAGCACAACCAGAATAAAACCACGCAGCAAAATTGATATAAGATTAAAATACAGACTTAGAACAGTAAAATTTAAATTTAAGTTAAAATTAAATGTTAAAATACTGAGAGAATAAAAAGGTCTTCAGCTGGTGACGGAAAGAGTACAGTGTAGGCGCCAGGGGGACCTCTCTGGGGAGCTCATTCCACAGCTGGGGTGCCACAGTGGAGAAAGCCCTCCTCCTAGTAGCCACCTGCCTCACTTCCTTTAGCAGGGGCTCACAGAGAAGGACCCCTGTGAATTATCTTAATGTCCTGGCAGGTACATATGGGAGGAGGTGTTCCTTCAAATAACCTAGTCCCAAACCATTTAGGGCTTTGAATGTCAATACCAGTCAATACCAGTTCAGTAATCTACACATAAGAACATAGGAAGCTGCCTTATACTGCCTTATATCTAGCCCATTATTGTCAACACTGACTGGCAGCAGCTCTCCATGGGGGGAGCTACACTACTGCTTTTAAAGTGCTTTAAAGCACTTTGAAAATGTTTTGAGAACTGTATATGCAGTGTGTCCTGGGCCCCAACAGTTGTCAAAACTGTTATAAAGCGCTTTAAAGCAGTAGTGTAGATCCCCCCAGATTTTCAGGCAGGAATTTTTCCAGCCCTACCTGAAGATAGCAGGGATTGAACCTGTGACCTTCTCTGCATTGAAAGCATGTCCCTTACTCTGAGCCATAGTCCCTCCACATGAAGTATGGCAGTGTTATGACTAGCATCGGGTCCAACCAACCTTTACTTCGGCCACAGCTAGACCTAAGGTTTATCCTGGGATCATCCAGGGTTCACCACTGCCTGAGCACTGGATCCCCTGTGTGTCACCTAGATGAACAGGTTTGACCCCTGGGCAATCCAGGGGTAAACCTTAGGTCTAGCTATGGCCTTCATCAGCCTGATGTGACCATTGTGAGAATGACTAAGCATCCAACCTTATGTGTTCCAGGATAAATGATCGAAAGTGCTTTCCAGCAAGAATTAATGTAATCTTTCTAGTGAATCAGAGCATTGTTTGTTTGATTTACTTTTTGCAACTTTCAAATACGGTGAACTTAAAGGTGTATTACTGTCTCTCCTCTTCTTCTATTCAGACAAGTAGTCAACAGCAGCTCCTTAGTCCAACACTTTCTGACAGAGGTGGATATCGGCAAGACTCTACTGATGCTGGCAAACCCCAGCGAAAGTTTGGACAATGGCGCTTGCCATCAGGTAGGTAACAATTAAAGGGCACATAATAAGGTACTAAAATGGACTTGGCAAATGGAAAAATCAAAAAATGGAACATGCACCACAAAGAGAAAGGAGATGAACAGATGCTCCTCTCCTGTTCTGTTCTGTCTCCATTAGAGTGGTCTACTGCAGGGTTGGGCAGAAAGCAGATCTCCAGTTGTTTTGGACTTCATTTTTCAGCATTCCTGACCATTGGCCATGCTGGCAAGGGCTTCTGGGAGTTGAACTCCAAAATATCTACCTTCTCCATACCTCTAGTCTACAGCATTAGCTTTCAAACTTTGTGCCCTCACTTTTGTGTGTTGTGGAACCTGTGTTCATCATCAACGGGATCATTGACCATTGGAGAGGATTCTGGATCATCTTCTTGGTCCACTTGTGGTTCTACACAATTCTGTTAGGCCTATCAGGTGCTCCATGCAAACTAGGAGAGTGTCCCCCTGTGACTGCACTGCCTCAGAAGATCAATAGTCTGTCAAGGAACAACTATTTATCTTCTCATTGAGGAACCCAGAGAGACATCCCTACATTTCCAGGAACACAGTTTGAAAAGAACTCATCTATAGGAAACAACTTCCCAAATAAGTCTATAGAATTCATGTAGAATCACAAAATTGAAAGGGAGCAAACAGCTACTTCAAGCCCTCAACCCGCCTCAAGACTGATCATTTATCTACCCCTAAAAGTCTACACAATGCAGGCCTTAGCTAGACCTAAGGATTATTCCAGGCAAATGGAGGGGTCGTCCCTGCCTGCTCCTGGGATCCCCTGTGTGTCATTTGGATGCACAGGGATAATCCCGGGATATAGGCCTGGTCTAGCCATTGCCACAGTCCCTATTGTACCATAACTTAGCAAAGAAAGAGAGCAGTCATTCCAGATTTCTCAAGAAAGCAGTCCAAATCACATGATTCAAGAATTCACAAGGTCTTTCAGACTAAAACGGGGTTGGTAGTTAAGAGAAAAGGATGCAATCCTTTCCCTGTGATCAGTGAGATCATAGGTGTGAGCCAGAGTCATGCACCAAGACTTCCTGGGATCCTGATACCAGGGAGGAAAGAAGGAAATCCCAAGTCCATATAGTGATTAAACAAACAAACAAATCCTTCCACAGCTCATCGAACTCCCACTGTAATGCCCAGATAGATGTCCACCAGAAAAAATCAATCAAATGCCTTATTCAAATGGAATCCTATGAGCATAGTGTTTCTGGTATTCAAAGGGTTTAATAATCCAACTAGATGGTCACAGACAAAAATAACTCTAAAGTTATTGTTACGCAAACAAATAGGGAACTATAAAATAAACAGCGGATGTCAATATTGAAAGTGGCAGTAGGATTTTAGATCTTGGTTCTGCAGACATCTGAGCATTATGGAGTTGCATAGACTTTAACTATACATGTGGCTCATGTCTTTGAAACCAACAGTAACCTGTGCTAAACTTGGGCTTCAGTGGTGTGCTAGATACATAGAGTATTCAGCGGCAGTCCTCTTAAAGGTGCCAAAATGTGCAATGTAGACCAGTTCAATTTTGGGGCATATTCTCACACAATTTCTTTTTTGTTTCCATATTTGTAAAAAAATATGCAAAACTTATATTGACTTGAATATACATTTAAGATTTGAAACTTGCTGTCTTCCTTCTTCTTTTATATATTAGCAATATAGGATACAATGTAAATGCACTTAGGGCACAGCAGAATGTAGTACTTTCCCCTCCCTGACTTGTGACGACAATCAAATGCCTTAAAACAGAACCCCAACACCTTCCACCCTGGCTAGTCGACCCAGGGCTTGTCTCTGTGCCCTATATACCCCGTCGTGGCTGCGCAGTTGCGCCCCATTGTTTGTATGATGCAGCTGCCAACTCACAGCCACATCATGCTGTTCCCATGAAACTGCTTTTTCGGTGTGCTTTTTTACCGCAACTTTTTTACATTGCTCTGATGTCACTCTGCTTGTTTGTTGACTGTCAGTGGTGGCTTCCGTTTGGATTAAGAGAGTGGTCGTATTTCAGGGCATACCCCAGTGCAGCGTAGGCACGGGAATGCAGCCTAGTAATGGCCGCCATGGCAATATTAAAGTCTCAGGAACAAAAGTAACGGTAGCTATGATGAATATTTCATAATTTCAGTGAACTGTAGCAGTGCATCTCCGCTGCTACAGGCTTTCAAAGTTGTCCAGAAAGCAAAACAAAAATATTTTTTAGTCGTTTCCAATCCCCCTATATTTGCTGCCCATTGCCACCATCTGAAAACGGCACTGCAGTTTTTCCTGCCTAGATAGCCCATGCCTACCATATAACCCTATTGCTGCCGCTCCGAAGCAGCGATGCTGTGGGGTTTGGAGGAGAATAAGTAGGCAAAATTACAGCTTATAGAGCCCCCCACCCCCAGCAAGACTTAGGAAATGGAAGTTCCTCCCCCATGGATTCTTCTCACCACACTGCATAGGTTTGCTCTGGCTGACAGTCATTAAGTGGAACATGTTTGCAGTAGTAAGTAGTCTTCTATTTGATTTCCTAGCCCCAAAGCCAATAAGCCATTCAGTGTCTTCAGTCAATTTACGGCTGGGTGGCCGTACAACTATGAAGTCTGTTGTGTGCAAGATGAATCCCATGTCAGACGTGACGTCTTGTGGATCAGAAGTCAAGAAGTGGTGGACGCGGCAACTCACCGTGGAGAGCGATGAGAGCGGAGAGGACCTGCTTGATCTCTGACTGGGAAAAGATGCCCGTTGATGGCACCCTTATGCAACATACTTGTGGAATGTGAAATCAGTTTTTCTTGGTTTTTAAATTGCTGCTCTGATTGACTGGCCGTTTATATCAAGATAAGCCTTTGAACTCACTGTCCTTCAACATGACTAGATATGCCACTTACTGTTTATTTTGAACTGGCCCATATGATGATATTGCTGTAATGAAAACAAATAATTACAATCTCCATAAAAAGCAGAGAGCTCTGTTGGCCCAGTCCCAAGCACAAGGAGACTCTAGGATCAGTCTTTTAGCAGGGATTTCTAGCTTTACACAGCCTCTCTACACATCCCAAGCTGCTTTTTAAATTTGGGGGACCTTTGAAAGCACTTGTTCACTGCAAAACAAAACAAAATTTAAAAAACTGGAAAAATCCAAAGCCATTGATGATAGATGTAGGGGGGGAAATGGCATGATGCCAAAATTCTCCGCAATTCTAAAAGTATGGGCAGGCCCTGAAAACACATGACATTATTTAGGGTGCATGGGGAGAAATCTGCCATGGAAGTAAAAATACCTGAAAGAAAATGTATGGAAATATTGCCAGTGTTAGGGTTTGAGTACTATCAGGTTTTTATATTGATGGGTTGATAAGAGAGAGAAACATGATTTTTACATGGTTTAGGTATGTTTTAAATGTGCTCTTGTTTATGGATGTAAATTGATTAATTTTCTATGTTAATTCTATGTCATCCCCCCCATCCCATTAAAGAAGAAAGGAGTTTGTAATACATCAGGGTGGTTGCTAGAGGGGGGGGGAATGTAAGTCCCCATTGAATATGTGCAAGTGTGAATTCTGCACACTTAAGAAACATATTTGAAAAATTTCGCCTCATTAATTGGTAGCAAAGTATGCATGCAGAGCTATTGCATCTGTTTCTATCCCAATCAACACTTATTTTGCCTGGAAATCACCACATAGATTACATAGTCTTTTTTCCAGGCCTCTGCCTATACAATATTAGTACTGATGAATGACCTATAGATTAGCACGGGAGTTACTCTAAGGCCAGATCTACACTATTGCTTTAAAGCGCTTTATAACAGTTTTATAGCGCTTTAAAGCAGTTAAAGCGCTTTATAACTGTTATAAAGCACTTTAAAGCAGTAGTGTAGATCCGGCCTAAGTGAAAGTATTTTTTACAAGTATTTCACCTTTTTAATTGCAAATATCCTCCTTTTCTTTTTAATATTTGGAATATATGATAGTGTGTTTTAAAAAAAACAGAAAACAATTAATTGGTTTTTAATCATTCATTTTAATTATTAATGTAAAGGATGTAACTATGCTGCACAGATTTCCTGCTGAGTAGGCTCCAGCACTGTCATCTCTGCCAATATTGGTCACTTGTTAGTTTTGGGACTGGGAAATCAGAAGCCTGAATTTTATTCATTTCCTACCCCCTTCCCTGTCGTTTCTTCTAAAGAAATGTTCAGAGCTCACAGAATTGAGCACACTGGCTATTTTAAGGGATATTGGTGGCCTAATCTAGCAAGGATCCTCGTGTGCATGTAGCTGGGTGTTTGATGTGCAGTAAAACACCCGTTTGCCACATGAAGCACATCTAGAAAGGCAATCTACTCACAGAGTGGTGGTGCTTGATCACTCTTGCTGAAAATGAACAACTTTTATTAAAGAGACTAAAAAACCTTATAGTTTAGATAATTCACTGTGTAAAAGTCATCACTGTGTTATATTTCTGATGTCTATTAATCATGCGATGTTAACATTTAAATTATGCCATTATCAGGTTCCTTATCCTCACTGGAGATGTCTTTTTTTAATTTTTAGAATTGTGTGATACAAGTTGTTTGGGGTTCTAAAAGTCAGTTCACCCTGATAAATGTGGAGTTCTGTGGAGTTCAAGACCTTTTGTGCAGGGGGTGGCAGCAAAGGAACATGTAGGAGCACACTTCAATATGCATCACAATATGCACACTTCAATATGCATCACAGAAAGAAGCACTGGATATAGGGGAGAGTTAGATATCAAAAGCCTTAAAGGGAAACACATCTCTAACCACTGACCTAGTACAGCAGCTAAACTGGAGGTGAGCAATCTTAGCAACAAGGACCCAGCTACCAACATGGACTAATTTGACATGTCAGAAATGACAAAGTAACCATCTTCCTAGCTGTAGTTTTGCATTTGCAAGTTCACTTACAAACAAGGTTAAGAAGACCCTCTCTTTACTACCTCTGAAATACACACACAGCTCCTTCGGAAGGGGCTTATGTAGGCGATCGGTTACTCACTGACATTTGTGGGTCCTTTTCATGATGTCATCCTCCAGTGCCTCTCCCACCATTTTTTAGGTTTATTCCGCCATAATTTAACTCTCTGAAAATGCAGTAACAAATATACACTGCCATTGAAATGCTGGTGTATTTCCGGGATAGTGCAATATTGCTGCAATGTTGCAGCACCTTCTGCAGGCTGTATAAATGGAAAACATGGAACTTCCCACAAAGGAAAAGGCAAAAAAAAAAAGGAAGAGGCACGTGTATTGTGCCCATCATAACCCCGGAAGGACTCCGCAAAAACGAAAGCCCAGTAAGGGTTCATGATTTTGGCTTTAATGTAGAGAAACCCTCAAACAAACCTGCATATACAGTATAAAACAGACTGGTTTATAAATTCAAAACAGGATGGTAAGGATTCTCTTGAGTTTGTACTGAGATAGGTGTAATCTCCCACCCTAAGATTAAAGTTCACAGGGTGAACGAACAGGACAGGACAACAGGTTGGTTTATTGATCCCACAAAGAAGTGGAACGCTTTCTTTCATGTCTTGGCAGTGCTTTATTTTAATTTTACTGCTGAAGAAATATCAAAACCATAGCACAAGTGAATAGCATAAGTTTTGGGTTCATTTATGATACTGTATCAAATTTCAGTCACCTTACTTCATTATGCATGATGTCAAAATTAAGAAAAGGAATAATAAATGCCACTTCCTGGAAAGACTAATAGACTGAGGCTGCAATCCTATACATACTTGCCTAGGATTAACCATACGCCTGAGTAAACGTGCATATTATTGCACTGTAAAAGTAATCTTTGAACAACTAGCTGTTTCCTGTGTAGCTGGATGTCATACATAGCATGACCAAACTGTAAAGAATAACAGCCATCTTATTACTTCTACAATACAATTACATGTATTGGGGAGGTGGGTGGGGGAACAGGATTCTGATGCCTTCATACAAACAACAGTGCTTTTAGGGTTTTGTAATTGCTTCCCAACCTCAGCACCTTTGGGATGGGACCTTTGCCACTACCATTATTTCCTATGGAAATTATGTTGCACTACTGTGGTCTGGTCTGGATCTTCTAAAAGACTCACCAGAAATGTAAGACTTCGCTAATAAAAATATTAATTTTAAAAACCTGGAATTTGTCCATGTTCTCTGATAGCCTTATGGACAAAAACACTTCCCCGGCAACACTGAATGAGCAAGAGTTGTTTTGGGGGTTTACTCATGCTTTTTGCTCTTAAATTTGCTCTTAATTTGTTGGAACTAAAAGATGTGTTTCCGTACACTCTGAAAGCATTTGATTCTCGATCTACTTTTTGGCCACATGTTATTTGAAATGCTGTTGTCTTTAAAACACTATGATGTACTTGTCTGTGTGTACATTTTACTGTTTAGGTTTAACATTTAGATTGAAAAGAAGTCAAAGTTTTTACGATGTGTTTACTAAATCTGTGCATTCTATTGTTTAAATTAGATTGCAGCAAAGACCTACAGAAAAAGGTCACTCCTACTATTGTCAAGGACTTTTATTTTGTCTTTTCTTTTATGTCTATTTGAACTTCAAATTTTGTACCAAAAAGAAGCAGACACAGGAGTGCTGTTGGATTTATTAAAGATGCTTTCTTGAATTTTCAATAATGTGCTGAATTGCCGAACCTTTCCTAGTTGTTACTATGGCAAATGTTCTTTTTAAACCTCTGGCAAACATTATCCCTTTGCCATACCGTGTCAATAAAAGTCAGTTGCTTTCAGCAATGCCTTCCTTCAAAGTATCATTTTCAGTGTGGTTGCTACATGTGATTCTCATGTTGGCTGCAATGTGAATATTTCAGCAATTCATTTACTGAACTTTACTTTAACATTTCATACCACTTTCTACCAAATATCAGCCTCTGAGGCAGCTCACAATATAATTCAAACAATTATGGTGAAAACAGAAAATAGAAACAACAGCAACTGACAAAACCAATAAAGGAAAACAGTTAGTCAGGTGTCACCAACAACTTAGTCAAATATGGAAGTAATGTTAATAATGTTAGTAGTTCACAAATAAATGGGGATGGTGTTCCAAAATCCAGATGCCAGTACAGAAAAGTTCCTATTCCACATTCCCACCCACCTCGCCTCTGAAGTGAAGGCACACAGAACAGGTCTTCAGTAGAAGGTCTTCTGGGAACACTTTTGTCCTTAAGATAACCAAGGTTCCAAGCCATCTAGACTGTGATGTCAAATTTGCCTATATACAGTACCGTATTTCTTTGATTCTAAGACGCCATCGATTCTAAGACGCACCTCATTTTTAGAGCTGTTTATTTAGGGGGGAAAGTGTGTCTTAGAATCGAAGAAATACGGTATATAGGTGTGTGTCCATCAATGTTATGACTCTGTAATTCTCTGGTAAGTAGATCTAGCGTGTGAGTGGTATGCTGTATTTGCATATGTGATATGATTGGCTGAGTGAGTGGGTGGGCGGCTGTGAAATGGTGTGTGATATGTAAGCAGGCAGCAAGTGCCGGTGGAGTTTAAATAGGGAATGGACAGGTAAGAGATAGATAGCACCTAGAATCTGTGTTTATGGGATTAGAGTGGGGATTGATTGAGTGTGTGTGAGAGAGGGGGGGTGAGAGAGAGAGGATATTTAGAGCATCATCAGACAAGTGTTTTATTGCACGCTCGCTACTGCCCACTTATGGAAGTTTGTGCATCCTTTAGACAACTACATCTGCCTCCCGCGTGTCTCTCCTTCTTGCCTGTTTTCCATCACAAAATGGATCCCTTTTAATCCAACTTTTTTTAAAAAAACAGGATGTGCCACCATTTCCTGCTGTGTGCAGGAAAAGCAACACAATAAAACAGCCCCGAATGAGCCATGTGGTCTTTATTCACTTGCTATTTCCTCTCCCCATAGAAAGAGGAAGTATTGTGGGGCAAGAGTGAGGGCAGAGAAGCAATGGTAGGGAACCATGATTTCCCCTTCCCCCGTCTGATGACGCTCATAGAAGGTTTTAACATGACTTATTACCGAATGATTTACATGCAGGAGGAATGTCATTATTTACTGTTTAACACCTTAATTCTGTAAATCATAGCTTTTCAAAATCCTACACTTACAGCTCGTAGCTACCAAAGAATAAAAGTGATGAGAGTAATATATGTTAGAATAAAAAGCCAATGTGCCCTCACATCTAGAGAAGGAAGGATTGGGCTGAAGGAAAGGTCCTGGTAGCAGCATTGCAGAGTGTGTGGTGGGAGGTGCTGCCTGCGGTAGGAAAGGCCTTATAGAAAAGGTATTCTTACTGAAAATAGGCAGGAATGCCACATAGAACTTCAAGGGTCAAAACAAGCACTGACAAACAGGAGCTGGAAAACTTGTGTCAATTAACGGAAGCTATAGGAACTGCCTTTTACCCCAGTCAGGCTGTCTAGATAGCCCTTTCTCCAGACAAGTCTTTTACATCACCACCCTTCCTGAGAGCTTTAACTAAAGATGCTGTAAATTGAACCTGGAGCCTTCTACATGCAAAGCATATGCTTGACCACTAAGCTATGGTCCTCTGCAAGGCACCTGACCATTGGGAGCTACAGCCCTTTAGACAGAAGCCATGCCACGTGCTATTTGGATGCTTGGAATGTAACTTACTGCCTGATCCTTTCGGCTGTTGTGCGGAGGCAACAGCTAAATGGTGGAAAGAATTATGTTTACTCACCTCAAACACTTAATGGATTGACAGTCCCCAGAATTATAATGACCAGAAAGAGAACTATGAATGTTGTTGCTGGACCATCACTTCAGGACCACCACCACCCTTGGTATGGGAGTGGGGTCCTATGAGGTAGTAGTTCTCTTCTTTGTCTTCCTTCGCCTCCCCCTGCCTCCACTTCCTTCTCTCCCATCTTTCCTTTTTGAGCCACTGGCATCTTTACTCAACTGGAACTGGTTTCCACCCCTACCCACAAGTTGTTCAACTAGGCATCAAACAGATGTCATGGTCTCATAGAACCAGTATCAAATTACCAAAAAGCTCCAAAGGGTTAGAGACTAAACCAGTAATCGAAGGATTCCTGAATCCAGCAAACCCTTCGAAAGCAGCTCTCCGGCCTGCGCTTCTGTTGCTAGGCCTGCCAATCCGGGACAGCAAGGGAGGGATGGGCTATGGTTTCAGCTGATGGCTGCAAGGGAGACAGCTGTTATGGCCTCTCCTATATTCTGTGCTGGAACCATCTGGCCCCATCTGCTCCAGGGCAGAGCAGAAGTATTGTAAGCTACAGCAGGTTGGGAGGAGGGAAGATGGGAGATTGCAGCAGCACCTTTGCGGACAAAGCTGCACCTGCCATCTGCCACACATCTCTTCAAAGCACTGGAGGCCCCCACCTGGCTGGCTCATGAGTTGGCAGCCTGATGTGCTGTGCCTTTTAATGCTTCCCCAAAGATCGTTCAAGCTCCGAGGTCAGAAAACCACGCTGACCTGTCATTTACACACAGCCAGATGTCTATATCTGCTGGATTCACAGGAAATAATAAGCTGTTGTGTAATTCTTTTCTGAGTATAATTCCATGGTTTAAAGTCCCATATGTACATACATGGGCCAGTGTCTTGCATTGCACTCCTTTGCATGCAAAAGGAGGCTGGCTGGAAGAATATTATTAACCTTCCTTTTCGTCAGAAGCATTCAGGGGCTAGTAATGATGGCCTGTATTATAAGTGAGCCTTCCAAATCACCACTATTATTATTTTATTTGGAGCATTTCTACTTCTGATTGACTACAATGTCGTCATTACTTAAATGTGTGTCATTACACAGACCATACACCACAGTTAAAGTAGTCAGTGCCACGCCACCTGGATCTATAGATGCTGTTTGCACATTCAGCTTTGAGCTGTTCACTGAATGGTGTTCATGTATGTGTAAATCTGCCTGAAGCTATATCCGTGTGCTTCCAGATGGGTGAAAAATTAAACTTCTACCTTTGAACACTAGAGGGCCAGCATTACCTTAAAATGGATATCTTCAGACAAGGTTAGTCAGACGTGGGAGCGCATCAACTTTCTTCATGATAGCAAAAACATTTTTAAAGCTTTGTTCTAAGTCCAGAGCTTCATATTTACTGTGAGTTATATGTCTTCATTGGCAATTTCTAAGCGATTGACCCCCTAACTGTTTTTTCAGAATTTACGAAGAAATAAGTTCAATATATTTTGTTTAGAACAGGGATGGTTTTCCAAGTGTAAGACAAAGCCAGTTGTCAAGGGAGACTTAGGCCTTAGCTAGACCTAAGGTTTATCCCGGGATCGTCCCTGCCTGCTCCCAGGGTATCCTGTGTGTCATTTACATGAACAGGGATGACCCCGGGACGATCCCGGGATAAACCTTAGGTCTAGCTAAGGCCTTAGGTACCAAATTGGCACATTTGGTTGGTTTGTGTAAGAGAGAGACTCCTCAGTGTTGCGCCTGGGCTTTAGAACTCTCTTCCCAGGAAGATCCATCTAGGCCCATCTATTGCCCTTCCACCAGATGAAAAAATGCTTCTATTCCAGCAGGTTTAGAGATCGTGTGTTGAATTCTCTTCTGCCTCGAGGTATGATTTTATTCCTGTATTACTCAGCTGTTTCACTGGCTGCTATGTTCACTGTCTCTTTTATTATTATTAAACTATATGTTATTGCTTTTATAATGTTCTTATTCTTAGCCACTTTTGGCATCTTTTTGAAAGTAAAGAAGGATATACAGTACATTTTAAAATAAATAAACAAATACGACTGCCTGCTGTCCAGAATGTATCATGATTAGGATGACCAGTTGTAAAAGACAACATGGCTCCTTGTGATGGAAATTTCAGAAGGCATAACTTTTCTCACCTCTGCGTGACAAGCTGCCCCAAATCCCAGTTCTGCATAATTCTTAAGCAGGTAACACTTTCCTAGTTCATACCCATGCTGGGAAAAGGGTCACTTGTTAAATTTCTGCCTTATATGCAGTTGTTAAAAGACCCAAAAGCCCTGACATGAAAAAAGTTGCCAAGGAGGACTGGTCTCAAAATGGCTCACAATCTTGCACTACTAAAAACCTCCTGTGGGTGAAATCACAGCGTGAAAAGCCAGTCTTTGCTTGACACACACCACTCAAAGAACTGACTCAGCATGAGGAAGTTTTCCGCCTGGATTGAAAGCAAGCGGGACCAAGGGCCTTCCTAGACGAGGCCTTAGCGCGCCTTCTGTCCCGGCTTCCCTGCTGTGCGTCCAGATGACGCACAGGGGAATCCGGAGACAGGCCGCGCTGAGGCCTTCTCCAACGCGCCATAAGCGAATTCGCTTATGGCGCGCCTTTTCCCCAGCTCCGGCCTGAGGCCGGAGCTGGGGAAGGTCTAGGGACTTCCGTGGCTTTTTGCGGCTAATCGCTTACTCACGAGTAGCCACAAAAAGCCGCGGACTGGCCACAGCGCTGAGCGCTGTGCCCATCGGCCGGGGAGATCCCGGGAGGGAAAAGGAGGGGAGACGACACAGGACACACACACACACACACGGAGGGAAAAGGAGGGGAGACGACACAGGACACACACACACACACACGGAGGGAAAAGGAGGGGAGACGACACAGGACACACACACACACACACGGAGGGAAAAGGAGGGGAGATGACACAGGACACACACACACACACACACACACACACACACGGAGGGAAAAGGAGGGGAGATGACACAGGACACGCACACACACACACGGAGGGAAAAGGAGGGGAGATGACACAGGACACGCACACACACACACGGAGGGAAAAGGAGGGGAGATGACACAGGACACGCACACACACACACGGAGGGAAAAGGAGGGGAGATGACACAGGACACACACACACACACGGAGGGAAAAGGAGGGGAGACGACACACGGGACATGGAGGGAGAGAAAGATCAGGAAGGGATCAGGAGCGGATGGGGGGGGTTAACTAATAAAAACCCCTTACCTTCTCCGCAGTCTTCGGGCGCACGTGGCCCCTTTAAACTTTTAAAAAAATGGCCGGCGCTGCAGGGCTTCCGTCGTCCCTGCGCGTTGTGCGTCTAGGAGGCTGGGCGGCGCGCGTTAAAGTTTGCACGCCGTCGCCCCGCCTCCCTGCCGGCTTATCCCGGCAGGTCTAGCAAGGCCCCAAGAGTCTTGTTCATTGGGCATCAGCCACATGTAAAAACTGAAAATGGAGATCGAGAAGACAGGCCAACTTTGTTGTCTTTAAGGGTGTATTTATTTGTTATTTATTTATTTTAGTTCACTCCTATATTATTCCAGCAGGAAAATACTTCATTCCTGTACTGTCTGCCCATGACAAGCTTTCTGGAATGGGAAGGTGCAGCATGGGCAAAGCCATGCCCCAATCCAGGGTCTGAGTCCCCTACCACCCATATCCTCGCTGTTCTATCTGATCTGAAGTTCCTCCATTGGGATTCCTCCAGAGATGGCGGTTAGAGGCTAGAAGCTCATCTACACCAAGCAGGATATTCCACTATGAAAGCGGTATGAAAACGGTATATAAAAGGCAGGAGCCACACTATTGCTTTATAGCAGTATTGAAGTGCACTGCAGGATTTACACTACTGCTTTGAAGTGCACTGACAACTGTTGGGGCCCATGACACATCTACACCAAGCAGGATATAACACTATGAAAGCAGTATGAAAGCGGTATATTAGGGTGACCATATTTTGGAAACCAAAAAGGAGGACAACATGGTCGCCCCCAAGGGGGTGTGTCCAGTACCAAGGGGGCATGCCCACCCGAACATAGCCTTGGTCACATGTCTGATTTTACAGCACACATTTAAGACAAATCTGTTCTACATAACATCTTAATGTTAAAATCACTGAAATAAAGAACAAGTGAGAGATTCAATGTATCTGAAATTAACTTCACTCATGCCTACTTATGTAGGTTTTGCTGTACTTTGAAGCCTTTGCTATACTCTCTGTGTTACATTCTCCCCTTCCCTCAAATATCTTTTCTGACTGTATCTTCACTCATTGCAAGCTGCTGTTGTTGTTAACAGGGTTTGCTACTGCCCCCAGATCTGTTTCAAATTTGGTATGGCTAAAGCTCTACCTTTAAGCTATCATGGTGCCAACTTTCAGCTCTTTATCTTTAAAAATGATTGTTTAAAACTAATAATTTTAAAACCTCATTTTTTAAAAAAAAATCCTAAAAAAATCAATGGATTAACAGATCTGTTTCAAATTTGGTGTGGCTAAAGCTCTACCTAAATCTTATCATGGTACAAAGTTTCATCTCTTTATCTTTAAAAATGACGATTTTAAAAATAATAATTTTAAAACCTCAATTTTTAAAAAATTTCTAAAAAATCAATGAATGAACGGATCTGTTTCAAATTTGGTGTGGCTAAAGCCCTTCCTAAGAGCTACCATTGTGCCAAGTTTCATGTCTTTATCTTAAAAAATGACGGAGTTATAAGCATTTTTGTTAATTCCCATTAGAGCTGCACTTTGGAAACATGGCCTTGGTCACAGGTCTGATTTCACAGCACACAATTAAGACAAAACTGTTCTACATAACATCTTAATGTTAAAATCACTGGAATAAAGTATGTGAGACATTCAATGTATCTGAAATTAACTTCACTCATTCCTACTTCTGTAGCTTTTGCTGTACATTGAAGCTTTTGCTATACTTTCTGCTCAGCTACACTAAGCAGGGTATTCCACTATGAAAGCGGTATATAAAAGGCAGGAGCCACACTGTTACTTTATAGAGGTATTGAACTGCACTGCAGGATCTACACTACTGCTTTATAGTGGTACTGAAGTGCACTGACAACCAGGGCCGGTGCCAGGCTTTTTTGCGCCATAGGCAAGGTGAGCTGCTTTCACACACACACCCCACCGTATCCCCCCACCCCAGGTAGACGGAGACAGGTTACCTGTCCCTCGCCTGAAGTCCTCCTGGCTTGGCGGGATGCTGCGGTGGGGTGGGCGGGCAGCTCCAATTCCATCTGTTCGCCGCCCCCCCCCCCCACCAGCGTCCCGGCTTGTCTTTGGCTGGGAGCCCCCAGCCGAAACCAAGCCAGGAAGCTAGGGGAGGGCAGTCAGACGGCTCCACGTTCTGATGTCTGGCGTGCGCTGGAAGTCAGAACGTGGAGCCGTTCCTTCCCTCCCCACAGCGTCCCAGCTTGGGTTTGGCTGGGAGCCCCCAGCCGAAACCAAGCCGGGAAGCTGGGGGAGGGCGGTCAGGAATGTGGGTACATGGCTAAGCTCTCATGGTGCCAACTTTGAGGTTTGTAATATTAACAGTAAAAAAGTTATAAGCATTTCAATTTCAACGCAAGTCTATGGAGGAAAACACGGAGCTCCAGTTTATTTATTTATTTATTTATTTATTTATTTATTACATTTTTATACCGCCCAATAGCCGAAGCTCTCTGGGCGGTTCACAAAAACCGCCCACAAAAAGTTCAGATCCGGAGCTCCACAGTGGAGAGAAGAGGACCATGGGCGGAGCGGACCTGATCTGGAAGTTGCAGATCGGGTTCCGGAGCAGGTCAGGGGGTCCATGCACAGCCCTAATTTTAACATTATGATGTTAGGTAGAACAAGTTTGTCTTAATTGTGTGCTGTAAAATCAGATATGTGACCAAGGCTATGTTTAGGTGGGCACATCCTCTTGGTGCTGGACATGCCCCGTGGGGCCGGCCATGTTGTCCTCCTTTTTGGTTTCCAAAATATGATCACCCTAGGTAATGACACGCATGGGAAGGGAAATGGCAGGAAGAGGAAGGGGTGGAGTTTTGAGTCAGTTTGGGTCCGGTTGATTTCCCCTGCTGGTGTTTATGCTCGCCTGAGGTTCCCTTAACTGAAGGATGGATCCAGGGCATTTGGGTCTTTCCTGTTTGCTCTGGGTCTTCCATCATGGTCAGCTTGGGAATCTTCTTATCTGTTCCTCTCTCTAAATGGGTGCCATTAGGTTCCAGGCATATGTTTTCACAACCTTCCTAAAAGCTTGATGTGATGGGGCATGGAGGACCGCAGAGGGCCACTTCTTCCAGAGGTGTGGGGTCACTGCAGAGCAGGCCTCCCACTTGTGATCAACTACTCTCACAGGTGGGTCAAGGAGAAGGCCTCTCTTGCTGATTGGAGCATGTGAGCAGGTTGATACAAGTGAAGGCAGTCTTTCAAGTTATATCCAAAGTATGACACTGGCACCAGCACTAGAGGTAACATGAACTGCGAAGCAAGTGGATTCACTAAAGGAATATTCTGTACATAAGGGAACATTAATATTTATTTTGGGGTTTTCCAAAGTGCTTGATGGCAGTTTGGAAGAACTGAAAGAAACAGAAGTGTAAAGACAGAATCTTCCTGCAGCTAATAATATGAAGAGGTCCTAAGCGTCAGACCTGTAAGGAGGAACTTGTAAAATTCAGCCCCTCATAGTTAGATTATTCCCATAAGCCACGTGACCACCTCCCCTGCAAGGAAGGCACCCAGTTTACTCCTTGGCTGGCTGGAGGGTTTCCCTTGGTGACGCTCCCTCTGAGCAGACAACGCATCCAGGAGTCTGCAGGGCCACCCATCTGCCTGGAAGAGAGGGGCAGAACTTGGGTGGCCACAAAATGGGCCTGGCTAAGGAGGCCAGCCCAATGTTGGGCACCCTTGTAAACCACAGGCCATAGCCCCCCACTAAAGCCACCAATACTGAGCGGAACACTGGCCATGGCTGAGCAAGGTTGCTAAGTGATGGCGACATGTCTTCCATTGTGACACGACCCCCAGCTGGAAGGGCTTCAGGAGGCCTGTGGAGGGAGGAGGTCTTTGTGGGTAGTGAGGAGAGAGAGAGAGGGAGCGGAGTAGAGAGTGGGAGTGCGTTTGAAGATTAGAGAGAGCTAGAGAGAGTGGTAGAGTGTGGTAGAGGGTGGTAGAAACAGCTTAGAGAGTTAGTGTCATTTGGATTATAGAAACATCATAGGATAGAGTTAGAATTCTAGTTTCTAGACAGTTAGAAGCAGTTGTTAGAGGGAGGTTTTGGATCTAGACGGAGACATTGAATCCGCAAAGATGTGAGTACAATATTTATAGTCTCCTTCTCACCCTAGGGGGGCTCTCCCACCTCTGTCTCATGGCCAGGTCAATATCTGTGTGTGCACTGTGTGTGTGTGTGTGTGTGTGTGTGTGTGTGTGTGTGTGTGTGTGTGTTATAAATGCTTGAGGTCCAAGGCCTGCCCTGCCTCTGTTTCACAGCTCCTACTGCTGATCTAGGGTGGGGCTGGAAGGGTTTTTTGGGGGTGGTTTCTTAATCTTACCTGAGACCCCTTCCCCAGGGTACCCACTGTTGAACTCTGTAATTGGCCCAAAGAGTTTGGGCTTTGGGGCGCTGTCGAAATACAATAAGAACAACAAATAAAAGGACACTTGGCAGAATTTTCTCCAAATTGTCTTCGCCATTTAGGGGAGGGCTTAGCGGTACCCCCTCCCTGCCACACCCTCAAATGATGCTAGGTATGTGGGGGTATTCCGGGGACATACTAAACTGAAGGACGCTGAATGGCCATTGAAATGCATTGTGTCATTCCCAATGGCCATAGGAAACCATTGAAGGAGTTTAGGGATCATCTACAAATTAAAATCAGTGAAGAGAGAGCCTACTCTTGGTACTGGGAACAAAGAGAACAGAGAGTATTCTGGGTGAATTGAAGAAGAACACTTGAGTTTTTGTTGGGACTACAACACTTAAGGTTGTTCTGAAGAGTTTAGAAAGCTTAATAGGAAGAAAGAACTACATGGGAAAATACCTGAATATGCCAACTACTCTTTTCTAAACAATTTGCCAACAGGTTCAACTGAAACCATTTTTTCTTCATACGACTCTCAAATGTTAATATTTAATAAAGAATAGGCATACAAATAAAAATGGCTGCATTCCTCAAACCTAGCATCATGCTATCAGCTAACAAACTTTCTTTAATGTTTACTGTTTTTAACTTTTGTAAACCGCCCAGGGAACTTCGGCTATGGGGCGGTATATAAATGAAATAAATAAATAAATAAAATACTTAAAGGAGTTAAACATTTAGTTTTCATAGAAAAACACACAGAATCAAAATACAAACTAACAAAGTGGTTTTGGGGAACAATTCCTATGACCCTCAACACAGTGGTTTCTAGGGATCATCTCCAAACATAAAAAGAAAACCGAATACAATAAAGAGAAGGTGGCTGCAGTTTCATGCAATGCTTCATAGGCACCAGTTCAAAAAGACCAAAATAAGTGGAGGAGGGGTTGCCAAAAACTGCCACAGATTATTACCATATTTACATATACCCCCCCCCCTCCAGCACCCTCTCCTCACAACAATGCAGGCCTGCATTTCAAAGTAGCCATAGGGATACATGGGAATGATACCACAAGCCCCTTAAGAACCAGACGAAGCTGAAAATGCTTGAGGACGTTGAAATTAGCAACCCCAGCATCCTAAGACTCTGTGTTTGATACATGTTGCATTGAACTTCCGCCCCCCTTGTGCATAGCCATAATATGGGGTGTCATTCAGAATGGCCATAGGAAAGCATTGGGCTGTCAGGCAGCCCCAGAAAATCAGGGGGAGCCCCAAAATTCTCAAAGAGGCTTGTAATAACACACTAAGCATCCTAAGAGTTTCTGCTGCAAGCGTGCTCCATTGGAACGGCCCCTAAGCTGCGCACGGGCACAGGAGGTTTCTTCAGAACGGCCGTAAGAAAACAATGGGCCTATCTGGCAGCCCCCAAAAATCAGGGGGAGCCCCAAAATTCTCAAAGAGGCTTGTAATAAGACCCTAAGCATCCTAAGAGTTTCTGCTGCAAGCGTGCTCCATTGGAATGCCCCCTGCGCTGCGCTTGGGCACATGAGGTTTCTTCAGAACGGCCATAGGAAAGCATGGCGCTATCTTGCAGCCCCAGAAAATCAGGGGGAGCCCCAAAATTCTCATAGACACTTGTAATGAGACCATAAGCATGCTAGAGCACACCTGCAGCAAAAACTCTTAGGATGCTTAGTGTGTTATTACAAGCCTCTATGAGAATTTTGGGGCTCCCCCTGATTTTCTGGGGCTGCCAGATAGCGCCATGCTTTCCTATGGCCATTCTGAAGAAACCTCATGTGTCCGTGCACAATGTGGGGCCCATTCCAACGGAGCACGCCTCCAACGAAAACTCTTAGCATGCTTAGGGTCTTATTACAAGCCTCTATGAGAATTTTGGGGCTCCCCCTGATTTTCTGGGGCTACCAGATAGGCCCATTGTTTTCTTACGGCCATTCTGAAGAAACCTCATGTGCCCGTGCGCAGCGTAGGGGCTGTTCCAATGGAGCACGGTTGCAGCAAAAACTCTTATACCTGGTCCGGTGTGAGAGCCATAAAGTAGAACATGAGCCGAGATAATGTTCTAGTCAACGTTCTATTATCTATTGCAGGTTAGGAAGACGATAAATAATGAATGTTATTCAGGTGTTTGTGTCAGTGAAGCTCATTAAAGAAACGGAGATAAATCTAATTTTTTATTCAGACCTGAGGGCATTAAAGTACCTAATCTAAATATCCAATAAGCCTCTCTTTTAAGCAACATTTCTGAAATGCAGATAGATTTGAAAGAGCGTTGTTGTAAATGTTCCATTGCAAAGAATTTTAAAGATTCAGGAGTATGGTCGAAATGTATGAAACGTGAAGTTAGAAGGGTTCCGTATTCTGGGTGTGGATTCTGCCTTTATGTTCTGATATCCTTGTTTTGAGAGGTCTTGACATTTGTCCCACGTATATCTTGGAGCAAAGGCACATGATGATGTATATGACATTCGAAGTAGAACACGTTGTGAATGATCTTAAGGAATATTTACAATCATCTATAAGGTTGATAAAATCTTGAAGTTGAGCAGATTGTGGGGAACAATTACAATGCCCACATTTGTAGTGACCAATAGTTTGTTTTTGGGACGAGAATAATCTAGAACGTCTGAATGAACCAACTGCATCCTCTGAAAGTGATTACGTTTGTGTTCTTCAGCCACCTCTTCAGACCTTCTTTTGCTATCAGTTGCCACTTGAGCTGGCAGTTCAGAAAAACTGAACTCCCCCAGGAAAAAAGAACGCACAGGAGCACAGACACAAAAGAAAAAAGTGTCAGGAGGAGGCTGTACCCTCCCCACCTCCCCCAAAGGGCATCTGCTTGATTGGGGCCCCCTCTGTACTGACGTAGGATGGCCATCTGAGGGAGGGGGTCTTCGACGGACCTTTAGCTCTGAGGACTTCCATTGGGAAGCATCCATTCGGTGTTGAGTATAGAGCTGAGCCCAAAGTGCTTTTCAAAGCATTTCAGCTTAAATAGGGCCTGGGCAGCTTAGAGGGCGCCCTGGGGTGGGTGTCCTCTGATGGATCCCCTCCTGTATTCATGGGCCTCGGTGGGCTAAGCTGGCTGAGAGGGTAGCACTTGGCAGCTGGGTCTACCCTCCCTTTCAGTGTCCCACAATTCCTCAGAGGAACACAAGGATAAACCGGATTCAGATTAGGAATTTGAGGCAGGGGGAGAAAGCAAGATCTCCAGGTGTTTCAGCCTCCACTCACAGCAGTCTTGACTATTTAGCTGTGCTGGAAAGGGGCTTCTGGGAGTGGAAGTGAAAAATGCCAGGAGTTCTGCCCTCTGACTGGGCCGCCTGTTTCCCCATAAACCTGCCTGGGGATTAGGACCTGCACTCCCCATTTCTCACTTTCCGCCTTCTCTGTTTTCGGCTGAAGAAGCTGCGAACCATTTTTCAGCAAAACAAAGTCCATCCAGAGGAATGGAGCAGCATGAAAAAAGGGTTGGCATCTCCTGCAGCCCCTCCAAGGCCCTTCTGGAGGCAGTTCTGCTGCTGTAGGAAGATTCAAGTCCACCCACTGGGGCTGAAACCTCCGGTGCAGCGGAAGGCCTTGGACCTGTGCACCCTGCGCCGGAGGCTGGAGGCCCTGGAAGTGGACCAGCAGGCCGGATCGGAGGGATCAGGTGAGGTGATGGACAGGGCTTGGGGAGGGCTGGGGGGAGGCATGTCCGGAGGCCAAAGGTCTCACAAGAAGGCAGCAGCCTGTCTTTGGAAGAGGGAAGGACACAGCCGTTCCTCCAGCCGTGACCTCCCTCTATTGCATCTATGGCAGGCTTGGATTCCACAACCTCTTTGCCGCCGAGCCGTACGGAGGAAGATCTTGCTGGCCTGATGAACACCATCTTAGCCTTTGCACAGCAGGTCCAAGCTGGAGAAAAGGTACATGTCACTTAGGGCCCGTGGTGGCTGGTGCCTCCAGGACTGATAGGGCAGAGGGCCTGGTCACGCTCGGGGAGGGGGATGGAGTCCAGCTCATCTCCTCTTCTCCTCATCCTCCATGACCTGTGAGATGCCTGCGAACAACATTGTGAGGGGTGGGGGACGGAGGGGTGAGAGGTGGCAGAGTCTTACTCGCAATCCTTTCCTTATAATTTCCAGCATTTCGACTGCAAGGCGAAGTTCGTCTTCCTGAGGGCCATCATCGCTGCATGCAGAGCTACCCGGAAGAGCAGGGGGAGGGCCCTGGCATTCCCCTGCTCCATGGAGGAATTGGTGGAGGCCATAGCGGTGAGTGCGATGCAGCCCCTGACCGCCAGTGGGAAGGGTGGTGAAATCTCCCTCCTGGGGCAGGCTGGGGCTTGAGAGGGCCTTGAATCTCATCTTTTGCCTTCTCCCTGTCGACATCTCTCCCAGGTGGCCATGGAAACCAAGCCGGGACAATGGCTGCCACACTGCCTCCTGGCATGTGCCACGAAAGCCATTTACGGGCTCAGGTACGACTATGGCTAATGGCGTCTGCAGGGGGTCACGGATTGGTCTCTTCACGCTCACTCCTCTGGCGGCTTTGGTCAAGGAGGGAGGAGAGCTTTTTAGGCAGTACCCTCTGCCAGCATGGAAGGCCTCTCCGAAGGACATGGCTGTGTGCGTGAGTTGGGCTGGGAGTATATCCAACCGATGGTCCTTGGACAAGCCTGAATAACAGGCAATTCCTTTCTCTTTTCTCCTCCCAGCCAAATCTGGGGACCCTTCAACCGGGAGCTGGAGTCCCACGTCTTGCGGTTGGTTCTCCATGAGGTCCTCAGCCATCCAAGGCCTGAAGCAGCCCCTCGGCAACAAGTAAATCCTCCCTGAAGGCTTTGGTGCTGGGCAGAGGCCATTTCTGGAGCTTTGGCTCCCCTCTGGAACAGAAGTTGTGGCCGTCTGCCATAGGCTCAGGGGCAGGTGTCTGTTCCGGAGGGAAGGCGGGAAGGGCCCCCACGTTCCTTAGCTGCAGCATCTGCCCAGGGAACTGTTAGAGGAAGGAGGGTTCCTTGGCGAAGCGGAGTCACAGGGCTTTCTGCGGCCTGGGGGGAGGCAAAACCTTCAGGCTGCTCTGATGATGTTGTGTCTCCGTTGCCCCTCCTTGACCTCCAAAGAGAGGGGAAAAGGGGTTCCTAGCCGGAACGTGGCTGGAGGGAGGAGACCTTTGTGCCCCAAAGTTCCTTGGTGTGGCATGAGCTTCTTCCACTCTCAGGCCCTTTTTCAGCAGGGCGCGCTTTTGCCCACCTCTGTTAAAGACGAAGGGAAAGTATTGCTCACTTGACCTTGTACAGACGGAACTCATGGGCAAATGGCAGGAAGGGATTTCAGTGCCGACACTCTGGTCTAACGCTCGCTTTTCTTTCAGCGCCTCTTCAAATCATATGGATTTGAAACTGCTGAGTTCATGCTGAGGGGCTTGCTGACCGGAGAGCCAACCGTCGGCTATTTACTGTTCATTCTGGAGGTGAGTGGGGTTGCAGGAGGACTTTGATTTTGCTCGCAAGGCATGTGAGGATGCCCAATTCAAAGCCCTGAATGCAAATGGGAAGGTCCTGCCTGGATTCTGAGCTCCTGCTTCTCTCCACAGCACATTCATTACTGGGCCCAGTCCTTAGATGACGTCGAGAGGTGGAGGGCCCTGACATGTGGGACAGCCCTCCTCCAATTTGCTCAGAAGATACAGAATTTGGATGTGAGTAGCAATACTTGCTGGCATGGCTGGAGCTCTGGACTGGGACCGTAGGAGACTCCAAAGCAGTGGACCCAAGCTGCTCTTGGAGGAAAGGGAGCTGTCTCCTCCGTGGAAGGAGCAGGGCTGGGGGCCACCAAACCAGGGCCACTGTCAGGGGGCAAAGGGTTAAACCCCCATCCCAATGCCAGGTCCCCTTACAGCTCCCATGGAGGGCCTTTTCTACAGAGGCCCCGTGAGGCCAAGGGTCCACCCGAGAGAGAAGGGTGGGTAGAGATCTGTCTTGTTTTCTTTCCCCCTAGATGTTAGGAGAAGAATCCACCATTCGGAGGCTCCTGGGGGAAGTTGGAGGGCTGCTCTCTCATGAGAGGGAGGAGATCTGGCAGCAGGCCAGCGAAGCCCTCCTGACCTATCAAGAGCTCCTCCGTCGCCAAAGGGGTAAGTTGGCAACAGAGGAGAAGGAGATGCAGAGCAGGGGCACAAAAGAGGCTCTTTGCTAGGCTACCTGAGGTCCAGAAGGAAAGAAGGAACCGCAGCCTTCCCTATCTCAAGACAGTTTATCAATATTTGCCCCTGGCACCCCACAGCCTCCAGTTTTGAGGAGAGAGATTCCCCCAATGAGGCTGAACAACCTCTTTCCCCGATCTCACTAAAACACCCCCAAGGACTGTCACTTTTCAGTGCGACCTCTGCAGTTCCCCTTGCTTTCAGGCTCTGAAGCTCTTCTTTTCTTCCCTTTCATCCAGAGGCCGTCATCATTGAGGACCTTTGAGGTCAAGATGTCTGGACACCTCCTAGTGAAGTAATGGAAGAAAAGCTGAAGGCTGAAGCAGCTGATGGAGGGAGCAGCCCAAGAGGAGCCAGACGTCGATCCTGATAAAACGACCGCCAGGCAAGAATGCCAGGAGATGCCATTGGGCGTTCAAGAGAAAAGAAAGTGTGGAAGGTGAAGCAGAACACTACAAGGTGGAACGAGTGTCCCAAGGATTTGTGCAAAAGCATGGAGAAGACGTCAATGAAATTGTTGGCCCGGTTGTGAAATGCAGCAGCATCAGAACATTCCTGAAGCCAGCAACGCCCAGGAAGAGGCAAGCCAGGCACCTGGAGACATTAAGATGTAACAGAAGAACTGTATACAGAGCAGCCTCCAGGTTTGCCAAACCCTGAGCAAGGAAATCCTGGGTGCAAACCCAAGAACAGACTTCAAGGACTCCACTTCGGGCAATGGAGAACCGGGTGGGTTGTTGCACTAGAAGTAAATAAGGGTTTGGAGAACATTACAAGAAAAGAACCAGAAGAAGATGCGGCAGGAGAAGAGAAGTGGCCAGAGCAAGAGGAAGACTCTGTTGGGAGAACCTTCCTAAAGAAGGTCAGCTAGAAGCTACAGTGCCCTGGAACTGGGGCTGAAACACCAGAAGCAGTTTTAAAAACTGACTTTGGTAAATGAAGAGCTAAGCCAAAAGAGGGAATCTCTAGAGAACTGAAGCAGATGGGCGAACCTTAGAATTCGAAGTTACAGAAACGGTTGAAGAAAGGAGGTCATTAAGTACTTAACAGAATGGCTCATAACACCTTCCCTGAACTGGAGCTCTCACAGCAGGATATCCTCAGAGCTCACCTGCCTTATACCCTAACTCACATGCTGGAGACATTATAGCCACACTGTCAAATGAAGCACTAAGAGACGCCATTTTCAAAGCTGCAAGAAACAAGCCTCCCCTGTTAATAGGGGGCACCACGGTGCAACTTTGCCAAGACTTGAGTCCTAAGACCCTCAACAGAAGAAAATATTTTAAATTCTTCACTGAACAACTCTGCAGAGCCAACATTCAACAATACGGTGATCCTGTGAAACGAATAATCCACAAGGACAGCAAGACTTCACATAGTCTCCACTCACAAGGTAGCAAGATCTCAACTTGAAATGCTCAAGCTGAATATCGAAGGCTTGTCAGAATCTGAGGAGCAAGAATCTGACCCTCAAGTGGAAGTGGAGGAACAGGGCAGCGATACTGAGTGGTCAGAACTTCCCAGAAGGCTGGGCGGAGCCGGACGCCATGGCTGGTAAGATCTCTCCTTAAGACCTCCCGATCGGGAAAATCTGGAAAGCTAATTATCTCATTTAAAAAGGCATGGGTCGTTAATGAAAAAGAAGGTTGATCATTATGAGTGCTAAGAGAGGGTGAAAATCCTGTTTTTGGAAGCAGACTCAGAAAAAGGAGGGAGGAAGCAGCCCGTTCCTTGGCTGTAAACAGACGGAAGGAGGGGGGACTTGAAAAACGAAACTAACTACGACAGCTCTCCCGTCTCCTAAGTCTGATAAGCGGTGATTTATACTCCTAATCTGAGAGAAAGGTTTATTTGGCAGTAAATTCACCCTTTAAAAAAGCACCGAAGAAGTGTTTATTTTGCGGAGAATGAGAGATGGGTGGAATGTAATGGGACATTGACTCAGAGTTAAAAATAGACCCATGCCGTACGCTAGAAAAAAAGGGAAAAAAACCCCGGGGAAGGCTACTTGGCAAAGAGTTCATCCTTCTAATCATAATTTGGCCCGTCTTGAGAAAGTGTCTGTAGAAAAAGACTTACAAAGTTCTGGAAGTGATTCCGACGGATCTATCAAGATGGCTGAGGGTTCTGGCACGGTGCCAATTTCAGCTGCATTGGAAGAATTGAAGAAACTGATTCTGGATAGCACTGCTACTTTGAGCAAGAAAATGGATGTTAATGAAAAGAACGCAGCAGCACGAATGGGGGTGCTTGCAGATAAGATCGTACAAAATGATAGAGAGATAAAGAAGCTGGATGTGGAAGTTAAAGCACTTGTGAAAAAACAGGATGTCTTTGAAAAAAGTTGTGAGGTAAAATTTCAAAGTCAAGATTTACTGTTGATCCAACTTCAAGATCAGGATCGTCGTTGCAATGTACGCATTAAACAATTTGCTGAAGAACCAGCAGAGGATTTGAGAAAAATAGTTTTGAAGTGGTTCAACGATATGATGCCAGATTTGGATATAAAAGACTGTGATATTGAAAGGATCCATAGAGTGGGAGAAGCAAAGTATAGAGGATCAACCAGAGACATTCTTGTGAGATTTGGCAGTTACTACAAAAAAGAGCAAGTGATGAAGAAATTGAGGGCTATGGTCATGATTAAATATAAAGGCAAAGCAGCGCAAGTATACAACGATCTTTGTCAGCAAACACTCCAATGGAGGCGCAGCGTTAAGCAAATAACTGAAACGCTAACAAAAAATACAGTGAGATATGCTTGGGGTTACCCTGTTTTTTTAAAGTTTTCCTATGCTGGGGGCGAACACAGAGTAACCTCTCTGGAGCAAGGCAAAGAGCTGCTGAAGAGTCTGGGGTTATTTAAGGATGCAAGTCTTGGAGCTGGAGATGGGAATGGAGCCAAAGCCGGGGCGTTTGGGATGGGGTAAATGGGGAATGCTGTTATGAGATAATTAATATGATAAGTAATTAAGTACAGAGATCTTGCCGTTAGGGCGGGGCACCGTCTCCCCCCTCTCCCCTAAGTAAGATGGCCGGAGTAATAGACTCACGGGGATATGGGGAGGGGGAAAGTAGTGGGGGGGAAGAGGGGTTGGGGGGGATTAATAGGGTGGGAGGGAGGGGGATGAAGGGGGGTTCAGGGTTTATTTTTATTTTTGTTGTTGTATATGTTTATGAGTTGCAGAGCACACGGGATCGGAAGGAAAATCAAAAGGGTGATTATGAATAAGAACATTAAAGTATCAACGCTCAATGTTAAAGGTCTGGGGGCAGTCATGAAAAGGAGGAGAATAGAACAAATGTTAAATAAAGAAAGATCGGATATTATTATGTTGCAAGAAACACACCAAAAATTTGATGGCGTAAATGAAATTCGGACAAGGTGGTCTGTTTATTATGAAAAGTCATTAGGGACGTCAAAAAAAAATGGAGTAGCAATTTTGATTTTAAAAAAAAGTGGATTCATATTGAAAACTGTAAGAAAGGATGATAATGGGAGATATCTTATGATAAAGGGGCAAATAGAAAGTGAGCAATATACATTAGTAAATGTTTATGCCCCTAATGAGAGACATAGAGAGTTTTTTATGAATTTATTTAATGAAATAGAGGAGTTTAGGGAAGGATATCTAATTTTAGCTGGGGATTTTAATATGGTAATGGATAATAGAGTGGATAGATCAAACCCCACAAATGTGGAAAAAAGAAATAATATTACTATATTGAATAAACTAGTAAAAGAAAAAGATTATGTAGATTGTTGGCGTTTACTGAATGGCCTGAATCCGGGATTTTCTTATTACTCCTCAGTTCATCAGACATACTCTAGAATAGATTATATAATGGTTTCAAAAGAGTTTTCAAGTAAGGTATGTAAAATGGAAATGGGGGTGATAAAGGTAACAGACCATGCATTGTTAAGTTTAGAATTTACAGTTAAAAAGAATTATAAGGAAGCGTTTAGGTGGAAACTAAACACAAAACTTTTGAAGTATAATAAGGTGGTAGAAAAAATGCAAAGAGAATTGACAGAGGCTTGGGAAATTAATGAGAAGGGAGGAACGTCAAGGGCAGTAGTTTGGGATACCATGAAGGCAGTATCAAGAGGGATATGTATTAGGGAAATGTGTAATTTAAGAAGGCAACAAGTAGCAGAGCAGGAACAATTGGAGGAAGAGATTAAGAAAATGGAGAAAGATTATTGGCAACATAAAAATAAATATAAATTAATAGAAATACAAGCAAAGAAAAAACAATTAGAAAATTTAAATGTAGAGGAGGTTCAAAAGAATTTAATATATATGAAAAGGGAGTATTTCGAAAACAGTAACAGGAATTCTAGAGTGCTTGCCAGGCTCACACAAAAAGAAAAAGCCAGGAATGGGATAGGGATTTTGAAGGATAAACAAGGGAAGTATTGTCATACAATGAAGGATAAAGTAAAGATTTTTCAGGAGTTTTATCAAGAATTGTATAAGGGAAAGGATATTCAAAAACAAAAGTTGGAAGCTTATATAGAAAAATATATAAAGAAGAGAATAAAAATAGAGCATAAAGAGCTAATGGAAAAGGTAATAACTCAAGGAGAAGTAGAAGAAGTAATTGAGAATTTGAAGCCGGGTAAATCACCGGGGGTAGATGGTTTAGGACCAGAATATTATAAGGTTTTTAAAGGAATTTTAATACCAAAATTAATAAATTTGTATAATTCCATATTGGAAGGGGATAGAACGCCAGAATCATGGGAACATTCATTAATAATTTTAATACCAAAACCAGATAAAGATTTGACTGTCCCTGATTCATATAGACCTATTTCATTAATAAACCAAGATGCTAAGCTTTTTTCAACTATTTTAGCAAGGCGGTTGAATAAATTTATAGAGGAATACATAGGGGAGGACCAATGTGGATTTGTGGCAGGTAGACAGATGTCTAATTTAGTGGGAAGAGTATTAAATGTAATACAGGTGATAAATAAGTCTAGGGTTAAAGCGGGAATTCTGGCATTGGATATTTTTAAGGCTTTTGATTGTTTGAGCTGGCAAGCTTTAAAGATGGTTTTAAATAAAATGGGGTTTGGAAATAAATTTAAAGCGATAATAGAACAGTTATACTCTCAAAATACAGCCGTAGTGGTAGTGAATGATGGTGTGACAGATAAGATATGACTAGCCAGAGGGACAAGGCAAGGTTGTCCGCTCTCACCAGTCCTATTTGTAATGGTAATGGAATTATTGGCGAATGCAATACGAGAAGATGAGGAGATTGAAGGAATAGGTAGTATGAAAGAAATTAAATTGAATATGTTTGCAGATGACACCTTGTTGACGATAAAGAATCCAATAGAGAAGATGGGGAGAATTAAACAGCAACTGAGAGAATTTGAGGATATTACGGGGTTAAAAATAAATTGGTTTAAATCAGAATTGATGTTGTTTAATTATACTAAAAAGGAAGAGAAGGATTGGGAAGAAAAGGGAAGAGAAATGAGAGTTAAGAATCAGATTAGATATTTGGGAATAAAAATTACGCAGAAGCTAGAGAGTTTAGAGAAAGAGAATTTAAATGTGTTAAAAAAAGAGATTTTAGCAAAATTGGAAAAATATAAAAGGTTAAATTTATCTTGGTTTGGAAGAATAGCATTAATAAAAATGAAGATTTTAGCAAAGATTAATTTTGTGTTCAGGATGCTACCAATAAAAATTTCAGAATTAGAGCTAAAAAGTTGGCAAAGGATTATAAATAATTATTGTAATGGTGATAAGAAAGCGACGGTAAATAAAAGTAAATGGTATTTGAGCCAAAAAAAGGGAGGATTGGGTCTCCCAAATATTAAATTATATTATGTAGCTAATAGATTAAGATGTATAGTGGAGGCAATTACAGGATTAGGGGAATTAGATTGGATGGAAGAAAAAATTACGAGTAATATAGAGACTAAATTGGAAAATGTATTTTTTATGGAAGGAAAAAAAAATGGGTGGAAAGTATAAATAACCCGCTTTTGAGGTCTCACTGGGAAATTTGGAGTAAATATAAAGGGGAGCTGCTTCCAAGCAGCTCTCCTTTGTCACCGGTAATAATGTTGAAGAATTTCCCGGAGGAATTAAAGAGTAGATTAAGTAAAGTTTTAACAGAAAAAAATAAAATGAAATTAAGGGATTGGTTAAGAGGAATGAGTATAAGAGAGGATATGGAAGAGGTTTTGAAGGATAAAAAATTAACTTGGTTAAATTATAGGCAATTAGAACAGTGGACTAAAAAGTGGGTAAGAGAAAATGGAGATTGTAGAGAATTAACAAAGTTTGAGGAACTAATAGTTAAGAAAGATAATGAAAGGGAGAAAAGAACAGTGTTAAAAGGGTTGATGAGTGAAATATATAGAATATTGGTGGAGAAAGGGACGGTGGATAATTCGGGTAAAATGATTTGGGAGACAGATTTGAAGGTACAAATAGGACAACAGGGTTGGGAGGGATTATGGAAACAAAGAGCGTTGAGAAATATGTCAGTAAGAATAAAAGAGAATTATTTTAAAATTGTATGGAGGTGGTACCTAACTCCGGTTAGATTGAATAAGATAAACAATCAGCAATCAGAAAATTGTTGGAGAGGTTGTGGGGTTAAAGGAACGTATTCGCATATGTGGTGGGAATGTAACTATGTTCAGAAATTGTGGAAGATGGTGTTTTTGGAGATTGAAGAAATTGTGGAAATGAAGATAGAACGAACACCAAAAGTTGCATTGCTGTCACTATTTGAAGAAGACTTTAAATGTAAAAAGGAAATTAATGAACTGATAACGAATTTGTTGATCGCAGCAAGATTGATTGTAGCTAGGAACTGGAAGATTCAAGGGGAATATTCTATTGAAGAATGGTATAAAGAAGTATGGGATATAGCTATTAATGATAAATTAACAAGTAATATTAAATGGAGAAGAGGTATAGCTAAATCAAATGATTTTGAAGGAATTTGGAAACAGTTCCTAATATTTGTGTTTTCTAAAGGAAGTGGGAAACCACCAGCAGAAGAAAGTATGAGATTCTGGAATCAGGAATGAGATCCCGAGGTGGGGGGTGCACTTGTGTGTTAATTTTGATTATGTTATTAAGATAAGATATTATGTATTCAATATTCAACATTATGCAGTATGTTGTTGTTGTTGTTGTTTTTTATGTGAAATGTAATGTGTATGTTTAAGTAATGTAGAAAAATAAATATATATATATATAAAAAAAAAGAACTTCCCAGAAGGCTAAGAAAAAAGAATACAGCACCAACAGCTAGGCTCCCTAATGTTCATTAAGGGCCTTCCTAGACCTGCCGGCTTACGCCGGCAGGGAGGTGGGGCCGAGGTGCGCTAACGTTAGCGCGCCTCCCCCACGCTTCCAGACGGCGGAGCCGCAGGGAGGACGCAAGCCCTGCGGCGTCCGCCATTTTTGTTGTTGTTAAAGAAACGCATCATCTTCCAAAGGAGATCTGTGCCCCATGCCCAGGTCTCGGCTCTTCGCGATTACGCATGAAGAGCCGGTACAACCCGCGACACCCAGCCACATGTTCGGCAGGATCAGGATCATCCCAAAACCGCCCAGAGAGCTTTGTGAACCACCCAAAGAGCTCCGGCTATTGGGCGGTATAGAAATGTAATAAATAAATAAATAAATAAATAAAAAATAAGACTGTGGAAAAAGCGGGTGAAAAGGGTAAGGCGATATCCCAGGCCAAGGGAGGGATCAACCCTCCCTGCTCCCGGGATCCCCTGTGCATCATGTAAATCCCCTGGGAAAATCCCCGGGATATCACCCCACCCAGCCACACCCTAAGTCTATTGTTATGCCAATAATTTAGGAGGGCCAAAACAGTATGTGAAGAAAATTTAGTAAGGCTGTGAAAGAATCTCATCTCACGTGGTCGACATAAGTATTACTACACATAATACCTTAGATTAAGATGCACCTTACAAGTTTTTACATACTGGAGTGGTAATAATAATAATAATAATAATAATAATAATAATAATAATAATAATAATAATTTGTTACCTGCCTCTCCTTCTGGATCGAGGTGGGGTACAACACAAATAAAAACACCATAAAATACATACAACTAATTCAAACGTTTAAAACCAGTGCATCATTAAAAGTAGCACACCATTAAAAAAGCAATCTTAAAATTCAACTGGGTAGGCCTGCCGGAAGAGATTAGTCTTTATGGCTTTCTTCCCTGGCTCTGCAGCCCGCCACTGCACGGACTGTGGTGGACGACGGAGCCAGGTAAGCCCCCCTCCCCCCAGGTAAGCCCCCCTTCCCACTTATTCTGAATGGAACTTCCCTACGCAATACTTGTGCTGTTGCTAGATGAGAGTTCAGCCCGGGCTGAAACCCGGGCTCACCCCTGTGCGTGATCCCGGGGTCAGGCTGGGCTAAACCCTCCCTTGACCCGGGATAACCGGATCCACTTGTGGCCTGGGGCTGCGGAAATTCTAGCTGGTTCCATGGCTTTTCCCGGCTACGCGGCTTACTCACGAGTAGCTGGGAAAAGCTGAGCGCTGTGCCCATCGGGCTAGGGACGAGGGAATCGTGGGGGGGAGAGAGATGGGGGCCAGGGGGAAAGAGCGGACCCGGAAGGAGAGATGGGGGGGAGAGCGGAGCCATGGTGGGGAGATCGCGGCTGGGTTGGTGGTGGAGGGGACATCAGACATGGCGAGCAGACGGGCGAGCAAGGGGGTGAGCGAGCGATGGAGTGAACGGGCGAGAAAGGGGGCGGGTGAGCAAGGAGGCGAGCTAGTGAGCGAGCGGGGGGTATCAGACATAGTGGGGGGAATCAGGGGGAGTGGGGAACCCTTTTTTTAAAAAAAAACTTACCTTTTCATTGGTGCGCTCCTACGCACATGGCCCCTTAAACTTTTTTTAAAAAATGGATGACGCGACGGGGCTTTCCTTTCCCCGTCGCGTCTGATGCGTTGAAAGGAGCGACAGTCCATGCTACTTCTAGCACGGGCTGGCTGCTCCTCCCACACGGATTCTGAGGTAGGTCTAGCAATAGTACTAGTACAACTATTACCCAGAGGACCTTTTCCTCTGCCGTTACCAGATTATGGAATGACCTGCCAGGAGAGATTCGTCAACTTAACAGTCTTCCGGATTTTAAGAAAGCTATAAAGACTGATGTCTTCCGGCAGGGCTACCCAGTTGAATTTTAAGATGCCTTTTAATAATGTGCTGCTTTTCATAATGTATTAGTTTTAAATGTTTTAATTATATGTATTTTATGGCATTTGCATTTAAGTTGTACCCTCCCTCGATCTGGAGGGAGAGGCGGGTAACAATTATTATTATTATTATTATTATTATTATTATTATTATTATTATTATTATTATTATTTAAACCTAACAAGGATCCAAGCAATCCCAACTCCTACAGATTACAAGATATTTGCTTCAATATGGGCTAATAGATGAAAAACAGTGCTAGGATCTGTATTTCATCCCAGAGGGATTTTTTTTGTGTCCTGCAAGGAAGACCGGAAGGGGTGGAAGGGGCATGGGAGGCAGATGACGTCACGTGTGGGACCTGCGAAAAATCTGTGAGTGCCTAGTAACACACATGCAATAAAACGCTTGTCGGATGGAGCCCCACGAGTCAAGGTGGGATTCAGAAAACCTGGATAAACTCGGGTTTTTCTGGTTTCCACATCCCTAGTTGCTTCTGTTAAACTGCTTGCAGCTTCTCATGCAGGCACAGGGATGAAGACAGAATATACACATTTGGGGGATGAAACAAAAGGCCACAACTTATGGTTTAAGGATTCACGGTGAGCTATATCCTTATTCTAGTTATTTAAACATCTCCCCTCCCTGTTGCTGGTATCTAAGCCTCTTGGGAGAAGACAGTGATGACTCAGGCCATTTCTACACCAGCCCAATTGGTGGCTGGTCATGGCTGAGTCCCTGTGTGTCCAAATGATGCTCAGGGACTCCCAGGTGAAAGGGGGCGATGGGAATGGGTTTTCCCAGGGATAAAGAAACCCTGGGAAAACCTGACTCTTCCCATAGTTTCAGGATCGTCCTGTGACCAAGGGAGGTGTGGGCACCTGTCCTGTCTGGTGCCACGCTTACTGGCAAGTAAGTGCAGCCCCAGAAATGGTACAGAGGGATGCCGCATGGCTCTGTGCCCATCAGGGGAGACAGCAATTTCACCACTCCTGGGATGGCAGGGAGGGGCAGGGGGAGAGGCCCTACACATTTCTAACGGATGGGACCTCACTCTTGTGGGACTTGCCCTGCCGCTTCAAAAAAGAAGAGGGTGCCTGTGCTGTCCCTGGACGTGGGGCAATCGTGTGAAACCAGGGGGAGGATCTCAGAACCAGGCATCTAACAGCATATGCTGAGTTTTATAACTGACCTCAGAATAGTTGTTTTAAATGGATATTGTCTGTTTTTGTTTGTATTTTATGCTTTTCATGATTTAAATTTTGTATATTTGTTTTTAATGTTCACTCTTTTTAAACTTTTGTAAACTGCCCAAAGAGCTTCGGCTATGGGGCGGTATATAAATGTAATAAATAATAATAATAATAATAATAATAATAATAATAATAATAATAATAATAATAATAATAATAGCAGCAACAACAACTGAGCTTTGTTGATTTCCTCATCCTTATGCTGTCCGTCCCCCCCCCCCCGCAACTCTGCAGGCCCCCAAGATTGGGTGGCAAAAGAGGCTGTATAGTAGGGTGACCATATTTTGGAAACCAAAAAGGAGGACAACATGGTCGCCCCCAAGGGGGGGGGGGTGTCCAGTACCAAGGGGGCGTGCCCACCCGAACATAGCCTTGGTCACATGTCTGATTTTACAGCACACATTTAAGACAAATCTGTTCTACATAACATCTTAATGTTAAAATCACTGAAATAAAGAACAAGTGAGAGATTCATTGTATCTGAAATTAACTTCACTCACTCCTACTTTTGTAGGTTTTGCTGTACTTTGAAGCTTTTGCTATACTCTGTGTGTTACATTCTCCCCTTCCCTCAAATATCTTTTCTGACTGTATCTTCACTCATTGCAAGCTGCTGTTATTATTATTATTATTATTATTATTATTATTATTATTTATTTATTTATTTATTTATTTATATAGCACCATCAGTGTACATGGTGCTGTACAGGGTTTGCTACTGCCCCCAGATCTGTTTCAAATTTGGTATGGCTAAAGCTCTACCTAAAAGCTATCATGGTGCCAACTTTCAGCTCTTTATCTTTAAAAGTGACAGTTTAAAATATAATAATTTTAAAACCTAATTTTTAAAAAAATTCCTAAAAAATCAATGGATGAATGATCTGTTTCAAATTTGGTGTGGCTAAAGATCTACCTAAATCCTATCAGGGTGCAAAGTTTCATCTCTTTAACTTTAAAAATGACGATTTAAAAAATAATTTTAAAACCTCAATTTTTAAAAAATCCCTAAAAAATCAATGGAGGAACGGATCTATTTCAAATTTGGTAAGACTAAAGCCCATCCTAAGAGCTACCATTGTGCCAAGTTTCATGTCTTTATCTTAAAAAATGACGGAGTTATAAGCATTTTTGTTAATTCCCAAGCTGCTCTTTGGAAAAAAATCCGGATTTCCCCTCCCCCTCCCGGATTTGCCATCAAAAACCCGGACAAATCCAGGCAAATCCGGTCATATGGTCACCCTAGGTATATGGTATGTGTAAATGGGTCCCAACTGTTGTCAGTGCACTTCAATACCACTATAAAGTAGTAGTGCAGCTCCTGCCTTTTATATACCGCTTTCAAAGTGCAATATCCTACTTGGTGTAGATGAGCCCCAAGTCTTGTGCCCTAGATGAATCCAAGGCAGTTCCATACTAAAGGCCAGATTGGGGGAAAGGGTATATGGTGGACACTGGTTTTAAAAAAGGCTTGTCACTCGGATCTGCTGGTTGGGTACATGAAAGCAGTTACTGGCTTGAACCCATACTTAAGAGTAGACCCATTGAAATCAGTATAACTACTTGTGACTAACAAGACCCATTTATTTCAGTGGGTCTACTCTAAACATGACTAAGTCTAGATCTAGCCCATATCTGCTCCAGCACCATCCCTACTGTCTTTTTACTCTTATTTGCCTTGGAATGCCTGAAACTAATGCTGGATGAAATACATTAGTGATAATACATTAAATTATTGCCAGCGACATCTAAATACTTCACAACAACAGTATTATGTATAGTGGAAGTTCCAATATAGAACTGTTTTTCTAAAAGTGCTAACCCACCAGAAAATACAGCCCGGGGGCTTTATTTTGTTAATGTATTTAAAGTTAGTGGGATTTGCAGAAATCAGCAGGAAAACTTTTCATGTTGTAGGAGGGAAAAATCACTGCCTGCTAATTTCTGCTCATCAAACAGCTATTAAAAGTGCAGCAAAAAGAGGCTGGTACAAAAACTACCTCTAATTTCAGGCACTATACATTCACATCTGTTAACTATTATGCAATTATATGGAACGTAGGGTTGAAAGAGGAATACCAATGATAGGAACATGTCTACTTTGTGGCATTTCAAAATATGGTAACCTTAATTTGTGTGTGTGTGTGTGCACTTTCAGGACAGGCCTTGAAAAGCCTCCGCAATAAATAAATAAATAAATAAATAAATTCTTATCCACTTCTCCATTGATTGAGATGGGGAACAGCAGTAAGTATAAAACACATAAAACACTGATTAAAAACATAGTATACATTGTTAAACATCCTAAAAAGCACCCTAAAAGCATCCTAAAATTCTACTGGATAGGCCTGCCGGAAGAGATGTTCCCAGCAGTGCAAAATGTTCAGTTGTGGGAGAAGGTGGGTGAAATTATGTTATTGATCACAAGTGACCCAACACTTGGGGGGGGGGGGGTGAGGGCAAAAAAAGACCCTGATCCATGTTGCTTTCCTATGTTGCTTACTGTTTTTACAGGAATTCTGTGTTACTTGTTGCAGTTCCCAGAGATGCTTCCATGTGCGTGATTTTAAAGGTGAATTTTAATGGGTAAAGGTACTGTTACCCATTGTGTGTCTCTGTAAAGTGTGCAATCATTTATCTGGGAAGATACCAAGGAGGAAGCTGTATGATAGCAACAGGGTACTTCCCCACTTCAGACTGGGGATGAGAAACTTTGTTTTGTCTTACAGTATCTTTCTTTGCTCTTTCTTTGCACAACAAAGCAAAGTGAATGGGCCATTCATTCTTATTCAGGACTACACACTAGATCAGGTTATTGATTTATCTTCTGCTTGTAGATAAAACCTAGACTAAGTAGGAAACTGTTTTCACACTTGACCTCCAGCATGTACAAAAGTGATTTGTTTTCTAGCAGAGGCACACACAGACTATCTTAACCTTTACATGCTGGTACCTCCTTGCCCTCAGCATGAGCTTATCACATATCTTCCCCACATGGTTAATTGGAGATTCCAAAATACAGTACATTCAGCCAGAAATTATAAAAATCAATATATATATAGCCTTCTGCTTTCTTCTTGCATGCCTACAGGAAACTTATATTTTACTTGAGAGAATGTTCAAGGCAATTTTATTTAATTTTTGCAGTTGCCATCACTGAACCTGGCAGGGAAAGAAGAGAAGAAAATGGTGAATTAGAACTCAGCCCCCTAATTCTTTTAATGAGGAAGAATTTGGAATTTTTTACATGTTCTGAAAACCATACACTGAGCTAGACCATGTATCCATTGCCTCCATAAATAGGCCAGAAAAATCTTAGTCGAGTTTCTATTTTGGTTTCACCTGTAAAAGCAAAACAAGGTACTAAGGTGCACTTGGCATTGGCGAAACTGCTGAAAAAACTCTACAGATGTTCTGGATGCTGGACTCTCCAGTCTATCAGGTTAAAAGAAAGATAGGAGGAAGATTTGAAGTGGGTGATATGGGAAGGGGGACATTATTCTGAAACAGGACAGGGAAAAGGAGGGAGAGGATAGTCTTTCTTACATATAACATCCCATATGAACTTCCTTCCAGCTCAGGGGAACAGGAAAAAACCTAAAACCAACTTCTCCAAACCCAGAGGATAAATTTCTAAAGGATCCTCCCCTTACTGATAAGTATAAACCCATGAGGTCTTACACTCCAGAGTCATCTTCGTTGTTCCTCTCTATTCTCTTTTTTCATTTGCAGGCTGTAATAGTACTAATACAAATAATAAGCATTATAATGATGGTGATGTTTGAACTGCTTGTCATGGATAGTGTGTCTTGATGAAGCCCAATGTCAAAAGAAGGTTGATCTTCTGTCTGAAATGGCCACATGCTTGACTCTGTCTGCATGACAGAGTTGTGTGTTTTTTCCTAATGAGATATGCTACCTCTGCCGAGCCACCATTAATGGGTTTTTAACAGGTCGGGCCCCTGGCAGAGAAGCCTGCAGAGAAAATCTCATGGATCAAAGCCACCCCTGGGCCGGTTCCACAGAACCTTCACCACAAAATGCCCCCGTACCCATTTGTGCACCCTCCCATCCCCCTGCAGTGTTGTACAACAACACTGGTCTCATTAACCTTGACCCTCATCCTTGCCTGCACCTAACATGCAGGTTTAACTTTGACTATTGGGTGACAAAGCTTTGACTATTGGGTGACATAAAAATGTCATAAATAAATAAAGTAGGACAAACTGTAACACCTCCCCTTATGTACACGTGCACATACACCGTGCACACCAATTTTCCTGAAATTGTGTGGGCTCCATCTCCTCAAAAGGGATGACTATGCTTGTAAATTCATCCAATTCTAACAATGTATTTCTCCTTTATTCTCAATGGGGAGACTGCCAAAGTTTCGGAAAGTATACCAAAGCAAGGCTCTGTTTCAGATCCAAACCAAAGTATGACACCTATCTGAAACTCTAAGCTAAAGAAATTCCATATCAAAAGATCCAAAGTAGGTTCTGAACCAAATCCTTTTTCTGTGCACATACATATGCAGAAAATTTCATTTTATGCATTTCAATTTTATAGGGGCTTACAAGTTTAGAAAAATGCTGGATGCTATAACACATTATAAAATGTGTTATAAAACAGTAGCAACAGTAAAATTTACAGCAAATATAAACAAACTCATAGCTGCAAATTTTAGGGCATCCCAAAAGCTTTTCATGCATTCTAAAAGTATCCTAAAAGTGTCTGTCTCTATGATAAAAGAGAAGGACTATGTGGATAGGTGGCATTTAATTAGTAGGGGGGATCCTGGCTTTACACATTATTCTCCAGTGCACAAAACTTTTTCCAGGATAGATTATATTTTTGTCTCAAAGGATTTAGCAATAAAGGTGTGTAATATGAAAGTAGGGGTAATTAAAGTAACCGACCATGCATTGGTAAGCCTTGATTTCAAAGTAAAAAGAGATTATAGAGAAGTGAACAGATGGAAGATGAATACTAGAATTCTAAAATAAGGTTGTAGAAAAAATGCAGAAAGAAATGTTGGAAATATGGGAAATTAATGAAAATGGGGGGAGCTCACCATCAGTTGTGTGGGACACAATGAAGGCTGTGACTAGAGGAATCTGTATTAGAGAAATGTGTAATTTAAGGAGGCAACAAGAGGAAATACAGAAAAATTTAGAAGAAGGGATCAAGAAGTTGGAAAAAGAGTATTTGCAAAGCAGAAATAAACAAATATTTTTAGAATTACAAGCTAAAAAGAAAGAATTAGAAAATAAGAATTTAGAAGACGTGCAGAAGAATTTGATTTATATGAAAAGAGAGTACTTTGAGAACAGTAATAAAAACTCAAAGGTGCTTGCGAGACTCACACAAAAGGAAAAGTTAAAGAATTCGATAGGGATAGTGAAGGACAAATTAGGAAAAGCATGTAGTATTATGAAAGAGAAAATAAAGATATTTCAGGAATTTTACCAAGAATTATATAAAGAGAAAGAGTTATTAAAGATGAAGATGGAGAGATATATAGATAAATATATAAAGAAGGGTCTAATAGAAGAGGATAAAGGATATATCTCAAAAAGAAATTGAGGAAGCTATTGAGAAATTGAAAGGGGGTAAATCCCCCGGGTTAGATGGGTTGGGATCTGAATACTATAAAATATTTTTTAAAATGTTAGTACCAAAGTTAATGAAATTATATAATGGAATTATAAGAGGAGAGAAGATACCACCATCGTGGGAACAATCATTAATTATATTAATTCCAAAGCTGAATAAGGACCTAATAGTCCCAGATTCTTATAGACCAATTTCATTAATAAATCAGGATGCAAAAATCTTTTCAGCTATATTGGCAAGGAGAATGAATACTTTTATAGGTAAATATATTGGGGAAGATCAATGTGGTTTTGTGGGGGGCAGACAAATGCCTAATTTGGTTGGAAGAGTTTTAAACATGGTACAAGAGGTTTAAAAAATGGGAACAAAAGCAGGGATAATAGCGTTGGATATATTTAAGGCGTTCGATTGTGTGAGCTGGCAAGAGGATAATAGAAAAAATGGGGTTTGGAAACAGATTTAAAGGTATAATTGAGCAATTATACTCAAAAAACACAGCTTCAGTGGTGATAAATGATGGAGTTACAGAAAAGATACAATTGGCCCGAGGGACCAGACAAGGATGCCCACTCTCACCGGTCCTATTTGTATTGGTTATAGAACTATTGGCAAATGTGATAAGAGAAGACAACATTATAGAGGGAGTAGGTTGTAATAATAATAAAATAATAAAAATAAATATGTTTGCAGATGATACATTATTGACAATTAAGAATCCATTAGAAAAAATGGAAAGAATTAAGAATCATTTGCAGGATTTTGAAGAAGTTACAGGATTGAGAATAAATTGGACAAAATCAGAGATGATGTTATTTAATTATACTAAATAGGAAGGGAAGGATTGGGAAAGTAAGGAGAAGAATATGAAAATTAAAGAGATGATTAAATATTTGGGAATTAAAATTACAAAAGATTTAGAGGATTTAGAAAAGGAGAATTTAAATAATTTAAAAAAAGAAGTTATAGATAAATTAGAAAAATATAGAGGATTAAATTTATCGTGGTTTGGAAGAATAGCTTTAGTAAAAATGAAGATATTACCAAAGGTAAATTTTGTATTTAGAATGTTACCAATAAGAATATCTGAAAAAGAGATAAAAGGTTGGCAAAATATTTTAAATAATTATTGTAATGGAATAAGAAAGCGAGAATAAATAAAAAAAGGTGCTTTTAACACAAAAAGGAGGATTAGGACTCCCAAACATAAAGCTATATTATGTAGCCACTAGCCAATAGATTAAGACATATCGTAGAAAGTATGTTAGGAGTGGGAGGTTTAAGTTGGTTAGAGGATAGAAAAGGAATGGATAAAGAGTGGAAACTGGGAAATGTATATTTTAGAGAATATAATAAAAATTGGAGGGAAGAAATAGAGAACCCCCTTCTAAAAAATCACTGGGAAATATGGCGGGTTTATAAAAAGGAGTTACTTCCAAGTATTTCTCCAATAACACCAGTGATAATGTTAGGGAAATTTCCAGGGAATTTAAAAGATAAATTATGGAAAATATTAATAGAGAAGGATATAATGAAACTTAAAAATTGGTTGAGGATGAACACTCGAGAAGAAATAGAAGAGGCATTAAAGGAAAAGAATTTAACATGGTTAAATTATTTTCAATTAGAGCAGTGGACGAAGAAATGGTTAAAGGATAATGGAGAATGTAGAGAATTAACGAAATTTGAGGAGATGATTTTAAAAAGAGAAATTGAGAAAGGAGAAAATAAAAGGATAAAAGGTTTAATGAGTGAAATTTATAGAATATTCGTTGGGAAGGGGGAGTCAGAGAATATGGGTAAGATGGTGTGGGAAATGGATTTGAAGATACAAATTGGGCAACAGAATTGGGAGGGAATATGGAGACAAAGAGTGTTGAGAAGTATGTCAGTGAGGATAAAAGAGAATTATTATAAGATTGTATGGAGGTGGTATCTAACCCTGGTGAGACTAAATAAAATAAACAAGCTGAATTCAGCAAATTGCTGGAGAGGATGTAAAGAAAAAGGAACGTATTTACATATGTGGTAGGAATGTGTATTTGTTCAAAAAATGTGGAAAATGGTGTTTAAAGAGAAAAATGATATAGTGGGAATGGAGATTGAAGAGACACCCACAGTGGCATTGCTATCAATATATGGAGATTTAAAATGTAATAAAGAAATAAAAGAACTGATAACGAATTTGCTGACAGCAGCAAGGTTGATTATATCTAGGAACTGGAAGCTGCAAGGAGATTATCATGTTGAAGACTGGTATAAAGAGATTTGGGATATTGCTATAAATGATAAATTGACATGTAATATAAAAATAAGAAAAGGGATAACAAAAACAAATGATTTTGAGGGAATTTGGAATCAGTTCCTAGAATATGTATTGTGTAGGGGAAGTGGAAGACCACCTCCAGAAGAATCAATGAGATTTTGGAAACAGGAATAGATCCCGGGGTGGGGTGGGGGGTGCACTATATGTTATGTAATGTTGTAAAATATTAATTAGAAATGTTATAAGGATAAATAAGATTGTATCATGTATTTTTTATTGTTTTGTTGTTGTCTTGTGTTGTGAATATTGTAGTATTGTATTAATGTATTGTTAATCAATAAAAAAAAATTAAAAAGTGTCTGTCTCCATGTTTCACTCATCCCTAGTAGCCATGAATGTGCCTAATTCCTTTTAAAGTCATTTAAAGGCCTGCTAGATCACCAAGTGCCTCCAAATGTCCCCTCAGGTTCAAAGACAGTTTGCTGTGTGACAAGGGTAGCTGCTGTCCCAGAGGCAGCTGGAATTCATCGCCTGCTGCTTTGGGCCTCTCTTTATGGAGGCACAGCCTGACATCACATTCCTAATGGCCCCATGTGGGGCTGAAAAGAATTTGCCCCTAAATATTCTCTTCTGCCCATTTGGAGAATGAATATTCTCAATACATTGATGGAATATTTGATACCTGTAATTGACATCTGACGTTTATTCAATAGTGTCTGATGGCTGGCATGCAGGAGCGGTCAGCAGTGAAGGAATCTGATATGGAGCAGCAACATCTGACAGCACCAAAGAGGTATCACACTGCCACAATCAATTTCCCCTGGGCATGTTTACTGTGTTCAGTGGGGTTGACTCCCTGCTTAAGTATGCATAGGGTGCAGCCATTGTCAATTTTATTTCAACTTCATTCTTTCATTCATTTAAAACCCACGTATTCAGATGTTAAAATCCAATCAGCTTCTAAAAGTCGGAAAACTTCATTTCAGTTTGAGTGAAAAGAAAGTGTTTAAATTCTGTTTGTTGGCACAATAAACTTTGGACATATAAAGACTTTGGACTATCATTTTCTCTTTCCCTCCCAGCAACCGAGACATGGATATTGATGGGGAGTGGGTGATCTATATAAAGGATAGGGTTAGCTCCCATGCAAACCAAGCTAGGAACCCATCCTAAGCACATGAAACAGAATCACTCTCAGATTGTGCAGAGCTATAACCAACTAATTGGAAAAGATTTTGGTAAGCTAGATGGACTAGAATACATACATGTAACATACTTGTGCTGAAATATTTGCTACTTCTGTGTTTTCTGTCCCGCAAAAACACAGATGATAGAACATTTAATAACAATGTAGTTGAGGAAAGGGGGGTCTAGAAGGTGCAGAAGAAAACAGGCCATGCAATGAGTGCGTCAAAGAACTTTGCCAAGAGCTGAAAGTATTGTGATGGCTCCATAGCAACTTGAGCCCACGCAGAAAATGCTGCGTTGAAAATCAGGGTCCACAGCACTGAAGACCTGTGCTGTGTTAGCTGTGCTAGCTTTCCATTACCTGTTGAAATGGAAGCAGCCAGATCCCAGGTACCCAAGGAAGTTGCTTCACCCATTTATGGCTCTCTTCTTCCCTACTGCCACTAGAATCCTTGGGGAAATCATGTTCCAGGACACCTGCTAGGGCACAGAATGGATTCCTGACACTTGTGCATCTAGAGTGATGGCTTGCAATGGGTGGATACTGCAATTCTGCAGAAGCACAAAAGCTAGTATTGGGCATAGAATTCACCTTTCTTTTTTCTGTTTTAAAGACACTAGTCCTTATTGTAGCAGACTTTGCTAGGAAGTACATATGCAACTCCTGGTGAAATCTCAGAAACCAGAACATGTCTGAGTAATGTTCAGTGGTCTGGAGAGGGGTTTCACCTCCTTGTCCTTCCATATCCCTCACTGAAGCAGAATAATGTATGCAAAATGGGAGGAGAACCTGTTATGCAAAACAAGATTAATTCATTGATATTGCTGGTTCCAGCTTTTCCTGGAGGAGTATGTGGGTTGGCAAGATCTTAACTGAAATCACACTTTTACCATGAACTCTGTAAGCCTTCAAAAAGCTTCTCTGTCTCCACTTCAGTCCTGCCATCTGAAATGTGAAGATAATAATACTGGCCTACCTTTACAGGGTGTTGTAAGGAGTGCTGAAGTGCTTTCAATTGTTACTTCTGTGCTGAGTATAGTGAATTTTAACACTCAAGGCCGCCTTGGCAGTACCGTCTTGCCTCAGAGAACGTTTTCTTACCTCCCATCCCAATATGAAGAAGGCATTGTCTGGTAGCCTAATTCCGTAAATGCCTTCCTTAGCTCTGAGTCAAGGAATAAAAATAATTAGAGCAAAATCACTCACCCTTATAAAAATGGTACCACCTACTAAATTCTGTACGTTGAATGGTTTCCACATCTTTATTAGCATCCTGTGAGTATAAAGAATCTCTCATTTTAACCTTAGATTCACTTAAATGAAAGGAAACCAATGAGAGAAAAGAAAGTGATAGACTTTCAAGACAGGAAAAAGACCAACCGCCCTATTCTTCTGATCTAAATAGCAAAGTTTAGCGAAAAGGTAGTCAGGCATATCAATCAATCTTTTCAAATAAGGGGAAATTGCCTGGGAACTGTTTTACAAAGCCGCCCATTCTTTTTCCAAAAATGCTAAAATGACTTTTTTAAAATGTCTTTAAAAATTCCATTACATTCAGCTCAATCAGGCTGTTCAGAAGACATGCTAAGACATGCTTAGACTGCTAACTTTTTTGCAGCAAATGCTTAGGAAGCATGTTTAAACCTGGGTTATGTAGCCACAAGGTTAGGAATGGTTCACACAACACACTAAGTCATGGGTCACTTGACATGCTAAGCCATAAAGTTTAGCTCAAAATGTTTAACTACCATGGCTTCATGTGTTGTCTGAACAGGTTCGTTGAGTTCAATGGAGCTTACTCACTAGTAAGTCCATTTAAGATCTGCAGCCTTGGGAACTGATCCCAGGCCACTTATTTATTTATTTATTTATTTATTTATTTATTTATTTAATTATTACATTTCTATACTGCCCAATAGCCAGAGCTCTCTGGGCGGTTCACAAAAATTAAAAACATTCAAAGTATAAAACAACAGTATAAAACCATAATATAAAATACAATATAAAAGATCAACCAGATAAAAACAGCAGCAATGCAAAATTACAAATTTAAAACACCAAGTTAAAATGTATTTATAGACTGTTAAAATGCTGGGAGAATAAAAAGGTCTTCACCTGGTGTCTAAAAGCATATAATGTAGGTGCCAAGCGAACCTCCTTAGGGAGCTCATTCCACAGCCGGGGTTCCACAGCAGAGAAGGCCCTCCTCCTGGTAGCCACCTGCCTCACTTCTTTTGGCAGGGGCTCACGGAGAAGGACCCCTGAGGATGACTTTAGGGTCTGGGCAGGTACATACGGGAGGAGGCGTTCCTTCAGATAGCCTGGCCCCAAGCTGTTTAGGGCTTTAAATGTTAATACCAGCACTTTGAATCCGGCCCGGACCTGGACTGGCAGCCAATGAAGCTGGAAAAGGACTGGCGTGATGTGGTCTTGTCAGCCAGTCCCTTTTAGTAACCATGCTGCCCTGTTTTGTACCAGTTGAAGTTTCTGGACCGTTTTCAAAGGCAGCCCCACGTATAACGCATTGCAGTAATCCAAAGGAGAGGTTATCAGAGCATGGATAACTGTAGCTAGGCTATCTCTGTCCAGATAAGGGCGCAGTTGGTATATCAGCCTAAGCTGATAAAAGGTGCTCTTTGCCACTTAGTTCACCTGTGCCTCAAGTGACAGTTCTGGATCCAAGAGCACCCCCAAACTACGGACCCAATCCTTTAGGGAGAATGCAACCCCGTCCAGGACAGGGCAAACATCACCTCGCCGGACAGATGAACCACCCGCTAACAGTACCTCCGTCTTGCTTAGACTGAGTCTCAGTTTATTAGCCCTCATCCAGTCCATTACCGTGCCCAGGCAGCATACAGGTTGATAGCTAAGCCTGCGTACTTGTGGCTTGGATGGCTGGCTCTGGATAGCAAAGATGGTTTTATGTGGGTCACATGCAGAAATCTCTGCTGTTCCATTGCCAACACGGTATACGCACTGTAGATCAAAGGGACACACACTGTGTTCCTGCATCCCGCTTTGTGTATCCAGTCCCATTTACTTCAGTGGGCACATTTTCAATGAGTTCTTTTTATACTGATGAGAATTAAATTGCCACTTTTGCATCCAATCATGATTTGTGGAAGATGCAGATGTTTGGATGCATACTTATTTCCGTGTGTGTGTGTGTGTGTGTGTGTGGCGTTACACCCCACAAGTCAATTCCCAAAGGTATGCCTGCAGTTTGTAAGTCTGTGGTTTGTAGAATGTTGGCCTGAGTGGGCGGAGTTAGAATGTCTTGGGAGGGGGGAGGAGTGATATATAAGGGCATGACTGAGGGGATTGTGAGTTCTTTCCAGGGAGACTTGTTAGGGACTCTTAGAGTCTGTAGTGCTCTCTGTATTTATGGTACTTTAGTTTTTGGAAATTTGAGAGTTAGTGTAGTGAGTGGTGTCTTTAGAGTGTGGTGTGCACGTAGTGGAAGTATATTAATCAATACTGAGAATAAAGAAAGTTCAAGAGTGATTGTGTGAGTGAAAGGAAAGCGCGAATGTGAGGGTGACAGGATTGTATGGAAGGTTTCAAAAAGGTTTTTAAATGTTGTTATTTGAAACAAAGCTTATGAACTTTTAAAAATAAATTTTGATTGTTTATTTTAAAACTACCACAAAAATCCCACGTGTCTGTTTGGCGTTTATCATCTTAAGTTTACACATTCAGCACCCACTCTGACAATCATTCACCTAAGCAGATATAACTCACAGCGCATTATTATATATATTAAAATCCATTCTCCATTTTAAACCCCTTTCTCCACATAGTTTGGAGGAAGGTGGTTTTTATCCCTTGCCTCAGGCGTATTAAGCGGTGGTGCTTGGCTTGAGCAGGGAGTAGCCTCGGCCGGGTCTGGTGTTCAGAGCCTGTGTCGTGGCAGTGTGTATGTGTAGGGGTGGGGGAATCTCTATACATGTATTCCCTTGTAGGCATGGAGCTGTTCCCTCTATTGAAATGGACAGGGGAGCCAACATGCATATAAGTTCAATGTGCACATCCCAACGAACACAAGACTGCTAGTCCAAAAAATTCAAGTGCCGCTTGTTCCCAGTAATTTATGCAGGGCACAATCTAATGGGAACGTTTCCTGTGCTACCCTCAAACAGCACTCTTCCACAGATCCCATTCATTTCCATGAGGCTTGTGCAAGAGAACTTTCCAGTGGGTCAGATTTGGCTTCACCACTCCTCTCGGTTGCCCTAATGGCTTTAAAAATATGCCACTTGAGGCAGCTTGCATCATGGTAAACAAGGCTCTGCACTGGGGAGCCACTGCGTGCGTGGGCCCCTCTGTAAACAAGACTTTGTACTCTTGTATTTGCATCTAAAATCTCTTCCCTCTTTTTTTGGCATTCCTTTTTATGCTTGAGGTTAATTTGTGGCATATCTAATTAGAGACCAAATTCTTCAGTGTTGATGTAGTAGTCTGATATCATCATTTTGATCTTCAGAAAAAAATGTATTAACATGAATTAATGCATTAGCTATTTTTCTTTCTGTATTGTTCTTTTGGATACAACTCACCAGCCTGAAAGTCTTGTAACAAAGCTATGATGTGAAAGTGGTCAAATAGGATAATAATAGGTATCCTACTCTCCTAATATGAACATTGCCAACCAATTGGCAGATTTCATTCAAAAAGGCTGTGTACTTACGTGCCTTGAAAAACGTTATGCAGAGTATCAGAAAATGTCATTGTTCCATTTCTAAATATGATAGATGGAAACATTTGGATCTGAAAGTTCAGATGTTAAATGCCTATTTTGTTAGTTATGAAGTTTAAGTGAACTGATTAAACTTTTCGGGGATTTGCTAAAGTCTGGTCACTGAAGTCAGGACAGCTCTAGGTTTGAGAGAGCCTTGGGCAAAATACGTCCTGGTGAGCCCCCTCCTCCATCAGGGCAATGAACTGGTTGCTTTGGAATTTATATCAGCAGGGTTATTTAAAGAAAAATGTTTCAATCTAAATAAGTTGAGCAGCAGGGCTAGGGGATTAAGAGTAACAGGGCAGAGGGTGGGGGTATTGGCTGTTGTGATAATTGCATCATAGTGAGTGACGGTGTTTTTCCTGGCCAACACAGGTCTTTGGAGACCTCACCCACCTCCTGGCTCACTATCATCCTCAGATCAAGCCAGAGGGCAGCTGGTTGCTCCAGAGATCCTCGCTAGTTGCTCTCCCGCTGTGGCTGCTCAGGTAATACCTGGTATGTGCTGCTGGGTGAGTGACAGCCTCCCTTTCCTGCTGCAGCAAATGCAACAGTGGGAGAGCAGCTGGATCCCTTTTGATGGAGAGGAGCATGCAATTTACCACTCTGTCTGCTCCACAAGCTTCCACTTCATGGGAAGGCCAGCCCTGATTAAGAGATACTGTTGGAACTTATGTAAATAAGTTCATTTGCAAAAGCTTAAAAAGTTAAAACAGCAAAACAAGTCTACTTTAAGAGCTCCATCACACCTGCACGTTTGCCCTGGTTTACCCTCGAATTATCTGCCCTCGTTTCCATAGCGTAGGAAAGCCTAATCAACTTACACCTTTGCGCTTTTACGTTTCATGCATCTTTACACCTCTCCCCACCCCCCATGCACACCGGCGTGTCACCGTTTTTCCGTTAAGATGCACATCCCCCCAGATCTCCTTTATACCTCCCCCTACAGTTCATTGGTTGGTGGTAGGGCGCTCTCCTTCCCTACATGGTTATTCCCTGTTGCATAGGCTACACCCATTCCCCTCACCCTGCCTGGAGGCTTTGGAGCATGAACATAGTAAAATCAGATTGAGGCTTACCTCTGAATAAACCCCATTGAACAGAGAGAGACTTACTTCTGAGTAAACAGAAGTAAGGCCTCAGAAGTAAGCATGGAGTTGCAGAGCACTTCTTTCCAGTTTGCTGTTTTAAGACTTAAAAAAGAAAGCTTCTGAGTGACCACACTATTAAAAGTCAGTTCTATATATGTTTACTCAGAAGTACGTCTCTCTCTATTCAATGGGGTTTACTCATGCATTAGTATGAGTGGGATGTAAATACAGTTGAAATCAATGGGATTTACTTTTGAGTAAGGGAACCAGCAGATCTGTAGTTTATGAACTTGAAGATGCATAGCTTCACATGATCAAAGGAATGGAAGATCAATCCTTTGCATTAGGGAACTACCAGGAAAAGGGTTTAAATGGGGAAATTTAAAAAATTATAAAAAATCAAGGGATGACCCAATATGACTCAAATTTGGCAGGCTGAAATCCCTTCTTGAGAGCTATCACTGTGTCAATTTTTATCTCTTTATTTTTAAAATTTATAAGGATGTAAGCATTTGTATAATTTCCATTTTTAAAATCCTTTAAAATCAAGAGATGATCCAATCTGATTCAAACATGGCATGGCTAAAGCCATCCTTAAGAACTATCACTGTGCCAAATTTTGATCTCTTTATCTTTAAAAATGAGGGCGCTACTGGCAAGGTGGGTGCATTTTCCACATTTCTTTTAAGGTGAAAATGCCAGCTGGAGGAATGGCACACCCCTCTCTGCCCCTTGAAAACATGCCCACAGAACATCAGATTGAAAATTATGGATGAAAATACACATTGAGGATAGTGTGTTGTCCTTTTGATTTACTGGAAGAACCAGACTTTCCCTGCACCAAAAAAAAGCACTAAGGGGGGGGGGTGTTGAAAGTGAGGGCAGGGCAGGACATGGACAACGTCATCTGAGCCCTTTGCACACAACCCACGTTGAGAGCGTGCTATAACTCTGGCGTGATGGAGTCCTAAATCTTAAACCTTGAAACCTACCAGCACTCTTAGGTCCTTTAGTTGAAGGAAGGCATTGTAAATTAACTTGAAAACTACACCTTTCTTATAGGGAAAGAAGATAATTCCCACCATATCGGAAAATCACACTACTAAGCTATCTTTTCCTGAGAACTTTTTTTACATACTAATGTTGTGATTGTTAAGTTTAAATACATGTTCTAAAGTATGCTTTTCTGATAGATACATCAAGATACTAATTTTGTGCATATTTGCACACTCACACCAGAAGCATAATGAAGGCATCAGATAAATTAAGATTAAGTTTAATATTCTTCAGTGTAAGAGGTTTCAGCATGGTCATTAAAAGATCTTGGATTGCAAGAAGGGAGAATCAAAATATTATCTTCTTGCAAAGGACTCATAAAAAACAAGCAGTAATAATTTGCAAGCCCACTGGCTAGGAGAACAGTTTTTTTTTTTTTCAACTGGATCCTCTAAATCCAGGAGGGTTGCAGTAATCAAAGCAAAATAATACCCCTTCGTGCCCATGGAGAACAAGAAACTAAACAAGCAGATCCACAAGGCTGATTTGAATCTGTTAAGGCAAGCATAGGAAGGAAACCATTCACATTGGGCTCCATCTACCGTCTGAATGTGAGACAGCAGGTATTTCTCAATGTAACTCTTAGCAAATTGGAAGCCTTCAAGCAAGGTGAATTAGTAATAGGTGGTGACCTAATGGCACAGCAAACATTTAACAGTGAGTGATCATACTAACTGCACATCAAAACATATTCCAGAATAGACTACTTCTTGATCTTGAAAGAGGTATGGCCAGTGGACATGGAGGCAATGCTAGGGTGATCTCTGGCTCAGACCACGCCGTTACTGTTGCCAGACATTGTTTGACAAAAACATCAATACCATACATTCACTTAGGGATTTAACTCAAATCACCTTTCAGATAAGTTGTTCTGAGACATAAGATTAAAGAGGAGCTCACTTTTTATTTTTGTGAAAATATAAAGCCAGGTCTATTTGGGATGCAATGAAGGGATTTTGGATATCAGAGGCCAATATAGCAGCATAGCCAGTGGACTAAAAATAAATTTAAAAGGACTGCAAACTCACTTGAAGGACTCTTCAAATATGCCACTGCAGCTTTAGATACTTGGGAGTTGTTATTCCTAAAGACCTGAAGCAACTCAGAAAGTGAAAGATGCACAAATTTAATGCAAGAATTAAAGCAAGAAATGATGTCCTGGAAATGTCTATGGCTCTCCTTGTTAGGCAGGATTGCAGCATTTAAAAATGCTGCAATCTTCTACCAAAATCTCTCTCCCCTCCCCCATTACTTATATTGGCAATTTCAGGAATGTGATTCAAGTGATTTAATAATAGAAGATAATGGAAAATTGGAAGGGGTTGGAAAGAGATCCAGATTGGACAAGTCAACATTGTATCAACATAGACTAAAAAGAGATTTGGGATTCCTCAATTTGCAAATCCTATTTTGAAGCATTTCAACTGAAACATTTGATACATATCATTAGAGACACTAAGCATGCAATCCTATGCTTGTATAGACAGGAAAAAAGTCGTACAACTCCCAGCATTCACCAGCCAGCTATATTTGTTAGTGCAGAACTTGCTTCAGTTCCCCATTTTGTGAAGGTGATCCATTACTAAAGATTAAGGCCATTAACATTCTCTCTGTGTAACCCATTTTTTGTACCACGTTGTTGGTAGGGATGGGGAAAAGTCATGGTACCCCAACATCTCTGCCCACTCCTTTTCTGGATCATACCCTTTTTATATATAAAGATGTATAGGCAATTCAGGAGATGAGAAGCCTGCAGGTCTATATAGAATAAGAGATCTCTGTGACAAGGGCCATCCAATCTCAGAGACTAAGAGCATCATCACACCTGCGTTTTATCACACTGTTGTCCTGCCTTATTTACCATTTTGCCCCGCAACCCTCACACGACATTGTCCCTGTCCTGCAACCATCTCTCTTCTTTTCCACCATTTTCCATCTTTTTCTAGGGTGGGAGAAGTGCAGCTTTTTTTCTCCACATGGAATAAAACCGTCTTTCCGTCCCCGTGTATTGCCATCCTCATGCTATGTTGCAGAATGTCCCTCCTTGGGGGTGTCTGTGTTGAAGGGCGATCTTGCTGACAAAAGAGGAGGGCAGGGTGGTTCTCCTCCAGCACACCGAGTCAGTTGAACAGACTTTTGCTGCTCCAACCCCACTCTCATTGTTCTATCATCCACCCATTTCAGCTTCCCTCTTTCTTTCTTTTTTGCCCACTGTACGAGGTGCCCAGCCGATGAAATGCTAGATCGCTAAACTTTAGACAACAACGTTTAGAGAGCAAAGGGGGGAAGGTGCCCATGTCCATCAGAATGTCCATCAACCACAAAAACCAATGAACTGGAGGGGGGAGGAGAAGGGGTGGGGCAGCAATACCAGGAAGTGCAAGCCTGTGTAGATGAAAAGGTAAACAAGGCGAAATAGTGCAACAACGGATGCATTTGAAAGCGACCAGTGCTTCATGCGCTAATGAAATAGAGGTGGAAATCGCGGATGCATAGCAGGGGGAAAAAAGTAGGTATGATGGAGCACTAAATTAAAAGATTGCTTCGATAAGAATTAGCCAAATTGATTTTAAATCCTTCAGGTCAAAACACCCACTGCGAAACTGGTAGGGCTTAGTGATGCAGTGTGCTGATTAACTCTATACAAGGATGTATGTGTTGAATCAGCATTGGAATTAAAAGGGATAGTATCAACTATCTATAAGTGGTTCATTAATGAAAACACCACCCAAGGTTTAAACATAGTCTGGGAAAGAGACCTGAGAGCTAAAATAGATGAATCAGGATGGGAAATCATATCAGATAACATTCAGTAAGTAATGATTAAAATTGCCCATTGACGGCATGTCATGCTAATATGATTATACCCTGATGGTATTAGACAACTACCGCCCAGTTGCAAACACCTCCTTTTTTAGGGAAGGTACTTGAGAGGGTTGTGGCGGAGGAACTGCAGGCACTCTTGGAGGATACTGATTACCTAGATGTACATGATGATGATGTAACAAGTTGGACCTGTAGCAAGCTGCTGCAGGCTGAGCAAATTCTACACACACATGCACCCCTTCTCAAGACCACTCATTCCCCTCAAAGTTGTGGGGAAAATATTGGGGACTTTGGGGTGGGGTGGGGTGGGGCACAAAGTTGATAGACAGATTTCTCCCCCTTCCCCCCGCCCTTTTTTTTAGACTTTAAAGTGAATAAAGTGTACCAAAGTACGGTGTGTTCTGAACAGATTGGTGTACAATAAAAAAACACTAAGATTTGCAATTGGCACCCGTATTTTCTTTGGAATGAATTCGGCTGCTCGAGGGCAGGAAACAGAGCTGAAAAACCTGCTCCTCCAGCAAGTTTCTCATATGCTTAATATAAGCTATATTGCACCAGGAACAGGAAGCAACTGTTGGCGCTTGTATCCTGGAACGGTCACAATATGAGCAGTTGTGGCACTGAGTGGACCTTTGCACTTGATCCAGGGCACTCCAGTTTATTTACCATGCAAACATTAAGTGCTATACACATTTAAAAACAGATAAATGAATAAGGTCGTAATCCCATGCATGTTTAGACAGAAAAAGAGTCAAATAACTCCCAGCATTCCCTCAGAGTGTTTCTAGTGGCACTGCAGATAAGTTAAAACACACACACACACCGCCACCACCTCCAAATAATGTACTTATTGGCTTTTCTGTTAGCCTTTTATTTTCTTCTGTCCACCGGCCATGTATAATAGTAAATACGCCTACATTTTCTCTGGTTTCATTACTGCTGCAACCTATAAATGGGATGACATTTTGGAAATGCCATCCTCATCTTGATGGTCAAACCAATTACTGATGAAAAAGATTACCTACAAAATAGGACAAGGAGGTAAAATAACCCAGCCATTAACCATACGTTAACTGTAATGGCACCCAGCTATTAGACCTCTATTTATTTTGTCATGACGTCAATTCAATTATTTTTGTAGTGCAGGATAGAAAGATAAAATTATCTTTTTATGTAGTGCCAAAAACAAGTTGTCATTCACATGATGATTGGAGGACAGAACCTCTACTTCTCTCATTTAATACCTTAAAGGAGGCAGACAGGAAATATGTCAACTAAACCTATAATTAGCGACTGCTGGGCTTCAACAGTGCAGCCATGGCATATTTTGGAATTTATTGAAAGTTGGCTGATGGTGGCTGAAACTGTGTGTGTGAATTTTTAATAGGAAACCTTAATTTTTAAAAGAGAATCTTAATTTGTTTGTTTATTATTTCCCATCTACTTGCTCCAAGGAGCCTCACAACAACTGCATGAGGTATGTTAGGCTGAGAGACTGATTTGTCCAGGTTATCCAATGATATTCATAACTGAGCAGGGATCTGCTTATGGGCTTCCGACGTACAGCTGTCTAATCACTGCACCATACTACTTCTCACTGTTTCACAGACTCATTTGCCCAGGTATTGCACAAACCAGCAATCAGCCATGATTCACTAGAAAGTCGGTCTTCAAGCTATATATGTAGATTGGGGAGGATGTCCACCACTCAGGTAACGTGAACCCATCAACAGCATATACAGAAAGAGATCACAAGAGGTCTATCACCATTTGCAAGGATTACCTGATGCTAATATGTGGTTTCCATTTTTCATGCCTACTGATGGATGAGTCAGAAAACTATATGTCTGCCTACTAGCAGACTTATTACATGGCAAATCTGGAGGGCAGGCAGACCGATAACACGCAAGTACTTTCGAGGAGGCAGGGCCTGGTCAGGGAAGAGGTGCAGCCCCGGATTAACCTTTAAGCAATAAAAGCACGTGCTTAGGGCACCAAGGGAAGGGGGAACACCACAGAGTACCGGCACCATAGCTGTAGCCATCTAATTTTAAGCAACTCCAGATTCATAGAAAGGGCCTAGCAGCATATTCGAAGAAATTTTTGCATTTTCATTTCCCCCCTTATAACAGTTTTATTTTAAAAAATGCATAAAACAGTGATGAAAATTCATATTTTTTTTCTGTTGCCCTAGTTATAAGTAAGTAATTGACTTATATTGCTTGCTGCTATTTAGTATTAAATAAATATAACAAAAAACAGTTTATATTTAATATAGTTGTGTGTTCTGGCATGGGGGATGCCCTTGAAGAAAACTGAGTTTGTAATGTCTTATTTCACCTCCAGCACTTACTGAGTCTTAATGTCTTGCCAGCTAAGCAAGGGGGGACCATTATTGGGCTCTGCTTAGGGCATCAGCTGGCCTTAATCCGGCCCAGAAGGGGTGTGGCAGCAGGCACTGTGCAGCCCTGTCTCTGGCAGGCAAGATCTAGAAAGGAAGTGTGACACACCACAGAGAACTAGCTGCTTTGCAGTTTGTATTAGTTCTCTCTTGGCCAGAGTGTGAGGCAGGTGAACAAGCAGGTGACAATGGTGAAGAGGAGGAGTGGGTCCAACCATGCCTACTCTTGACACCATTGCTATGGACTCCCAGCTGCTCCATGTACCTAGCCCCAAATGCACACGCTGCACAGCCTCCCCCCTCTCCCCGTTCAGAGTTGCAGGCAGTAATGCTTTCTCTGTCTAATTCCATTCTCTCTAGTATGGACTACACAGGAAAGGGAAGCATTAAGAACAAAAACATGATTCCCCATCTGCCCAAGCACCTGGCCTCATCCAACTCTAGTGGAAGTCCTCTTGAAAACCCCTACACCAGACCTTATAAATCTCAGAGTTGTTCCAATGCATAGGAGTCACCTCCTCTTAAATAACGGGCTCCTGACATTCACTAGTGTCAGTCTAGGGATCCATCCACCCGTGAGTCCATGGTGGATTCCAACCCATGGCTTAGAAATCTTTGCTGTTTTCTATCAGAAGCTATTTCTTTTAAAAGCTGCAGTGTGCAGTGGCTGCGAATGAGGTGTTGAGTCCTCCAGCCTCAAACTTTCTGAGCTGCCTGTCCATCACCATTTGCCACTCAGTCATTCACACATGCTCCCCTCTCGCTGCGGGAAACAGCTTTTGGCTGTGGCAGCAGCCCTTGGCACAGAGGTAAACCACTCATGGGGTATGCTTCTGAGTGCAATCCCAACAATGCCGTCTCACTTGTGGCCATTAGATGTTCTGTCACATTACGTTTGTTCAATACCGCGTGCCCCTTCCTTCGCTCTTGGCAGGCCATGGCACGGATTCAAATGCCTCCTACCTCTGCTCCTAAACAAACACTCAGGCAAGGATGCCATGCAACGTGTCAGGATGACAGTTCTTTGGGAATCGAACTCTCCAAACTAATCCCATTGAGGGGGAAAGATGGCATTGCGCCCTGCCTGCTTTGCACATTTTAAATGCACCAGGTCCCTAAGGGCGTATTTCTTCATTATTCTCTGCTCAATAAATGAGCAGTTTCTAAAACAGAAAAAAAAATATAAGTGGAAGAAAAAAGTAAACACTTTCCACCCACTCCAGCTCTGACCAGCTTCTTCTAATAAGGACACGCAAGCCAGAACTAGACAAAGAACATCCACTCTTCGAATCTCTTATTTCCTCATTTGTTTCTTATGCCCAGGACCTCTTGGGTCATTACCTGGACCCGTCTAGTCTAGCAGTTTTTAAGGGCATGTTACAATAAGCTGTGTAGCACCACACTCGAGTACTCAGGGCCACTCAAGCAGATAGACAGTTATCAGTAGCAATCCATATCCCTAGACAGAAATCCCTCCCTGTGCCCAGATCTGCATTACAAAGAAACACTTACCCTTATTTGTTTTTTATTGCCGCTAGCAAAAAATAAAAATCTGGAACAAGCTATTATGAATCAGTGAGCCGTTTAACTGCCAATAGAATTGGCTTGTGGCTTGGGATCTTTGCTATAACACAACAGCATGAAACAAATATCAAGAATATACTACTGCTCTAGAAGATATACAAGTTTTCTCTAGGCATGTGCTTAGCAGTTTAAACCATTTCAATTGCATGGCAGCAATAGAAGCGGATATGTGGTGGAGGAAAAAAATTCTAAATAATTCTATTGTATAATTTTATCTGTATGCCGCCCTGAGATCCTAGAGATATAGGGCGGGATACAAATATTTTAAATAAATAAGGATATGTAAAGAGCAGCTGTAAGAATTGAAATAACACAACAAGAGACCTGTGGGAGCAGACCAAATTTCCATCTAATCCAGAAACCCATTTGCATCAGTGGCCAGAAAGATTTGTTTATTTTCTTTTTACTGTATGCACGGATATGCATAGTGTGTGTGTGTGTGTGTGTGTGTGTGTGTGTTTATGTATGGATATTTGGGTGTGCATTTCTCTGTGTGTATTACAATGTAGACCATTCTTCAGTGACAGGCCTAGCATAGAACCTGGCTTCCTCGGCCAGCTGCCACAACCCCAGACCCTGGCAGGGTCCGGGGGGCGGGGGGGGGGCTTTAAACAAAAATTCTGGCCCAATGCTCTCACAATACCTCTGATGTAGTGTCACTGTGGGGCATTATGGGAAATTTAGATGGTGGTACTCACTCATTGCCTGGTGAACCTGTCAGAGGCCACCAATAAAAGAGGGTCCCTAATGGAGTGCAATTTTGCCCAGGGCCCTATCAAACTGGAAGCCAGCCATGTTCAGCAATATGCTTTAAAAGCAGCAATCAATCAATAAAATCAGTTTAAACTATAAAGCAATATATAATTAAAACATATAATTAGAGAAGTAGAGAGCATTAGGAAGAAATAAAACTAAATCCAACTGATGTTGAAAACTAAGAAGGTCTTTGTTCAGAGTCAAAAAGATATCAAAGTAGGTACCAGGCACACCTAATTGGTGAGAGCTTTTCAAAGATAGGATACTACAACAGAAAAGGCCTTCTTCCCCAGTTACCACTCACCTAACCTCAGAGAGAAGGACCTCCAATTACAGTCTCAAACATGGGCTGACACATATGGGAAATGACAGTCCTGCAGTTACCCAGATCCCAAGCCATATGGGGCTGTAAATGTGAGCACTCAGAAATCGATTGGCAACCAGTAGAAGTTATTTCAAGTTTGGATCATCCCAGTTTGCAGCCTCTATCCCAAACTAACTGATGTTTCCAAGAAGTCAGAAAACCCAAAAACGCTGTACAGTAATTTAGTCTCAAGGATACAAGAGCATGGTTAACTGTAACCAGGCTTTCTCTGTCAAAGAAGGGTCACAGTTGAAGTACCAGCATCTCTAGCTGGGAAAGGTGCTACACTCCATAGATGCCAACTGGGCCTCCAGTGATAGGCCGGATCTGGTAATAGGCTGGATCAATCAGCACCCCACCCCACCCCAAACAGTTGATTCTTTAGTGGGAGTGCAACCCCATCCAGAAAAGGTTGAGCATCTGGGGTGAGTGTGCGATTGCAGTTGTGTCTTATAATCAACGCTGTGCCACTGTGCATCCACCATGGGGCTTTCTGGGTGTTTAGACAGGCTCCAGGTTGGATTTTGGTGTCCTATACTGATGTTGTTTTGTGCCTCACACTGCTTGCCCATGTTTAAATAAAAAATTAGTTCTCTAGCAACCGCCCTTTCAAAGCTCTCTGGAACGTTGTACTGCTCAGTAAATAGTGAACAAACAATGCTTTTGTGTGTGTGATTTTCAGCAAGCACTGCCAAACCCACTGGGCATAGATGTGGGGCCTCATAGGCTAGAAGGCCTCCAAATACAGTCTCCCCATACACATCTTTGTAAACAATAAATCTTCCTATCAAAGACACACACTGCTGGAGCTCTTTTTTCCTTTCTCTACTGCTGCTCCTTGGTGCTGATTCTCCCACCCCACCCTGTTATCAGGTAGAAGCACCTTTTATTTATCTGTTTTTCTTTTAACTTGTGCAAAAGATTAGGTGTGCTGCAAAGAAGAAGCAGGCAAGCCCCCACCTCTTCATTTTTCCAGAGAGCCTCTAGGCAGTCTCATGTGGTCCCAGAGGCACTCAGGGGAAATCAAGATGCCGGAGGCTCCCTCTGCAGCAGGCCCGACCTTTCCTGACAGTTAAAAGAAAGAGAAATAAAAGGTGCCACAATCTGGGAAGTGTAGTAAATACTCACGCACACATCTGAGGGTTGAAGTGACTTGAAGCGACCGAGGCCATTCAAGTGAAGTTTATTGAGCATACACAGAGTTTAAGTAGGCAAATTCTTACTCCTTCTTCTCCCCCTCCCTCCTGGGTGAGTCAATGTCCATTGTCAGGTTTGGGTAAGGTAATTAACTTTTCTCATTACTGGTGTTTGCTAACCAGCTCCCCTATCATGTTTGTTCCTGGGATTTCCTGGAAGTTTTACCAGGATGCAGACACCCTGATTGCCAGACTTTAGCCAATTACTGAGATACGGGGTTTTGTTATTTCCACCTATCCTTATCTCTCGACAGTGTGCTGTCTGCGAAGACTCCAGGCATCGTGACACCCCCACAGGAAGGAAGAGGGAGAACAAGAACTGATGGACAGGGATGGTGTGGGGAGTGAAAAAAAGAGGGTGCATGTTGTGGGGGTGGGGATGGGGATGGAAAAAGAGAGAGAAAGCACCAGCAAGTGGGGTGGGGGAGAGAAAAAGGAGAGAGAGGAATGAGAAAGATCAGACGGGAAGAGGAAGAACAGAGAGAGTGGGGGAAGAAAAGGGGCCCCAGTCATAGGGTGAACAGATGTTAGATCAATGTTCTTTTCACCCAAGGACGAAATCCAAACAGCCCTTAAGCACGACTCCACCATTCCAGCGACAGAGGGTTCAAAAGCACTTTATTGATTAGTAATCAAGGCCTGGTCTCTTCAAAGGGAGCAATCAGACCAAAGACATAGGGAATTCAGCACAGCATTTGAGCCTGCAAGGGGCAGGGCCCAGTAGCAGCATTAACCAATCAGAACATAACACTGGGGCATAGCTAATTATACTAAACAAGTCTCTGTTCTGTATACAATACCTTTGGCCTTACAGTAAGTTACAGAAAGTTAACTTTGACACAGGAATACTGGAGCCGGAGCTCTTGTTTATATTAGATAGACAGATGCAAGGATGCACACAAGGAGATATTTTCGCATACATGACATTATGACATTTTGCCTGCAATATGATGGCTACTTTACAGTTTCCTGTTAAAAATGGAGAGACTTCTGCTAACACAGATGCACCAGGAAACCCCAGAGACCTCTGGAAAAACAAAGGTCTCCAGGGCAACCAGGACTGGGCCCCAATTCACCACAGGAAAAGGCTGGAAGATGCCAGGCATGCTGCAAAGAAGAAACAGGCAAGCCCCCACCTCTTTATTTTTCCAGAGAGCCCCTAGGCAGTCTCATGCGGTCCCAGAAGCACTTAGGGGAAATCAAGATCCCTGGTGGACTAGCAGCCCTGGCTTTTATTACAGGACCTGAAGTGGTGTGCCCTAATTGCTCTCAGCAACCCTGATTGCTCTCAACAATTGCTGCAAGGCCTGAAGGGGTGTGGCCTGATTGCTGTCAGCAGCTGAGTGGGTGGGGAATTTCATTCTGATTCCTGACTCCAAGCTGAGCAGAAGCAGAGCTGCCCGAACTGGACTAGAAGCTAGAAAAGGAAATCAGCTCCCAGAGAGAGGGAGCAATCAGGGCTGGATCTACACTACTGCTTTAAAGCGCTATAAAACTGTTGTAAAGCACTTTAAAGCAATAGTGTAGATCTGGCCCAGATCAAGTGAGCAGGCAGAGCAAACAGGAGTTTCTTAACAAAATTTTCATCTTGTAAGTCACACTCCTTTAGTAGTAGGGGACTTTGTTGTGTACCCTCAGATACGACAGGCGAAAGCACAGGCAATTCCAATACCTTCAGAAAGGAAGAGACAAAATGGAAATTTACAGGGTCATCAATAGAAAACACATTCTACCATTCTAAATGAGTAATGGGGGGGGTCATTCTAACGTCCATAAAATTTAAAGGCTTTCACCAATCTTCCTGAAATTTAGATGTTTCAGAAAGAACTGTTAGTTTTACATAACCTGAAGAGTTCATGAAGCTTGGTGAAAGATTGAGGGAAGGAGGGCAATTTAAAGAAGAAATGGAAAAAAATATGTCTGAATCAAAATGCTTCTGATAACTTTGACGTGCTAGGTATGTGCTCACATTTCCTGGCGAAATTACAATTTACTTAATTAATCCAGTGGTGGTGTCTTCTTCCTCCTTCATTGTAGTTGGTGGAATGGTTTTTTTTTTAAAAAAAATCCCTTCAGTTGATTTTTAATTAATATTTTAAACCCAAAAAATCAGTCTTGTGGGGAAAGGGGGGGCTTTCCCCCTGAATTTTTTGTGAGCTTTCACAATTTTAATTCCACAGGTTTTTTTAAAAAAAATGTAGAAAAGAACAACTAAAATGATCCAACAGTAGGAGCAACTCTTCTATGAAGAAAGGTTATAAATTCTGGGACTGTTTAAGTTACAGAAAAGGCAAGTGAGGGGAGACGTGATAGTGGTGCATAAAATTATGCATGGTGTGGGATTCCCAGGTTCATCCCATGATGCTAATTCGTGGAAGATTCAAAACAAGTAAAAAGATGTTCTTCACACAGCGCATAGTTAACTATAGAATTTAGTATCACAAGATGTTGTGCTGGCCGCCAATTTGGAGGCATGTCCTCCTTTCCATATAGTCACCCTATGACATAACACCATTCCCCCTTCTGAAGAGGTTATTATGCCAGGCCATTATAACAGTTTTCATGTGCCCATTTACTTTATGAGGCAGGTGCTCCTGAAGGCTACCAAACAGAGGGACTATCAGGCCAAAAGGTTGCCTAGCTGGTTCTGCCAGAAACCTGGCCTCACCATTCCTGGTAGGTCCACCACTCCTGCTGGACATGCCCCCTGGGGCTGGACATGTTGGTGGACACTCCCCCTTGGGGGCCAAGCATGTTTTCTTCCTTCCTTCCAAAATATAGTCACCCTACAGAATGCCTGAACAAATCCTGGCACCAACACTGTCCAAAAGGCTATAAATAGTGCCTTTAAGGGAATTAGAAAGCAAGGTTCTGTACTGAAGCTCATAACACAGCACACAGCCCTTTTTACCTTCCTCTTTCAATTATTTCTGTCTACCATCTGCTCTCAATTTCTTTGAGGTTAGGGAGACGCACACTTTCCTGTAATGAAACAGCAATAATTCCACAGTTATCAGTAGGAACCCAACCATATGTGTGCCAGAATAAATCACTCATGTTTTTGCACTGTGGATGATTTGCAGTGTGATAGTCAATCTGATATCATTTCTGAGGTCAGAGTACAACAAAATAGCAGCTTATTCCACTTTCCAACCTAATAACCATGTCTAGTATCGACTCATTTCCTGCAAATGGGTTCATAAAATGCCTTCCAAAAATGTTCAGGCAAAGATGTCATAAATGCAGCAAGTGCTTTTCTGTTGCTAAGATGTTCTTTAATAGAGTATCTGGTCTCCTTGGCAATATAAGAATATACCTCAGTAAACAACATTAGCAGCCTATCAAGAGACCTTCACCTTAGTGGATACCTAATACCTGTTAAAATAACAACAACATCTCAATCTAAAATAAGCAATCTCCAGAAAAGAGATTTCAGGAGATTTAAACTTGTTTGTTTTTAACATTATATTATTTTTAGAAATGTACCTTTCCTCCCAAATTGTTTCACAGAAGTAGAATTTGGTATTGAAAGCAAATTTACTCCCATTACTTCCTGAGATTTTTCTCTCAGATTGCTTGGGATAATTTACTGCCATGAACACTGTCTGGGACAATTAGGACCTTGGAGTTTATGAGTTTTCTCATCAAGCACGACACAGCCACCTGCATTGCAAACTTTTTAACATTACTATTTGACTTAAAAACAAACACAATGAACTGAGGCTAAGGAGTCTTTGAAAAATGCTCAGTAAGACCTTGGGTCCTTTCTAACTGGTTGTTATTAGAGTGGTCCCATTTTTGTTCTTTTGTGAGCATCAAGCACCTTCTATTGTCAGCAATTTTCTACATTTCCTACAAATTTATTGTTCTTCTTTGCCATCACAGCTCTCAGATTTGTTTGCTTGTGAGGCCATTTGAATCCTAATTAATGTAGTGTCCCACATCATTCTATAAATGATGTCATCATAATTCTACATATTAAGCAATGTTGTCATATGACATTTGTTTTTAAAATGTTCTCATGTATCACCTTCTCCATTGCCAATCACACTCAATGGTAATTTGGGCAAATGAAGATCAGAATGCACTATATGTTTAAAAAAAAACCAACAACTTATCCTTACACAGAAATACAGGAGGATGAGCCTGGGAACCCCATTGAGAGCATCTGGATTAAAATAAATGGGGCAAGGAATAAAAGGAGCATGATAGTCGGAGTCTTCTACCGACTATCCAATCAAAGAGAAGACGAGGATGAAACTTTTGAAAAGCAAATTGCTAGAGTTTCAAGGAAGTGTGATGTAGTAGTGATCCGTTGGGGGACAAATTCTGCCAAAAGTGGCCCTTCCAAGAAATTCCTGACATGTGTGGGTGATAACTTTCTCCTACAGAAAGTGGAGGAAGGAACTAGAGGATCAGCTATCCTTAACTTGATACTGACCAATAGGGACGATTTAGTGGATAAAGTGACAGTTACGGGAACTCTGGGGAAAAGTGACCACGTCATACTTGAATTCTTGATTTTAAAGGAAGCAAAAGCTGAGTGTAGCCATACACGAACTCTGGATTTTAGGGAAGCTGATTTTAATAAACGTGGCAATTAGCCCTAATGAGAAAAGGAGTCTAAGGTGGGTGGGAGTTATTTAAAAAGGAAATTTTAAAGGCACAATTACAAACAATTCCAACAAGGAAAAAAGATAGAAGACAACAAAAGAAACCAATGTGGCTTCACAAAAAGCTTAGAGATGGCCAGGGGTGGATCTACACTACTGCTTATTCTGTTTTTTCCTACCACTGGTACCGTTTTATGTTGTTACATTTTAATACGTAATGGGGCACACTCCTGTAATGTTTCGCTACTAACCTTTCTGTCTACTGGTATTAATTCATTACTGCAGGGCACACTGTTTCTTGTATCATTGTTGCTTGCTTTTGTCATCGTCGCTGTAGTCTGTGCCCTGCCCACTTCCTGATTTCCTGGCCTTGGCTTTATCCTCATTTCCACAAACAGTTGCTTTAGGAACTGAAAGGAAGTATCCACGCCCCCTGGAAAGCAATTGGCTGACAAACGCCAATTCAAACTCAGTGGGATACAACTATTACGACGAAAGGAGACACATAACAAAACTTGCAACACTATTTAAATGTCATAATGAAAGACATACAACTATTGAAGGAAGGGAAATATGATGATAAAAATGTAAGAAACATAGCATCATGTGACCCAATAAGTTATCGCAAGCCTTCCCTAACGTTTTAAATCATAAGTGTAGATCCCACCCTGAAAACAAAAAAGGATACATATAGGAAGTGGAAGGAAGCCCAGGCTACAAAAGAGGAGTACAGACAGGTAGCACAGAAGTGCCAAAATGGCGTCAGGAAGGCTAAAGCTGAGATTAGTGAGGAATGCTAAAAGCAATAAAAAGGCTTTCTTCAGATACGTGAATAGTAAAAGACAGAGGAAAGAAATGGTGGTTTAACTGCTTAATGAGGATGGCAAATTGATAATAGATGACAAAGAAAAGGCTGAAGTGCTAAATTTCTACTTTGGCTCAGTCTTCTCCAAAAAGCGGGTCTACGACCCACCCCACCCTGGAAAAAGTGAAGTACAAGCTGAAGGGGCACAATTGCTGTTTGAGTTTGATAAATAAATGGTCAAGGAACACCTAATTTCTTTGAACAAGTTCAAATTTCCAGGGCCTGATAAGCTGCATCCTAGAGTAATAAAGGAGCTGGCGGAAGAACTCTCAGAACCACTGTTGATTATCTTTGTGAAATCATGGAAGATGGGTGAGGTTCTGGACGGCTGGAGGAGGGCTAATATTGACCCTATCTTCAAAAAGGGCAAAAAGGAGGAAGCTGGGAACTACAGACCAGTCAGTCTGACATCCATCCCTGTGAAAATTTTGAAGCAGATGATAAAGAAGTCAATCTGTAAGCACTTTGAAAATAATGCAGTGATTACTAGAAGCCAGCATGGATTTGTCAAGAACAAATCCTGTCAGACTAATCTGATCACACTGTTTTGATCAGGTAAGTTCCCTTGTGGACTGTGGGAATGCTGTGAACATAATATATCTTGACTTCAACAAAGCTTTTGACAAAGTGCCCCATGATATTCTGATTAACAAACTAGCTAAAAGTGGGCTAGATGGAAAAACTATTAGGTGGATCCACAGTTGGCTACAGAATCGGACTCAAAGAGTGCTTATCAATGGTACCTTCTCAAACTGGGGGAAAGTAATGAGTGGGGTACCACATGGAATGAGGAGGTGCAGGGAATTCTTATCAAATTTGCAGATGACACAGAATTGGGTGGGATAGCTAATACCCTGGAAGACAGAAATAAACTTCAAAGTGATGTTGATAGGCTGGCGTGCTGGGCTGAAAACAACAGAATTAAATTTAATAGAGATAAATGCCAAGTTTTATACCTAGGAAAAGGAAACCAAATGCACAGTTACAAGGTGGAGGATACTTGGCTCAGCAATACTACAAACAAGAAGGATCTTGGAATTGTTGTAGACCACAAGCTGAATATGAGCCAACAGTGTGATGTGGCTACAAAAAAAGCAAATGCTATTTTGGGCTGCATTAATAGAAGTATAGCTGCCAAATCGTGTGAGCTACTGGTTCCTCTCTATTTGGCACTGGTTAGGCCTCATCTTGAATATTACATCCAGTTCTGGGCACCATACTTCAAGAAGGATGCAGACAAACTGGAGAGTGTTTAGAGGAGGGCAACCAGGATAATCAGGGGTCTGGAAACAAAGCCCTATGAGGAGAGATTGAAAGAACTGGGCAAGTTTACTCTGGGGAAGAGTAGACTGAGGGGAGACATGATAGCATTCTTCAAATATTTGAAAAGTTGTCACACAGAGGAGAGCCAGGATCTCTTCTCGATCATCCCAGAGTGCAGGACTGGGAATAATGGGCTCAAGTTACAAGAAGCCAGATTCTGGCTGGATATCAGGAAAAACGTCCCGACTGTTAGAGCAGTATGACAATGGAACCAATGACCTAGGGATGTCATGGGCTTTCCCACACTAGAGGCATTTAAGAGGCAGCTGGACAGCCATCTGTCAGGTATGCTTTAAGGTAGATTCCTGCAATGAGCAGGAGGTTGGAATTGATGGCTTTATAGGCCCCTTCCAACTCTACTATTCTATGATTCTATGCTTAGAAGCCCTCTGTCACTGCTTAATCCATTCAAAGAATTAGAAGAACTGATCCCAGGGGATCCTAGTGACAACACAGGGTTTCTGGGCATGTGTGGAAGTCTCCATTCTGTCGCTTGAGGCATAGTGGGCACTTTAAGTTGAGCCCTCTCTTACCAGCCTTCCAATTATTCCTTGCTCCTCTCCCCTCACCCACAAGGTAAGCTCAAAAAAGGAAGAGGGAAGAAGTGTTGGCAAGGAAGACTGGGATAGCAGAGGGCTAGAATGGGCTGTTTTCAGAGACCTCCCTTGAAAAATTGTGGGTTTCCCCCCAAGGATTCTCTTTAAAAGTTCAGAAAGACTGGGTCCCTGCCAAATCAAGATGATGCGTTTCAAGCATCTTCCCTCAACGCTAATAATATAGACCACTTAATAATAGTGCAGTTTTCAGTATATGTTGGCTGCTGCAAATTGGCCTAGCTCCGAAGGAATTTTGGAACAGCAGGTCACCCAGATTCTTCTGGGATTCTGCCTTGTTTGTTTATTGGACTATTTGTTTTGGCCTGATTTAATTATTATTTTTTAAAAGAGGAACCTGTTAAAAACTGAGCTCCAGGCTGGGCTGACTTGTGCCGAATCCCATAAATGCCAAACAGAAACAGCCTGGCTGTTTTGTGAACATACCCGTTTGTAGGGGAAATAGCAGATGTTGAGTGTGTTCTGCCATGGCATGAGTCTCTCTCCACAACGTGCTTTTTTCCTGTGAATGAGAGATCTAGAAAATCTGTACGCTACAACTCCAGTACGATTTGTAGAGCCTTTCTTTCCACATATAATTTGCTAATTTAATGAAGCTGCACCATATGTCACCTGTAGTGACACAGAAATTCTCCAGAATTCTGATTTCGTGTTTTGTGCAAATGCAGCCAACATGTGGGTAGTGTTGGACTCGGGGGTGTTGAGATTTCAGAACACAACCCTCACTCTGAATGCAGTTTCTAAAAAGAAGTTCTGGTAAGTGTTCGACAACACAATTGAGACTAAACCCTGCTGAATAGACACTGCAAATTACTGTTGATTTCTGAGTATGCATGGGTAGTATTGCTCTGTCAGAGTTACTTGTTCCTTCATTGGGGTGTTTTGCAGCATTTATAGCCAGGAATGAGGTGCAAGATGTGAGGAAAACTCACAGCAAACAGGTGTACCATCGCGAAGGTTATCCACTTGCACAGGACAACAGTGGAACAGATGAAAATGTCTGACTCTCAAAGTCATTCTTTTTGTTTTTAAAGCCAAACCAAGGAAGAATGCCTAGCCAGGCAATATTAAATTGTTCAAATGACTTCCATTCTTCCACATAAATGTAATAAATAAATACATAATTTTCTGTGTTCTTAGAAGGCAAGAGCAGCCAGTACCGTTTTCTTTTTTAATTTGTCTTTTTGATGTTGCCATAGAGCAAAACTATTTTCTTTCTCACCTTCTTGTACTGTACTATTTTTTTTTAATAAAACACCAGGAAATATACACGTGTCAGGTTTAAGTGAATACTGATGATAATAAACAGTGTCTAAACAACAAGCTTACTTTATTGTTCATTGAATTTACATGATGATGATTTGAATATTGTACTTTATGTAATTTTAAAAAACGTTTATTAAATGCATTCGTTAGTAAGCATATTATTCTTCAAAAGAAGGCTCTTTGAAGAAGCTGTAATTATTTGAAGAAGGTGGGTAGGCTCAGTTGTAGCAAGGTGATGGGGACTGCTGGCTTATTCTTTCTGCAGAGGAGGACCTGGGTAGAGAACTTGAAGAGGTTGTTATTCCACCTCTGCCTGTGCTGTGATCCCCTTTCATGGGTCATGATTTTGGAGCTGCCTTGAGAAAATGGAAAGCAGGTTAATAAATCCTCATCCTAAACGTAAGAAAGCCAAGGCCAAATCCACCCAGTACACCACAGTGATGTACACACAGCCTCCTTTACAACACATCCATTGCACAAGTTCAATGACACCTATATAGGTCACTCCACTTTAAAAAAAAATGCCTTGGCATACCTAGCTCTTCTTCTAATCCTCCACAACTCTCATACTCATGGGATTAACTGTTAACCCACACACAGAGACACATACCTAGACAATAAACTAAGGGCACTTTAAGAACATAAGAAGAGCCCTAATGGATCAGATCAAAGGGCTATCTAGTCCAGTGGTCTTCAACCAGTAGGTTGCGACCCAAAAGGGGGTCATGAGACCAGTTCAGATGAGTTACGGCAAAGCTGTTGCCACCATGTTGGGCAATTGTGAAAGTGAGTCCCATGTTGCAGGTTGGGAGTCTGAGGTGGGTCTCTGGTCTGGACTAGTTGAAGACCACTGATCTAGCCCAATATTCTGTTTTTACAATAACCAACCAGATGCCTCTGAGAAGCCCACAAGCAGGACATGAGTTGGAGGGTACAGTAGCACCCTCCCACCTGTGTTCTCTAGCACCTGGTAACCAGAAACATCCTACTTCTGATACTGGAGTTAATAGATAGTCATCATAGCTAACTAGTACCCATTGATGGACTTATCTTCCATGAATTTGCCTAATCCCTTTTTAAAATAGCTCAAGTTAACAGCCATCACTGCATCTTGTAACAAATTCCATAGTTTAAATATAGTCCTTTTTAGGCATTCCCCTGTACATCTGAGGGCTTAAACTGGGTAGAGTGATGTGGCCATGCACACTGGCCCTCCCCGCCTTCTCCATGTTGAATCAGGAAGGTCTGAAAGGAGCTCTACTCATGTTTGCTTGAACATGAGTAGAATTCTCCACACGATCAGGAACCCTGATAAAGTAGAACTCCCTTTTAGACCTTGCCGATTCAACACAGCAAGGCCTGAACTGAGGTGTGCAGAACCAGAATGCACAGAGATGCAGGGGGTGGGTGCCATGACACAGGCTCTGAACAACAGGTCTGGCTGCGGACACTCCCTGCTCAAGCTAAGCCCCACCACTTGAGGAGCCTGAGGCGAGGGACAACCACTGCCTTTCTCCAAACTATGTGGAGAAGGGTTAAATTGGAAGGATTTCAGTAATAAATTAAAGCACTGTGAATTATATGTACTGAGGTGAATTATTGTCAGAGTGGGTGTTAAATGTGAATAACTGCAGATGATAATTCCTAAACAGACACGTGGGATTTTTGTGGTCATTAAAACAAACTGATTAACATTTTATTTTAAAAGTTCACAAGCTTTGTTTCATAATAAAACAGTTAAAAAAAACCTTTTTTTAAACCTCTCATCCAATCCTTTCACTCTTCTCATACACGCTTTCCTTTCTCTCACACATTCACTCTTGAACTTTCTTTATTATCAGTATTGATTAATATACACCAACTGACTATCACAGAGCTTTCCAAACTTTTCATGTTGGTGACACACTTTTTAGACATGCATCATTTTGCGACACAGTAATTCAGTTTTACTAGCAAACCGGAGGTTAGACTAACCCCTTATAAGAGATACGGACACATACATAAATTGTAATATGTTCGCGCGACACACCTACACACTGCAGCCGACACACTAACGTGTCGCGACACACAGTTTGGAAAGCTCTGAATTATCAGCACATCACCCTCAAAAGACACCACTCTCTACACTGAACCTCAAATTCTCCAGAACCCAAGTACTCTACATACCAAGAGCTAACACAGAGAGAGCTCACAATCTCTTCAGTCATTCTCTTATATATCACTCCTCCCTCTCCCAAGACATTCTAACTCCACCCACTCAGGTCAACATTCTAAACACACCAGACTTACAAATGTTAGACATGCATTAGGGAACTGACTTGTGGGTTGTAACGTCACAGTGGGGGCAGCATGCACGAGCCTGACTCTCTTCACACTTAAAGCCTTCACACATTCACCTGAATGTCTGAATAGGACTTGTGATCTTTGTGAATGAATACATCCTTTTGTCTGTCCTGAATCTTCCACCATTTCGCTTCATTGGATCACCCCAAGCAGTAGCATTACGAGAGAGGCCTAAACACCAAGCATAATTTATATACCTCTATCATGTCTCCCCTTATCTTTTTTCTAAGCTTAAAACTCTTAATGTTTTAACCTTTCCTTGTACAAGAGTTGCTCCAGCCCATAGATAATTTTGTTTGATCTTTTCTGTAATTTCCTCAGCGCTACAATTTTTCTTTTGAGATGCGATGATCAGTATTGTTTAAGCATCATACATTTGTATAAAGCCATTATAATGTTGGCAATTTTATTTTCAGTTCTTTTCCTAATGACCCCCAATATGGAATTTGCCTGATGTTTTCACTGAGCTGCCACCACAACCGGCTCCAGCCCAATCAGTGTATGGGCTTTTCTACATGAGACATTCATCATGCCCTCACCATTCCCTGTTTATGGATTATTTAGATGATGTCTTGACAGTCCAGCTTTGCTTTTGTGTCTAAAGACCACTTTTGATGAGATTTTATTAGAGGAGTTGTTGTTGTTGTTGTTGCTTACATTGAACCATATTTTTCATTTAGATGCCCATTCTCCCAGTTTGGAGATAACTTTTTGGAACTTCTCACAATCCTTTTTTTGTTTTAACCACCCTAAATAATTCGGTGTAATCAACAAATGTGGCCATTTCACTGCTCACTCCTGATTCCAGATTATTTATGAACAGGTTGAAAAGCATTAGTCCTAATACAGATCCCTGTGGGACCCCATTATTTACTTCCCTTCACTGGGAGAATTTACCATTTCTTCCCACTCTTTGCTTTCTGTTCTTTAAACAGTTACTGAGCCATAAAAAGACTTTGGGGACTGGTATTGTCAGCCACAGCAATGCTGTGGAGGAGTTTGCCCATTTTGAAGTTTCTAGTTTAACAGTATGCCCTCTTTGGCATACAGAGCAACACCGCCCCCAGTACACTCTTCCTTTTCATTCCCATAGACTTTGCATTCAAAGATTACAGTATCCCACTGGTTCTTTCCATTCCAAGGTTTCCATTAGGTAGGGGGACCATATGAAAAGGAGGACAGGGCTCCTGTATCTTTAACAGTTGTATTGAAAAGGGAATTTCAGCAGATGTCATTTGTATATATGGAGAACCTGGTGAAATTTCCTCTTCATCACAACGGTTAAAGCTGCAGGTGCCCTCAGGGCCGGTGTGTCCATAGAGGCGACTAAGGCCACCGCCTAGAGCGCCAAGCTCTGGGGGGCGGCGGCCGGGCGCTGCGCACGCAGCACTCACCTGCGCGTTGGCTGTGACTGAGGACGGCTGCCTGGCCCGAGGATTCAATTGGAGACGCTGGGGGAGGGGTGGCGCTCCATATTGGGCTTCTGGAATGCGCCTGGAAGCTGCCCTCCGCCCCCGCCCTCTGCTCCCAGAGCCGCTCTAGCAGCTCTAGAGAGAAACGACTGGGCGGGTGAGAGATCCGCCCCTGCGCCTGCCCAGCCGAGCAAAGCAGGAACAGGGGGAGGGGCGGCTCCACTCGACACATGTTCATTCAGGCTTCCGGAACGCGCCCGGAAGCTGCCCATCCCTCCCATAGCTGCAATAGCTGAGGAACACGAGGCGACAGGCGAGGCGAGAGCAACCAGCCGTCGTCGTTCGTGAAAGTAAGCTATTTTCTTGGTTTCTTCCTCGTTAGCTTTGCTCTGGGACTGCCAGTCTGCTAATAGTAGCCATTGGTCCCCCTCACTTTGCCAGTTCCTTTCTGGCGGTGCCTGAACTTGATGCAGAGAGGGGCTCTGTGATGTTTTAGCCAATCCTATTAGCTGTATAGTGTTGTTTTTATGTCTCTGATGTTTTAATTTTTTTATATACTTTTGATGTTTACTGTTTTTGGCTTTTGTGAACCGCCCAGGGGCAGTATATAAATGAAATAAATAAATAAATCCTGAATGGTAAAAATCAATTTAGGCTAATGAAGGCAGAGGAGATGGGTGTCCTTTAAAGGGTCTTTAGTGTTAATCCTCTGCTATGTCCTTTTTTGTGTGTAACTCCGTATTTAATGATATGGCTAAACAGACACAAGCAGAGCACTCAGTTTGTTACAGTAATCACAAAATAAGGGAACTGGGGCCCAGTAAAGTCTGATGTTTATTGTGGCTGAAGTTTTCATGGTGCAGGTTGTTGCTCACAAAAACTCACACTGTAATAAATTCAATTTTAAACATTTCTCTTCCCTCTTCATCTCCTTGTGTGTTGTGGCATTTTGGATTGTTAAGTCTGTAGGCAGGATCTGTCTCGTTCTACTGCTGTTCTAGGAGCCTTTTTCTCTAAGGAGGTGGTTAAAAATACTTTAAAGAAATTCTGTGGATTCTAAGGTGCCACACTATGCTTTGTACTAATACCCTCCTTTGGCACAACAAAGAGCCCTTGTGTCAGCTTTTAGATACTAACAGATTGTGGCATAAATTTAGCCTTACATTTGTTAGCCTTTTAAGGTTTCATAGGGTTTTTTAGAGTATGCTCTTATAAACGTCTATTCTGAAGAAAGTCCTATTGAGTGTACTCCCAGATAGTGTGTGTGTGTGTGTGTGGGATTGTAGTAAAACTGACAAACATGGTTACACGTGGGGTTGCAGTTCATGTGTGATGTGTCTGACTGATGGGGTTTTTTCTTCCTTTCTTAATGACTTTTTCATACTGAGCACTAACATATGTCAGAGTAAATATTGACATGCATGCAGAATTACATTAAGACGTAATATAGCCAATTGTTTGCTAAATGTGAGGTGATTTGTCAGTACTATTTTGTGCACATTTACTTGAAAGTAAGTCCATTGTTTTAAGTATGACTGCTTTCTGGATGTTGGCGTGCATGTATTTTGTTAGGCCTAATTTCTGAAGGTTTTCTGTAAAAAAAAACCCAATGATGTCATGCTGTTGACTGATGCGACTAACGAATAATTGTTAGTTCTTCCTGTTGCCATAGTTCTTTACCTTCCATAGCCAGTGGTGTATATTTTTCTCTCTTTTCCTTTTCCTTTTCTGTAACATTTTTGTCATTAGGTATTGCAATTTCAATGAAGTAGGTGTGTTTTTCTTGGGTTTTTTTTACTGTTTTGTCTGGTTTATTGATGTTACATTTATATCCAGCCTTTTATGTGCTTGCAAAGAGGCCATTGTGGATGAAAATGAAAACATTGTCTTTTCTTCTTAAAAAAAATCTCTTCTTAAAAAACAAAGTTGGCAATTTTTCGGGGTGGAGGGGGTGAAAATTGCTCACCTTGCCTAGGGCGCCAAATAGTCTGGCACCGGCCCTGGGTGCCCTGCCCTCTTTTAAATCTGGTCACAGTATAGCTGCAGTATAGCTCCTGCAGCTTTAACTGTTGTGATGAAGAGGAAAGTTCACCAGGTGCAACATGCATACAAATAACACCTGCTGAAATTCCCTTTTCTATGCAATTGTTAAAGATACAGGAGCCCTGTGCTCCTTTTCATATGGTCACCCTACATTAGGCCCAGTATATCTATGTTCTCCTTTAAAACCAGGATTCCAACTCTGCCATCTTGGCTCAGAAACAGCTTAGAAATTACCTTGACCCAGGGCCTTGCTAGACCTGCCGGCTTACGCCGGCAGGGAGGCGGGGCCAAGGCACGCTAATGTTAGCGCGCCTCCCCCAGGCTACCACACGGCGCACGCGTAGGGATGTCGCGTCCCTGCGGCGTCCGCCATTTTTTTTTATTTTATTTTAAAGGGGCCGGGTGCGGCCCGAAGACAGCGGACAAGGTAAGTGGTTTTTTGTTTTTGTTTTACGGGGAGGGGCGAAGGCTGGGAGGGTGGGTGCCAGGGTGGGTGGCACGGGGGGAGGGCGGGTGCGATCGCGCTGCGCGCCGCCCGAGCCCGGGCAATGCCTCCCCCCGTGCCACCCACCCTGGCACCCACCCTCCCAGCCTTCCCCCCCCCACCGATGGGCACAGCGCTCCTATAAGCGCTGTGCCAGGTCCGCGGCTTTTTGCGGCTCCTCGTGAGTAAGCGAGGAGCCGCGAAAAGCTGCGGAAGCCCCTGAGGCCGGAGCTGGGGAAAAGGCACGCCATAAGCGAATTCGCTTATGGCGCGTTGGAGGAGGCCTCAGCGCTGCCTGTCTCCAGATTCCCCTGTGCTGAACGCACAGCAGGGAAGCCGGGACAGAAGGCGCGCTAAGGCCTCGTCTAGGAAGGCCCCCAGTCTATTAGACTAGGACTAACAGTGTTCCCTCTAGCAAAATTACAAGTGGAACATCGGAATCAATGCTTGCCTTCTAGGGAATAAAGTGCATGTTTTGAAGCACTACCCACTTTTAGGGGTAGAGCTGAAGGGTTTAATTTCCTTTGGATAAGAGACCACTGATTATATCTTTGTAAAAAAAAAAAAGTTTATTTGCAGCTATCCAAGCAGAGCTCTCTGGGAGCAAATATATTTTCTAAACAGAAAGCACAGCTATTAACTCTGACTCAGGACTCCAAAGACACAGCATAAGTGGATGCCAAAGAGGCTTCGGTTTCAAAGAATTCTCAGCTCTCCCAGCTGTCTCCAAATTCAAATTGCCAACTCCTTTCTTGTCGCTACCCTGCTGGGCTGTCCTCAGACCTTGGCCTGGAGATCAGTTGCCCATCCAGGAAAAGCATCTGCTAGCCACTGAGAAATTATCAGCTAAGGGACTAATCCTATGTATGTTCAGACAGAATAAGAGACCTACCTATCCCAACATTTTCCAAGCAGCCATGCTGGGAGTTGTGGGACTTTTTTTCCTGTCCATATATTCATAGAATTGCATCCTAAGTGACTATTAGCAAGCAAGCAACTAGAATGGTATTCCAAAAGCCATAGATTAAATAAACTACAAACTTTGGAGCAATTATGCCCTAACTACCTGGCATCTGAAGTGTAAGTCTATGGTTTGCTTATCAAAACACATAGATTTGGATAGATTTGGTTTTGCCTATCAAAACACATAGATTCCTTGAAGGTTCTCTGAGCTAGACATGTAAACCAAAGAACCAGCAACATGAAGGACATTGCACTAAAGATAGAAGAAAATCCTATTGCTACATTTACTGTTTTTGTTCCATTTTAGGGGTGAATTTGGGTGGATTTTCTGTGCCATCCATGTTTTCTATTTTGCCTGAATGTTTCTCCTTTCATGAGTAATTACATCTTGAGGCGTGGGGGTGGGATTTGCATTTAGGAATGAGAAGGGAGTTAAAAAAAAAAAAACTTTCCTCCCCTGTGCTGTGGCATCAATTGAAAGGGGCTTTTTGCACAAGAACAAGATGTTGGGAAGTCCAGCCCTACATGGTAATAAATTCAAGCTGTGCTACTTAGCTTGTAGAGATGTGACTGTGTAGGGGATTCCTTTTGGCAAAAAGCAAAACCAGAGATTTTTTCCCTTCTGCCTCCAGGACTAAGATCTTGCATTGGCCCCTGCTGATGTGTCTGCGTGCACAGAAGATCAGAGTACATTATTGTACAAGCAACCACCCAGTTTGTCATTGATATAGGGAGTCATCAGATGAGTGTTTTATTGCACACTCATTACTGCCCACTCACTTTTTTTTTTTGCGTGTTCTTTTGGCAACACCGTCCACCTCCCACCCGTCTCCCGCCCCTTCTGGTCTTTTTTCCATGTCAAAATAGACTCTGGTAAATCCGACTTATTTTTTTAAAAGCGAAACTTGCTGCCATCTCCTGCTGTGTGCAGGAAAACCAGTGCAATAAAAATGCCACTGAATGGGCCACATGGTCGTTGCTGCTTCCTCTTTCTTTCCTTGTGTATAGAAATCATTGCTATTGTGGATCAGCAGCAGGAGGCCAAAGTGACAGTAGGGAAATGCAATTCTCTCCTCATCTGATGACGCCCATAGTGAGAGAATGATACTGTAGTAGTTGTCTGTTTTAGGACCAGTCAAGAGAACACAACTACAAAATATCCAAAACAGGCACCATTGAAAAAGGTGTTTTATAATGCTTCCAAACAATTGACATTGTCTCTCGCAGGCCATGTCTTAGGAGCTTCCAGAACAAGAGAGAAATGTTCTCTTTTAAATACATTGCAGTCAGTCAGCTTGAGAGTGGGAAAGCTTTCAGTGAGAATGTTAAGGGAAAGAAAACATCTAGAGACTTCCTGAATGGTGCATGGGTCCCAGCTAACTGTAAATGACCATGAAGGAAAAATATCTCAGTAGCCAATATTTTTCTCTGCTGGTATCAAATGAAATTCATTTGGTATCAGCTGGAGTTTCTGTAGTGCTAATGGAAGTTATTTTCAGTTATCACATCAGTCCATAAGTATACAAAGGCAGCAATTTTGCTAGTAATCTGGAGATCAGGCGGAATGCAGGGGGTAGGCGTTAGGCTGTTTCTGCAGTGACAAGCCTTTATTTTAATGCAGTACATCATAAATAAATAAATAAATAAATAAAGGAATGGCAAGACAAACACTGAATTATGGTGAATATTAGAGTTGGGAACATTTCACAGTGTGAACATTTGAACTCCTAAACACTAGGAATGTGCAAAAAAACCAGTGCTTAATGGAGAAGAACTATGCCTAGAAACTAAATTCATGCCACAGATGTTTCATTAAAGCTTTAGATATGATGAATGACAGAGCTGAAATGAATTGGGGGAGAGGGATGAAATTCTCCTAATTCTGATCTGACTACAAAAAGAATTTGATCCCCGACCCCTGCTCCCGCCCCTTAACAGTCTCAATGACAACTCTGTTGGCTTTAAGGATTTTAGAGAGAAAGGGGTGATTTGAATGAAGCAGATAACTTAACAGGGTTGCCTTGAAATCCATCAACAAGACTTACAACAGATCTATCACCAGCTACTAACAATGATAACTGAGGAAAATACCCGTGAGGAGAATACCCGTGAAAAGAGATGCAGGGAGACAAATAATAAGGGTTGATTATTTCTTATGTGCTTACTTCTGGGCTACCCAGAGGTACCCCATTGACCACTGTTGGAGACAGTATGCTAGACAAGATGGATGCTCATTCACATGGCTTTTCCTTTGTCCTTAATTTCTAAGGTTCTCAAAGTATCTGTCAAAGCTGAAATTCATATGCAACATTTGAAATGATGAATCTGCGATAAGCAATTTGCAAACATAGTGGTAGCAGTACCATGGAAGGTTTTATTGTGATTTGCTCTGCTGAATCATAATCCATATGTGAATACCAGTGTGTATGTAGAATCAGCAATATCTAGTCTTCACACATATTACCCAACGTTTGTTCACTTTTCTCATTGCAGATACAGAACGGCAACTTCCACATTTCCAACTATCATTAAAAGTGTAGGTTGTAATTCTGTACCTTTATGAGAACATTCAAAGTTAATTGATCTAGATAAAATAAAAGAGCTGAAGTTGAGAGTATACTCCCATATAAAACAAAGGGGCAGGAAACCTTTCTAGATCTTGATCATGCTTGATTCAATTTGATTGTGTGAACATAAGAAAACAAAGTGTAACTCATTCAGGTTAAGAAATGAACATGAGAACAAACACTAAAGCAGGGATGAGGAATATGTGGCCTTCCAGTTGAACTGCAACTCCCATCATCCCTCACCACTGGCTTTGCTGGTTAGGGCTGATGGGAGTTATAGTCCAACAACATCTGGGAGGTGACACATTCACCACCAGTACACTAAAGAATGAAGCGATGATTATAAACATCATCAGTGGTGTTTTGTAAGAAGCCTGAATTAAGATACACAATGACCCAGTTCCCACATAATGCCGCCAAATTGTGGGTTAATTAACCCATAGTGTCTGGGTTCAGATGTGATGGCGCAACCTCCAATTGGCCCAATCAGAGGTTGCATATTCAAAATGGTGGCAGCAATTAACCCACAATTTGCCACTGCTATGTGTGAACAAGGCCAATATTTTTCCCACAAGGGGTTTTCTCTATTCTCTGTTGAGAGGCAATCTCACGTAGTTGAATTTTCTCTTAATTATTTAATTAATTACATTTCTATATCACCCAATAGCAATAACTCTCTGGGCAGTTGACAAAATGGAGGTTTTTATACTCGGATTATATCCAGTAATTCTCATTCAGTGTCCTTAATGGAAAACAAATATTGATATATTTATTTATGACATTTCTATATCACCCAATAGCCCAGGGTTCCCCAGTGTTTTTGGACATGTGGGTGGATTTGGAAATTTGATATACTGCTGTGGGCACAATAACAAAATACCTCATCAATGGGTCTCCACTTGGTGTCTAACTTTCGCATTTATGGATCTTATGTTGTATTTTATTCAGCAAAAGCTGATGCTTCTTGTTTATTGGACACCATGACATTTCTTTAATAAGGGTTTGTCTAATTCAGTTAATTGCCGGCAGCTCAATAAAGCTAATGTTTCTTTTAAGCATATGTTTTGGCAATGTTCAGTAGTTGTTTCTTTTTCAGCAGGATAATATTACACAGATAAATTTTGTACTGGAACAGTCTTTAATATTCACTGATATACATGTTCTTTGAAATTATTTACCTGCTTCTTGGAAATTAGCAAATGGTCAGCGTTTCAGCTCTGCACCTTTTGACAGCTAAAAGACTAATATTACAATATTGGAAGGATAAAAACTCAGCTCCTATAATGCAATGGATTGAGACGTTAAAACACATTTTAAATATCTGAAAAGGTGGCATATAGACATCACCTTCAAATGGATACTTATTTGGATATTTGGTCTACTTTTGTTGCAGTGCATGTATAATTGCCAGAAAGTTGTATGCATTTCATACAAATCCATGTATGCATTTTTTAAAAAAGAAAAAGAAAAAAACTTTATGGTGCCCACAGGCACTGTGTTGGAGACCTCTGCAATAGCTGAAGCTCTCTGGCAGTTCACAACAATTAAAATCATAAAATACAGTAAAAAAAATTTAAAAGTTTAAGACCAGTATAAAATAAAAAATAATAACCACATAGAACCTAGCAGCAGTACGAAGATTAAAAATATAATAATAAGATTTAAAAGAGCAACTGAAAATCTAAAATGCCTGGAAAAATAAAAAGACCTTCACTTTGTGTAGGCACCAGGTGGAAAATTCACTCCACAAAGGTGGTGCCACTGCAGAAAAGGTCCTCTTTTAGTTGCCATCAACTTCATTCCCTTGGTGGTGATTCCCGGAGAAGGACTGCTGTAGTTGTCTCAGCAGCCTTTACGTTTCTGTTCCTTAAACTGAGGTTGCAAGTCACAGTGTGCTGAACTATAATACAATGGAAATACATATAAAAGAAATAAGTCAACATTTTCTTGGTGGTTTCTTCAGTATCAGGCATTAAAAAAAAAACCAGACATGACTGAACAAGAAGGCACTTCTTCAGGGCAGATGTTCAGGACTTCCCTTAACATTGTTTATTCACCATGTTCCATGACAGAACTATTAGTTAATATGTTGATAGCTGAGGTCAACTCAGGCCACAGCTAGACCTAAGGTTTATCCTGGGATCATCCAGGGTCCGCCCCTGCCTGAGCACTGGATCCCCTGTGTGTCACCTAGATGAACAGGTTTGACCCCTGGACGATCCAGGGTTAAACCTGAGGTCTAGCTATGGCCTCAGACTCTGAGACAGCTCTGGTGCTTTCACTGGTGTTTTGAAAACTGTATATGCAGTGTGTCCTGGGCCCCAACAGTTGTCAAAACCATTATAAAGCGCTTTAAAGCAGTAGTGTAGATCCCTCCCAAGCCAGAATCATGAGTACTTGGATGGTGAAAAGACATTTGCCTTTGTTTCAGAGTAAGAGGGGTTCTCCTCAAAAGTGAAAATAATGGTTTTGCATGCATTGAACCCCACACAGTTCTACCCTTACCATAAAATAGAGTGTAGGGTGACCATGTGGAAAGGAGGACAGGGCTCCTCTATCTTTAACAGTTGTATAGAAAGGGGAATTTCAGTAGGCGTCATTTGTATGCATGCAGCACCTAGTGAAATTCTCTCTTCATCACCACAGTTAAAGCTGCAGGAGCCCTGCCGTCTTTTTCATCCCACGTACCTGTTTCCCCCGAATTATCCCCTACAGCGCTAAGCTGTCGGCGTTGTTGTTGCTAAATCACACCCCAGGAGGCAGCGCTCCTAAGATCCTTTGCAAAGGGTTTAAGGGGGGAAATGAAAAAAAAATCATTAAAAATCAACAGATGACCCAATCTGATTCAAATTTGGTATGCTTAAAGCTCTCCTTAATATCTATTACTGTGCCAATTTTGAAGTCTTTGTCTTTAAAGTTTACGCAGATGTAAGCATTTGTTTAATTCATATCAAATCCTGCTCTTGCGCCCCAGTTGCCGCTCAGAAAACACGCTCGGAAACTAGTAGCTAAATACCTAGATTCTTTTCCCTTTATAGCACAATTAAAGCAGGATGCATGGGAGTACTTCACAGTCAAAGCAGATTATAAGGTGGAAAACTTCAGAGTCCTTTGCATGCAATTCGCAGTGATTGCACAGTATTACGCTGGTGTGATAAAGCTGTGACACTACACCACACTACTTCAAATTCAGTGTCCATTAAGAGAATATTTTGGCTCTAACCCAGACATTGGAATTGATGTCTGTCTTTGTTTTGTACTCAAATGGATTCAAAACCTATTAAGGAGTTAACATTATAAATGCTCCTTCTAGTTACAAAAACAGAACCTCAGAGCATTGCTCATACCAGAGGGTGATCTTTCTGCTCAATGTGTGTAAGCTCAGCCTATAGAAATGATTTGCTGTATCTGTGTGACGATGCAAACTAAAAGAAGATAATATTTGAATTCTATAAACTGTGTTCAAATCTCTGTTTATTGGAATGTACAAAGAATGCACTGAGAGACATTACACAGACCCAGGAGTCTCTGTGACATACCGCCCCCGCCCCCTTCAAGCCAACCTTGCCTATTATAATGACAGGAATTCTGCTAGTTTGAAATCATTCCCTCCTAAGGATTCTCTGCACTGTTGCTCTTTCTTGTTTTTTTACGCAGAAATGAGTCAAAGGATACAAAAAAAAATTACTTCCTGTGTTTTCTTTCCCTGGAGATTATAGCTCCAGCTCAAATTATTAATAACACTGCTGCAATAGGGTTAGCATAACAATGACAGAGGGCAACCCAGGAATTCAACCAGGATGATCAGAGGTCTAGAAACAAAGCCCTATGAAGAGAGACTGAAAGAACTGGGCATGTTTAGCCTGGAGAAGAGAAGATTGAGGGGAGACATGATAGCACTCTTCAAATACTTAAAAGGTTGTCACACAGAGGAGGGCCAGGATCTCTTCTCAATCCTCCCAGAGTGCAGGACACAGAATAACGGGCTCAAGTTAAAGGAAGCCAGATTCCGGCTGGACATCAGGAAAAACTTCCTGACTGTTAGAGCAGTGCGACGGTGGAATCAGCTACCTAGGGAGGTTGTGGGTGCTCCCACACTAGAGGCCTTCAAGAGGCAGCTGGACAACCATCTGTCAGGGATGCTTTAGGGTGGATTCCTGCATTGAGCAGGGGGTTGGACTCGATGGCCTTGTAGGCCCCTTCCAACTCTGCTATTCTATGATTCTATGATTCTATGATTCAAAAGTCCTGCCAGCATGGCATGGAAAATGGGAAGGAGCAGCATTTTTGTTTTGTTTTCTCTTTTTCCCGAGGACTGCCCCCCACTTTTTAATGAATTCGCTCCCATTGAAATCAATGGGAGGGAACTGATCTACAGCAACTCTAGGGCTACTACTTTTGGGGATATGCCTGGAGGGCAAAAGAGCTGTGGGTCTGGCACATCCACAGTCTTTCCTGGAATCCTCCTGCCCCCCTCCCCTGGGCATGCCTGCTTTTACCCCTTCCTAATGTTGGAGTTCTGATGTCAGAAAACAACCACTATGGACGTTTTCACAGAAGCTGAAGAGAGGAATCTGAGGTCAATCGTCAGGGGGGCGGGGAGGGGAGAGGGATCCAACAAATCTCCCAGGTATCGAAGAGCATCATCAGACCAGGGGTGTGTGTGTGTCACATTTCTCTACCATCTCTTTTCTGACCCACAAAGAATGAGCAGCTTCCTCTTTCTTCACACAGGGAATAAAGAAGAAGCAGCAATGATCACAGCCCATTCAGTGGTTTTTTTTTTAATCGTGCTGTTTTTCCAGCACACAGCAGAAAATGGCGTCCAGTTTCACTTCAATTTTTAAAAAAAGGATTTTCCAGGTCTTATTTTGTCGCGGAAAATAGAACAGAAGGAGCGGGAGACCCACAGGAGTCAAAAGGACCCACAAACACCCATAAGTGGTCAGTAATGAGCGTGTTATAAAACGCTCATCTGATGACACTGATAGGCTTGCAGCCATAGTTATGTACTACATGTAAATGCGCTTTGGTTCCATATCATCATTATATATTCTTATACAGTGCTATTCGTTTTTATGTATTCTTCAATATCATTGCTATATGTATGAAAAATTCTTAACACTGAAATCCTAAACACACTTTCGAGGGAGTAAGCCCCATTGAACACAATGAGACATCTTTCAAGTAAGCATGCATAGGATTGCACTGTTAAATAAAGAATATAGTTTTTTAAATGAAATAAAGCAAGTTTGGGATCCAAAGAAAGAGCTGTTTTAGCATGCACAAGTGTTTGTGAGTACCCAGTAGAGTTTCTGATTATTATTTTTCTTTGAACACACCAGACCTTGACAAATTGTTTTGGGAAGTCTTTGTTTGAAAAACACTTTCCCATGTTGGGGGGGAACAGAAGCCCAGTGCTGCCTAGGGAACATGGAACCAATTGCAAAGCTCTTTGGATCGTGGCCTATATTTCTAAAATTATAATTTGGCTCTACCAATTTGGTTCTAATGGATTTCCAATCTAATAGATTTCCAACATGCTTATAAAAGGGAACAAGGCATTATTATTATTATTTTTAAAAGGAGGATCTCCCCAGCTAGCACCAATTTCTGACTGTTTAGTTTTATTGCAGTTTCAGAATTAAATTGCTTCTCTTACTGCTGTCAATGTGATTTACATATTTACCATAACATCATTGAATCTGTTTCATTTCCCTTTGCAATTAAGCGTCTTCTTTTTTAGCTGCTACGACTTCCCCCCAAAAAATGATGCTAGCAAAAAAGAGAATTGAATCCACTTACACATAGGTGATAAAAATTCACAGTGAAGCCATAGATATAGCAGAGTGAGAATTACCGTAGCAGCGGGAACCGAAGATAAAAGAGGATTAGAGATGATGAAATGTTGTAATTGACTAGAAACTGCGGAAAACTACCAGATGGATGCCAGTGTTCCACACAGCTCTAATATGCCTATGTGGTTTTATTGAGCTTCACTTTTCAAATTTCCTAAGTGTAATTGAGGTTTATTGATATAGTATACGGCCCTGTTAATAGGCGGCTGTAAAAAGAGATGCAGCTAAGCCATTCTGTATCCAGGAATAGTGACCTGCACTGCCTGGCTGAAGAGGCTCAGGTTAACGACTGTCATAAGATCCATTTGTTTCCTTGTCCTGCTCTTTTCATAGTGCATGAACAGTAACTGCTCCAGGACTAATTTAAATTGCAGAAGATGTTGCTGCAACAGAAATCAGATATGCAGTAAGACAACTGCTAAAAGAGACTTAGGTAGGATTTTATATTAGGGAGAAGGAGGAGGAGGAGTGCTCAGTGCTCAGGGTTTTCTCTGTACTTATTTAATTGTGGGGGAAGCAGGGGAGGAGGTACACACAAGCTTGGGACTTGCCAAATAATAATATTGAGTTTTGCCCTGACTGCGCACTTTGGAGGGATTGAGTTAAGAAAAGGGAGAGGGGCAAGAGACAGGCCATTTTTTTTTAAAATCCACAAGACAGTACTGTGTAAAATGTCCACGTCGTTTGATTTTTCGACATGAAACCTGCAGTTCTAGTGGGGGGGGAAACAGTGACAAAAACGTCTTCTTTTTTTGTTTCCCATTCAACATCCATTGTTTTCATCAATCTGTTGTTGGCTCCATGCCTTTAAAAAAAGGTAGGTTTCTTTTAAAGTTGGAAGAACATTACTCTCACATTTATTTTTGCTTGCTTTCTTTCCCAGCCCTGTTGCTTTGAGTTGATGTAAATGCCCGAGGGAACATCTCCTCCACATGAACCTACCTAAACATTGAAATAATTAAGAGAGGCCTTTCCACGTGTCCCCTCCACTCCGTGAGTGTGAAAGATGGGGAAGCAAGGCTGGGCCTTTTTGGTGCCAGTTCTCAGACTATGGAATATATTGTTTTGGTCAGTTCATCACTTTGACCATGATCAGTCAGCAGGTTAAAATGGTTTGGCTTTTATGGTAATAGCTCTTATAATGCTGCTGCTGCATTATTGTTTAATTTTGATTGTTTTATTATTTGGGTATTGTTTTATTGTGCTATTTGGATAGTAAGCTGCTCTGAAGTCTCTGTTTGGGTGCAAGATACAAGACATTAATTAATTAATTAATTATTCTTTTAAAAATAAAATCCTGCAGTGCACTGATGCAAATGAATATCTGCCTTTAAAAACAATTGTGCAGTTGAAAGAATCTTTTTTTTTAAGCCAACTGCTGAGTGGTAATGAAATTTAAAAAGACTTGTTAATTACTCTTGCTCTGCGTTAACGTATACAAATTCCTGGATTTAAAAAATAAATCTATCCTCCCCACTTCACCCACCCGCCAAACATTTTTGGAAGATATAGACAAATTAGAAGAGGTCCAAAGGAGGGTGACAAAGCTGGTCAGGAGTATGGAAAACAAGTCCTATGGTTAAGTGTTGAATGAACCGGGTGTATTTCGTCTAGACAAGAGGAAAATGAGGTGTGGGGGAGGACATGAAAGCACTCCTCAAATGCCTGAAAGGCTGTCACATTGAACAGGGCTGGGGAGCCTTCTGCCTTGTGGGATCGATTTTGTGTTTTATTAGGACCCCAAGGTCCACAAACAGAGCCAGATGCAAATATGGGCATTGCTCGGTGTGCTGTCCAAGTACTGCTGATGGGCAACTTCAAGGCCCACCTCTTCCTTCGGATGGCTCTCTGACTTTAAAGCAGACATGGAACTGGACAGCCCATCAGATAGAGGAGAGGGTTTTCCTTTGACAGCTCTTCATATACATGTCTGCCCTCTATAATGTAGGACACATGGCCATCCTGTCCATGTATATTCAAACAGAAACCTTCATCTGAGTTACTACAGGATCAGAGATCCTAATACAAAGAACTGAAGTGATCAGTAGAGGTGCAGAAAGACCTGGTCAAATGCAACAAATTAGCACTCATATTTTACAGGTGAGGAACACTGAAAAGAAGAAACAAGTGATTAACACCAAGCCAAGAGATGTCTAAAAAACATACTATTGTTAAACTACTGGGCGTTAGAAACCTTTTCCAACCTATTGAAAATCACCAAGGGTTCTGTGAGTAGAATCTGATACACCTTCTGCCTGTCCCTGTCATAAAAGAAGGCTCCATTTTCTGCTGCTCCAGAGGGCAGGACTTGATCAAATGGGCTTAAATTACAGGAAGGTAGACTAAAGTTGTACATTAAGAGGAACAGTAAGAGCAACAGAGCCAGTCAGCTGAAGGAGAGCAGTCTTCTCCTCATTGGAGGTTCCCAAGAAAAGGCTGGAAAGCCATGGAATCTCTAGCATCCCCAACAATGCATTTTTTTCATTGAGTAGGCGGTTGTACTACATAGCCCATAAGCCCCCCTCCATCTGTATGATTCTATGCCTTTTCAATGCTCCTAGTCCAAGAAATGTGATGTCTTTTTTGTTATTATTATTATTGTATTTATATCCCACCTTTTCTTCCTTTTGCAAGGAACCCGAGGCAGCATACAGTATATAGTCCTCCTCCTCTCCATTTTTATTCTCCTATAAACCCTCTGATAGCTTCATCCGACAAGCGTTTTAATGCACACTCACTATTGGGCACTCACGAAATACTTACATGACGTTGCCCGTGTCTCATGCGTCTTGCGCCCCTTCTGGCGGAAGACACGCAGCAAAAAGAACCAGTAAAAGTCCGGTTGGAGCTCTCCCCTACCTGACTCTATGGTGCTAATTACTTCCTGCTTTCAGGAAGCAATGTTGCAGCGGCGACAGAAGAAACTACGAGAGTCGCTCGTCGGATGAAGCTTTGAATTAGGTTAGGGGGAGAGTCAATGGCTGGCACAATTTCACCTAGTGAGCTTCATGGGCAGAGTAGAGACCAGAACCCATATTTCCCAAATCCCTGTCCAACACTCCAACCACTACACCACACTAGCTCTATGTTTCTAAAGGTATGAAAATGATCACAACACTCAACCCCCAACATTTTGTTCAGCAACTAAAGATTGCTGAGACTGGAAGTGGCAGCTCCACATTTTATTCGGGGGGGGCCTTTAGGCAAGATGCTCCCCTTCCTTGAATGAGTCCACCTTCTTGCCATGGTTGCCACTGCTCATTCATGTGTACTCTTCCCTGTAGCGTCACCCACCCTCTGGAAAACCCTCCCTCGTGCGGTTCGGAAAATGTAATATCTTTTAAAAGCCTCCTAAATTATTATTTTTTTACAAACAAGACTTCCCTGGACTGTAACTTATTCTGGTAAAGTTTTAAATTGGATTTTATGGTTTTAGTTGTAAACCTGCCCAGGGAGCCTAGGCTATTGGGCAGTATAAATATGTAATAAATACATAAATAAAGTGTACTCTTTTGGGGGGGTCCAATCCTCCCCACTGCCCAGATGGAGAAGGCAAGGCAAATGAAGGCTGCAGTTTCTCCTACATGCTGTTGTCACTGTCCACATGCTTGGGGCACGTATAAGGGACCCTGGGGTTAACATTCCCACCCCCTCAGCTCCCCCCCATTCCATACGAGTGTAAAGTTTGTCCCCGAGTAAATAGCCATAGGACTGAGTTGCCAGCATTTTTCAGAAATGAAAGGAGCAAACCTCACACCGTGCCATACACTGTTGGTTTGGGGGTGGTAGGTGGGGGAGTTCCATTCTTTCAGGAGAATGATAAGCAGATCTCTGTCTGAAGTCTCAAATCCAAAACACATCAGATGTAGTGTAAGTTTGCAGTTAGTGTGAATTTCTTCTGAAGTTCACCAAGTATGAGCTCATTTGTATTCTGAACCATCTACGCAGAATGACTAAAGAAGACAAAACAATCAGAGACACGAGAAGAGATAAAAGAGCAATGTGTGGCAAAAAGGGAAAAAAAGGCTTTTAAACTCTGCCTCTCCCTGCCTAAATAATCTTCCTCAAAAACCACCTATAGTCATGTAGCTGACGTGCAACTTCTAACGTGGATGGGAAAGCAGATTTCTCTAGAGGAAACATTAATGTTTGATGTTCAGGTATTCTTCTTGTTACTTGTCTTGTACGACAGCTGATTATTTCAGAGGTATCCAGAGTTATGGCAGATGACAGAAATAATGGTATTTTAGACACAATATAATCCACTTGTGTAAGATTTAGGAATACTGCTGGTGGTTTTGGAAGATTTAGTGGGTGGAGTTGATTGATTGATTGATCAATCGATTGATTTGATTTGTACGCTGTGTTTTTACCAATAAAGCGGAGTGTAATCATAGTAACTAAAGAAAATATTTTTTACTAGAAACTTTTTACTAGAAATTATTTTTTACTAGAAGCACTAACTGCATGTATGTCTACTTAGCTCCTGTTGTGTTATCTGTCTAGCCCCACTATCCATGTCATATTTTAATAGACCAACACAGCTTTGGGGAGGTGCAGCAGATGAAACCATGCATCCCCTTTGAGTCCTTAAAGGCATAGGGATCCTGCTGCGATGAATAGGAAATAAATCGAGGGTGGTCACACATTGTCCATTGTTCTGTGTATTCTCTGTGCCTCTGCTCCAACTAACATCATTGATTCAAGCAATCTTGCCTACAGCAAGAGCTTCCAAACCACCAGAAGCCCTGTTCCCTTGTGCCATCAGCCTCTGTCTCCTGCCCCTCAATGTGGAACTTCTAACTGGCCCACTGTCTGCCGATCACAGGTGATAGAGGCATGGTGGAAAAGGCACACACAGACTAGAATGCTTTGCAGGAAAACTTCCTGTCCCTTGCCTTGACCCCCCATAATCACGAAGGCTGATCCTGAATGCTCTTATGAAATTAATTCACCATCGCTTTGAAGGGCGCAATTAACTATGAACTACTTGTCTGGTTATGGGGCTCATCTACACCAAGCAGGATATTCCACTATGAAAGCGGTATATAAAAGACAGGATCTACACTACTGCTTTATAGCGGTATTGAAATGCATACAACTGTTGGGGCCCGCTGACACATGCCATATACTGCTTTCATACTGCTTTCATAGTGTTATATCCTGCTTGGTGTAGATCTGTCAATAGGCCCCAACAGTTGTCAGTGCACTTCAATACTGCTATAAAGCAGTAGTGTAGATCCTGCCGTTCATATACCACTTTCATAGTGGAATATCCTGCTTAGTGTAGATGAGCCCCATGTCTAGACTGAGCTACCATAATGCACTCTAGGGCTGTTTCTACACCTGCCTTTTCCCCCGGGATCATTCCTGTGCATCCAAATGACACACAGGGGATCCTGGGAGCAGGCAGGGATGATCCCTCCATTTTCCTGGGATAACCCTTAGGTGTAGAAAGAGCCTAGGTGAAACTGCATTTAAAGCTAGTTCAGAAACTTTGGCTGGTGCAGAATGCAGCCTCTCAAGTACTGGTGGGGGTTAAGCGATTGGTTCATGTGACACATATCTTATGCTAGTTGCACTGGTTGCCAGTGCATTTCCGATTAAGTGCTGTTTTTAACCTTTAAAGCTTCGGCGATTGGGCGGTATAAAAATGTAATAAATAAGTACATGGTCTAGGGCCAAGGTAATTGAAGGACCCCCTTCAGCCATGCCAACCTTTCTTACTTTGAGATTGTCAGGCCCTCCTCATCTGCCTGCCTCTGAGCACAGTCAGGTTGGTGGGTACGAGAGAGAGAGCCTTTTTCTACAGTGGAATATATTACCAATATCTTCAACATGCTCAAAACTCAATTATTTTCCATAGCCTTTTCTTGAGTTGTGTTTTTTATGGGACTGCTGATGGTTTTCATTGCAGTTTGTGGAGGGGGGTTGTATTTTCGGATAGAATGTCTGTTTTATTATTGTCAGTACTTTTTATTAATTATGATGTTTATTGTTTTTATCTTGTGAACTGCCTTGAAGAGTTGTTGTACATTAAACGGTAGCCTAAAATATTTAAAATGAAATAAGATAGGCAGATGAGAAGTCTAATCCCTCTACGTTACCCATTCATCAGAATGTGACTTGGAGCCATTGTGCACATTATGTAGAGGGAAACCCAGGTTTGCCCCTCAGTTCACACACAACAAGGTGTTGCAGCTTATCACAACTTCCTAATATGAAAGATATTCTCATGACATTTACACTTCACTTTTTTGGCTGTACACACATCATAGTTATTGCACCTGAAAAATGTAAAATGTGAAGTGGCCTATAACAGAGGCTATGAGAACATTCAAAGATGTTTAGAGTGAACAGGGATACCATGAATATGTTTATATGAGTGAGTAATGGAATAGCAGGTAGTAATAACTTGTGACCTATCAATGATTCGTACTGTATTTGTATCATCATCATCCAGAACTCTATTGAATGTGTTGACTCATTCACAATGAAGTGAATGCAATCAAAAGTTTGGGTAAATTGCCCTGGAACCAATTACAGTGTGGGGTGGTATATACATATTTTAATAAGGACAACCACAACAGCCATTGCTCTTATGGAGGCAAATGTTGTCTCTTCTTCTCATTCCAAGGCCCCAGTACCAATTAAGAAGATACAACACCATAAATGATGAAACAATGTTGTTTTTTAGCATCTAATACAGTGCTTTGTCAGGCTGGGGGAATCATATGCAAAGCCTTCTATCACAATTGACATGTAAATAATTTGTTGCTGCCTCGTCTGTGGTTAGGAAATCAGACTGGAGTGTCAGTTCCTGACAGGAAAGCACTGCTCAGAAGATTTTGATTTGTGTTGGCAACAATGTGCAACTTTGTTTGTTTTGTTTTGCTGATAGGATTTGACAGAAATCCAAGACTGCGGTTAGTTAGCAAGACCACCTCGTGCATTAATAATCACGTACATTAAAAGAAAGGGCGCCACAAAGGTCAGGTGCCAGCTGGATCCCAGCCATTTCTCAGCAATGGAAACCACCGGCAAAACTTTGGCCTACAGATCAAAGATTGGCCTCCCTGGGGAGGAGATGCATATATTTCTTCAGTAGTCTTTCTGCTCAGGGACCAAGGAGGAGATGGGATGCTGTGGGAGAGAAGATAGGAACCCAGCCAGCTGGAGCAAGGGGAAGAAAATGAAGGATTTGAACCCCATCCCAAGGCTAGCTGTTGCTGAGTCTAGACTGTATCTGTGGCTATGGCTTTTGGGGGACCAGGGATGCATTCCCATGTGGGAAAGTGGTTGGGGGCTGTGTACTGCCAGCAGTGGGTGGAACCAAAGCCAAGAGTGTGCAGCAGGTGGTCCCAAAGGAGTGTGTGTGATAGTGCACATGCTTTGCATGCAGAAGGTCCCTGGTTTCATCCTCAGCATCTCCAAGAAGGGCTAGAAATATTCCTGCCTGAAACCCTAGAGAGCTGCTGCCAGTCAGTGTCAACAGTATTGGGCTAGATGGACCTAGGTTCTGACTCAATATAAAGCAGCTTGCTGTGTTCCAATATTCCCTTTTTCCCTCTCTCTTAGCCCCTTTCTTTCTCATCCCTTTGTTCATCCATCTGTCATCCATTCTCTCTCTCTCTCCCCCCCCTTGATCCCCCCACACACACACGACCTCCCCCCAACCCCACAGTGCTTCCAATGCAGCCAAGAAGCAGTGGTGAAACAGCTATCTTAGTGGTATCCTATTCATTTTTTGATCAGGATTTACCCAGTTCACACCTTCTAGATGCAAGACTGATTTGGATACAATCTGTGGTTGAAGTCTGTAGATTTTGGGGCTTGCAATGTGATTCCCAGACCAAAGAAATCGCATTTGATGGCACGCATACATTTGAAAAAAATGTACATTAAAAAAAGTACTTTTGATAAATGTGCACAACTACACCTTAATCACTGGGAGAAAAGTGTGTACATTTCAAAGATGAGCAAAACTGATGCATACCTTTGGAAAAAAATATGTGCAACAATATGCATGGATTTTCATGCAAAAAGTAAAAAAAAACAGCTCGCAACTTGACATGGACTTGACTCAGAATGAAGCTTGAGATGGAATTCAGATGGAATTCACACATCCCTTGGTGTGGGTGTGGGGGTGTCTATGTACATGAGTGTCTGTGTCTGGGGATGTGGCTGTGGGGTGTGACCCCTCTCCCACTACCTATCGCTACATGCATCCTTTGCGGCAAAGCATTTGCTGACCTCTGCATTGGCAGGAACATCCACTGGATCAAAGGCCTTTCCGTTCATGGAAGGGCACCTTCAGAACCCACTGTGTTTTACTTTGGATGTGAAATGTTGATGCTGAATATGACATAGATAATTTTGAGAGAATAGATGCTTAGCTGTTGAATATTAGACATCATTCCCATCATAACTCCTGACATTTTGTTAGTATGAGGGTGTGGAACCTCTTTCAGCCCAAGGGCCGAATTCCATTTCAGAATGGTGAACGGGGCCAAAGGCGAACAGAGGCGGGCCCAAAAAATACCAGCATATTTTAGTGTAAAGTTCTTACTGTAGCTAATGCTTAGGAGAGGCATTTCAGCCTTTATAAAAGGGGAAAATCTGTGCAAAAGCCAGGAAATCACCAAATGCTCAGCAGTCAGGGAGAGGGTCGGGGCCAGGAAAAGGGGGCGGGGCCATCTGGAGAATCCCAAAGAGCCAGCTTGGTACTCCAGTTTGGGAGGCCAGATTTGGCCCCTGGGCCTGATGTTCCCCGCCCCTGGACTTGTAGCACCACTAGCAAGAATAAAAAGGAGCGTATTACCAGACTAAACTCTAGTTTGCACAAATCCAGTAAGAAAAATAAAATAAAAAATTTCAGGTGTGGTCTGAAGTAACTGGGAGAGAGGGGACTGTTGTTTGGGTACCCAGATTCGAAGCTGGAAAATATGCATACATTTTAAGTTCTCCCAATGTGGCAGAAGATAAGGCAGGCTACAGTTTCTCCCACCCATTCCTTCCATGGGCCTAACCTCAATCCCCTCCACATCCTGCTGTAATTAATAAGGGCTCCAGATATACCACACAGCAAGCAGGGGAAGGTACTGGATGATATGGCTCAGGGCTAGCCCAAGCCATTTTGCTGCCTGAGGGGGGAATATGGAACCACCATATTCCCCACCACCTGCGTTGTACCCAGCTCAAGTTATATAGTACTCAAGGCTGGTCAAGTTATGTTGGCCCCTGAGACAGAAAATCCCACACACGCCTCTCCCTGCGAGTAGAAATTCAACACTGATAAATTTAAAAGGTATCCGTTTGCCTCCCCTTTCATGACACCTCAAATCAGCTGCCAGAGGCAGGTGCCTCATTCTGCCATCTGGTAGGGCCGGCCCTGACATGGCTGGGGAGGAAACAGGCAGAATAAGTAGAAGCTGCCTTCTCTCCTGACACATTGGGAGATTTAAAGTTGTGTAAATCTTCCTCTCTGGCTTTGAGCCTGGCAACCCTAGCAGCTATTGCATAGTAGCACTACTGAGAAAGCACATGATATAACCACAGAAAGAGACAGCTCTCGATGCAAAGCATCCTGTGTTCATCTCACAGCACAAGACTGGGGGTTATACATGTCAGAAGCTACTTTTTAACCATTCCAGATGTATATATACTTTTGAACTACCCAATGACATGCATTCCTTCCCCAGCTAACTTTAAAACACACACACACACACACACACACACACACACACACACACACACACTATACATAGTTGGCTTTTGGGAAATACAAGTAATGAGATAAATAACAGAAAATCAGTGATCTGGGGCTTGGCGGCATCATGTAAGCACTGATATTGTTGCTGTTGCTGTTTCCAGGTTCTCTGCTGTCAAAGATCCTTTCATCTTCACATCCCTGCTTGCTGAAGCCTGCACCTGTGCTCCAAGAATTAATCAGCTCAGTCCAGATGGATTTTAATGACAAGGACTGTGTGCAAAGCATTATTATAAACTGACATCCGAATCATCGTGTGTGCATTTTTCTCTTTCCTTTCTATTTATAGAGTTGGTGTTGACAAGTTCAATTCAAATCCCTATAATGATCAAGCATGCAAATACTGTGTATTGGCTTATTTACTCAAAATGTGTTTTGACCCATTGCTCTAAGTAAATGGTACTCTAGACTAGTGGTCTTCCACCGGTGAGTCATGATCCCAAAGTGGGTCGCAAAATCAGTCCAGACGGGTCGCGGCAAAGCTGTCGTAAACAATTCTAGCTCTGTCATAAATCCAGTTCAGTTCTTTGTCATTGCAAAATAACAATTCTTGAGAATCCATTCTAGAATTTCATACCTCTAATGCAGGGGGTGGGCAACTTTTGGGCTTCAGCACCCATCATTCCTCATCATTAGCTAGGGCTGATGGGAGGTGTAGGCAAAAAGATCTGGTGGGCCACAACTTGCCCACCTCTAATCTATGGTTGAAAACTGTTTTCTGATTTCAAAATCACTTCACTGGCTGCCAATTAGTTTCCGGGAAAAGTATAAGTGTTTGTTATTACCTTTAAAGCCCAACATGGTTTGGGTCAAAGTTACCTGTGGGATAGCCTTCTCCCATATGATCTGCCCCACACACTCAGGTCCTCTGGAAAGAATTTACTCCTGTCAGCAAAAGCTAGGCTGACAACCGTTACCCAGAGGACCTTCTCTTCTGCTGCTCCCAGATTGTGGAATGGCCTGCCAGGAGAGATTCGTCAACTTAACAGTCTTCCCGAATTTAAGAGAGCCATAAAGACTGATCTCTTCTGACAGGCCTACCCAGTTGAATTTTAAGATGCCTTTTGATAATGTATTAGTTTTGTATGTTTTTAATCAGTTTTATGGATTTTATGCTTTTTTTAGACTGCCATCTTATTCTCTTTCATCGTCTTGTTTTCAAAGTCAAAACAGGCCAGGTTTCTTTTGTCCTTTGTTTAAGAGAGATTCTCCGTTCCTGAAGCTGTTCTAGTTAAGTCGTCTTCACAATAAGAAGAAATTTTTTTAAATCTCTTGGGGTCTGAGTTCCTGCCGCTGAAAATAATGCTGCCTCAGTTGGTAGCCCCAGTGATACCCATGACAACCACTGGAACACTGGGCAGCCCTGGTAATACTGTTTCCATGGCAGCCACAGAAGCTATGACGTGATAAAATCCATTGTGCCCTGTGCCCTGATGAGCAGTGATCCTTTCATTACCACATTCCAGTGAGGCAGAAACTGCTGTACCAGAAAGGGAAATATATATCACTGGTTCCAACCATGCAGATTTGTAAGTAGATAGCCCCATGTAGTCAATTGCTTCTGTACTCCTCCATTACTTCGTCAGGGTTTTCCTTATTGACTGATTTGTTCTATCACTACTACTACTACTTATTTTTGAACTTTCTTTAGTTTGAACTTTTTTGTGTTGAAACTTTCCAGAAATCTTGAATTTTGCCATTCTTAATATTATCTTCATTCCTTTTAATTTGATGGCCAAGAAATTACAGCACTTGTATGTTGGGTGTGTTAAAGTTTGTTTCATTTTACACTAGATGTCTGATTCTAATCTCTCCAGATTTATTTTGTAGCTGTTTGAAAATCCAAGGCATTTGGAAGTGGCCTTTCTTTTATGAACTGGTGGGAAATGATTCCTAAAAACCTAACTGGTATGGGTTAGAATGAACTTCCACTTCCCTCTGTATAAGAGTTGTAATGCACTTTGATAACTGTTAAATTAAAATCCAGGAAGGAGCAATATGTGGCTTCCTTCAGACAATTCGATTGTCACTCTCGCATCAGGTAGAACGAGACACTGCAGTGAAACTGGATGTCTGGTTCCCTCTACTCTACTAAAAACATGCTGTTATGGAATATGATGAGATACATAAATCCCCTTCATATGTTGGGATGCTTTCAGACTGAGGGCTCCTTGTGCTACCTATCAGAAGATATTGTGCAGCAATTGTCTTTTCTTCCTTAACACATTTTCCATGGTAAGGAAAAACAATGGGAAAGGTGGTGGAAAAATATGGGAGGGTTATGAGTGGAAGACGTCATCTGCCCACCCACCCCTGCCTAAAATATTGTGACTATGAACTAAACTACAAGATTAGTAGCTAATCATGTAGACTGTATATGAAGGATAGCCTTTCATTTATTCTAGTATATGCATGGCCCGAATTGAGATTGGGAGCACACTGCACCTGGAGGGGAGAATGAAATGCCTCCCTTAAAAAAAAAAAAAAAAAAAAAAAATCCCACAGGCACACACCTTGGGTGGGGGGGGGGGGAGGTTAACAAAAGAAAAATAATCTCTATCTCTATTGGCATCGATGGGAGTAGGTTTTTTTCTTTTGTGGGGAGATTTAATCTTTCATTCCCAATGCATGGTGGTCCTGATCTGAATCAGGGCCATGTGTGCTTGCTTACACTCAAGTAAACTGAAAGATAGCCTTCAGCTTTATGCTATGTGATTTGCATCTTGTGTAGTTTAACTGTGAGTCAAGCCTTGTCCAGGGAGCACACTAAATCTCACGAAGGAAGAATCATGTGAGTAAATGGGAGTGAGGATGTAGTCTTCTTGGTCTTGCCCCCAATGCTGGGTGCACTGCTGAGCCACAGCTACAGATGTCCACATGTTAGCATGGTCATCTGCAGCGTCTATTCCATGTCCACTCCACATTATTGACTGCTACTGGAAGGTGTTGTAAGGAAACACAAGAAGTAATGATGTTCCACCACATAATTCCTTAACTATGCATTACTGATATAATAGCAGAGCATGAATAGTGAGGAATTTTTCTTGGGCTTTCCTTCAGCAACTCCATATTCACTTAACTAGAGTTGCATCCATAAGTTCTGTCATAACAAGAGGATAAAGCAGGATTATTATTTTTCTTCAAGAACAACAATGGTCGTAAAAGACAAGATAAGAAGGACCTATGGCTCACATCACGTTGGGCTGAACATGGCATTTGCCAGCGAACCAGACTTTATCTGCTTAGATAAGGCTACGAATACTTCCTATGAGGACAAGATAGATGAGCTGATCCAGGAGCAGAAGGCAAATCCATATAGGTTTCTGCCTGGTAAAGAAAGATATTATCTGTTGAAAACTAAAACCAGGATACAAGAGAGAGCCTCCACTGTCCAACCAGAGCTTGTGAACGTCCTCCCAAAGGAGAAACAGAAACAAGAGGATGCAGACAAGCATTCTCATCATCAGGATATTTCCTTGCAGGAAGCTGAGGAAGAACTTAATAAGGTACAACTATTTGGTATAAATAGCAGGAGTTCTGTTTCCAGGCTGCCTTCTCCTTATGCTCTACTTCTTCATACATTGTGGCCACAATACCATGCAATACAACACATGTGGCACAATCCGGTGCTATGCAGCATAATTCTATTCAGAAGTTAATCCCATTGAGTTCAATGTGATTTATTCCCAGGAAACTGGTTACAGGCTTGCAGCCCCTTAAGCCATAATTTTCAATGAGTTTTAGTGCACCTTCCTCTGTCTCAGACCTCTAGGCCTTCTTTCTGCCTGTACACGCAGGGCTTTTCTACATGAGGCTTTAACCCACTTTACTGAGGCATCTGCTACCAGATTCTTTGTGGGATTAAGATCATCTGCTTTACACATCCCCCCTTCTATGTGTTCCATTACACTAGGTGATGCTATGGTAGAGTGGAATTGCACAACTACACTTGGGTTTCATGGAAATACCAGACTTTCCTCATTAGAAACCCACACACACACACTAAAATGATTTCAAAGAACAGGAGAGATCCTGGAAATGACAATGTCATGTAAAGCATCCATCACAAGTACACAATAAATGCCTTGGGTAGAAAGGCACATAACCCAGGGTAGCTTTCAGGGCATTTCTGACACTGCTTCACAGTAGAATATATGTGAACCTGTATTAAATGTTATGATATTAATTTCACCCTGTGCCAATATTCTCCAGTCTATCAATGCTTTAGCTAGTCTGCTGTGGATATTATTCTTTCAGATGATGGAAACATTTCCGGGCCAACTCCAAGTTTGAGAGGCCCTGGGCAAGGTGCCCTCTGGGGAGTCTTCTAAGCACCTCTCTGGTAACACCCATGCACCCACCACTGCCAGTGCCTCCCTGATAAGCCCTTGCAAAGCTTACTAAGGGGCAGACAGGGACAGACAGTGGGTAGCAGAGGGAATGGGCAGTGGTGCTGAAAGTAGCAGTTCCAGATATTTGGTATTCCCTCAGACTACCCTTGAAAAGCAGGGATGGGGAACAAGTGGCCCTTCAGATGTTGTTTGGACTGCAACTTCCATCAGTCTAGTTAGCATAGCATAACTATTAATGAGAGTTGCCATTAATGGGAGTTGCCGTTCAGCAGCATCTGGATGGCCACATGCTCCCCCATCCCTGTTGTAAAAAGAAGTGCTATGCAAGACAGCTAATGCTGCTGCCACTGCCATCATCATCCTTATCTGCCATGTTTCTGAATCCTGCCCCTTGATGACTCCTTGGGGCTGGCTTTTGTGTCTACCCCTTCCTCCATAAGAAAGGAATTCCAATATTTCGAAAGAGTACTGGAGGCTGGTGGCTTCAACGGCAGCGGGGCTCTGAATCCAGTCTGGGTTTCAGTCAGAACCATAAAGGAGTTATCCAAAGTACTGAACCTGTTTGGGGAAAAGGTTTGGCACCTTGGATAGCTCCTTTAGAGTTCTGACTGAAACCCAGAGTGGATTTAGCTCCAGTAACATCAAAGCCACTTTATGGATTATCTCCAGCCCCATTCCCAGCCATAACTGGAGTTCTCTTCTTCTTCCACCATGCTTCCTTTCTTTCCTCTCCCTACCAAGACCCACCCAGGACAAACTTCCCAAAACTCAAACTAATACTGGGGGCCAAAGGCATTGAAGATAGTAAAGATTCTCCTGGCACATTTCTTTATAAGGCTGGGCATTTTTTGCCAAAATTTAAAGTTGTTTAAAAAAAGAAATGGAGTCACCCGCCAAATAGTCCATTTGCCGATGTATCTTCCAAAATGTCCTCTTCTTGATTTATTTCAGTTACCTCAAAAAGTGGATGGAACTGCCACAGTTACCAGTCAGATACTATTAGCTGTGGCTAGCCTGACAGATACAGACAGAAACAGTATCCAGGCAGCTGCAGCTATGTTGAATTCAGTCCTGAAGAAAGAGAGGAATAAACTGAGAGGAAAGGTACAAAGATGAGAAAGTTGCAGGCTTTTTTATTTATTTATTTATTGCATTTCTATACCGCCCAATAGCTGAAGCTCTCTGGGCGGTTTACTCGCTGGGCTTTTACTGTGGCTTTCAGAAATTGGGGTTGTATATGTTATGTCTGTGGGTCCTAGTGATCAATTCAGGAAATAGTGCACTGAAATAACGTTATTTTTGTTACCCAGGAATTGTATTTACTGCCTTGCATTGTTTTGAATTAGAAATTCCTCTAGAAGGAGGCTTCCTTCTAGAAGAACCCTTCCCAAACACCTCTGCTATTCTGGCAGGGGTTTTTGGGAGTTGAAGTCCAAAACAGCTAGAGATTTACCTTCTGCCCATCCCTGCTCTAAGAACTCAGGACCAAATTCCAATTTGGGAAGGGTCTCCGAGCCTGTGCTCCAGCAATAGGTGGGGCAAACATAACAGGGGTGGGACTAAGGGCAGAGTAGGTGGGGTCAAAGACAAACTGGGTGGAGTCATATGCTATTTGTACAAATTTGCACATTTCCCCACCAAGCATACAACCCACAGCTCAAATCTATGCATGTCTATTCAGGGGCAAGCTCCAGTGTAACAGCTTCCATGTCTGCAAAGCACAGCTCAGTTCTATGCAGAGTATTTAAACTGCCTTTAAATATGCTTTCCTCCAATCATTGATCAGAGACAACAGCAGTAAAGCTTGCGGGCCAGTTGGGGAATCTCCACGGGCCACATCTGGCCCATGGACAAGTGGTTCCCCATCCCTGCTCTAGATGCTTGATCTGGAACATATTCAACAACAACCCCTTTACTTAAGAGCAAGATAATATTTACCTATTTACCAGCTGATTTGCTAGCCCAGTTACGGGTTTAGCCAGTCAAGTGGTTCCTTCACATGAGCAGGGTATTGCCTTTAAGGTCCTGGAGTAACTTCAGCAGATGATAATGTCAGGGATACATAGGACAGTAGCTTCAGGTTCTGCCCACTTATAACAAGTACTGCTGGACATGCTGCTTCTAAAGCCGTTTTTTTTTTTTTTTAACCATTTTGGGGGGCAGTGGGGACCAAACTTGGCCCGCTAGCTTTACATAGGCCACCTCTAATCTTTCCCTTGGTGTACATTAAAGTCCCTGGTCCATGGCCCTCTGCCAAATTGCAAGTACAAATGCCACTCCAAATATCAATCAATTGCACTAGGATTCCACTGAAAAAGAATGTAAGTATTAGTGATGGACAAACTCCCTTGGGTCACCTCCAAATCCATTATTTTTTCAAGCTCTCCTGGGAAATGCTCCCCACTCCTGCCCCCCAAAAAGAAGCCTCAACTCTTTTTGAGGTTTTCCAAGAAAGCCTGGAAAGCAAATGATGAAGTGCACCCAAGCCCATCCCTGGCAGTTCTGCTACCCCCTTACAAGTAAAAAAAAATATCCTTGAGAAACTAGAAGAATGCACAGCAGTAGCAGGGACTCATCAGATGCAGAAGATGCATCATAGCTGCTCTGTTAAGGATGAGGCTTGGAAGCAGGCTTCCCCTGTTTCTGGATAACAAGCCCTCTCTACTCCTGCTGCAAGCCCTCTCTGCTGCCTTTCCTCCTTCTCAAGGGTATTTTCTGCTGGTGCTGGCATGTAGGGATGCCTAGCAGCAAGAATGGGGCCAATTATGAGAAGGAACCAAATTCAGAGGGGTGTGAACATGACTTATAATGGTGTGAAGCTATCCAAACTGGGGGGAGTTACATATTCCAACATCCCCCAATTCCGCATTCACCCCACCTGTAATATAGTGCAAGTCACCCTAGTTGCAACTATGTCTAGAAACATCTAAACTTCCAGGTTCTTCTCAGTCAGAACATACAGAAGCAGTAAGGAAATAGTATAGCGCCATGTACTGGTTGGAGGTTCTGTATGCTTCATCATTACAGTGCGCAAGATGCATGCACGGCCTTCTAACCTCTTTATGGCAAGAGCACTACCTTTTTTTTTTAGTAAGAAGTATCTTATCTTCTGCAAACCAGTCTCACCCAGATGCTAAGTGATGCTATATTCATAAATGTGGACCAAAAATATAAATGAGAACAAGTATCAGAAACAACCCTTATACATTTTATTTTTTTCCAGGTACCAGAAATCATTGAGATTATTTATTTCCACCTGTGTGCTATCCAGGAACCTAGAGCAAGAGAAGCAGCCATAGGGGCTGTGTGCCTTCTGGCTGAAAAACATACAGATGAAGCCATTTCAAGTCTTCTGGGGCTCTCACAGATTTGTGACAGGTGAGGTGTCCATATTTCCCCAAAAAGAAATCATAAGGAAGTTTCTTCACCTGCTGTCTCTGCTGGAGAAAACGGTGGACCAAGCCAACAATAATACAGTTGACTCCACCTTTCCAAATACCCTGTCACTGATAGCTTTTATGAGAACATTGTGAATAAATGCACACTTTGTCACTTATTTAACCAATGTATAGATTACTGGCAATTTAGTTCAACTGAATTGACAGGAAGTTTGAGCAGCTATCTTGGTGTACCACAGGAAGGGAGGCAGTTTTAACCCTGTGAAGATTTGAGGCCTACTGAAGCAAGGTATTAAAGTCAGGCTTTAGAGGCCTGGAATTTTTCTGTTGGGAGGGAGGAGGTATCCCTGAGAGGAGTAATTTCATTTCTCCAGTTAAGATTCATCAGCTCCTAGGGGTTGTACATACGGCTGTTTACTGTGCCAAAAATGCGCATTTTTGCATTTTTGGACAGATGACACAGCTGCAAATGTGAAGCCATCCAGGAACAAACCCTGGAAAATCTGCTCCAAAAAATTCGGGCATTTACCCCAACTTTTTTGGCAGCGAGGCGGCTCTGCGGCTGTAAAAAAGCAAAAAAATTTTTTTTTTAAAAAAAAAAAACTCATAAAAACGGGGGGGGGTTGAGGAGAGGAACAGTGCTGTTCCTCCCCCCCCTTTTTTATTTTATGCTCTAAATCTGCAGAGCTCTGCAGGCGCAAATATAAATTTGGGAGGACCGGGCAACCCCCATGCAGGTGCATATTTGGCTGTTTAAATTAAAAGGCGGGGGAGGAACAGCCCCGTTACTTTCCTCCCCACCCTGGTTCCTTTTTTAAAAAAAAACTTTAAGAGTCTGAATATGTGAAGGACCGGGCAAACTCCTGGAAAAATCACACTTGCCTTCCTTCCCGTGCAACCCCTGGGAAGGAAGGCAAATGCAAGTGCAAGGTGCCTCCCGGCGCCAAAGCGCCTCTGTATAGCCAGGGCCCAAATTAAGCTTCATTTCTCCATTAAGTTTCATTTCTTCAAGATTGAAACAGTACTTTCAGTTTTTGAGAAAGATGGGATAAAGGGAGAGAGACAGAGAAAGAACAGGCCATGAGGAAGGAGCTGAAGGATGCCACTTGAAAGATCTAGGTGCAGCTTCGAGTAAAAGAACTTGCCTTTTTGCAACTTTTATTTTCTGTTAATGCCTTTGAATCAATCAGCTCTATTAACTAAGTACCTTTAGTTGTAATTTGATTGCTTTACCTTACTAGTAAACTGTTGTGTTTAACCTAAAGTGTCTGGAGTGTCACTGACCTCACGTCTACAGCCTAAACCCCATGTTACTGAGAAGGGGAAGGTAAAAAGAAGGAAGGTGGGACTATTAAAGAGGCAGAGGTCCTTAAGGAGTTGCTCAGGGGGTTCAGGTCAGAGAACGAACCCTGACACATCCCAAGGCGACAGCTTTTACTTCACTCTTTATGTTATTCCTGTGAACTCCGGGACCAAAGTACACCAGCTTGGGGTACATGCTTATGAAGCCCCTTCACTCCCATGAGAAGCCAGCCACACAGTCTGCAGAACCCTCAAGTCCTGGATGGGCAACTTGTGGCCCTCCGGATGTTTTGGCCTATAATTCCCATCATCCTATGCAGGTTAGGGCTGATGGGAGTTACAGGCCAAAACATCCAGTGGGCCACAAGTTGCCTTAAGTAGGTTGACCATATGAAAAGGAGCACAGGGCTCCTGTATCTTTAACAGTTGCATAGAAAAGGGAATTTCAGCAGGTATCATTTGTATGCATGTCACACCTGGTGAAATTTCCTCTTCATCACAACAGTTGAAGCTGCAGGAGCTATACTGCAGCTACATGTGTGACCAGATTTAAATGAGGGCAGGGCACCTGCAGCTTTAACTGTTGTGATGAAGAGGAAATTTCACCAGGTTCTCCATATATACAAATGACACCTGCTGAAATTCCCTTTTCAATACAACTGTTAAAGATACAGGAGCCCCGAGTAAACATGCATAAGACTGCATAGCATGAAGCTCAGTTAAATACAAGCTGCACTGGTATAACAGTCTTAGAGGAGAGGGTATTACATTATAAGATTGCTTCTTAGAGGCTCACTTAGGCTGTTCATGGAAGACTAAAGATTGACCAATTTACAGGGCTTCTTTTTTTCATGATCCATGGTATGTTATTTGTATTCTGCCACATTGTCCCTCTGAGCCCTCAGGGTGGTGAACCATCTTCTGCTCAAAATATTGAAAATACAAGGAAGTGTTACACAAACAGAGAATAGGGATGTTGGAGAAGAGTGTGGGAAATGTGCATCAATAAAACAATGATAAGTGCTACATACCAGAGAACCAGGATGGGTGAACGGCTGCCTCTAGGGTGTCTTGTTCAGTCTGGTAGGGAGGGGGTGTTGCTAGACCAAAGACAATACTAAAAGAAAGCCAAAAGGTTTCTACTTTCATAGTTGAAAAAGTGAGTGTGAAAATCTGACAGAAAACCATTTGCAATCCCTAGGAGTAAACAAGCTTTGAGATCTGTTGGGCACAACCAATGCTGGATCCAGATTTTTGAGGGCACCTTCAATGGGCCCCAGTGAATCACCTTCTCATCACCATTGTCATCAGCTGCTATTGTTCCTCATCCTCTCCCTCATCATTGTTGTCGTTTCCTTGTTTGACAGCCAGTGAGCAAGAAGACAGTGGCATCTACTGTTTCTCGTTCTCACCACCACTATTATCTGGGCCAGAGCAAGAGACAGGTGAACAAGCAGGTTGCCATGGTGAAGAGGAGGAGCAACTTCAGGGCCCTCCTGCTAGTAGGCCCTGGCTGAGGTGTGGGCAGATGTCTGACCATGCCTATCTTTGTCACTGGCCATGGGTACAACATATTGTCCGTTTACTGATCTCCACGTATGTGTGTGAGTGTATGTGTGTGTATAAAACTACACTTAGACTGTACTATTCATGGGGCAAGGGAAATAAATTAGCAATGGTTGTATCTATATTAGCTATATTAGTTTATTTGTTGTTTTAATTTCAGGCATGTCACTCAAATTTGGGAAGCTCTGGGCCAAGCTAAAGAGCCTGTCAGACTCCAGGTTCTTGCAAAACTTCTTGAAGTGCTGAAAAGAAAACCTCGCCTCAGCAGTGAATGCCCCAACTCGGACTCAAAGTTCACAGATAATTCCTCCTTACTACCTTTAGCAGTGAGCAACAAAAGATGTGTTATTTCCTTATCTCCAAGTGTGATAAGCTGCACGGTGAAAGAACATACACTGGGATCTAGGGAAATGCATAAATGTGACTGCATTGTACAACTCAAGAGGCCACAATCCAACAAAGAGCGGAAGTGCACTTTGGGGCCGGCCCTACCATTAGGCAGAGCGAAGTGGCTGCCTTAGGCTGCTTCTGCTGCAGAGGGTGGGCGGTGGCTGCAGCTGCAGCTTCCTGTATCTCCTGAGAGGCCCACCCCCAGCAAGCCATTCCCAGCCTCCTAAGCTGGTGCCCTGGTGGCAGCAGTAGTTGCTTGTTGCTGACTTGGGCTGTCTAACTCATCTCTCGCCTGGTAACCCATTCTGAAAGCATCACAGCGCCACTAGGAGATGCCCCTGACTAGGGATGTCCAGATTTTGTGAAATCTGTCCTGCGTGAGTTTCTTGGATTGTGCAGTGTCATTCATTCCAGCATCCGTTCACTGACGGATTCTATTCCCCTGCCCCCCGTTATGCAGAAAAATACATAAATAATACCTTAAGGAAGTTCACAACAATTTACATAATTTAGGTTAGTATATAACATGTAGTGTATTGTCCCGATTCCATTCAACTTTTCCCAGTATATATCTTCCAGCATAGCATATGTCTCAGCAGAAACTTGCATATTTTCCTGCGAATGAATTTGCTTAAATTTCAGGAACTTTTTTTTTTAAAAAAAAAAACACCTTCAAAAGTCCGTGAAGTCCATGTGCCCTGGGGAGGAAGGTCCAAAGCAGATTCCACAGGTTGGATTCTTAGAAATCCAAATTCATTTTAGTCAATCTCAAATTTCTCCTGCCTTGGCAAGAAGTATCTGGGCCAAGCTACACACTCTGGCAGGCATCACTTGTGCGCATGTGTTGCTCTAATCATCTAGCATTGCTCTGAACATTGGGAGATGCTGCATTGGATTTAAGCAGAGAATAGAGCTGCCCTGTGCCACATGTCCCCTAAGCTAGTATACTGCCCCACCCCCAGTGTTTAAGTAACATTCAGTTGCCAGTCTGGTTGGCTACATAGGAACATAGGAAGTTCCCTTGTACTGAGTCAGACCATTGGTCCAGCTAGCCCATAATTGTCAAAACTGACTGGCACTGGCTCTCCAGGGTTTCAGGCAGGATTTTTTCCTAGACCTACCTAGAGCAGGTGCGGATTGAACCTGGGACCTTCCTTCATGCAAAGCTGGTGCTCTAGCACTGTAAGTGTAATATGGGGTGGGGGGCGCGCCATCTGATCCCCTGCCTCAAGCAACCAAATGCTTTGGGACAGCCCTGCACTCCAACCTACTGAAATGGGACAGATTGACATCAGATTTGCACTTGGTACCATGATATTCCGATATGCCAATGCTGAAGCATCTAGGTGCTCCACGCTGCAATCCAATGTGCCATCTCTCACCGCAATATTGGTTGTTTGGTTTGCAGACGACCCAATTGCAGAAATCAGGCCTTAGAAAGAGAAGAAAAGAAAGAACATGAAAACTTCTAGCTTGTTTGGTTGCAGCTTTGGCTAGAATAGCAGTCCTTGTAGCCATACAGCTCTGAGAACCAAAATAGAGTGGCGAGTGTTCATGAGACAGTAGTCGAATTGTCCAGAAGTAATGTTTTTGTTTTAAAATTCTATTTCAGGCAACAAAGGCCCTGTGCATAATATTTAGAGATAAAAAGAGCAAAATCCCTATGAACACCTTTTATGTATCTGTGATCATTTTTCTGGTGATTCAGCTGCATTACTTGATGAACTATTCAGATACTGAATGTGGACAGGAGGATATACTCAAAACATCAAGCTATATAAGGTAACAGCTAATGGGATACTAAGCAGGTAAATATCAGTGTTAGATCAATTTAATTCCAGCGGTTGGATCTAGACTTAATCACGGTTAGGGTAGGCCCATTGAAATCAATAGAACTTCAGTTAGTCATGACTAGGCGATCCAATCCGACGTGTGTGTACTCAGGATGGTAGCCTTAATATGCTGCGTTCAATGGAACTGGCATCCATTTTAAAGCATTTACCAATCTTTGTCACACTTTGTTCCTGAAAGCTCAGACTTGCAGGAAAATAGCAACACCACAATTGGCAGCCACTTTCAATAAATACCTCCCCATCACAAGCATCCCTCATTCCAGCTGCTGCATTTCTATAGAATGTGGACATCATGGCCATGAACTAGGACATGGATTCCTTAATTTTGGGTGTGGATTCATTTGGGCTGGGGAACATGGGGTGGGGAGGCTGCTGTTGCACCATGTCCTGTTTTGTTGGTCTCTGGTCAACAGCTGGTTGGCCACTGTGTGAACAGTGTGCTGGACTAGATGGACCCTTGGTCTGATCCAGCATGGCTCTTCTTATGTTCTTACATTCTTACTACAAATATGACAGCCATTCTCCAATGCCCAACTACAGTATCCCAGCCTAAAGCCTTTCACCCTCTACAGTAGGGATGGGGACCCTCCAGCCTGCAGGCTGAGTCTGAGCTGCCACGCCAGCCCATCTTGCCCAGAGAGGCTCAAGTGAGGCCCCTCCCTGGAGAGGAGGAGCAAAGCAGGCTCAGGACTTAGCTGGCACTTGGAGGAGCTGATCTTCCGGACACCCGCCAAGTCCCTTCGCCCACTTCTTGCCACCCAGATCAGGATGGCAAGCGGCAAGCAAAGTGCCTAATAGGGATGTACAGATTTTTGTTAAATGTGTTCCCATGCGTAGGTAGTGTCAGTGGCTGTGGTCATGGCCACTGATGTTAGCACCCTATCCCTCAGCCATTTTGCCTTTCTTCATGCTTGGAGCACCATAGAGAAAGGGACTTGGATGGCATTGGGAGAAGCAATCACTTCTCCCAGCACTGGCCAAGTCCCTGGCTTTGCACAGCACATGCCATCCACATCACACAAAAGGACTCAGCCAGCACTAGGAAGCGCACGCACTTCTCCCGCTGCAAGATGGCTCTGCACAGCACACACTGTCCTCAGAGGGGCGGCAAATCCTCAGAGGGGCGGCAAATCCACACAGCCAGCACTAGAAAGAGCAGCTCCTCCTCCTAGCACGAGCTGAGTCCCCTGCCACCCACATCCCTGCTGTTATCTCTGAGCTCAGGTTGGAGATAACAGTGGATTTTCCTGGGTGGAGAGGAAGGTTGGAGAAGTTTAAGGATGCAGAAACTCTGTGGACTGGATTACGTCTGCAGGCCAGAGGCCCCACATCCCTTTCCTTTAAAAAAATGTTTTTTTTCTTTTTTCAGTACAGCAAGATCCAAGATAGTAACTTTATTTCTAAGAAACATAATTTCTAAAATTTACAGGCTATTTAAGTCAAAAGCATTTGTAAAGGGTTTAATCATTTTACCTAACAAAACCCATGAATTAGGGACTTCAGAACCATATGATCTGAAGGAAGGTCATCCCCACCAGTCAAATGCTTTTCTTGTCCTGAATTCAGCTGTACCATGGAAGCTTTAAAAGCCTTAGTCAAAAGGGAGAAGACTCCTCAGACGTGTTTTACGAGTCTAACGGGGAGCTGGGACCTTCTGTCTTCGCCAGAGAATTACCTTGAAGGAGTTCTCCTCCTCGCCAGGTAAACAGGGGAAGATCTGAATTTGTGTACAGGATGATTTCTGCATATAAAACTAAAGCCTTATCGATGTCCTTCCAGAGCCCTTGTCAAACACCATCGTGGGCTTGATTATGCTGTATTTACCAAGGTGATACCACTTCTCCATCATGGCGATGAAAAACAGAAGCTAACAGCAATGGCCTTTTTCAGTGCAGTAGGTCTATTTTCTCATTTGGGTAGCACCAAGAGTTATATGTACTACTATCTCTTTTAAGTAGAGGTGTAGTCCTAGCAGAGCATGATAGGAAATGACACACAAAACAACGAGTGTATCTATGTCCAGTCCTTGCTTCAAACAAGGGCCTTCTCGGTCGTGGCCCCCCAATTATAGAATGATTTTCCCAACATGGCCTGCTTGACATTGACATTGATATCTTTTCAGCACTAGGCCTCTTCTCTCAGCATTAAAACTGGCCTCTTCTCTCAGCATTTGGCAGCATGTGATGAGTTATAATCAGGCCCTGGATTTTCTTCATGTGTGCTATCTGTTTATATGTTTTACATAAATGTTTCTATACTTTGCAAAATGTATTTTAATGGTTTTTAATTTTTGTGAACCTCCTAGAGAGCTTTGGCTATGGGGCGGTATAAAAATATAAAAATAATTAGCAGGAAGCAAGACCAGCCCAAGATGTGAGGGAGACTGAAGCGAAGAGACTGGCAATTAGCACAATGCCAGCCATAGCTGAGTCTTTCCATTTTACTTGCTATTGTAAAACTATTGGATTCAGAAATCATTGCTGAACTACTGCAAGTTACCAAGAGATCTATCAGTAGATTCTGATGTACCTTCTGTCCACACCTGATCATATCTAAGCCAAACTATTGGAGCAAGCCAGAATTCCACTTTAAAAAAAAAAAGGCTGGGGAAATGGAGGGTGGAGATTGACCCTCTCTTTCCATCTGCAAACACTGAGTTCCAATACGAGGCATTTATTGTGCGCTCATGATTGTTCATTCACGGAAGTTTGTGGGTCCTTTTCATGACATTGTCAACCTCCGATTCCTCTCCCATCATTTTTAAGCAGGAATCTGCCATTTTATAAATCACTGAAAATGTGGTAATAAATATATATTGCGCAGTACAGCAGTGCCAGCTACTGGCAGTATAAATGAAACATATGGAAAGGAACTGGCAAAAACAAAGGGGGGGAGCGTGTGTGTTATGCTGATCATAAACCTGCAAGGACTCTGAAAGACGAACCTTTGGAAATACAGCAGGATTTTTGTTTACTGTAGAGAATCTCTAATTCTACTAGTTCGAACTGTAAGGAACTAAATACCAAGAATAAAGAAATAGAAATAGAAAAGAGAGGGATGCAAAGAATAAAGCAGAAAAATACTTCTTTCTTTGGTTTGATATTCCTACTTCAGAGTAGAATCGGATGAAGTTGTATCTGATGAAGTGGACTCTAGTTCACAAAGCTTGTGCTATAATTAAATTTGTTAGTCTTTAAGGTGCCACAAAACACTTTGGCTGCAATCATATCCCCACCTACCTGGCAGTAAGCTCCATTGAACTCAATAGGACTTACTTTTAATTAGGCATATATAGGATAACACTAGTTGTTGGTTTAGCTGCAGCACACTTAAGGTTTTTACCCTCTCTGGAAATTAAGTGGGTTTAAATGGTAAGTTTCTTTTCGTGAGATTGTTTGCATTCCTAATTAAAAGAAATGCTAATAGTTGCATTTCTGCTGGCTAAAGAAGAGACCGGGCCAGACCGGGCGAGAGCTTCGGCTATTGGGCGGTATAAAAATGTAATAAATAAATAAATAAATAAATATACAAAGCAGGAGATGACACTTTCAAAATGGTTTGAAAACTGTATATGGAGCATGTCCTGGGCCCAAACAATTGTCACTACTGTTATAAACCATTTTAAAAGCAGTAGTGTAGATCCTGCCACAGTTAAACAAATGCTCAATGTGTTTGGCAAATTCAATCCATGCACGTTTACTCGTAAGCAAGCACCACTGTGTTCAATAGAGCTTACTCCAAGGTAAATATACATAGATCGCTGTCTTAGGGTGCTTCTAGATGGAGAGCTCCTGGTGCTTCCAGTCTGAACCACTGTGCACCTATCCTATTTCCCCCTGCTTAATAGTTTTTTTGTGTTAAGAAAGAAGAGATGAAGTGGTAGGAAAACATTGGAGGGTTACAAGTGGAAGATGATGACATCTGGACAAACAACACACACATAGGCTGGGTTCACACAACAAAATAACCCACCATGGGTTGTTGTGTTGTTTGAATGCAGCATGTTTTCCTCAGAGTGGCTTGTTAACCATGCAGTGTGGTTTCTTTTTCTCGAACAGACCACATTGAGAACCCACGGGTTGTTGTTGGGTTGTTCAGGGTGGTTAACAAGCCAAACTGCATGGTTAATGAGCCACCCCGTTCAGACAACACAATCACCCACGGTTCAACAGCAACCCACACTGGATGGATTAGTATGTTGTGTGAAGCCAGCCATACATTCACACACAAAATTCCACGAATGAGGTAGGGTGGTTCTTTTTGTACTGGAAGCACCCTTAGAATCAGAGTATGTAGTTGAAAAGTAAATCATTATTGGAATAAAATAGCTACCACCCCATTTGGACACAGAATGTAAATGAATTTTGAATTTTGTCAATTTTTAAATTTTCTCACTAGAGATAAGCATTTAGAGCAAAGTTGCATATGCTTGTGATAGCGTGACGGGATTAGATTATTGGTCATGCAAACTGTTGGAGGAGGAAACACATTGCCATTCTCAAGGCCCCATATGAAAGAGCTTTCATAACAAAACAATGGTTTTATCGTGTGTTATGATTTTAAAAATTAACAAAAGTTTTCCCAGTTCCAAGGGCAGAGAATTTCACTGATCCTTAAAAATCCCATAGAACTCCTCCTTGAAAAACTGGCCATTTTCCCTCTGTTTGTGCAGTCGAGGGCACAATCGTATGGGTTGCACCCTTGTTGCTTTTAAGCCCCTAAATATGTAAGCTTATGAGCATCCTATGCAGGTCGGAAAGAGTCACAGAGGTGACCTTCACCATCCTGTCCTCCCGTCCTGCATTTTTCACTAGATGGGATTCTTTGCCCATCTAGCTGGGGCATGTCAGAGGAGAAGGGAAGGAAGCCGGATAGACCTCAAGATAATTCGTATCTTGGCCTCTCCAATCTCCTCCCCACCCACCAAAATGCCCTCTTTTCTGAGGTCAAGTCTCTCTGAGGTCAAGTCCCTTTTCGCACTGGCTGCAAGGAGTGGTGGAGCTCTGATTCCCTGCTCCGAGGTCAGAGCATCATCTCTGACCTTGGTTTGGGAAATCTAAAATATCCTATGGCACTTCAGCTGCTGTCTAGGGCCCATAGGATTGCTTCCTCCATGTCTTAGTCAGAAAACCAAAATAAACATCTTACTGGCCAAATTCCATATGCTGCCCACATTTTGTAATTGTGTCTGAAAACAGCAATTTAAAAGCTGTTTAATATTTGACATATTTGTGTGGGAGCAAAAGCATGTCTTAACAATTTGAAATGGGGAGGGGAACCTCTCAAAAGCTGTGGAATATATCTGAAGTTAAAAGAAAAGTAATTAATTTACATAAAGCCTGAGTTATATAACTTCATCAGATAGTGGCTACGTTGATAAATTTGTATAATAATATTGTGCTACCATGCTGGAACTGCACTTCTCAGCCGAGTAATACAATTGAATGCTTGGCTATCAAGCCCAGCCATAATGTACAAATCCATGTATATATTTGCATAATTTTATCTGAGCTAATCAGTTATCAGGAATATTTAGGTATTATATGAGTGGGGTCTACAAGAACCCCTCCAACCATTCAGTGACCTTTGCTTCTCTGCCGGTGTTTTCGTTCCTCAGTTACTTCCTCTTTTCAAAAGAGTTACTTCAGAGTAACTCAGTTACTTCCTCTTTTCAAAAGAGGAAGTACAGAATGAGCCTGAGGTCCATCGAGTCCACTGCTCTAATGGTGCTGCTTCTCCTGCACACAGCAGGAGAAAGCAGCAATTCCAAGTTTAAGAAAACATTGGACTTAAAGAGGGGTTTTTTGTCGCACAATGAAGGCGAGAAGGGGTGGAAGGCACGCAGGAAGCAGACAACATCATGTGAGGGACCTGAGCAAGCTCTGTGAGTGCCCAGTAACGAGCATGCAATAAAACGCTCGTTGGATGGAGCTTTGAAAGGGCAGAGGCCGTAGCTAGACAGGGTTGCACAGTGCTGGTTGTGGACGCAGAGGATGGTTGGTCTTTTCCAGCCTTCCCCAACCTGGTGCCCTCCAGATGTTTACGGCTTCAACTTCCAGTATCAGAGGCAGTAAGCCCCAGTATCAGAGGAAGTACGTCTATATACACCAGTTGCTGAGGAACATGGGTGGGAGGGTGCTGTTGCACCGCGTCCTACTTTGTGGGTCCCTGGTCAACAGCTGGTTGGCCACTGTGAGAACATAGGGCTAAACTAGATGGACCCTTGTTCTGATCCGGCATGGCTCTTCTTATGTTCCATCAGCCCCAGCCAGAATGGCCAATGGTCAAGAATGCTGGGAGAAGTCATCCAAAACATCTGGAGTACATCAGGTTGAGGCAGGCTGAGCTAGCCCATCATGGGCAAGTAAAGGGAGGCGCTCTGCATTTCCACCCCACCTTGATCACTTAGGAATAGAAAAGAAATGCTGGGGCTGGCCCTCATCCATTCCACTCAGCTTCAGCCCATCTTAATGTGTGTCGTGAGCCAGTTCCCTAGCATAAAAACTAGAGGTGACTGAATTTGATCATGACTGCAATGCAAAAAAGCAAAGTAATACTATTCCTAATAACCCTGCCATGTTACCAAATTGCTGTTGTTGCTGCGATGGTGATGGCTTGGGAAAAGGCAGAGAGATCCATATCCATTCACTAAAATCAGCAATAGGTGAGAATAATTATAATATTCTTACCTATCCTTCTATAGCAAGCAATGAATAGGAAAAATTCTCTGAGTTTACTGTCATATATTTGCAATTTCGTGTTGTTTAGCTTCTTTCTTCTGAGTCCACATACGCAGTGCTACAAAAACATTACATCCTGGGCCTATTAAAGAACTGGCAGAGTGATTCAAATTCAACCTACCGCTGGCTCAGTCTCCATGGGATGGGTAATGTAGCTCGTCATCAGCAAAATGTGAGTATTACTGATTTTTTTTCCCCTATAGATGTTAAACCTACCATTTTTCTTTTTTAAAAAAACTCTTGGTAAAAATGAGGCAGACATAGTGAACCAAAATGAACCGATTCTCTATGCAGAAATAAAACATGCCATAGTAGAATCAAAACTTGGGGAGAGTATGTTTAAGAAATCTGAGATCTCCAAAACCAATGTTAGATGACAGGGCTCATACTTTGGAAGATGTGAAATAAGAAGAAGAGGAGTTTCCTTGTACATGTGCAAGGTACCTTTCCTAATCACTGAACAATCACAATTAGATGTAACCATTCTGAGACTATGGTGGGGATGTGAAACTCAAATAGATTGCATTTTCAATAGTGATGTGCACTACCTTGGTCCTGAACCATGAATCCGAGCTGGGACCAGATTCGGCTGTCTTGGCTTGAAGCAGCTGAAGCTCTTTGGCCCTATGGCCAGCCCCCTGCTCACCCACGGGTCTTACCTGAAGCCTCCACTTAGACTGGTGAGCCACCTGTCCTCCTGGAGAGCTGCCATCTTTAAGGAAGACGATGACTCTGCCCTGCCATAGATTTACTATTGTAATCTATGGTAGCTAGAAAGGCTCAGGGGCCATGCAAACCCAGCAAAGGCTCAGAGGCTATGCCCACGATTTGTAAACAAAAATGTCTCCAATTATCAACTCTACCTCAATCAGAGATTAAAACTGGAAAAATTAATTCAGCTTTAGAAAGTTCTTTCTTAGACATTCATGGCTAGGTTGACCATATGAAAAGGAGGACAGGGCTCCTGTATCTTTAACAATTGTGTTGAAAAGGAAATTTCAGCAGGTGTCATTTGTCTGCATGCAGCACCTGATAAAATTCCCTCTTCATCACAACAGTCAAAGCTCCAGGAGCCCTGCCCTCCTGACCAGATACACCATCCAGATGTGTCAGACTGCAACTCTTATCATCCCCATAGCTGGCTGAGAGATGGTAGTTGTAGTCCATCACATCTGGTGAGCACCAGGTTGTGAGAGACTGGTCTAAGTAGTATATCTGTATCTAGTCATATCGCCAAACTATCTGGTTCAAAATACAAATTTTGCCACCTCACGATGCTTGGATGTATTACAAATCAAGTGTCATTTGACTGAGTTCTTCTCCAACTCAGAATGTTCCATAAGACTGTGCACATGCATCCACAAAGCAGCATTCAGGCTAACCAAGTTTTTTTATGGGTGGTTCACATGGCAAAAAGTATGTTTATTGAGGAAGAGCCTCAACTGCTAAACAAATCAAATGTATTTCACTGCTTTTAGTCCAACCCTGAACTCTAATTAGAGCTAAACAGATTAGAGCTAAACAGCCAGGCTTCTTATGGGATGGGAATGGATGCAGGGTTCATGTTACACCTCCTCTCCCCCCCCACTCCGCCCCACTGCCTTTGTACTAACTGCATTGGCTGCCTTTTTGTTTCCATGCACAATTCAAAGAACTGATTTTGACCTATAAAGCTCTAAATGGCCTGCGATTAGGTTGCCTGAAGGACTGTTTTCCCCCATATAACCTGCACAAGAACTGAGATTTTCCACAGAGACCCTTTTTGTTGTTCCTTCAAGTGCAATAATGTCAAAATGTGTGAAAGGGCCTTTTCTGTGGCAGCCCCCTGCCTCTGTAACTCTTGCCCCTGAGAGATTTGTATGGCTCCTTCACTGGTAGCATTTAGGAGAGCAGTTACAACTCTTCTTTTTCATCAGTTTTTTGGACGCGCCTAGATATTTTGACTACCGGGAAATTTACTGTTTAGAATTACTTGTTACAGTGTTTCACTATTTTTAATCTGCACCATTCTAATTTCCTTATGTAGGAAAAGTGGGATATAAATTATTTTAAATCAAATAAAGAAATTCTTGTGTCTTTTCAGAAGAAAGAAATCACAACCCTAATTCAGAGTATCCTTCAGAGTTTCAACGACCCTGATGAGAAGGTGACCTTGACAGCTATTGAGGTTATAACCAAGATTGTGGCACAACACAAGAACAATGTCAACATATTTGTGAAGATTGCCAAGCAGCTTCAACCATTGTTGGCCGATGTAAGACTTAGAAGAATTGTTCATCAATATGGGATAAACTTTTTAAGATGGCAGGAAAGATTAAAGGATGAATTTGGGAAGCCGTTTTGAAAATTATCTTGTCGTCTAGTATTGCGCAAATAGTCATAGAATAGTACTATGCGCAAATAGTCTACTATTTGCGCAAAAAGTCATAAAATAGTAATGCATTCCACCCTGTTATGAAAAGTGACTTAAGACAGATTTTGACTTAAGATAGATTTTCTTATAATGGTCATTGCCTAGTAATGTTTGCTCTTCATTCTATTGTTCAAGAGTTTTTGCAATTCAAAATATCCATACTCCACCACCAAAATAAGGTATGATACCTCCAAGTATCAGAGGCAGAAAGCCTATATTCACCAGTTGTTGGGGAACATGGGCAGGAGAGTGCTGTTGCATCCGTGTCCTGCTTGTGGGTCCCTGGTCGACAGCTGGTTGGCAAGTGTGTGAACAGCGTGCTAGACTAGATGGATCCTTGGTCTAATCCAGCATGGCTCTTCTTACGTTCTTATGAGTTTTTTTTAAAAAAATATCTATGATAATCACAGATGATATATACATAGAGTGTTTTTTGCATAAACTCTGTGATAGTTTTCAGGGTTGCAAATCGTTATTTGCCTGGATGACTGAGACAAACACAGGTGATCAGTTGAAATCTTACTCTTACTTAAATAATACTATCAATTCAATAATAGAAGGTTACATGTTTGCTCCTCCTGGAGAAGAGGCTCAGCGTCTCTAATGGAGAATTCTGAGCACCCCTCACTAAAATACAGTTCCCAAGATTCTTGTGCAGGAGGTCCATGACAATTTAAGGGTTATAAAATCAATTTCCGTTTATCATGAAGATAAGGCCTCTGTGTACCCTTTTCAGATCAGTAGCTTCTTCGTTTTTCAGGGAATGGGGAGTAGATAGTGTTGCTGTTATTGCTGTAGCCACAGGAAATGTCACCAGCTTGAATTGGTGAAACAAAACAACAGATTTGCATGCCAACCATGTCAGGTGAACAGGGCCGGCGCCAGACTATTTTGCACCCGAGGTAGGTGACCGGCTTCCAGCCGGGCACGCCATTCCAAAGCCACCCCCTGCCCCCGCGTCCAGCGCCCAGCTGGAAGCCGCTCCTGGCTTCGAAGCCAGGACACTGGGGTTGGGGGGCGAGGGGCGGGGTCAGAACGGCGTGCCCGGAAGCCGCCCTCTCAGAGCCGTTGTGGGAGAGCAGCTTTCGGGCACGCCGTTCGGCGTCCCCCTTTGCTTGGCGCTCTAGGCCGCCGCCTGAGCTGCCTCTATGGCAGCGCCGGCCCTGCAGGTGGACGTTGCCCATCCATGGTGATACATGAATCACAGCACTCCTTCTCAAAAGCAGAAGCCAAGCTGCAGGAAGGAAACAGACATGCAATGTAATCCGATGCATCTTTACTCAGAAGTAAGTCGCATTGTGTTCAGCGGGGCTCACTCCCTACTAAGAGTATTTATGGTTGCGACCTTAAACATATGTTTCAATCACTGCATTTTAGATTTATTTTATACAGAAATTGAAGAAAATATATCTTAGAAAATTATTTGCAGCTTTTCTTCCAGACATGAGCTTCAACTTGAGTTACCTGCAAGTCTCACAGGAAGGTAATGAAGTAAAGTCTTTCCTCTTCTCTTTCATTCCCAGGAAAGGAGCAAAGTCTGCTGTGCTGCAAATAGGTTGTTTCAAGATGTGCTTAAGAACATAGATGGGAAAGAGAAATCCCCTTTGCAGGACCAGGTTCTCGCCAGTATTGTGACATTGATACTGAATCTGCAAGATTCGCATCTGGATGTGGCTAAGGTAAATGATGTTGTACCTATTTGCAAAACCTGACCACTTCCAAGGATGCAAGGACACAAGCAGTGGAGGCTGGTGGCTCTGATGTCACTGGGGCGGTGAATCCGCTCTGGTTTTGTCAGAACCATTCAGAACTCTAAAGGAGTTATCCAAAATGTTCTGCACCCTGAATAGCTCTTTTAGAGTTCTGACTTGTTCTGCCTGAAACCCGGAGCGGATTCACCACCCTGCTGACATCAGAGCCACCAGCTTCCACTGGACACAGCCGATCCCCATGCACTGAACGGCAATATGAATTGCTTCCCCAAGCAATTCAACAGCACCTTTCAAGGGACTCTCACATTTCCAACAGGGTGAGTCCCAGGTTTGATGAGGCCCTCAGCAAAGTGCTCTCTAATAGGGCCCTTCCTCTACTGATGGATCCTAGCAGTGGCAGCAACAACAGCAGGCAGTTACAGCCGAGCTCTGAATTAGTGTGGGCAGTTTGGAGCTACCTTTTTAATTTCCCACAATCCCCTGCAGTGACTACATTGGGGATATTGTGGGAAATTAGCCACAACACAACACTGGTGAGAGCCAGTGTGGTGTATTATTATTATTATTATTATTATTATTATTATTATTATTATTATTTATATAGCACCATCAATGTACATGGTGCTGTACAGAGTAAAACAGTAAATAGCAAGACCCAGTGTTGGATTGGGAGTCGGGAGATCTGGGTTCTAGTCCCCACTCAGCCATGGAAAACCACTGGGTGACTTTGGGCCAGTCACATACACTCAGCCTAACCCACCTCACAGGGTTGTTGTTGTGAGGATAAAATGGAGAAGAGTAGGAAGATTATGTACTCTAGGGTGACCATATGAAAAGGAGGACAGGGCTCCTGTATCTTTAACAGTTGTATTGAAAAGGGAATTTCAGCAGGTGTCATTTAAATATGGAGAACCTGGTGAAATTTCCTCTTCATCACAACAGTTAAAGCTGCAGGTGCCCTGCCCTCTTTTAAAATGGTCACTCTAGTATAGCTCCTGCAGCTTTAACTGTTGTGATGAAGAGGAAATTTCACCATGTTCTCCATATATACAAATGACACCTGCTGAAATTCTCTTTTCTATGCAACTGTTAAAGATACAGGAGCCCTGTCCTCCTTTTCATATGGTCACCCTAATGTATGCTCCCTTGGGGTCCTTGGAGGAAAAAAGGTGGGATATAAATGTAATAATAAATCAATAAAAATTAAATGGCAGCTCTATATTATATTTCTCTATATTTCTATAGCAAATAGATACAGTCTGTCATTCCTCCCTCTAAAATTGATTTACAGTTATTCATACATTTTTTTAACCATCTCTGTTCCCACTGATTCTGGGTAAAGCTTCTTGTCTCGTCTTGTGTTACAGTGTCGTAGAGACAGCTTAAAAGAGTGCAAAATCTTCTTGGGGTGGACTTCAAATGACAACCAGGACTCTTGGAACACGATTTGCAAGCACCTTGTAAGGCCATTCAAATAGGCTGGTCTTCTGTCAGTATTACCTGCTGATTTCAAATGAGTCAGCAAAAACAGGGGGAGGGGAAAAGAGACTTCCTTCAGGTGCAATGAAGAATTTGTGTGCCCCTCACAATGTCTACCTCACTAATGAGCAATTTATAAGCCTTACTCTAGGATTTGGAGGACTAGACTAGGATTTGGAGGTCTTCCACTAAGGGAATAATCAGACTAGCATTTTATTGCACACTCATTACTGGGCACTCACAGATTTTTGTGGCTGCCTCTCATGACATCGTCTGCCTCCCACACGCCTCCCGCCCCTTCTAGACTTCTTTCTGCAACAACAACAACAAAAAAACACTCCAGTAAGTCTGACTTATTTTAAAGACACGATTTCCCCCCATGTGATGACGCATTAAGAAACCTTGTTGCTGTCCAGCTTTGAAGGGGAGAAAGTTTCAAGCCATGTTCAGAATTATTTAGCATATTGCCAGCATTTCACAAATTTGATTATATACCTACGGGTTGGCGCACACACAGAGAGCGAGAGAGAGAGAGCTGACCAATCACTGAAAAAAAAAAGAAATTTGGATTTACTGAACTTTATAGTGAACCTGACCCACAAAATTTTGAATTGGATTTCTACTCATTTGGATGGCATTATTGTTACATAATCAAATTTAATATGCCATTTTAAAAACGTATTTCAAACAAATAAGTCAATTCATGGTCACAATTTCCTCCCTTTACCCGTTATTAGGAAGAAAGTTATTCTCCCTGAGCTGGTTACAGCCCACACCAGCCCAGCCCACTGCATGAAAGAGAATTCAAGCACATTAGGCCTGCCCACCCACCAAGTACACCAACCTCCATAATTCCTGGCCAATTATGTGAGGATTGCCACAGGGTCCTTGTGTAAAATCCAACAAATAATGTCCAAAAATCACATGGGGAATTAATGGATACATACTTTTTGAGGATGTTGACCACAATTTTAGCCTACATGCATTGGATTACAGGTGCATAAAGAGGTATTTGAATGTGACATGCCCACATGGATAATCAAGGATGTCAGAGGCAGGGCCAAGAGTGCACCAAGTGGATGGCGAGAGCATGCGTGCACTTGCTCCCATCTCCACAGTTGCCTGGATTGGGGGTGGGGGAAATGATCAGATCCAATCTGGCCCGATAACTTTACAAGTTCCACTTTCATTTCAGAAAGTTCCCTTATCAACAGGCATTGGACAAAAACACCTAGTGTGGGTGGTCATGCTAACATTTATCAAAATATTCACTTTCTAGGTTAAGGAGCACCCAGGAAAAGTGCGGAGCTTTCTGGACCAGGCACGGGACCATAGCCAAAGCCCACAAAAGTCTTCAACAGTTGCAGCCACCATGTTCATAGGTATATCAATATAATTGTTCAATCTCTATTTAGCCACCCCCATTTCTATCACAACCCCCAAGGCTACTTTGGTTGGCTGTTATTTTGTTTTTAATATTCTTTTGAGAAGCCATCCTGAGGGTTCAAGTGAGCTGTGTGGCAGGGGTTTTATTGGTTTGCTTACTTGTTTGTTTGTTTTTACAGAAAAACAGTAAATACATTTTAGGCACAATCTCCAATCTGAGTTATTGCAGAATAACATCACCAGAAAGCATGCGAAAATGTAATTGAAAGTAATGTTATTGGCCCTTTTATTTACATTTAGTATGGCATATCTCTAGATTCCATCTTGCAGCTCATGGAATCCAGTCCTGTACCAAAACCAGAAGTGGACCTCTTGAGGAAAGGTAAATATAATAATATATGCCAGCGGATTGTCTTGTGTTCTTACTGGAGTTGGTTGCCTATTGCTGTCTACATAGACAAGAACAAAAATAAAATATGCATATGATTAGGATAGCTATGAAGGAATCTGTCTGCAGAATTTGTGGTCCTTGTGTGTTTTCATTCATTGCAAAATTTATTTTGTTGGTTTCTTCCCACCTTTGTTATAAAAGCATTCACACATACAGAAAAACAACAACAGCACTTTCTCTGTCTCTCTCTAGTTGTAGTTCCCACCGCTACAGTATAGAATGTGCTTTAGTTAATCCAGCCCTGTCAAAAGTAGGTGGTGTAGTTGACAGAGAGCAGAACTAGGTCATTTCTGCATTAAGTTGCTGATCTGCCCTTTGCTCTTTGGTTCAGCTTTCAGCTCTTTTCCATCAGAAAAACAGTGTCCCGTCCCTGTGGTTCTGGAACCAAAGAAAGTACACAGGTATTGCCCAGATCTATTCAGATGTTCCCGCTATTTCCCAAGGTACGTTTCTTTTCATCTTGTAGTGTGGAAATGAAACATTAATTCTTGACAACTATTGTGATTGTTTTCAAGGACAAAAAGTGAAGATGTGATGATGGAAAGCAAGGTTGCAATGCAGAGCTTTTTTATTCCTCAGGGCCAGCCTACACGAGGATTATGTACACAGCTTTCCTTTCTCATGTCCATCCTGTTGTGAACAATGTGAAAAGAGATCGTACTTTAATAGCAAAAGGAGCATGCAGAAGAAGTCTGCTGACCTCATACCTCCATAACTTATAGCTCTATTGCTAAGAGCCAAGAGGCTGTCTTCACAGCGTTGGGTTGGTGCCACCTTCCCGCCTCAGCCCCGGGCTTTCCATCTCCCGGGGTAGCGTTGGGTAATCCCAATGCCAAGGAGGGAGTGCAGGGTTTCTGGATGGTCCCAGAGCTGCCCCTGCCCTCTTCCTGGTGGAAAGCAACCAATCGCTGGTCACCTTCCACCAGACTCTGCTCCTAGGTTGGCCATGGAGCAACGTTACACAGCAGAAGCACTATGTTGACATCACACCCCTTGAAAAAGTCGGGGTAAATCCCCAACTTTTTCAGATCAGAGCATCACTGGGAAGCCTTGCCGTGGCTGGGAAGCTGCATTTGAATTGTCTAACCGATGGGGCACAGATCCACAGCCAGTGCAGGGCTTTCCCTGCTTGTAGACAGCCCTTGGGAAGGCAGTAAAGTGCCTGAAGCATCCAACTACCAAGAGATAATGTTTAGGAGGGGAAGAGCTCAGAACCCTTCTTCTATGCACTCCATTTACTATGAAAGTAAGCAGAGCCAGACCAAGAGATAGCAGCAAGTGGCATCTCCACCCCAGCCCCGGAAAAGTACTGAAGGCCAGACAAGTTATTCTGGCGCTTGACGAACAAAATCCGTGTGAGTGAGAGACTAAAAGCTCTGGTGCTTGCAAAATCAATTGTTTATTGTGATCCAAAGATGAAAAAAATCAATCTTCTTAGTTTAAAACTTGCCACAAAGGTTATAAAGTGCTCAACGTTTGGGGTTCACAAACCCTTCGTCAGGAGCTGTATCACATAACCTTTATTTTTCATCAATACACAAGCCTTCTGCATAAATCTTAACAAGCCGTAGCCGAGTTCATTCCCTTCTTCCAAGTAGGCGACCTGTTCTAAGCTTGAGGAACAAAATCCAAGAACCTTTCCCCTTCCTGGCAGTAAAAATGCAATAATAATAATAATAATAATAATAATAATAATAATAATAATAATAATTTAAATAACTAACAATTTGCTGTTCTCCGGGACACACAAAATCAGCTGCCTGAGGCAGTCACCTCACCCACCCCTGTTTAAATGTGAGTGGGGAAGACATATGGATTATGATGGTCCTTCAATGTCTGATTTGGCCCCCAAAATGTACAGACTGGTCTTTTTGTTGTTGTTATGCAGTGCATAAATATCTCTGTTCTTGGAGATTCCCACCTGAGCAAATCATTCAGTGCGCAAAAGGATATGTACGTTATCACTACTAAAACTCTAACTAGGTTTCCTTTTCTTGATGACCTTCTGCTTTACAGATCCTGTATTTGATGCCTGTATCCGAAGCTAATATCCATCTGAATAAAGAACACTGTATGAAATGTCATGGTGAAGGGTTATTCTGGAGTCCTTCTGCAGTGTTAGGAAGCTTTTGCTGCTAGAATTAGATCGGAGTTCAATTAGGAAAGTAGAACTGAGCCCTTAGGCAGAGGTCAAACCTCCACTGTGGTTCTTTGCCATTATCTAAGCCAAACCTGTCTTCTAAAAAGCAGTCAAAACTTCTCATGGAAGCACTGTTGCTCAATGATAGAGCATATGCTTTGTATGTAAAAGGTTCCAGGTTTAATCTAAGGCTTCTCTGGGTAGGGCTGGAAAAGAACCTTCTTTGAAATCCTGGAGAGCTGCTTCCAGTTAGTGCAGGCAGTACTGACCTAGATGGACCAATGGTCTAACTCGTAGAAGGCAGTTTCCTATATTCCTGGGAGGGGCAGTGAAGACCTTTAGATTAAAGAGAAATCATGTTTGCTTACCATCACTTTGCTCCCTGCTTCTCTTCCACATTTGAAACGAGCTGAATTACATGGGAGGAGAGCAGCACCCATGTGGTTTATCATTTAAAACTTCCCAGGTCATATAGTTGAATGGAACAGCACCCTCTAGCAGGTGTTTTGCAGAGCATCTTCGACACAGCAGAAAATCCCAAGATATTTCAGGAGCATCGGGTTTTCCAAGGTTTATTTTTAAGCGAAATAACCGCATGAAGGAGCTAGAGACCTGCAGGAGGCTCACAACGTCATCAGAATGACCTGCAAACTTCTGTGAATGGCCAGTTACAAGCATGCTATAAATTACTCATATAAAGAAGCCTAGGGTCTCTCCAGGGTCTCATACAGACATTTTCAGGGAAGGACTGTAGCTCAGAGGTAGAGCACCTGCTCCACATGCAGAAGTTCGCAGGTTCAATCCCTGGCATCTCCAGATGGGGCTGGAAAAGAATCCTGCCTGAAACCCTGAAGAGCTGCTGCCAATCCTGGGCTAAATGGACGGATGGTCTGATTCAGTATAAGACAGCTTCCTATGTTCCTAAAACTCTCCTCCAGACAGGCAAGTTCAATATTTCCCTTCAGCAGCTTGCTTGCTTGCTGCCTACAGCTGCCAGCAATGCATTCATTCATTCAATTTGAAATTATGAAGCAGCTAATACCACTGATCTTTAAGAAGGTGGGGAAATAGGCTGAACAAAGCCTGATTGATTCCAGAATACTGGTAAAAATGCAGACAGGAGAGCTCACAACTGAGCTGTACATGTTCATGAAATTTGGAAAGGGGCAAACTATGTATTATGTGCAAAATGACTGTAATGAAATCTTGACATTTTACAATGAAAAATAGAGTCAGGATGCTGTATACTTGAGTGGAAGTGGTGCAGTGTGTGTGTTGTGAATGTGTGTGTGCAGTGGCTTTAAGCATTTTCTTGGTGACCTTTTTTTCTGGTCAAAGTGACTTCCCAACTTTTTCTCCCCCACCTTTCAGGGTTCCAAATTAATATTTACAAGGGTAAATATGCATCTAGAATACTGTGAAGGTGTTGGTGGTGGAGAACCACTTGGGAGGTTTCTCCGTTTGTGAGGTAAAAGGTTAAACACACCTTCCTTGCCACTGGTCCATTCAAAATCACAGTCTCCCAAGGGTGCTTTCATTTGTGAAAATAACGGGGGTTTAATTACATGCTTTTGAGTATAATGTGTAGTTTGCTGGTCGATTCTCTCTTTGGAAGTGCTAGCTCTCAGGAAGAAAAAGTAATCATTAACTGTTCATCATTTAGCCATAAAGATGTCTACTTTGTCTAGCACCATGTTAAATATGCAGAATGAGCTGGGTGAAATCCCAATTTGGGAATACACAAGAAAATAAAGAGGGATTTGGGGGTCACATCCATCTATCATCAAGGACAATGTGTCAAGTGGTATATTTATCTGTGAAGTGGAAGGAAATTAACAACTGCCAGAGCAATTCACCTGGCATGTGTTCTCTGGAGCAATACAAATGACTGATGTCTTGCAGTAATTACTGAGCCTGATCTTTCCAGATAGGAAGTTACTAGCATATTCACTTCGCTTGTTAACTGATTTGTTAGCTGTCCAGAGTGCACAAGGCAGAACAGAAAGTTTGCACTGCTGCTTCTAACATTTCCTAACAAGCTTTCCATTTGCCTCATAAATACAAAGTTGTTGTGTGTCACTTCGCAGGCAATATTATTCACAGTACTTTAATCACAGAATGGAAAAAAAGAAATATTTCATTATGCTCCAGTGAGGAACAGTTTTCAGTGATTTAAAAACCTACCAGTTTAAGACCAGAGTTAAGGCTATCTCATGTGGACTCAAGCTCCACAAAGCCAGGAAATTGGAAGATAAGGCTGATGCTTTATCTGACGTGCCCCGTGATCAGTCATGATGTTGTGCAATGTCACAAATTGTGCTTGCTTACAACTTACCCTCCACACGCCTACACTTTTCCTGGGTCTTTCAGTCCCAAATTGAGATGGGAAGGGTACAGTACCTGGTATCCAAGCCTTTGAGTGCAAAGTGTGTGCTCCACCAGTGACCCCTGGCCCCACTTGTTTTAATCAAATGCCTGCCAGGGTAAATACATTGACTTCTTTTAACAGACAAACAATGATGGAGAGACAGGGAGCTTGTCTTGACGAAGGGTTTGCCCCGGGGTGGATTCTCAGTAGCAGCAGATCATCTACATAACGCAGCCACCATTGCAAAGCCCTCCATGGGCGACCCCCAGAAACTTCACTGAAAAAAAGTTGGGCACTTATACCAACTTTTTTGGCTGTGAAGGCATGTCATAACTGATAGCGCCCCCTGATTGGTTGCCATTGGCTGGACAGAAGGGGGTAGACCTCCAGAAGCTCAACAGAGCACCACGCATCCCTGTAAATAAAAAAAAATGAGGGGGAGGAACAGGCAACCAGAGTGAAGTCTTCAACCCCCTCTGGCTGCCTTGTTCCTCCCCACCCTGGTGGTCAGCGCAGCGGCAGTGGCGACGGCAACTACGCATTTGCGTTCCTTCCCATGCAGATGCCAGGAAGGAGCACAAATGTAGGAGCCCGAGGCCTTGTGGCGCCAAAGCACCACCATCAAGATGGAGGCAGAGTTCCCCTGAGAGAGCATTCATAACCTTATACATTATATGGTGGTCAGTCATCAGTATTGTGCCTGATTTAGCACTATTTTTATTTTAGTTGCTTTTAAAATCTATGTCCCACCATTTCTTTCCGAGGAGAACCCACGGTAGGTAATAATCCTGATATTAAAGAGCTATAAAAGTACTTCATGAATACAGCAAAGTTCTAATCACACTTGAAAATGTGTGAACATGGACAGGGATAAGCATTCAAATGCATGTCCAAATGTGCATCCCAGCTAAAGCAATACAGAGCAGAAAGTTTACATTCTCGCTTGCATGCATATATCCAATTTATGACCACGTCTATGTGCATAATAGTCAACCCTCCACATTTCTTTGTCACACTAGTGTAACAGACAAACTAGATATAACATCAAATATGTATGAATCCATCTCTTATCATTATCATCATGATCATCTTTTTTTTTTCTAAAAAGCAGCTGTGGGGCAGCAATTTAGACTGGCACCATGGCTCAGGGAAGATATTAACCCTTTCTCCCCATGCCAGTTTTCCAGTGCAAATTGCCTCCCAAGAGCTGTGGAATGTACGTAAAACATACAAGAACTCATATAAATCCTATATTATTATGAGTGGGGCATGTACAATGTACAATTTAATTAATTGCTTATTTATTTGTATTTAATTATTACCTTTTTATATTATTATATTTATAGCCCCATCTTACTTTGCTGACCCCTGGCAATATTGTTGTTTTTTACAGTGCTGTTCTGTTTTGCTGGTCTTGTGACCGTAATAAATTATTCTAATTCTAATTCATATTATTCCTGTATATTTGCTTCCCCTCTGACAGTGAAGCTCTGCGGGGAGAAATGTTAAATTTGAGAATCAGTGTGGAGATAATGGGGGGGGCTAAATCACAGTCCCATGTGCTGTTCACACATACTTTTGCCCTGATTAAGGACTGATTTAAAAGTGATGCTGATGGCTGTGTAAAAGAATATACCTGTGAAGTAATGCCCTGTATGAAACTGTTGGTGTTGTGTAGTGTTTACTTTGTGTAGCCTCTGTGAGGCTGAGTAGGCTTGAGGCCTTTTTTGTTACTGTCAGGCCTGTGCAATAGTTGCTTAGTGATGTCCTGAAGGCAGGGGGAGAGAGACAATGGGCATGTTTGCACTGTGGGTGACAAGTTTTGCAAATAACCCATAGTGCATAGTTTGTGCCCCTGACAGACGATTGAGGTGGTTTTTTCCCGCTTACTTTCTCACACAGACATGCATAGCTTTATTTGGGATAGGGTGACTTACCAGAAGGAACACTGTGAAATAGATGGGATCTCTCTATGGCCTTGTTTTTTGTGTGTGTGCCTGTCATAATTTCTTTAAAACTGTTTTGCTAAAGCTTCAGCTTGAAATACTTGAGGTAAACAAAGAATTTTACTGTACAACACACCTGAAATCTCTCTCTCTCTCTCTCTCTCTCTCTCTCTCTCTCTCTCTCTCTTGCTTTTAAACAAATTGTCAGGATTTAGCTGAAGTATGTACCGTGGAAAAGGGTTTTTTTAAGTAAAAAAGAGAAATAGATAAATCACCATAGTAACAGTTTGTTCTAACATTATGTATACATGAAGCAATATTCAACAAGCATGCTTAATGGATGTGAAATGGCAAAGCGATAAACAGATTACATTATTTTAGCAACAAGTGTGGCAATTTGTAGTAGCTATGTGATGTGAATCATACAGACTCCTATTATGTTGTTCTAGGTTATTGCATATTGTTATTTTAGACATTGACCTTAATTAAAACTTTTCCAATTTGACACTGGGGACCATAGCAGTGTTAATTATAGCCCCAGTGCCCCCTGACATACATTCAGTATTTTTCTCAAACATAATAATGTGAGCTATCTCACCTCCATCTGCAAAATCAGTTTGGAATCTTTCCTAATGAAACACACAGCATGAATGTGTATTGAGATGCATTAGTTGGGTTTACATTAATCCAGAAGCCTGTACAAAATTAATTGAGAAGGTCTAATCAAGTTATGTATGTTACATCTTATGTCCAAAATATAGGGAAGGCTGACTTTCACATATAAATCAAGGACAATCTGAGATAAATATTGTGTGTGTCCAAAAATAGACACACTTCCTGGTACACTGGTATACTTTCTCATTATTCAGAATTAAATACTAACAATCATATCATTCTACTATCAGTATTCACCACGGTCTTCCCTGAGCTTTCAGACATGTATAAAATGTATCTGGTGCTGCAATATTCACATGTGAATTAAGTTATGTTGGAGATCTGGAATGTATGGAAATTCATGACTAAGGCATTTGCTGGCTTTTCAAACGGAAACAATTCATTTAAAAACTTACATTGAACCTGTTCCAGATAGATTAAGGATGTTGTTTCAAGTAAAGCCTCTCCAGCCTGTACACTGGCTTAAATACAGAGGAGAGGCTGCTAAAGCACCCCTACTTAAGATCTACCCTGACAAGAAAATCTACCCATCAGCAGACACTACCTCTCAAAGTCCCCTCCCTCTCCAAAGTCCTCCCCCTGCTTGGTTCATGCAGAAAATTTCTCAGGTTGTAAAATTAGAGATTTGACTCAAAGCTAGGCTGACCATATGCCCGGATTTGCCCGGACATATCCGGAAATCCCACCCCCAAGTTGGATCCAGGGGGAGATTTCAAAATCCTCCCAAATGTCCGGAAAAATTGCCCGATGTGGCCTCCGGAGGCACGCAAATCAGCTACGCCATTTGTGTGGCGCCTACGCAAATGGCGTAGGTGCTACATCATTAGTGTAGCTGATCTGAGCAGTTCCTGGAGAAATAGAAGCACGCCCTAGAAATTGTGCACGCCCTCCCTGCCTCGCACAAATTGAAAGGGGTTGTGGGTATTGGGAAAAGCGTGGGGCACATGTGTGCTCCAAGAAGAATGATGGCTGGCCAGCTGCCATGGCAGCTCAGAGGAAGACCAGCCACAGCAGTCACCCACCTGCGGCGGCATGAAGGAATCCAGAGCTCTGGTTCATTTCTATGGGCTAACATGAGATGAGATGGCATAAAAGAGGTGGAGTTGGCAGGAAGGGGCTTCCCTGCAGCTTCATCTTGGTTCCCAGTTGAATTCAGGACACTCCACATGGCAAGATTCACAAGTCTGGACATGTTGATGGGATAGAGCCCTCCTTAAGGTGGAGATGAGGAGAGGACGACCCCTTGAAAAGTGTTCTTGTTTGGGATCTGATTTGTGTCTTTTTTGTATCTTGGATTTTATTTGGAGTGGGGAGAGGGAGAGACCTAAAATGTCTGTCTGTCTTTCTTTCTTTCTTTCTTTCTTTCTGTCTCTACTTTTGTGCCTTACAAACTAACAGGACTGCTGATATTTCTTCCTTTCATTAAGAACATTGGGGTAGATGGGTACTCGTCCCCGGCAGAGTACTGGACCAGATGCTCTTGTGGTGCTTTCCTTTTGGGGGGCTGTTTTTATGCCATGGGGATGGCACAATGTGTCTAGAGCCCACAGGTGCAGGATGATTACATATCACCTCTCAAGCCACTTTAAATACCTTTAGACTTTGTCATCTGGATTAAAATTATAACAATGTTAAAGTCTGTGTTGTCTTGTGTGGCTCTAGAAGAGTGTACACATATAACAGAGCCATGGCAAAATAGAGAATGCAACAGTTTACTGGTACCAGGATATTTTTAATCTGTTTTAGTAATTACGAATTTTGGATCTTACAACTTAACACCTCTTAGGTGCTGAACTTGTTTTTAGGGTGGTTTAAGAAAGACCTAAAGATGGATTTTCCTTCATTTTTTCAATGTATGTTCAAAGCAGAGATCGTAATCTAACACTGCCTGTAAATAGTTACAAATAAATAACTTCCTAAATATTGGAATAATAGAAATAGAGCAGGAGGTTGTGATCTTATTGAGGTGCCACCTTTTGACTTGGCTGTTGTTGTTGGTTTGAGAGATTAATATTCACTAGTGTTGAAAGAAAAAGCAGAGTTTGGTCTTGTTTGCTTGTGTTGAAGCTTTCTGAGATTCAGTTTTTTTCAGCTGTAGAATGGTAATGCCTACTCTTGAATACATTCAAGGCTTAATTTGAAAAATTGCTTGGTCTTTTAAGAGCATTTGTTGTGATCATTTTCTTTTTATATCATATGACTATAATAATGTTATCAATTCAGTAACACTCACCTACTTACTTACTTTTGAAGCAAGGATTTATTTTATTTTTTGCCTTTAGCATAAATCTCTGCCGGCCCATAAGCCTGTTTAATTGTTTCTCATAGCCATTCCTATCAGCCTCCTCCCAACCTGGTGCCCTCCAGATGTGTTGGACTGCAGCTCCCATAATTCCCAGACAGCATGCTGGTTGGGAATTCTGGGAGGTGTAGTCCAATACACCTGGAGGGCATCAGGTCGAAGAAGGCTGCTGTAGAAGTAGTGAAGCTGGCTAGAGATATAGGTGCTTCTGAGTTATAATCATTTAAAGAGAGCCAGTGTGGTGCAAGTGGCTGGAGTGTCGGACTGGGAGTTGGGAGATCTGGGTTCTAGTCCCCACTCAGCCATGGAAACGCACTGGGTGACTTTGGGCCAGTCACAGACTCTCAGCCCAACCTACCTTACAGGGTTGTTTTTGTGAGGATAAAATGGAAAGGAGGAAGATTATGTATGCTACTTCAGGTTCGTTTGAGGAAAAAAGGCAGGATATAAATGCAATAATAATAAATAGTCACAAGTGGCAAGAACGTAGGGCTTTGAAGTTGGTCTTTCTTCTCGCCATCCTCCCTAAATTGTGCATGTTTATCTGTGGAAAGTGGTTACTAGATGATGATGATGAACATTTAGTCAAACTGTTTTAGCAACACAACAGCCCTTTAAGGTAGGCCAATTGCACTAAGAGATTTTATTCTATTTCTAAGGAATTTCTAAGGCTGGGCATGTTGGGGTGGGCATGCCTTCTTGAGGGTGGACATATTGTCATGTGACCAAGACCATACCCCCTTGGGGGCCGGTCATGTCAAGATGGTCCCACCTTAGGGGCTGGGCATGTTGAGGTGGGCACGCCTCCTTGAGGGCGGGCATATTGTCCTCCTTTTTGGTATCCAAAATATGGTCACCCTGCTCAAAGCATTATCTTGCAGCTGTGGATGAAACAGAGCCTTCCTCTCCTTCAGCATGTAAACAGATGGTAGACCAGACAGGGCCAGGCTCTCACCATTCTACATTCCATATCCTGAGCAGGCCTAAACCAGCTCTCCTGACTTGGCCTGCCATCAGATAAGAAACCAGGTAGAACTAAGTTCTCATGCCCCAGGCTTCCCACAATTGAACTGGGTTCTAAACCATCCCAGTCGGCTTTTAAATCTGACTCCAAAACTACAGAGCCCACAGCAGTGCTTGAGCTAGGCCTAACACCTTCATATTTCTGATTTACATGTGATTTTGTATCCAGATTTTTGTATCCATTACCATGGTGGGGACTAGGCTAAATTGTAAATCATGCTGGTCGGTATTTATGGGAAATTATTTATCTGTATGTACGTATGGTCTGGATCTTTCAGGATTTAATAGAGCCAATCAGAAACAGTATTAGAGCAGAACAAACAATATTTTAAATAGTTGATGTCTGGCCAAGGCCCTTTTCTAGAACAGACTCAGTAGCAGATGTCCTTGTAGAGCACAGTTAAACTAGGACTTGTAGCTTGCAAGACAGAGATTTGGGCTTCCCTGTGTGTCATGCTTTCCCATCAGCTATTAATCTCAATGTTCCTTGTACATAGGCAAAAGAGAGGGACAGCTAGGTCAACACACCTTAATAATCAGGTACATTGATTCTAGGGACAGCGGGAGCCAATGTTGTTTGCAGGATTTAGAGGCCCAAAATATATGTGACTAAATGTCAGTTTTATACTGAAAGTCTGTGTGTTGGACTGGGACTCAGAAGATTCAGGTTCTAGTCCCCTCTCAGCCATCAAGCTCACTGGATGTCTTTGGACCAGTCATTGACTAGCCTACCTCACAAGGTTGTTGTAATTAAAATAGAGAAGAAGGAGATTGTGTAAGCTGCCTTAGGTTTCTTGCAAGAGGAAAAAAAGGCAGAATATAAATGTAATAATAAATAAAGTGTAGTTCAACCACACACACATGGATACACATCAAACTGATATATCTGGCTAACACAGGATTCAACATTTTGCAGTGAAAAAAGCCAGGTTTTTTATTAAAGTGAATTGGTCTGTTTATAAAACCTTTTCAGGCATGTTGGTCCACTAGAATAAAAGAAATCAAAACACTGACAAGCTAATACTTTCATTAGGACCAACTAAAAACTTACAAAATAGTCAGCAAGGTTTGTAGGCCTCTTCTTCATAGGAAAAGGGGAGCAACATGGTAGAAAAGCCATAGTGTGGGGGATGATGCTATTTCAGAAATGTAGAAAAAATAATGTAATTTCAAAATTAAAATAGTAACTTTTATTTTATGATTCATGAGCTTATATGTTTGTGATGGGAAACATGATATAGGAGATCATTTTGCTCTGGAGAAAACTCTTACTTGAATTGCCCTGAAGAAGGACCTCATAAGTCCGAAACGCGTTGGCAAATACAAATAAATATTTCCTAGACATATCTCCATTTCTACCCCTTGCCCTTGGCTTTTTTTCCACTTACTTTATTCTGGACAGAACAGCTTTTCTCTGATGGCACTCCAGCTGTCAAATTCCTTCCTTAAACAAATTCAGTTGGTGCCATCTTTATTCTCTTTAAGTGCCAGTCTAAGTTAGCTCTCTTTACATGTGTTTTAACAGCAATACATATGAATTTGTGCCTGCCTTTTATTTCATATTTAACTGTTAAGAACATAAGAAGAGCCATGCTGGATCAGGCCAAGGGTCCATCTAGTCCAGCACTCTCTTCGCATAGTGGCCAACCAGCCATCAGCCAGGGATGAACAAGCAGGACATGGTGCAACATCACCCACCTACCCATGTTCCCCAGCAACTGGTGCACACAGGCTTACTGCCTCAAATACTGGAGATAGCACACAACCATCAAGGCTAGTAGCCATTGATAGCCTTTGCCTCCAGGGAACAAAACTGTTGTTTGTTTATGTTGTTTAATTAGTGCTAGCATGTTTATTTTAATTATTGTTGATATTTTTATCCTCTTAATTGATTGTAAGATGCCTTGTGGGCTATTATAGTGGAGAGGTGGGGTGGATAGATAGCATGGATGGATGGATTAGGATGGTTAGACAGATAGTATATATAAACAGAAGTGGGCTTACCTTGTATTTCTTGTTATAAATCCAGTTCTTTTTGTTACCAGCTTTATAAGCATATTAGCACATGTATATATGTGCAAACTACAGGACCCACACATATTCTTTCTTCTATTTCCCCTTTTGGATACCTGCATTTTCCCTTTCCTCCATTGTTCTCTCTTTTAGGGATTGCTTTAAGGCGGTGTGTGTGTGTGTGTCAGTCAGAGAGAGAGAGAGAGAGAGAGAGAGAGAGAGAATGAATCTAGGCAGCAAGGGAATTAATTAATGGACAGCTTGCTTGGCTATGGCTCCCTAGCAGCTGAATGATGTCTTCAAGAGATGTTGGACAATCAATTATACCAGGAGGGTTGTTGTAACTTTGCCAATATAAAAAGACTTTAAATGCTTTGTTTCATTTTGTTTGTTATGGATTTATAAGTTTAAAGCTTATTTTTCATCTTCAATATTGCTCTCTCCTTTTGAAAAGATAAAATATTATTAGCACATTATCTCTGAGATTTCCCATCGAATTTAGTAGTGCTCTTTTTTCAATATTGCTATTTTCATTGTCACTAAACAAGCTGATATTACGTCATTCATTGGTCCGAGTCTATCATTCTACTCTTCCCTGTTGAATTTCATGGTGAGTTCTCAATAGTCATAAACCCCATGGAAAGTAATAGCAATGTTACCACCTGCCCTGGCATTTTTATGAAGAAGCCACTGAGTGCCATATACTAGCACTTATACTGTATAACTTGCACCATCCAATGAAGTGATCTTATGGTAGTGAGGAAAATTGTGAGAAAAATAATCTAGAACTAACGTATTGATTGATTGATTTTATTTTTTTTGTACCCCCATTTTTCTACCAAGAACAATAGCATTCAAAGCAGTTTTGCATGCCAAGGTAAATAAATCAACAAAACATTTTTGCCACATCTCAGCCAGGACTGGGTAATTTTTGTCGTATTTCATTGATACGTACAATATTCATAATCAATATTTTCAACCACCACAGACAAAGTGTCTGCAATCACCAGGTCCTTACCAGGTTTGTTTTCTAATCTCAAATCGTACGATTGTAACTGGGGAAAAAAGGTGTCTGATATCTGAGACGTATATCAGCTAATCCCTTTTTAGCAATAGTGATCAAAGGCTTGTGGTCAGTTTCAGACCCAACAGACCCATATACTTAAAAAAACAAAAACAAAAAACATGTTGTTTGCATCCGTTGACCAAAGCAACACCTTTCTCTCTTTGTGCATATACTATGCCTATGTGAGCTCTGGATGCATATGCTACTGGCTTCCAGTGATCACAATATTTTTGCAAGAGTGTTGCCTCAATACCTCTTTGGAAGCATTTGTGGACAGTTTGGTCTTTCTGTTGCTGTCAAAACATCTGAGAACTGGAGCTGTTTCAATTAGCATGTTTAGCTTTGCAAAAGCCTTGTCCATGATTTCATTCCAGGTCCAGTGATTATCATTTTTAATGAGGATTCTAGTGTGCATTGCCAGGCTTTCAAAAAGCCTGCCTGTATGAGTTACCACCCCTAGATATCTTCAAACCCCTTCCTTGTCTTATGGATCAATTTACACCCCATTTTCAGATATCCTTTCCCCCAAGTAGGTGTTTTGTTTTGTTTTGTTTTTAAAAAAACACCACTGAATTTGCTGCAGCCCAACTTTCCTAGCCCTCTCTAGGACCTCCTGTAACATCTGATTATGTTCCTCTTTAGTTCTGCCCCATACAAGGATATGATTGATGTATAAGGATATGATTGATGTATATCTTGAGGCTTGTTTCGAGCTTCAAGGGAACGCCGGAGCTGTCCCATCTCTTCATCAGATTAGGAACTTAATCAAATATTTGCTGTACACTCCTGGTGCAGATTTGAGGCCAAATGGGAGTCTTCTGAAAGCTGTATCTCCTGAAAGGTTTGTTAAAAGTGCATAGGCTTGAAATTTTCTCTTCTAGCAGAACCTGCCAAAATCCTGAGGATGCATCCAGAATTGAAGAATATTTTGCACCAGCCATTTCATTAAATAGATCCTCTCTTGTGGGCACTGGAAAATTCTGTCCTTTAATCTATTTAGTAAGCTGTTTTGGATCTAAACATGGTCTTAAGTTCCATCATTTCTTTAATGATGACTAATGAATGTACCGATTCAGTGACTTCCTCCTCCTTGTCAATGATTTTTAAGGCCATCATTCAGTCTAGTTCTTTCTTTCTTTCTATTGTAATTAACATGACCTCTCTGAGGGCATGAATAACCAGGTGGTTGGGTTCTGCTAACTATTTTGTATTCAGTTCTTAGCTTGTTTATACCTTCAAAAACATCTGCATATTGGTCTTTAGTTGGCTTGTCCTTTTCATTTGTAACCATACAGCAAAAGTGGGCAACATCCAGCCTTGTGGGCCACATGCATCCCATCATGGCTGTTTTTGCGTCCCCCACCTGGGTCCTTGTTGCCACTGCCACCACTGCTGTCTCCATTCTGCTGAAATCCCAGGAATCCTGCTGGGAAACCAGGCACGCAGGGAGTGAGTACCTTGTTTCTCAGCAGAATGGGGCTCCCAAAAGCTGTTTGGTGAGCTGTGAGGACTGTAACTCTGCTGGGAAACAATGGGCATGTCTACACCAGCCCAGTGTAGAGAGAGGGGGGGGGGAGATCTCGCGTTATCGTGATTGTGAGATCCTCACCCCAGTCTACAAGTGGCGTACAATGTCCCGGGAGGATGGAGGATGTCTCGCACGCCTTTTTGTTTTTATTCAAGATGAGCGCTCCAGCGCTTCAGCGCAAACAGTGAGGGTTTTTTTAAAACAACAACAACAACAACACCTCCCACTCACCCCACCCCACCCCCGATGGTCACGGAGCTCCGACTCCTCGCAGTTACTTGCGAGGAGCTGGGACGAAACTAGGATGGGTGCTCACACATCCTGCTGTCTCGGAATCATCTGGAGACCGTGGGAAAAACCGGAACAAAAGTGGTGCTTGTTATCCCAGGGCAAGAGAGGGATCATCCTTCCCTGCCCCCCCCCCCCCGTGCATCATGTGGACACACAGGGATGATTCCGTGGCGATTCCCGGGATAAACAGTCATCTAGCCATGCCCATTGTGCACTCCCAGTAGAACTGGAAGACAGACACAGCTTGGTGAGCTGCCACCATCTATCTCTCAGTAGTGGCCGCTCCCTTCCCCAACCACCACCAGAAGGCCTTCTGTTTTGAGGAAACATCTTTCCCTGAGAGGATGGGAAAAGAAACAGATTCAGCTTCAACTCAAATAATGGGAAACTACAGAAGAGAAGAAAGAAAAGAGGAACAGGCCAGTAGATATGGAGCAAACCTGAGTTCAACTGATAGATTTCCATCCATGTGAGCAACTGAATCATGCTTTCCCTGCCCCCTTCTCCCTCCCAGTCCCTTTCATTGTATATTGCATCTTTTTAGATTTTGAATCTGAGTGCAGGGCACTGTCTGTTGATTGTTGTAAGTCGCTCTGGGAATGTTTTGAAAGAGGAGAGGGATAGAAATACTTCACATGAATGAATGAATGAATAAAACCACTGTTTCTGTAGAGAACAGATTTCTGCTGGGATTCTGGCAGCGCTGCAACTTCTGGTGGTAGCAGTGGCCATTTCCAGTGGCTGGGAGAGGTTGGCCCCAGCAGGTTTCTGGGGTGCTAGCCAGTGTGGACACTCAAACTCCGATTTTGCCCTCCCATGTAGATTCTTTTAATGAGACCCAACTGCTGAGGCCTAGAATAGTCGTAGTGTTCTCCAAACCCTTTACAAAAGTGATTTGCTCCATTTGACTGTGAAGCAGAAATAGCCTAAGATATTAAGCAACGAGGAAAACTTTTGCCAGCCCTTGTTCTACCATTACTGTCAAGATCAGCCCTGATGACAAATGGGACTTCTATTGTCAAGCGTCCACATCAGTTTGAAATGCTGTGTCCAAGAAACCTGCAGATACGTATTTCTGTTGTTTTGCCCTTCTCAAAAACTAATCAGTCCATTTTGCCTCAATGTGAAAAAACAGACAGGCCTCCTTAGGCCTGATCAAGAACCTTTTATTACATTCTTGGTGATAGCACTGAAAGAGAAATCCTATTGGGTTCCATAAGCGAATACCTATTTTCATTGGATGAAATGGCACCAAAACTTGAAGTTGACACTAACCGGGAGAAGTTGGGCTATTATTGCATGAGAAACAAGGTCATTGCAGTTTGAACCTTGATTTTTTGGAATGCAAGTCCTAGCCCCATGTGGCAACAACAACAACTGATGAAGACTTCCGAATCTGCTAAATCTCTTTTAACACTTATTATCACCATTATAGGTGAGATGGCGAGGAAGATACCTGTAATATCCCCATTACAATCCAGCTATTAAAACTATCAACACATTGTATGCTTTGTAAAAGCACATTATGACAGCCACAGTATGTGTGTTTATATCTTACTTCTAGGCTTTCCATCTTTGTGGTTACAGCACCTGTTTCCTCCTGTAAAACATCTACTGTGGAATGGTCCCCAGAGATTTGCACATATGCTGGGACAGAAAGCAAAACTGAAACCTTTAACCCAATGTATTAGTTCACTCTTAAAATTGCTATTAACTTGTGATCATTTTTATAGCCATAAGTATTTGTTTTTATAGCCATTTATAAATAAGTATTCACTTCATTGCCTTTCACTTAATAACAAAGGCCATGGCTAGACGAGGGGGTTTGAGGGTGATGACCTTGCGATTTTATGATCACAAGATTGTCGCCCTCGTCGACACGCGACATCACGGCCCCCATTTTGTTTTTTGTTTTTTAAAGGAGAAGGCGTGCACGAGCGCTCATCTGAAAACCGTTAGTGTTTTTTTAAAAACAACAACAACAACCTCACCCTCACCCCAATGAGCACAGAGCTCCTGAGGAGTTTTGTGTCCCATGCCCGGGTCCTGGGTCCTTGCGGTTACTTGCAAGGAACCGGGGCAACCCGCAACGCCTGGCCACATCTTCCGCAGTCTCGGGATCTTCCCAAGACCATGGAATAGGGCGATATCCCAAGCCAAGGGAGGGGTCATCCCTCCCTGCACCCGGGATGCCCTGTGCATCATGTGGATGCACAGGAATGATCTTGGAGCAATCACTGGGATATCGCCCCGTCTAGCTATGCCCTTAGAGTGCAATCCTAAACCCTGCCGAAGGTGGGCTGAAGGGGCTTAGGACAGGGCAGCATCGCCACTCCACCAGTGGAAAGGAACACTGCCAGTGAGGAGGCATGTTTGCTGCAAAAGCACTGCTGTATGTCAGGGGAAAGCTCCGTGGGTGCAGAAGCACCACCAGCACTGTGTCTGTTTATGCTAGGCTCCAAAATGTTTTCAATCTGACAGGCCCCTGGATCGGGACCTGAACCTATGTCAGCCTAGATCTGGCATAGCTGTTTTTTGTCCTGTTGCTTTCAAAGGTAGGGAAGATAACAAAAACGATGAATTCCTGGGGCAGAGGGGAGCGCTTCCACCTCCTTCTCCCCTGGCTGGAGCAAGGCATCAGGATGTGGAAAGTGGTGGATCTTCTGCCAAGGAAGACCTCCCCTTTGGAATTGTTTTGCCTGCCGCTGCAGTGTATTTGTCTGAGCTGCCCCTGCTGTTTGAATAAGACAATGGATCTCCTATTTGGGGGAGAGGGTCCAGTATCTTGGATAGCTCTGGCTGAAACTCAAAGAGTGGATTTACAGCTCTACTGACATCAGAGCCACCAGCCTCCACTGCAGGCAAGCAAGAAGTGGGACCACTCACTCACTTCCCTACCAGGCTTCTCCAGAGAGAACAGAGAAGTGAGGGAGCAGCAACAGTGGTGAGGAAGAGCAGCAGGTGCCTTGCCCAATCCACCCTCTCCCCAAAACCCAGAGCTGGCATTGCCTTCACGTCAAGGGAGGTGTCTGATCCGCATGTGCATCCATTTGCTCCTCTCCAATGATATGGAAGAGAGAGAATGCTTCCTTACAAAGGGCTCCATCACACCAGCATTATAGCCCACTGTCAACATGGGTTGTGTGCAAAGGACTCTGGTGACGTCATCCATGTCCTGCCCTGACCTCACTTACCCCCTCCCCCCAGCGCTGTTTTTTTTAGCATGGGGAAAGTCTGGTTCTTCTGGTAAATCAAAAGGACAACATGCTATCATCAACGTGTATTTTCATCCATCATTTTCAATCCGAAGTTCTGTGGGCGTGTTTTCAAGGGGCGGAGAGGGGCATATCTTTTCTCCAGCTGGCATTTTCACCTTAAAAGAAATGTGGGAAATGCACCCTTCTTGCAAGCAGGGCCCTCATTTTTAAAGATAAAGTGATCAAAATTGGCACAGTGATAGCTCTTAAGGAGGGCTTTAGCCATGCCAAGTTTCAATCAGATTGGGTCATCCCTTGATTTTAAGGGATTTTTAAAATGGAAATTTAACAAATGCTTACATCTTCGTAAGTTTTAAAGATAAAGAGATAAAAAATGGCACAGTGATAGCTCTTAAGGATGGCTTTCAGCATGCCAAATTTGAATCATATTGGGTCATCCCTTGATTTTTCATGATTTTTAAAATCCCCCCTTAAATCCTTTTCCTGGTAGTTCATTAATGCGAAGGATCAATCTTAATTCTTCTGATCATGCGAAGCTGTGCATCTTCAAGTTCATAAACTACAGATCTGCTGTTCCCTTACTCAAAAGTAAATCCCATTGATTTCAACTGCATTTACATCCCACTCATACTAATGCATGTTTACCTTTGAGTAAACCCCATTGAATAGAGAGAGACTTACTTCTGAGTAAACACATATAGAACTGACTTTTAATAGTGTGGTCACTCAGAAGCTTTCTTTTTTAAGTCTTAAAACAGCAAACTGGAAAGAAGTGCTCTGCAATCCCATGCTTACTTCTGAGGCCTTACTTCTGTTTACTCAGAAGTAAGTCTCTCTCTGTTCAATGAGGTTTATTCAAAGGTAAGCCTGCATCTGATTTTACTATGTTCATGCTCCAAAGCCTCCAGGCAGGGTGAGGGGAACGGGCGTAGCCTAGGCAACAGGGAATAACCATGTAGGGAGGGTGGTCGTGGTGTCCAACTAATGAACTGTAGGGTGAGATACAAAGGGGATCTGGAGGGGGGGATGTGCATCTCAATGGAAGAACAGCAATTGCGCACAAGAGGAGAGGTGTAAAGATGAATGAAATGTAAAAGCGCAAAGGTGTAAGTTGATCAGGCTTTCACATGCTATGGAAACGAGGGTGGATAATTCGAGGGTAAACCAGGGCAAATGTGCAGGTGTGATGGAGCTCAAAGAGTCAGATTTTTGCCTCATCTAATTCGATATTGTCAACAGTGGCTAGCAGCATAGTCATTGAGGGCTGTATAAGTAGCAGCCATGTATCCCTGCCTTTTTTCCCCTTTTCTTTTTTACAGTTTCCATTGGGACTCCCCAGATGGAGAAGGTAGATTTTAATACTTCCCTCCATATGCTTGATTTTACTTATAATCTTCCACCCCAGGTGCATCTATGGGGTTTGGGGGGGGGGGATCAAGGCTGGGAAGAGAAGGATTTTAACTCCTCTCCCTGCATATAAGGGGTCCCAATAAAAAAATCACACACACACACATATCACTGTAACCAAAAAAAAAAAAGAAGAGAAAAATAGATGTAGCTGCTACCTACATCTTAACAATAACATATAGTTCATCCCTCATATAGGGTTCTTTCCTAGCCCTACCCAGATAAGCCAGGGATTAAATCTGAGACCTTTTATATGCAAGGCATGTGCTGCACCACTGAACTAAGGCCTGTGTGCATACCTGAGCAGGCACAGATCTCTGCTTCTCAGTTATGCAGAAGTGAATTGCACTAGTATGGGTGAAATGGTGCTTATGAATTTAGTTATATATTTAAATGCATTTCCTTCATCAAGTTAACAAAGGTTATGTGTGTGTTTTCACAAAATATTCTGTTTCTGTCTCTTTATATATTTGGTGTGATTAAAAATGTCCAAACAAATGGTATTTGGGGTGGCGGGCTAGGGGGAGATAGTTTCTTTTGTAATAGGAACAGATGATGTAGCATGAAATAGAATATTCTTCTTTGGCTGGTAAAGTTAACCTGCATATTTTGAAATGTTGTTTTGGGGGAGAAAACATTCATTGCAGTTTAAACACTAACTTCAATAACTATTTAAGTGAGTTTATACAATAGGATTTTTATCTTTGTGCTATGAAATACAGTGCTAAGTAGCATAAGTGGAACATGGTGAGGAGGGAGGAACATAGAGTGCAATATACAGTTTGGAAAATCAATTTGCTTTGCTTAATTACAGTTTTCACAACATTCTCTGAAAGAAGGGATCCTAAAGATCACACATCTGGTGATTGAACTTTAGTGATGTGGTGGTAAGTGCTGTAATCTTCGGAGGATGTGTGAAACCTAGAATTAGTACCACTGAGTTGAATATAATAACAACACTAAAGAAAACCCATCCCTGCACATAAATCAATATCCAATTTTCCCAAACTACCACACAGCTTAACTTGGCTCTTATCATGGTGAACTTGACCAATCCTTAGGATGTTTCCATATCAGGAGCCCCCAGTATCCGCAGACCATCCATTGCAACTCAATATATTTCCCTCTGGAAAGTATGAGAATATACCATGAGTATACATTTTCATCTTATACACCCAGAAGGGAACCTAGTGAGCCCATACAGTATTTATATGAAGGAAAATAAAATAATGTTATATCTTTTTAAAACATTCTAAAAATCATATCTTTACTACATATCACCAGTCATTCTATAATACATTTTTTTAAAAAAATAGGACACACTACTCAGAATATAATTAAAACATTGGGCTTCTCCGTATTTAGCAAAAATCCCACAGTTTTACTGGGGCTTTGTCTTCCAGAGTCTTCACAGGTTTATGTGTTGTTGTCGTCGTCGTCCCCTGTTTTTGCCAGTTCTTTCCCATATGTTTCAATTATACTGCCAGCAGATGGCGATGATTGTGCGATTTCGATTTATTACATCATTTTGGGTTGTTGTTGTTTTAATAAAATGGCAGATTCCCTCTTGAAAATGCTGGGAGAGGCATTGGAGGCTGACAATGTCATGAAAAAGACCCACAAATTTCCGTGAGTGACGAATCACGAGCGTGCAATAAATCACTCGTGTGAAGAAGCTTTTTACCTAAGAAGAAAGTCCATTGCTATATCCAAAATCTAATAGTAATAACAAGTATATCACTACAAAAAAGACTAAAGCAGGACCTATTCATTTATAATTGACTCAAGAACAGTGTTCCCCAACCTAGTGCCCATCAGCCCCATCCAGCATAGCCAGTTGTCAGGAATGCTGGGAGTTGCAATAATAATAATAATAATAATAATAATAATAATAATAATAATAATAATAATAATTTATTACCCACCTCTCCCTCTGGATCGAGGTGGGGAACAACATAGAATACAAAATATTATAAAATACATAAAACTGATTAAAACATCTAAAAACAAATACATTATTAAAATAACAGCCAGACATCTTAAAATTTGACTGCGTAGCCCTGCCGGAAGAGCTCAGTCTTCATTTCTTTTTATATTCAGAAAGACTACTGAGTTGGCAGATCTCTCCCAGAAGGCCATTCTACAGTCTGGGAGCAGCAGCAGAGAGGGTCATCTGGGTAACAGTTGTTAATCTAGTTCTTGCTAGCTTAAGTAGATTCTTCCCAGAGGACCTGAGTGTGTGTGGCGGATTGTACGGGAGAAGACGGTCCCACAGGTAACCTGGACCCAAATCATGTAGGGCTTTAAAGGTAATAACCAACACTTTGTACTTTGCCCAGAAACTAATTGGCAGCCAGTGTAATATTTTAAAACTGGTGTAATATGGTCACCCCCAGAAGTACTGGTGACCAACCTGGCTGCCATATTTTGCACTAGTTGAAACTAGTTGAAGTTTCTGGACTAGGCACAAATGAGCCCTATGTAGAGCGCATTGTAGAAGTCGAGCCTTGAAGTTACCAGCACGTGCACTACCATCTTCAGGTCTTCCAACTCTAGGAAGGGGTGCAATCCAATATATCACTTTTCATTTAAACAAACAAGACAACTTTGCACAGCCTTTCAGTATCTGGCAGGCAGACATCATGCCCCTTCTGCTTGCTATTGGGTGAGCTGCTCTGATGTCACAGGGGTAGTGCAGCTAGGTTGGTCTCTGGTACATCTAGGGGTGACCATATTTGACATTGGAATTCTAAAGCTAATGAGCAACATTTCTTCAATTAAAATTAAATATATTGCTTACAGGTCATGAGGATTATCAAATTACCCCTTAATGAGACAAATCAGTTTCAAAGCCTTTCAGCACAAAGCCACTGGCTGGAGATGGACAATATCCGCTGTTTATGGTATGTCATAATCAGCCTCATAAGAACATAAAAACTATGCTAGATCAGAACAAGGGTCCATGTAATCCAGCATTCTGTTCACAAGGTGGCCAACCAGCTGTCAACCAGGGTCTAACAAAGCAGGACACGGTGCAACAGCACCCTTTCACCTATGTTCCCCAACAACTGGCTTACTGCCTCTGATACTGGAGGTAGCACATAGCCATCACAACTAGTAGCTATTGATAGCCTTCTCCTCCAGGAATTTATCCAACCCCCTTTTAAAGCCATCCAAATTGTTAGCCATCACCAAAATGTTGTGATAGTGAATTCCAACATTTAAATATGCGCTGTGTGAAGAAATACTTCCTTTTATCTCACCTTAATATCCCACCAATCAGCTTCATGGGATGACCCTGGGTTCTAGTATTATGGGAGAGGGGATAGGAATGTGTATTTAAGGATACAAGAGGGCCTTACTTTTGAAGTTGTGCCTACTGAAGTATGTTGGCAAGACCCTTTTAAATGACACAGAAGATTATCAGTACATAGGAAGCTGCCTCATTCCGAGCCAGACCATTGGTCCATCTAGCCCAGCATTGTCAACGCTGACAGCCAGCAGCACTCCAGGGTTTCAGGCAAGATGTAACCCTACCTGGAGAAACCAAGGATTGAACCCGAGACCTTCTGCATTCAAAGCATATGCTCTACCGCTGACCTACAGGCACTTACTTTGTAGTAAAAACACATCCCCCCTCCTGCTTCTAGCTTTAATAGTTGAGCTGAAGAGAGTCATGACCTCTTCATGCAGTAGAAATCAAAACCTCAAATTTTCTTCATGCAGTAGAAATCAAAAGTATTGTCTTCTTTATAGTAGTAAGAATGTGGGATTCTGTCATAACAGTTAATTTCATTGTGCGAGTCCTGATCTGCAGGGGGGCTTTTCTTCTGAGACCTATGTGGACCATTTGTTTCCCTTTATTTATTTTTCAGCAATGAAAGCTGAAAATAGTCCCTCAAATTGGGCATTTTTCACTGTTTTTAATCTTTTCTTAATTAAGGTGTGGTCAAACTTATATTTGCTTACTAATCTTTTGTATTTTCTATGTTCATTTTTTATATATGAAGGTTTCTATAACACTTTCTAGTCCCTTTATTTCATCATCCCCACTCCCATAGAGGCATACTTACAGCTAAAAAAAGGTGAACAGACGTGTGTCTTTGTGTTATCTTTTGTGTCAGAGATATCCTCCCAAGGTAATATATTTTCATTTTTTAAAAGACAAACTAAAAATTTGGCAAAATCTCAGAAGCCAAAGCAGGGTTTCAAATGGACAAGAGAGGATTTCTACACTCTTTTTGACATACCCACCACCACCACCACCAGTCCTGTATTTAGCAGAAGCAACAAACCATGCCAAAATGTACACATGTGCATTTCTTCGTGAGCCCCTACCAAAGGAAGTGAGGCAGGTGGCTACTAGGAGGAGGGCTTTCTCCGCTGTGGCACCCCAGCTGTGGAATGAGCTCCCCAGAGAGGTCCGCCTGGCGCCTACACTGTACTCTTTTCGTCGCCTGCTGAAGACCTTTTTATTCTCTCAGTATTTTAACACTTAATTTTAACTTAAATTTAAATTTTACTGTTCTAACTCTGTATTTTAATCTTATATCAATTTTGCTGTGTGGTTTTATCCTGGTTGTGCTTTTTATACTGTATTTTGTATTTGTGTTTTTAACCTGTTGGTTATTTTATTATGGTTTTAATTTTTGTGAACCACCCAGAGAGCTTCGGCTATTGGGCGTTATAAAAATGTAATAAATAAATAAATAAATGTGCATTATTAGCAGAGAACTGGGAGCTGTCTTCATGGCGCTGGGTTGGTGCCACTCCACCGCTGGTGTGCGGCGGTGGCAACTTGCCCTAACGAGGGAGGCAACACGTGCTTCATGGTAGCCGTTAGGCTCACCATCTCCTCCCCCTCCCCCACGGTTTCCGGTGACCAATAGGAGGTTCCCTTCTGCCTGAGAACACCCCCAGAGTGGCTCCACGTGAGGATAGAGCAGAGGAAGAGCTGGGCTGCTCTCACTCTGGCTGGAAAAGTTGGGGTAAGTCCCCGACATTTCAGCCATGCCTCTTTGGTCTGGGGTGGCTTCAAATCTGCGGTTGTTCCATCTAACTGATGCAGCATGGACTTGGAGCCACCCCAGGGCAAAGACGACATCAAGACAGCCCCCTGGTATAGCCCAGTGGCTAAGGGCTTGATCAGATGACACTTTTAATGTACAATCATCTTGCCCCGCTTGACGATTCTGTGAGCTGTCAACACGACGTCATCAATATGGCATAGCATTTGGAGCAGAGAGCACAATGCCACCCTGGATATAAATATATAATTCACATCAACATTTCAAAGTCTAGTTTCTGAGTCCTGAGGCCCTATACCAAACAGAAAGGCAAGGATATCAAACACAGTGTTTAAATATTTCCCTTCATTACTACCCAGAGCTCAATCTGAGGGGCTTCCTATAACGGGAGTGGGGAAAGATCCAGCTTCTTGAGGCTGAATTGTTCACTGCGCACAAAAATTGGTAACTTATGGCAGGCTGCCAGGAAAAGCAAAAAAAGACCAAAAAAACACCCCAATGTAGCATTTAAAAGCGAAATGCTATCCTTTTGATATCTGCCAGCAATGCCCAAGACACACCATCTTACATCCCCTAGTGAGATGACTGCAAGGAAAATGCATTCATAACAGAATTCAGAGCTGAAAAGATTATATCGCATCCCCTACAGGTTGGGTCAGACAGAAGTCAGCATCATAGGTATGGCTCCATGGCAACACAGGAGTGGATTTTGTGCTTCCACTTTTCTCCTGGTACCTTTGCAAAATGAAGAGTAGAAGTATTTTCTCTTACCTAAATTACAGTGAAATACCTATTCACTATTGTGCCAGCTTTAAGATTTTAGTACTAGTGTACAAAGCCCTAAACAACTTGGGACCAGGATACGTGTGAGAGCGCCTTCTCCCTTACCAACCTGACCGGTCACTGAGGTCATTGGAGGGCATGCTCCTGGTGGATCTATGTGGAGCTATGACCCAATTGGAGTCCACCAGGAGAAGAGCCTTCAGTGTGGTGGCCCCCTATGGAATTCCCTGCCTTTGGAGATCAGACAGGCGCCAACATTTTGTTGTTTCCGGCACCTCCTGAAAACGTTATTTCAGAAAGCCTTCCTTGAGTGATTGGCCACAGTTTATCAAAACTCAGTTTTATCAGAACTCTGTTACTTTTTAAAAAATATTAGTTATTTTTAACATGGTGTTTTTATTCTGCTGTTCACTGCCTCAAAAACTTTGAATGTGGAGCAGTACAGAAATATTATAAATAAATAAATAATTCTAGGATACTGAAGAAAATAAGTTCCCACAATGCTATGAGTCATTCAGTCACAAAGATACCATGGTATCACACATAAAAGCACTTATACCAAAGCAGATTGTATTGTCTCTAATTACTTCTTTAGTAATATTCCAATACATGAATTAAATAATTAGCCCCATCTATATATATGGCACTTTACACAGTATAGACAGGCCCCAGCCCCAAGGTATATTATATCAAAAACTCCTATTAAAATGCATGCCTCCCAATGTTTCACAGACGAAAATAGGGACATTCTTATGGCACTATCTCATTTTTTCTTACAAGGATCATTTATTTATTCTACAACTGCCAGTGGTGCTATCCAGAGTGCACTCTGAAGTATAAGGCTCTACTCAGGGCTCTACTCAGTGCAAGATGCTGGGGGCTCCCCAAACACAGGGTCTGGCTTACCACATTTCTAAACAATTGAAACCCACCTAGCACCCACTCTGGTGACTTTTGGACATCAGGCAAGCACATTTTTATTTAAGCATTCTAGCATGTTGAGGAAACTAGTTTTAATTACTGTTTCATAGTTTGGATGGTTTATTGAATGATGATGTGAACACTTCTGCATTTCATATTGTTTTATTGTTGAATTGTTATACAATTCCCATCATCCCAGTCGGCATGGTAGAGGCTGTTTTAAACACACACATTGGTATTGTAGCAGGATATTGTTTCTTTTTTCGCCTGCTTCAAGAAAACAAATCTGCCTCAGTTCTCTCTCTCTCTCTCTCTCTCTCTCTCTCTCTCTCTCTCTCTCTCTCTCTCTCTCTTTCCATCCAGTGCATTGCCATTGGTTTGGGGGTTATGTGATGTTATTAAAGAATTCTTTATTTTCCCCACCTCAACATCTCCATCACAACAATAACTAAATAGGAAACCATAAGATGTAGAATTAGAACACATAACTGAGGACAATACATTTCAAAAACATAGCAAATGAAGGTCCCGTGTTGTTCCTTCCATGAGTAATAAAAAAAACCCTTTGCATAATGTATAGTGCAGCTGGTAACATCATCTCATCAGAAGTAATTGTAGCCTCCCCGAGTGAATAGCAGATCCTTGAAGCCAACCCTAATATAATCCCACGATTCCCAACTGCATCCTCAAAGTGATTCTTCTTAGGGTTTTCTTTTCCTTAGATTGCCCAGGATATTTATAATGATCAAAGTTGTGTATTCCATGTTGCATTGACGCCTTTGCCATTTCAGGTGGCCTAAACATCTTTTGCCATTTTTAGGCATTCCTCTCTGCATTTGTTCAGCTTTTTGCTGCTTATCCCAAAAGGGTGTATGGCTGCCTAGCAGCTGATTGCATATTAGAAAATCATGAAAAGTCACCTGACATGGAAACACACATATATCTGGGTTGTATTATCTTTTCGAGAGAGAAAACACTTTCAGAAACATAATACTCCCTGTGTATATGTTAGAGGGCTTGTTAGAGGGCTAGTGGTGATGAGGGGACTGAGGTCACATGCCTACATGTTAGTTGTCATGTTTGCATAGCGCCCCTTATGAGTTTTATCACACCAGCGTTATACTGTGCAATCACTGCGAATTGCATGCAAAGGACTCAGAAGTTTTCCACCTTATAATCTGCTTTGATTGTGAAGTACTCCCATGCATCCTGCCTTAATTGTGCTATAAAGCCAAAAGATTCGCCGTATTTAGCCCCTACTTTTTGAGCGCATCTTCCGAGCTGCCGCTGGGGCGCAGGAGCAGGATTTTAAAGAAATGCTTACATCTGCGTAATCTTTAAAGATAAAGTCACCAAAATTGGCACAGTAATAGATATTAGGGAGAGCTTTAAGCATACCAAATTTGAATTGAATTGGGTCATCTGTTGATTTTTTATGATTTTTTTTACATTTCTCCCCTTAAACTCATTTCCTGATATGCAAAGTATCGCTGTCGCCCGGTAGCAAAAACAACAACAACTGCGAAAGCTTAGCGCTATGGGGATAATCCGAGGGAAGCAGGTACGTGGAGTGAAGCTCTATGTGTAGAACCCAATGGGGGCAGGCATGATACATAAATAAGATACATAGAGTCTGTACAAATCACAAAATCAGGTGTTCACGTTTGCACAGTCTAGGCTTGCATGCAGAGCCAGCTCCAGGTTGGAGCATGCCCTGACAAAGTGTCTTCTGCTGGGGGGCCTCTTCTGTCAGTCATCCCTGGTGCGCTTACCTGGCAGCAGTGCTCCAAGCAGTGCTGAGTAGCTGGGTCTAGTCACTCTTAATTTCCCATGATGTCTCAGAGCGACACTAACTTGGGAGCAGTGTTGGAAATGAAACAGTGGCAAATTCTAGCTGCCTAGTGCCGCTCAGAGTCCTGGGCCATTAAAAAAATGAACGAAAGGGGCAGGCCTGGCCTTGGAACATCAGGAACGCTGCACAGGGGGAAGAAACAGTTGTGGGGCTCTCCAGAGAGCAAATGTGGTGACAGCAAGGGGAATGGGAAGGTGGGAGTGCAACGCGACTGTGTGTGTTTTTTCCCACATCAGATGTCGAGAGTGCTTGTGCCAGGGCTGGGCTGGGCAGAGGAGCCCAAGGCAGCATCACAAGGGAGCCCTGCCAGGATGCTAAGCAAGGATGCTAGGTGCTAGTGTTGTGGCCCAAACATTACAAAGACGCTTCTTTTGATCCAACACATCTTTAATTGATAGAAAGGAATTCACATTGCAATAGAGAGAAGACATACCCCTGCCAAGGAATGCCCTTCTCTGAGGCTTGCTGCTTTTGTCAGCTGTTTTATTAGCCAGTTTGGCAGAAGCAACTAGAGCATGAGCAGAAAGCTTGTTTACCTAAATGGAAATTCTAGCTGACCACAACTTTCCTGCAGCAGACCAGTTACCAAGGCGAATAGGGAAAAAGGGAATCTGGCTTGGGGGCTGGGGAAAAAGGAGTAGTCTACCTTTACCATTAACTTTTGGTCTGCATATGTGGGTGGGGGTCTTATGAGTCACAGACAGTTTCTAAAAGCTACCATGTGTGTGGTTTTGTGAAACACAGATAATTTCCAAAAACTGTTGTTCAGCTGTTTATCAATGCCCAGCGTCTGACCTTTCCATTCAGATTAATCAGATTGATCAAACATGGCTTCGCTTATGTCAAGACATAACTGATGTGGCTACGACACTGGTCATGCATTGGTTCTATGCGCACAGACCCTACACAAAAACATATTTTAGGTGGAGCATCACAAACCAGCTCTATGCAATGCTGGTTGTAGAGCAGAAGTCTAGAAGAGCCCACAAAATGGCAGTTCCTCCTCCAGTGTATCCCCTACCGAAGGAGATACTGGTGAGGTATACATGGAGCATTTTGGATACATCCTCTTTCCTGATACTCATGTACAATATCAGCGCAGAACTGGGCTGCCCCTAAGCCATCACGTTCCAAAAATGTGAATGTTTCATTATTAAAATTGGATCCTCTTGCCTGTGAGTTTTACTGGGCCATTAATCCGCTGTAAGGACAGCTTTAGTGGTTTACCCATGAAGAAAATCCAGACAACACTTCATGCTTTCGCAGTAGATAAATAAAATAATACATTAAATAACTGCTGATTTGTTGCTTTTTTAAAAGATGCCTTGCTGTTATTTTAATAATGTATTAGTTTTATATGTTTTTAATGAGTTTTATGTATTTTACTGTATTTTATAGTATTTTTGTATTTAATGTTGTTCCCCGCCTCGATCCAAAGGGAGAGGCGGGTAAGAAATCTATTATTATTATTATTATTATTATTATTATTATTATTATTATTATTATTATTATTATGTGCACCAAGTCTGCTGCCTGAGGCAGCTACCTCATTTCTTTCTCATAGAGGGACTGGCCCTGTCCTTATTAAAGGCCTTGCTATATTATTGCATCCACAGTAGTGAGTGGGGTAGCCTTGGCTACCAAAGCCCTGCTTTTTAGCACTTTCAAGATCCATCAGCATCTCAATTCCAGATTTTAATACATTCACAATGAGCTGCCTCTCTACCTCCACTTCTCCCTCAGTCCTTAATCCACCACCTGTTCTCATATGACAGATTGAGGAAACATGGATCAGAACAGCATAGCAAAGGGCACAGAAAACATGTCTTTTCTGGGCAGAAAGGTTTTAATCAGAATTTTCTGCACTTGTCAAGTAAGACTATGCAGAATCAGAGGTTGTTTCAGCACTTGAGCTCTGTGATGTATTCTAATAGGGAAATCAATCATATACATTTCACTTACATTTGAAACTGGGGAAAGTGCCAGGAACTGTAAAAGCATCTGTGTGCTTTATTCTGCGAAGACTTAATAACTTGAGCAGCACTAACAATCACTATGTGTAGATCACCAGATAAATATAATCCATAGAAGACCATGATAATACCGGTATGCATTGCCTTCAGTAAACCATTGCCTTCTCCCCTAACAATAATGCATTGATACTTAAGGAGACGAGGGATTAAAAGAGCAGGCAGGTGTCTAAGGTAGCTGCAAGCTGTTTATTTGGCTTTGCAGGCAAGTTATGAAGGCAGTGAATTTAAATTATCCAGTTGTGGCAACTAGCCATCTCTGTAAGACACCGGACTCAGAATCTCTTGAATAAATTTTTATTACATTTCCAATGGTGTTTGAATAGGCCAGTTCTAGATCAACAGGACCTGATGCAGGTGACATATTTGCAAACATCAGTGAAAAGGTAGCAGAGGACTCAGGGATTTACCATCCAGCAAGCCATCAAGGTCAAATTCCCTGCTAGCTGCAGCCCAAATAGATAAGGAACCAAATGAAGGGAAACAAGATTTGTTTAAGGACTTAGCTAGACCTAAGGTTTATCCCACGGTCGTCCCAGGGTCGTCCCTATCTGCTCCCAGGATATCCTGTGTGTCATTTACATGAACAGGGATGACCCCGGGATGATCCCGGGATAAACCTTAGGTCTAGCTAAGGCCTAAGACAGCAAGGCCCAGACTCTAGACTTGCTGAGGCATTTTCTACATCACTCCTTTAGAATTCTGATTGAAACCTGGAGTAGATTCACCATTCCACTGACATTGGAACCACCAGCCTCCACTGCAGGCAAGGCATTTGCAGCTCTAATAGCTCTCAGGCTTCAGCAGGTAAGGTAATCGTCAGTCCATTACAGGCCAGAAACTAGCTCCAGGAGATTAGGCATAGTATTTTAAGTAGGGATGAGGACAGAATTTTTTAGTTCACCTTTTACTGCAAACTTACCTAATCTTGCACTTTCAAACTAATTACACAAACTGAAACTCAGTGACCCTTTGACATTTGCACTTTTCCAAAAATAGCAATGGAGTTTACTAGTTGAATGTGTATATTAGGGGAAAGTAGACACATGTATTAGTGTAAATAGCATGCAGCGATGGATTATGTCAGGGGGAAAATGCACCTGTAAAGATGTGTATATTAGGAAACTTTAGACTAGAAAAATTGCAAACCAGAACTGGTATTTCGGGCCATCTCTGATTACGAGCTTTATCACACCAGCCTTATAGTCTGCTGTCACTGCAAATTGCATGCAAAGGACTCAGATGATGCTGACCATGTCCTGCTGTGATTGTGGTTATTCCCCCCTCTTAGCATCATATTTTGGTGCACAGAAAGTCCGGTTCTTCTGGTAATGTGAAAGCACCCCACTCAAACTTCAACATGTATTTTCATCCATCCGATGTTCTGTGGCCGTGTTTTAAAGGGGCGGAATGGTTGACAAAACTGTGTTTAAGGGGCGGTATTGCTGATGAAAGAGAAGGGTGTGCCTTTTCTCCATTGAGTGTTTCTAAATGCCAATTCAAAACCTATCCTACTGCTGCTTCCTCTGAGTAGGCATTTTCACCTTAAAAGAAATGTGGAAAATGCACCCTCCTTGCCAGCAGCACCCTCATTTTTAAAGATAAAGAGATCAAAAATTGCACACTGATAAGTTTTAAGTGGGGCTTTCAGCATGCCAAATTTGAATCCAAAAGGATCATCAGTTGATTTTTTATGATTTTTAAAATGGAAATTAAACAAATGCTTACATCTGAGTACGTTTTAAAGATAAAGAGATCCAAATTGGCACAGTGGTCGGACTTAAGGAGGGCTTTCAGCATACCAAACTTGAATCAGATTGGGTCATCTGTTGATTTTTTATGATTTTTAAATGTCCTCCCTCAAGCTGCTTCTTCTCTGAGCTTTATCACATCATTGATAGTGATCAATGCCCATACACATGCAGTTCATGGAAGGGGGAGGGAGGTTTTCTGACAGGATGAATGGAGGGGGAGTTGTCCAGCTTCCAACAACCAATAAACTGTAGGGGGAGGTACAAAGGCGATCAATGGGCAGAGGCAACAGCAAAAACACCAAGGTGTGAGAGTGAACCTCAGAAGGATAACAGCAACACGCTACAGGAGACGTGTAAAGAGGCTTGGGACTTACAAGCGCACAGGTGTAAGTTTGCAAGCCTTCATACGCTATGGAAACGAAGTGGGATAATTCGAGGGAAAACCAGAACAAATGTGTAGGTGTGATGGAGTTTTCTAACACATAGTAGGAGGGAACTGGGCTTTGGTGAAATGAAAACTCTCTTTATTCACAAGCATGTCCCATGTCGTCTGCAAGATACTTTACAAACATTGGCTGCGTCTTATTCACATCTGAGGTACTTAAGCTGAAGTGAGACTTAAGTTGAGGTAAGACACACCCTTAACTGAGCCGGAGATCACAAGATAGAGATGTAATGTGAGGGCTATGTATGTAGGCCAATTTGGATGGTGCTTCCTTCATGCAAAAAAAGGGTCATGCAAAGCAGACTCTGTGCATAAGGCTGTAATACATTTCAGGACCCTTGACATCAAGAGCAATTGTACCATTTGCTTGAGATGACAGGTTTTTTCTTCTTCTTTTTACAAGGTCTGTATGATGCAAATTAGTTGAAGGACAGACAAATAATAAGGATCACCTTACGTATTTTAAAATTCACCAAGGTAATTCTTTCTGCCATTAAAGAGTATGTTAATTATCTCCTGCCTTTCATTCATCATGGAAGTCAAAGTGACGTACATGGGGAATTCCCAGGCAGTCTCCTATCCAAGCACTGACCAGAACCAAACCTACTTAAGCTTTTAGCAAGGTGGTGACATCATGTGTCTTCAGACCATATCCTGGATGCTGGAGTAAAAGTACTAGTTAAATTTCTTACCTGCCTTCTTCTATCATGTAGGTTCAAAGCCGTTTACAAAACTATAAGCAAACACTAAACCACAACGAAAGCACCATAAAATACGAGCACAATTTTAAAATGGCGTCAAACCCACTGAATACAAATAGGTTGACCCCCAACAAGTGCACAAAAGAACAGCACAGAAAACAGAATCTCTTCTGGAGGCGGTGTGTGTGTGATTCAATGCAAACTAGATGGAACATTCTCAAAGAGATAGAAAAGATGATCAAACTGGCTTGTCTTTTTTTTTTGTCCACCTCCATCTCTCCTAACTTTATTTTTCCCTATTATTCTTATTGGAAGTGGTTTGCATAATGCATGGGGGTAGAGAGTGGGAATGATACTAACATGATGTCTGTGTTTTGACTTGCCTACTGGTCTGGAAATTATGTGTAAGATGCCCTACTGGCCTCTATATGTGCCCTGCTTCAAAATAGTATTTATCCATTGCTGCCTAGAATAATTAAAGCTCTTCTATATGAGAAGCATGTACAGATTAGTGAAGATATTAGGTTATATTCTCAAAAGCATAACTGGGAGATGTTTGATACAGCCTTGATTTGACCCACAAACTACTGCTAAGACATCTGTTAGGTTACAAAAAAAACCCAAAAAAACTCATGTACTAGATTTGAACTTCTGCTTGAATGAATCCCATTAAATTACTGTTAAGACCCATCTTTGCCTACATTAGTACCCGCTATATCTTGATTCTGTTTATTCAATTTATCATCAGAATTTCTTGAAATAAATTAATGTGTATTTATTTATTTATTGCATTTTTATACCGCCCAATAGCCGAAGCTCTCTGGGCGGTTTACAAACATTAAAACCACAAAAACCATTCAAAATATAAAACAACCAGTATAAAAGCATAATATAAAATACAATATTAAAACACAACCAGGATAAAATCAAGCAGCAATGCAGAAATTAATGCCGATTTAAAATACAAATTTAAAACAGCAAAGTTAAAATTAAGTTCCTAGACTGTTAAAGTGCTGAGAAAATAAAAAGGTCTGCACCTGGTGTCTAAAGGAGTATAGTGTGGGAGCCAGGCGAACCTCTTTAGGGAGCTCAATCCACAGCCGGGGTGCCACAGCAGAGAAGGCCCTCCTCCTGGTAGCCATCTGCCTCACTTCCTTTGGCAGGGGCTCACAGAGAAGGACCCCCTGAGGATGTTTAAAAAAATGGAATGTGCCAATTTTGAGCAGTATACAATGGGGCAGTTATGCCCTGCTGATTTGCTTGCACTCTGCCAATTCCCATCCACGTGTATTGACAAGTACTTAAAGAAAGGGAGATACTACACTGTGGATCATGTTGAAGGTCCCGTCCTTCAAACTTGCAATAGGCACTCCACAGTGTGATGCACAACACAATCTCCCTCCCTCTCTTGACAAGGAGAGCCCAGTGTGGTAAGGTGGTGAAAGCGATGGACTGGGGCTCAGGACATCTGGGTTCTAGTCCCCACTTGGCCCCTGAAGCTCACTGGGTACTTCGGGCCAGTCACTGATTCTCAGCCTAACCCACTTCACAGGATTGCTGTGGGAATAAAATGAACAGGAGGAGGATCATGCATGCCACCTTGGGCAACTTGGAGGAAAGGTGGGCTATAAAGGCAATAATAAATAAATCAAAGGAAGAAGGAATAAATACATCATGGTGAAAGTTGTTTTAGTAATAGAGTACTGCTCTTCTGGAGAAAAGTTTGTACACCTGGAAATGGAATGTTTTAATCATAAACACAACAAAATCAAAGGCTAACTACTTGATAAAGTTTCATTTGTCTTTGAGAAGTGATGGAGCCTATGAAGGGAATGGTGACTATGGCCAGATCTACACCTTGCGTTAAATCATTACGAATGTGGAATAAAAAGCAGGAAATAACACTATGAAAGTGGTATATGGAATGTGGATTGGGCCCCAACAGTAATCAGTGTACTTCAATACCGCTATAAAGCAGTAGTGTAGGGGCATCATCAGACAAGTGTTTTATCACACGCTCGTTACTGGCCACTCATGGTTTTTCACAGGTCCTTTTGATGATGATGTTTTTCTCCCATGCATCTCCTGCTCCTTCTGATCATCTTTCCATCACAAAATAGACCCCAGTAAATCAGACTTTTTTGGGGGAAGCGAAACGTACTGTGTACAGGAAAAGCAGCATGAAAAAAATGCCTCCTGAATGGGCCATGTGGTCTTTGTTTACTTCCTCTTTCTTCAGCGTCTGAAGAAAGAGGAAGCCGCTCATCACAGAAGCTCGATTCAAAGTGACAGGAGACAAACACGATTTTCCCCCGTCTGAAGCTCTAGATCTAACCTATGTCTATGGGAGTTGTCTCTTGACAAAGTAGTGGTGGGTCCTGTATCCTCTACAGCCACCTCAAAGTGGCCATTCAGTAAAACTAGTTGCTGACAAATGCCATTAAGATTCTCTGCTCAGAATCAACCCCTGGCCCTGCAAAGGGCTCTATATAGAGACTGGTGCTGCCGTCGTAACACATCTCATAGAAATGTCACAGACAAAGATATGAGATGTCTATTACTAAGTTGAAATGCATATACCCCCATGCATTTTCCTTCAAACTCCCATGCAAATGTTTACATTGAATATTCATTGTCAATATCAGGAATGTGATAATCAGTTGCAGTACTTAATATAGACTCTGACTTCTGTTTCAGATATAAGTGGTGTTTAATTTCATATGTTACAATATTTGATACATGCTATGTAATGATGTTTAGCATTTGACTGTATTTTATCATTGCTATGCAATCGTTTTAGTATCCAAAAGATTTGTTAATTGACATACAATGGTATTTTATTTGACAAATATTGTTGGAATGTTGAGTCATTGTTAACAGCTTATGCCACTTGACATTTGACAAAAATAAATAAATCAAGAATCAACATTACCTGATTCAAAATCCTTTTTTTTTAATATTACATTTTAAAATCCAAATATTACATTTCAAGGTAAAGGGTTGATTACAAAACCTCAATTAGTCCATTTCAACAATCCTTTTATCTTCACCAATTACCTGATTTCCCCGTTCCACAGCGCGCGCACACACACACACCATGACATGTCCCAGATCTTTCCTGAGGACTCCCCCTAACCTCAGGATAGCTTTTTGGGGGGGTACAGGTGTTGCAATGGGGATGGGGAGCAAGAAAGCTCTGCTGAATTAGCAGATGTCTTCTTACATAATGTTGGATACGACATCTAATAGGAAGGCCTGCCATCTTGGGTTGGTTCCATTCATCAAAATACTGAAAGCAGCCAGACTGGACTTTACAAAACTATGAATTATAGGCTTGGACACTAATGAACTCCTTTTCTAAAGATGAGCTCACTTGTCAATTTTGAAATGGTAGTGATGCTCCAAAAGCACAACATTAGTACTAAAGCCACAACAAATGGCCTTTTTGTTCACTATGGAGACAGTTTGTGTGAATGTTCTGACATATCTACACCATGTATTATGGCTATGGTTCACCACTGTGTAAGAATTTTTGAAATAAGTGTTGAAGAAAATCTGTTCAATTGAGGTTCCTTGTCATGTTTACCTGGAAATTTCTAGTCCTTATAGCTGCAGATAGACCTTTGAGTAATTCCAGCTGAACCCCAGAAGACAAAGGAATGGCTGGATTCTAGAAGTTCAAGGGTGGAACTTCGGTGCCTATATAGTACCTTGCCCTTCTCAGACCTATAAGTAGAATAAATCATGCAAAATAAGCATTTCTCAATATGTGTTTCTTCTATGAGGAAGTGATAAGATAATTGTATGCCTGACATATGGAAGAGTCATCAGGAAGAATCTGACCCACTCTATCCACAGAGGTGAGCAACTTTTGGCACTCCATAGGTTTTGGCCTACAATTCCCATCAGCCTTCACCATTGGCTATCCTGGCTAGGACTGATGGGAGGTGTAGGTCAAAACATCTGGAAGACTACAAGTTGCCCACCACTGCACTAAAGGATGACATCTGCGTATTGTTATTATTATTATTATTATTATTATTTATTTATATAGCACCATCAATGTACATGGTGCTGTACAGATAACACAGTACATAGCAAGACCCTGCCGCATAGGCTTACAATCTAATAAGTTGTAGTTAACAATAAAGAGGGAAGGAGAATGCAAACAGGCACAGGGAAGTGTAAACAGGCACCGGGTAGGGTAAAGCTAATAGTATAGAGTCAGAACAAACTCAATATTTGAAGGCTATAGGGAAAAGAAAAGTTTTTAGCTGAGTTTTAAAAGCAGTGATTGAGTTTGTAGTTCTCAAGTGTTCTGGAAGAGCGTTCCAGGCGTAAGGGGCAGCAGAAGAAAAAGGACGAAGCCGAGTAAGGGAAGTGGAGGTCCTTGGGCAGGCGAGAAGCATGGCATCAGTGCCTCTTTTCTATGAAGCTTTGCAGTTTGGTCCTCTTTCCAGCATGCTTGTGGATGAATATGATTATATTGGCAGGAAATCAATGATGACTGAGAGAAAATAAATTCTAAGCACTACCAACTGGCCCAGTGGAAGATATTTATCTAGCAAGGACTTCCAAAGCAAGCCACTTTAATGCCTGAGTTTGATCTCAACAAAGCCATTAAAACGATACAGTGGAATGCATTGGTGTTGGTATAGCCTTCTTTCTCCTCAGTATGTAGGATAATTGGGAGGAAAATTTCCCTGTTGCTACATTACATTTTGTTGAACCCAAAGTGTTTGTCATACTAAAATCATAATGGAGAGAAGCTAAAGCCAATTTTTCTGTTGGCTCAGCCAGTAAAATAGTTGCTCATTACACACAGAGAGATTAAACCATTTAAAGCAATTTTAAATTTAGATCAACTTCTGGTGAGTACAGCCAAGACTCATATTATGCTCATAGCAGGGTGCCCCTTGCTACATTGTATAGCATCTGCTCTGAGTAATTCTTCCAGCCAATAGGCAGCCATTTAGTGAGTGGTTTTGTAGTATTCCTTTGCTCTATATACAAAGCATGTTTCCATATACATATATGAGTTCAACTGAGCATAGATTTACCAGATGTCAGTTGTAAATCTAGGAGCCACATTTGAAAGAGCCTAGCCATCTCTACCCTTCTGACAGTAATCTACACAAATTACTTGCTTATAAGAATTCCAGAACTGCAAAATTAATTCTTATTAGTTAGGGTGACCATATGAAAAGGAAGACAGGGCTCCTGTAACTTTAGCAGTTGTATCGAAAAGGAAATTTCAGCAGGTGTCATTTGTATATATGGAGAACCTGGTGAAATTCCCTCTTCATCACAACAGTTAAAGCTGCAGGTGCCCTGCCCTCTTTTAAATATGATCACTCTAGAATAGCTCCTGCAGCTTTAACTGTTGTGATGAAGAGGGAATTTCATCAGGTTTTCCATATATACAAATAACACCTGCTGAATTTCCCTTTTCTATGCAACTGTTAAAGATACAGGAGCCCTGTCCTCCTTTTCATATGCTCATCCTATATTAGTCAATCTGCCCTAGCTGTTTTCAGAAACCCACAGGGTAATTTGATTGTTGAATTGGTACTGCCCGTTTATTTATTTCCTGCCTTTTTTCTTCCAAGGAACCCAAAGTGGCTTACGTAATCTTCCTCTCCATTTTATCCTCACAACAACAACCCTGTAAGGTCGGTTAGGCTGAGTGTCAGTGACTGGCCCAAAGTCACCCAGTGAGCTTTATCCCCAAGTGGAGACTATAACCAGGATCTCCCGAGTCCCAATCCAACACCACTACACCACACTGGCTCTCCCATTGCCTACTTCCCTGTATTATCCAAAATAAAAGAGAGTGTGACTAAAGGATCCAAGGGTCTGTAGCAGGGATATTGAACCTCAGACCTGTGGGAAAAATCCTGCCTGCCTGGGGTCTCTAGGTAGTTATGCCCCTTCCATGGTCATACCCCCTTTCCTCAGACATTCAGTGGTTTTCTGGCTTTCACTCAGTTTTATTCCATATCTTCTAAGGTTTAGTTACTGGTAGTAAGAGCTTTAACCTAAAATATGCTGGTAATTTTGGTATCACCCCCTTTATCTTCATCCTCACCAACCACTAGGATGCGCCCCCAAGAGCTTCTCCACTTTGAATTTGGCCTTTGTCAAATAGCAGCCACCTCTAGGTTATAGCAAAATCCTATAGGAAGGCTTTGTTCCAGACATGTTTTGTAGCAATAAAGCCTGGTTGTGTTTGGAAAGGCCTGCTTGATTGTTGCCTGTTTTCCTGCTTCCCCAACACAATACTTACCATCTGTCCTACTAGGAGGGCACTGCAGTTCAAGCTGGGACACTAACTCCACAAGCAATGACCCTAACATATAAAAACTAACAATGGCTACTAGCCTCTGAATGCTAGTTTCTGGGAAACAAGAGTGGGAGAGGGCCACTGTGGGATATGGGATGCTGTCTGGTTAGGCCTTTGGTCTGATCCAGCTTGGCGCTTCTGATGTTCTTCTGGTCCTGAAAATCAGGTGATGTTGGAAAAACAATCCCATGCCAAGTTTGTTGCACTCCCTCACTGCTGAAGAAAGTCAATAGCGTTGCCCTCTATATGTCCTATCATACTGTTTTCACCTCTGGTGTAGGTACTTGCCTCTTCTCCAGACATAACAAATGGGCCTGAGTGCCTGATCATGTTTCTAAGACCCCTTGGAACCAATGGGCCTAATTGTTCAACTGTATTCATAAGAGCTATTGAAGTCCTCTTGTTTAAGAAGTTTAGCACACGTCTCAGACAGAATTCACTATAGCATACATTTAGAAATATTATCCTAAGTGGGATAAACATTTGGTTCAAATGTTGCCACCACCACCCAAACCAAGGCTCTGAGGAACCTCTAGGTATCAGCTGGACTACACAATAGGAACATAGGTAGCCTTATCAGCAGATCACTAATCCTTTTTCATTAGTATCCTACAAAAGAAATCCCTTTGTCATAAGTTCCCAAATACATTTTAAGCCTCATAATTAGGTTTCCTCTAAATTACCTTAGGGAAAACGTCTATGGAAAAAGTGAGGGCTCTCAAACATGTGGTAATGACTAGGGATGGTATCACAACCATCCACACCATTGACTGATCCATGACAAAATTATTCTCTACCTTGTATAAAGTGCACAGTGATGTGTCTCTAGAATGTTCTGTTGTGGAACAGTTTACATTCATCACGGTAAAATTGGTTGTAGTGATATATCTCAGAGGACTCTTTCATATTAGTGTTCCCTGTATGTGTCTGGGACTGCACATTCACATCTTTCACTTTGTCGTATGTCACTTTGTTAAGCGAAGAAGCAGGTGACCGATTGGTTTCTTTAATCCTCTGGAGCAGAGTGACACATGCACACAACACATGTATTATTTTATCCTTTTGGCAGTTACTTCATGAGCATCTGTTGTGCAAGGCCAAAGACAGCACATAGCTCTGCCTCTATGTGATAACAGCATCAGGTCGCTCTTCTATTCACCTTCTAAAAGTTCAGCTCTCTACATCAGCTTGAGGTCTAAACTCGAGGCCATGAATGAGAAGCCAAGGGGCACAGCAATTCTGGTCAGTGTAGCAAAAGTAAAATGAAAAATTATGTTGGCTTGACCTCCTCAAAACCTCAATCCAGTTTCCTGGAAAGCTTCCAAGTCTGCCAAACAGTCATAGGACATATAAGATCAGTGAAAATATGGGCAAGAGTATTAAAAAGCGACATTAATGTTTTTACCTTTTTGAGGGAAGATTTAGAAGGGGAAAGGTAGAATGGAAACAATGGGAAAGGAGATAGAATTTACTGGATTGTTGTTCATAATACAGCAAAGAAAGGAGGACTGAAATAATTGGCCAGTTAGCATGATCACTGTGGGTTAAACAAGCCATGATGGCTTGTTTTAGCCATGGTGCATGCCAGGTACCGCGGGAATGACTTGTTTGGGGGGGGGGAAACAACAACAGCACATGGGTAATTTGAGGGTTGTTTCCCCTCTCCAACAAGCCATGTTGACAACTTACATCACTTGACATGTGAATCTGAAAAAATAAAAAAATCAAGAAGGTATATAAGCTGATCTAAAGTCCTAATTTTTTAACATTACTTCTTAAAGGCCAAATGTTGCAGTTCAACGTAAAAAAATGGATTACAAAATTTCAATTAGTCCATTTCAACATACCTTTTATCTCTATCCACAATCGCCTCTACCCAATTTTCACTAATTTCCCTTTCCACAGCAGACCACCCCCACGCATGACATGTCCCAGACCTTTCCTGAGGGTTCCCTCTAACCTCAGGATAGCTTTTTTGTGTGTAGGGGTGCGGGGATGGGGAGCAAGAAAGCTCTGCTGAATGAACAGATGTCTTCTTCCATAATGTTGGATACAACATCTAATAGAAAGGCCTGCCATCTTGGGTTGGTTCCATTAATCAAAATACTGAAAGCCGCCAGACTAGACTTCACAAAACTATGAATTATAGGCATGCATACTAATGAACTTTTTTTCCCTAAAGGTGAGCTCACTTGTCAATTTTGAAATGTAGTAATATTTCATTTTTTAAAACACACACACAACACAACTTATTTTTAAATGCAAAGAAGTACCATGAACAAAAAGGGATGATAACTGCACAGTGCAATAACTGTAGCAGTTTTTCATTATTTTTTCATACTCAATGAGAAGATCAGGACTGCTTGTTGGAGCAAGCACATATTTAAAATAATAAGTGCATGATATTTTAGTATATATATTAGTAATATATATACTAGTAATTGTGTATATTAGTAATTGTGTATATTATTGTGTATATTAGTAATTGTGTATATTAGTAACTAGTATATCAGTAATTGTGATAAGGGTTATCACAATTACTTGAGCATGGTGTGAATAGTTACCACCTATGGCAAGGGAGGAAGGAGAGACGGATGTAAAATTACTTGGAGAAATTTGGCCACAGCAGTTAGTAATTTATACTACAAGACTTTACGGCCTAATAATATGCAATCTATTTGTCAGCAGATGCAAGAGGAAGCAATCTCTCTTGCTGCATTAAAATTAATTTTGAGTTGTCTGTATTACAAGAACATTGTATCATTATTAATAACACATTTTGAATATGTAAACAGCACTATGTTATCCTAATTATTGAAAATAATGAACTTCAAACACTTAGCATAGCATTGGAATTCACTGATGGAAGACTGTACCAAGGGTGGTGTATTTTTTTCCTCCTATTTGCCTCTGAGCAGTCAAGAATCATGCATAATGTATCAATGCAAGCTGCAGCTGCTAACAGCAGGCTGGCTCATGAGATAGTTTGAATTTGTTTTTATTACACAAGGACGTGGCCTTTCATCCGCTCCCCAAAGAAAAAGTCAAAAGAGGAGTCATTTTTAAAAACATAATGGTAAATTAGCAAATGTTTTCTTCCTGGGTTTGATTCCTTGCATGGAAGAACAATGTGTAGGTTACTGAAAGCAAACAATGGAAGGATTTCCAATGACTTCAGAGCCCTTTTCAACAAGGATTTGAGCACAGATAGTGGGCATTTCATACAAAAGAAGAGGTACATCTCCACACAGGATCTGTGCACACTCCCCATTTGGCACCTTGGCACAAAACTGGAAGACCAGGAAGTAGTTGTACAGAGGTCAGTGGAGGATGTGGGAGTGGGGAAGTAGTACATTGGGTGTAGGATTTTGTATGTTCTTAGCTTATCAGGAATGCACCACCTCTGCTATACTCATATAATTCCTATATTCTCTGTGTGTGCTCTTCCAGGGGATTTAAGCAGGAAGAATATGGCTTCTCTGTTTTGGGAGCATCAGAGGCATGGAATTGGTGCATCAAAGCTGAGGCAGGGCCACCCACAGGAATCTGGAAGCCCAGGCCACAACAGCATTTTCAGGGGGTTCACACACACACACACACACACAGAGCGCTTCTTGGGGGGATGCTATGTGGGGGCAGGGGCAAATTCCTCCCACCCCCACCCCGGCCAGGCAGGCTGGGGTATGTATGTGAGGAAAGAAAAACAAAGGCGCACCAAAGTACAAATGGGATTCCCCAGCTCCCATTGTTCGCTTCAAAGCCTTCCCCATTTCCTTCCTTGTGGCTTGTGTATGCAAAGGCCTGCCCCTTTCTATTATTATTATTATTATTATTATTATTATTATTATTATTATTATTATTATTATTATTATAGGCCTATCCAGTGGAATTTTAGGATGCTTTTAGGATGTTTTTTAGGATGTTTTAACAATATATACTATGTTTTTAATCAGTATTTTATGTATTTTATACTTACTGTTGTTCCCCGCCTCAATCAAAATGGAGAGGCGGGTAAGAAATAAAATTATTATTATTATTATTATTATTATTATTATTATTATTATTCAGCGAAGCAAATGGAAAAACCTGCTTGTGCTAGGGTTGCCAATGTTTCTTTGCTGTCAGGGCTCCTGTGCTTTTAATAGCAGCCTGACACAGGATTGGAGAAGACAAAGCTTTTTCTAGGCATGGCAATAATATGAAAGGGGATTGTTTGGACAGAAACTGCATAGCTTAACCGAGGTGCAAATTTTGACATCTAAATGCAAAAGGAAAAAAGGGGGGAAGAAGTAGTAGTACTTTCTATTTGCATAGAAATGGATATTTTGAAATTAATATCAACCATTCTTAGCCAGGATTTGCCACCAAATTCCCTGGAAATGGGTCACTTACTTGGTTTGTTCACAATCATATTCTAAAACTCTTGTCTGCTCATTATAAAACTATATACCTATTTTCCTGCATAGAGTGCGGAAGAACATGTATTTTGTGCCATTCATCTCGGTTCGTGTTATATTACAACTGAGTACTGCAAATACAAAGCTTAAGCAGAAGTCAGGAATAAGGTTTGAAATCCTGCTCTGGAGAAAAATACGGTAGAAAGTAAGTATAATACAAAGTATATCATACAGACAAGACATGAAAATTCTTCAGGCAGTCATAGTTTCACTGATGTTTCTGTAAGGTTTATTTAACCATCCCTCCACCTGACACAGCACATGAGAGATTTTTACAAGAGTAGAATGAGCAGCACAGGATTTGTGTCAGAGTGAAGATGTATCAGCTCATTTTTGCCATTCTTTTTCCCTTAGGGAAGGAAAGGGCTCCCTTCTCATTGTGCATCTCCTTCTCTCCCTTAGTGTGTCTACACCTGAAGATGTCCGCAGTTGCATACTGCCATGGTGAGGGACCGTAGCTCAGCGGTAGAGCTCATGGTTGGCATGCAGAAGTTCCCGGTTTTGATCTCTGGCATTTCCAGGTAGGCTAGGTAAAACTCTGGCCTGAAATCTGGGAGAGCTGCTGGCAGTCAGTATTGACAATACTGAGCCAGATGGACCAACAGTCTAACTTGGTATAGGGCAGCTTCCTATGTTCTCATGGATATACATCCAACCTGCAAAGGCAACTATTGTCATCCTTATTGTCTCCTCTGAATGAATGCTTAGAGGTAGTAATGGGCTGGATGAGGGGGAAAAACTGAAGCTGAATCCAGACAAGACGGAGGTGTCAAAGGCCACAACCTGGGTTTGGAGGTGTGTCAATCGGTTCTAGATGGGGTTGCACTCCCCCTGAAAGACTGTGTTCGCAGCTTGGGGGTGCTTCTGGATCCGTCGCTCCAAATGACAGCCCAGATAGATGTGACGGGCAGGACTGCCTACTATCAGCTTCTGCTGATACGCCAGCTGTGCCCCTTCCTATTTTATTGTTTTACTCTGTACAGCACCATGTATACTGATGGTGCTATATAAATAAAATAATAATAATAATAATAATAATAATAATAATAATAATAATAGTGTACACACTGGAAACTTCAAGGCTTGACTTCTGCAGTGCGCTCTACCTTTGTGCCTAGTCTAGAAACTTCAACTAGTTCAAAATATGGCAGCCAGGCCATACACCTGGAGGTGACCACTTTACACCAGTTTTAAAATCTCTTCACTGGTTGCCAATTAGTTTCTGGGTGAAGTATAAAGTGTTGGTTATCACCTTTAAAGCCCTACATGCTTTGGGTCCAGGCTACCTGCTGGATCGCCTTCTCCCGTACAATCCGCCCCGCACACTCAGGTCCTCTGGGAAGAATCTACTTCAGTCAGCAAAAACTAGATTGACAACTGTTACCCAGAGGACCTTCTCTTCTGCGGCTCCCAGACTGTGGAATGGCCTGCCGGAGGAGACTCATCAACTTAACAATCTATCAGCATTTAAGAAAGCTATTAAGACTGATCTCTTCTGGCAGGCCTATCCAGTGTAATTTTAGGATGTTTTTAAATGATTTTAGGATGTTTTTAAAATGATTTTAGGATGTTTTAACAATGTATATTATGTTTTAATTCAGTTTTATGTGTTTTATATTTACTGTTGCTCCCCGCCTTGATCAGAATGGAGAGGCGAGTAAGAAATATTTTTATTATTATTATCATCATCATCATCATCATCCCAGTTTAAACCTATCTCAACCTTTTCCGCTAGTGTAGGCAGGTTAGGATTTTTGTATCAGTCCTTTAGATGAAACCAAGAGCAAAGTGACCTCTCTCACATCTGCAAAAACCTGAGACTCAACTTGCCTATCATCCAAGTACATCCCTTGACTTCATAGGTTGAATCTAGAAGATGGGAAATTGCCAATACATCTAAATCTAGCTTGGTTGCAGGGTTCTGCTGGAAGGTGTATGAACGGTTGAGCTATCTATCCTCTAAAGGGGAACCACATTCAGGGTGAGCTCATTTCAAGATTACCCAGTGAGACAGTAGGCACAAAAGATGTATCTATGGCAGCCTGCACTCACAGTGCCATCACGACATTATGTGGATACTTCATAAAGTCAATAGGGCTACCCAGTTAATTTAAATACCCCCTTCTAATACTGCCACAAGCAAATAGCAGCTTGCTTGTTGGGACCTGCCTATTTCATAGCCACAGGTACATGAACTGTGGATATACTTGGTTGCAGTTTGGCAATACTCTAAAGGCCAAATCAGGCATGATTTCAAATCCATGTCCAGCATATGTGTCTTCCCCAACCCTGTTTTTACTCTAGAGTAGGTGCAGACCCCCCTGATCTGGATCAGGACCCTAGCATGGGGGTGGGGGCTTTTAAGATCCAGATTGAGGACCCTACATCTACTTGAGAGTAAAACTGAGAAAAGACACAGCTGTTAGTTAATGATTTAAAGTAATGTCTGATTTAATCTTAAAATGGGTCAGACATGAGTCCACTATCACACTCTTCTACACCAAGGGTGGATATAAGGTAGTACTCCAGATGTTTTGGCCTTCAAGTCCCAGAAATCCCTGCCAGCATGGTCAATGGTGAGGAATGTTATGAGCTGAAGACCAAAACATCTGGAGATCTAGAGCGTCATCACACCGGGGGGGGGGGGGGATCATGTTTCCTTACCATCGCTTCTCTGCACTTCCTCATTCTTCCCAGAGGGGAAAGAGGAAGTAAACAAAGAACACATGGCCTATTCAGAGGCTGTTTTTATTGCGCTGCTTTTCCTGCATGCAGCAGGAGATTGCAGCACATTCCATTTTTTAATAAAAAAGTCAGATTAAAAGGGGTCTATTTTGCTATGGAAAAATGAGCGGAAGGAATGGGAGGCGCGTGGGAGGCGGACGTTACCACACACATCCGTAAGTGGGCAGTAGCGTGCGTGTGATAAAATGCTCATCCAGTGAACCTCCTACTTTCTGGTCACCCCTGTTCTACACTGTACCAGTGTAAACATGTGTCATTTTCATCTCACTCTTACTGAGCAGGACAAGTGCTGTGAGAGAATACGGTATTTTCCAAGTAATATACTGACACCTTCCCTTCCCACTCTTTTATCCACCCATCTGCCCAGGGGACAGATTCTGTACCAAGTGACCAGGAAGGCAAGGTTCTTCTGATGAACAAGACAACCTTGTTAGAAAAGGTGACCAACCAAACCACATCTGAGCAACAGGGCTCAAAATAGTAACATGATTGCTCCAGCAATGGGATGGCTTACCTGTATTTTTGAGCCAGGAGGAGTAAAAAATTGTGACGCATTTACTGTAGTAGTGATGATGTGCTCCACTGCAGATGTCTTGTGGGGCTTTGGGGGGGGGACTAGCGGAAAAGACATAGTTAGGGACTGCCTTAAGGCAAGGGGCAACTGAAGAATTCCCCCATGGCATGGTGAGAGGCATGGTGACTCTGAAGTCCAGGGATAAGAATCCAGAATTTTAAAGGCCAACAGCATTATTAAATCAGCCAATCAGTCTGTTTTATTGCATGTAAATAGGTTCTTACAATTTCACCAGAAACACACATACACGCGCACACACACCACATACACATGGTTGAACAATCCAATCAATACATCATGTGCACAACTTACAGCAAGAATTTTAGGACCTTTGTTCTAATCTTTTTAGAGGTGCATTGAACAAAGCTACTTGATCAGTCGCATAAGGATCCGTAACTACAAGTACTTTACACAATTGCTCAGCCAAAGACATTCCTCTCAACAAAGGTGCAAGATTCTTCAACCCACCAGGACTGGCATAGAATTCACAGAAGAATATAGAATAAATAATAGCCTCTTATTTATGGGGCCCTGCATTTAACAAAGATGTTTAAATATGAGAATATTTGCATACTTCCCACCCAAATGCGATGAAGGCAAAATCTGGAAGTGTAATTCTGTAAATCTCTTCTTTATGTCTGATTGAGAAAAAGAATAAAAAATAGAGAAAAATTGCTCACCCTTATAAAGATGGTACCGCCTGCTAAATCCTATTTGTTGAATGGTTTCAACATTTTATTAGCATCCTGTGAGTATAACACATCTCTACTTTTAACCTAAGATTCACTTAAATGAAGGGAAGCCAATGAGAGGGGGAAATGGGCCAGTCTTTCAAAACAGGAAAAAGCCCAACCACCCTTCCATTTGCATTGCTTTAAAATTACAGGGTAATTTGTGGTTAAATAGAGACTATAACTTACAGTGCTATCAGATGCCTTAGGCTGCAATCCTATGTGCATTTATTGGGAGTCAGCTCTATTGAAACCAATGGGACTTAATTCTGAGTAGATAAGTATAGGATCGCATAATTCGTGTGTGTGTGTGTGTGTGTGTGTGTGTGTGTGTGTGTGTGTGTGGTTTGCATACAGTTTTTTTCTATTTTGAGAATTGGGGATGGGTATTTTGTATGAGGGTCTCTATATTAAGGGAAATCGTGTTACTTATCCAGGGCTTTTGTGCCTCCTTGTTCTTTGGTGCAATTGTTATGGGCAGCATTACACAGGTGAAGAGGGGTGACCACGTGCTTTGAATTGGAGACTTTCCCTCCCTTCACTTCTATTGAGACAACACCATCAAGGGGCAGAAATCACATCCCCCCCTCCGGCTATTATCACTTTAAAAGTGGTTATTTTCATTCTAGGATACCGCGGGGGATGTCTTGGTTGTTGACGATGTCATGTAATCAACCCAAAAACATCTGTGAGTGGCCAATCACAAGTGAGTAATAAATCACTCATTTAGAGGAGCCCTATGTTTTATAGTTTGGAAATGAACTACTAATATTTATATAACATTTCAGAGTCTTCAAAGCACCACTGTCTTGTAATTCTTATAATACAACATAAATATAACTAAAACTCAAAGGTATCTCCATAACTGCAAAAATTCTAGGAAAAGATAAAAAAGTATAGGCTATACAATTCCTTTTGACCCAGGAATGCTATGCTTCAATATATTTGATTTAGAGACAATCCCTCTACTCAGTAGAGCGTTAATTGCCTGGTTATCGATTGCAGCAAATTGCAGATACAAAAGGTAAGGAAGTTTATTAATATCCCAACAATTAGAAAAAGGTATGAACAAGTATGGGATGTACTTGCTGTGGATAAAATTTCATCTCAGTTCAACTGACCCATATTACAAAGATCTATTTCTGGAAAAATTGTTACATTTTTTTTAACTCTTCATAGACACTTCTAAAGCATTTTGCAGGAGACCACTAAGGCTGAAAACCCTATTAATTCTAGACAGACTTATACATTATATTCTGAAATGGTTTATAGCACTCCTGGTAAAAATTACGCTATACACTTATTTCCTCAGATGATACCTTATGATCTGTATGGTAAAATGATATTCTCCATCCTTTCTTTCTTTCTTTTGCTCTGTTCTTTGCCACACATTTCTTCCCTAATTCTTTTTGTTTATATTAAATGTATTTAGTTGTGTTCTGTAAATGTGAACAAAAAAAGATAACAAATTCCAAAAACAACATAGGAGTCTACAAGGCTCATATATAAAGGGGCCTACAGTTGCATGCATGTGTGTATGATGTATATAAAATGCTCAGAAGTTAAGAAAGGCTGGATAGAATTTTTCAAACTAGGAATGTATCTGTACAATTCAATTGTTTGACCCAACCCAAGTTAAACTGTGAGCTCCCTCACAAAGTGTAACACAATTGATTTTACTGACGTTTCAGCCCACTATGTAAATTAAGCCATAGAATGCAAATGAATTTAAGGCAATTTGAGTTCTGTTGATTTTAATAAACTGGTTTAAATTTCTTAATTGGATTGTAGATTAGGCTGTCAGTAATAAAACAGTATGCACAAATGTTGGTTACTGCAGCCACATATAATTTAAAAATAAGTTAAACTTAACATGATTTTAGCCTTGGGCAGATGTTCATCAAACTGTATTTAATGAATAAAGGGAGGGTGGAGACATCTACATACATTTAGTTGAACGCCTGCAAGGAGCATACATGTAGCACTTGCTCTGTGCAATTGGGATTCTTGTTTTCGACGCCCCATGCCCATAAGTTTAGACATAGGCCATTGCTTGTGTTATATGACTCTGTGCTTCTTCAGATGGGAAGTTGTGTTTCCTTCCCGTCACTTTAAATCGTGCTTCTGAGATGAGCAGCTTCCTCTTTCTTCAGACGCTAAAGAAAGAGGAATTAAACAAAGGCCACGTGGCCCATTCAGGAAGCGGTTTTGGTTTTTTGGCGCTGCTTGTCCTGCACACAGCAGGAAATAGTGGCACGTTTCGCTTACCCCCCAAAAAACTGGATTTACTTGGGTCTATTTTGTGATGGAAAGAAGACCAGAAGAAGCAGGAGGTGCGTGGGAGGTTGACCCGGGCGGCATCAACAGGACTTATGAAAAATTGTGAGTGGGCAGTAACCAGCATGCAGTAAAACTCTCGTCTGATGACACTCTCTGAAGTAGCAATCCTATGCACATTTAATTGGCAGCAAGTCCCATTAACCCCAGTGAGACATTTCCAAATAAACATGCATAGAATTGGGCTACCAAAGATATAATTCACTTATGTGTATTTCTTAGAGAGCATTAAGAGACTATCCTGTTAGATATCTGTCACCTATGAGTAAGACTCACACAAATCAGAGTAAGTTATGGGAACACAGAAGTAATCATATCTCTGCTGTTTAATGACAGATTTACCCTATTTTTAAAATCTCACAGTCCCTTCTGTAAGAACTTTATACCCATTTACAAAGCACTTTTTTACAACAATAATTCCCTTGGTACTATCCAAAGCACATGATTGAGGATTGCATTTAATAGCAAACGTTTTTCTCTGCCTATAAACACTGTGTAGCAATCCAGCCCTTAGTAAAAACCACTTTGGAATTATTCCAGTCTAAGTAAGGCTGCAATCCTATATTGAATTACGTAGGAGTAAGTTCTATTGAACTCAATGAGACTTACATCTGAGTAGCCATGCATAGGATTGTACTGTAATTGTTAATGAGGCTGCAATCCTATAAACATGTACCTAGTATTACATCAATAGGACTTACTTCTGAGTAGACATACATAGGATTGTGCTGTAAACTGTAAAGATGAGCCACTAACAGAACTTTGTTCTAATCCAGCAGGGCTCTTATTATGTTGTCAGATTCATCCTAGAATGGAAAACATGGAATAGGTCTAGATCATTTGCCCCAGAGTCAAGCAGGTGAGGAGACACAGTTTAAGCCATGCCAATTGTAAAAATATAAATAAATAAAATATTTATATGGTGGGGCGGGTAGATAAACAAATGGCCTTCAGCAATTTTTCAAGCTCGACAGGATTATGGGGAGACATGATAAGTGTTCAGATATTTGAAAGACTATCAAGTAGGTGAAACAGACATGTTGCTTCAGAGGACAGGGCTAAAACGAATGGGTGGAAATTGCAGGGAAGCCAGGTTTCAGCTAAACATTAGACCTTTTCCAGTAGTAAGCGCTGTTCGACGGTGGAAGAGACTGCGTGCAATCCTGTACACACCTGGGAGTAAGTCCCACTGAAATCAACAGGACTTACTTCTGGGTCGGTATGTAGGATAGCACCGCAATTCACATAAAAGGCCATCACTGACACGCAGCCCACTGTGATACATGAGGCTGTGTCATCCTAGAAGCAAGCCCCGTGGAACTCAGTGGGACTTCCTTTCGAGTGGAGGTGCGGCGAGTTGCGCTCTGAGATCGCAAAGCCGTGCTAGTCAAAAGGACCTCGGCTCGGGGGTGGGAGGGAAGGCTAGCCAGAGCCACGCGCTCCATCTCCCAGGTCGGTCAAACTCGGCTCGGTCAGCTCGACTTTGACTTAAGCTCTTTTTCGGCAGCGGCAGCCCTTCTGCTCCGCCTTCCAGACGTCAAAGCCGCCTCGCCAATGAGCGGGGGCCGATACTTTGGAGGGGCCGGGAGGAGGACAAGGAAGCGGGCGAGCCAATAGGCTCGGAGGACGCTTTCAGGAGGGAAAAAGCCAGGCGGCCCCTCCTTCCCTCCCTCCCGCCGTGGACCCGCCCCATCCCATCCCATCCCCCGGCCCCGCCGCGGCTCCAGCAAGAGAGCGGGCAGAGTTCCGTGCTCGGGTGGGCGATGCCGCTCGGGCTCCTTCTAGCTGCAGGTAAAGCCAGTCGGGGGGTGGGATGGGGGCTGGAGGGGCCGAGAGGCGAGGGCTGGCGGCGGATCGGAGGGGTCTCCCCTCGGCACGGGAGCGTCCCTGGGCTCCCCCAGGTCGCTCTCTGCGGCAGGGAAAAGCTCTCCGTTTGCACCCACCTCAAGAACACACTCCCCCAGACAAAAGGAAGCACACGAGACACAACAAAAGGGGATCCGCTGAAGCGGGGAGGGACGGATCCGGCCCAGATCCACTTTTTCGTACTTGCTCATCTGCGTCTCAACTCCCTGTTCCCCTTTCCGCTGCCACTCGCCCCGATCCCTGGGATCCTTCCAGTTCCCATCTTCGTTCTAAGGAATGCCTCACCTGCGCTGCTACCCTGCGGGAAATGGGTATAGGGGGAGGGGGGCGGCGGTCACGCTGGGGAGGAAAATAAGCCCTGTGCAACTTAAGAGGGACTTACTTCCGAGTAAGCATGTAGCCGATCAGCGACTGCGCCGTTCCTTTTAACGCGGCTGCTATAATGGACAGCGATATATTTCTGCACCGTGTCAAGCCACTCAGAATAGATCCAGGGGGGACAATTGGACTAGAGCATCATCTGTTCTTTTGTGTTGCAAGCACAATGCTCGCTTTCGTTCTTTTAAAGAAACGATTCTGCTTGCTTGCAGGGGGAAAGCGCAATATCACGGATACTTATTATTATTTTAAGAGAAAGTGCGAGATCATCTGTGTTTATTGAGATCTGCTATTCAGCCTAGTTCATTGGTGGCTTTGATACCCTGACACTTTAGTGCAAACCGCTGGCTGGCAAAACCTTTACAGTGGGTCTTCCATCTTTCTTCCCAGATTGCAGGAAGAAAACGATAGAACATTTAAATTATCTTTTCTGAGCTTTTGATGACACACCAGAAGTGGAGTGTATTACCAATGCCCCTGCAAAAGCTAGTGAACAAAGACAGCAGGAACCATCAGGCAGGCTGCAATCCTGTGCATGCTCAATAAGCCCCAGTAAACTCAGTGGCTGAGTTCGGAAGACACGCTAATCAACTGGGGGGGGGGGGGGCGTAATAGGAACAGAATGGGAAACAACCGTTGATTAGCATGTCGTCTGAACTCAGCCAATGAGAGCTTACTTCTTAGTAGACAGGTATAAAATTGCACTGGGTCATTTAGCATTCGGTGGGACTTGCTTCTGCAGAAAGGTGTGCTATTGCACTACATGCAGGATGCTTTCATCTGAGTTGTGCACTGTGACACAAACAAATTTACAAAATTGTTTATGTGCATTATCTGCTTTGGAGAACTTCAGAACTTAGCAAGAAGAAGGCAAGATGTATTATATTTGGGTATAAATATGCTTCCCCTTTTTTCATTTTGGAGGACATGGCACTTTTCTGGTGTTCTGGGGAGGATGGCTATATAGTCTGATCCATTATATCTGGAAACTATTATTTTAATCCCCCATTCAACCATTTCTTCCAATCAAAATTTTGCCTTTTTTTTTTTTGTCCAGTAGGTTGGGTTTAAGTCATCAGGGAATTGGGATATTAGCATAATGCCTGTTAGCTATCGTATGCTACTTCATGTATTTTTTATAGGTACTACTATAGGGGACATTGCTATAGTAACAAGAGCTCAGTTCTGGACTGCATCACAAGTTAGTCCTGTTTGTATTTCCAGCAAGCTTTTTGCTTTTAGAAGGTAGGCCCTGGCATCTGTTATAAGTCGAGTAATGATTGATATCACTCTCTTTTTGGTTTTTCAAGCTAGTAAACAGAATACAAAAACCTTGTTATGCATCACAGTGTTGACAAAGACAACAAAAAGGGGAAGAAAATCCCATATGTAGTCTCATGCATTGAGGTTGGAGGCAAAGTTGGAAGTCTCTGAATTTGAGTCCCCAATCTTTCAAAATTTCAATAGAGAAAAAAAGATGATCTAGATTCTATACTCAAAATATTGTATGTAAATACCTATGGTTGAAGATCTTGCATTTTTCATGTTGTGGGAAATAGGTTGAAGGGAAGGGCAATATATGAAAGGAAGCAAATTTTTAAAGATATTCTGCAGACCGGATTAGTTACAACCTTGTATCGTGCCAGTAATATGCTTATAAAACTCCACACTTAAGTAATGGATTACTGGGATAAGAATGTTCCTATTATATGTAGTGACTCTCTTTGATAACTGGCATGGTTGGTGGCATAAACAGTTTTCCATTCTTGACAAATGTGGAATGTATTCAGGTATTATCAGATATAACTGTGTAAAATGTAAAAGGCCTAATAGATATTGTTGATGAAACCATAGTGTCTTGCATTAGGCCTGTACATTCTATGATTAAATTATTTCTGATTGAACTCATTGTGAGTACATGAAATCTGGAGATCTTGAAAACTTGCATATTTTTTGTGACTTTTGAGTTGGTCTATTACACCAATATGGATTTTTGGAAGGATTCAAGTGATTCTTAGGCCCTCCTGTAGTATCTGTAGGGAAATGTAAGCTTTATGTAGAAGTTTTCTACACAAGTAGCTCTATCTTCGTCACATGGACTATGCTACATGCGCAGAGATCAGAGTCCTGTGTATCTGTGGTGGACAGGAGAATTCAGATGTTCAGGGCTCACTCTGGAATTGATCTATAAGACTCCTCAAGTCTGGGTTGAAAATCTGGGTCATCTGTGAGCCAAAACAGGTGTTACTTTAAATTTGTATCTAGCAGTTATGTCTTTTTAATTTTTACTCTAGAGTATGTGCAGTGGCCTGATCCAGATTGGAACCTGCATATGTGTGTGGTGGAGGGGGACTTTTAAGATCTGGATCGGGCCCCTTGCACCTACTGTAGAATAAAAATGAAGGGGGGGAGCAGAGGGGGTGTTAGCTGCTAGATACAGATTTAAAGTAATGTCTATTTTAGTCCAGAGTTTGCTACTATCTCTATTATTGACAAAATTGGTTGCACAGAAGCATTGTTGCCCTCCAGATGGTTTGCATTGTCAAGAACCTCTATTATTGCAGTACTTAAAGCACTGCTACTACAAAAGCAAGAACTGCATTTTGCATCCTTCCATTTCATAAGTGCTATAATTGGTGGAAGTATCTGGTGGATAATGGTGTTAATGAGGTCAGGTTGAAGAAAGGGAGAATGAGCAAAGAAGCATAATTTGGAGGAGGGATGGATTAGTCAAGAGTGGAGGAAACTGTGAGGGACAAAGGGATTGGTGATGTATTGGTTGTTGTGCTTGCTCTGTATACTGCTTTGTTGGAAAGAAGCAGGAATGAATTTATTTCAAGAGCATGAGGCTCTTGGGGTTCTGTACTGTTGCTGTAGAACAAGTTAGTCTTTATTGTTTAGCCCTCGGCCATTACAAAACTCCAAGAAAAAATAATTACAATCCAGAAATCTAGAAAAAGCATTAACATTGTGATCCTGTACAAGTCTGTACCGGCTGAAGTTTACTTGCACTCAATAGAAATTGCTCTCAGTTAAGTGTGTATAGAATTGCAGCCTAAATCTATTCAACATCTATAATAACAATCAATTATATTCTGCAGTGTTCACAACCCAACAACAAGCCATAGGTTCTCTCCTGAGGTGTTCGTGGTTAGCAGACCATATTTAAACCATAGAGTGGGGTTCACACACTATTTAACTCCAGGTTGGATGACAAGCCAGCCACTGGCAATTAAATAAATCTTTTGGATCTGCAGTGCATGCCATCAGCCATTATAAACAGGCTCCTACTGTCAATTGTTTTAAACGCCTCTGTAAGGCGTTTTTACTTTTACAAGAGTTTGGGGGAGGGGTGGTTTAAATTTTAATGTGGGTTAAGTGGTTTTAATGGAAATTGTATTTTGTGTTATTGTAAAGAGCCACAATGCCAGAACTGGCGAGGTGGCACTATAATAATGTTTTTAAATAAATAAAATAAATAAATAATAGTGGCCAGCACACCCCATGGCCCATAACGGGCTGTCATGTCATGCTAACTGGCCCTGAGTTATGTGTGAACCAGGCCACTGAGTTCCAAAGATTCCAAACTTTTGGAAAGTATGGATAGTCATTTACCAAGTAAGGTAACAACAGAATGTATGTAATGACATGAAAAGTTGATTGCTTATAGTATCTTTCCCAAATAGTGAGGAGATTTAAACCACACATCTGTACCTAAAAGGAAAGCTTTTGCACACTGGAAGAAAGTTTATTCTTTTCTCTCCCTCTCATATTTATTTTAGATTTGCAACCAGCATAATGTTGGCGCTCCACATTTTGGACAAGTATTGTACAGTATGGCGCAGGCAGAAGTTAACTTGGACCATGACCTACCATTATTGTCCCTTCCGGTATACTGGGCTAAAACAGTTGTGGGACTCCTTTCCATCATCTGCTTTGTGAACAGCTATGATGGAGATTTTGTCTTCGATGACTCGGAAGCTATCATCAATAATAAGGTTAGTGGCTTTCTGTTGTGGATGTTGGTTCGAGGCTTGTCAATAGCCCCTTGTCTCATCACCTGTGGTGAGCAATAATTAGTGCTGTACTGAAAATTTTGATTTGTCCATTTTTTGACATTTCGTTAATATGAAAATGAAAACTGGCAAAAGAGACTGGGAGAAGTGAGAATTTCGGAGAATTTTCTCCATGGGGAGGGAGACAGGACAAGTTCACATGGTCTCCAAAAGACATTTAGGAAGAACTGCTGGGCTCATCCAAGTGCCAGGTGTGTGTGTGTGTGAATATATATATGTATGTATATGATGCCTCAACAACTGGCTACACTTAAAAAGGTATGTGGAAACCCTGTTCCCCTGCCCAAGGTCAAAAATCTCCAAAATTCTCCCCTTCCCTAGTAACCAGAGAGGGAGTGTTCTATTAGGGCTTCAAGCTTTTAATTGGTTAGATGAATCGATTAAAACCCTTTATAATTGACTTGAAAGGGATCCTTGATTAACTGGGGAACTCATTTTTAAAATAATGTTAATTATTTGTAATAGAAGGATTTATAAAAATGAGTGGATAAATATGACCATTCAAGTTGTATAACTATTAAGTGTTAACCAGTATTTTATGTATCTGAACTGCTTCAAAACCTGTTAAATAATTATTAGGCTGGCCTTTAACTGAACCTAAATTTGTAAACGTTCAACTGTCTACTTGTCAAGCTACAACTGACCAAAATGTACACACAACAGGGTACGTGGAATGGTGTTCCTGCATCATATTCTTACAGTGGCAAATACATATTTTTGGAGTAATGTGTGACGCAACCTTGAGGTTGAACTGCCCTGTGACCTCAGACAGTTTGCTTATTCTTCCTCAAACAATTACTGAGTAAATCAGTTGTATCCTAAAAGCTAGACCTAAATGAGAGAGATCATCTGCTAACCATCATTTTGTGTATTTCTAAAAGCCTGGAATGGCTATAAGGAAAACACACAAGTAAGCGTGTTTTTTTCAAAAGGAAGGATTAGTGCATTGGTTTAAACGACTTGTTCCATATCCATTATACAAAGAACTACAATGAGTAGTTCTTTGTATAATGGGGCTAACTTGGGGCTAACATCACAGGCAGACACAGCCCCCGCTGTTCATCCCTGGAGCCTTCTGGCCCTGCTGCTGCTTCTCCTCCTTGCCATCACTGCCTGTTCACCTGTGCCTTCTGAGGATGCAAACATTGAGTAGATGGAGCAGCTGCCTCCCTTTGCCCTTAACTCTCCCCCTGGGAAGTTGTGTCCTGAGGGCAAGAGCTATCATGTGAGAAACAGTGACAGTGGTGATGGGGAAAGTATCTCCCCTCAGTGGTCTGATGGAGTTAGCACTGTTTTACCTAAAGTATTACCAGTTCCAAAAAAACACTTAAAACAAATTAAAGCCAAACTATCATTAGAACCAGGGCCAGCTCCGTAAGTTTTGCTTCCTGCAGCAAAGGACAAGATATTCCCCCTTCCCTTCCGTGTAAAAGATCCAACTGGACTGGCTGTTGAATTTTTTCCGATATTGACATGGAACAACTTCCTCCATCCACTTGAAGGCAGCAAACTATGGTAGGGGGTGCAGGGAAGCCCATGCAGCCAACTGCTCCCTTCTCCAACAGTTTGCTGCCACCCATGCCAGCAATTGCCATCTGAGGTGACTGCTTCACTCTGCCTAATGGTAGGGCTGCCCCTGATAGAAACATAAACAAGCTCTGCTGGATCAAACCCAAGATCCATCTAAGTCCCAGTAGACTTTTTTTCTGGGAAGCCCACAAGCAGGCCATGAAAGCAACAGTCCCTCCTGCTGTTTTGCTCTCTAGCAACCTGCACTTGGAAGCACACTGCCTCTAATCTTGAAAGTTGCTTTCAGCTGTCATGACTGGTACTCTTTGCTAGACTTAGCCTCCGGTACAGCCTTGCCCAAACTGGTGCCTTCCAAAGGTGGTGGTATACAAGTCCCACAATGCACAACCAGCATGGCCATTGGTCTTCCACATCTGGAAAATACCAGGTTTGCTCCCTCCATGAACTATCAGTGCTTGCCCATAATTCCCCCTCTCCAAATTCACTGGCCCTTTCTACACCTAAGGATGATCCCAGGAAAATGGACGGATCGTCCCTGCCTGCTCCCAGGATCCCCTGTGTGCCATTTGGATACACAGGGATGATCCTGGGGGAAAAGGCAGGTGTAGAAATGAACACTGTTTCTTCCAAAGTGCAGTCTATTCAACCTGGGCTTATAAAAAGCCTGCCTGTTACTCTTCTGATGTCACGGCCTTGTTTTTCCTTACACATGAGAACCAGCGCAGTATAATGATTGAATTGTGCGTTGAGCTTGAACAGGGAGCTCGCCTTTCAAATGTCCTTTCAGCCACGACGTCACCATCTCTCAGCCTAACCTACCTCACAGAGTTGTTGTGACAGTAGAAGGAGATAACCCTCTCTGTGCTGCCATGTGCTCTTTGGGCGACCCACAATGATAAATACACACTTGGGCATGTTTGCTTTCCTGCAGGAGATAACAGTTACAGCTTGTTCTCAGTCCTTGTGCATAAGCACACAGCAGGCTTCTTATGCTTCCCTGATCCACGTTGAGATACCCTTCCATAATCCATTAAGCCAGCCTGTTGCTGTTGCTGTGCCTGCAATTTCCTCCACTTGTCCCATTACGTATGTGTTAAACATACTAATGTTCATTTTATCTGCTTCCCCCTTCAAAAACGCATTAAGGTTCCAATTTTGCTCAAGAATAGCTGAATAAAATCAATTGTGCACATAAAAACTCATGCTTATACAGCCTGTATTTGAAAATGGGAGGACTTGATTTTTTTAAAAAAATAATTTCTAGGATTCCTCTTAAAACTGAATAGCATCTTTCTCCCCCACCCCCAACCCAGAAATACTGGGATGGATCCACACTTAGTCATAATAAGAGTCAGCCTATTGAAATCAATGTGACCTAAATTATTCCTGATTCACTTAATTGTCATTGGTTTCAGTGTGGCTACTCTAATTATGACTAAGTCTGGATCCAACCCATTCTCTCTTTCTTTTTGAATAACCATATTAAAGCCACTTTTGGAAAATGTAGAGTTGTATGCTGTCAATTGACAGAGAAGGTGCTGGTATTGACATTTAAAGCCCTAAACGGTTTGGGGCCAGGTTATTTGAAGGAACGCCTCCTCCCATATGTACCTGCCTGGACCTTAAGATCATCTACAGAGGCCCTTCTCCGTGAGCCCCTGCCAAAGGAAGTGAGGCAGGTGGCTACTAGGAGGAGGGCTTTCTCCGCTGTAATACCCCGGTTGTGGAATGAGCTCTCCAGAGAGGGCCGCCTGGCGCCTACACTGTACTCCTTTTGTCGCCAGCTGAAGACCTTTTTATTCTCTCAGTATTTTAACACTTAATTTTAACTTAAATTTAAATTTTACTGTTCTAGCTCTGTATTTTAATCTTATATCAATTTTGCTGCGTGGTTTTATCCTGGTTGTGCTTTTGATACTGTATTTTGTAATTGTGCTTTTAACCTGTTGGTTGTTTTATTATGGTTTTAATTTTTGTGAACCGCCCAGAGAGCTTCAGCTATTGGGCGGTATAAAAATGTAATAAATAAATAAATAAAATACGAAACCTTGGTTTTCTTGAAGAGCACAACATATTTGATTCTCTTTCTATGTGGTTTCCTGCAGGTGAAGCCATTTTGTACATCTATCGATTTATGGCAAGGGCCTGTATTGAAAACCACACTGTGATCCTTTTGTGAATGTTTTGCCCTCCCCTCTTTCTTTTACAGTTCTAATGAAAAGACACTCTTCTGGTTGGCCCTATGCCTACCATACTATGGCACAGTTATTAGATTTTGCTGGTGCTCAAGATGGTTTTCCCGGTCCTTTCTTGCTTTATAAGCAGCTCTGTGTTTTGTCTTGTCTTAAAGCTGCATTCGTTTCTCTTTTGTACGTTTAGGAAAGCAAACATTTGAACAAGTAAAGCATTTGAGGCAGAATGTATCCCTTTTACATGTGTTAATTAGAACAATGAGTCTTTCTTAAAATGTTACACCCAGCGATGCAAAGACTGCTGTTTAAAATCAAATACTTTAGAGATCTTGAGTCAACAGAGGACATGACTTTTCAAATAAATGTATACTGTTTAGAATTAAGAGGGAAATAGAATTTTTCTTCTTCTTAGTAGTGCCCTATAATAAGAAGGTATTTGTGTGTGTTTTTAAAAGGCAACTTTCCCAGTATTCTTTGCCTCTTGTGAATGCTCTTGTGATTTGTTTGCTTTTCGTTAGGGCGGATTCATACAACTGCTTCTAGGGCATATGTTCCAACTCTTGTGGATTATAAACATAAAAAATGTCAGCCCAGATTGAATGAGTTGGTGATGCAGCTGCCATTCATGGACCATATGTCAATTTACTATCTCATTACAAAATCTTCTAATAACCTGATCTGGTGCATGTTCACTCAGAAGCAAGTCCCATTGAGTTCAATGGAAGGATTGGGCCACAAATTGTGGCAGGGCTTGGTGGCCAACCAGTATTTTCTAGTATTTTTTTATTCAGCTGTAAAGTCCAATTCCATCGCAATAATACCTGCAACAGTAAGACAATGTTGAGATGCATTATTTTATAGCAGGTATGCAGAACCTTAGGGCCAGGAGCCAAACCCGGTCGTCTGGAGGTTCCCGGAAACCCATTCCCTCTTTTCCTGGCTTTGCTCCCATTCCCTTATCCATCAACCATTTGGTGATTTCCTGGCTTTTGTACAGTTTTCCCCATTCTGAAAGGTTAAATGCCCTTTTTTAAAGCTTAGTTACTGTCAGGGTTCCCAGTCCCTCAGACAAGCACATGTTCTGGCAAACTGACATGGGACACCCAAAACAGTGAAACTTTTTTATTGAAGGAAATCCCATGGCAAAAGCTTAATGGTTACATATTTCAGAAATCATAGAGCTGATGGTCAGTAGCTATAAGAAATTCTGGAACAGTCAAAAGCTTATTGCTACTACCGTGATGAGATCCCCATCAACGTGGTTTCTTCGTTGCTGTCTCCACAGTTCTGAATACAAAGGAAGGTCAATCTATACATAGGTTCTAAACCTGGACAAGGGAAGGGGATGATTCCTGACATAATCCCTCAAGCAATCAAAGGAGCAAATTCTTGAAAGCTTAACAAACCACCCAAAGAGAGCTAGTCCAACCTCAAACCATGTGTTGGTAACTCTAAGCCACATGGTCAAAGCTTAAACAAGATCATGGTGTAAGGTAAACCCTCAGATGCAAGGAGTTCCGTGCTTCTGCTTTTGCACGAGCAACTCCTAGCTATATGAGTCTAAGGAGAAGAAAGAAAGTCCAACAATCATAGATCAAAACCACTTTGCTGGTACACTGAGCTAACGACACACAATGTACAGCAAACGAGAGTTTGTCTATGAAAAGCTTCACAGTACTTTTCATAGCAAGATCTTAGTAACCCAAAATTCCAATTAAGAAAAGCTATGTGCAGAGTGCTCTCAGAGTCTCAGACGATGATAGATCCAAACAAAGAAGAGTTTTGAGCATGCAGACCAAATGTTCCTAGCAAAAGCTCGCTTTTGCACCAGCTTGAAAAAAAGGAAGTGTAAGCCTCCTCTAGACCACTTAACAAACAAAAGCTTTCAGCTTTTCAGCAATGCCCCTATCCAAACAGAGCAACACTGCTCAATTCACCAAAATAATGCTTCAGTCTGCACAATCCTTTTGCAAACTCGCACCCTTTCTCTGATTCTCATAAACAGCTTCTCTACCAAAGCTAAAGGAAGCAAGTAACTGCAAAGAGTAGAGCAACTCCCTGTCCCTGCTGTAAAAATGCGAACAGAAATCAACTCATACAGGTTCTTACATTCCAAAAAGCTAAACAAGCTCAAAGCTTTCTAAACTATGTCTAATTAAATCTTAGCTTAAAAAGTACAAAACCCCACAGCAGTGCTGAAATTATCCCTAACATTTACTAGCAGGAAGGGCTTTAAACTAAAATATGCTGGGGGTGGGTGGGTTGTTGGTCCCGCCTCTTTTCCTATGGCGCCACCTACCACTGGAATGTGAACTCCAGAAACTTCTCCAAAATAGAATTTGGATATTTGGCTGAAAGAGGTTCTGTATCCCTGGACTATATAAGATGCCTAATACTTAACAAATACCTAACTTCTTCACATGACGGGGGGTGCAGAGGTTGCTTATACCAGTATTTATTTATTTATTGCATTTTTATACCGCCCAATAGCCACACTTATGTTGTGTTAACCTTTTCTATATATGAAAGCTATGTATTTACTGTTAGCAAACAGGCCACTACAATGCTGAGGAATGGCAAATTTTACAAGTAATCAGAGTTCTGTGGTGGCTAGTCCATCTTTTGTTTGTTTGTGGCAAGAATTTCCATTGTTATCCTATACCTTGTTATCAGAGTTTTCCATGTTATCAAATTCAGTTGGGTCATACATACCTTCGAAGGCACAGGATCCCAAGTTCAATGCCCAGCCTCAAGGGCAGCTCCAGGATTGAAGGGGCCCACAGTAAAATGTTGCCTGTGGCTCTGCCTCCCACCCCAATGCCTGTCCTGAGACCCCTTTTAAAAATATATTGTTAAGAACATCTTTAAAACTTGTTTCCTTTGGTGCTGTGGCACTGAGGGGCTTCCAGTTGTCTTCTGGGATTTCTCCCTCAACACTGCCCAGGAAGTTATGTCATTACAGAACATTGTGGGTGAAAATGTCATTGTAGCAGCGGCCATCTTCTCCATCCTTCCCAAATCCTCCAGAGTGCCTTAACTTCCACAGCACTGGGGAAATTTCAAGATAGCGGCTCAGTGGGGTGGAGGAGGGAAAATGTTTTCTAGTTCTTTACATTTTAAAAATGCCTTCTCTGAATGGCATTTGAGATAGGCCCTTCCAGGATTCTTGAGTACCACCTTGTGGTGGTACCAGACCTGTCCAGTATCTCCAGTTCAAAAGGTCTCAGGTAGCAGGGCTGGGAAGGGTCCTGTGTAAACACTTGAGATCCACTGTTAGAGTAGACAGTGTTGTGCTGGATGGGTGGGCTTTATCAGTTCAGGTCTGCAGTCCTATGCAGTTACAGAAGAGCAAGGCCCCTTCCCCACAAATTCAGTGGGACTGATTTTGGCGTTAAAATGCATAGGATCAGACCGCGCATGATAGAAACTCCATTACTGCTAAGTTTGGAAGTGCTTTCCAGGAGTAAACCAGTTGCAATGCTGTTTTCATGTATTTAAACCACAAGTCTCTAACTTTACATGCTTGATAGCACATACGCTTGGCAAAATGGGGTATTTATATAGTGGTGCAAGATGAGAAGCCCTGGCAAGTTGGCACACTGTAGGGAGCTATCTGAGCCCTTATAGTGAGAGACTTAGGTGACTCTCTGGCTCTGTCTGTAACTGGCTAAGGGCATATGCTGACTGCAGCCCTGTGCACACTAAAACAAAACAAAAGCAATTGAAAATTTTATCCAATTTCAGATACCCTGCAAATTATCCACTGTTGTCCACAAACGTTCGAGCTAGTTAAAGGTGTAGCTGCAGCTCTGTGTATGCTTAATTGAGAGTACATTCAAGTAAGTATGCATAGGGTTGGCCTGTTAGGGAAAACGAGGCAGGAAAGGAAGGCACCCTTCCTCCTGAACCAACCCCAAATGCTTCAAAACACCATTTTTTAAAATTTTCTGTCATGCATCCTCTGCTGCCATCCGAGCTGGCAAAACAGTCATAACCTCTCCATAGGCTGCAACCCTAAATACACGTACTTGAAATGGGTGTTATTGAAAACAGTGGGACTGATTTCTGAAGAGCCATGCATATACTGTCAGGAGTGCATTCGGTGAAGTGGGCTCTAGCCCTTGAAAGGTGATGCCAGACAATGTTTTGTTTACTCTCTAAGGTATTAGAAGGCTTCTTGTTGTTTTCACAGATGCAAAATAAATCCCCAACATGGTTGTGATAATTAGCCCATATTTAGGCGCTATATAAGATAAAAAGGCGTTCGCAGATATAACTCCAGAGATGTCTGCTTAACTCAGCAGAGCATTATTAGCATAGGTGGTCATTGACTCACTTGACCAGAGGAAAGTCTTGCCTCCATTTAAACAAATACAAGATTTGGTGCTAACTGCAAGGAGGCTGCAATCTTTTTTCTAAGTGTTTCTGAATCTTCTGTTTGCTTTGCCTTATTTTCTTATTTACTGAAGATTTTTTTAAAAGCCTACAGACAGAAGCTGTGCAAATTATTCCTGTGTTATAATACTCTAGGCACCATGCATGAATAATTTTTATTGTTTGCATTCTATTTTGTGAACGTAATGAGGTTGCCTGCCGTTTTCCATCATAGCTAAAGTTTCTATTAGTGCAAAACAAATATATGGATATGCTTCTGCTCTAGCAGATATATTTGATGGGAAGAAAGACCACGTAAAGCTACAATCCCATGCGCATTTACTTTTCAACAACTCGCACTGAATAAAGTAGGACTTACTTCTGAGTAAACACGTATAGGATCAAGCTGTACAACTACCAAGCCTTGGGCTTTGTGAAGTATAGAAGGTCCTCCCAATGCATTTCTTTTGCTGTTTTTCTTTGTAATATCTAAGTTAGAAAATTAGTAGTTCAGTAGCAGAGCACATGCTTTTTGCATGTAGAAGGTCCCAGGTTTAAACCCTGTTAGTTCTAGGAAGGGTGAGGAAAGAATCCTGCCTGAAACCCTGGAGAGCTGCTGCCAGTCAGTGTCGACAATACTGGGCTAGATGGACCAATGACCTGACTAAGTATAAGACAGCTTCCTATGTTCCTATGACATGGCAGGGTTCCACCGTTAAAGGTGGCCTAAAAATAATTTAAGGTAGATAAATTAAATTCCTACTCAAGGGGAGCTTTCAGACCCAACAAATGGAGGATCTGGATACTTGATAAATCCATGCTAGTTACCGTTTAGTCAAGTACTGGCTGTTTGGTAGATCATAGGCAGCTTTTTCATCCTTAGAGAATGATGAAAGCAGCCCCCATGTGGAAAAACCTGCAGGCTGCCAGCAAAGATTCTTGCGATTGCAGCGACCTGTCCTTCAGCAGGGATAGCTGTGATGGTGTCTCTGTCATGGCTGGAACTTTGCTCTTCCTTCCCAAGTCGTACAGCTGGGATCCAATGCTCCCTGACATACAGGGATGCTCCAGTCCATCAGGAAAGGTTGAGAATTTGGAGCAGTTGTAGGAATATCCACCAACTACCCTTTTCTTTCTCCCACTGAAGACTCACGGCCCCTGGGGACTATGTTAGCTGAAATAGGGATAGCTGTGATGGGAGGGCCTGAGCCAGAATCTTACATCTGTCCACTTTGTGAAGTTGTCTATCCCCTGCTGTATGCAAGGGAGCTGCAGTCTGACAGAGTGGCAGTAGAATTTCAGATTACCCAGTAAATCCTGTTTGTTTATTGTTACCCTTGATCTCTCTTTGTATAGAACAGGAGCGGGCAAGGTTGCAGGATCTCCTTTGGTTTTTTTGCTAGAACACCAAGATCAATGAATTAAAGCCTGGTGCAAAAGATATATATGTAGTTTGAAGAATTCTGAGTCCAGGTATTTGTTTAGTGTACTGGTCCAGGACTGAATACAGCTCATAGTCCTTCCACACAAAAATTCCTTCCTGGTTACCCCAAGCTTTCTTCATTTCAATTGTATAATTTCTTTGTGTGTATGTGTGTGGAGAGTCGTTTTGTTGCTGCAATTGTTAAACAATTGGGAGTTAGAAATCCTTCCTGATATACTGAAAACCACCCCAAGATCTGCCAGAAGGCCCATATATACTTTTTGCCCATCAGAATGGCATCGTAACTTTGCATCCTTATGAGTTCAGGTTAGATTGAAACCCAGTTACTGTTATCTCAGAGGTATCTGTCAAACCTTGCGCTGCTATAGTGTGACTGCATGTCACCTCTACAATAGATGAAAGCTTGGGACACCAGGGTAGGGAGGTGGGTTGCCTGTATTCCTTCCCTCACAGTGTCTGCAGGGGCCATAATGATGTAGAAAGTAACAAAGTGATTAGATCAGTTCTGTAATGTGTACCACAGAGGAGCACTTTTCTTGTGGCTACCGTGTTGCTATGGTAACATGCATGTGAACTGGGCTTGACAGAGTGTCTAAGGTCACTCGTAGTCAAGTGAATATCAAAGTCTCCCATCCTTATGACTACAACTCCCATCATTCCTGACCATTGATTAAGTTGGCTGATGCTGATGGAAGTAGTAATCCGGAGGGCACCAAGTTGGGGATAGCCAACCTAGATCTTAGCTTCTCACATCTAAGCCTGGCTCTGTGGTGTATACACACTATTGGCTCTTGTCCACACGTGCTGTACAGATGGCCGGGACATCAGTGCAGGTGGAAGAACTGCTGGCATGTGGACTGTGGGAGATTGATATGCTGAATTAGGGTATCAGAACACAAATTGAGCCCTGCAAAGATGCACTCCTAAAAAGATAGGGCACTTTTTCAACATCCATCTCTGTTTCTAATTTTCTGCCTCATCTAAGCAACAGATACCCTTCCTCCCATCATAATGCTGCTTAATGAAGGTTTCCCCCCTGATGCTGCTTCTATTAATCTTATTCATGAGTATGACACAATTGGACTGACCTATAGGTTTTAACGTGTTAGAAATAAAATGAAGAATGATAGTTTAACAGTGTTGTGTGAAAATCAAGGAAGCGTCTCTGCAGGGACTCCTTAGAAGAGTTGAGCACTACTTGCCATCAGTAGTGTTAGCACTATGCTTTCTGTCATGGTTTACTGGTGACAAGAATAGAGAAAATGAAAGTGTGCAATACACACAGCTCACAATGGTACCGAATCAAAGACTGTAAATTAATTTCAAGTGTACATTATGTTATACTACTTAAGCCAGATCTTCACTCATTAAAATTTGCTTAATGTTATGAATTTAGTTGAACTTATGATGGCAATTTAATAGGAAGCTTGGGTTATATAAATATAAAGCCTTGGGCACTTTTGGGGGTGGTACGCTGTAACTTTTGAAATACGTAAATAAATACATCTTTCCCTTACTCTGTCTGTAGATAGAAAGTGTTTAATTGCTTAAGTACTAGCATGGGTCACTGGAAAGAATTATACATTTGGGGTATTCCTTAAGAACTTGAAATGAAAAGGCTAGACCCCCACTTTCTCACCAAGTGAGAGGTTTGTGGTATTCCTGTTCAGAATAAAATAACATACACATTTGATATGGATTCTATTTTACTTTAGTGTTTTCTGATGTAAATGTCCATCAAAAGGACTATAATTCATTTTGTTTTTAAATCTCTCTGAAGTGGTGTAGTGGTTAGAGACACTCAGGTTTAAATATCTGCTCCAGCCATGGTACTTATTTGATGACATTGTGGGGGAGAAAGCCTGGAGAAGAACCTTGTGCACTGCTTTGAATTCCTTGGAGAATAAGTGGCATATAAGTGTAATAAATAAATAAACAGAATAAATTATATGTAAGAAAAACTGCCTGACAAATAGTTTACAGAACTGTTCTCTCAGTTTACCTCAGACAAAGCTAGGATTTTCATCCATGATGTTGATGTTATAAACTTGTGTTGTTTCAGGACCTCAGGGCAGAAACCCCACTTGGTGATCTGTGGCATCATGACTTTTGGGGAAGCAAACTCAGTAGCAATACCAGCCACAAATCCTATCGACCGCTTACTGTATTAACTTTCAGGTGAGACACTTTCAGGCTATGCTTAAGATGGCTTTCTCCTTAAAATAAAACAAAACAAAACAAAACATACAGCAAAGAGGCATTAAAGAGAAGTGAAATTTCTTGAGATACTGTCTTTACCGTAGAGGGATGATTCATTTACGTACATGGTTCCTCTTGCCATAGAGTGAACTTGCTGTAACTGGCCCATACATGCAGAATTTGTTGTAGGATTTCAATATGTGCCAAAGTTCCAGACTACCTCAGAGTAGAGCATTCTTTCCTGCTGCTAGAGACAGCAGGAGCATCACATAGATGTCAGAAGTAGCTGTGATGCACTTCGACGTCACAGAGGACCCCAGAAGTGTATTGTCAAGCTTGCTTACACAAGCCTTATGTCCTAATGTCATGACATACCTAATTAGGGCTGTACATAGAAGACATACTCACCTCAGAACTTGCCATATTGGCTTGGATAGGAGGACACCTTGGCTTGGTGGCTTAGATAGACATCGGCCCTTTCCCTTGTTCCCGGTTTAGCACTCAAATGTGGAAGTGGAAGCATGGCAGATCTCTCTGGAAAAAGCGGGTATAGCAGCCTGCAGAACTACACTCTCTTTCACACTGCCTTTTCTGTTATCTTGGTTCCCTTTGCCATCAGATGGAAGAGCAGTAAATATTAATCTCAGAACGTGTGTGTGTGTGTGACAAGCAGCAGGTTTAGGGAGTGGGTGTATCCAGTTCTCTTCCTTTCCCACGCCTCCTCAAAAAAGGGCTCATGTAGACACCTGAATTTATCCCCTCTCTTACTCATTGTTGCATATGAAATGCAATGTGCATCCACAGTTGATGGCAGTAAATAGTAGCCCACTGGATTTATAACCACTTTTTCTCTAAGCCGCCTGTGTCAGAGCACTGGTCCATCTGGCACTGGTCCAGTACTGTCTATACCAGATTTCCCCAACAAAGTGCCCTCCAGATATCCTGGACCATTGGCCATGCTGGCTGTGGATGGTGGGAGTTGTAATCCAAAACAGCTAGAGGGGGCCAGATGGGAAAAGGCTGGTCTATACCAGGACTGCAGAACCTCCTTCAGCCTGAGGGCTGAATTTCATTTCAGAGAGGCTTTTGAGGCCATATTCCAGAGTTAGAAGGTTAAAGGGGCAGCATCTTTTAGCTTAAAGTTGTTACTGCCAGTAAATAAGGTATCAACCTTTTAGAATGAGGAAAGCTAGAAACTACCCAACAATTGGTGGTTGGCAAAAAAGGGGCGCTGCCCTCTGAGGGCTGGACTGGGACCCCATGCAGGCTGGATTTGCCCCTGAGGTTCTACCCCACTGGTCTTCATGGACTGGCAGATGTTCTCCAAGGTTTCACTCGAGATTCTTTCCCAGCCCTACCTAGAGATACCAGAATTGAACCTGGGTCAAATCAAGTCCTTCCTCAAGGGCAACCTACAGCTTTTGGCCTAATTTCATGCAGCCTTTGGCTTAATTTCAAAAGCCTGTGTGCGGTCCCTTCAGACCTCTGGCAAGAGCGACCTTGTCCCTTTCCTGGCAACTCACTGAATAGGAATCAAGAGCGAGGAGAAGAAAAAGGGGGCCACAGGGAAAGAAAAGGGATGACCCACCCCTTTTTGGCTCCAGCTCTACCCACTGCAAGCTTTGGCCCTGCTCACTGCCGAAACGTGGTCCTCAACTTATTACCTATGAGGGAATATGGCCCCCAACAACAACGAAAAGGTCGCTCAGCCCTTCTCCAAGCTATAGGAGAGAAGGAAAAATGGGGTGCATAAAGAAGAGGGGAAAGGGTGAGCAAGAAGGACAAGAAAGTCGGAAGTAATAGAGAATGAAGAGACTGAATGGAAAAGATGGGAATAGAGGGGCAAAAGAGGGATTCAGCGTATAAAGGAGGAGGAGGAGTCTGCTTCCTACTCTCTTCAGCAAGCCAGCTGTCAGTTGCTAGGCCCAGATTTAAGGTGCTTCCATGTTTACACCTCTGTTCATAACATTCATTTAGTTTCTGCTGTGTATGTATACATAGTGGGTAATTTAGCTTTTGTGGATGCTGCCATCTCTATGAATACTTCTAAAGCACCCTCCCAGGAAATTTAATTTATCTTAATTTAATTTATCCTGATTTCTAACTTCAGTGTTTTGCTTTTTCCCCCTTGTATAGGATTAATTACCTTTTAGCTGGAGGCTTCCACCCATTGGGCTTTCATCTCATCAACATAATACTCCATTGTGCAATCTCTGTCTTAATTGTTGATGTCTTCTCAATATTATTGGGTGGGCTGCAATACACCCATAAAGGAAGAAGACTAAACTTTGTCCCCAAATCATCCCTGCTAGCTGCTTTGCTGTTTGCTGTACATCCCGTGCACACTGAATGTGTAAGTACCTAATGACTCAGATATTAAGAAGTGCTCCGAAACATCACAGTTCCATTAACGGGGTTCCATTAACTACCTAATCTTCCCTATCCTTGCAAGTACATGTTTTTATGCGATCCTCCGCTTATGTGTGTGTTTTTATATAAAATCACAGCGTATTTAATTAATTAATTTATTTGTTTATTTATTGCATTTCTATACTGCCCAATAGCCGAAGCTCTCTGGGCGGTTCAGAAAAGTTAAAACCATCAAATACAATTCAAAGTATAAAACAAACAACAGTATAAAAACCACAATGTAAACGTACAATATAAAAGCACAACCAAGATAAAACCGAGCAGCAATTCCGATATTTATACAGATTTAAAATACAGATTTAAAACAGTAAAGTTAAAAGACTAAGATGATAAAACTGTTAAAATACTGGGAAAATAAAAAAGGTGTTCACCTGGCGTCGAAAAGAATATAACGTAGGTGCCAGGCAAACCTCTCTAGGAAGCTCATTCCACAGCCGGGGTGCCACAGCAAAGAAGGCCCTCCTCCGGTTAGCTATCTGCTTCACTTCCTTTGGCAGGGGCTCACAAAGAAGTACCCCTGAAGATGATCTTAGGGTCCGGGCAGGTACATATGGGAGGAGGCGTTCCTTCAGATAATCTGACCCCAAGCCATTTAGGGCCAGACCTGGACTGGCAGCCAGTGAAGCTGGAAAAGGACTGGCATAATGGGGTCTCGTTGGCTAGTCCCTGTTAACTCTCTTGGTTGATGTACTTCTGCAACTTTTCTTTGCATGTGCTTTGTTATTGATATAGTCCTCTTTTTGCAACTGACTTCAGAGAGAGAGAGAGAGAGAGAGAGAGAGAGAGAGATCTCACTTGCAAATGTTGTAGGGAATCAGTTATTTATATTTATTTGTTTAAAATGTTAGGCTGCCAATACCTCTTCCTTGTCAAGATGGCATACATTCAAGTATTAGCACATTGGGGGGGGGGGCAACATGCAGCCTGCAAGCCACATGTGACCCCTGCTGGATCCATTTTCTCCATGGTGTAACCCCCACCACTATCCCGCTTTTCTACCAGGAAATAATACATGCAGGGAGTGCGTGTTTTGTTTCCCCCTCCTCCCCCCAGTCCCCCAGTCTACCAAACAGCTGTTGTAGTGTAGCCGTTTCTGGTGGTGGTGGTGGCTGTGGTAGGGAAGGGGTAAAACCCAAGAGGGTTCCGTGGGGTCCAGTGCAGCCTCCAACCCATTGCAGTTGCCCATCCCTGTACTAGGTCCCATGCTATGTCCAGAGCTGAGGTGCATTAATAACATGAGTCATACTATGGGTCATATCCCATGGTGGCTTTGCATTACTGATGAGCGCTGCTCAGCCCAAGTTTCACTGAGCCCCTCTACCCAATTCAGTCCCGCTGGCCCTTAGAAAACTGCTCCTGAGGGTTGGGGACCCTCTGGATCTCTAATGGATATGGGGCAGTACGCTGTAGTTGATAAGGGGATCCATCCTAATTGGGTGCCCTGGCTAATTCATGCCAAAGTACTTTCCAAAGTACATTGGATGCAAAACCAATGTCTTGTATGATTTTGCACTATGAAAGAGTGCAGGAGCCACACTACTGCTTTATAGTGGTATTGAAGTGCACTGACAACTGTTGGGGTCCATTGACACATTGGCACTATATCCTGCTTGGTGTGGCTCCTGCCTTTTATATACTGCTTTCATACCACTTTCATAATGCTATATCCTGCTTGGTGAAGATTAGGTCTTAGTGTACTTGCTCTTTAAAAGTAAAACTTTAATGCCACTTCATAAGTTCATGTACCGCTTTCTCTTTGTAGGATTCTATCAAATAAAACAGTGAATTTACTCTTTTAATAATCATGTAAGATGATCTTAAATACATAATAACTTGATCATAAATTCTTTACATCAAATCAATTTAATGGCAGCTATCATAGTACAATAATATTAGAGCTCCTTTCGCACCACTAAACTTCTGCGATGTGCAAGATGTTGAAAAGCCAGCTGTTTTTTGAAATAGCAACAGTCCTGGTTTTCAGTGTAAGTGGCATGTTTTGACAAATGGTTATTAGAAAAACTCCGTTTCCAGAGGTGTATTCTGGTTTCTTTTGTGTTGGTAGATATAAACAGAAGGGATCTAAGACTTTTAATGTGTAAAATGGTTGTAGAAACATGGATGTATGTGGCATATAAATATATTTTGCTTTTTAATTTTTCTAGCTGTTACTTCTCAGTAAATGTTGAGTTTGTTAGATAGTATGTCTGAAAGAGGAGGCATGGTTTCAAAATACCCATTCTAAAGTTCACAAGAGCCCCTATGCACATGTTCCTCATGACTAGGGCATACTCATGGGTTACCTTGACCTCCCATGTTTACTGCTCATGAAATTTGATTTTTGTTGCTGTTTGGGTGGAGGGGTCATGAAAATGTCCACAAATAAACTCTTCTTTCCAGCCTTTTGCACATCTTTTCTGTGCCTGTTTATAGCCGTTGGCACCTTCAAAGCCTTCTCTGCCCCCATGGTGATTCTTGGGCATGAATCTGGGCTGTCCTTCATGGTTGCTTTGATGACCAGAGATTGCAGCTCCTTCAGTCTCAAGGCAAGAGTGGATTTGGAATGCCTTGGGCCCAAAGACCACACCGTTTCTAAGCTGAGTTCTTTCCTTTTTCTCCTTGTGGTCTCTTTGAAGAGGAAGGATAATAGCTTCCGTTTTCTGCTCAGATGAGTTTTAGGAGGAGAGATTTCTGGCTCCTTGTGAATCAGTCAACTTAATTGACTCCCCCACCTCCACCCCCGCTGGTCCTAGCTGAGATCTGTTTGTTTTATTCATTCATTTATTTATTTATTTAAAAAATGTGACACTTGTATACCGCTGAATATAATAATATTTCTCAGTGGCTCACAATAAATATTACAATTGTGCTTTTGCACTGCCTGTGTTGATACTGCCAGTGGCGTAAGGAAAAGGGGACTGGGGCCACCCATTGCTGAAGCCAGTTTGGAAGAGGACATATTGGTTGTTTCAATCATCTTTGTGCCAGAGTTCCCATAGGCAGTTTTGGTAGTGACCCTCTCCTATCTTGCGTTCCCCCATTTAGACTCAGTTACATCGAACTCACTTAATATGCATTCAACTTGGTCCAGGGGCTCCATATGTTCAGGAGCTCTCCATTTAAACTTCTAATGTTGGAGGGAGCTGCACATGCTCACTGCTTCCTATGGCAGTTGAGTGATCCCAAAACATATTGATTTCAATGGACGTGGATGAAGCATTTGATTAACTCTCTTGGATTGAAACTTTCAATGCGCTTAACTTTGTCTACAGCTTACAGCCCACTTGTGATATCAATGTAATAGTTTAAAAAGGAATTACCCTTCCATGCTACTTCAGTTCGGAGGAAACATTTATTTTGGTAATCTTAAATTCTCCTTCCTTCTTTTTTTAAGATTGCAGGGATTGTTGGCCGAGCAGACCTGTTGTGCGCCCTGTTCTTTTTGTTGTCTTTTCTTGTCTACTGCAAGGCATTTAGAGAAAGTAAGTACTTACATACTACCAGTTTTTTAATCGATCCATCCATTTGATAATAGAAATAAATACAGTACCTAATATGTTATTACTCTTCATGGTTACCTAAGTGTGTGTGTGTGTGTGTGTGTGTGTGCCTATCTCTGTGTGTTGATTTGTGGCTGCCATGTATGAAGGCAAAAGCTGAATTGTGACTGACCTATGTTTATGTATGCCCAACAGCTGAGGGCCAGGGTCTTGCTCTTGGCTTTCTGATGCAATGCTTGTTCTAAGTTAACTCTTCTATAGGTTACTTGAATTGACTTGTTACTTGATTTAAGCCTTTGTAAGAATTTTGTGGACTTTTACTACTCTTTTATTTATGTAATTAGCTTGACTTGCACAGACCATCTGTGTGCTTGTACTTTATTGCTCAGTATTATACTTTTCTGGCATGAGGCCAACTGGTAATCCATTGGACTCTCCCTTCCCAGATGCTTCCTCCCAGCTACTCCCTCCATTCCCTCCCTGCCACTCCCCTCTGCTTGCCTTCCTGCCAATGTGCGGCACTTACCTGAGGCCTGTGCGCATGCCACAGGCCTGCCCTCCTCTATGGGCTCCCCCCTCCCAGCCTCTCCCCCTCCCCCGCTTCCAGCTGTGTTTATATATCCTGTTGCTTAGCCACACAAAGTTCTTCTCATAACTTGAAACCTCTAGCATACAAAGTTCTTCTCATAGCTCGGAACCTTGAGTGTGTTGTAGCTCAGAACTTCTGTGCCACGCATCACCTTAGCATTTATATATACATACACACACACACACACACACACACATATATTCCTTCTAATAATGAATTGGGTAGTCAAGTGGCTATCAGTTTTGAAGAGAAATTAGGCTACCCAAAAATAAGGGAATGGTTTCTACAGACTTGGGAGACTACTATGTTTCAAAGAAATACTGAAGTTTGTAATTTAAAAGAAAAGTCTAAAAAATAAAAAACAAAATGGCCCAGCAAGGACTTTTGAGTTTCCATGGGTAGGGAGCAAGGAAAGATAAAAAAGAGAACAAATTAATCTCATTGTCTGAGAAGGAACTTCTGTGTTTACATTGAATGCCAAAGACAGAAACTCCTGTCTTTGTTGCTACTTTTTATTCTTTTGTTTGGAAGGAGGGAGATGCTCCTGCCCAAAGACAGATTTCTCCATTCCTATGGGCAGCTTTCAGTGAAAAGGAAGACAAATAATCTAAAGAAACCAGACATTTGGTAGTCTGTAGCCCTATATAGGAATTTGCCTGCTCATGTATAGGGCTAAAATGGGGAGGGGGACGTGGCATGCACGTATGTTTCACTCCAACATCCCCGTACACTTGGTTGCTGGTTAGAGCTTGGTGCACTGACTGAAAAGGTCTGTAAAGGGCTTACAGAGCTCCTGTGATCCATAGACATGCTTACAGAGCTTCTGTGATCACAGACCCTCCTAATCAGGGTTTCCGACGATGGGAGCTCTGTCGGAGCGATCAGCCGAATGTGCTTACAGAGCCCTTTACAGACTTTCATGCTCAACATGCAAAGGCCTAACTGGCAGCCAGGCACGTGGGAGCATTGGTGGTGGTGGGGAGACTTTTGTGTGCACCCACATCCCCTTCCTCACTTTAACCCTAAATATGAGGAAGTGATTGCCTACAGAGGGCTTGGGTGATTCTGTCAATTTAGTCTACGGTTGGGAAGAGCTGAGGTATAGAATGTTAGGGTGTCAGCTGAGAAAAAAGAATGGAAAATGGAAGACACGGCAGGTGGGGAGAGAAAATAGGCCTCCTCAAGCTACTGGCAGCTTAACAGTAATTACCCTGGATGAGGTTAACATTTCCTCTCCCTATGCTACATGGCAGTGTTTTAGGAGGAAGTAAAGGAAAGGACTATTTTCTCTTTCTCACCCTACAGAATACACCCACCCCACACTATTTAGCAGTTGAATGCTTTGGCAATCATCCCCAATCCTGAGCCCTCTAGTGCTATATAGCACAGTAGGAGATGCTCACAGTAGGGAAGGACTACAAGGCTCATTGTCTGGAGCTCTGAAGAAAGGTACTCTTAGTGGGTAGGGATGCATACATGTTGCAAGTCCCACTTGTATTTATTCTTATGATAGTGAATTTGACAACGCTGCGGTCATTGCTTTCAAGTGAATCAACAAAGCTTATGACTTGTGTCAGATCCTGGACAGGACTAGGATATCAGTCAAGAGCCAACTTTCCTCGTGTATTAACATTAATTAATATTGAACAACCTAGCTTATGTGGATTCAACATAGTAAGAAGACTTTAGGTATGGACGGGAGGGGCCGTGGCTGAGTGGTAAGAGCGCATGCTTGGCATGCAGAATGTCCCCGGTTTGGTCCCCAGCATCTCCAGGTAGGGGTAGGAAAGAATCCTGCCTGAAACTCTGGGGAGTGGCTGTCAGTCAGTGTCAACAATAGGAGCGAGATGGACCAACGGTCTGACCCAGTATAAGGCAGCTTCCTGGGTTCCTAAGTTATTCAACCAAGCCCGCAACCCAAATCAACCTTCATCCCCGGATGACTTCATTGGAGCATAAAATGAATGTACAAGTTGCCTGGCCTCTCAGTATGAATTCAGTCTAGTTCTATAAACTAGATTCTCTTATATAAAATGACAGAAACACTTGTGGGCATTTAGCTTTTTGGAACAGGAATCAAATGCTTGCTGCAGATCTTTGGCATGCGTTAAACTTGTGGCCATCTGGTGAGGGTGGCAGAGTGCCTTCCCACAATATGGTGCACCAGTTTAAACTAGGTTCAGGTGCCAACCAGGAATGAGTTCCATTCTCTGTCAGGAGATTGTGGTGGGAGAAGGCACGTAGTTGTAGGGAGCGTGCTTCATTAAATTGATTAACTCGCTTGGCATGTGCGTATCTTTGGAGTACTGATTAGCACTTGTTCCTTGCTTTAAATTTTTGACACTAATTGATTGAGATTCAAAAGCTACATTGATTATTTGGCAGTACTGGTGTGTGTATAGTGCTTTTTATAACTTTGCATGATGCCTGTTCTTGGGGCAATAGCAAAGAAGGTACATGCACAAAGCATGATTTTTTTAAAATGCAAAAGGCTCTGTTCTCAAACCTTAATCATAGTGAATTTAGCTTCTTCCGTGTGCCTATTTAGCATGGGTGTATATTGCTCTAGCATCTTAATTCCATCTCCTGCTTCACTCTCTAAAAATGCACCACTTTAAGATAAGCTGAAAGGGCTCTGACAATGAGCTGGAGTTTGATGTTATACTTTCCTTGGTACACTGTAGATCAGACGCGTTTGAACCTTATCCCTGAGGTTAAAATCTGGCTTGCCTAATTTGTCCTAATTTGGCCCTCTCTGCTTCCCTTGATGTCCAGCTCCCTTTCTCAGGCCCCACCTCCTTTCTCCCTGACTGCTAATTGCTTGGTGCTTTCTTGGCTTTTGCATGTCCACCCCACCCCACCTTCTAAAATTCACATAGATTTCAGACTTGCCAAGATAACCATGTAGTAATGGAACATAGAATGCAAAACAAGAATAGTGAGAGCTATTGTGGTGTAGATAAAATGGAGAGGAAGGAGATGCCACCCTGGGTTCCTTGGAGGAGAGGTGGGATATTGATGATGATGATGATAAGCCTTGTATCTGTGACCTTGAAATTAATAGCATTTGAAGATGTGGAATGTAGGCTATGGAGGCAGCAAATGGAAGAGTTTTTTAAAGCCATTGTGATGGGGGTGGGGTGATTGAAAACACATTTTATGAAAAGAAGAATCTCCATTTGGAAGTGGGAATGCAGCCTATTTTCCTCACCGCATTTTAATTCATAAAGATCTTTTAGATTTGTTTGTTATATTATGAAAGGTATGCGTAAAATATTTTCCTTGCTAAAAAACCTGGCACTGTAAGCTGCTGTAGACACTTACAATTTACAAACAGAATTTATTGCTTATTAATATTGGGCAGTAATTTCCTAACAGAATGGAAATGGCTACATAAATCTGTCCGGTTGGAGATTTCAACTAAGAAAAACATGTCTACATTTTCTCTTCCATGAACATTCCAAAATCACTTGACTAACATAACCTTGAACGACAAATCTTATTCTGAAAAACCTTTCCACCATGCTGGTTCTCTGAATACTTGTACGTATTGTCAGTTTCTTCTTTATATCCTGTTTTAAAACTGACAGGTAAAGAAGGATCCCATTTTTCTACAGCCTGGGTCTTGCTGAGTGTTCTCCTAGGTGCTATGGCCATGCTGTGCAAAGAACAAGGAATTACAATATTGGTAAGGTTTCTCTTAACACCTAAGTGTTTTTATTTACTGAACTCATTTCAGTGTTAAGTAAAATCCCCTCGTATGACAATTATATGTCTGTCCTGTGGGTTTGTACCACACTTAGGTTTCCTTGCCAAAAATGATGATAAGCTTTCTTAAGTCAAATAACAACTGTCCCAGCAATCTCATCTCTTTTACTGTTTTTGTTCACGAGTTTTTATTGTGAGTGCTTGCTTATTATTTTAATGAATGCTTACCTAGGAGTAAGCTCCACTAAGTAGAATGGACCTTACTTCTGAGTAAGCATGCATAGGATTCTTTTATGCAAGACTCCTTAGGCAGCTTTTTGCCCTAAAACAAAGGTATAAGGACCCAGTAAAAGTAATGAAATCAGACCAGTAAATAAATGCTGTATAAATATATTAAGAAATGCGAATGCAGACCAATAATTAATGTATGTATACTAGAATTAAACTGCATAACACCAAATACATACAATGAGAGACATGATATGCAGTTATGAATGAATGAAATAACTATACAAAGGCTTTCACCAGCAGCAAGTGTGCCTATAACCACGTCTATCAGTCTAGCTTGAAAAACTTGGATAGAACCATCAGCAAGACAAATACTGTCTATCTAACAAACGTAACTATCTGTCTAAGCATTTCTATCAATCTACTAAACAGTAACTCCAGAATGTAAACACCGTTTCCATCTTCATCAGTAACGAAATGCTGTGTCTCTCTTTAATACATGTATGTGCAGATATATTTTAGGCTCTGACTCCTCTGGTTGAAAGACCACTGTAGATAACGGCACAAAACAAATAAGCATTTGTAAAACAAGGCACAAATGTAAACATGTAACAAGAGGTTATACAATGTAATGAGGTAAAAGAACTTAATATATTTATACAGCATTTATTTACTGGTCTAATTTCATTACTTTTACCAGGTCCCCCACTTACTCCTGTTTCTTCATGAGGATTCCTCTTTTTCAGCATTTTTCTAAAACAAAGGTGGGCAACGTGAGGCGCTTCAGATGTTTTGGACTACAACCCTCATCAGCCCTAGCCAGCATGGTGGGGGATTATGAAAGTTGTAGGTAGCACCTCTGGAGAGCCCACTACTGGCCCAAAAGGTAGCCTAGAAAAATATTTAAACAAAGAAATAAAATTGCTTTGTAAATTGCATAACTATGGCAAATAGTACAGTTTTATGTGTTAAATTCTAAAGATGCATTTTGTGTTGTTAAAGCAGTAAAATAAGTTTAGATTTGATAAGAAAGTAAGCAAAGGATGTGTTTCAGTTCTCTGCCCCATGACTTATTCCCCCTCAAGGCTTCAAATTTTCCAGACATTTTATATCTCTAATTAAAATAAGTATTTAAAAGATATATCTTCATCTATCATCCTTGCCCTCTTTCATCATCATTAATTCCTGTCTTTTTAGGGTTTAAATGCTCTTTTTGATGCTGTGGTGATTAACAAGCTCAATATTTTGGAAGTTGTTTTGAAGATACTACGTAAGGACAAGTCACTGGAGGTGATTCCATTTAACATTAATTTTAAAGAGATGTCGCTTTAATCTGTGTTCTCAAACAGTTAACGTTTCAATGTTAGTGTCAGTAGCGTAACATAATACTCTAATCTTTATAGCAAAATGAAAGGTATACTGTTCTTTGATTCAACTAGTGAGAGTGTTAGAGATTAAATGCAGCGATAGAACATTTCCTGCAAAATGTGATCATTCCTTCAATAAACTTCAATAGTGCATGCTCTCTGACAGATGAGCATTTATCTGAATAGGAGAGTGAATGCTACTAAAAGTAGGTAATTGCACGGGTCAAGTAGCCCCTTGTCAGAATAACATAAATACATAATTACAGATCTCCTTTCCCAATAGGGCAGTTTATGTACCTCTTATCTTTCAATCTTTTTAATCTGCAAGGATTGCAGTGAACATGTATTAGATCTTTTCTGCCTGTGTGTGTGTGTGTGGCTAGCTTCAAACAATATGTAGACTTACATCCCTATTTTGTGTGTGTGTTTTTAAAATTACTTCGAAAGTCCCCTTGCTTACTCACTCTCTTTCTGTACTCACTCTCTTTCTGCTAGTAGCATACAGAATCTTAAGAACATAGCAAGAGCCATACTGGATTAGGCCTATCTAGTGCAGCATTATGTTCACATAGTGGGAAACACACAAGCAGGGCATGAGTGTACTAGTAGCATCCTCCTACTCATGTATCCAGCACATGACATACATAGGCATACAGCCTCAGATACTGGAGGTAATATATAGCCATCCTGAGTAATGGCTATTGATAGGCCTATCCTCCATCCATCTTCCTACCTTCCACCCCATGTAGCTTGGAACTTATAGGAAGATTTGCCACAACCTTACCTTGGTGCCTCTTTCTTCAGTTCTGTACCTTTATTAGCTACTGTTCTCTTATTTGTGCTGATCTGTGACCAAAATAAATCTTTGACTTGACTGACTTAATGCTTTTTATTTACTTATATTCTGCTTCCTTTTGGCCACCTTTGCGTTGACCAGCCCTTGTGTATGTCTCCTTGCACCTCTTTTCCAGCAAGGATATGTATCTCTTTCAGTCCTTTTGTCCTTGTGGTAATTTCCCCCCTATTACCCATTCTCACTGGTATCCCTCCTAGCTTACATGCCTTACTTTTTGCTCAGATCTTCAGTCACCCTACCTCTGAGCTACCTGCCTTCAAGCTGCCCTTCCTACTGAGATTTCCAGACCTCAGTCTAGCTCTTTCTTTCCATAGACCTTTGTGAGAGCTTTCCCCAGCGAAACTGACCTCTTATTTCACTTGTAGAAACTAGAATCTGTTGTTGAGAGCTTTATTCCTTGAACAGTTCATTTGTAAATATTCCACAACATCACAATAGTGACATTTTCACTGCCCACAGGCTCATGGACAGAATACTGTGTCACCCTATTTAGGCATTCAGTTGAACACATGAAAGCTCCAAGTGTGTATTAGGAAAGGGCTGTGCACACATTGGACGTGCCCCCTACATTTCCGTGCACAACAGCCATCCTGCCCCTCATTACCGGTCTTGCCATGTTGAACTGGCAAGTTCCGAACAGGAGTTCTACTCGTGTGTGCTTGCAGACAAATAGAACTCTCCGTATGATCATGGATCCTGCGTCATTAGAGTTACTGATTGTGCGAAGTACGACAATGGAACCAGTTACCTAGGGAGGTTGTAGGCTCTCCCACACTAGAGGCATTCAAGAGGCAGCTGGACAACCATCTGTCAGGTATGCTTTAAGGTGGATTCCTGCATTGGGCAGGGGTTTGGACTTAATGGCTTTATAAGCCCCTTCCAACTCTACTATTCTATGATTCTAAGAGTTCTACTTGCATTAGGGCCTCTCTGGATCTGACCCCATCCCAGTACATACTTGGAGCCCTCACATGTTGAAATGAAAGCCTGAATAGGGTTTATCTCTTCCTTGAATCTGGGGTACATGAATTGGGCTAAGTTTTGAAACCTGTAGACTTCTCTAACAAAGTTTTATAACAATATCCTACTGTTCAAGGAGGAGTTCGTGTTACAAACAGGCAAACACAAAATGCTGACCATCTGAGCGAAACCAAATCCTTGCTTTTGACCATTCCTCAGCACATTGCTTGGAAGCAAGTTCCATTTATTTCAGAGGAATTTACTTCCAAGTAATGTGGTTAGAAACAAGATGCTAAATTTAGGATTAGAACAAACACACACACACCATAGATAGAAGCAATTGGTTTGGGGATTCCATTACAGCTGAAGGGGGCAGTTTCTCATGCACATGCCATTACATGTCTGTTTCCGCTGAGGAGAATTAGACAGCACATACAATGCAAGACTTTTATGTGCGCGTTAAAGAGCATATGGTATTGTTTTAACCCTGGATTTCTCTGCCTCAGTCTCCACAAAACTGCCTGTTTAAAAAACTATATCCTGTGGTTTGGGCCATTTTTTAAAACTTTAAAATCAAATCTGTATTCTCTTTCTGAACTCTTTCCCCCATCAACCATTTGCTGTGTTCTAGGACACTTCCTTTGTGCTCTAGAAAGATGGATGATGGCTTAGTGCAGAGGCAGCAGTTTTGTGGGGAAATATTGATCTTTGATCTTTTTAAAAGGCGAGTGCGTGTTTCATTCAGGCAGTACATTAATTCTGCACTGTCCCCTTAAATACAACGCAGCCTCCAGGCTACCTCTCTGGTCCCCACCCCATGTTTTTCCCTTCGACTAACAGAAATTCTGCTATAGCCTGTGATTTTATTTGTGGAACCCGAATGAGTAATCAAGGTTCAACATAACAGAAGAGGCACTGGTAGGTGAAGGGAATTGGCACCAGTAAGGAGGTGGAAGAAAGAGAGATGAGCTCTGGTGCCGTATATAAATAAACAATAAACAAACAATTAGTATAACAATGTATTCCTATGCTGTGAGCCACTTTTGGCACGTTTTATGTGGGAAAGTGGCATACAACTTAAAGCAATAACAACAGTTTTTTTCAGAGGTTCCTGTTATGTTGAGGTGGAAGAAAGAGAGACGAGCTCTTGCTAGTTCTGATAGCACAGCCTTCCTCAACCTGGGGCGCTCCAGATGTGTTGAACTACAACTCCCAGAATGCCTCAGCATGGCTGGGGCATTCTGGGAGATGCAGTCCAACACACCTGGAGCGCCCCAGGTTAAGGAAGGCTGTGATAGCAGGACACACAACAAACGCTGAGGCTTCTTAATCAAGTGAACTGTGTTTGCAGTTTTGCAGCGTGTCCATCCTTTTTTCTTATTACAGCTCCTGAGGAAGGATTCTTCTGAATCCGAAACATGGAGCATTTTTACATCACTACAAAAATAAAAAGTTCATTGTTTATTTATATACGGTACAGAGCTCGTCTCTCTTTCTTCCACCTCAACATAACAGAAACCTCTGAAAAAAAACTGCTGATGTTATTGCTTTAATTTGTATGCCACCTTTCCACATAAAACGTGCCCAAAGTGACTCACAACACAGGAATACATTGTTATACTAATTTATTTCAAGTATTTCTATATAAGTTTTCTGCCCCCTGGGGACCTCCAAGTGATGTACAATAGAATCCAGTAAAATCACACGTATTACTGTAGTACCAATTCATTTCAAAACATCACAATTCAAATGAACAATTTATTTCTGTAATGCTAATATTATAACATTTGTCAGTCCTTACAAAATAAGCAGTATCAATCAGTAAAACACAATTATCGATTGGTATTATTCATCAGTTGTTAAGGTACATACATAATATAACCAGCAACGAGTTCTTCGAAAGGGACGAGTACAGGACATTGCATTCAGATTTTTTCATGCATGTCCCATTCTGTCTCTCATTCTGGTGCAGCTCTGAAAGCTCCAACGTCAATAGAGATGTGTGTGAATTTTCAGTCTCTTCCAGGTGCTCTAGCTATTTCTTTGGTTATCAACGATTGCTAAACTGAACTTCCATCTTCAGAAAAACTATAAATCAGGAGTGAGCAACATGTGGCACTCCAGATACTTTTGTTTACAACTTATACCAGCCTTAACTAGGATAGCCAGTGGTGACGGCTGATGGGAGTTGTAGGCCTTAACATCTGGAAGGCCCACCCCTGTTATGAATAGTAGTGCAGAATTTGCAGCATCTGACCTGGGCAGGAAGTCAAAGCAATGCTGGAGCGATAATGTTAGACGAAGGGGTGGGGGGAAGGGAGGGAAGCATCATCCTTTCAGGATTGTATCATTTTGGGGAGGATGGAGCTCCCCAACCTGGCCTCCATCCCCAACAGATCAGACAACATTATCACATGTTTTGTATTTTATTTAACGTGGCATTTAAACTATATTTTATAGTGAACTGCCTTCCAAAGTCTTATTGGGTCAAAGGTGGTCAACTATCTAAAATGAAATAATAAAGAAATCAGATATAACTGAATGAGTTTTAAAAATACATAATTGGGTGCAATATCAAAGCTTTAATTTGAAACTTGAGTGTTTTAAACATGTTGGCAGTCTCTCTTGATTGATTTGATGTTTATCAATTGTCAAATGCTGTGAACTGGCAGCTGTCAGATATTACAGATGTCATGCAATATTGCACTTCAGCTATCAAATAAAAAAATATTACAGCATGACAGCTATGAATACTGTCACATACTAACCACTATTTCATCTCCTGTGTCAAATACTGTAAAATGCTAAATAACATTCCATGTTGCTGCTGAATATAAATTTCACTATGATGGCAATATTTAGAGTACTTAATATCTACTGTCACTATTATAAATACATAATTTAATAAATTAAGCATAGTTAAAGCATTGAGCGTCTTGTTCCATCTAACATGCTCAATAATATATGAGCGGTTGTAGAAATTAACTTTGACATAAAGTCTGCCATATACCTGATCCAATATGTTGATAAAACCTTTGTATGCCAAGGAATAATAATTTCTACTAGGTTCCCTTTACAATCATCCCTAAACATGTTTACTTGGACACAAATCCCACTGATTTCAGTGGGACCTACTTCTAAGTATGCTTAGGAGTAGAGCCTACATTTTATTGTACATTTTAATGAAACAGATAGATGACTCAGTACAAATATGTTGATTTCTTAGTCTTTTATGTTTTTACTGTTCCCTGTAAGGTACTTTATTTTATTGTATTTATTTATTTATCTTTGACATCTTTTTTCCTGCCCATCAACCAAGTCCTCTGGGTGATATTCAAAACTTATACATCAATAAAGTACAAAATAAAATTAAATGGCATCAACATTGATTTAAAACAATATTAATAGAGCCAGCATAAAACCTAACTTGAGGATCTAGTGAAGAATTCCGTATCTGTTTCCTACACTTTAATGGGTAGTGTTGTTAAAATGACACACACCTTTTGTCACTCTCATGTGGTTCATAGCTATGGAACTAAATTTGGGGCAGGATTGAACAGACAACATAATTGATCCCCATAACAAGACATCTTCCTGCAGTTTTCCAAGCATGGAAAACATATGATGCTGAGGAAGGGCTTTGAGATCCATCTTGTGCTTTTTAGAAATCTTGGATTACATGGGCATAGAATTTTGATTGCAGCTATTTCCATTGCTTGCATAATTTGTTCTGCTTCCAATAATTCTGGATAAGAGCAGTTCACTGTTATACAGGGCTGGATCTACACTAGTCTTATAACGTTGCTAGTGTCCCTTTCTAACGTGGTTCTCTGTAACTTTACTGCAGGGCACATTGTTAAATCCTTTCGTTGTTCTCCCTCCCTCTTCTCTGAGAGCTGCTGGGTTTGCTCCGCCCACTGCCTGCCTCATTCCTAGCCAGCAGTGCAGGGCAATAGTCATAAGCACACACAAACTCCCTCCGTCCCAAAACATCTTAATGCAGGTCCCAGGGAATAGCCTGAACACATAGGAGCCAGCCACTTTGCTGAAGCTAAGCAGGGTTGGGTCTGGTCAGGGTTTGGATGGGAGACCAAATTGCAACGTTTTAGCAGCAGCCGCATTTAAGCCCCGCTGGTCATGAGTTTTGGACTGGGACCAAGAGACCCTTGTTAATTTTCCTGCACGGAGCTACAGCGATCCTTTGAGCGCTCCTCAGCTCCTTTGCAAAGAGGGGGGAAATGTTAAAAAAAAATCATAAAAAATCAACCGATGACCCAATTTGATTCAAATTTTAAGGCAGGATGCATGGGAGTACTTCACAATAAAAGCAGATTCTAAGGTGAAAAACTTCTGAATCCTTTGCATGCAATTGTCAGTGATTGCACAGTATAAGGCTGGTGTGATTTATCTGCTGTAGCAGATAAGATAGCAAACGGGGCGAAGGAAGGAGAACAGGAAGTGGGCGGAACAAACCCAGCAGCTCTGAGAAAGGGAGAGGAGAATTACTGGTAGGACGAGGCACATGAATCTGTAGCCACGCTGGAACTAAGAAATAGAACCTGTAAGTACGACTCATTTACAACATTGGAGACCCAGGGTCATGTGACGCTATGCGTCACAGTAACCCATTCAAAATGTTAGAATAACACCAGTGTAGATCCCACCAGGTCATTGAAGGTCTTGCCCTTTCCTTGCAGGCATAAAATATTACTGAGACTCTTTTTGGCTTCTCAGATTATTCACATAGATTTTAAACTACCTTTGCAGCCAACAGGACTATCAGACCTTAAAAGTCTGGCATTCTCAGGACACTGATTGATTGGTTTCATTTAGATCCCACCTTTCGTCTAAGGAGCTCAAAGCGTTGTATATGGATTTGAAACTGGGTCTCCACAAGTCCTAATCTGGTATTCTTAACTGCTACTGTAGTTACTGCAACTTTGCTGCTCTTCCATAGAAATGTGGAATATAAACCCAGTAAAGAGTTGCTCATGTGATTTGCTCCAAAATTGATGGAGTTTTTGTGAGCTGGATAGTGTTGTCTGTACTTTGCCTGGTCTGAACAGAGTTCCCGTGTTGTTAATAGCTGAATGGCTTCTTTCATCATTGCACCATTATGATGTGATGCACCTACCAAATTTAGGGTGACCATATGAAAAGGAGGACAGGGCTCCTGTATCTTTAAGAGTTGCATAGAAAAGGGAATTTCAGCAGGTGTCATTTGTATATATGGAGAACCTGGTGAAATTCCTTCTTCATCACAACAGTTAAAGCTGCAGGAGCTATACTAGAGTGACCAGATTTAAAAGAGGGCAGGGCACCTGGAGCTTTAACTGTGGTGATGAATATACAAATGACACCTGCTGAAATTCCCTTTTCAATACAGCTGTTAAAGATACAGGAGCCCTGTCCTCCTTTTCATATGGTCACCCTACCCAAATTTGTTTCTGCAATGTGCTTGTTAGAAGCACAGGGGGCTTTGCCAGGTCAGAAGCTAGCAAACCTGGAGCATGTATTAGTACTACAATTTAGAACATAAGAAGAGCTATGCTGGATCAGACCAAGGGTCCATCTAGTCCAGCATTCTGTTTATACAGTGGCCAACCAGCTCCCTGTGGGAAACCCACAAGCAGGATATCAATGCAACAGCATCCTCCCTGGTGTATATAGGCTTACTGCCTCTGATACTGGAGATAGTGCATAGCCATCAGGACTAGTAGCCATTGATAGCCTTCTCCAGGAATTTATCCAACCCCTTTTAAAGCCATCCAAATTGGTTGCCATCACTACACCTTGTGGTAGTGAATTCCATAGTTTAACTATGCGCTGTGTGAAGAAGTACTTCCTTTTATCTGTCCTGAATTTTCCAGCTATCAGCTTCATGGTATTATGCGAGAGGGAGAAAATGTCTTTTCCTACTATTTTTTTTCCTCTCACGCCATCTGTCTTGAAGTTCTATATTGCATTTTTTTAAGGAGAAAAATGTAGTCATAACATGTCCTGCTTTTCTCCCTTCTCGCTCTAGAGCCTGGTGGTGTTTAGAAAAGGACTTCTTTTCAGGATGACTCTTCTGTTATCAGGAGGAGCCACCATGTTGTATGTACGATGGCGAATTATGGGCACTGGGCCACCAGCATTTACCGAAGTGGATAACCCTGCTTCATTTGCAGATAGTCTGATTGTGAGGGTAAGTTGCAAGGGTGTTGCTTTTTAATGAGCTAAAGAAATCATTGAATTAATCAAGTTAATCAAGGGGGAGCAGCCAGCAGTTAGTGGTGGAGCAAGCACTTTGCATGCATCAATAGCAGGCTTGGAACAGCTGTTTGTCTGAGACATTATAGTAGACAGTTGGACCAACAGTCTGATTTGGGCATAAGGTAACTTTATACGTTCATATGTAATGTACTTCATAACCCTCAAGGAGCAATGCTTTAATGCTGATGTTTTAAATCTTGTAATGGTGAGCTTGTAGGGGGTGGGATTGTGGGATTGTGTTGTTGTTGTTGTTTCCATTTACTTGGCTGAATTTGCTGTGTGCCCCCTATTGTACAATTTCAACATGGATGGCACTGCCAATGTTCCAAAACCTCAAGTTCTCTGAAAGTTCTGCAACACCCACAAGCGATTTGGATACATGAGACAGAACTATATTGATTTGAGGAGCTAGAGATTTCCCCCCCCCCCCAGTCACATTTAGGGTCTCTAGTTTCTGTCTGGTATACTCGGGCAGAGGCCACTGTTGGCTAAGGAAGCCCAAGAATTTGGGGTAGCAGCCATCTCATAGCTAACAGTGGGAAAGCCTCAGAGGCATTCACTGGCTTGAAGCCATGCAAGCAGCCCTCCTAGAAAGAAATCTTATTGGGGTAGCCAAATTTGTGTAATAGGGACCAAGGGATGGTTCCTATTACACTGAGATAACATTAATTAACCTACATTTGATTAGACTGTAGAACCATAGTCAAGACTTCTTAATTTGATAAACATCCTTTTAAAAGCGAAGGCTTACAATACAACTCTGATATCTGGAAAAGTACTAGTAAAATGTTATCCCCCTTTCCCCTCCCAGCAGCCTCTTAAGTTCAGTATGAAGTAAATGTTTGTTTTTCCTTTGACTGACAGGCTATAAACTATAATTACTACTATTCGTTGAATGCATGGTTGCTGCTGTGTCCCTGGTGGCTGTGTTTTGATTGGTCAATGGGCTGCGTGCCCCTTATTAAATCAGTCAGTGACTGGAGAATAATTGCGCTAGCAGTTCTTTGGTTCTGCCTAATTGCTCTGATGTGCCAAGCCTTGTGCTCTGAAGACAGCCAGAAGAGAAGGTAAAATACATTGTTGAATTTTAAATTTCTTATTGGGTTGTAGGCATTATTGTCTTAAATCTAGCACTGTTCTTTTGGTGTGTTTTTTTAACGAATCAGTGGAATCAATATACCTTAGCAAAATGCAATTCAAATAAATATTTATAGCTCTGACTTGCGTTCCCTTCCCAATTTGGTTCCATCATTTTTTACACTGGCTATGGGGAGACAAATTTGTAAAAAGGAGGTATGGATGGCTGCTTTATCTTCCTCCTGAAATGGCATTTTGAGATCCTTAACTCTGTAGGGGGTAAAAAGTAATTTGTGGTCAGAATAAAGTGTAATTGATGTATGTTGTTTTCCTTCACCTCTTTCAACAATGTTTCTTTTGTAAAAATAATAAAACAACTTAAAGAACATTTTTTAAAAAGAAGAAGTAGTAGTATTGGTTCTGGCTGTTGATTTAAAAAATATTTTTTTTGTCCCAGAATGATTACTCTTTATCTGTAAAGAGATAACAGTGAAAATAATGAGGGAAACCCTGTCATTGAAATAAATAAAAGTTGCTTTAAGAGGGTGAGTGGTAAAATAATTTCTGAGAAGGTGTTACAGGTGCCCTTCTCTAGATTGCTTAATTTTTGAATCAAACATTTCATCCTTTTAATTGGCGATGTGTCCATTGTTCAGATTTGGCATTCTTTCCTCCAGCAGGGGGACATATTTATTTTGTTCCACTTTCCCCTTTGAAAACTAAAACCAAAATAGATTACCTAATAGTGCTTTTGAGTGTTCATAGCACTTCACCTGCATTGTTTCAGTAGTCTAACCACAGTCTTATAAAGTAGTATTATCCCCACATTGGAAGTGAAAGGGAGGCTTGTGTAAGGTATGAGATTTAGACACAACTTCATGACTGACACTCTTAGCAACAATGCCAGTTTCCATCTTTTTGTTTGTGTACAATGGCTTGGATCCTAAAATAAATAAACTGAAGGAAATTTGTGGAAGGAAAGTTTTCCATCCCGTTCTTCCCACTTTAGTCAACTCCACCCTCCCAAATGTCACTTTGGGGAGGGGGGTGGTTTCTGAATGTGGGGGTTACTGGGGGACAAGGCAACATTTTCTTTCCATGAACTTCCTTAAGTTATCTTAGGATAATAGCCCTTCTCCCAGAAGTTGCCTGCACCTCATCGCACCCTGTTCATCATTGGCCATGTGGAGAGGATCTGGGGTCACAGGTTGCTGCAGGAGGGAGGAGGTGACAGGAAATGTTCTTTCTTGAACTTAAGTTTACTCATCTTAGGATTCAAACCAATGTATATATTGGTTGTGATTACAACGTGGTTTTTGCACAGGAGATTTTTGACTCCAGGTACCTTGGATTTTTGCTTGGCAGATGTTTTAATTTTTGTTTTGTCTGGTGCTAATATTTTGGTGGTAAGCGATCAAAATATTTTCTTACATGCATGTGTTTTTGGATGACATCTACAACAAATTCTAAACCAGAATCACAGAAAGGACACCTGACATAACTATGGATTTTGGCAGTTACTCTTTAGTGTTTGATCATTTGGAATATTGCATATTTGTACGGTGGAGAAAAAACAAGAGAAGTATGCATGTTCTATGGTAATCAATAGGGTAGAAAAAGCTCTTGCAAAGGCTCAGTAATACTAGTGGCAAAACAACAGTTATGCTGTACAGTGTAGGTGGGCTACCTGTAACCCTCCTGATGTTTTGGCTTTCAACTTCCATCAGCCTTAGCCAGCATAAACTGTGGAGAGGGATAATGGGAGTTGTAGGCCATAACTTCTAGAAGGCCACATGTTGACCACCCCTGCTATACAGGCATTTGGCTGAGATCTAGGCCACAAGAAACACTGCATACCTATGGATGTTTCTCATTACTCACACACATTGAAGAGAACAGGTAGGTCTTCTTACACATAGTTGGAAGTCAACTGATTGATTCAGTTATGTTTAGGTCTGCATTACCGAAATTATCATGTGACAAATATAGAAATGTAATTTACATACTTCGTTTTGAATTACTTGGGGTCCCTTCCAACATTACTTTTAGTCGTGTGGAAGGTGCAGCAGAATGGCTTCTTAGTAACATTGGAAATGCAAGATCATGTGGAGGAGCCCATGCGGCAGCTACTTTCCAGACTAGTATTACCATTCCTGGGAAATGGAAAAACTATGTGCGGGGGAAAGGAGCTATGCCATGGATTTCCCCTGTGTGGTCTTGGACTTTTGATGTTACTCAATGGCATTGAAATGACTCATGGTGCAACAGCTTCCATGCTACAGATACTGGTCGAATGGACTTTAAGAAATCCAAACCTCTATCCAGATATTAACATTGAAATAAGAATTTAGTTGTTCATCCTATAATGTATTTTTTTCATTCCAGAATCCTTACCTTGGGATTGGGATTTCTCATTATTCCTTTTCTTCCTGCAAGTAACCTGTTCTTTCGAGTTGGATTTGTCATTGCAGAAAGAGTAACCTACCTCCCCAGTATTGGCTACTGTATGCTGATTACATATGGATTCAGTCTATTAAGCAAGCAAGCTAAGAAAAAGGTAGTAACAGAATGATCCATATCATTGACAACCAGGACGGACAAAAAAGGGCTTTAAAACTGGTCTTTAACATGTGTCTCCTTTCTTCAAGGAATTGCTTGTGGCTGCTCTGATGGGCCTCTTGTTGCTAAATGTATGGCGTTGTATCATCCGCAGTAACCAGTGGAGATCTGAAGAGCAGCTTTTTAGAAGTGCTTTGTCTGTGTGTCCTTTGAACGCCAAAGTAAGTGTGTGTGTGTGTGTGTGTATGACTTTTTTATGACAGTAATTATACATTTTAATTTCTCATTTCATTACCTTGTTGCAAGATTGTGTATGTAAACCGCCCAGAGAGCTTCGGCTGTGGGGCGGTATATAAATGTAATAAATAAATAAATAAATAAATAAAAATAAATAAATAAATGAGCACTTGAGTTGTCATGAGCATCTGAGTTATTATCCACTTCAGTCAGATCATAGTTACCAGGGCAGGATCTACACTACTGCTTTAAAACAGTTTATAACAGTAGTGACAGCTGTTGGGGCCAAGGACACACTCCATATACAGTTTTCAAACTGTTTTCAAAGTGTCATATCCTGCTTGGTGTAGATCAAGCCCAGAAGATGTATTGATTTAATGAAGACATACAGTAATGTTGACTGTTAAGGTTCTAAATTTTCTATCTGTGTTTTTAGTGCTCTACTTTCTTGCTTTGGTGATGTAAGCCTATGCGGCAGGGTCTTGCTATTTACTGTTTTACACTGTACAGCACCATGTACACTGATGGTGCTATATAAATAATAATAATAATAATAATAATAATAATAATAATAATAATAATAATAATAATAATAATAATAATAATATAAATATGTTGCTCTCTTCATGGTAGCTAGCAAACATAGTGGATGGATCTATTAGCTACATCTTTACCAACAGAACTGCAATACTTTATTACTCATTTAGGGGAAAGGTGCCAAACCAGTGTGAGAGCCAGTGTGGCGGAGTGGCTAGAGTGTCGGACTGGGAGTCGGGAGATCCAGGTTCTAGTCCCCACTCAGCCATGGAAGCTCACTGGGTGACTTTGGGGCAGTCATAGACTCTCAGCCCAACCTACCTCACAGGGTTGTTGTTGTGAGGACAAAGTGGAGAGGAGGAGGATTATGTACAACGCCTTGGGTTCCTTGCAAGAAAAAAGGCGGGATATAAATGCAATAATAAATAAACCAGTTTTAAATGCAGCTACACCCCTGCAGTATAAACTCAAAACATTTCTGTTCAGTACTACTTCCCACTGGCTTGAATAAATTGGCTGAAATATGATAAAGTGTCTTTAACACATTGAGATCTATAGATACACACAAGCACATTTTTTTCCTCATACATGATGTTTTTATGTCCAGCGTCCAACTGGCTATTGGCTGCTTGTGTACATTTCCTATCGCTCGGAACCCGACAGCCTCAGGCACAGTTAGTTATTTTTTCCTCATTAAGTGGTTACAGTCATATGCTGGCTTTCAGCCTGGGTTCCCAACTTGTACTTATAGGAGACACAGTTGGAGAAATCTTGTTGCTTTATTTCTCAGCTTAACAGCTCCCAAGCAAACACGTCAGTAACAGTAAAGATGTATCCTCAAACTAAGCTAGTGCTGAGGATTTCTTCCGCTGTGGCATTTAATGGCGTGAATTGGGCTTAAGAGGATCGCAGACAATCCAAGATCTATATCAGTTTTGCATGCATAATGTTTCTCTGGAAATCAGGTCAATCCCTGCTTTTATGCATTATTAAAAGCGATGGCAGAGTATAAAATAAAATCGTTAACAGTGTGTCGTATTCGCCATGCACCAAAGTTGAATCCGTTCCTGAAAAAGCTTTCCATCCTCATCCTCCTCTCATTACGGTTGCTAATGCAAAAAATCTGAACAGTTGCATTGTTAATTTTCTTGTCTGCCTTATTCTAGAAGATGGCAAAAGGCAGGTTACTGTACGTGCTAAAAAACAACAACAGAGTTCAGAATCTGGAGTATAAGATTCAAAGTGAAGAGGAAGTGTTGCAATATTGTCAACCATAACTTTTTTTGGCCATTGCAAAGAACTGAGATTCTCTGCTAGAGAACTGCTTGTCCTGGGGTTACTTAGGGACAGAGAACAAGGGAGTCATGATAGTTTAATATATGGTGTGGTATTCAGCAGTACAAATGGGGTAATCTTTCCTGATCAGGGGAATACACTGCCAATTCTAAATTGGTTTGCAGGGCATGGGATTCACACCAGGACAAAATGTAGATATTACAACCTTTTTCTCACATAGCTGAACACACAAATCTTTTATACAATTAGTATTCCAATATGCACTTTCTTGTTGCACAACCCAACTCATCTGTTCATAAAAGTTGCAAATACTCCTCCTGCTTGGAGTCAAAATGTCACTGAGACCAAGGGGAATCAACAGAGTCAAACCCCTCTTGTCTCTCTCCCAACAAAGGTCATCCATCAGGGCAACCAAAGCTGTACAGTGCCAAACTCTTACCTAAACTCAGTTTGAGACAGGTTTAGATAACGTGCTTCATCCAACAGTGCCTGCAGTTGGGGTGCTGCCACCTTCTCAAACACCTTGCTCAAAAAAGAGATACTTGTGACTGAGTTATAGTGGCTACTGTCTTCTGGGTCCAATGAGGATTTCTTAGGAGTAGTCTTGCAATCGCTTCTTTCAAGGCAGCTGGGACCACTCTTCTCTGAATGAGGCAGTAATCCTGGACCAACCCAGTTAATCCCCTTCAGATCAATGTAAGAAGCCAGGATGAGCAAGGGTCAATGAAAGGTGGTTGGGCAACCTTTCCAATCACCTTGTCCACATTCTCAAGCTGCAACAACTGAAGCTGATCCCACAAATTGGACCAGACAGTGCTCTAGACACCTCCACAGTGTTAATGATGATCAGACCAAATGCAAGTGACTTTATCCTCAAAGTAACTAGCACAATTTTCATCACAGCACATTTATTTATTTATTTATTTATTGCATTTTTATACCGCCCAATAGCCGAAGCTCTCTGGGCGGTTCACAAAAATTAAAACCACAGTAAAACACCCAACAGGTTAAAACACAATTACGAAATACAGTATAAAAAGCGCAACCAGGATAAAACCACACAGCAAAGTTGATATAAGATTAAAATACAGAGTTAAAACAGTAAAATTTAAATTTAAGTTAAAATTAAGTGTTAAAATACTGAGTGAATAAAAAGGTCTTCAGCTGGCGACGAAAGCAGTACAGTGTAGGCGCCAGGCGGACCTCTCTGGGGAGCTCGTTCCACAACCGGGGTGCCACAGCGGAGAAAGCCCATTTTCAGGATTCCAATGTGTCCTCCCCTGGGTCTAGATGTAATAGCTCCTTCACCATTTGAAAAAGCTCTGTTGAACTGCTATCTGAAGATGCAATGGAAGCAGAGAAGATTCTTAGCAAGGAAATATGACTGATCAGTTGTCATATGCACTCTCACACTCTGTTTAGCAGTTGGAGTGGTATTTACCAGGCAGTAAAGATAGGTGAATCTGGCCTTATGTGTTCTAAAAAAATTACAGCAGGCACAAACTAATTGTGTGAATGTACAGACTTGAGACCTTTACACACACAAAGGCTATTTATCCCTGCTACAGGCATAATCAACCTGAATGGGCATACTAGGACTAGTGGAGTCCAAACGTTGCTGCTGCCATAAACAACAAGGGATCTTTCCCTCTTCTATGGAAATGGCAGTATGCTGGCTGATAGTGACTATGGAAGATGAAGTACACATAGGCCCAAAAAAGGGAGTGGCAGCCTTCAAGCCCATTTTGGACCTGCTAGAGACTCTTTCCCTGCCCTCCCAAGGCAAATAAAATCCTCCCAGAAATCTGTAGGCTGGAATTTGGATAATCAGCAGAAAACTAGTCATTAGTATCTGTTTTTCACTAACCTAAAGCCTTCTACATATAATTGTATTGCAGATTAAACACACACACACACACATACAGAGTTCAGTTGGATTAAGATGTTTTCAGTAATCTTTAAATTTCCTGAAGACTTGCTTTTTTACTGGGATGTTTGCTCTCTGATTATCTTTTCCTTCATTTCTCTATTTTTGTGTTATATATACTCCCTTCAATTAGAGTGTTCCTGGCAGACATAGATACAATCATTTTTATTTCAAGCCATCCCTTCATAGAAGTTTGACACATCACTGTAAATGCACATTATTCAAAGAAAGTGGCAGTCACCAAGGCCAGCTGTACATAAACAGTCCTGCTTTGTTCAGCCATAAATCTATTTTTAAAAATTGCACTTTGAGGGAGAAAATAGTGAATTATAAGTATCTAAGAGCAATAAATTGGTGTCTGTAAAAATTAATGCAGTCTTGTCCTTTACTTTCAGGTTCATTATAATGTTGGCAAAAACTTGGCTGATAAAGGCAACCAAACTGCTGCAATCAATTATTACAGGGAGGCTGTAAGGTATGGGTCACTTTGAAGATGCAGGATACTGATTTACTCACCAGTAGAAAAGAACCATAGAAAAATGCACTGTTGAAATTTTATCTCAATGCACTGTTTAAACTTTATTATGAATCTTTGCAATAATAATTAATTTTAATCTGCAGAACATTAAGTTCTATATTAGCAGCTTCGAACAATGTAAGAGGGTACAAATGTGCAATATTAATTTTAAAATGTTGGCAGTGACATAGGAAATACAAGTTTTTACTCTATTAGGTGCTTGTGTCCCAGTCAAGTTTTGGATAGCTGCTGAAAAACTGGAAGATATAATATGAATTTTGATCCAATATTTTTATTGTTAAGACATATGCAACAGTGATACAAACAGCAGATTATAATATGGTATAAAATTGGATTATAGTGACAAGAATGTGAATTGTGTATTGAAAGTGAGGTGAAAACCCAGAATTATTGGAACAGAATAGAAGACTATGGGATATTTATGTATTTATTAAATTGCAACCATAACAAATTAATTAACTATGTAGGGGCACATAAAGGAAGACCAGAAATGTGTTGACTTATTGAAAATAGTATTTATTAACAGTGAAGATGTGCTACCTAGCAAAAGGCACTGTCCTTAATAAAACTGTTTACATGCAAGCACCATTGATATGAAAGCTAGCATAGTCATGAAGCCCCATAAAAACTGTTGCTCTAGGCAGCAAATTCTGGAGGGGGTGCCATTTCCTGCCTCACTGTTTTTAAAACGGATAGCTGCAGTCTAGAGCGGGATGGTGTTGCTGATTTAACACATGCTGCAGATGTCTAAAAATGCCTAAGGCTGGTTCTGGTTGATATAAAAATGGTACAGGGAAGGGAAGAATTGGTGGCTATGCTGTATAGATGAAAGGAAAAGAGGAGAGGTACTTCCTTCCAGCAAGTAATTCTCTTTTCTCTTTTAAATCCCAGGTTGAATCCTAAATATGTGCACGCTATGAACAACTTGGGAAATATCTTGAAAGAAAGGAATGAACTCCAGGAAGCTGAAGAGCTTCTGTCACTAGCAGTACAAATACAGTACGTTCTAAACACAAAAATCAAGTTACTGTTGCACAGCTGTACTTTGGCAATAATTTTGATCCTTCCCAATCTGGGCTTAAGGCCTTGTTTTGGGACAAAAATAGCCTTGGTGGATGACCCTTGTCAGGAACTATACAGGGGTTGTACATCCCTGTTAGACCTCTCTGTCGTATTTTATACTGCCAACCATGGTGTCCTTCTGGGGCATTTGGCCAGACTTGAGGTACTGTTTTACAATCTTATCCAACTGAGTGTTCCCAAAAGGTGGTGCTGGGGAACTGTTGCTTGGCCCTGTGGCTGTTGGCTTGTGGCATTCCTCAAGGCTCCATGTTGTCCCCTATGCCAAGGAGGCTATGGAACTCCTGAGCTGCTGACTGGATGCAGTGATGGATTAGACGTGGGTTGAGATGGAGTTACTGTTGGTCAGTAGAAAAACTAATTTGGGATTGGTGAGTACAGCCTATTCTGGAATGGGTTGAACTCACATTGAAGGAACAGGGCTGTAGCCTTGGGGTGCTTCTGGACTTGGTGTTGTCCTAGAAGGTTAGGTGGCTGCTGCTGTGGCCAGGAGTGCCTTTGCCCAGCTTCACCTGCTGTGCCAGTTGTGCTCCCTGACCACAGAAGTCCATGCCTTAGTCACCTGCTGTTTAGACTCTTGCAACACACTGCATGGGGCTCCCCTTGAAGAGTGTTGAGGCACTGCAGTCAGTGCAAAATGCAGGGGTCAGATAGCTTTCTGGTGCATGCTTTGTTGATGCAAATTATATCAGTCTTGTACCTCCTGCACTGGCTGCCAATTTGTTTTGAGGCACAATTTAAGGGGCTGGCTTTTACCTATAAAGTTTTGGGCCAGGATATCTGAAAGGCAATCTCCTCCTGCATGAACCTGCCTGTGACATTAAGATCTACTTCAGAGGCTTTTCTAGATATACCACCACCAAAAGAGGCTAAATTGGTGGAAACTTCAGGTGCAGCCTTCTCCATAGCAGCTCCCTAAAGAGAAAGATTTGCCCTTCTCTGTTCGGTTTTAGGCAGGCTGCTAAAATCCTATTATTCCACCTGGGTTTTCATTGGTTTTAAATGTATTTACTCCATTCTCAGATGATTTTTCCTGTTCTTAATTTGCTGCGGTATGACATTATATTAAAGTTTTAAATTGTTTTAAAGTTATTGTAAGTCACCTTTGATGCTCTTTTTGGACTGAAAGGCATTCAGGAATAATTTTATCAATCCGTTGATTAGTAGATAAAGATAGAATATCAAAGAAATTGTGTGGTCCATATGCTAAAATGTATCCAACAATTTTGCCTAGGCCTGATTTTGCAGCAGCGTGGATGAATTTAGGAATAGTGCAGAATAGCTTAAGAAGGTATGAAGCAGCAGAACAAAGCTATTGGACTGCAATTAGACACAGAAAAAAGTACCCAGATTGTTACTATAATTTAGGGCGCTTGGTAAGTGTATTTAATTATATTTATGCTAATGATCCAAGAGACTTTGAATTATATTTCTGTAGCAAACTTAAACATGCTTATTAGGAAATATTCTGTTGAACTTGGTGGGGCATCTGAGCAAACATGTTTAGAGTTTTTTCAGCCCTTTTGCAGTTTGATGTTGCCATCTTACACCCACTTACCTGCAAGAAAGCTGCACTGAACTGAAAGGTTTGCACTTTTGAGTAGACATGTATAGGATTGCACTAAGAGGTGTAAATGGGAGTGTAGGTTGAGAATTGCATGATGTCACTTATAGTTCTCCTGGTATTCTACCATCTCTCACAAACACTAACTGTCAGACTCTGCACCTCCTCAGATAAATGCTTCCTGTAAAAAAAACCCTAAAAAAAAACCTGTACAAGAAAGGGGAAACCATCAGGACAATGTAGCCCATGACATAATTGCAGTGAGTAAATATATGTGGATGGGTTTACTTTAATGCTTACATAGAGACTATACATGTGCAGTTACACATATGATTCTCCTTTTAAGCACTGGAAACACTTGTGTAAAGAGAGCCTTACACAGGTACAGTTAGATGTGTGTTGACGCAATGCACGTATTCAGTTTAACATGAGTGGGGCCTTCTACCACGTCTCATTATTATTTATTATTAATTCTAGAGCATGTATTCATTAAGTGCTGTATATGAAATATAGAGTCTGCCTTTAAGCTTACAATCCAAACAGACTAGGGAGTGAAGTGGAGAAAAAACATGGAGAAGCTCTATTAGTTTGATAATACCAGAACAAAGAGGTGAGTTAGCAGACCTGTAAATCCTGTTGAAGTCCCACTGATTCCCTCTGGCTGTTGATCATGCTGGGCAGGAGGTTATCCTACTACCTAGCAAGCACAGATCCTCTCCCCAGTGACTAGGTTCATGTACATAATGCACACACTTTGCCTTGTGCTAAGATATCAATAAAACAAAAGCCAAACAAAAAAACCTAGAGGAAAGAACCCACAAAATTAACAAACTTGTGGAGTAAGGACAAAACATTTTCAGAACATCCGAGGAGATGGGGGGAGTCAGGGAAGCACACACATTTATTTCACAGATTATTAGTATAGTATATTCTTAAGATTTTTTAAAAATGAAATTGTTTGGTCCTGGAATTGGAACTAAGCTCTGGTTCCCACTTGATTCTGGTCCTGCTTCCCACTTGATTCTCTCCATTTGGTAGCTGTCTGTGGCCTTTGCTAGACCAGCCTATATCCCGGGCTGATACCCGGGATCACCCCTGTGCGCCCATATGACGCACAGGGGATCCTGAGCTCAGGAAGGGATCAACCCTGCCTGGCCCCGGGATATAGCCTACCCATTTGGGCCTGCTTTTTCCCGCGGACTCGGGCTGAGCCCAAGACCGCGAGCGTGTGGCCCGCTTTTGCGGCTTTCCCTGGCTCCGTGTGATTACTCACACGGGGCGCAGGGAAACCCAATTTTTTTTAAAAAAAAACACACCTTACCTTGGCGCACGAGCGTTCGTGTGCTTCGTTCCTTTAAAAAAAATGACAGACGTGACGGTCTCTTCTTGAGCTCATCGCGCCTGACATGTAGACTAGGGCGACATCCCGTAATACTTGCATCACGGGCTCTCCCCTCCTCTGTCATGGACTTTCTGGTAGGTCTAGCAAAGGCCTGTGTGTACTAATTTTATTGAAAAGCACTGTATCTGAGATGCTATGAAAGTTCTGCCAGTGTTGTTGTATCTGTGAGAGCCCATTCCCACATACATGCAAGCCACTGCAATACTATAATCACAAAGTGATGAACATAGTTAGAAACGAGATCTCAGAACTTCAGAAATCTCAGATATTTACTGGTGTTGTAAAACATCAATACTTTGTCACATTTTGTGCCACTTCCTAATAGGCGACAATGGGCACATACTGTATCTGTACTCCATCCCTTAGCAATTATTATCAGTATTGAGGGAAGGTGACTTTTCACTGCAGATTGCCTTTCCCATTGTCGGCCATTATAAATAGTTTTCAGGAACCTATCCACAAGATATGTTGCTGCTTGCTGTTCTGATTTATTCACATCTTTATATATGCATGAAGAAACAGGAGTGGGGGTGGGACTTGAACAATGATCTAACTTATTCAGAAGTACCTTTACTGTACTTTTTTGTGATATTGCCCAGGGAGCTTCAGCTTTTGGGCGGTATAAAAATGCAATAAATATTAATAATAATAATAATAATAATAATAATAATAATAATAATAATAATAATAATTTCAGTATGCTGATCTAAATCGTCACATAGATGCATTGAACGCATGGAGAAATGCCACTGTTCTGAAACCGCAACATAGTTTGGCTTGGAACAACATGATTATCTTGCTTGATAATACAGGTACAGTATAAGATTTACTGGAGTATTTAAGTAAGTTAATTATTTATGTACTTGTTTTTGCTTCCCTCATTGTTTTGTGAAGCAAAAATGAGGGTGCCATTTACAAGGGGCCCCAATCCAAAAAATTGTGTGTCTAACTCTGCATTGGGAACATGGAACCTCCGGCTCACAGAGAAAACACAGAGGGCCTTGCTAGACCTACCAGATGATCCGGTCGGGAGTAGGGGTGACGCCACGCTGCAGCTAGCACGCGCCATCGCCCCTAGCTAGACGTAAACACACGACGGGGCAAGGGAAAGCCCCGTCGTGTGCTTCGGTTTTTCCCAACTTAAAGGGCCATGTGCACAGGAGCGCACCAACGTAAAAGTAAGGACTTTTTTTTAAAAAAATAAAATAAAGGGTTCTCCGCTCCCCCTGCCCCTGATTCCCCCCCACACAATGTCTGATGCCCCCCCGCCCGCTCGCTTGCAATTCCTCCCCCCATCCGCCAGGCCCTGTCCCCGTCCTTCTTCCTCCCCCATCCGCCAGGCCCTGTCCCCGTCTTTCTTCCCCCCAGTCCGCCAGGCCCTGTCCCCGTCCGCCATGCCTGTCCCTGTCCTTCTTCCCCCCCATCCGCCAGGCCCTGTCCCCGTCCGCCATGCCCTCCCCCTGCCCGCTCGTCGTGTCCCCACTCGCCATGCCCGCCCCTGCCCGCTCGCCATGTCCCCGCTCGCCATGTCCCCGCTCACCATGCCCGCCCTGCCCGCTCGTCATGTCCGATGCCCCCTCCGCGCCCCCCCGGGCATGATTTCCCCCCCCTCCCCCGGCCCGATGGGCACAGCGTTCCTATGGAGTGCTGTGCCCAGTCCGTGGCTTCTCCCGGCTACTCGCAAGCAGCCGGGAAAAGCCACGGACCCTGCTAGACCTTCCGCAGCCCCGGCCTCAGCCCGGGGCTGCGGAAAAGCCGGGCCATAAGCGTATCCGCTTATCCCGGTTAAAGCAAGGACTTAGCCCGGCCTGACCCCGGGATCCCCTGTGCGTCATCTGGATGCACAGGAGGGAGACTGGGCCTCACACCGGGCTAACTCCTCATCTAGCAACGGTCAGAGTCTCCTTGGGTTCTTCCAGGGCGCATGGCTTGGCTTCCAAACTCTGCCGCTTGGAGGAATCCCCACTGTTATCTCCAATCAGAGATAATGTGAGGAGTGGGGGACTCAACAGAACAATGACATCAGTGGGCATGAGCTTGCCCACAGGTATCATTCAGTCTGTGGGGAGCCTGGTGGAGGCGATTTAGCTCTCTACCCCATGAACAGCAAGGCTTTGGAGTTCTTCTCAAGCAGTTCCTCCATCTGGCCCTAGACAGCAAACTGCCTTTAGAACTCTTCTGGTAGTCCCCTCTACTAGGAAAAACTCATTGGCGGTGCCTAAAGTTGCAGATCCATGTGTCAGTTGCTCCTATATGTTCCAAGCAATACTTGCAAGCTTTAGAATAATTTCTAAGAAAATAATAAATTGACTTTTGCATTTAAGCAGTGTGATCCAGCAATTGGCTTCAGCTGTGGTAGCACCAATACATGCATGGGAGCTTCCTGCTCATAATAATTGCCCCTCCATTGAGGTGCACATGTACACATGTTCATGTTTATAGTGAATATTCTCAGAACTCTGAATCAAGGCATAGAAATAACGTCTTCACATGTTACTATATCTGTTGACTTCAGGGCAGTTGTTTTTTGAAGAAGAAACTTATTCTCGGAATGTACTCTGTCAACTTCATGCCATGATAATAAATGTGGGGTTGAACATTAAATCAAACTTCCAGTTATTAGTTACTCACAGCAAGTCCTGTTTTAAAAAAAGAAATTCAGAGACAGTGATGGAGGACAAGTCAAGTACTTGACTATTTAGTAATCAGCTAGCAAATACTTCATCCTGCTGGAACTCAACCTGTATTTTTTTTTCATGGGTGGAGCTTACAGAATGCTACCAGAAATGTTTTGGTATCTTGTTTTTCAGTTTATGCTTACTTTTCTATTTGAAAGGAATTCTGCAATTTCTTAACTGGTTTGTGTGCAGACTGTAATCATGGTACAACAGTGGACATGTTGCAAATATAAATATTTTAGTATATTTTAAATTTATGTGTAGTAGCTTAATCTTTCAAGTTGAAACATTTTAAATCTGGCAGAAATTTTAAATGACTACTCTTAATATTGGAATGTGCTGTCTTCATATTTGTCAAGGTTCAACTTTTGTCATTTTTTTATTCAGTGTTACTATATTTCATTTAGGGGAAATAGCTAAAAATTGCTATTCACCACCATTTCTTCTCTTTTCGTATGTTCCTAGGTAACTTGGCACAAGCAGAAGCCGTTGGAAGAGAAGCTTTGGAGTTAATACCTAATGATCATTCTCTTATGTTTTCACTGGCAAATGTACTGGGAAAATCACAGAAATATAAGGTATAAAACATTTCTAATCACAATTTTTAAATAAAAATAATTCTTAGCACATTTATTTCATTATTCATGGACTAAACGTGTGCTCAGAAATGTGACCTATGTGACCTACTGGCTGAGGATTTGCACTGTAGCCTCACATGACAAAATATGCACATATTGTCATGGGTATGAGAAGAACTGCTCATGTGAGGGATTTGGAGCTCTCTCTTTTAGGGACTCATATGTTATTATTATTTATTTATATAGCACCATCAATGTACATGGTGCTGTACAGAGTAAAACAATAAAATCCACCCTAGGGTTTCCTAAGCTGCTACCAGCCTTCTAGTCTCTCTTTCCCTTCCCTATCAAAAGAGGAAGGCATGCTTACAGGATTGTCTGAAGAGGGTAGATATAGCCTCGGATCTGCAGTCTGGTGAGTGCTGGATCTTTCGAGCCTACCATGTACCCAATCCTGTACCCAAATAGTTGTAACCAATCCTGTACCCAAACATCTACGCATATAAGTGGGTTTTTTAAAATCTACAGATTCCTTCCATCATCAAAGAACACAGGTAACAATAGATTTTTCTTTAAAAAAAATACACACACAGAGATTCCTGAGGAATATGATGTTTTTCCAAGGTATTGTAAAGAAAAGGAAGGAGGGGTAGCCTTTGTGGCACTAGTCAAGTCAACTTCTGGGGCTAAACTAATTAACATGCTAATTTCAGCCCCAGCTGATGTTCACAGGACTCTCAAAATCATGTGACATTGGGAATACTTACTTCGAACCTAGGCTTTACTTAGGCCTAATCCACACCAGCCATTTATTCCAGAATAGTGTCAAGGTCGCCCCTATTGTGCCACATGATGCACAGCTGATCCTGCAGTAATCTAGGGATGGCCCCTCAGGTTTTGTCCCATTTTCCCCCCGCTCTCACAAAAGTCCCGAGATGGACAGCTGGTGTGCCCTCCCCTCATGAAGCTGTTCCTGCTCATCATGAATAGCAGTGCTCAGCAAACAGGCAACCAGCTGTGCGGAACGAGCCCATGGATATCGGGTGAGGGGGAGAGCATTCTTGACACATTCTGGATGGGTCTCGGGGTCTTTCAGCACTGAGTGTGTGTGTGTTGTTTTTTTAAAACAACTCATTTTTGGACAGGATCGCAACTCTGCTCTTGCACAAGAGTCAGGAGTCGTAAAAAAAAAAAATCACCCCGGAACGGCTCCCCCTAATTTGGGGGTAAACTCGCTGGTGTGTGCACCATGAGGGACGATCACTGAAGCAGAAAACTTCGCGATCATCTCGCCCCCCTCTCAAAAGGGCTCTAGGTGTAGATGAGCCCGCAGTATCTAAAAAGGTTCCCTCACTGTGGTTCTTCTAAAATTAGAGACTAGAACTGCAGAATTTCTCTCAGATTATTAAAGTAAAGTAATTATTTTCTGTAAGAGATGGCCATTTAATAAATATCTTAAGCCAGTGATTTCTTTTTTACATGGTTCCACAGCTGCCACTTTGATTTTATAGTGAATTTTTGTATTAGAAAAGAAATGTAACCCAAAATAAGAAGGCACTTCATATATGGCTTTCCTACATTGAAGTGCCATCTTGGAGGGAAACCACAACCAAAGGGGGAAAACAAAAAAATGCAGAACAGATTATTTGGAAAAGTTATTCATTTTAAAATGCTTTATCAGCAGGTTTTAAGACTAACAAAAGGAAGTACTTCATGTGATGCATAATTAACTAACCATAGTCGTAATGTTTTACATTATAAAAAGCTCCAGCTGTTTGAACTTCATAGAAAATCAAATTCATCTTGGGACTTGCGTTTCTTAAATAGGTGTCCGATTTTTTAGCTGGGATCCAAAATACTAATTCAGACATGTCCAGGAGCCTATGTATCCCAATTGTAATTTTGGGATTTTTTTTTTATTTTAAACAGCAGATAACAGCAGAGACCCTTTAGGAGTTGTTCATGGGATGTTGTTATTGCCTTGAATTTTTAAAATAGCAATTTTGCTCTGCAGGACAAAAAGGGCACTGCCTAGAACGTGTTTCTACTTGCTACAGGTGACCAAGAGAGTGGCTTTTTGCAAGCCTTATTATAATGACATATGCTACCATTGGCTTCACTTGTTTAATCTTGAGAGACAAGTGACGTACAGTCCAAATGGGCTTTGGGCTGCTGGAAGGACACCTCAGCAGAGTCTACTTGACACTTCTAATGTTAGTGTCAGGCTAAGCAAAAGCACTAGATACCTTAGTGGGAATATGCTAATTAGCTTTGCAAATGTTTGTGGGGGGAGATAAGCATGAAGAGTATTTTCTAGGATAATTCAGAAACCATCTAAAAAAGGATGCCTGAATGTCCCAAATACTATTATGTATTATATGCAACAATTGACATATAGAAGCAAGTTATGGCTTTTCTCAAAGATTAGAATTTAATACTATTTCAGCATTTAACCTGATATTACAAATAGACATATACAACTGTGATAAGTAATCCTTTAATCATGTCAACATGAACTACATGGAATCAAATTCTTTGACTTCTTTCTTGACCTCCTTATCTATTTAATCATTGCTTTGCTTTAAGCAGTAATTGAGCAAATTGGATTAAATATGGTGTTTAAAAGTTTAATGATGTCATGCAGGAGAGATTTATGAGCCTTACAGAAATTAAAATAAAAATGAATCATGAAAATATCCAATAACCTCCAATTCTTCCAAGTAAGGGGTTTTATTTTAAGAAACAAAGGGAAATGGAAAATTGTGAAAAGCTTTGCCCAGGCACAAAACAACAGTAGTTAATTAGAAAAACAATGAAAAAATCTCCCGTTTCTAGGAGTAAGAAGTTTTGGCTGCAAAACAAACGTGTTCTTAAAAATCTGTCTGGCTGCAACCTACAAGTGATGTAGGCTAATGTATCTGCAGTAAAGATACTCTCAATAAAATCAATGGGATGAAGCTAACTTCACTTTAATGCAAGTATGTTAGTTTTAAGTGCTGATTTGTATGAGCATCCGGTTTATAATGCACTCCACAAGTGTTTTTGTGTTCTTACTAGCACTGAAGTAATTACTCTTTAATTGACAGAGACTACCAGACAACAGCTGGATCAGGCTGTGAATTATATTGTATGTATATCCATTAGAGAAAAGTAGAAGTCTGAATGCACATGAAAAAATATGGTGACATAATCACATTAATAGACCACAGAGCATGAGGTAATTGGTAGTGTTTGGTTGTACTTGACATTGTATGCACTACAAAAATAGCTTGTCCCGTTGATCTCTTTTTCTGAATTATTCAGGAATCTGAAGCTTTGTTCCACAAGGCAATTAAAGCCAATCCAACTGCAGCCAGTTACCATGGCAATTTGGGTAAGACATTTTACAGCTCCCCTAGTGCAAACTTTAAAAAAAAAATCAGACACATTGCTTGTACTTCTTTTCATGTTCATTGTCTTTAAAACTACTGTTTTAAGGCATTCTTCTGCTGGCTAGATTTCTATCTGCCTGCTTGCTAAACAAATTGCCAACAAGAGAAAGGGGTTCTGAGAATGGGTTTCCAAGAATGTAAAGCCTATTGCATTGTATGATAGACCAACCAGGCGGCACACTGCAGCCCAGAGGTGGCTACATGTCAGTGGTGGCAAATTGGCTCTTTTGTGCCGTGCTTGCAAACCGCCATGAGCTCTCCAGATAAAAACAGCAATTTATAGCTCTAGCACAATCCACTCTTGTCATTCCTTGGCCTGCTTGGCTCCCAAACGGGTCTCCTCCAGCTGGCAACAGAGCCGGCTGCCACCATGCCGACAGCCAACCAAATGTTTTAATGTTTTCTAAGTAATTGGCAAGATTGTCTATTCTTCAACAACGTTGCTAACAAAAACTCCTCTTTGCTGTTTCAGCTGTGCTGTACCATCGCTGGGGAAATCTTGACTTAGCCAAGAAACACTATGAAGTCTCTCTGAAGCTTGACCCCACAGCAGCTGGGACCAGGGAAAACTATAGTCTTTTAAAAAGGAAACTGGACCAACTGCAAAAAAAGAGTGATGTCTGAGGTTTCTTCTCAGGCTTTGAATGCATACTGCATAGCATTTATTGGTAACATGGCTACTAATCACCAAGGCGAAGCATTGTCACACTGTCATTAAAAAAACAAAAAAATAAAAATTATGACACCAGGAATGGACAGGCGAAAGTTTCATGGAGTTCAGCATCAGAAGTTTTTTTTTAAAAAAAGTTAAGAACTTTCCATTCAGAAAATTAAATGATTTTTGTTTCTGCTTTAAGGTTTTTGAACCAATTTTAAAATCTTGTTGAATATTTACATTCTGATACCCAAAGCAGTTAAACTGTTAGGGGGCACAGTAAAATGAAGCGTGGGCCATATTAAACATGTATGAATCAGTGGAATATGTAAACATGGCACCATGCAACAATTCAGGAATGGAAATTTATGGTAGTTTTTTTGTTTGTTTTTTGCTTTCACGCGCATTTACTTGATGGAATTCTAATGCAGTGCTGATATGAAATGTGGCTGTACAACTATGCAGAGACCATGTTTGCTTCAATGACATGCAGAAGGGTGTTAGTTTTTCTGACAGGTTTTTTTCTCCTGTCTGCTGTCAACGCACAACTGATATAACTGGTGAGAATGGAATTGATTCAAATACTTTCCACATCAAGAGAGAACTTTGAATTCAAATGGTTTAGGTTCAGAGTCAAAATTTGTTTAAAGGCAATGACTTGAATGGATTACAAAGAAAGACTTGATGTCAAAGTACTTCAAATTAGAAAGCCTCTCATAGCTGGATGTTTGCCCAGAGACTCATAGCACTTCAACTGGGCAGTGATTATTAAATTTTAAGTCAATGTGGCTGTTTGCTCGCTATTTTGTTGACACCTGCTTTCATGGGGGCATCAACTTAAATACATATGGCATGTCAGGGTTTCTTCTGAGGATGATTGCAGAGTTAAGATAACTTGGTGGACTTAACAGATTGATAAAGAAACAAGGGCCCAGTTAAGGTGCTTTAAAATCCTTCAAATGAAACTTCCTGAAGGTTGCAGGTGAGTGGGGAAGTAATATCTGAAGGCAGATCTGGGCCATTATAACCTAAAATAGCCAGTAAAGGGAGTGTGGCTGCGATGTTTAACTTCTTATTTGTATAGAAATAGTTAATGCCAAAATGACACTATGGGGAAATTCTGATATAACCACAGTGTAAATAACCCACAGATACATGTATCTTTATTTTCCAGCTTTATTAAGTCACATAAAGATCACTTACAAAAGGTACAGTTTATCTAATAACTATGAGATCAGATCAGAAGAAAATCCATTCAAACCATCCTCCAATTTATTCTTGGTCCAGATTGGATTTTCCGGTGTCAAACAAAATATTAATTACTGCCCTTTTTTGTGCTGGTATGTATATAGCACAAGGCAGATGTTATTGCATCAGAATCTGGCTTTTTTCAATATTAAAGGCAGTTTTCAAAGAATGGAAATATCTAGATTTTATTTTTTAAAAGAAATATATGCCATAAAATATTTAGAGCTGGTTGGTACACTCAGCTTGGCCAGCGCCATTCTGTTATGGACTCTGCCCCACTCTAAAACAGATGGTTAGTGCTGTCAGAGTCCTAGCATCTGTTCAGCACTAGATCTACATGGACTCAATGTGGCCCTGAGTGCTAGAAGCATGCATCCAGCCAATGGAAAAGCATGCACATGGAGAATTGGGATGTGCAATTCTTTCTAACATGTTCTTCATACATAATTTCCCTGAACACCACACACTTTCAGCTGTTATAATACAGGATGCTATAAATCTCTTTAACAAAAGCATGTATTATGTGTATATATTCATCAGTCAGAGAAAAGTGTATAAACTATAAATAGAAAGTTTCCAAAGGTTGTATAATCTTTTTTAAAAGCACACACACATTTGGTTCAACAGTTTTCCCAAACATGCATCACTAAACAAACCATTTTCTCAAATGAAACTTTAAATGTAAAGACTCCTGGATTCTGAAGCTACTATTTTTAGCAAAGATTTTCATAACTCATGTTTGAATATTGTTGATGTCTGTTGTAATTTACTGTCTTATTCATTACTCTTTGCCCCTGACGTTTAAATGTGAGATTTATCCTTATTGGCCTGCACTGTTTGTTCTGTATGAACCTAGTGAATCAATCTTTTATGTAGGGCAGGAAATGATAAAGTGAAGCTTTAAACTTTTCTGTTCTTTTAAATTAAGAAATTTGCTTCTTTTTTTACAACCTACAATGTTTTGGATCTCCTATTTTTAAAGCATTTGTAACATAGATCAACATTTTCCAGATTTTGATGACTTAATGTCCCAAATTACTTGGATTGTGTATGTCACCCCTCTATCAAGCAAAAGTCTTGGCTGAGACATATATGCCATTTCACATATTATGTGGAACCAAACTATCTACACCAGCCTTCCCTGACCTGACACGCTTCAGGTGTGTTAGACTACAACTTACATCATCCCAAGCCAACAGTTGGGGTGATGGGAGTTGTAGTTTAACATATCTGGTCTTGTGTGTGTGTGTGTATGTTTAGGTAATGTGTGTAGTGATCCTACTTTGGAAAATGATGAATCATCAGACTTCTAACTTTTTCAATTGTCTTTCAGTTGTTTTTTACACACAAAAATGCTTGAAATGTTCAGGATTTTATGGTGAGGAAATTTCCCTCTCCATCCCCAATATCTAAATGTTCATTTCAGTTTGCTTTTTCTTTGAAAGTTTGGGAACCTTCTTATAATTCTGGGTTTCTTGACCCTGAGTAGATACATTGGTTTGGGTCTAGATTTAGTCATACTTAGAGTAGACCCATTGATTTCAGTGGGTCTACTCTAAGAATGACAACTTGGATTAAACTTAGTTCAGGCATGGCATATTGAACATAGACGGTCCTGTTTAACAAGGCATGCATATCCCCTTGCCATCAGAAGCCATGAAGGTAAAGGAGTGCTGATGTTGGACTGATGTATTCTGCATTGGATAATGGTTAAATGTCTCCATCCCCCCATCACAACTTCTAATGCTGCTTTTTGGGGTGGGAGGAAACATTATACATTTATTGCATAATTGCTAGTTCTACGCTCTCACTGAAATCAATAGGACATAATTAAAAATAAGGTGTGTAGGACTAAGGTACCAGACTCCCATATGATATGACATTAGACCAACCCAATACTAAAACATGCTGACACCATATACTCAGTGACTAGAGCACCTGCTTTGCATGCAGAAGGTCCCAAGTTCAGTCCCCAGCATCTCCATGTAGGGCTAGGAAAGAATCCTGCCTGAAACCCTGGAGAGCAGTTGCTGATCAGTGTTGACAATATTGGGCTGAATAAACCAATCGTCTGACTCAATATGAGGCAGCTTCCTGTGTGGTGTTTACCAACAGATACTTTAGCACGACATCTCAAAATGTCAACACAAGTGTTTTATACTTTTGATTTTGAGTAGTATTGTGCTATAAGCATGCATTATAGTTTACTTATGAAATTTATGTACTGGTTTTAAACTCTTGTTTCCATAGCAGTTTACAAAATCTAACAAAACACACAAGGTTAGTTCCTACTGTGGACCCCGTAGCCTGTGCATACATATCTTTCCATACCTGATTGGAAACCAAACCAGCAAAAGGAATCTACTATGAACCTTTATTCATAGGAAAAATGGTCATAATTTCTCAGTTGTACTTTTAATATAAGTAACTTTTTTTTTTACTAGACAGTTGCTCAGATCAGTGTTTAGAATCAATTTCAGGTGACAACAGTAGTCAGATGAAGGAATTGGATATGGTAATTGGCAGATAAATAAATCAGTGTAATGATTTGGAAAGTGTTAATAAACAGTTTTAATGAGAAATCTGCTCTTCAGATGTCTGAATTCCATAAATACTAAGGCATTCATACTAATGCTGCAATCTACCACTGAATAAAATGGGACCTACCTCTCAGTAAAAATGGATTATGATCAGCCTGTAAATCACAATACTTTTTCTCAACTTTTCAAGTTTTTCTACTGAAATAGTTCTTTTTTAATTTGAGATATCAGTTATTTGACTGTTTCTGGTCTTGCTGGAGACCATAGATTGCAGCTGGTCTGTCATGTATACATGTGTTAAACCAATTTTTGAAAGTGGGGTACATGCATATCTAAACTAATTCTATTTGAAAGAAACCTTAAGGGCACAATTCTATCTGGATTCCTGTCCACTTCCAAGCAAAGAGGCTGCCGGGAATCCTATGCAGAGTGGGAGCAGCATGGATACGATCTTCGCCTCGGCACTCCCTCCACCTCTCTGTATTTCAGCTAGATAGACATTTTTTTAATTGTATCCCTGCTTCCCCCAGTCCCCTCCCCTCCCAGCCCAAAGTCAGCACAGATCTTGAATCCCTGGGTCTGAGGTTGGAGTGCTGTCTCTGACCTCGGATCCAGGAATCAAATGTATCCTATGGTCTTCTAGATGCTGTCTTGAGACCTTAGGATTGCTCTCTAAATCTTCATATGAATTCATATTAACACAATTCAATCCTCTGTTCCACAGTACAGTTAAACCTAATTTCATGCCATGATACTTTAGGATCAGTTGTTATTCACTACAGCTGCAATCTTATACATACTTACCTGGGAGTAAGTCCCACTGAATTCTACTATAAGAATCTTAGCTGTCTGGAAAGGTTGAAATTGATCTCTTGAAAATCCAGTGCAAATTCTGAGTACTAGAGGTCTTCTAAAAACCTGGCCTTGTTAGTGAATAAACACTACTGTTATTTCTGAAAAGGCTGCTTCTTAAATCTATCTACCAAAAAGTTGATTATACAGAAGACTGTTAGGATACTACCACCTAATGTGAGATTTCCATTTCTGTGATGTTCTAAACATTTACATTTTTGTAAGAAGTATTGACTTTTTAAAGGGAAATTAATGGTATTCTTTTAGAACACATTTACATTTTTGTAGCCAATTCAGTGAAACGTTCAAAGTCAATGGTATATTACAAAATTATTCAGGGTCCATTAAACTGTATGTTTAGCTAAATGAAAAGGCATGAGTGATGACTTTGAAAATAATGGTTTACAGCTGATAATGTCTGACGCCTTAGCTAGACCTAATGTTTATCCCGGGATTGTCCCGGGGTTATACCTGTTCATGTAAGTGACACACACGGCATCCTGAGAGCAGGCAGGGACGACCCCGGGACAAACCTTAGGTCTAGCAAAGGCCTGAGTCATCCTTGTTAGTAAATTTCAATTTCAATAAATTCCAGTTTCTTTCATAATACAAAGTTTGAAAAAGACTAATTTGTAATAAAGAGTCATTTGCAATTTGCCTATGGTGGATTTTATAAATGTAAAACTAGAACCTAGGGAGGAACATTGATAAAAAGTATATGTTTCAAAAGTACTATGCTTCAAATAGAGTGTTAATGAGGAGAGAGGAAAACACCTTTTTTGAGACAACCATAGTAATTTTTTTCAACCCTGAAGTGTTAATGCAGCTGTGGGAAACTCTAAATTTGATCAGAGCAGGGGGAGGGAATGCATAAATCTTTCCCCACATGCAGATTTTCTGATCAAATTGCCTGCCCCGCCCCCTACTATTCTACCTACAGGGGAAGTTAGTGAAGCTATTAATGTGATGCCAGTGAGGATCAAACTGAAAATTCTTTCTCTTTGATAGTGACTGCCATCACTTTTTTTAAAAAGCAACTTTATTATAACTGCCTATTCAGTTAAAGAGTAAACCTGTATCTGGGTTGTCCTATGATGAAGCTTGCATAACATCTCTCCGTTAAAAATAAATTGCTACACATACACAAAACTAGCAAGTCAGGGAGACTAGGTAAGGCCAGAATCCTTCTCCCTAACATTTAGTTTCTGCATGCAGGGATTTTTTTTTTAATTCTATGAGGAGCATCTTCCTGCAGTCTGAACTTGTTCTGTGCAAACACAAGTTTAGCACTTTAGTGGAAGTGGGCCGCCTTGAGGCCCAGTATTGGGCAAAAGGCGGGATACAAATAAATATAATAATAGACAAGGTTTGAGAAAACTTCATGCCAATCAATGGTAAAACAAGTAAAAGTCAGACAGATTATTTTTAAAGTAATGAGATCCAGCCAGAGTTAAGCACTTTTAATTATTGTTGCTTTTGGTGGGAGAGTTGAGCACATAGCTTCCCCACTGAAATCAGTGGTACCTAAAAGTGCTAATAGTACTATAGATACTGCTTTATATTCTACATAAAGCATGATTAAAGCTGCAATCCTTGTGGGAGTAAGTCCCATTGAATTCAGTAGGACTCTTTTGAGTAGACATGCATAGGACTGCACTGGCAGTTACCATCACAATGTGATCCTAAAAAGTAATTAATTAGATACTTGGCAATAATTTTAAACCCAGTGAAGTTTAATTTAATTGCTCAACACCAAAGAAATGTATCACATCCAAAGAGTGCCAATTTGGAATTTTGAGAGTTGTGGGCATTCTCCCAAAATGGTTGCCATGGTGAGCAGGGCCAGTCACAAACCATTTCCTAAGTACAAGGCAGAGGTGGGGATATTATTACTTATGTGCCGCTTAATATATTGCCGCGGGGAGAAACTTTGTAATCCTGTATATGCTCGCATGGCAATAATCCCACTGAACTCCAGGGATTTACCTCCAGGTAAGCAGACATAGAAGGGGGGGAGCAAACATTACGTTTAGGGTTGGAGCCAATGTGACAAACATCACCCAGCAGCGGGCGGCTTTCCTGCTCTAATGCCGCTGCCTTCGCTGAAATAGACATTGAGGACTTGCATCGTTGGACCTTGTTCTTTCCCTTCCCCATCCGAAAGCGCAGGCGTACTTTTGCCCCGTGCGCTCTGCTGGTCGTCTAGACAACAGCGGGTCCCCCCCCACCCCCACCCCCACCCCCACCCCTTACTTCCTCCAGCTCTCTCTCTCTCTTCCGCCGATTCTGTCATTTAAAAAGATGACATCAATCATCTCTGGAAAAGGCGGGAGTAGGACTCGCTGAGGCGCCCACGGAGCTGCACTGGCAGAGTTACACGCGCATACAGAACGCCCGGTTTCCGGGTTGACTTGGCATTTTTGTTTCCCGCCTTTCAAGGAGTGAAAGTTCTGCAAGGAAATAGCGTACAAGGAATGTCGGCAATGAATTGGGTCCTTTGCTGCAACGGGTGTGCGACACTTCCAGGCCTCGGGTATCCAAAACAATTACTGACGGGAAATGGGCGTTTGTGTCTCACTATAACGTCCTTAACTATTATTTAATAACCCCGAAGCTCGAACTGCGTGTCCAGGTATTAAAAGAAGTAGCGGGGAGGCGATGTTGATAGCCGTTACGGCGTGAGGGAAAAGTGGCGATTCATCCTTTGCCAGTGGTGTTTTTGATACCCAAAACAACACAGCTGGCTCTCGCGGCCACACGTGTAGCTTGACTGGGTACTGAGTATTAGCTATTTCTAAGTACCTCATAACGCTGGACTACACTGCACTGTTGTTGCAGGGTTCTTGTTACAATGTAAAACACTCTGCCTTCAACTTCCAATATCCTCAGCGGTCACATTAGGGTTGTCATAAGACACCCTCAGCCTGAGACTCGCCGCCCCTCCCCCGTAAATAAACCTGAATTAGAAAGCGCAAGAATTTCTGCCTGCCTCCCCCCCCCCCACCCACACACACACCCACACCCACGTCGTTGCTATTGTGGGGATGGGACATGGCGGCTTAAAATCCTCCGTTATTTCCCATGGACAAGCACCCAGGGGGCAAAATGGCGTCGAAAGTAACCAGGGTTTCCCGTCTCTCCAGCATGCATCTGCCACTCTTAGACCAACCCTATGGAGGCGCCAACGGGCTCCTCCCACCCTTCCTCAGGGTCTAAACGGCATCGCAGAGTCCGGAAGTGGCTGTGTGGAGACGTTCTGATTGACAGCGCTCGGGCGAGTCCAAGGAGTGGGACTCGCATCAGCTGTTAAACTGGCGGGTGAGCTTTGCGAACGAGATAGAGGAGCGGAGATGATGCCTCTAACACTGAAAGCCGGTTAGGGCGAGACACCAGCTGGACCCTATGTCTTAAAAGACATTGGCGGAACAGCATCATGTGACATCGGATCGGTTGGTGGGGGAGGAAGGCGAACGAACCATCGCGCGCCCAGGTTTTTCTCGACCAATCCTGTTCTTCCAAGCGTTGGCTTTTAAATTAGCGGCGCGTGCCAGCAGCAGAATACCACGTGAGACTCAGAGAAGAACTGTATTGGTTGGGGGCTTAGATACCTGTCTGGGGGTTGGCCTGGTTCTCTGTAGTCATGTAGTTGATGAGGAAAATGAGAAGTAATTGTTTGTAGCTGTGCGGAAAAGTTCTCCTAGGTTTTTAAACAATAAATAAATGCCCAGCTTACAATACTGACTCAGTTCAACGCGGACGTTTCCCAAAAGTCCCCTTAAAATACGTGCTTAGAAGTCGCATTGGTTTCAGTGGAGAGAAATTAAAACGTGTTTTCTTTTCTCTAGTTAAATTCATGGCACCGTAAAGTGTTTGTTTTTATGAAGACTCTGGATCCTAATGTTTACCGAGCGTTGTACAGAATGTTGCAAAAAGGCCTTTGCCCAGGTGGCTCACAAAGAAAGGAAACTTTTATGTTTTGTGGTGTAGCAATGTCAATTCTGTACATTTGGCAAATGAGTTTCAAGATAGTAATATATATATATTCAGAAAGTAGCTGTCAAAGCATTGTATAAAGCTTGATTATGATTTTAAAACGAGAACAACCACCACTTATTAGTTCTTAGCCAGTATGGAAATGTGGCTCAGAAACCAGATAGAAATTTATTTTCTTTTTTTGAAACCCAACGAAATAACATCAGTTTTCTAAAATGCCTTAGTTTAATCTTTTGACTACAAATAAGGAGGGAGAGCTGGGAAGTTGCGGATGATTGAACATTTGCAGTAAGTACAATATTTTAGCTCCATTTATCAATATTACTCTTGTAATGTAAACTGTTTAAGATCACCTCAGGTACTTATAACACAAGCAAACACCTTCAGCTGTGATCCTGATCAGTTTATATTACAACAGTGAGGTTTCTGCCTCTTATACAGTTGCCAACCACAGCTACTATTAGAACAGAATTTACTTTGAATTTACAATTTGACGTTCTCACAAGAAGGTGTTTCTCTGATTATAAACTTATCGTTGTCTTGGCTGAACTATGTGCTGGTGATTGCGCTATGGCAAATGCCTCTCACGTTCCCAATGAGTTGCTGTGGTGGACAGTTCAATTACTTAGGAGTTTGTTTTATTGATCATTGTAATATATATATACATGATCTGGTTTCATACTTCTGTTTACTGCTTCCTATAAATTGTTATGTGCAAGGGATCTTGTGTTAGCATATAACCTGTAATACTAGATATTACTGGGTGAATACCCAAAGACCATGATTTTATTGTAACTTTGGGGAGGGGAAACAATGTGTTCACCCAATGCATAGATTTTAAGAGGAATATCGTTTGAAAACCAAAAGAATCATAGAGTAGGGTTGTACAAAAAACTGCAGTGTGGTACCATCCTTTCCACCCCCCTCTGGAATGAATTTAAAAACCCTGTGTATGCATGTCCTTGCAGAGATGGTCAATTTTGGCACCTACATACCTATAGGTCAAAAGGTAGGTTGAGCATCTGAAGCTACTTGCTTAGAAGGAGTACTTGATTGGCAAGTAAATAAGAACTTTAAAGGTGTATGTGTGTGCATTGGGTATAACCATATCTTTGATGTGGGAGTAATTTTGAAGTAGCGTTCCATCACACTGCTCTTGCAAGTGTTTTTTGTAAACATGCTATTAAGCCACTGTGCTCTGACTGCCAGGTCTTAGAACAGGGCAGTATAAGTAACTGATAGCTTATCCAACTGTTTGGTAACATATCTTGCTTCTCTTATCCTGTGCCCTTTCATATTTCTATTGATAATTGCTAGACACCAGTATGCTTCACTAAGGCTGCTTTTTGACATAAAGCTAATTCATGGCTTAGTGTAATGAGAACAAATCTCTAGTTTGCATGCCCCCTCCTTTTTTTGTTGCATTCACAAAGAAATCAGAAATTTCTACTTGTTTTAGCTTAACCCCAGTTTAGCATGTTGTCCTAACCCTAGCCTGTGGCGAAATGTAACTATAGTTAGTTGAAACAAGCCAGCTTCATAAACTATGGTTTGAAGGTGATTGGTTTCTATTAACCATCTAAGATTTAGCCATCCACTGTGGTTAGTTTAAAACAAAAGTGAAATCCTGTAAATTCCCTTTTAAAAAAAATTATTTAGAGTATTTTTATCCTGCTCCTCAGCCAAAACGGTTCCCAGAGCAGCTTACAGATAATCAATAAAAAAAATCAGTCACTGTCTATAGGCTTACAATATAAAAGACATGACACAAGGAAAAGGGAAGGGTGTGTGTGTGTTAAGTCTTTCAGCAGTGCTGGTGAAATGGCCCTGCTCTCCCTCTCATGGCTCCCTTAGCTCAGCCTACTGGAATGTCTGCTGGTAGTAACAGTTGAGTGAAGAGACACCATTATGGAGGTGGTCTTCAGCAGAACTGGTGAAATTGCCCCACTTCCCCATCTCATCTCCCTCAGCACAGCTGTGTCTGAGGGAGAGGATTGAGCGTGTGAGCCAAAGGTTGCTGTGGCTTGTTCTCATGATGCTAAACCAGTTTAGTATTGCGTCAGAATTGGCCCAAAGGCAAAGTGCTCTTCCTTACACAGTAAATACATGGTGCATTAAAGACTAACATATTTGTTGTGGAATGAACTTTTGTGGACTAGAACCACTTCATCAGAGCATCCAGTAGATTGAGCTCTAAAATATGAAAGCTTATACCACAATATATCATGTTAGTCTTTAAGGCAGCTTTTCCCAACAGTGAGCAGGATCCAATGGTGCCCTTGTGTGGGCGGGCAGATACGCCCATCTCAGTAGACCCAGCTGGATAGGGCCCATACACCCCTGTGAAGATTCTGCTCCTGGTTCCCTCCAGCTGTGTTGGACTACAATGCCATCATCCCAAGACAGTAGCCTATCTCCACTTAGCTGGAGGGAACCAGATTGGGAAAGGCTGCTTTAAGGTGTCACGAGACTATTGTTGTTATCCCTGCTTGCTTTGCACAAGATTAGTAAGAGGGATTATTATGCCATTGAGGGTTGTGTTCTGCAATAAATTGCTGACATCTTTAAAACTGTAATTCTAAATACAGTTTCCTTTGAGTAAGACCCATTGAACTCAGTGGGACTTTCTTTTGAGTAGACATATATAGGATTGTGCTGTTAATCTCCCTCCTGGCCTGAGGAACGAACAACTGTTTATTTATATACTATTTAAGGACAAGTGTATGACTGGGTCCAAGGGTTACAGAACACCAAATAACTTTTTTATTAAGGGAGTAATATTTATGCCCAATCCATTCCAGTTCAATTGTTCTCGTAAATTTTATAACCCAAATTATGAGTTGGAGGGAGGATTAGAAAGGGTCCCTAGAGCAGTTTACAAGTTTGTTCTATATCTGTTGCTAACTTTATCAGGAAACATATAAGCCTTAATTAATCTTAAGCCATCATACGTAAAGAAGCACAGGCAAACACTTAGTGGTGTTAATAGCAAGGGGAATAAAACACCAGATAACTACTGAATTATAGTGCAAAGTTCAGCTATAGGGGAATAAGTGATTACAAAATATGGCTTTAAAAATCAAATTAAAATCCAGATTTAAAACACACACACACACACACACCTGCCTGCGCAAAGTTTAGTTGTGAATTGCTACTAAAGTTTTCCTCTTGGTAGAAAACAGTGGTAATAAATAGTGTCCCACCATAATTCAATAACCTGGAAAACTTGGACACAAATGTTATTTTCTTGGGATACATGGCCTGACATATCCCAGTTCATAGCAAGTAATGAACAAAAAAAAAGTAAGATAGACCTGTGTCCCAAACACCTGCATACTAGACATTTGCCACATGTTGTGCGGGAGCCATGAAAGAAATAGAATATTAACAGAATATTATATAATTTCTTTATCTGAAAGAGGTTCCAAAGATAAAAGAAGGAGTAAAACACATTGTTCGGTCCAGATAGGAAGACAGGAGGGGAAAAAGTAGTTGAGATGACAGACAACAAAGCAGGATGGAGCTAGTAAAACAGCTGAGGACTGCAAATATATTCAGTTGCTATTGGGCGAGTCCACTATTGGAATATATCATGACAGATTGCTGAAAGGATTTGTGATACAGAGTAAACTTGCTGGTGCAGAGGGATAGTGACTGCACAGTAGAGGAAACAGAATAAAAAGAAACCAAAAGTTGCTACAGAAACCTCTTACAGCTTACATGGTATGAGACTGGGCCATAACATTGTAGCGATAAAGCAAAAAGTATTCTTCGAGGGGGAACAGCAAAGTAATAACTGCTGTGTCTTTTGACAGTGAACTTATTTCATTTAGATGAATACACTCCTGAATTAAGACTCTTGTCCCCAAAATGCTATACTTGCTTCCAAAAGCCATGAATGCATGGCTGAACCCTGCTGAGGCCCTCTCATACAGTACCTCAGCATCTGCATGCGGGCATAACATTTTAGAAAGAGATAGAGAAAACATAGTTACTTAAAGTAAGCTCTTTTCTGGGTCAACCACCAGCCATCAAATGTTAGTTTCAATAGTGTATAGACTTCGGGGACTCCAAAGGATTTCACAGCTGTGAGGCAGACACCACGAATGTATATGTACTTCATTCAAATATGATGCATGGATAGCATTAAGAGAATGTTCTCATCTGTAAAGAGATCGGAGTGCCTCACGCTGAATTGAGAGGAAGCCCAAATCATTTTACTTTAAAGGGCTTATTATTGGATATAAAACTATAGACAATCAGAATGGAACTTCACAAAACCACTCAGAAGAAAACTAATAGACAGGTTTCTGGAGCAAATCCTGATCTGATTTATTATTTGGTAAAGGTTTTCTTTTTTCTTTAAATAAACTTCTTTTTTCTTAGTAATTCTTAGTTTATTCTTAGTAACAGAAAGTCTAATTTCTTATATAATGCAATTGACCAATATGGGGGAGCTTCATTCCTGTTGATTGAATAATCCTTTTCAAATATATTGAGATACTCTTGAACTCATGGGATGGAAAGATGCTTTTATGAACTGACCAGGTGAAATTTGTGGAGCATCTTTACAACACTCCAGTTCTAAGCAATGCCCACCATGGGTTATTGAGGTTTGATCCACTAAAAATTCATTTGGATTTAGAAGATGCATTTGTAGTATGCTGGTAATGTAAGACCTAGGTTATTACTTCTTTTATTTCTGTCTGGGGAATAATTATTATTTCAATCTGAACTCTTAACTGGAACAATATTTCAGGATGACTAGTCAACATTTGTTTTTATCGGATGCCAAAGACAAATATATTTTTAATTTAATTTACTGTATTTGTATCCTGCTTTTCTGATATATCCTCAAGCAGCTGACCGATTAAAACAATGGTTCAACGTATACGTGTACTGTACATAAATGAAAATAAGACTGAAACTCTGGCCAGAAACAGATCGGATTGTATATACTGGGGGACTTTGTGAATGGTCTGGCTATTTGTCCTAAATAAGCTTGTCCTGAGGAAGCACTCCAAGACTCCTGTTCATTGAATTACCACACACTGCATAATTGCTTTCATCATATGAATGTACATTATTTTGATTACTATTAATGTATATTACACGCCACCAATACATAGATATACTTTTGAAATATAATAATTGTTTATAAGTACTGATGTGATTGGTTATGACTTATAAATAATATGTTCATATAGTATTAACTTGTCAATAAGAATAAGAACAATAATATATGTTGTTGTTTATTCGTTCAGTCGTTTCCGACTCTTCGTGACTTCATGGACCAGCCCATGCCAGAGCTTTCTGTCGGCCGTTGCCACCCCTAGCTCCCCCAAGGTCAAGTCTGTCACCTCCAGAATATCATCCATCCATCTTGCCCTTGGTCGGCCCCTCTTCCTTTTGCCTTCCACTTTCCCTAGCATCAGCATCTTCTCCAGGGTGTCCTGTCTTCTCATTATGTGGCCAAAGTACTTCAGTTTTGCCTTTAATACCATTCCCTCAAGTGAGCAGTCTGGCTTTATTTCATGGAGTATGGACTGGTTTGATCTTCTTGCAGTCCACGGCACTCTCAGAATTTTCCTCCAACACCACAGTTCAAAAGCATCTATCTTCCTTCGCTCAGCCTTCCTTATGGTCCAGCTCTCGCAGCCATAGGTTACTACGGGGAATACCATTGCTTTAACTATGCGGACCTTTGTTGTCAGTGTAGTGTCTCTGCTCTTAACTATTTTATCAAGATTTGTCATTGCTCTCCTTCCAAGAAGTAAACGTCTTCTGATTTCCTGGCTGCAGTCAGCGTCTGCAGTAATCTTTGCGCCCAGAAATACAAAGTCTGTCACTGCCTCCACGTTTTCTCCCTCTATTTGCCAGTTATCAATCAAGCTGGTTGCCATAATCTTGGTTTTTTTGAGGTTTAACTGCAACCCAGCTTTTGCACTTTCTTCTTTCACCTTTGTCATAAGGCTCCTCAGCTCCTCCTCGCTTTCAGCCATCAAAGTGGTGTCATCTGCATATCTGAGATTGTTAATGTTTCTTCCTGCGATTTTAACTCCAGCCTTGGATTCGTCAAGCCCAGCACGTCTCATGATGTGTTCTGCATACAAGTTAAATAGATAAGGTGAGAGTATACAACCCTGCCGTACTCCTTTCCCAATCTTAAACCAGTCCGTTGTTCCGTGGTCTGTTCTTACCGTTGCTACTTGTTCGTTATACAGATTCCTCAGGAGGCAGACAAGATGACTTGGTATCCCCATACCACCAAGAACTTGCCACAGTTTGTTATGATCCACACAGTCAAAGGCTTTAGAATAGTCGATAAAACAGAAATAGATGTTTTTCTGGAACTCCCTGGCTTTCTCCATTATCCAGCGGATATTGGCAATTTGGTCTCTAGTTCCTCTGCCTTTTCTAAACCCAGCTTGTACATCTGGCAATTCTCGCTCCATGAATTGCTGGAGTCTACCTTGCAGGATCTTGAGCATTACCTTGCTGGCATGTGAAATAAGTGCCACTGTACGATAGTTGGAACATTCTTTAGTGTTTCCCTTATATATAATAATATAATATATACATATTATATAATATATACATATATTCAAAAAGATTTTATAATTGTTTGGTTCATTCCTATTTGTGGTTGGAGGGTGTCCCACCCCAGCTTTTGATGCTACTGAAGATAACATTGCAGGGTGCCCTTAGATATCAACAGTGGAAGAGCTGCTTTTAAATCAGCTTAACTCACTAAAGAAAATTCTACATTGAGACTTATAAGGTGTTTTAGGAACAATTAGTGAGAAGGCAATTCTTTCATGTGGTGCCTTTTTTAATTTGTTTTCAAAGATTATTGTAACGTTCTTCTATATAGTCTTCCTGCTTCTACTCTTAAGTCTCTCCACCCACATGAGTTACTCTTAAACTTCTCCACTCCACATATCCATATGTGGAAATCATATCCATATTTCATGCTTTTTTACTTTGATCATATTATTCGTTTGTACCATTCACTTGACTAGTCCCCTTTCCTTGCATCTTCACTTTCAGCTTCTAATACATCTAAATTTCTCCACGTTCTTCTATATCTTCTCTTCTTTCTCTGTTGGCTTTTCCTTGGACCCTTTGCTCTGCAGGTACCAATCTTGTGTTTAAGATTTATATTACCCTCTCTATTCCCTGCTGGTGTAAATAGAAAGGAAAAGCACCAGGTATTATGTTGTTGTGTTCTATGTTGTACCTACCTGCAGAGTAGCCCTGATTAATGCCAACAGAGGTATGATGATAAATTACATATTTATCACAGTTATAGCCCACTCTTTTTACAAGGAGCCCGGGTTCCCTGAAGCTTCTACATTTTATGCTCACAACTGCTAGCCATAGAAGCCCAAGATCATTCAGTGGGAATTTGAACTTGGGTTTCCCCACTCCAAGTCCAACACTCTGTCCTTTTCACCACACTAGCTTTATACAAATGCAGTTGCGTCCTCTTTAAGGCCTGAGTGTGGAGTTATTGAAGGGTATGCTATGAGTACAACTACATCTGCATTTGAGTCATGGGTCAGGAAGGAGTTTGCATCAGTAAACCGCCCAGAGAGCTTCAGCTATTGGGCAGTATAGAAATGCAATAAATAATAAATCAGTTCTAACAATCAGGTTCTCTGTTGGTCCTGGCATGCCATGAGATTCTACATACCTCCAGGTATTTGGGGATTGAGGAGGTTGTGGGGGTCTTATGTGATTCACCTTTAGGATTTTGTGGGATTCAACATAGTTTAATGTACCTTATTGTTATTGATATGTATGTTTAAAAATATTTTCATACTATTAGCTGCCTTTGGGGCTTCTTGACCCTTAATGAAAGCTATGGACAAAGTAAATAATGAGCCTGTTTCACACAAAATGCATCAAATAAACCACCAAATGCTGGATTGGAGGAGGGAGTATTAACCACCCAGTGAAGTAAGCTATAGGGCAGAATTACAGGTACTGTCCAGTGTTATCACACCAGTAGTTGTAATGCTGTTTGTTTTTACAAACCAGGACTTCAGAGTTTCAGAGCGGACAACTGCTGAGAAGAGACCTTAACCTCTTGATTTCAAAGGGGCCGTGGTTTCCACTGGTGCCTCCCTGGCTAATGTAAGAAAGGTGTTTTGCCATAAACGGTTCTGAGGTATTTGGTGGGGTGGGAGAGGGGTCGGCCCAAGCAGGAAGCCCGTTGTCTGCCCTGTAAAGAAAATAGCAAGTTACAAAATGAAAGCATCAAAGAACCAACAGGATGCAGTCCCTGGAGTCTCTTCTGGCATGTGGGTCCTCCTTGAAAGTTAGCACTGAGTGAAGAGTGACCTTAAAACTCACTTTATTCAAACAGACTGAGCTCAGGTTTAAAGTTCAAGGCATTTTGTTTTTTCACCTGTTTCCTACAGTTTTCAGAAAGTTCTGAAGAATTAATATGTAACTATATCTGGTCACTGAGCCAACAGTGAGTTTTTTTCCCCTCAAGGGAAAATAATGTTACTGTATTAAAAAGAAGGAAAATAGGAGCTATATTGGATTGTGGTAAAACATTTCAACGCTACATCCCTAGAGCCAACACAGTACTGCACGTAGCACCCTAGAATTATCTGAATCCTTATGAATCAGAATGATTTGTCAGATGACCTTTGCTTTGGGAATAAAATGTAGCATTATATGACTGTAGGCAAAACCACAAATGTTTTTAAGAAATTTTCATCTCCAGCTCTAGCGTGGCAGGAATCTGAGCCAGTTCTCAGCATTCCATAATAGAATCCAGGGTTAGGTGAACTGCGATAAGCACAAGTTTGATTCTCAGTAACACCTGGTCACAAGGAGCATGAAGCAGATTCATTCTCCACACCTGTAGTGTATCTGAGTAGATCCATTTACTTCCATGTAAGTGAACATTACCATTGTGAACATTGCCTACTGAAGCCATTTTTTATTTAAATAAACTTTCCTCCTCCTCATTTCCCCTTTTTATTGTTCATCACTTAGATATCTTATTGGATGTAGAACAGTATATAAATCTTGTAAATAAATAAATAAATAAATAAATGTATTCATCTGGGAAAAGTAAAGTCCTGAATTCGGGGACAGATGAAGGCAGAATCTTCCCTCTGCCCCTCACAGTTGGTCATGTGGCCCTTACTGAGAGAGAATTCCATTTGTGCACATGCATAAGCATATGTGCAATGTAATCCTGTGTGCAAAGTGCTCAGAGATACACTGAACACCCCACTCCCACCCCTTCCAGGCTCTTTGCAATCTAAAAGCCCTTTCTTGGCACGCACACACACATTCCATCTGTCATAAGGATGGGCAGACTGCTAATGCGTCACTACCAGCCACTTCCTAGCATTGTACCTTATTTCTTCCGGACCAAGTATTGATGCCCAGGGCAGAGCTAGCCAATGAGGGGGGATGAGTTCTTTTCAGTGGCTCGCACAGAATTTGGGGGTGGGGGGACGACATAACAAATGGATTGTGATCTGGAATAAAGAGAGATCAAAACCCTGCTTTTCCAGGGACATCAGGAGTATTTGTTTATTTATTTATTTATTTATTTTAGCATTTTTATCCCGCCCTTTAGCCAAAAAAGCTCTCAAGGCGGCTTACAAAAATATTTCTTAAGACAGTCCCTGCCCACAGGCTTACAATCTAAAAAACATGACACAAAAGGAAAGGGGACTGGGAAGGAGGAGGGGAAATGGTGTCCCTTTACTTTCTACCATATATGTGAATATGGCACAGGGCACAGATACTTATCTAGGAGCTGCAATATAGCATTCCTCTCTCCATACACACTGTATCATAATGGTGGGCATTCTGCTATCTTAAAAATAAGTAGCATTCATAAGTACTTTTTTTTAACACAATCCTATGTATGGTATTTGGAAGCCAGCCCCACAGGGTTCAGTAGTGTTTATTCTCAAGTAAGTTTTCTTAGGAGTTCACATTCATTAACACTGTAAACATTACAACAGGCCTGCAAGGCAGGGCAGTTCTATTATGTTATTATTTCAGGGGCTGAGTTTTAAAGCTGAAGGTGTAGCGGCTTGCTTAGAGGTGCTTTGTAAGTTTCTTGCAGAGGCAAGGTTGAAGAAGAAACATCATAGTGCTTGTTCTTAAGTACTATGCTAAAGCATCTCTCATTTTACATTGTTTATTTACCCAGCTCCACCCAAAAATATTTTAGAATATATTGTAATAATAGAACCCAGGCTCAGTCTATGAAGCTGAATGGCGGGACGTTCAGGGCAGTTTAAAAGAAATACTTCGTATAGCCCGTAGTTAAATTCTACAATTCGCTACCACAAGATCTAGCAATGTCCACCAACTTGGATGGCTTAGATAAATCTATGAAGGATAAGGCTATCAATGGCTGCTAGTCATAATGGCTATATATTACTTCCAGTATCAAGATCAATATGCCTATGCATACCACTAGTTGGGGAACACGAGTGGGAGGGTGCTATTGCCCTCATTGCTTGTGGGCTTTCCATTGGAGCATGTGGTGCGCCACACTGAACAGAATGCTGGATTAGAGAGGCCTTTGGTCGGATCCAGCATAGTATTCCTTATGTTCTTAGGAACTTGTCGTTTGAAATAAATGTACAATATTAAAATGTAGTTGTAGCTGGTCTGATTGTGAGATCCTTGTCATGGTTTTCCAATGGTGTTTTCAGCTGTTTTCATCTTAAGTTACACCATATACTTTATTTTCTGTTATTTTTGCTTTCCCTTCTAAAATATCACTGTAAGCTGCACCAACAATTGGATAGGCTGTCAGTTGTAGTTAAAAGAAATCGCTTGAAGAGATGATATAAAGATTTCACTCATTTTCCCAGGATATTAAACTTTAATGGCTGCAGTATGAATATTTCATGACAGTATCTTTTGAATAGGTTGTTTTGTCCTGGAGGATATTGTACATTATAAGGGTTGATTTCTGTCTAGGCAAACTGGTGAAGTGTTGGAGCATCAACATCCCCCCCCCCCATTTGATTACAAGGAAAAGCACATTTCTGCCACTGAATCTTTTACTAATGTGGCTTAATATTTATTTATTTTTGACAGCTCACTATATGAAACTATGCATCAGATATTATTCTTTACTCTTGCCACAAGGTGGCTAAATAACCTTTTAATACATGTGAATGGGTTATTTTATACAGTACATTGTAGAACATTGCAGTTTCAGGCTTGGTCAGATTTATTTTGCATTCATTTGCTCCTTTGGAAGAATGACTGAACGAATAAACAACAACAAACAAAAGACTTAGGCCTTAGCTAGACCTAAAGTTTATCCCTGGATCGTCCTGGGGTCATCCCTGCCTGCTCCCGGGATATCCTGTGTGTCATTTAAATGAACAGGGATGACCCCGGGATGATCACGGGATAAACCTTAGGTCTAGCTAAGGCCACAGATAGTTGTGCTGGTCGATTAGAAAAAAAATCCAAAAGGCACAGTAGCACAATACCTTTGTTAGGACCACCTAATATGGCACAGAATAGTGAGCAATCTTTAGAGTCCTCCAGAGTTTTGAAGCTTTAGGACAGCAATGAAACTTCACACAGAAGTAAATGCTTGTTGTTAAATTAGTTTTGAGCAGAGAAATGTACTGGTATCTAAGAGAGGGTGAGTGAGATCTATGTTTTTCACGTCTTCTACTGCAAAGATCTTTGGTTGTCCTATATCTGAAGTTAGGTCACAGGCTTTCATGAAATTACACTTGCTGGGTTTTATGCACAGATGCGTTAGGGATTGCAATCACAAAGACTGGTCTTGATTTAAATTTAAGTTTCCTGATTGGCTCTAGCCTTGTTCTAGCCTTGTGAAAGTAGTTACACCCGCCACGAGAGAGGGCAACAGAAACGTGCAAGGAAGGTGAGGCTAGCCCAGTCCTTCTCCTAATGTGTTTACTCTAACCACTTTCACAACGCCAGAATAGGGCTTTTTTTTTCCTTTGGAAGAGCACGTCAGCAACTAGGAGCTATAATGGAAATTCTACTCTGAAGTGTTAAGCAGGGCCTTGGAAACCTTTTGCTTCGCAAAATCAATTGTAACAAAATGCCCAAGCCCTCATTTCCCTTTGATAGATGAAGATGAGAGGAGGAGCTCTTGATTTCAGTTGTGAGAAGAACTCTTCCCCGAGAAACTTCTCTTCTTTTTACCAAAAGCGTAGCTCCATATGTGCAGGAGAGAAATTGCTTAATGTAAATGAAGCGTATCTTTTGCAGACAGATGCTCTGCTTGCTATGGAGATTTTGATGTGCGTTTTCATTTTCGCTTTTATATTTTAACTTATTAACTCTGACAAGTAACCTCTTGGTTGTGAACAATTTAATTCACAATTCACTTTTTTCTGATTCAAAGTGAACATGAGTGCCCTAATCCCCTAATGGGAATTAATTGCATGTTTCAGTGCTTAACTCTGATCCTTTCTCAATCCCCACTGGGACAAGTTTCTTCCTGAAGGATCTGTGTTTGTTATTCAAAACACCATCTGAAAGGTAATGCCTTTTTTCCCTTCAAAAAAGGGAACTAGAGCAACCAAATATTAATGTTCTTTTCTTTGTAGGCGAACAAACTGTAGCCTCGAACCCATCAAATGTCACAAAGGATAAACATACAAACCTAAATGTTGATGAAATAACAGGGCAAATCAGTATGCATTTTGAAAAGGGGGCACCACAAGAAAGGAGCATGTGGGTTTGAGGAGAGTCTTGGGTGTTTTCAGAAAATAATATTCACTTCTTCTCACTTGACATCAATAATACAAGTCTTGCTCAGTGGTCAAAAGGGGACTGATGGGTTTTACAGTGGCAGTCCTTTTGACTAATACTAGGATTCTTTTTTTCTCATTTATTTTAAATAGTGCTTTGTCATCATCTTTAATAACCCTGTCTCCATACTGCAGACAATGCAGGAAGAGCTAAGCCTGAGACATTTTCTTAAGGCCACCTATTTTATTTTTATCTCACCTTCCCTCCAAAAAGTGCAAGGTGGCCTACATGTTATTCTCCCTTTTTCCTCCCCATGTTTATTGTAATAACAGTCCTATGAGGTGGGTTAGGGCTGAGAGCTAGTGACTGGCCCAAGGTTCAACCATGAGCTGAGTATGGATTTGAAGCTAGGTTATAGCCTGAAACCCTCTAATCTCTGCACCACTCTGGCTCTCACCTAGTGACTTCATGGCTGAGGGAGGAGCTGATCCAGGGACTGCTGGCCTCACACATGCTATGTAACTTCCAAACTGCATGCCATGAGGGAACTACTTGTGTGGCATGAGAAAAACGAATAATGAAAGGCTTGCGTGAGGCCTAGTACTCCCCAACAGAGACAGCTGCCTGCTGTGCCTCTCTGCATGATTCACTACTCTGGCTTTGCCTCCTCCTATTCCAGCCTCCACCGAGGCCCTATTAATTAATTAATTAATTATATTTCTAGATCACCCAATAGCTGAAGCTCTCTGGACAGTCCACAGCCGTGTATATCTGTTTAACTGTCATAGTTTCTCCTAAAGAATACAGGGCATTGTAGTTTGGTGTGGTGCTGAGAATTCTCTGCTAGCCATACCCTCCACCATTCCCGGAGTTTCCTGAAGAGAGGGACATGGGGAGAAGGAATGACAATTAAATCAAATTAAGTCTGTAGTGTAGATATGTTCTGAGGATGGCCACTGCTACCTTGTCTCTACATCTGGTGTAATTTGCTCTTTTCAATGACTCCTGATGCACAAAGGCAGCATGAGGCGGCTGTCAGTTTCGTCTCTGCATGAGTCATTGCTGGGGCCTTGCCACTTGACTCTCAGGAGAGATGTCCAGTGACTCATGCAAAAACTGAGGGTGGGTAATTTATTCATGACATTTTTATCTTGCCGTTCCTTGCTATCTTACATTCTCTGACAGTAAACCTCTTGGGCTGCTGTAAGAGTGAAATGAGCCTCCAATTTTAATTTGGAAAAATACATGGCACTACACCCAATCTAAACAAATGAATTGGGAGGGGGGACTTAAAGACAAGCTAAGGGGAGTTATGTATTTAACATTTTCCTATGCCTTTAACACCATTTAATGATCCACCATCTTCAGTTGGGGCCAGGTGGCCCTCCCACCTTCTGAAGATGCTCTACATCTGGTAATTAGAGACCAAACTGCTGTGTTGGGGAAAACCAGAGACCATCTCTCCTAGCAGTTCAGTGACTGATAGCAGAATCTGGGAAAGCGTCAGATGTTCTGGGCTTTAGGTAGACAGAACCATCACGAAAGGAGGGAGGGAGGTGCAGCTGGGAAGCAGAATACTTTGAACAGTAGCCAAGGAATAAAATGGGAACCTTTTCATTACTTTAGTAAATAGGAGCCGCTTTTGCCCTACACTGGGAAAGGTGGTCCCAAAATGGAACATCAAAATAGGCAGCCAGGTGTATTGCAAAAGACTAGCTCCACACTTGTGCCAAAAGCTAGAGACACAATCTGTGACAGACACCTCCTGATGAGAAACATCAAACATTCTGGAAATGGTGTAATGGAATGAAGGCTAGATCTTTGCCAGAGTATGAGCAGCACCCTTTGTGTAAGGCTTGCTAAAGTTAACAGTTGTGAACAAAAGGAATGTTGAAATTCAACCTGTGCTTTAAAAAAGAAGAGAAAACCTGTACATTTTGCTGCTTGTATTCAGTTACAAACATCATCAGCGGTTGATTTGGGAAATTATGTCATCTAGCATTGTACACAGTACATTGTACAAAATATATTCATAGAACCTTCACAGAACTTGTTCTAGCTAAGGAGGACACACACACACACACACACAGTGTCAAATGTGAAACCTTGCCTTTGGAACCATAGTGGTTCCAAAGCTATTAGATGTTCCATTGCTTTAGAAGACTCAGTTCTATAGAGATGACACTACATGGTGTTTCCAAAAGTTGTTTTGGGAAAAACATCTGAACATATGAATTCACCCTAAGCTTTTGTCAAAGGGAACAGAACTTTCAAGTGCTGATTTCTCCCATTGGTCTTCAATCCTTAATAGTTTGTCAAGATCTGAATTAGCATTTAGGAATATATAACTGCAGTTACAAAGCTACTTCAGTACACTAAATACACCCGCCCCATGCTATGTGAGGTGTGGGTGCATTATCATTCTTCCATTGCCCCTAATTGGGTTGTATTCAATATTAGTCCTACTTAAATTAGACTAATTTAAATGAATGGACTTAAGTTAGATTAACACTGGCTAAAACCCACTGATCTAGTTTGCACGTAATGCCAATTCAAGGGTTGTTTAATCGATGAATTGACAGAACCGCAAGCAAGGGAGGGAGGGAGCTAGCTGCTTCCTGTGTGCTCCTCGCTTTCACGTTCAATCAGCTTTAATCAACAGCCCAGTGTCTGTTTTAGGGTTATGCGAGGGTTGAGGGTTGTTTAAGGCTCGCATAACCCATGCTCGCCAGGTTTGCACAACATGACAACACCTGAATGGGGTTTGCATATGCAACCTATCATAGGGTGACCATATGAAAAGGAGGACAGGGCTCCTGTATCTTTTAACAGTTGCATAGAAAAGGGAATTTCAGCAGGTGTTATTTGTATATATGGAGAACCTGGTGAAATTCCCTCTTCATCACCACAGTTAAAGTGTAGGAGCTATACTAGAGTGATCAGATTTAAAAGAGGGCAGGGCACCTGCAGCTTTAACTGTTGTGATGAAGAGGAAATACCTAACCTATCACCCTTGGGTGCCATGCTCACCATGGGTTAAATAGTGTGTTGTCCAATCCCAGTGACTCGCTGCTGAAAACACTGGGATCATGAAAATGAATACTACTTTTCTATGTACTACACTTGATCTTAGCCAAAAGGCCGAGAATGTAGTCATATGGCCATATGCACAACTGCATGGAGGAAATGAATAGTATGAACCAAACTTTCAATAATTAGGGTGGTGTCTGGTGCCTACTACAGAGCAATATCCAACCATATCCAACCATTTCTTATTTTCACTATGGTCATGATGTTTTGTCTTTAGACTTGTTCATTGTGGATTTTAATAGGAATGTTAAGAAGAGGCTTGTTTTTAGGCAAGTGTATTTGTGAATCTTTTTGCTCCAAGAGCAACAAAGTTGTAAGGAGTAATGTTTATACAAAGTTCAATCATTTTATTTATGCTAATTTTTGTTTTCTTTCAGTTCCTTCGATTGGAAGAATGGCCCTTGTCTTTGTCTATGGGACCCTTAAGAAAGGCCAGCCAAACTACCCACGTATGATAAATGGTGCTCATGGGATATCCAGATTCCAGGGCAAGGGACTCACAGTGGAGAAATACCCCCTGGTGATTGCAGGGAAATACAACATTCCTTATTTGCTGAACAACCCAGGAAAAGGGCACCGTGTCACTGGAGAGATTTATTCTGTTGATGACCAGATGTTGCAATTCCTTGATGAGTTTGAAGGTTGCCCAGACATGTATCAGCGTACTCCAGTGAGAATTGAAGTAGTTGAGTGGGAAGGTAAAAGTAGCGCACCTGAAGGAAGACCAGCTGTTAACAGCATTCTGGAATGCTATGTGTACAGCACCACCTCTTATCAGCCCGAGTGGATAAATCTCCCTTTCTATGACAACTATGATTCCTTTGGGAAACACAGACTTCCGTATGTGCTACGGGAAAGCAGAGATTAAAATTGGAAGATAAAGAGAGTACTTCAGGATGATAACATGAACATACTAAGAAGCTGAATAAAATGTCTAGCATTTAACGCTTAAAGGAAGCACTAACGTTTCTGACCAGAATATAATTGATTTTAAACAATAATTTATTTTATAGTTCAAATCAGGTTTGCAAACTTAACTTGCCTAGTCATGTAAGGCGAATAATGTATAAGTTGTTTAGTTTTTTTGTTGCACTTCTCATCTTAAAACTTCATCAAAAATATTTTGTTTTTGTGCAAGGCAAAGAGGAAATGTTGCTGCAGTGTGGTGTAGTGGCTAGAGTGTCGGAGTTGGGAGATCCGATTTCTACCACATTATAAACTTCTGTTTTCAAGCCTGCACAACTTTCATATAAGCCAGAAAATGGCTCTAGCAAGAAATCAGTCAAACACTGCTAGATCAGTACGTTTACTAATGGAATTCAGCCAGCAAAGAGATGTCCTCAAAATCCAATCCTGTGGGTTTCAGTATGTTCAAGTGGTCAGGATGGCACAAGAATGATCAGAGCCTTTCATGATATGTGGCAGTGTTCTGATGTGAGCTGAGCATTGTCCTGGAATAGCAAGTTCAATTGATGCTACTGTGCTGCCAAGAGCCACAGTCACAGTCATCAGCTCCAGAGGAAGTTGTGGCATATAAACTGAGATGGTGGCAGGGCGAAGGGGTGGGGGTGGGAGAGAATGTAGTATTGGCTCATTTGGTATAGTCCAAGTGGTACGGAACCCCTTGCTTCCTCATACTGTTTCAATTCAGAGGTGGGTTTTCTTGTATTCAAATTTCTTTCCTGTTGTCTACTTCAGCTGCCTAAATGACCGTAGACTGTGGGTGCTTCCAGATGAACAACTCTTATTACTACCGATCAAAAAACATTATGCAGCTATTCTGTGTTTTCCTCCTTAATGCATTTTTGGTAAGAAAAAAGAATGAAGTAGTGATAGGAAAGGGTTACAAATGGAAGGCAATGACATCTGAACATCCCCTAAAATTCTGTGAATGAAGCAGGATGATAACATAATAAAACCTTGTGTGGCAACACCCTATTTTGTCGGGTGTTGATTGGCAACATGAACCAGCACCCACCTTCCAGTTAGAGCTCAGAATTTTGACATATGCTAGTAGGGAAAAGTTCAGAGATTAGGGACATCCATGTTCTGAACTGATTATATATATATTTTTTTTAAAAAAAATAGCATCCAAGTGTAGCCTTGATATACGATTGAAGTGCAAGGCAGTTCCTGGTATTGGTTAAACACACAATACTCCCTCCTTTTCGTTTGTGTAATTATTCTAGTCTTTAAGTTTGTACACATAAAATTGCTTGATTGTAATCATATTTTCCATTTTGTTTTCTTTCTTACTCCTTTTCTTCTCTGCAGTAGTCTGCTGTTTGTTCATTATTTTCATTTAATAATAAATTTGTAATAAATAAGCTTTTAAGGGGGATTATTTTAATTGTACAGTGGTAGTGATATGAACTGAGACAAAAGGCATAGTTTACTAAGATTGATTGTAAATCAGAAGTCAACTTCTAAAATATGTTTTAAAATCATGTACTTTGATATTACTTAAATGACTACATGTTAGCAGGCTGAAACTTCTTGATGCTATTATAAGTTGAACTAAATCTAAACCCCAGAACCTTTTAAATGTACAGTAGCTGCCTGATACACTATAGTAGATTTACAAAAACTGTGACAATTATATAAACCAATAAATATTCAGTTAAAGTATCTGAACAACCTTTGGTTCTTTTGTGTCATTTTCTTTTTGTTTTTTAAGGATGGTTAAACATAATGGCTTTGGATTCAGGAACTGCATTCTGTAGACAGATGGCCTCTTGGAAGGGACCTCCACTCAGCAAATCCCATTCTGCAAGGTCCACCAAGGGAAGTCCACTTTCATCATCTTAGTTGCATGCGCCTCAATCTGGATCCAATCCAATGTCTCTTATAAATTAACTAGTTTTCAATCTATAATAATAAACGTAGATGTGTGTCTGTCTGTCAGCACCATAGTTCAAAGGCCATGAACCCAAGACACCTAAAAGCTTGCATACATACTAAGAGGATCTTAGGGATGTGCTTAGGGTTATTTGGTTGCTAAAACAGATTCATGACTTTTTAGTTACATTAAATGTGTCTGTATTTATCAAGCTTGCAGTAATGTCTCCAGTCACTGGGTTTATTTCCCTAACCAGTGCATAGCTTTGCAGTTCAATACAGTTTGGAGCCAGTGGGTAGTAGTCCAAGGAGAGAGTTATACAGCTCCCCCCTCCCTCCTGCTGTGTGACAGCCCCTCCTCCAGGTAAATGGAGTAGACAGACCCACCCTTATGGGCATCATGGCAAGGGCTGTGCCTAGGGGTGCCAGCAGCCATTCAGATGGGGCAGGCACAATGTGCCCAAGTGTGACATCTGTATAACTTAGCTTGAAGTCTTTGCTGTATCAAACTAAGGGTTATTCCAACCCATATGAAGCCAGGTACATTTGCTAGTATACAATATGTAAGCTTTTCAGGTACAAAAAATTCTTACTCCGGCTGGATGTTTAAGCAGAAAAGGGATTTCTGGGCTTGGACATTTACACCCAGGTCATCTGTGTCTGCAGACTGGTCTTAAGAGGAGGGAGTACTCTCAGATTCATCTGGTAAAGCCAGGCCATGTTTAGATTCATCTTGTAAAGCCAGGCCATACTCTAGAGAATCTGCTAGAGTTGAAAACGTTAAAACTAGCAGTGACATTTCTGTTTCCAGCACTTTACAAAAGCTGCAAGATCCTTGGAAAACAGAGAATTTTGAAAGCACGCTATATACTAAGCTTTTTTTTATTAGCATTTTCCCCAATTGTTTTGCTTATAACATTTTAACTGTAATCTGCCCTAAAAGGAGGGGTAGAAATATATAAAATAAATAAATACTAAACAATATAAATTAATAATATTTAGCTTGATAGTGTGCCCTTCTGCCAGATCTATACATGTAGCACAATGAGGTGGATGGAATCAGCTGCGCTATTTCATACTGCATGAGAGGATATCATTATTTTTTGAAAGCTTTGCCACAAATAAACAGAAACCCTCTCTGCAAGTAGAACACTCCCTCTACTACCTGCAGGGAAATTTTACATATGGGAGCATTCAAAAACAACATCCTTTGTCTGCAGTTTGAACTGGTACAATCAGACTGCAGAGATACATAGATCAAGTTTTAGCTTAAAGTGTCAAAGTTGTGAAGAGTCTGAATGACACAGTTTATATGCCAAAATGTTAGTTTTATTGATTTGTTTCATTCCAGTAGAACTGCCAATGAGAATTACAAATCTCATATATACAGGTATTTATAAAGGAGTGAAATCTGAGATCCAGAGGCAATTTTAACTTAAGTCTGTGCAGGGTAAACTATATGGCCTCTTGTGCAACAGAGATTGTTAAAAAAAAAAGAAGAAGGTCATAGCAACACTTGAGTTTACATAATTCTCTTGCTATTTTAACATTCAATTTGTGAGTGAACATGACACAAAGGTGCTAGTCCAACTTTGGTAATGTATGAAAGAAATGGTTTCATTCCAGTTCCACAAGCTCATCTCCTTCCCCAACCGTTTCACCAGCTTTGCAGTGCACAGCTTTCACCTGCAGAACAAAGAAAGAAATAATCAAATTGATTCTGAAAACAGGGCCAAGCAGCATTTATTTTTAATTGCCATTGGCTTCACAAAGAGAATAAATGATGTGTTTCCACTTAAAAGACATATAAACACATGAAACAACCAAAATCTAAACGCATCTTCTGGAACATAATCAAACACATTGTCAAGGTTTTTGTACTGTGCTTCTATGCCTATCCAAAAAAACCGAAGGCAAGCTTGTTTTTTGTTTTTTATACATCCCAGACTTTTAAGCAGATACATATAAAGAAGGATATCTTTTTTTAAAGGGTGATTTTGGTAAAAATCTGACAACTTTATTTTTTTTTAACATCTAGAGGCTCAACGCTATTGATGTGTTGGATGCTTATCTTTGCTGCAGTTGCTTTGAATTTTTACTGTAAATCACTTTGGGACAAAAGGCGGTAACTCACTCACTCACTAAATCAACAAAGATTCCTGCCAGAACAGAAAAGTCTTATAGATCATATGTGATCACACATATGCAATACAGTTTGCAAATACAGGACAAGACTACTGGTCTGTTTAGAGATATATGAGCATGGCTGCATCAGAGGACAGGACAGCTGCTTGCTTGTGCAACAGGCAAGCATACCCAGCTGTAACACTGAAGCAATCGTTTTTGAAGAAGTGGGATCTCTTGAAGCCTTGAGAGTAATAGGGCATGGGCCTGTCCCTGGCACTGGGCACATCTGCCTGGGCCCGTGAGGGGCGGACGTGGGAGCATCTGCTGCCCTCACAGGCCCAGGTGGGGTTTTGCCCCAACCAAAGGATAACATGAACAATTAACACAGGTTCCTTCCATTGATATGAACAGGCTATTTATCTGCAACTGATGTTCTTTGAGTGGTTACTTCTGCAATTCCACATATAAACAAATATATGGTCGCCTATAAGTGTAACTGTATGTGGGACTTCACAGATTACAAAGAGCAACAGTCCTATTACTCACAATAAGAATATTCCTTTCTGGAAGACCAGAGGTCATACAGGTAAGTACTTTGCAGTATACAGCCTAAAGAAGCTTGTGCCTAGCTCTGCCTATCTCCTGTGTCAAGCCACTTTAAAAACTAAGTATGTGGAGGGGCAGAGGAGTCATGTTCATTTGGCGGGGGGTGGTGGAATGCTTGTGGCCTATAAATCCATTGTGCACTGCATATTTGGCAAGTTTCTAGTGGATAAATGAAAACAGCTGAACAGAACTGAATGGTGAAATCACAAAGCAAGTCATCCATTATGATTTCTAGGGCTACTATTTAGTATATGCCTGTTTAACTCAAGTGCACTTAACTCTGTATTGGACTGTGGCCTGGGCCCAAATTTAACAGAGGGGCTGCAGTCAAGGCAAATCCTTTTTGAACACCTGACAAACACTTAAGAATCCAAACCCTGGTATGGCACCAGTTTCAAATTGGTGCCATACAGTTTAAGGCTGATGCCAATGTTTAAACTCTCTGAGGAATAATCATATCTATTTTCATCATTGTTGAAAATGAAGCCCAGGTGGCAAATGCCACAAGGTTTCAGTAGTACATCAAGGCTTACCTTGCCAGTTTTAGCAGCAACCAAACTGTTCTGCATTTTCATAGCTTCGATCACACAGATCTCCTGACCTTCTGCAACCTAGTAACAGCAAAAATGTGACATTAAAATGCTGCAAGGGGGAAAATTGTGTTAAAAACACTGCACCTTGTATCCTATGTGCATAGCCTTTCTAACCACCAAAATCACATTCTGATGCTAAGAAGTACTGTATCAAAATATGATGTGCTCAGCTGTGATGAAGACACAAGTTCAGATGCTACAGTTATTACATTCTGTATGTTTGGGCAAACATCCCTGAGACCATAGGATACTGCAGATCTCTCCTGCTGTGAGTGTAGAAGAAGACCTACTATTCAGCATTTAGTATATATACCCAGGGTTTAAGACAGGAATGGAATAGAGAATTGGAGTGTCCTATTTTGCCTAATTGTTGCCCTAGCGTCTGTATCTGAAGCTTCTATGGATCTTAGGCTACGACTTATTCAGCAAAAACAAAAAAATTGTTTGGGGTTTATTAGACTCCACAATGCCTCTTTATTAAGGGTTTGTCTAACTTGCATAATTGTTGGAGATGCAATAATGTTTCCTTAATTCACATGTTTTGGCAAAGCCCAATATTTGCCCCCTTTTGGGAAGAGGTTACAATAAGGATAAACTTTGTATTGAAACAATCTTTAATATGGAACGATGTGCATGTCCTCCTAAACTACTTACTGGTTTCTTGGAAGTTAACACATGGTCAGCGCAAATTGATTTTTAGACCCCTTCTGACAGCTAAAAGACTTACACTATTATGTTGGAAGGATAAATGCTCACCTTCCATAATGCAGTGGACTGAGGACTTAACAACACTATCAATATTTGAACAGATGTTATATAGAACCCACTTGCGAGTGGATAAGTACATGGATATTTGGTCTGCATTTCTTGAAACCTATGCATAACTCTCTCCTCCTTCTTTATGAATGGTATATCTAATAAAAAAAAATGACATTCCTATGTATGTGATTTTAAGGCAGCTTTAAAGCCTAGCCTTTTCCAGCAGGCCTATCCAGATAAATCATGAGTTTTTAAGATGTATTGATTCCTGTTCTAATGTTGTTCCCCGCCTCGATCCAAAGGGAGAGGCGGGTAAGAAATAAATATATGATGATGATGATGATGATGATGATGATGATGATGTAAAAAAAATTCCTTTTCACAATTTATTTTCTGTTCTGTTTTGTTAAATTCACAATAAAAGAAAAAAATGGGGAGGGGGAATAAGGTCCGCCCTTGAGTGGCAGTAAAAAGCACCATCACCATAGATGGTTCAATGATGGTCATGGCAAAAAAGACAGGTTGCTTACCTGTAACTGTAGTTCTTCGAGTGGTCATCTGTGCATTCACACATATGGGCTCTGCGCCTGCGCTGAGCTAACAGTCGGAACTTCTAAAGCTGAGAACGTTGAATTTGGCGGGAACCCCTCCCCCACCATCAAGTGCGCATGCACCGCGGGTTCCCGCCTACCTTCTCAGTTTCCGAGACCATCTTGCTGGTCCCAGATCCTAGGAGATAGCGCCTCTATCGATGCCCAGAACTGTCGACACCGAAGAGGGGATGGTGGGGGGGTTGTGTGAATGCACAGATGACCACTCGAAGAACTATGGTTACAGGTAAGCAACCTGTCTTTCTTCTTCGTGGTCTCTGTGCATCACACATATGGGAGATTAGCAAGCTGACTTACCGGAGGCGGGTCGGTGTCGGCTGTCATCATTGGAGGATTGCAGAGAGAACAGCTCTGCCGAAGTTGGAGTCGCGTCTGGCTCTGGTATCGAGTCTGTAGTGGGTAGCGAACGTAGTGGATTTGGACCATGTCGCCGCCCTGCAGATCTCCGGGATGGAGACGCCTCTTGAAAAGGCTGTCAATGTCGCTATTCCCCTAGTCGAGTGGGAACGGATTGGTTGTGTCAACTGAAGTTGTTGGGTCTCGTATGCTAGTTTAATAGTCTGTACGACCCATGTAGCAAGTCTTTGGGCTGAAACGGGTAAGCCTTTTTTAGGACCCCCGTAACATATGAACAGCTGCTGTGTCTTTCGATATGGGGCTGTTCTGTCTTTGTAGAAGGCTAACGCCCTTCGAACATCTAGGGTGTGTAGAGTCCTTTCTAGAGGTGAAGCTGGAGTTGGAAAAAAAGATGGTAAAACTATCTCTTGGTTGACATGGAACTCTGAAAATTACTTTTGGACGGAAGCTAGGGTCTGTTCGGAGAACAGCTCTGTTGCTGTGGAACGTAAGGAAAGGTGGATCGATGCGAAGAGCTGCTAACTCGCTAGCCCTTCGTGCTGTTGTAATAGCTATTAGGAAAACGACTTTTAGTGTGAGGAGTCTTAAGTCTATGGTAGCCAGAGGCTCGAAAGGCTTATCGAGAAGCGCCTTTAGGACAACAGATAGACTCCAGTGTGGTGTAAAGTCTTTCAATGGAGGGGCCAAGTTGTTAACTCCCCTAAGAAATTGTCATACAAGGGTGTGTGAGAAAACTGAGTAGCCGTCTACTGTCGACCGTTATCTGGATCCTTCGTGGTATGCACCATTTGAGGATCTGGGTTGTCTTCCGAATCAGTGGTGAGGATCGAGTTCCTCCCTCTTTGTTGAGGTGCCACATGACAGCAGTATTGTCGGTAAGGAGCTGTATGTGATGATTTGTCAGCACGTCCTCGAAAGACACTAGGGCCTTTTGGACTGCTATCATCTCGTGTAGGTTGATGTGCTTTTTCTGCTCTGTATCGTTCCATTTTCCTTGAGTTTGGAAATGTGCACAGTGGGCACCCCAACCGAACGTCGACGCATCCATGGTGAGGGTGTACACTGGAGGAGCTTGTATAAAAGGTATTCCTTGGTTGAGGTTGTGTACGTTCTGCCACCAAGAAAGGGATAGTTTTATTCTTGGAGGAATGGTAAGATAGAAGTTTCTGGCAACGGCAGTGTTCAGGAACGACTTTATGAACCAGTTTTGTAGGGGCCTCATATGGAGTCTCGCCCATCATACTACCGATACGGTTGCAGCCATGTGTCCTAAGAGACGCTGAATTTGGAAGGCCGTTGTCGTCCTGGTTTTGGAAATTCTCTGTGCCAAGACTATAATCTTTTGTACCCTGTTGGGGGGCAGATAGGCTCTTGCCGTTATGGAATCGATGGTTGCGCCTATGAACTGGATTCTTTGAGTGGGATGAAGTTGTGATTTTTCGAAGTTGATGTAAAAATCTAGTGACTTGACCGTTTGGATGACCTCTCTTAGAGTTGCTATAAGAGAGGAGTGAGTAGGGGACGCTATTAACCAGTCGTCTAGGTACGGGTAGATCTGTATACCCTTTTTCCTGAGCTGAGCACAGACGACGGCAACACATTTCGTGAACACTCTTGGTGCCGTTGCCAAGCCGAATGGAAGGACTTGGAATTGGTACATCTTTTCTCCGATAAGGAATCTGAGGAAGCGTCGATGTGCAGGATGAATCGTGATATGAAAATACGCGTCCTTCAAGTCTATTGATGCGAACCACATGTTTTGTTGGAGAAGGGGGAGTATGGTAGATAGAGTGACCATACGGAACTTTTTGACTCTTATGTGGCGGTTGAGATTTCTGAGGTCTAAGATGGGGCGAAGAGTTCCGTCTGCCTTTGGGACTGTAAAATACCTTGATAGGAAGCTGTTGCTTACGTTGGGATATACTTTTGTAATTGCTTTTTTGTTTAAAAGCATGGCGATCTCTTTTGATAAAGGTAGAGAGGGGGTTGTTCTTTTTACGGTACCGACAAGCGGGTATGTTTTGAATTCTAGCTTGTAGCCCTCTCGAATAATCTTTAGCACCCATGCGTCCGAGGTTATGTGTTCCCAATTGGTGATGAATGATTGGAGACGGTGATTGAAGTCGTATGATGAGACGGGCAGGGTGCTGGGAGACTTGGAGTCAAAGGAGGCAGCATCAGGCTTTCCGCGGGATTGTCTAAAACGCTGATGCGACAGCTGTTTCTTTTGATGGTATTGAGGGGTCTGTCGGTGAGGACGATCGGAGTACTGTTTATTCTGGGGAAAAACTCTGTTCCAGTATCTATTCTTGAAAGTGTGGGGTTGAAACTGCGATAAGCCCATTTTCTTTGCCGTAGCTTTTGCTTTCTGTATCGAGTCCATGGTGTCGTCTGTATCTTTATTGAATAACCTCTCGCCATCAAAGGGGAGATCCTCGATGCAGGATCTGGCTTCAGGAGTTATTGATGCAGAACGTAACCAGGCATGGCGACGAAGGGCGACAGCCGCGACCATGGCCTTTGCATCGCAGTCGACTTGGTGTCTGGTAGTGCTGATCTGTAACTTAGACAGGCGTATGGCTTCGTCTTGGAAAACGTGGGTGAGCTCCCTTTTTTCCTCAGGCAAATAGTCACATAGGGAGGCTATTTTCTCCCAAAGGAAAAGTTGGTAACGGGCCATGGTGGCTTGGTAGTTTGCCACCTTAAAGCCGAGCGCTGCAGAGGAATAGATTCTACGGCCCATAAGGTCTAGGCGTCTGCCCTCTTTGTCAGATGGTGAGGCATGAGCCCTTTGTGACTTTCCCAGGGAAGATTCCACAATTATGGAGTTCAGCTTAGGGTGTGTAAAGAGGAAGCCGATGTCTTTGTCTTGTATACGATACATTGATTCAAGTTTTCTCGACGTCGGGGCCATTGTGGCTGGAGCCTTCCATGAAAGTTTTGCCGTTTGCAGCAAAGTTGGGAGGAAAGGGATCGCTACTGGTGCTGTTGCCTCAGTATAAATAGCATCGAAGACCGGGTCTTCGATTTTTTCGATGGGTTGGTGAGTCTGAATTCCCAACGATTGAGCCATTCTCAAGATTTGATCAGTGAAATGGAAGGTGTCCTGTGATGGCGAGGAACCCTCAGGTGTTTCCACTGCCTCGGTAGGTGATGGTATCGATGGTTGTGGAGATGACACCGATGTTGTGTCAGAGATGTAATCATCATCTGACTGTGAAGGACAGGAGGCGTGGTCGTCGTGACTCCTTGCCCGGTGAATTGGAGGAGCTGGAAGTGGGCGATCCTCGAAGGAGGGTGCTACCGATGCTATTGCTGTCGGTTTGTGCATCAAAGAAATACCACGAGGTGGTACTGGTGGCGGTTGATCAGTTGGTCGAGTAATTGTAGCAGACGGGCGTCAGTGTGGAGTTGAGGAACGCGGCCGGCTGTCGATGTTGGCGCTAGAGGAATGATACGAGCCCTGCATTTGTTGTTGATTCGATGGGATAGACCATGCTGAGGATCTGACCCAACTCCTCTCTCTCAAAGGAGATCTGGACCTGGAATTGTAGGAATTATGTCTAGATCTATTCGACGTTATGGAAGGGTTAGGGCTATACGCTAACTGCCTGGGAGATTGCTGTTGAGGCAGGTCTATCACGATTATCGGTCCCGTGGGGGACGAGTCTTGGATCTCTCCTTCCGAGAGAGAGGCAGTGTTCGGTCGACTATGCCTCGATGTGGACCCGTGTTTCGACGTCGAGCGTTGGCTGTGCGTCGGTGTGGGTTCTCCTCGGTATCGAGGGGTGCATTCCCCTGGAGATAGCTGTGCGTCTCCCTGATCAAACCTCGACATCGATGGTGTCGGTGTCGTAGGAGGTTGTAATGGACGCAATGATGAGACGGAAGGCGTTGGGGATGTGTGAGCGACCCCCGGTTTTTTCGCCTTTTTTGCCTCGTGTTTAGAGGTAATAAGTTTCCTCTTTTTTGCTTGCGTCTTCTCCATGGCCGATTTCTTCTCTTTCAGCCTTTTTGGTGGTTTACCATGACTCGTCGTGCCCACCGTGTCGGCGTCCTCCTGGTGAAGAAGGGCGGTCGTTGGTCTTTCCGTCGTCATTGTTTGTGGCCTATCGACTGCAAGCAAGGCGTTTTTCCAAAGGATAGCTTTGAGTCGATCCGAGCGGTTTCGTCGAGTTTGTTTCGAGAAACTCATGCAATGAGCACAAGATTCAACCACATGTGACTCCCCTAAGCACAGCAGGCACAGGGAGTGGCCGTCTGCGGGTGGAAGTTTGCTGCGGCACTTGACGCACTTTCTAAAAGGGGCTTTCAGTGCCATACGCATAAGAAGAAGTAAGAAGAAAAGATTATGAGGATATTTGAAAATATTAACTAACAATTTTTTATTTTTTTTTAGATAGATGAGTGAAAAAAGAAGAGAAGAATGAAGTAGAGGAAGGAAGAAGATTGACGAACGTTCTCTAAGTAGTTTTTTGGTAAGTATATTGAGCGAAGTCCCGTACGTGTTGCCAGCAAGGCGGTTGAAGAAAAACTGAGGAGGTAGGCGGGAACCCGCGGTGCATGCGCACTCGATGGTGGGGGAGTGGTTCCCGCCAAATTCAACGTTCTCAGCTTTAGAAGTTCCGACTGTTAGCTCAGCGCTGGCACAGAGCCCATATGTGTGAATGCACAGAGACCACGAAGAAGAAGGGGCTGTTCCACGCACATGAGGCATAGATGCCACAAGGATAGACTTTAGATCTACCAGATTGTGAACCGCCCAGAAAGCTTCGGCTATTGGGCTGTATAAAAATGTAATAAATAAAAATATATAAATAAATAAGTAAGACCTCTTTTTTCCAGGACATGCACCCCAAACCAGGAGAAACTATGCCCATTTTGAAACTAATATAGTTATTTCCTTTCCCAATGGGTAGGGGTGGGGCAGGGGGAGAAGACAAACAAGAAAAGACATTTAGAAGGGTAAAAAACCACATAATCCCAAGTGGTAGTTTCTCTGCCACAGTTTCTCTCTCCCCTGTCATCATAGGATTGCTCTGTCAGAGCTTTAACAACATCCAATTCACAATGTGTGAAGAATATGGATTCTGGCTGTGACCACGGTATGCATTCCACAATGTGGAATGGATTCTAACTATGTCTATTGTTGTGCATTCCACAATTCCAGGCAAGCCCAGAAAAATGCATGTTCTGGAGCAAAGTAGAGAACTCAGGACCCTAAGAACGTCAGTTTACTTCTTTTTTTTTTTAAAGCATGCATTAGTACTTGGGGCTCTGAAGGAAGGGCTTGAAAGTTGTGTGCACAAGGCCTGGTGAAATCTCCAAAGAGAGATGCCCTCATTTGGATTACCACTCATCAAGGGGCAGAGCTTGTCCCTCGTGTCATTAGGAGAAACAGAGTTATGCATCTACATATATAAGTATTCCACAAACTTTATAAAGGTCATAAAATGCAGCATTCCCTGGGGTAGAATTTGACATTTTTTTTTGTCCTAGTGCAGAGTACAAAAATGCCTATGTCATCAGCCATCAGTTTCCATATTTTGAGCTAAAAACCAATTTGGGCCTATTAGGAAAGTCTTACAGAGCCATACTAACAAAATCAAGTCTCACATCTCGTTCACCGTGACATTCTCATTTCCCATTCCTACCTGTTTGAACTCTGCTAACAACTGTACACAAGCTTAAAGCAGCCAGTGATTCAATGTGTAGCTCCATTCATTTCCAAATAAAATTCCTCAAAGACCAAATGGTGTGGGGTACGCACAGGTCCCCCTTGTGCCAACAACATGGTCTGTCTGATCAACAGGTAGCTTTACAGGAAGTTGAACAATTTGTTAGAGAGATCGTTTCTCCTACAATATCAAACATTACAATTTACAGGTAGTGTCTCATTTTCCTAATTCACATTTTAAAGTAACTGACCATTTAGAAATAAATGCTATGGAGTTTGCAACCCCAAACTGGATAAACAAGATCCTGAGAAACGGTAGACAGAAAAGAGCAAAAAAAGGAAAAAAGTGTGGCCCATTTTCTTTGGGTACTTTATGCCATTCCCAAACTAGAGACAGGAGCAATTGAGATTCGTCCAATAAGTGGACCAAAATACTAGGTATTGGAACTAATAGAGATGTATAATTAAATGAAATTCTACTTTAAGATTATACAAGGTTATGTGTCTCTCCCATAAAACACCTACTAAGTCCTCACACATTTGTTCTATGTTACCCACTCACAGCCCTTCACTTCTTTCTACCTTTTTTTTTTGGCACCTATGTACGTACATCTGATACCAAGCATCAGAATCTCTTCATACTCATCTTTGCTGTTAAAAACTGACAACAATCTAATAGATAAAACATAAGATGTGACTAACTTATTATATGCAGGATTGCTTTTATCATTCAAAAGTATGTCCCAGCCTGAAGTTGTACAGTCCAGAATTCTACCGATCTCGTACATACTGCATACTTTGTAGAACAGCACAGAGCCCCTTGTCATGTGACCTCCGTGGCATAAGCACCTCTCTACACCAGTGTTGCCCATGTTTCCAAGACATGAGATGTTGGCAAGTGAAGACCCGTAGTGTGGGCTCCTTCCATGTGGCCCAGAGGTCTTCACAATGGAGGAAGGAGCTGCGTTAAAGCAGCTACCACATGGCAGAGTTAACATTTGGGATTTCCTAAATGTTACTCTGTTTTATTTGTAAAAGCAATTTATAAATGCTCTCTATATAAGTTGCCCAAGCCCATTGTTAACAATAAATCAGTTATTTTATGTGATATACATTCATTCAGTAATTCCAGGGGAATTTAAAGAGTGAGCAACAGGAATTCATAAATAGGGATGGTAAATAAACATCCTAAAAAATAACCTTGAATCACAAACAGGGGCTCCTACAAAATTGGAAAACTGGAAAGCAAGTTCTGTCATTCATGTTGCAAGTAGCTTTTGGCAATCAAGTAAGTACATTGTACTCACCATCAATGAGTACATTGATGGTGCTATATAAAATAATAATAATAATAATAATAATAATAATAATAAGAAGAAGAAGAAGAAGAAGAAGAAGAAGAAGAAGAAGAAGAAGAAGAAGAAGAAGTGATTCAGTATTTTAGTCAGTACAATGAGAGTCAGTCTGGCAACCCAATCCTAGAGGCTATCGGATAAATAAGTTCCATTGCAAAATGGATCTTAGTCAAATTACAATCCAATCCCACACATGTCTACTAAAGGCCATTGAGTTTAATGGGAGTATTCCCTGGTAAGTGTATAGGATTGCAGCATGCATGCTTAAAGAGGGAAAAATCCTACAACTCCCAGCACTCCCCAGCTATCATGTCTAGCTGGAGAATGCTGGAAGTTGTAGGACTATTTTTCTGTCTAAACATGCCTTGGATTGTTCCCTAATCCTGTAATCCTGTACACTTGTGCCCTTAATGTCTTTAGGAAAAGGATGTAGAACTTCTTTCATATTACACTGACCTGAGCTAACCCTAATTAAACAGCTAACATTACAGGTAGCCCACAATATGTCAGGTCATTGTTTCTAATGGCTGCCACTCAGCTGTGTCAGTTCCACATGGGCAAGAAAACTATAGAGTAAATCATACTGCCGCTTCATTGACCTGAACCACAGCTGTTAAGACTAAACTAGTACTCCACGGAAAATTGGGGGCCTCGTGACAAATTTCTTATGTTAATATCTTGTGCAGTGTAAATGCCTGTGACCCAAATCCATTGCTCTCAGCCCTGTTGTAACACTTCCTCTCTTGCTTCCCCTTATGGCTGGTTCCTCTCAGGATGCCAACATGTGAGATCTCTCTCTTCCTTCCATTTACAGTCGTGTGAAAAAGAAAGTACACCCTCTTGGAATTGTATGATTTTACGTATCAGGACATAATAACAATCATCTGTTCCTTAGCAGGTCTAAAAATTAGGTAAATACAACCTCAGATGAACAACAACACATGACATATTACACTGTGTCATGATTTATTTAACAGAAATAAAGCCAAAATGGAGAAGCCATGTGTGAAAAAGTAAGTACACCTTATGATTCAATAGCTTGTAGAACCACCTTTAGCAGCAATAACTTGAAGTAATCGTTTTCTGTATGACTTTATCAGTCTCTGACATCGTTGTGGAGGATTTTTGGCCCACTCTTTACAACTTCAGTTGCTTCAGTTCATTGAGGTTTGAGGGCATTTGTTTATGCACAGCTCTCTTAAGGTCCCGCCACAGCATTTCAATCGGGTTGAGGTCTGGACTTTGACTGGGCCATTGCAACACCTTGATTCTTTTCTTTTTCAGCCATTCTGTTGTAGATTTGCTGGTGTGCTTGGGATCATTGTCCTGTTGCATGACCCAATTTCGGCCAAGCTTTAGCTGTCGGACAGATGGCCTCACATTTGACTCTAGAATACTTTGGTATACGGTCGACTCAATGACTGCAAGGTTCCCAGGTCCTGTGGCTGCAAAACAAGCCCAAATCATCATCCCTCCACCACCGTGCTTGACAGTTGGTATGAGGTGTTTGTGCTGATATGCTGTGTTTCGCCAAAGGTGGCGCTGTGCATTATGGCCAAACATCTCCACTTTGGTCTCGTCTGTCCAAAGGACATTGTTCCAGAAGTCTTGTGGTTTGTTCAGATGCAACTTTGCAAACCTAAGCCGTGCTGCCACATTCTTTTTTGAGAGAAGAGGCTTTCTCCTGGCAACCCTTCCAAACAAACCATACTTGTTCAGTCTTTTTCTAATTGTACTGTTATGAACTTTAACATTTAACATGCTCACTGAGGCCTGTAGAGTCTGAGATGTAACTCTTGGGGTTTTTGCAATTTCTCTGAGCATTGCATGGTCTGACCTTGGGGTGATTTTGCTGGGATGTCCTCTCCTGGGAAGATTGGCAACAGTCTTGAATGTTTTCCACTTTTGAATAATCTTTCTCACTGTAGAATGATGGACTTTAAATTGTTTGGAAATGGCCTTATAACCTTTCCCAGATTGATGGGCAGCAGCAATTGCTTTTCTAAGATCATTGCTGATGTCTTTCCTCCTTGGCATTGTGTTAACACACACCTGAATGCTCCAGACCAGCAAACTGAAAAAACTTTGGCTTTTATAGAGGTGGTCATACTTGATGATGATCAGTTAATCATGGGCATTTGATTAGCAGCACCTGTCTGCTACTTAGCATCTTAATTCCTATGGAAGCAGTAAGGGTGTACTTACTTTTTCACACATGGCTTCTCCATTTTGGCTTTATTTCTGTTAAATAAATCATGACACGATGTAATATGTCATGTGTTGTTGTTCATCTGAGGTTGTATTTACCTAATTTTTAGACCTGCTAAGGAACAGATGATTGTTATTATGTCCTGATATGTAAAAATCATACAATTCCAAGAGGGTGTACTTTCTTTTTCACACAAATGTATTTGTCAACATTCTTTGTGGAGCTTTTGGCTGAAATCTTAACCCTCACACCCCAACCAAACTAAAGCCCAATCATATATAACTGCTCATGTTCATTCCCAGCCTTCTTCTTATTTCCCATACCTTTGTCTATGCTGTCACATGTGATAGCCAATGTGGTGTAGCAGCTAGAGTGTTGCACTGGGAGTCGGAAGATCTGGGTTCTAGTCCCCACTCAGCCATGGTAGCTCACTGGGTGACTTTGGGCCAGTCGCAGACTCTCAGCCCAACCTACCTCACAGGGTGGTTGCTGTGAGGATAAAAAGGATTGGAGGAGGATTATATACGCCACACATACATCACATGAGAAACCCCTAGAACACTCTGTCAAACATTACATGTAGTGAAATAGAAACACAATAGTTCATCGTATCTAATGTTGTATACACAATGTGATACCCATATATAGGAAATCTGTCATGTGTGAAACATAGCATATAATAGTCTCAATCGACATGTTATTCCCAGGATATTACTCATTTCCCATGGAAATGTAGGGACCCTTTTCCTTAAGGCGATCCCAGATGGCTGGTAGCTACGTGTGAATGATACATACTTATGGGCAGGGCCAATTATGTATGTCTTCCCACTGAATAGGAGAGAGTTAAGTTCTGAGTAGACTATTTGTAGACTCAGCCCAATACAACATTGTAATTGCATTGACATGAACGGGTTGAAGCAGGCTTAACTTTGCATTGGCCTGTGGTTTGTACAAGCAGCATAAATGATACTAGGTGGAAAAGAGAAGTATTATATCACCATAATTTCATTTAGTGATGGGCAAACACTCTCCAACCTCATTTTGAAACAGGCCTGGGGCTTCCTAACTTTCCCAGAGAACTGTCAGAGAAAGCTCAGGATTCTCCCAAGTTCTCAGGGAGCTTGGAGAGACTGAGCCCAACCTCCCCTGTCAGAATTTCCCTTCTTCCTCCACCCTCACAAGGTATGTTTGGGGAAATGGGGAGGGGGAATCCCCTGTACTGAAGTGCGTTAATTACAACCCAGGAGAATGAGTTTGTTTCATTTCATCAATGGCACAGACTTTCTGTGCTTTCAATTGCTAAATTCTACGCCATGTAATTTAAGTACTCAAGATCAAACAGCATCTTCTGAGCGGTACTGTGTGTGTATGCTTGATGCACGCATTCAAGATGTTATACAGCTCATTTGGTTTTTTTCTGAATCTGGTACAAAATGTATCCTCAACCTCAGCCTCCAAGCAACAATTTTCCAGAGACTCAACGAGCTCTGCCAATGACTATACACAGATTTTTTAAAAAAACGTACACAGAGAGACGCAGTGTGGCCAGGTAGGTCCCCATATATGCTGTGGCCCCTGACTTTGTTCACTATGTTTCTCTCCTCTGCCTGTGGGTCTGCACATACACATATTATACAGGGGTAATTGGGAAATGTATTCTTTGCAGTGAAACCCTTGCAGAAAAACTAACCTAGTTAGTTCTCCACTTTAGGAGGAAACTTCCATACATACCCAATGTTTAAATATGAACCATTACTTCTAATAATAGCCAATTTGTTTAAAATGGCTTCAGTGGAAAGTGTCACTTAAGCAGCCACATTTAATAATTGTTCTTTATGTCAATCCTTTGTAGCTTTTTACCCCCACTGTTACAAAACAGCAAATCCTAAAATTAGTCCCCAATATCTCTCCCTTTCCTCTTTCATTCATTCTCTTGGGCTTTGTTCAGTTTCTTTCACTGCATAATTGTGTGTATCTTTTTGCCTGCCTGTATTATTTAAGCCGGAAAATGAATATCTTAGAGATCTCTAAAATATCCTCTTTCCTCATTTAAGGATTAAGTTAGGCTTTTAAAAATATTCAATAACTTTTCTAAAGATATTGACCTGGAATAAAAGCACACACATAGAAATCTCATTCTGTAGTACAGTTTGCAGTAATGAAATCCAGTTCTGATTAAAAATTCACTCTACAGTTTAATCGTGGCTTTAGTGGTGACCTGAAATGGAAAAAAGTATCATATAAAACCCTCAGGATTCTTACTCAACTGAGGCCACTGTAATCAATTTCATCTTTAAGTTTTTTGTCTTCTAGAAAAGGCAAATTAAAACACAAAACAAAATGCAGATTTTCATTAAAATGGCTTTTCTTTTCAGGGGAAACAAAATTGAAACTGCTGGGATTAAAATTAATATGACAAAATAATAATATTTAATTTCATTGTTCATTGACTAGGAACGAAGCAGCAATTCATTCCAAAAATGAAGTGTAACGCCAAATATTCAATGGTCTCTTGCATCAAAATTCTCTAGGTTTCCATTTTAAAAGTTATAACTTTTTATGTACTTAAAAAAAAAAGGACCTGGAAAACCAAATTTGGGGTTAAGTTAAATGGGCTATTTATATAAAAAACCTAAAGGACTTGTACAGTCTTGAAGGTTATACACAATGTGCTAAAGAACGTGATATCGGTGCTTCTTGAACAAAATAATTCCCAGAAAATGGAGGAAGAGAGAAGTAGCAACATTAAATCCATTTTTTGTGAACCGCCCAGGGAGCTTCAGCTGTTGGGCAGTATAAAAATGCAATAAATAAATAAAAATATGTGCAAGAGAGTAACATGAGTATTAATTGTCCTCTTTTTATATTTAGAGGTACAATGAAGAAAGCTCTTGAAGAGATCTTTGTGAGTTTAGCCCACTCCCTTAAGACTTTTGTGAATCATCTGATAAAGACTTAATGATTGTGACAGGATGTCTTCAATGTTAGGCTTACAAAACAGTCACAAGCCCCGCAAGTCTTTTTGATAAACCCAATCGGCACTGATGTATTTCTCCACTCTGTCTAATTGGTGTAAAGTTTGCAGATCTGAGTCTCATATCTTTCACCCAGCTTGCTGCGTCCTCTCCTTTGACACCAGGTCAAGGTTCACATTCGCATCCGATTATCAAAGTGGCATTCATTAAGCAGCAGCCTGCCTTGCACCAAAATGAGTTAGCTTGAAGGAAAGGAGCTCGGCCCATTTACTCAGCAGATTTTAGCATTTTAAGGAGGCCCAAATGTCACACAGTATTGCTACGTTCTGAAGAGTTTCAGACATCTCCAGCTGATGATTAATTGTGAGTGATGGGAAATAAAATCCAGTAAGGCCAGCTGCTTGCCATGGTCGGCAAAATTACTATAATGGATATAGGCTGCCAATTTTCCAGTTTTACTGGCAAGTCTTCCAAGTGTAATTAAGGGAAGTTATAAATGATATGGAAATCTATCAAGTCCCATTTATTTTCAGAGGACTCTGTCCCCAGGGACTTTTATCTTCAAGCTTATAGTTTGCTTTGTTGTGCTAATGATTTCAACCACTTCTTATTTCTCTTAAAGCCCCCAATATTCCACCATAAGAAGTTAGAGCCACTTCCTTCACAAAGATTTAAAGAAACAGAAACCTCATAAGGTCATTTGCTTTTTATAGTGCCTTCAAAAAAGAAAAGAAAAGAAGCTAAGTTGGGGCCTTGTTTGTTTTGTGGAAACTCTATTTCAAAATGACGCATCTTTCCTGCCTTTTCAATCAGACAGGGGGGAAATTACCTTGAAGAAATTACCAAGATTTTGAGAGAAGGGGATGGATTCACCCACCCCTTAGAAAAGAAATAAAGTGTCAGCATTGTAAAAAGTGGCCTTTGATGCTAGACATTTAGCAGAGGGTGGTGTTGCTCACTAATGTTGTTTGATTTGGAATAAAAGCATGAAAATGATGTGCAAGGGCCTAAAATTGGAGAGGTAAAGGATGAGTGCACCGTATTCCATTTCTCAATTTCATCCTTCAGAACCACAAAATGGGGGGTTATACAGTTACTGGATGAGATTTACGGTAACAGCTGTGGTTCTCCCACACAAGGGAGGACCTTCTAATGGGGTAAGGTCTGTTTTGAACAGACGGGGAGTTACAAAACAAGGTTCCCTATTAAGAATGAGCTCTAATATCCCTGGATAAAGAACACAAGAGCAGTAGTCGGATTGCCTTTAAGAAACCCTAAACCCCATATTTTGCTGCTTCAACGACACACACACACACACACAACCTGGAGCTATTTTAGAAAGTGCAAACTGTTCATAAATGGCAGGATGCAAATGCAAGAGAATTCCATTCTCTCCCCCCCCCCCCCCTCTACTCTCTAGCCACTGTAAAGAATGCACAGGAAACTGTGCCAGTGGCATATGGCTTTCTACTGTGCTAAACATTCATACAAAAGACAGGTTCATCAGTCATTGGCGTATCTGGGTAAAAAAGAAAAAAAAATTAGCTCCTGATGGATGTTATTTAGAGCTTACCTGCTGCTAATACATTACCAGGGCTGGAAACCCTCATGACATTGGAACGGCAGACCATGAAATACAGCACGTGCAAGAACATACCATGTTTGCCAGCTTATCCAAAATAAAAAATAAGCTATTTAAACCCCGTGCCTAACATTGGGCCCGCTGCAAGGAACCCTGGGTCAGTCCTACACAGGCCAATTAATGCACAGCATCTGCTGCACAGAAGCAGCGCACGAAGCACTTCCGAATGATTTCAGCAATTAAAAGAAAACTGTTTCCTGCCTGTTCCAACAGCAACTGTTTCAATGCAAGAGTGAGCATCAAATCATTGTGTGCAGCTGAAAAAAATTAAGCCTCTTTTTTGTGGTGGGGGAAGGAGGAGGAGGGTAGGATGGAGATTTCTTATGGTATAGGATCGTTCTTTTGTTGCCCTACATTGTGTTTTTCTGCCAAATTAGACAGAAGGCTCCGAGGACTTGCAAGGCCCTCTACTGTATCACCTTCTGGTGCACTGGGGCTCCCTAAAATGATGGATCAATATCAACCCTGCTGACTCGTCTGCAAAAGTAAAAAACCCTTCAATTACATTTTTGAAGACCTTTATACTTTACAACACAAGTGCTTGAATAGAATTTATTTGAAAGACTCATGGAGCTGGGGGTAGGGAAATGGGGTGGGGTGGGTAGAAGTATCACACACAACTTTAAGCACAAAAACACACCAAATCAAATGTATGTGGGGTGGAACAAGATCTTGCATCTATGAGCCAGTCAAAAGCACAGTTAGAATTTTATTTTGGCATCACCTTCTTTCTCAAAGGAAAGTGTACTGAAAGGAAAGTCCCCAGTATTCATGTACTCCATATTTAGCTTCATTGGGAGTAGAAGCAGTAGGTTGAAAGAATTCAGCTATTCGCAAGCTATAATTCTTGCAAAATGACAACAAAATCTGGCTACAAGGTTATGAGACACCGCACTGAACATGCTTACACTGCATACTCGGGAGCGGGGGCGGCAGGAAAATAACATTTAAAGTATTTACCCTGCACTTTAGGCATCATGTATTTGTACTTATTACATTTATATTCCCCCCTTCTTCCAAGTAGCTTAATTGTTTTGGCTGCTGCTCATCCTTGAGGTTCTTCTTATCTCTGTGACTTGCTGGCATCAGACACCTATGTAGAAAACAAAATCAGGAGGAACTGGAGCCCTGACATTGTCCAAATCTGTGTTAAATAATTAGTGCCATTTCCCCCTTCCATCCAAATTAATTTTGAAACAGGAGCTACAGAGCTGAAAATATAATTAGCGGCAATTAACAGTGCTTGACAGATGATGATTAAACTTTTTACGCCACACTCCTTTAAAGAATGAATTTTGGTAGAGCACATCCCAGATTTTCTGACCCTTGATTAACCAAAGGTCAGTGACGTTCCCCTGACAGCAATAAGCACCAATCATGGTACCCCCACTTATCCACAACACAAGTGCTCCCAGAGGTTCTAGAAATCTCCAAATTTTGCTTTTGTATGATTGGCATTCAAAAAGAAAGAACAGTTTTATTTTAGAAATATTGTGAGCTATCATTGACTGTTGAGACATGTTCATAAGTTTAGGGAAAGCTAGTATGAAACCTACTTTTATTAAAAAGTATGCTTTCTTGTCTTCAGAACAAAGTTGTTGCTATTATTATTATTATTATTATTATTATTATTATTATTTCTTCATCATCACTGTACACCTCAGTTCTGAATTTAAAAGCAAGCCTAAATCTGTGTATGTTTATGTTAAATTTTGTGTTAAATTCAGCAACTCAAGAGGAATCTGTTTGAAGTCAACTTTATATATACTACATGAAATCAGGGCTGGACATCTTTCCTTGAGATACTGAAATAGGAGGCAGCTCTACACAGAACTGAATGGCCATTTCCATTTTCTAGGCATCACCATCATTATTATTTTTTAAGGGTCAGGGTGGCCAGGTACCTTGAAAATTTTAGCGCTACATAAAATTAACACCAACACAATAGAATTTCATTTGAAATCCTAGCCCCTCCTGAACAAAAAATTACAGTAAAGTAAAGGAAAACCTCTGGGTAACTTACATGAGAGTGACAAGTGCAGCTAATCAATATTTGGTGACTATTAAACTCTATCACAAAGCTACATTATTTTTTAAAAGCATGGCTTAATTAGTTATTCTCTTTCTTTATATGTTGTATAAAGCCCTGCTAATTACCAAAGACCATGAGAATTTATTTCAGAATTTAAGAGCTGAACTGCAAGCAAGGCGTTAAAAAAAAGGGGAGGAGGTTACAAGCAACAAGTAGTATATTAAAAATATAAGCTTACATTTTACAAGAAATCACAGTCTCCTGTGGTGTGCTTAGTGAAGTGAGGGAAAGAGAGAGGGTTGTAAGGTGTTTTTCAGTTTGCTGCATTTTAACATTTTAAAAGACAGAACAATAGCTGGACATTATCTGTACTCTCAGTAAGATATTTTTCCTAGACTTTTAAAATTAAGTGTTATAGAGCAGAATGGTGTTGGCCTAAAATTACATAAGCCAGAAATCTATACACCTACCATTTGATTAGTAAAATAATTCAATTATCCTTTGACGTAATGTGGAAGAAATTCCCATGTTTTATCTTGGGTATGGGGCTACTATCAAACATGCTAAATAACATTTTTTTCAAGCCATTTCTGAATTAAAAATTATCTGTGCAATAGTTCAGTGCAATTTTTGTTCTAACATCTCATGCCCCTTACCTTTGTAATACTGAAGTGTATTCATAATTTTTTAAACATAAATAATCATGCATAGAGACACATTTTCAAATATAAATTAGGACTTAAATCAGAAGTCAAAACACTGCACGTTTAAAAATTATTTCGAGTTTGCATTATCAATTATATTTATGGCACAAATATGAATAAAATAAGAATATGAGATCAGTTAGTAATTTTTGAATGCCATTTCCTTTTACATTAATGTAAATTGAAGCAACTAGCTCATAAGCACATATTATTTACTTATTTCAAGCTTGGCTATATTATTAATACCTTGTTGTTAATGGTAAAATTTTCACTAAAGAAAAAAAATGTGGAAAGACTGCATAGTTCCAGAGAGCTAGTGAGAAGCTGTAATAGTACAGCCCAATATACAAATGAATTAAGCTGAACTAAGTGGACTTTTATGAAAATAGCCAGTGTTCCCCTTCACAGAAGCTACACCTCCATTTCATTCCTGTAATTTAACTCTATTCTCCCAATCCAGAGAGCATAATTGTCTCTGCACATGTGCAAAGGGGCTTTTGACCAACTTCCCTGATCTTCAGCTTTCTTTTCCTCACTCTGCCCCCATCCTGGTCCCACCCCCATGACAAAGCAGCTTTTTAAACTCAGGAAAATTCTCAAAGCCTCCTACGATGCAGTGGGAGAGAAAGGAAATCATCAAGGTTAGGGAAAATCAGTGTACATACCTCATCACATGTTTGCCTTGAATATTGCCCAACAGCTATAATCTTTTAACTTGTTACTCTAAACAGAATGATCATTTTCAATAGGACTACACTAAAGGGAGTGAATACTTTGATCCTAGGCAGTCTACTTCACCAAACACACCTCCCATAATCTTTGTGGTTATAATAAAATCTGCATTAAAATGGAGTTCCATGATTCAAAATAGAAGCATTTTGCTACGCCATGCTAGGAATAAATGTTAACCTTACAAAATGGTATGTTGGAATAACTGGTAAGTTAATTTTTATTTATTTATTTATTTATTTATTTATTTATTTATTTATTACATTTTTATACCTCCCAATAGCCGAAGCTTTAAAGGAGCTTCTTGAAGAATTGCTCTTTATACATAGAGGGGTTCCTTACCTAGCCCTATTACTTAAACAGTGGGGGAAAGTACCATTGCCATACAGAAATATCAGGTGAGAACTTATTATTTTGTTTCAAATCTATTATATTAACAACATTAGTGTTTGTTTGGTACAAAACCTAGAGAAGAAAGAAATTGTAAATTTGCACTCTGGTCACGTGTGAAGCTGATGAGCTGTATGAGAATTCAAACTCTTCTGAACTGGCTGGATGCATCTTTTGATAGGGATGCACATCTGGAGCCATTCATGCCGCTGACAGATTAAACTAGGATAGGCAACAGTTTCATATCATGACCAGACACCTCGTTTTGTGAGCCTTGTAACCTAACCCCTTAATTCTGAACGCACTGGCCAGGATCCAAAGAACTACTGTATGTGGCCAAGAAAGTTTTGGACTTGTTTTCCTCAAACAGCAGCTCGTTTTGGTGTTACTCACCAAACCAAATTTGAATCTGGGAGACCATGTGAGGACAACTATTCAAAGAAAAGTCTGTTTTTTGTTCCAAGAAAAAAAAATCCCCCCTGCATGCATGAATCACAGGAATCATGTGACTAGTGGGAGCGAAGCAGTGCTGCCCCCCTCCAGTATTCCCCCTTTGGAATAGTGAAATGAACAGTGCAGTAAAGATGTCTGTGGGTGACTTCTATGTTTCCATTGATCAAGACGCCTGAAAGTCCCAATTGCATGGAAGTTCACAAGCAGGCTTCCTTCACAACAGACACTCCACATGAATGCATGGATGATGGTACCGGGGGGGGGGGGGAGGCAGCAGTGTGACCCTGCTCTCTATATTCAAGGGATTCTCCCTTCACACAGTCCACATGTGAAGGGAGCTAAAGTCAAACATCCTTTGGATCTCCCAGAGTAGCTCTATGGATCCCAACCCTTATATAGGGGGAAAATCTCATTCATTTTAGTATACTGTAATGGCTACATTTTGCCCATAAAGTATGGCTCTCTAAGTCCCATTGATCTCAACAGGACTTGCCAGTATGTCATTTTGGTCAGGATTATAATCCTTCAAGTGAATACATATTTTTCATGTTTGTGGAGATGGCCGGGAAGAACTAAAAACAAAGTTGAGTTGCATTTGTCACAATTCAACAGTCCGAGATGTTTTTCTCATTGCTGCTAAGCAGATATTTTCAAAAATTTTAATTTGGAAAAATAATAAAAACTTTATATACAGACAATGGCCGAACAACAATATGCATTTCAGACCAACCGCCCTGAAGGAATATGGTTTAGCAAAAATCAAGGTAAGATATTAGAAAGTGATGGCAGCCATAATAGACTTCTCAATAATGTAAACACACCATAAGATAGCCTAAAAACCTGGCTGCATTCAAACAAATATGACTACTCGTCTACACCCCACCACTCTAAAAATGGTCTTTTCTTTATTATAGTGCATTCTGGAAATTAGAAGCCTCCTTGTGAGACACTACATAATAATACTCTTGCCCCCAAAGTATTATAAGAGTTGACATACAGAAAATTTGTAGGACTCACTAGTTACAACTTCCAGCTGAAAACATTTTTGTCATTTTCTAGTAATATTGTTTCACACCTCATTATATTATTAACTAGTAAATACCGTAGAAAATATACAGGGTACTTAAGTACTCCTTAGGCTGTCTGAAAGGTAGAGAAGAAAAACACAAAATCAGGACATATTCAAAAAGTGGGACAAAAAAACTAGTGTGTAAGAGTTCCCGTCCCTTGTTCTTTGAGGCTTTGAACAACTACGATAATGATCCTTGTCCTGATGGACAGCCAAAACATGTAAGCTGAATTGCGCCAACTCGCCGCTTATTCAGTCTGGATAGCTGATACAACCTCATCTCCTTTCAAAAAAACTTTTTGACATCAGTTCTGGAAAGGAAGGATTTACGCTAAACTCCCTTTCAACGCCACAAACGTGTTTCTGCAATTAAAGCTGCCCAATTACCATTGACAAGTCCAAGTCGGCAGAACATAAGCTTGTGCTGTTCAAATGCTCTGCTTCCCAGTGCCTCCAGCAAAAACCCAGAGGCGAAAAGAAGTGGGGGCGGGGAAGGAGCAAGAAAGAAATCTCGTCTCATTATTTAACAACTTGTTTGGTATTGCACTGCACTTCTTTTGGAATGTTTGATTGTATGGGAAGAATGTTTTCCCCATTTTAATTTCCTGGCTGGAGGCCCATCCTCTCATGGTTCTACTTCTTCATGTACACAGGAATATACACCAGACACACACACATACAAAGCGAAAATAGCATTCCATTACTTTAAATCCACTGTAATGTCATAAAAATAAAACACATTCAGTAAAAATGCATTCTTTTGTCCTGAAATCTCTCCCTTTTTCTTCTTTTGTCTCTCTCTCTCTCAACGAACACATACACACATCTCTCTCACACATAAATGTATTTGCTCAGTACCTCACTCTTTTCAACTTGTACTGCATGGAAAAACAACAGGACTCAAACTATACATTGACAAGGAGCGAATGGCAGTCAGTAGCCAGTTTTCTAACCATCACTCAGTCATTATAAAAATTATTAATCCTTAAGGGTGACCATACATTTTTACCTGTGCCTGATAGTCATTTTAAAGATTAAGAGAGAAAAAATGTCACCAAAGTGTAGCTAAAGTAAGTGGAGCAAGAATGATAAATGCTGGCTTTCTGTTATGTAGAAATGTAGTCATTACGTCCACACAAGTAAATATAAGGGATTCAAACTTTAATATGTTTAATGGGTGTATTTAGTTGATTAAGCCAATTGTAGGGACCAATTGTAATCAGTGCAGCTGAAAGTAAACAGTGTACTTTAAAAAAAAAGACTATCCTGGTGTATTTCTATAAAACTGAATGAATATTTAAATATGACCTTTCCAATGCTAAAGGATTGTATAATAAAATTAAAGACAAGTTGGAAGGCTTGGGGTTATTCTATTTTAGTACAACTAGAAAGTTAGCAACTTAAAGACAGCGTCAAGAGAGAGAAAAAGCAAGTGTTTATTATGAATATAAAGGTTTTTTTCTTAATATCTTTGCTACAAGACAGTATGGCATTGGGATGAACATGTTCTCTGCCCAATCATAAATGTTGCTCACAACTATGCAATGATTTCAGCTAACCTTTTTTTCAAAACATAAGATGCATGTACTCTCCTTTATATAGCAGCATTATGAAAGAAAGCTGACCTGCACTTTCAAGAGTAATCAGAGTGTGGGGAACTTGACATATTATACTATACTAGGTTTGCCACAACACATGTATACCTGTAGGATATTCATATTTACAAATATGTGTTTGGCATATTCACAAGTGCACATTTTTGGGCATGTAACAAAAGCATCTCTGTGGAAACGCCCCCTCCAAAAACTAGTATGTGAATTGTCCCTGACAGTCCATTGAAGAATATTATTAAACTTAAGCCAATATGAAAAGAAGGAAACATCTTACCATGTCTCCAGGCTTTACAGAAACTGCCACCACTGCTCCAGGCATTGGTGATCTCAGGATGCTAGTAGTATCCTCCACCACTTTCTCTGGCATGTACTTGCTCAGTTCTGCAGCAAGCTTGGTCAGTATACGTAATTTATACTTGGCACAGGAGAAAAGAAAATGGAAAGAAATGTTACAAAAGCAAATAGAAGTACTGAACTGTAAATATACAAACTAATCAAATGGACACAAAATATATGTTTTATTGTACGTTGTCCTGTATACACACATGTATACACACATGTTTATATCTAGCATGTGCTCTGTATACAACTTTGGAACTTATAGTGTTTATTTTTAAAAAAAATTGGAAGTTGTATGGAGAAAATGAACATATTTGGCCAAATTTGATAATTCAGTTAAAAGCATTGCAGTGTTATCTGTATAATGCAAAATAAGGCTTACATACCTAAGAAAAGGAGAACAGTTTTTTTAAAAAATGTTTCAATATATGCATTTTATTAAAGATTTTACGAAACAGCCTAGCACTGAATTGGTATAAAGAGCATAATAATCTAGATCAAATCTGTTGTTTTGAAAGCGTTTAACAACTGGAAATATAATATTTGTAATTGCTCTACCTACCTTTCCACCTTCCTTCTATACTACACAACTTATTAACTAAAAAAAATGATTGCAAAATTGTAATAATACCAATTATATACATTGTGGTTGACTTTTTAAAGGGGGGATGAATCATGCAAATCATGGTTTGAAATTATAGTGATGTAAAATGTGGATAAATGCATGGAATCAATTCAAATAGTAGAACACAGTAAATGAGCAAAAATCAAGATGCAGCTCCAAGTATACAGGCTCAGTTAAAAACATGAAAGACAATGATTTAATATTTTCCTTCACGATATAACAACAAAAGAAGTCTATGGACTCCATTCACCACCTGCTTACTTTCCGGCTTCTTATATGAAGTTCACAGGATTCTAAGAATCCAAACTTCTATTTAAATACCATTTCCAAAAATCTGTCAAAAGCTGAAACTATACTGAATAAGCACATACACACACACCTTAAAACATCAATTTTTTAAAAAAGTGTAATTTTCTGTGCTATGTATGCAAACTTGTTTGCTTTTGTATGAGATCATTATGTCCATCCATCCCCCCCAAAATACAGCAACTTTTTTTTATCACATCAGGTTTGTCTGTTTTACTTTTAATCTGAAACGATTATCTATACACAGTAGCCAAGTTAATTTTCATTTCTAAGGCATGCATTTTAAAGCATGCCCCAGACACTTCATTCAGAGATCCAGTAGATGGCAGCAGGTCTCTGTGAGAAATTTATTAGTCTTTGGCCATCAATGGACAAAAGAAGAACAAATGTGCTTCTACCACTAGTTTAATCAACAGTGTTGATAAGAAATGTTGCAGTTAGAATAGCACATAATAATCCAATTTGCACTGAGATCAGCCAGCAGCAGCATGTTAGCTTTTGGAGGGGTTCAAATTAAAGTTCTACTATTAAAACTTCTTGATTGCTTGAAGAGCAGAGCATCCAATGTGAAGTTAGTAAAGATGGTCAAGCATCCTGTGTGGAACAATCCTCCAAAAATGTACCTAATACTAGACTAACTGAAATGCCTGGTGGCTGTGGTAACACCTATCCATGCTCTTATGCAATTCCCATTCATTTCAGTGAGACTTTTATACACCTTTCTAAATCAATTATTAATCGGATCAAGTCTGTTATGCACTTTTGTTGGGTTATTTGAGCATTATTTTCTGGTTAAACAAGCCACACTGCCTGGGTTCAGAAGACATGACAACCAAATGGTGCACGGCATGTGCCAGCATGTACCATGGCTTAAACAAGACAGCGTGGCTTGTTTTAGCCACAGTGATCATGCGAACCGAACCGGTGTGCACATACACAAAGCCACAAGGCCAATCCATAAAGTAATAAGATGCATAACTTAACAAAATACACAGTACAATGCCTTCTGGCTCTAATACAATAGCTTTCCAATATACAGTAATAATATCTGAGTACGCTCAACAGGGAAACCTGATGGATTTAATTATGTTAGGTCTGACCTAAAGAAATGAGCCAAGACACCACGAAATACAGTCTTTCAAATAATAATCATGTCGTCATAATAATATTTAGTGATGCCACACCACAGCCCAAAGTGAAGTATCAATATGTGCTTGTCTCATTATGATTTGGATCACACTTGCTCAGAAAAAAATATGGCCACTGCTCAAGTCTATATGTAAATTTATTTACATTGTATGCACATTTTTAACTTCTCACTGATTTGAGGAGACACAAACATCCTGGATGGAACACACACACACACACACACACACACACACACACACACACTTCCAAGTAACCAATTGATGAATTAGTTTGAACTTGACCCAGAAACACTCCATCCCCTTATGATGGCACAGCTTTGTTAAAAGCTATAAACTAGGATTTCCAAAAATGAAGAGTTATAAAGCTGTTTAGGATGCACGAAGGAACAATTTTTTTTGACCCGGTCCTCACATTTAAACAACCCATGGTTTATTTATTAACCCTGGTTTGTTTGGGTGCACATGGAAACGAACAAGCGTGCTGACTCCCAATTGTTTGACTTCGTCCACTTTGCTAAACAACCGAAAGACGCCCATTCTTGGGTTGTCCTCCATGACATCCAAACTTGGAACTCTGGTTTGTTCTTGAGTTAACACTCTTGGGTTAAAACTCTGGATTGTTAACACATATCCTTCCTCTTTTGTAATTCCCATTCATTTCAGCGAGGATTTCTAAGCACCTTTCTAAATCAGTTATGTATTACCTTATTAATTGGAACAAGCCTGATATGCACTGACAAACATAATTTTGTAAACGTGTTTTACAATTTTATTAAAAAGAGGGAAAGGGTTATTTATTTCCCATTGTGCACCTTAGAATCTCTCTTTCAGATAAAGCACACAACATAGTCCTGTAGCTGTATATTTCAATCTAAAAGGAACAAGAAGGATTGATGAGGTTTGATAGCAAAAATTGCCAGAAGAATTGTGATAGTCAGTGACAGGCCAAATAACAACATCTTCTGCTTGCTTCTTTGCTCTTAACTGTCTGTTTTGCAATCAAGACATACAAGTGTCTGCCAGTTTTTAAAAGATATGATCCTCCAGTGAAATTACAGTGCAAATAAAAGCTTTTTGCTCCTATTAAAATTCATCTGAGTCATGTGGCAAGGCAAAAAAGCTTGCAGAGTACATTCTCTTGTCAATCTAATAAACATTCTATGCAGAGGGTCTATTTATCAAAAGATAAATTGTAGTTTAAAGTCCTTCATTAAACCTATGGGGGATATAATTACATCAAATTGCACAGTTTCAGTATCCATTGCAAACGTCTGCCTTCTACACATACTTTGAAAATAATAATAAAAATAACTAGCATCTTGGAAGGAAACAAATACCAAGTTAGACTGATATCTAGACTGACGCTAGATATCCCACATTATCTGGCTATGATATTGCACCGGGTACATTTAGCTTCTGCTTTGTTTCGGAGACATTTTTTTTACATTGTCTTGCTACAAAACTAAGCCTCTTGTTCTTCCAAAGAACAATCACACATGTAGTACCTAAGTGAAAAATAGTTCAAGTTTCCCAAACTAGTCAAAGACCTGGAGCAGGGAATAGGGGTAGGGTTTGTACTGGTGAGGAAACTGTCACCAATTGTTGTGTAGTAAAAAAAAAAAATCCCTTCTCTCCATCAGCCATCACAGGCCCTACCAAGCATTCTGCTTTTTACTATTTTAATATTTCCCTATCTTCTGGATTCCTTTCTCTGCAGGACTCCTGCTTTGCTTGGAATGAGATGTGAGAGTCAGTAAGCCAAAAGCTTTCAAATGCAGGCCTTTGTTATTGATGAGCTGTTCCCTTTCCTTTTGTATTTGTTTATTGTTCTTTAGTCTGTTTTCTTTGGGGGGGGAGAGAATGAGCTATTGTAATCAAAAATAAAAAATCAACAGTAAAGGTCTCAGGAAAGATCCTTTGGGAGAACAGTTGACCCCTCTGAATATAGGATGGCAAAGTAGTATAGAGATCCCTTTTTAAAAACATTCTATCTGATGGATAGCTGGACTCCAGTAAATATCTTTCTTCCAAAATGCATTCCTTTGTACAATAGCTTCTCAGCATTAAGAAACAGCTTGACCAAGGGGTGCCTGTAAGCTGTACAGCACATACCAAGGATGTTAACATGCGGGCTGGTTTGAGAAGAAGTGCAAAGGATTTTGGAAGACCAAAACAATGAAACAATGCCTGGCTCAGAAACAAAGATGACTGAAAGCTTACAAATATCATTAAATTACCACTGCTGCACCTTTACTTTAACCAAAAGGTGACCAAGCCTTACATCAGAAATGGAGGCTTTCAAATGAGTTAAAAACACTTTGTAAAAGTGGATGACTGTGTGATGAAACAAAGTGATAGACAATGCTGAAGGAGCCTGAAACGTAAAATGAATTGGAAGGCATAAACTAAAAATAGGAGGCCACTTTCAGGAACTGTAGTAAATAAGCTGCCTTAAACAAACTAGACCTTAAGTAGGGCAACAGTCCCACTTTCCCTCATCCAATATTCTTGCAGAGGCCAAATCTACCAGTCACAGTCCACTTACGATTTCATGAATGGATCATGGCAATTTGCCTCATACTGAGTCAGACCACTGGTCCAGTATTATTTGACTACTATCCAGTATTGCTTCAGTAACATCTGTATTTCAGATGCAGTTACTGAGTGGTGGGAGTCATGGAAGAGCATTTTACACATCTCAGAGTCACAGAAAGAATTATTATCTCAAGGGCTGAATGTTGCTGTTAATAATACATTCTTACTCACCAAGGCACATTTTAAATTGTTGTAACTTTAATTGTTCAACAGACTTTTGTCTATTATTTTATTATTGTATTTGTACCATATGTAATTGGCTGGACACCACCCTGAAATCCTAAAAAAATGGATAAAGGCAGCATCTCTCTCTCTCTCTCTCTGTACATACAGGTGCACGGCTTCAACATGGATTTAAATGGGAGTCTTTTTCCCAGCCTATCTGGAGATGCCAGAGGTTGATCCTGAGATCTTTTACATGCAAAGCGAGTGCTCTACGACTGAGCTACAGTCCTCCCCCTGCAAAAGACTATTCATTCATAGCCTTATGGAATATAGACAGACAATAGTTGTAGCAGCTTCAAGGAAGGGCAGCCATGTTAGTCTGTCACAGTAAAAAAACGATAGAGTGTCTTGTGTCTGCTTCAGAAGAAGCATAAAGTGTTGTTGTACACATACGGATATACAGTGGGGTGGGGAAATGGGGCCAAATGGCAATGAAATGCAAAAAGTACAGTCTATAGAACTTTTAAATAAAGTTTAAGATAAGCAAATTGTCCCTATGCAACAGCAATAATAGGTGATACTACAACCATCACAGTTTTGCTATCTTAATTCCTGTAGTGGGACAGGAAACCAAAATCTCTATGCAAGCGTAAGTGAATAGAATCCCATTTCTTGATTAGTTGTAATTCAGCCATTTCAGGATGAAGTCCCCTTTCTTTACCTGCCAACTAAGGATAACTCATCTTGCATCCCTAGCCTGCAAATACTCATGCTACCACAAACCTGTTACATCTTTAAGATGCCATAATACATTTTGTTATAGCCGTTTAATTTTAATGAAAAGAAACCCAGTTTAATAAATTTACAGAGGTTAAAAGATGATCTTTTGAATGACCAATGCTTTAAGTCTCTGGTACAAGTTGCATACAAGTGACATCTATTCCCACTGATTCAGAATATTCTCAGATGTAATAAATACATTGGGCCACAGCCACCTAGGCACTATTTGGTTTCTGTGAAATAAGTCCCTCTAAGTTCAGTGGGACTTAGTTTCTAGTAAGTATGTTGAGGATCGCAGCCGAAACTCTCATGAACCAGTTGTCTATACACTTCAAAATTCTCATCATATGCCTGCTCAGTTGGCACAGCCTCTACATATCAGCACGAAAGGGGGAAAAACATATTGAGGTTATTCATCCAAACCAGGACGACAGAACCTGCTTTTTATACTGTATTTTGTATTTGTGTTTTTAGACTGTTGGTTGTTTTATTATGCCCAGAGAGCTTCGGCTATTGGGTGGTATAAAAATGTAATAAATAAATAAAATAAACCTCACAACCAGCCCTCCAGGGCTCTGATTGCTTGGTGGTTTCCCAGTGTTTGTGCAGTTTTTCCCCATTCTAAAAACTTGAATTGCCTCTGCTAAGGCTTAGTTACTGGCAATAGGATCTTTATGCTAAAATTTGCTAATGGTTTTGCCTTCCCCTCTTTTGCCTTCAACTCCACCCACTGTGGGAATGTGGCCTTCAAGTGCATCTCCAAAATGGAATTTGGCCCTTAGGCTGAAGGGGGTCCAACATCCCTGTTGTAAAGGCTAGGAAATGCCATCTTCTTTTGAGATTCTCCCTATGAACTAGTTAAATACAGTCAGCCACCATTTCTTTGGGTGGTGCAGAAGTGGATTCCTATGATGAGGGCAACTGAAAAGTGTACTGCCGTGATCAACAACTCAATGTAGACACTGAATTTAACCACTGAAATCCCAGTTCATGCAAGCCATTACCTGTGCAAATGGCTCCTTGGTGAGCATTATGTGGAGCACATGGACCAGTTCACACAGGCAGTTAACAGAAATGTTAGCTATGGATCTTTGGAGCTAGTTTATATCAGAAGGTAACAGTGCCATTTCCCTGCAAAAAATAATCCCTAGTCCAAGCAGGAGGAAAGAAATCCCTTATGTAATAAAAATTATAGGAAAGGGGCTGCTAAAAAAAATGGGGAGGGTATTTCACAGACGAGGGATAGAAAGGAGAATATCACTACTATGCAGTAAATGTCCCAGCAACAAAAACGTAATTAAAATAGCAATTAATTTTGCTCACACTTCCTACCTTTAAATCCACCATGTAACACATGACACTCTAGTGGGAAAAACTCTCAAGTAAGGATTAAGGCCTCACAAAACAGATTCCTTCCACTTTAGGTTAAGGTTGAGCAGTCAGAGTCAAAAGCATACAGAAATAAAGCTTGTAGCTGTCCTCCTTGTGTGGAGTTACAACACAGCCGGACAAGGTAAAATGAGCAGATAACAGTTAGAAAGCTGTTTGAATAGCAGAGCTCTGTACATCTGCAGTCAGTGGAGCAGCCTGTTAGCATAATGCTTTGACAACTCCATCAGCACAGTCTCAAGGTAGCTGTCAATCAGGATGCATCATTTAATACAACAGCACTCAGAGGATTTTCCTCCTATAAGCCACATGACAGCGTATCTACAGCTCTATTTACACCGGCGCCTACTTCTGTTTACAAGGCTCTTGTAATTAGAAAGCATGCAACAGGCAGCAATATTATTCGGATCTCCATTTTGCCAGCCTGCCATGCAAAGTGTGATCTTGCTTCACAGAGTCATGCTAAATGACAAAAGCGCTATTTTTCTTCAGCCTCTGTGCTCAGACAGCACTTCATTTGCAGCTATCTATAATTAGATTAATGGTGTAGTGCAGCACAAAGCAGGCCCACTTCACATCAGATAGCATATGAATTAGGACAAACACTTATTTCAATTCCAGGCAGAGAAAGCAGTGACTGGGGTATTTAGCATACCCTTTATGGTGGAATGAGATGTTAATTGTGTACCATTTACCTCTAAACTGCTTGCTTGTTGTATAAATCACTGGGCTAATTGATGCAGAGATAGAAACGTAGCCACAGGCAAGAAAGCAAGGGAATGAGAGCTGAAGGTGGTGGATAAAGGATTATCCAGTTAAACCATATGGAGATGAGGTTCCTTTGAAACCTGTTCATGAGCTGAAGACATCTTGAAAAACTACCAAAAAAAAAGTGCCACACTGATGTATTGAGAAAGAGTTTACCTCATGGCTTAGGAGCAATGTCTTGGGGTGGGGGGTGTTAAACAGAAAACTCAATTAAGACATGTGTTCAATGAATTCCAACGGGGTAGACATGTTAGCCTGTATTAGCAAAACCAACAAAGAATCCTGTGGCACATTAAAGACTAACAGTTTAATTGTGGTGTAAGCTCTGGTGGACTAGTGCCTTCTTTATCAGAGGCACGAAGCAGGCTCTAGTCCCTAAAAACGTCTGCCACAATAAGATTGATTTTCTTTAAAATAATACAGGAGTCTTGGGTTTCTCCAGTGAATACATTTCTTGAAAGAAATTATGCCAGACAAAGGCTAATAGGTTAAAAGTATACAAAACTGAATTTGGATTAGTACAGAGATTCAACATAACAGTTCAAGGAACACTCAGAAAGTAACAAATGCAAATATTTAGGAACAGAAATACAAATTCCTGTGGAAGTCCAAGATGAACAACTCCCAACTTAGACAGACAATAGAAAACTCAAAGCAAAAACACCAGCTACGGTGGCCACTTGTGAATCCCCAAATAGGGAAGTGCATTACCAAAAAGGAGGGCAGTTTTGCATAATATTTGCATATGCTAATTTATACAGAGAGATGTAAATGTATTTATTAATTTGTATGTCAACTCTCTACCAAAAATGGCAGTCAAGGTAGCTTACAGAACCAATTAAAATTGATTAAAATATATTAAATTCTAAAATAATTATAATTTAAACAGAAATTCAGTATATCTCACCATAGATTGTGGAAGCCTGTCACCAGGAGACCCTTGTGTATGCCTGTTCAATATGTTGTCCAGGTGCTAACCTTATGGTTCTTTACCTTTAAATTTGAATTGGACAAGAAAGACTTTCAAACAGCGGACGTCTTCAAATAGAGGACTGCCCTCTGTAAAACATGGTCACCCTACCAGTTAAAGATAATTTAGTGCAAAAGAGAATTGAAGGGAAGCATTAACACCATGACTTTGGCGTACTGAGAAAGGTCTGCCACCAAGAGGCAGTCAGCTCTATCCTACTATCACCAGTCCTAGCATTCTGTACAGCACCATGTACATTGATGGTGCTATATAAATAAATAATAATAAAAATAAAAATAATAGGGTTTCACACATTACATTTCTCTTTCATAGAAGTAGTCTCTGTGTAGAAGAATGAATAATTATCATAATATTCAAGTGTGGTGTGTGTGTTTCCACACACACATTGCCTGCTCAATCCATGTATATTGGTGGAAATATATTTACACTACACTAGACAACATCAGTTGAACACACATTTCCTACTTAAAGTCTATTATTGGGGGGGGAGTAATATATAAAGCTCACTGAAAAGCTAAATTTAATTATGTGGTTGTGTTTAGATCAGGGATGCAAAACCTCCAGCCTATGGCCCTAATCTGGCTCATGGAGATTCCACATGCGGCCTGGAGAGCCTCCTTGGGTTCCTCCAGGAGTGGGGCTTGGCTTCTAAGCCCCACTTCCTAAAAGAATCTGCCCTGGAGGAATCATCACTATTTCATCCGATTTCAGATAGGAGTGAGGCTTTGGGCTGCAAGTGGCCAGTGTTGGGAGGAGTAGTTGTGTTTCCAGCTCTGCGCAAATGGGTGAGGGCATGGCCACGATGTCAGTGGGCATGACCACATGCACTGACATCATCTGACCCACAAAGAAGGGAAATTCGATCCCCACTGCAAATTTGTTTGGCACCCTTGATATAGGCCTTAGGTTTATCCTGGGATCGTCCTGGGGTCATCCCTGTTCATGTATATGACACACAGGATATCCTGGAAGCAGGCAGGGACGACCCCGGGACAATCCCGGGATAAACCTTAGGTCTAGCTAAACCCATAGATACTTAAAATCCCTCATTCTTTCCCCAAATCTACCTTTCACCTGAAACCAGAAGTAGATTTATTTCATCTTACTTCCCTTTTTAAAGCACTATGTTAAGGGATGGGAGGGGGAGGAACACCTTAAATAATAAGAGTAATAGAAGCAGGGAAGTGGGGTGAAAGAGACATCCACACTATAAATGTAAACTGATCTAAAACCACTTGAACGATCAGGCTACTTCTCCCCAAAACTCTGGAAATGATGATGGGTTTTGTTTTTTGTTTTGTTTTTTAGGTTCTGGAGATTTCAAGAATTCTAGTCTTTTCACTTTACTACAGTTCCAAGGATTTTTGGCTGAGACTGAGCCATCATGGTTAAAAAAAAGTCTGAAGTGGATTTAACCATGTAGCGTAAATAAGGCTGAAGAAAGGGAGTGAGAGAACAGCAAGCTAAAGGGAGCCTAGTAATTGTGTATTGAGGTTTATCAGTAATCTGTTTCTACTTCCTGCCTGGGATTGCAAGAAAGAAAAACAAAAAGCAAAACACACACACCCTCCCCAAAAAACGAGGTTGCTGAGCATTTGACATTCAGATCGGTGCATCACGAGCAGTACAGGTCTGTTCCAGAGAAACATAGCAACAGAATATATATAGTGGGCCTCATGTTGTAGGTTGACAGTAAAACAGTTACAAACAGTGAAACGATTGAAGACCACTGTTTTAAATTAATGTACCTTCGGGTTACATGATTTTGTTTCTGACTCTAGGCACAGGAAAGCACACTGAGCAAATAAATGAAACTTCATTCTGAAGAGCATCACTATACAAAAAAAAGGGAGCAAATTCAATACTGTCACAAGTGTATTTTCTGACACTATTAGCCTCCAGCACCTGATTTCAGATTGTTTTTGAAGGGAAAGAAAATGTGTTTTTTCAGGCAGTAGCACCCTTCCTTTAAAAGATACATTACATGGATTATGACATCATGCCCACAGTTTTCCTCTCTGCTGTTCTTATGAACACCAAGAGAGTGACAATGTTGATGGATATATTGAAAAGTTCCTACACAGAGACTTTTTCACCACATAAAAAGAGCCCTGCTGGTCAGAGTCCTAGCATCCATCAAGTAATACAGCAACTTGTTTTCATGAGCCAAATACCTCTAAGACGCCTTCAAGTAGAACATGAAGGCACCATCCTCCCATGCTTTCCCCCCAGAGGTATATTGCCTATCACGGCTATCTTCCATGAATTTGTCTAATCCCCCTTTTAAAGCCATCAGGCAGGGGCTACCATCACATCTTTAGCATTCTACAAATGACCGATGCATTCTGTGAAAGGTGGTTGTTGTTTGTTTAGTTTCTTTTGCACCTGCCCTGTATGCACTACCAATGAATTTAATTAGGGGACCCCCTAGTATGGGGGTGGGGGGGGAGAATTCTCCATTATCCACTAATTACCATTTTATACACCTCTGTCTTGTCCATCTTCAGATCTCCCCCAACCAAATATTTTAGCCTTTCCTTAAGAAGAACTTGCTCCAACTGCTTGAACATATTCCTTTTCCAGCTCAGTTTTGAGTTAGCGTAACCAAAACCTTAATATAAATATGATTCTACCATCAATATCCAATGGGGTGCTCATCCCGATTCCTTTCCACTCCCTCCATCGATTCTGTTCTGCCAGCGGTAAGTCCTGCTGATTCCATTGCGCAAGCGGGACCTGCCACTTACACAACAGAGGTTTAGCACTTTCAGAAACAAGTGTTTCTGCTCATTTGGGGTTACCCCTAGAAGTGCTAAATCACCATTAAGCCAGTGGTGGGACCACTTGTGCAACGAATTTGGCAGGGTGGAAAAGAATCAGCAGGGCCTAAGTGACCTGTTGGATACTGCCTGATGTTTGTCAGCCATAGCTCCAAAAACATAAAGTCAAGACACTTGAAACTTGGTATGCATACTAAAGGGAGCCTAGAGTTGTGCAAATCATAGTTGTTTGGTGGTTAAAACACATCAATTAATTCTAATTCATTTTAATGTGATATTATTTTTATTTTATTTTTTTAAATAGATTTTAAAATGTCCTCTCAGGATAAATTATCCTCCAAACATGGTTTACAATAGTCAGCAAAACACTAAAATAAGTTCACATGAAAACAGCAACCTTAAAGTGTTAGAACAGCACAAAAATAAATAAATCAGATAAACATAGCAGCAGCAAATAGAAATAATAAAATAATGGCCACAGATAAAACAATTAAAGCCCACTTCTTCTCTCCTTCCTTTCTATGTCAATCCCGTAGTTTTCTCCCCCTACCCCACCAAGCATCCATTACCTACACCTGGGAGTGCCAATCTCCCCTCCCACATTTGATGTGGTGTCTAGATGTTGCTGGACTCCAATTCCCATCAGCCCAAGCCAGCATGGCCAATGGCCAGGGATGATGAAGGTTGGAGCCTAACAACATCTGGAGGGCAACTGGTTCCCCAGCCCTGATCTGCATACACATACATATAAATACACACCCCTCCCTCCCCTGCAGCTCAAAAGAGGACCACTGCGAGCAGCATTCTGTGCTGCCGTTACTGGCCTTCTCAACGCTGCCCCTTGCCGCTGTCCAGCAGTGAGCGCAAGAGAGAGGGCATGCCATTGCCAAGGACCTTCTCTTGTTGCAGGCGAGAAAACGCACCACTGTTGCCATGGCTCCGCAGGTAAGCAGATGAACAAGCAAGCCACCATCTCACATGGTTCAGCTCCCACCTTTGCCACCAGTAAGCAGAAACCCGCCTCGTCTTCCCCTCCCAGGCAACTGCGACAGCAGCAGCTGCACATGCAGGGCCTCAGAAAAACAGACTCCATGTTCTGTGTGCACTGTACATGGCAGAGAAGGATGCATCCTACAGATATTTCCCCTGTTCTGAGCAGTGCTGTCACTCTGCAAAGTGGGCAGGAGAAGGCACAACGTACGCTGAGATCTTGCCATTACACTCAAACCCAAGGGTGAGCTCAGTGGAAACCAAGGGACCATCCTACTCCTTTCCCTGCATAAGACAACCAAGTACCCCAGCTTTTGCTGCTTTCATGCCTGCTGGGCAAAAGAAAATGAAGTGCTGAATTTTCCTGTGGATGAGCAGCAGTGTCTACGGGGGACAACTCCAGCTCGCTCCATTGCCCTCTCAATCCACTGTTTGATCCCGAAAGATCAAGTTGATCCTTGACTATGACTGAATCTAGTCAGAAGGGGATAGCCCCCTGCCCCCTTTATGACCAGTATAGGCTAGCAATGTGGTGCCTGCAAGTGTACTGCTGCCCTGCAAGACCCCCAGGAATGCACACCAGACCCTGCTGGAATCCAAACCCTTCCTTCCTGCCACTGTCTTTCCTTTGCCCCTCCCATCCGCCACAGTGGCCTTTCTATCTTCACACTGCAGCAGATGCCACTGCACCCTCCTCCCACTCAAAAATCTTCCTCTCCCCACTGGCACAGCCATCATGGCCTTTCCTTTCCCCATTGCAGCCTTCCCTCCCCTGCCACTGATGTTGTTGTACTTGTTGTTCAAAAGGGACACATTTTCACGCTTTAATTAATGGGGGGTGGGAGTGTACATTCGGGTGCAAGCTTGAAAAGTTTGTGTCTTTCGTGTTTGAAAACACATACACTCACATTCATGAGTGAGAGTGAGGGTGGGGGAGGGAAGAACATCAGGGTAGGAAAAGGAGAACCTCCAGGAACACAAAAATCATTGGTTTGCACATCCCTACTCCTATGCCCAGCTTCCTGTTCTTTCATCCATTACCAAGGCAAAACAGGACTGCTAAGTTTAATCAGCTGTCTTCGTGAAGGATTTTGTTGAAAGCTTTTTGGAAATTGTAGCGTATGTTTACTCTACCAGATCATCACTGTCTACATTATTGACACTCTGAGAGAATTCTAAGAGGTTGCACGAGGCAGTCCAATGAAGGACAGAGATACAAAGTTTATTAACGAAAGGGCACTAATGTGTATTACTGTACATGCAATTTCTTGATACATAGCAATTATTGTTATTACAAGATGACAGCTTAATGGTCAACTAATTTCAGTGGCTCCTCCCAGATGTATCACACAATCTCGGTGTTGGTGAGTAATAAAGAAAGGAATCCCCTTGTGTCTACCATGACACTCAGGTTCAACGGTTGAAATGTTGGTCGCTAGGCTAATAAAGAGTAGTATATAATCCTTTTTTTTATCATTAACAAAGTTGACGACTCCAAAGAAATGCAAGCTGGAGCTGGGCAACCAAAGGGACTCATGAAATGGAAACAAATAGCAGCAGAAATAAACTATGTTGACTACATGGAAATAACATCTCCCAAGTGAGCAGCTAGTTGACACGAATGGAAATGCATGGAGAAAAAAGAGCTGTGAAGCTGTGTAACAGCCTTGTCCTAATCATTAATCACTTTTTCTCCCTCATGACCATTCAAAGTAGCCTATTACAGCCTGCAGCAATAGGGTAACAGTCCCATCACTTGCATGTCAGCGATGCTGGTGTTAACAGGAGAAAATATATGGTTTGTTCACTTAGGCTCAAGTCCCACAGCATTTGCTACCTTTAATTGAAAAAGGCAGTTAAACATGAAGTAAATCATTCCATTAGCTTAAGCTGTTTGATAACATCCAATTGATAGTGTCAATATGTTATGCTGACACTATCCATCACTTTAATCGCTCCTGAGCCTACATAGGGAGGCTGGCTCATAGTGAAAACACTTGGTTTCTCTGTCTGTGTCTCTTATTTAACGAAAGTAAAAGTCAATGAGGACAACTTTATCACAAAATAAGTCTGCTAAGCTAACTAAATAATGGCTGTGTTCAGACAACATGATAATCAATGGTGGGGTAATAATCAACTCGAAAGTTGTTTATCTAGGGGGTACTGCCCACATAACATTATAATAATCGTGGTTTGCATTAGGATCAGCGTTGAGTTGACTATTAGTCCCTTCCTCTCTCCCCCCCTCAGTCCTCCCGATAGTATCCCATCAGCCACTGCTGCTGAAAATCTATCCTGCCAGCTGGACTAGTGCAGCAGTCACCGCTTTGACCACTCTTGCCTTGCAACTCTGTGGCTGACTAAATAATCAACAGTGGCCAAGGAAATAACCAACAGTGTGTCCTCCACACAACACAATAACCAATGGTGGTTCAAATAGCCAATTCTGCACAGTGTTGATTATTTGCATTGGTTATTTTGTCCAATAACCAACCTTTGGTTTAAAAAACTCCCTCCATGGTGGGTAAGCCATGATGGGTTAAATAACCAACCATTGACAGTCTAAACCACCATTGATTATTGTGTTGTCTGAACCCAGTCAATACTAGATGCCCTATTTGTAACACATCTTATACTAGGGAGGTTACAGGTAATCAGAAAGTCAATTAATAGAGATTGGCTCATGCATAGTTCTGATATAGGCAATATATGCAGTGGGATGAGAGACTGGAACTCTCAGGCTTGTGCATCCTTCCTCCACCCCAAGAGAATCTTCACTATGAATTGTGTGGGCCCAGCTAGTGTGATCTTTTTTGTAATGAATTAATTGCATAAGCAGGGCCTACTCATATAGTCATGTGTAGGCTCTCATGCACATTAAATGTATATGCACAGTGGACAGTGGCACAAAAGGGCAAGTGTTTATTTCATGCTGCAGTGCACATATAAATTACATACCAAGGCTGTGTAAACGGCAGAAAGCTCTGGTTGGCAACAATGTATCTGCCTGAAAGGGGAAGTATGAGGGATGGCTGGCTCATAAATCTGGGCACATGGTATCCACTGGTGAATTGAGGCTGGGTCAAGTATAAGCATGCCTCAGATTAGTCATGCAGATGTTTCAATGCACCACTTTATGATAGTTCAGTGCTATGTTGACACTTCCTGAAAAATGAATTAACTGACATGTAGGCATGTGCCCAGGATCAAATATATTGGCTATGAAGAGGTAATATAGCCTACAATTCTGAAACACTCATACACACACACACACACACACCACATGTACAAATAATCTGGCTATGACTCATTAGTTAAAAGTGGAGTTTCAAAACTGTTATATGGAACGCTGGATATACTGAGGCTTCCTTATACAAGGAAGATGACACTAAACGGGTTCGTGACACACTGCAGATTGTCATGGGTTATTTAATCCATGCTGAACTGCAGTGCCCATGGGTGGCAGATTGCAACCTCTGCTCAGGGATTGTAATGTCATTTGAGCCCAGTGAACATAGGTTAAGCAACAGTTAAACAAGGGTTAAATCCTTGCCAAGTTTACACAACACGATAACCCCCAAGCAGGGATTGCATATGCAATCTGCCACCAGTGAGCACTGCAGCCCTTCCTGGGTTGAATAACCCACAATGAACCCACAGTGGGCTGTTATGCCATGTGAACAGCCCCAATATGTGCAACCTCCTAAGCAACAGATGATGACTTATAAAAAGTGATTATTTTAGTTGGACAAAATGTTATAACTATTTAAATTAATAAATTTTACCAGTTCTTTAATGAAGTTTAAAATGGAGTGGGGAGGGGAATATATATTATTTTTCTCCTGTTTAGCAGGTACATCAAGACTGGCATCCATGTTCTATAGAGGGACTTCATTTGCCCTTTTGTATTCAAAATCTGAGACCTCTTAAGTTATAATGTAAAGCAGTTAAGTAGAATGCTATGCTATGCATTCTACTTACCCGCTTTCATTCTGTGCATTCTACTATCCAAGTAGAATGCATAGAATGAACTTTTTGCTTTTCATGTAGCAATTAAAATCTGAGACAGATGCTAGTCAGCTAAGCTTAGACTAAAGTAAGCTAAGCTTACGTATTTCCTAGTCAGCTTAGCTTACTAGCAATTAATGGGACCACAGTGAATTCTTCTTCCATTTTCCAAATATAGCCTACATATTATGAGAATGTTATCTGGAACTGGTTGGTTACAATGCAATAATTGCCAGGAAAACACCACACAATTGGTGTTTGGGAGAAAGGGGGCGGGCGCAAAGGAAGAATTCATGGTCATCTGGGGAACCCTGAAGGGCCAGACTGGGACTACGGAAGGGCTGGATTTGCCCCCCTGGAACTGAGATTCTAAATATAAGGCCTAATGAAACATGACTTGAACATGTGTGGTAAAAAATCCTGATAGCCTTCAGGCGGGAGCAATTCAAAATAAATGCAGGGCTGGAGTCAGTACATGGCTACCTTATTTATTTATTACATTTTTATACCGCCCAATAGCTGAAGCTCTCTGGGCGGTTCACCTTCTCACCACCTTTGGCATCAGCACTGCTGCTGCTCATCCTCTTCCCGATCATTGCTACCACTTGCTTGCTTGACAGGCAGAGCGCCAGGGCGCAAGTAGGCAGTGGCGCCACTGCTCCCTGCTTCCTATCACCACCATTGCAGATTGCAATGATGAAGAGGACGAGCAAGTGCCTCACCTGCTGAGATGAAGGTACTTGCAAAGAGATGTAAAATTTCCAGAAAATTTGAAGCCATGGGGGGATGGGACATTTTTCCTCTTTTTTTCCCAGGGAAAAAATGGAATTTGGGGGGGGGGGGGAAATGGGAAAATAAGTAATACTTATTTTTTAAGCACTCTTTGCAGATCCAAAGTCATTTTGTTACTTTAGGACAACCTTCCCCAAGCTGGTGCCCTCCAGCTTGGGGAAGGTAACTATCAGCCTCAGGCAGAAAAGTCAATAGACAGGAACGCTGGCCAAATTTACACCAATTTCGATTAACACATAGTGATCATTTTCAGAAATGGAGGCATGTGGTACTTTATGTTACATGCATAGCCGATTGGGCATAGTATAAAAAGCACAGTGACAACATATTGGTGGCAAACTCAATCGTTCACAACAATCATACACTTTTGCAGACAGATACATAGTGATCATTTTCGCATGTGGAGGCATGTGATGTAGCACATGTGTGCAAATGCACAGCCATTTTATTGGAGCATGTTACAACACATAGTAACTCATGTTATTGTTATGCACTTTTTCATAAAAGCACCAAATTCACACCATTTTTAGACTAATACATGGTGATCGTTTGCAGATTTTGGTGCATTTGATACTGCACATATGTGTGCATACAAAGCAAGCTGAGAATGGGTTACAAATAGTGACTAATAGCAATTGTGCACTTTTTCATAAAATCACCAAATTTGTGGATTAATGCATAGTGAACATTTTCAGATATTGGGGCATGGGGATGCATGGCATTAAGTTTTACCATGCTCATACAATTTTTATGTTAGTCACTGTGTATAATGCCATGCTGAAGTGGCTGCACATGTGCATACATATGCAATAATGTGCCTCCATATCAGAAAGTCATCACTATGTAATAGTTTACAAATGTTGTAAATTTGGCACTTTTGTGGAAAAAGTGCACAATTAGATGGCTATATCACTGCATTAATACACAATTATTTGTGAACAAAATTAAAACAGATATATTTATTTTTGGAGAAAGGTATGTAAAGTTGCAAATATAAGTGTGTCTGTAACAAGAGAGTTTTCAACTCTTTCCTCCCTGCTGAGCCAGTTTCCAAATTGAAGCTCTTTCTGCCAAGCATTTCACATTAAATTATGGAGTTTTCTCAAGGGCTAAAGAAAACAGTTATTAAGAGTGTGAGCTTTGGCCGTTATTTCACAATTGAGTTAACCTCCATCCTCAGGGCAATATTTTGCAGCTGTTGTTTGAAGAGAGTCAGATTTTTGTTTTTGTTTTCCAATTAGACTTAATTTTAGTGTATAACACAGTTAAGAACGCAGTATAAAGAGAGGCAACCTATTTTCAAGGAGTCATCTTTTTCCCCAGGTAATTATACAATTACATCTGATCATCTGATACTGATTTGGTCAATCAAAACTGGAAAGGTGTTTGTGGCACGGGCAGCAGGGGGAGAATTGAGAAGGCTGGCATTTCAATGTTTAATTGAGGTTGAGATATGGTTTATGTATTCTGAAACAACAAACAAAAGTATAAGGCCAAGAATCAGTTCTGATTTATGCATTAATGCTTTTCTAATGCATTTATTATTTCTTTTACTGTATGGCATTTTAACATGTATTTGTGTGCATATTTTTATAATATTTTACATAAATGAAATGCTATCAATTTTCACATCCTTCACAGTTCAGCTGACTGATAAGTCTAAGAAGCAATAACAATTTGAGATTTGACACCAAGCACCTTAACAATGAGCAGGCTAAGAGATACCATATGAACAACATGAACTTCCCACAGTCAAGTACAGAATCTTCAAACTAGACATCTGTAGATCTTTGAGCAATTCATTAGTGTTTCCTTTCATGGGGGCTATCATTATATACATGACATGTATGCAGGTAATAGTAATGGTATATCTCAGCAGCAGGGCTGGGAATGAAACAAAAATCTACAAGATGTTGTAACTTGTTTTTAACAAGAACAATTAATATGTTTACTCTGAATTTTAAAGCTTGGATTTGTGGTTGGAACTTGCCTCATTATATCAAACAATTTCATGACTCCTGGAGTTTAAATAATCAGTCAAGTATAATTAAATAACCCTTCAAACCAAACTCATTTATCCTCTGGTCTGCTTGGTTAATAGAATCAATATTATTTACCCTACCTGACAAATCCTCCCCTAGGCTTCATGTAAAATTGATTCAACATCCACAGGTAGTTACCAATGAATGCATTTTGCAGCAGAAAATGAACATGGTCGATATTCCCAAAAATGTATGTTTTGTGGTATGGGAATGGTTACTGAAGTGAGAACCGAGTTTCACTCAAAAGTACCTCCCTTCTATTAAGTTCATTGAGCCTTCGCACTTGTGTATTTCTGCTGAAGTTTATAGGATTACACTGATACACTCTTGTCTATTTGCCTGAGATTTTGTCCTGCTGCAAATTACTTCAGAAAAGAAGGCCCATAACTGGTTCTAATGGAAGTATTCTTGTAAGGTAGTCAAAAACAAAAAATCTGCCTACACTCACAGGCTTTTATCACACTAGAAGTTATCAATAGCAGCAGCAGCAACAGAAGAATATATATTAAAGTTTGTTTTATATAACTCTAACAATAGCAACTAGTGAGAAATGTCGATGCACAACATGTAAATAAAATATCTATAGTACATTTTTTTAAAAATCTATCATCAGCTGTTTGAAACCCCATGCTGTTGATCATTTTGCTGACTTCATGTGAATACTACTATAGGACTATTTCTATCTAGTCCGAATTCCAACATATGCATAAACACACACTGGCTTGTCTCCAAAAAACAGCTCCACTAATTCTACATGCTGAAGGAGGATTTGGGATTGTGCTTTCTGCATCCTAGTGCAAAACATCAAACCACTTTTGAGACAAAGAGGACTTTCAGATGTAGTTTGTCATACAGCTTAATTTTTAGCTATTTAATTATATTTTAATCCACTGGGTATACCTACACCTCTTCATACGCCTAGAATAGCTCATTTGGCTTCTGGCTTTGGATATTTTGATACACATTCTAACTTTTTTGTCTGTGTTGACAGAAGAGGTGGCCAAGTGACCGTCTTTTCACTAAACTCCTTGACTAGACTTAAACAGGAGGAGAGATGCTAGACAGAGTTCAGGCTTGTCTGGAAACACCCCTAGGGTGACCATATGAAAAGGAGGACACGGCTCTGCATCTTTGTATAGAAAAGAAGTTAAAGCTGCAGGCGCCCCTGACCTCTTTTGGATCTGGTCATTCTAGCTATACTAGAGCTATACTAGAGTGACTAGATACAAAAGAGGGCAGGGCTCCAGCAGCTTTAACTGTTGTCATGAAGAGGGTGTTTCACCAAGTGCTGTATGCATACAAATGACACCTGCTGAAATACCCTTTTCTATACAACTCTTAAGGATACAGGAGCCCTGTCCTCCTTTTCATATGGTCACCCTAAACACTCACTCTGCTCCATTGTCCTTTCCTTTTATTCCCAACATATTAGGACTGAATAGTCATTCACTGGTGAGGGAAACGCACTCTGCAACAGCTCAGGGGTGCTTTCTTCGTTCCTGTGTTCCAGAGCTGAGCCCTAGCATTGAAAACAGATGTCAAGGCTAAGCCTGGTCACAAATTATGCCCTGCTCTGGACTCTGAAGTACTGAAACAGACTTCCATAAAACATTTAATAGTTCTACTCCAAAATAGGTGGTGGCATTATCCACAAGTCTGTTTCCTCTGCTATGGCATGTTAAGTAACAACTCTTTAGTAACCAGTTCCATTATTACTCAAATACTTATTTGTCCAATTCATTCTTATCATATGCCTCAATAAAAAAAAAAATCTCTGACACAAGGAAAAGAATTCAAATGAAATGTTATGAAAGAAGTGTTTATAGTTTGGAGAGAGACTGCATTAAGCCAAGAGCTGATTTGATTCAAATATGCAAACAGCATTTCCCCTATATATCTCAGTAAACATTTTGAGAATACTGGACACCTGAAATGATATTTTCATTAATGAAGCAAAAAATACAAACATAGAGACAAGCTGTTTCAGAAGCCTGCTAGCCAGACAGGGTAGGTCTGGAGGTGCGGTTCTTGCTGGAAGCCCTGCCTATTAATCAAAAGGAGGAAGTTCCCCAAAGTAAAAGATTGCAACACCCCAGAAACACTGGAGAATTAAGTGTGTTTCAATTAAGTGAGTTTCCTCTAAGAAGAAAAAGAGGACTAAAAATAACATCACTGCTATAAGATGTTGTGCTTCCCATCTTACTAGAGCACCTCACTATGTACTGTACTCTGATGCCAGTCTTTCATGGAAAAAAGACAAAATTGATTTGGTGCGAACTAGTATAAAATTTATCACAGCTTAATAACAATCTCTCTCAAGAATCAATAGGTACATTTATTTATTTAAAACATTTGGAGGCCGCCTTTTAGGGTTGGTACAATAAAATAATACATTTCAAAAATCAGAATACTTAAATGATAAAAACCAGCACAAACACAAAAAGAACACTAAACACAAAGAGTAGAAAATTTAGCAGAACAAGCTGAGAATTCTGTTATTAAGGTCTAGCCTTCTTAGAGAATTATGCTTGGTGAAACTAAATAACTGCTCAGTAGGTCCAAACTATATTGCTGCAATATAGAAATCAGCAAGCTTATGTAGCCAAACACTCAGTAATCATATTCTCCCTTCTCTGCTACCTCCCCTATAGTAGGGATGGGTAATGTATGGTGCTCCAGTTGTTGTTGGACTGCAAAGGCCTTTATCCCTCACCACTGGCAATGCCAATGGGAGTCCAACAACATCTAGAGAGCCACACCTTGCCCACCCTTGACCTATAGTATATGATGTATAAATGAAAATCCAGTGAGTTCCATTTTGATTGTATAAACCAATGACTGTCTTAGAAACACTGCAGTACCTTGTTAACAAATATTCAAGGGAAATTGTAAGGCAGGAGTGTTAACAAAAGAGCTTAACAGAAAAAGTAAAATTTTAGGGTATGTTATTGTTTTTAAATGTAACAAATTTCTAGCTTTTATGTACAAAGAGTAAAGCTTAAGGAGATATAAGAAATGTCTGCTGGTGTGGTAGAGGAGGATTTCTGGGAGAGGTTTACAGTGGCCAAGCAAAGAATGGATCTTCAAAATACCACCTACAATCTACACAAGTTCATCAACTTTCATATTTTTCTTCCTTTCACCCCATGCCTGTCCTATAAACCTGGAACCAATCTCCCTTTCCCTGCAAGTCCCTTGTGTTCAATAGTAGATCACTCCATGACTACTGACAGCCTCACCTTGTCTACTCCTCCGACGTGAAACCATCTCCTTCTTCATAACCCAACTGAACACAATCAGTTCTCAAACAATGAGAATAACTATAACTATCTAGATCATTCTTTGCAAACATTAAACCTTTTAGGTAATGACCAGGGCACTTTAGTGTATAGGAACCAGCATACGTAATTCATATATCTAAGAAACAGTTACTAAATAATGGCTCTTATCTGTAAGATTCATTGCTGCTAGGATCCATTGCAGCTGATGCATTCTTGGCTATGCAAGTGGGGGGTGAGAACCCAGCGGTACAACTGTTCCATAGGCAAAAATGCAAAATCTTTGGCTATTTGCACAGTACTCTCTCACTGAATTGCAGGCAATATGCCAGAATGTATTACATAATAGAAAGGTTCTTGTGTGTATGTGTGTGTGTGTGTGTGTGTGTGTGCACACACACGCGCGAGAGAGAGAGAGATCATAGAAGAGGGAGCAGCATCAAAATACACCTATTTCTGGTTGCAAACAATCTCACTTCAGATGGATGTGGCGTAGAGTATAGTAATGATCTCAAATCACAGGGGGGATAAATATGAGAAAGGATCCCTATATAGTATTTCAGACCTGTAAAATACTGTAAAGGTCAAAACCAGCACCTTTAATGTAGCCCACTAACAAACTCAACAGCCAGGATGGTTCAATGTTGCATGCTCCTGGTAGCCAATACCTGACCAAAAGTTGTGCTGCCACAGCTAAATGTTTCTGAACTGTCTTCAAGGTTAGCTCCATAGCGAAATATTAGCAGCGCTGAGTTGGATGCAGACCTAATTATTCACACTTAGGTCCCAATGAACCCTGTGAGAAGAGTTAGTCATGACTAACTCAAGGCCCCACTGATTTCAACAGGTCTTAAGTGTGACTAAGTAGGCCTGGATCCAACCCACTGTGTCTGTCAATGTGATTTGCTAAACATAACATGATGCCTAAAATCATGCTGAGAACTACTGGCTCACTTTTATATATTCCATTTCACACGTTTACAATTCCTCAAAAAGAGTGAGCTTATTTTTATTACAGGAGAATCAATCACTCTTCTCCCCTCCCTGCACCAATTTTTAGATGAGATGACCCTATTTGCTGGGCAGATCCTGTTTATCATTGCTTATAATGAGTCAAAATGTCAAGCTTTTATATGAGAAGTTCAATTGATTCTTGAAACACATTGTGAACTTGCTAATAATTTAAAGAAGTCGCAGGGTTCTTTAAAGCTGCAGCTTCAGTTTTACAAACAAAAGCAAGCCACCTGAGACCAGAGAGGACAGGATATGAGCTACTTATAGCAACCAGTGAACAAGAATAGCAGGAAGGCTGCTTATTTTGTTGTAGCAAAGGCCTTTGAAGCAAACAATTTATTAAACATCATAATACTCAAAACAAAATCTTTGAAGGCAGGTTATCCTCCTCTACACCACGTCCCGTTGTGAGAGAATTGCTTCCTTTTCCTTTTTGGATATTTTTTTTTCATTTATGACACTGACACTCAAATTGTTTTCCTGAGCAACTTGGGTGAGCTGCTCCTTTTGACATTAACACAAATAATTGAGCCAAAGTAGAGAGTGACTATATGGAGAGAGACACCGACCATTTCTGCATCATGGTGATATTGGCATCCATGCTGTTTTTCAAGCAACTTAGATATAATCGAAATTAATCAACCTTGTCTTAGTTGAAAAGGCAATATGGCATAGTGAGATCATTTCAAGGCAACACCATTTTTCATATTTTAATTAAACCACCTTTAATATACTAATATTCACATTTTGTTTGTTTTGCTGTTTAAACAAATTCTCTCTTCTTCTTCTTTTCCCCCAATCTGCTCCACAATCTCTTAGATAAAGTAATGAAGTCACCTTCCTTTGCTGTACTGGTAGTACTAGAAAAGAAGGTGACTTTATTACTTTATCCAAGAGATTGTGGAGCGGGATGGGGGGAAAGAAGAAAAGATAGAATTTGTTTAATCAGCAAAACATATCAAAACGTATCATTTCAGTCAGAAACTAGATTATCTGTTTTCCTTTCAGACTGTCTCTCACCCAACAGGCATTCTCTAGTAACAAATGCAGCAGCTTCCTTTCTCTGGTCTTCCAGATTCATGTACGTGGGGAAAAATATCCCACTCCTTTTGAGATCAGGTCCCATCAACTTCAGCAGGTGCTTCAGTTGTTTGAGGTATTTGTTTTTCATGGTCCTGGAGAATACTTCCTGGCTAGTCACCTTCCTCTTTCATTCCATCTACTTGTTATTTACCTTTTAATAGCCAAATGCTGAGCTCATTAAGCCCAACACCTTGTTCCTGTGCAGAAGCATTCCAATAAGAATTCTTATGATCCATTAATGTTCAATTAGTCCCACATGTTTACATTTCAGTAGGTGTAATGTTGTCTGACAAATGTCTAGATCCCTGAATATTCCCCCACCCTGGTAATGAAAATCAGCTCAACCTCTAGGTATAGTCACTTGCCCCAACAGGAAATAAGAAAAATTATCAGTACATTGCGCACAGACTGGAGCATTAACTTATAGCACTTCTACCCTACCAACCTCAAAGGGTAGGAATTAGTGGCCTTCAGTATTTCGTTTCAGTGTTTTTACAGCTGGGACATATTACCGCTAATACTAATATGCCCTTAAACTGTACAAAACAAGCAGATTGAACAAATATAAATAGATGTCACTATGCAATAGGTTTTTTAAAAAATAATAATAATAATAATCAGATAAATATCCTACACCCTTTTGGCCGATATTTATACTAGCTGTACTTTCAAAAAGCAATGTTTCATACTGAAGGACCCCATGAAGTAGCTGTCCAGCACATTGCAACAAATTATTTCAAGCCCTCATTTGGAATGAATCTCAACACATTCCAGGAACCCCATAAACAAAGACAACATGTGCAATGTTAACTTTCTCTTTTATGCTGACAGCTTCCCCCTCCCACCCCCAGCATAATGACCTTCCTGCACAGTGTGTGTTGCCATAAAAAGAAACAGAGACCCATAAAATTAGAGGAACTGTTTAATATCAAATCGTTTTATCTGAGGAAGACACCGACTCCAAGGTAAACACCAAAGAAAAAGCACAAGAATTAGAAATATTTGTTTTTGCTGCTAATTCTTTGACTTTACGTTGTTCAAATAAACCCAGCCAGTTTTTTTAGTCACTGTTAGCTATACCTTCCAGAATGTAAAAATGTTAAGACCAGAAAATGCTTGAAAGTTGAGCCGGAAATGCAGAACACATCTGATATTCTCCATACATACTACAAAAACAAAAAACGAACAACATTTCAATACTTTTGCACAGTAACTACAGTGAGAGACTGAGACAAAGCCAGAACAGCTTTGTGAACTAAAACAAAAAAATAAATAAAATGTAGAATCTAGCTTATCAGTAGCCAGATGGCAAAATTACTTGTGCCAAATGAAAGGACTACATTTTACAGATAATATTGAAAGAAGATTGTGGCTCAAGACACTAACTTACACTCAGTTGAATATGATGATCTATCAGAATGAGGTTGGAAACATAAATGCATTTTATTGCTGTTGTCACAGACGTCCATTCAACTAGAAATCCCTTTAGCTTATTGACTTATTATTTATATCAAAAACATTTATTAAAAGAATAGATGTACTCAAGTAAATGATAAAAGAAAAATCTTAAAAATAATAGTTTGCACAGTTTAACCAACACTGACTAATGTTGCAATATAGGTAGGGTTAGAACGCCCACGTTTTGTAGCAAACACAGCAGCTTCACCCATAACACCTGGTATACAACACATTATTAAGAAGTTATCTAACATTTACTAAAAACAGTATGCTAGAATTATGATAACACTTAAAAGGGTTTTCAAAGCTTTAGGTACGTGCTCCACAGACAACTTTAAATCTAATATGACAAGGGAAAGTTACAGGCACAGTATGCAAGTGTTAGGGGTACTTAACTACTGCCAAAAAAATGTAGGCCCACCTGTTCTCAAATTGGAAAATTGTCTGTGGTCCATCCACTGATAAATGGGTACCTAATCCATTGTGTAGGAGAAGCAGGGGATAGTCAGACATGGTGGCATGCCTTGTATATAGGAAAATAACAGAAGCTCCATACATTAATGCAGGTTCATCTAATGCTAGACGGTTCATGGCGGCCTTTGACTATTTGAGTGGGCTGCAAGAGTCAGGGGGAATGTAGTTTGCAACAAGCTACGAAAAGTTGTAAAAATAATCTATATTCTGTGTAACTCTAGCAACAGAACTTCTAGCTCCAGCATCCATGGGAACTGAACGACAGCTTTGTGATGTCAGTAGGATCAGATTGAATTGCTCGGCTAAGTTTCCCTGAGCTGGCTAGAAACCCGAGAAAAGGGAACAAGAGTGATTATGTACAGCTGAGCAAGCACAGTGCTGAGAGTACTAGCTCCGTGATATGGTGCTCACCGTTGGTGTTCTGCAGTAAAAACGTTTAGCATCTGTGTCAATCCTAAACTGCTATGGAGCCTTAAAGGACTATAAAATGAGAAGGGGTGGGGGAGAGGGAAGAAACTGTTCCTAAACCAAAATGTTTTTGAAATTCAGTCTCATATCCTCAAGACAAAACCATCACATGAATAAGAACGCAAGATATGCATGCACACATTCACGTATAACTGGCTAAAATAACTAACTAGAATAAGAACATTTGATGAAAAGGGCAAAATGCCCTTAGCCAACTAATGACATATATTTAAAACTATTTCATATTAATGTACTGATTCAAGCTACACGTTAATGTACTGATTCAATGTCCATACATGAGTAAAATCAGGTAACACTCTTATCCATGTTAAGGTTTGCTGAAGCTGGATGATTTCTTCCACAACGTACAATATGTAATAGGCTGTCCTTAGTTAAGGAAAGGCACTGAAAACTACTACCATATTAACTGTGTGACATCAGAAAATTAGTCCAGGAACCATGCTAATTGCTATACACCCTTTCTATGTTTTCCTGATTGTATGCCAAGGCAAGGCAAACAATACACTGGCTTTCCCCGCTACCTGTTTGTCAGTGAACAAGGCTGTGAGGGTTGCCAAGCTAAACAGCAACCCACTGATCCAGTGTAAAGTCCATCAAGCCAAGCTGTAGGAAACCACATCACATTGCAAAATTAGTATGTGAGATGAGAACCATGTGTAGCTCTTTTATAAAACAGCCCAGAATGGGCCTGACCCACCAGGCTAAATGCAACCCACCAGCCATGCATGGCTACCCACCAGGGGCTCAATAAACCTTCTAGTTTGCTATCTGCCTATGACAACAATGAAGTTATCAGGCATCTGTGAAGCTGCACAGTACATGGCGGATGGTCATAATTCAGCCTGGGAGGATCACAAGTTTGCAGGTCTGCAGCACAACCTATTGTCTCCCTCTAACCTTAGTCAAATCTCCGTATGTGCATAAAAAAGAACATGCTTACTCAGCCCCTTGACTGTAACCCCTCCTTTCACTGGGCAACTACCACCAACAAATGTAGAAGCTAACAGTTACAACCCTTTGATCCTGCTGATCATGAATGCCATGCAGCTGTCAATTTAAAAAGGTGCTGTTGTAGGTGTGTTACAGTACCCCACATTCACAGCATCTGCTGCTTTGAACTGTGCCTCCTAGTCCTATCATCCTCAAAGACTCAATTAACAGATAACTGCAGCAAGCCCAAAAGAATGCATGCATTGTTCCCCAGCAGTGCATCAATGATAAAAGAAACCTGAAGCAAATTCAGGTCACTTGCACTACAGTCTGTAATAAACTTGCATAACAAAAGAGGAGTGTTAAGATCTTTGAAAACTGTTTTTTGTTATAAGTGTTCCCTAAATGTAAAAGCCATTTACTCTAAATGCGGATGTAGCTTTAATGTTTACTTCCATTCTTAGCAATCTTGCCACCAACATCCAATTATCTATTAATGTTTTTGTGGAAATCTCAAGTTGTTAACACCAGACACTTGGTTCCTTTAAATTCCCCATTATGTTTTCTTGATGACTTAAGGAACATATGTTGTTTTTACATTATTGAGCACTTGCTATAGTGAATAACAATACATGAACTATATTGGTGATACACATCTCAAAATAAACTGGCACCTCAATCGTATTAACTCATATTGGTGAAAGCAGTTGTTTCTGCCACTGAGGCGTTCTGGCATGGCAGACAAGGCAAATATGGCATAGATCTGTGTCCCTTTCAGACAAATCTCTCTTGCCATGAGCTGGTGCCTGACTGCACTAGATGATGATGATGATGATTTTACCCCAAATGTGCTTACCCACCAACATTTCAGAGGTGATAACAGGGATATTCATAAGTATATACGAGCCCTACTGGTTCAGATCAAAGGCCTATCTAGGCCACAGGGCCGGGCAAAGCTGGTCATAGGCCTGGGCCAGATGGGAAATGTAGGCCCCATTTCAAACTGCTCATTAAGTATTTTTTTAATCAGTTCTAAATACATATGAACTAGAACGATTTATAAAAAAGGTAATGGCAAGCACTTTTATTCAAGATGTATATCACATCACTCCTTCACATTCAGAAATGCTTTACGTGCTTTTCTTTGGGCAAATTAATCAACAACAGAAAAATCAAGCAACTTTGCCTTGTCAGTGTTAATATTCAAAACTGCTAATCCATTCAAGTGTTCTTGCACCATTGCAGACCGAAAGTATGACTTGATTCGTTTTAGGTCACTGAAGCTGCTCTCATTAGAGGCCACTGTTGCTGGCAATGACAGAAAAATGCACAACACGATGAGGACATTTGGGAAAATATTGCCCAATCTCAAGTTTAATATTTGACCATAAACTTCCTTCGGAGAAACAGCATCGAGTTTGACATTCACATCCTATCTAGCAGTGCATTACTAGATATCATTCTTGCTATCCAGCATTCATATTCTGCTTAATTTTATCTCCCACCTTTGCCTCTGGGGAATGCATTTTATGAAGTCTATTAGGAACTGAATCGCTTGATCTAGCCTTTTGTAACTGCTCTCAGCCCCATTCATGTGCTTTTGTCACATCTCTGCTGGAGATGGGGGGGGGGGTGAAGACACCTTGGCTTTTTGGCTGTCTCAAAATGGAGTCAGTACTGTTCACTCACACGAGAGCTACACATCCACACCTCAGAAGGATCACTGCCTGAAGACACACACACCCAAATTACACACCACTGAAAGATATCACCTGGTGAGCAATGCATGATGTCACACAACTGCTTCTTTGTCAATTCATATTCTAGAGATTGGTTTCACAATTCTGCAATAATATGCTGTTGGAGCATTTAAAATTACTATTCTGTGTTAATGAGGCCTGTCAAATGACTATGCCCAAGCCATGTATGGCAGTCAACCCATACACCAGTGGGCTACATATGTGTCCATATGTCTGTGTGTTTGACAGATATCTTTTCAACTTGTTTCAGATTTTTTTCCTATTATCCAATTGGAAGATGACACACACACCCAAAGATCATGGAAGAAGCAATTCCAAATTAGTACTAGGAAAAACCTGCTTGCCATTTTGGATATCGATCACATTTAATCAGTGCCTTGGCTTTACAGTTTTTTGTTTCTTTAGGAAAAGCTGACAGAATACATACACAACAGAAATCCACTCATCTCTGATGCTAATCTGTGCTTAACCTTCTCTACAGCTTCCATCACCCCATTCCAGCTGGATTTTGACAGGTTAAGAAGTATCAGCCCTGTCACAACTCTTCATTCTGAATAGTGTGTACAATTTTCCTATCTCTTCTCAGATAAGAACCAGAAATTCCAATTTCTTCTTCAACTCTGGATTTCCTTTACAAATCAAAATTCTTATTAAAAAGAAAGTACCCTCCCGTTTCCCCCATGCCCTGTGTTTACTGCTACCAAAGATGTCCTCAAAATGAGAAGAAATACTAACTCCAAATTTATCTTATATTTTTCTGTCATGTATTATCTCCAAACTTAAAAAGTATCCAGATCCCTATAGGAAAACATACATTTTGAACATAAATGCTTAAAATCTTATTATCACCTTTTGTTTTTTTGTTCTCTCATTTGTGTCAGAAAGGGACTTAGCATAAGTTATTTGTAAACTGCCCAGAGAGCTTCAGCTATGGGCTGTATATAAATGCAATAAATAAACAAAATAAAATATCATGTATGGACAATTGCTAGAAGGGTTTACAATTCCTGTTAGGATTTTGCACTTGCAAAACTTCCTCATGCACTCAAGTACTGAAGTATTAAAGAACTCTTGTTTCTACCTATCTTACTGTGAACTGGCCGGAGTGCTTCAGCTATTGAGCTGTATAGAAAGTTAATACATAAATAATTAAGATATTGCTGCATTTCTTTCTTACATCCTCACTACTCCCTTCTTAGCCTTTTTTCCAGATAATCAAGCAAGTAGCAAGAGACACAGTAAGGACCTTATATGAATCTGTTACTCACATTACTATTTGTTATGCTAATATTTTCAGAGCTTTGGAATCATGTTTAGGAGATAGGCCACATGTGTATGATATTTCCTGTGCTAATCAGAACCTACCACAAGAGGTTTGCTTCTTCTTACTTCCTTTGAAAAACATTGGATAGCACAGCATGATGTCCAATAAATATGAAATGGCAAGGATAAACCCGGCCAAGCTGAAGAAATTAATTCATTAAAACATTTTGTATCCTGACTTCTACTTCTATACCAGAACCCAAGCTCCTGCATTCCCAGCAATGCTTCTGAACTTAGTATGTGGTTTGGCCCTAAAAGTAACTATTGTTCTAGATTACTCTAGTATTAAACTAGAATTGCTTCAATGGAACCAGCTTTCCCTAAACAAGACTGTTTTATACAATATACTAGCTGATATGCCCGGCATTGCTTGGGTCTGTGAATAATGTTTATAGCATTTATTTGATAAATAATAAATTTCTCTGCAACTTATTCATCTTTAGGTTGGTTGGTTTTTTTAGTTTGGTTGAGTTAGTAAATTGCTTTATTAGAATAAATGGAAAATTGTGTTAATAAGAACTGTATTTTAAAATAGAGCTTCGTGATAAATCACATTTTTTGTTTTACCTGAAATACCTACACCTCCCATTATGCCTTGGCCAGAGCAGCTGTCTAAACAATCAGGACACACAACACCCTTTCTACCAGCTAAAAAAAGATGCAAACCTAAAAATATATTTTAAAAATTTACTCTTACCCTCATGACAACACTGCAAAGTAGAGCAGTCCTAGGCCTGTGAGGTAACTTTAAAACAAATGAAATTATTTTCCCCACCTTCTCTCTCACCTTCAATGCCTGGCCAGAGCCTCCTTGAAGTCACGCTGTTGTATCTAGTTACGATTTTAAAATCACACATGGCAGGTGGGAGGAGGCACCGCAAATGGATGCAGCCCATTTATGTGGGTTGTTTCCTTTTATGTGGAATTAGGTTGACTGACTTTAGTAATCACAATGGCCGCCAAAGGCCAGTAAGTCTGGCCTCCCACCCAAGGCATGTTGGGAGTTATGCCCAAGGCATGCTGGAAATTGTAGGCGTAAACCTAGGTTTTCTATTAAATTCTTTAAAAATGCTTAAACCCCCAAAATTCATGTTTTTAGATTTTTTTTCTGATCCATGTACACAAAGATCTGTCTGGGTGAACAGCATTAAAGCAGTACCATCTGTGGAAGTGGGTAAACATTTCCGGACATACGTGACACACACATACTTTCTGCTTTATAGGTAAAGATTCCAAGGGGTTAAAAGAAGTTCCAATTCACAGACAATACATAATGTAGTAGGTCTGAAAGAAGGGAGTGGTCACATCTGCATAGGTATTCCCCTAAAGAAATGTAGCTGAAGGCAACTGTGAGAAAAAATATAGAGCAGTAGATAATGGTAATAGTCTTAGGGTAACTTCTGTAAACAGAAATCAAAATACACACGTGCACAACTATTGCACATTGAGAAAAAAAAGTGGATGGTCAAAGTATCACCACCATCCCTGTTACTTCCAGAATAAATAACTGGGCCCAGCTTTACTAATTTCATTGTCCTCTATTCACCCAAGAGATGAACCTGATCTTTCCTTTATGTCACAATCCTGGTGACAAAAAGACACTTTTTTCATTAAGATTTCACTTTTAAAAATACTAAGTTTCCAAAATCAAACCATTCAATACTTGAACCATATTTTAAAAACAAGATTTTGAAATATCATGTCCCCAGAAAGATGGCATTTCCAATGCCATAGCAAAAACGAAAAACAAAAAACCATTTGACAAAAATTAGAAAATAAAACCATGAGTTTAGTGAACATTTAGCAATATTCGACTATCCTAACAAATTAGGATTCAGTTTGGAATTATCATCATATATTTCCTACATATTCAAATCTTTTCTCTTTTCCAATGGCAAACATTATACATTACTATATTCATAAGGAGCCCCTAGGGAAACCCAACCACAAAAGCAATCTCTTACTGGACACATGCTGCCTCCTGGACAATTTGGTCAAACTCATTTCATATCCAGAGGAGGAAAAGGGGGGGTGGGCAGGGACAAAGTGCAACTAGAACAGAGCAACAAGGCAGATGGCCAGTTTTATTAATCTGACCTTATTTGTCCAAGACCAGATAAACAGAACTGTTAAATGCACTGATGCTTCAAAATAATCCAAAAGCTCTGTAAATCTAAGATTTGCATATTTAAGATGGAAACGCCAAACAGATCTGGCATTCATCAATGGTTTCTAATAATTCTAAGATACGTAATAGTCTTAATAAAAATTGGTCTAGGATGAACACAGAGGGAAGTTTGAACATGCACACCTTAAAGCACCTGCTCTACAGGGTTAGAAACTTTTCATTCACTATACTTAGTAAGTCTATGAAAATATGTGGCAAAAATCATAGTCTTTGTGTATCATCCCGCATGATCTCAGACGACAAGATGCAGCACAAGCTTCATCTCTTGCTAATTAAACGAATCAATTAAGAGACTATTGTTGCAACTGTGTAACTGCTGTTCTATAGTGGCAATAACAACCCCACAGGGAGGTCTTTTACTACATTAAAATGCTGTCCTCCACAACTCCATCTGATATTATTAGAAACAGTTATTTGCGTCTTGCTGTCATATTAGTAGCAGCAGCAAATTATGGAAATATGCAGACCAGAATGGTCCCAGTATGAGATCAGGTTTGGTTTTCAGCCTCCGAGGGAACAAATGCTGAAAATTCCAAAGTTCCCCAAAGTTCATTAATGGAACTGATAAATTTACCAGCACAGCAGCCATTTAGATGCTAGGTAAGGGTCACATATTTGCATACTTTCCTGCTAAGCTGATACAATTCAACTAGATAAATTATCATATTAAGTTTACCCTCCTGAGTTAAACTGATGGAGTTCAAAATTGTTTTCGATGGTTGTCATTAATCGCTGTTACATCTTAAATGCTTGCTTTGAAATCTAATTGTGGTGGTGTGCCAAGGGTCATATTAATAGCATTCTTAATGCTAAAGACTTGTAAAAACATGTTTATTTTACTGATATCACTGAAGCTTAAAAGAGTAATGAGAAATGAAGTATATTTATTATCAATAAAAATACTTAATTTAAAATGTACTTTGTGAGATATAAATTGGGTTTATCTACTTCATTTTGAGTTTGTTTCATTAAGATTCCTGGTTAAGCTTCAGAACCATGTAAATTAATATCCATCTGCAAATTTTAAGAAAATGTAAAATAAAAGTGTAAAAACAAACAAATGCCACAGTTGCTATGCTTTTCTCTTCCACTAGCTCCCAGGGAGGAGAAAAACAGGGGGAAAGAGGCAGGTGAGGAAGTAGCCCCCTCCTCCACCCTTTTCTGCTCCAAGGTCTCATCTACACCAAGCAGGATATTCCACTATGAAAGCGGTATATAAAAGGCAGGAGTCACACTACTGCTTTATAGTGGTACTGAAGTGCACTGACAACTGACACATACCGTATAACCCTTTTACACCACTTTCATAGTGTTATATCCTGCTTGGTGTAGATGTGTCATGCCCCCCCCCCAACAGTTGTCAGTGCACTTCAATAGTGCTATAAAGCAGTAGTGTGGCTCCTGCCTTTTATATACCGCTTTCATAATGGAATATCCTGCTTAGTGTAGATGAGCCCCAAAGGTCCCCTTCCAAAGCAGCTTTTCCATTCAAGTAGGCTTTGGGGTTTTGTAACATGCATTTGCATGTAACATGCAATTCTGAATATATAATTTTTGAGCAGATCATTTTCAAAACAGAACAAACCAGGGAGGGATCTACACTACTGCTTTAAAGCACTTTATAACAGTTTTGACAACTGTTGGGGCCCAGGACACACTGCATATAGTTTTCAAAACGTTTTCAAAGTGCTTTAAAAGCAGTAGCGTATATCCCCCCCAGATTACAGTTGCTCTTTTAGGACTTGACTTTCATGAAATCTTGCCTGACTCCCAGAAATGGAAAGTTTATCAACATGCTGTTGAAATCAAAGGGAAAGGAACGAAAGCTCATAAGTTTTGAGCTTTCTAGTCTATTCCACTGTGAACACATAGGTTATAATAGGTTTAAAATAAACAAATATTCAGTTTAAATCTGTAGCCTTGGTCTCTCCTAGCTTTTTTCTACTAGCCAGGCTTCAGCCCTTCCTCTTGCTTCCTTTTGTTTAAAGGGTGGTATCATCTTAGAAGAGGGATTCTTCCTTCTCTTTAACACAGGAAGGAATACCTCTTGGAGAAGACGCCTGTTGTAGAATGCATATATATCATTTAAAACAAAGAATGCTCTTATCTTTCTATTGTTTTTGAAGTACTGTCTTTGCCCGTGTTCAAATTTATTCTAATTTACCCATCTGTTAAAACTCATAAAATTAAGAACTTAGATTTCCTTTGTTGTGTATCAGCTCTAATAAAACATTTCAAATGATAGATAGCCATTTGAGATTAGAAAAAGTGCCAATGGTAGGGACTATGTATAATATCTACCAAAAAAAGAATGCAGACAGATGCTGGAGATGTGGATAATAGGAAGCCAATTATCTGCATATATTTTGGAATTCTAAAAAAACAATCCATATTGGCATAATATCTTATTGTATATTGAGCAAATGACAGGCTATAAAATATCCGGTGATCCTTTAAATGTGCTGTTAAATTATCTTAAAGACATTGTAGAAAACAGTTATATACAAATGGCAGTTAATTTATTTGCTACTGCAAAAATTATGATACTTTCTCACTGGAAGAAAAAAACAGATTCCCCTTTATCGGACTGCTTTTTCATATAGCTAGTATGATGAATTAACCTATTATATTTCATTTCAATTCATTTCATTCATTACATTTCTATACTGCGCCATAGCCAAAGCTCTCTGGGCGATTCACAAAAATTAAAAACCATTAAAATACATTATATAAAGTATAAAACAATTCACATAAGGACATAAAAACAGAATCATGCATGGGGAAATCAGATGATTGAAAATAAATTCATTGCAATATGGAGATGTTATCCATTATATTTCGGAATGAATCCTTTCGATATATTGACTTGGTTTGTATGATTTCCACAGCCCACAACAGCCAATGTTGAAACCATATTGGGCTGCAGTGTGTGCAGGGTGGTTTTTGAATTATTTATTTATTTATTTATTTATTACATTTCTATACCGCCCAATAGCCGGAGCTCTCTGGGCGGTTCACAAAAATTAAAAACATTCAAAGTATAAAACAACAGTATAAAACCATAATATAAAATACAATATAAAAGCTCAACCAGATAAAAACAGCAGCAATGCAAAATTACAAATATAATCAAATTTAATCAAAATTACAAAATAATCAAGCAGCAACTTGTCTTATCATCTGAACGCAGGTGGCAGGGGTTGTTCAAGGGTTAAACAACCCTTGTATAACCCTAGAAGAGGCCATGGGTTATGCAAGGGTTGTTTAACTGTCACACAATCCCAGCTGCCCAGGTTTGGATGATACAGCAAGCTTCATCGTGAATATTCATAATGGCCACCTACGCATGCCAGGACACACCACAGCCCATCATGTCTTACTGTACGTATTTCTTTGATTCTAAGACGCACTTTTTTCCCATATAAACATCTTTAAAAACGGGGTGCGTCTTAGAATCGCGGGTGCGTTTATTATTTCTTAGAATCAAAGCTTTTTTTCTGTTGGTGGTTCTGAAATGAGTGTGCATCTTACAATCGATGGCGTCTTAGAATCGAAGAAATACGGTAAATAAATAAGCCATGGTGGCTGATTGTGCAAATTGGCCCAATATTGGTCCTTATTCTCCCCTTTAATCTGCAATAGATATTGTTTAGTTTAATAATATCAAATAAAGTTATTGACTGCATGTATACAGGAATGGTTAATTTTATGTTGACATAATTATTAGTTAACAGGAAGTTATTGTCTATATATTTATTAATTTTAAAATTCGGCAGCCTCCTTAAACGGCAAACTTGGTAAAATGTATTTCTAGTGTTGGTTGTCTGAAGTGGAGTCCAAATAATGCCATCTTCCAATTAGGGCTGGTATTTTAAGAATTCCTGCCTTCATTTATCCCTCTTGAAGGTGCCACCTGAAGTATATTGCTTTGCTCTGCTACATGGCAGGTTCAGCCCTGTGTATTCCCAACCATCCTCCTATTCTGAAAGTCGAGTTACAACACTGGATCCAGGGGCATCATGATACTGTCAGTCAAAAACAAACTTCTCAGCCTTCATATGTACCAAAATTGGTCTGGAGAGCCTGAACTGATCTTTGCATTCAAGGTTATTGGAGATTAATACATACTGATGAGCATATTGGAATGAAGCCTAAGTATAAATGCATTGGTTAATGCTCATCCTGTTATACTTGCCTCTCTCCCACTCCATCTCTATTTGGCCCCATCACTATCCTCAGTTGTTTATTCATACCTCTCTATAAAGTGCCATGTACCCTCGGTGGCACTGCAGCATTATATTATCAACAACAAAATTGGATAGCTGCTAACTGGAAGAAATCACCAAAAACCTGTGAAAATGTCAATGTAACAGAGCTCAACTTGTATCCAATTTAATTTGGACATGGCACTATATTTCCAGTTCTACCTTAGATCAGAAGAAGCATATCTTAACGAAAATGCAGAGGAGACTGCTCACAAATATGGATTGTATTCTTTTAGTTGATTCTTTTGGTAAATGTTTTAATGTTAAATTTGTCCATTACAATATGGCTTCTTTAGAGAATTACAAGGATGCTAATAAAGAGTTACTGTTTGGTTTCTTTGCCAGCTTTTCTCAGTTCAGTTGATGCCCAAGCCTTATATGAAAGATCAGACAAAAGCAGACTGTTTTAGCTATCAAACGTCAGGAAAAAACAACCACCAAGGAAACCATTTCATCTAAAGTTGAAGAACTAGTGCCAATGAAGAGGTCAGACATGCGTCAATAGCATGGAAACACACACAAATATTCTTCATGAAAATGGATCTTTAATCTATTATAATTCTCACATGAAAGGGACATATTTATTCAAGTCAAACCAGGGCTTGAATAACCTCAGATTTTAGTCTCAGCTCCATATTTACATTAATTACTTAATAAATGGTTTGAGAAGAACAAGAATTGCCACTGTAATGTTTACAGCTTTCATGAAAATGTACTTTAAGGCAGAACTGAGTAACCTTTTAGGGATGAAGGGCCACATTTCCCAGGGGAAATAGTAGTAGAATGACAAAGCCAAAAGTAGATTAGGCCTTGCTAAAAGTGGATAGGAACACCCTTTCTGTCTCTACCTGCCTTCATTTATCCATTAATATTTTCTTCCATTCATTCTCTCTTAGTCACACCCACCTGCTCATTCACACAAACACACACTGTGGTTCCCAACCTATAAACTTGCCATTCAGCTTGCCTTCAGTCACACCCTGCTTTCCTGTCTGGTCCCAGCCTGCTCCACATCTGCATTCCTTCAATTCCCAGTTCTTTTATGGAGCTAGCAGTTCTAGTATAAACTCTACTGGTCATTCTGGTTATACATTAGTGTTTCCATCTCTTATTCCTGAATGAATGAATGAATGAATGAACCAATAAAGAACATCCATTTGTCTCTCTCACAATTCTCGTCTCTTTTTTTCTCCCAGACTTATGTATAAAGTCAAAGGCCAAATCAGAGCATAGTACCTAAGAGTTTCAAAGAGCTGCTCTAGGTGTCAAATTTTGCCATTGTGTTGTGTGTGTGCCTGCCTTTTTTCTCTAAAGCACAATAAGGGTGATAACACTCAACCTCAAAAATTCACTTAGAGATGTAAAATAGATGCAATATATTAGAGATATAAGTGATATATACAACATATATATACAGTTCGTAATCAATCTACAGAACAATTTCTCCTAGCTGGTACATGTTCTTAAATCCCTTTAAACAAATCCAACAGTGCAAAACCTCCACAATAAAAATTAATAAAGAAAAACAGAAACAGAAATAATGTCCAATGTCACCAGCACTAAAGTTCACAGTAGCATTTTACGTTTTTACAAAACTGCCTAAGAGCAAAACTTTTAGATAATAATAGTTCAGAAGTATATCACTCCACACGTGCACAATGTCAGGCGTCTAGATGACATTCATAAGGCGTCTATTGAACATACATAATAAAGCGTCTAATAAATAAAGCATCTATTAAACATTCATAATAAGTCATCTAATAAATTCATAATAAGGCGTCTAATAAAACATTTGTCCGGTACATATCCTGTTTTGAAGTATCTTCGTCAGTTGGACGCAACTTGTTCATAAAGGGAGCCATGGCTGTACATTTAGGGTGGAACCCTCCAACATTGTCACCATATCATTTTCACGTTTCAGACCGCCAGATAATGCTCTCAACTACCTTTTTTCTCTAACAGCCTTCTTTTTTTTCTCCAAGAGCAGCAGCAATGTACAGGGAGCACTGGGCATGCAAGCACCTGATTGTCTACAAACTATTCTTACTCTGTGGTGGTGGTCTTCTTTCTCTAGTAGTAGCAGCATGGTGGGAGGGGCATTAAGGGCTGTACAGAGTGAGGGTGAGGGTTGCATGCAGCCCAAAAGCTCTGGGTTGCCCACCTGTGCTTTAAGGTTTGGCTGGAAACTGGAGCGACTGTCCCCCTCTTAACTAACATAATCACTAGTCTTTTCGTCCAACTAGTAGTGAGGATATTGCTATTAAGCTAGACTTTCACCATCTCTTGTGACTTTCTTAATAAATCGGCTGTTAACTTGCAGGCCACAAATCTTGTTCAGCCTTTTAGTTGAAAGTCTAAGATGCTGGATGTTCTATACTTCCAGCTGCTTTGTATGTGAATGTGTGTGAATATATATGCCTCTCACACCGGACACGGTTTAATGTTTACATACCGTGTCCTGTCTTAACTTTCCTATGTAGGTATCTTCTCTGTAAAAAAAAGTGCTGAATGTAGGTTTTCATGTTGTTTGAACTCAGATATTTACATATAATAGTAACAAGTGAAATGAAAAGTGTATGCTCGATAAAAAAAACCTTATATCTAATAAAAAATGTGCAGTAGATTTTAGTACTACTCACCACTGTGCCAAGGAACTGAATGCTTAGGTTTCCACTTGCATCCCGTGTAAGGCACTAGAAGAAAGAGATTAATAGGAATTATATTATGTTCTAAAAGCAGAAGCATTTTCCTCCCAAGAATGCTGAAAAAGTTATATATTGTATGTGTGACTGACAGATAAACAGACAAAAATTGATCCATGTCTCTTTTCATTAATCACTGATCATATAAGACATTCTAAAAATATTGTCAAAATTCATAATCAATTAATTGCTATCACTTACATGGCCTTGTTACTCCCCATTGATCCAAAGAATCTACAACATATCTATTTGAGCCATCACAGTCTAGTAGTTAGAGTTTAAGACTAAGACTGGGGAAACCAAAGTTCTGAGGAAACCAATGTTCAAATCCCCATTTAGCTATGAAGCTTTTATTGGGTGACTCTGGGTCAGTCACTTTCTCTCACCCTAACATATCTCACAGAGTTGCAGTGAGGATGGTTGAAGGAGAAAACTATAAAAGCCACTGTATGTTCCTTGGACAGCAAGAAGGATATACAAGGAGGAGGAGAAAATTCAGAAATTATAATCTACACTTTTCCAAGAAAGTAAGATGAACATTCTTACTAAAAGGTAGATTCAACTTCACTTTGTAACAAAGATGTACAGCTGCTCAAGTTCAAAACCAAGGAGCCTCATCTTTCTGTTGCCATGCAATAAACCATTAAGCAGTAGTAGGGGAGACAGAATATATTAACAGTAAAATTGAACAAAGAAAGTTATGAAGGATGAATGTTCTTTGGGAACATCTCACATATGTCAAATGTTAGTTCCTTCTTGTTCAAGGAATTCAGAGTGATATTTTAGTGTCACAATAACTTTCCCTCACCTGACATCTTTCCTTTGGATGTCTGTGGACAACATGGCACAGTCTGTTGTCAACAAGTAGAGTGGCATGAGGATATTGCTCCTTTTTTAATCTGAAACTAAGCAGTGAAACCTGAGAATAATCTGTGCCCACAGCATTTTTCTAATTGTTGGCAATCAACCAGGAAGTGAAATCCTTTGGGTTCCCCTTCCACTGAAGCCAGTTAATTACAAATGTTCCTGCTCTATTTCTTTTTCTCCTCAATCTAGCCAGTTTTAATTCAACGGCACCCAAGATTCTTGGTGGTATAGCCTTCCAATCCCCTGCTCCTCTATTTCCATAGTACTACCTTTCCTTCCTTATTTGGTAAATGCTAATTTATCAAATTTTCATCATTTTCTATCCTCTAATTTTGGCCTATTAGAACTGGAATACAGACTCATATGCTAGGGGGTGAGTATACTAATTGAGCTTTCCCCCCTTCTCTAATGAATGTGCATGTGTGCAGAAGCACTAATAGCTGGGGGGGGGGAATCATGTCTTGGGATTTTGAATAAGCATTTCAGCTAATTTCTCCATCTGAGTAGCAGTTATTCCCATTTTAATAAGACCATAGTGCATAAATCCACTGTGCATGAATCACATTTCAAGTTAAAACTCTTAGACTTGTGTTACTTGTAACACATGTATACACCTAAGTTGTGAGTCTGCATGAACAAGGAGGCACATCAACAATCCCCATTCCTTGCACAGCAGGGAGATGCTCCTGATGATTTAATTGGGTGAGAGGTCAGCAGGTCTAAGTTATATCTCATGTGTCCTGGCTGATCCACAACAAAATGGAGATGCTAGAGTCAAGGTGTATGAACCATACCTCAAAAATAGCTGAGCAACAAAGCTACTCGCACAAACACAAACACACATCATATAAAACAGGGGTGGGCAATTTGTGGCCCTCCAGATGTTTTGGCCTACAACTCCCATGATCCCTTACCTTTGGCAAGGGCTGATGGGAGGTGTTGGTCAAAACAACTGGAAGGCCAGAGGTTGCCCACCCCAAACTAAAATGCTGTGAAACAGACAATCTACTACAAAAAAGCAATGTTTATTGGTAGCAAGTCCCCCTCCTAAATACCCTCTGCAGCAATATTTTACATACATGAAGCAACACCTTCTTTGAAAAATTTTGGGATTATTTTTTCCAAATGAATGGACTATTTAGTGGCACTCCACTCTGTACGGCAATAGGAAAACAAAGAAGAATGTGCCAAGTTTTGACATATTTCAACAAAATGATTAATGGAATGGAAAATATAGGAAATAAAATTTCATACAAAATTCCTGACGTTTACATTTATAAAGGAAACAGGAATATACACTTTTCCCCAGAGACTGGGAGAAACACAATCAAGTTTTGGAAACTGCAAAGAAGAACAAAGTTCCAGCTGCCTACAATGAAGAAACTGTATGCCAAAACAAACAGGTACAAACTATTTGATAAGCTGTCAGAATTGGTAAAGTGAAATTAAAGGATATAATTATTTTCAATGGATGCCGTTCATCCTCATTGGAGACGTCATTTAATATGGTATTTAATAACAATCTCGACAAAAAAATGTGTGTCTGATTGTTGTGTGCAAGAGTGACTGTGTGTATGTGTGTGAGAGAGAAAGTGTACAAGTGTGCATGTGTGAGAGAGAAATAGAGCATGAACACTGTAGTTGACTCTTGTAACACTGCATGTGAGTCAGATCCCATCAAGTTGGAATATTCTTTTTTAAGAACAGAATTATATTTAAAATCTGTCCCATTATTTTTGATATAAAAGACATATTCAAAACCTAAATCTTCAAATCTAAGAGCTGAATCCTCTAAATTTTTACTCATGCTGGTAGTCCTTATTGAGGCAAGTAGATCAACTGATACCAATAGAACGTGTCATCTGTCAAATCTTGTTATGTGATGAAATGCAAACTAACCCCAAATCCTGTCAGTCTAAAGACTACAAAACTATGGATAAAATCAGAATCTATTATCAAATATAAGTACACCACCCAAAGTTGTTATCTTAGTTTATAATGCAAGACAATCTGCTCTTCCCTGCCACTCATAAAAGACTTTTCCAAAGTCCAGTAGACTGCAACTATAATCAAGACTGAATTTGCAGTGTTACAAAGGATAAAACCACACATTATTTTAAATATGTAAGAACACAAGTAGAACGTGCTATAAGAAGAGCATGCTGGATCAGACCAGGAGAAATGGGCATTAAAATGGCAAATGCTTCAATGTTAACCAGTGCAAAGTGATGCATATTAGGGATGGGTTAGAATTTTGTTTTAGTTCGGTTCTGATTACAACCTACCAAAATTTGCCAAAAAAAACCCTCCATATTTGGGGGAGGGAGAACTTGAATTAAAAACATTCAAAAGTGGGAGAATTGAAAAATGACAGAGACACATTGAGTGCTTTTCTCTTAAAAGTCTATTTGAATCCCTGTGTATTCAACGATGTTTGTGGTGCTGAATTAGATTGCCATCTCTCTCTCTCTCTCTCTCTCTCTCTCTCTCTCTCTCTCTCTCTCTCTCTCTCACACACACACACACACACACACACTTTTGACAGGCTCCTCATCGTTTAACAGCTACATGGGAGGCAGGTATCTTATGATCCCCTCCATGCTACGGACAGATGTACCTTTTAAAATTTGGCTTAGTGCAAGATAGGTGAGGATTTTGTTTCAGTTTTATTTGATAAGAATTTACCAAAATCCACAAAGTTCTTCATATTAAGGGAAGAAAGAACTTGAGGTTTTAAAAAACTGAATGTGGGAGAAAGTGAAAGTGACATATTTGTTTGTGCATCTCTGATACAATTATAGGGAGAAATCCTAACTTCACATAATACAGTGATGAGATTGGATTTGAAAAATTCATAGAGGATAAGGCTATCAATAGTTACTCATCATGATAGCTATATATTACCTCCAATATCAGAGGCATCTGATTCTTAATCTAAGAAGATACATCCTGTATGGGAATAAAGGCCTAACTAGGCCACTGTTTTGTACCCACAGTGACCAACCAGATGCCAATATACATCTGTACATTTTAGAGCCAGTGTGGTGTTGTGGCTAGGCTATTGGACTGTAATGTTCCCAGGCTCAGAGACTCAGCAGCCCCTCAGATACCATCCCCTCAGACACCTTCCTGGTCTGAGGACGTAACCACCACCCCTCAACTCCCATAGCGTCTTCTACTAGAGGGCCCACTGGGGGTCACTTTGCCCAGGGTGCCCTCAAAACTGGAGCTGATGCTGAAGTCCAATCTTTTGCCATGAAGGTACTGTGTCCATGTTCAGGAATCCCCATATACTTGAAGACAGTGGATGCAAAAGATGTAAATGCAGGCAGCTCAGGTAATAGGATGTATGTGCACTCTTTCTATAACCCAAGCCAGCCCTTCCTCTCCACTTGGTCAAGTCAGGCAAGTATTATAGCTCAAAACTTGACTGGGGAAAGTGAAAAGAATGATGGGATATAGAAATGTGCAAAGAGCTCCTGTTCTTTATAACAACCAATTGGACTGTATGGGTACATATACAGGCACTCACATGGGAGGGGGTAGGATTTTGTGGAATGCCTACGTGTGTGTTAAAGATCATAATATATAAGAAGTGCTTTTATAATGTTCCAGAATGTTCTCTTTCAATCCCCCCACCCCAGGTCATTTCCAGAATATAAATCAGCCTTGGTTCTCCCACTATTCAAACCAGATTATTCACCAAACCGGGCAGAACATCTTAATGGAAACAATAAGCACTTTGAGCCACATACAATCTTGCACTATTAGAACAAATTGTTTTGATAAAGACAAAACGATAGTCTACAAGTCTTTAAGAAATTAATACCCTATTGTTGCAATAATATGGTGAAGATAGACAAGCATATCAAATAATTATATTAACTCATATAAATAGTGGTAATTTTAAGCCATATTACTGTCAAAAGTGTGAACAAGTACCCAGTAATTCCATTTGAACATAAGGATACACACAATTTATATTTTATATTAATTTTCATTTAACATTATGAGCCAATGTAGAACTATGTCCCACATTTGTTTTCCTGAGCATTTTCCAGTGATACTGGTAATTGTTGAACAAATCCCAAATTGAGCTGAAGGGAGTTCACCTATCACTACATGGGGCAGAAAAGGCATAACTCACCCTCAAAAAAGATTATTTTTATTAATTTCATTTCATTTATTGCAGTTCCATACCATCCAATAACCATTAAAATACATTATACATAGTACTGAAAACCATTTACATACAAACATGTAAACAGACAGCACACACATATATCTAAACAATTTTAAACAATCAACAATAAGAAAAATCCAGGACCTCTTTAAAACCTCACTATATGCTGTCAAATGCCTGAGAGAAGAGGAAGGTCTTAACCTGACATCAAAAAGATAGCAAGTGGTGGAGGTCGCCAAATTGTTTATTTATTTATTTAAAATATTTCTTGGCCACTTTTCAGGGCAGAAGCCCTCTCAAGGCGCCATACAATAAATAAAATAATAGAACAGTCTTAAAAAGTTACAAAACTCAGTAAAAGCAGCAAAAGGCAATAAAAACAGTAGCAAAACAGCAAACATATTAGGGGAAAGCCAACGTAAAATAATGTTTTCAGGGTCCTTTTAAAAGCCTGTAATGATGGCGCTTGGCGGACCCCCAATGGCAACGTAATAGGCAAGATCTTCCTTAACTTCTTCTACTTAATTGGGCATTAAACTGATGGGTGGTGTATGCACTGTGTTTGAAGAGAAAATGTGTTAGAGAAAACCCACTGGGAGATATTGGCCAACTCCTAAGCAGTGATTCATAAATCTGCTCTCATAGGAATCTCGGACCAGCTTTAATTTTTAAAAGGTCAAAGTTTCAAAATGTATTTAAAAAAAGGTTTACACCCATCATACTCACTCTTTCAGACAATGATTTGATTCAAAATAGGTTGAGTAGTAGTACTGGATCATCTCAGCATCAATATTTTTGTCTTAATGGGATTAAGCTTCATTTTATTAGGCCCCCTCCAACCCAACACTGCCTCCAGATTTTCAGGGACATTGTTGCATCCCAGAGTTGAGAGGAAAAGGAGAGTGATAGCTGGGCTCTATTGGTATAGTGTTTACATTTTATTCCAAAATCTATTACAGCCTCTTCCAGCAGCTTCTTGTACATCTGGAGCATGGGGTAATGCATAGGCCAACTCATACAGGGCAGGGCAGTTATCAGCTAAGAGGTAGAATCAGAAGCCCTTCAAGGCAGTATCCCTATTCACAATCCTGCCAGGTTATGTAAAAGGATATCAAGGTCAATGCTGCTTAAAGAAGAGGATAATAACTACCTCATTTTTAAATAAAGTGACGAATGTCCTGGTGCATGTATGGAAATGCTCGTATCTGCAAAAGGGGCCCTTTGGATCCCAGCTAATGTGTGCAAGTTAGCCTGATATAAAGCAAGCTTGCCCCCACTGCCTTCAACACAAGTTAAGCAAGTGCAAATATATTCTGGACAGCAGCCAACTTTCCAGATCTATAAAACTAGAAAATATATATATAAAAAGCAGTAGCAGAAGAATATTTACCTGTACTGTTCTCTGAACACCATCCACATTAACAGACAACAGGGCTGAAGCCAAGTTCCACTCACTAGTCACGCTAAGTTTTATCCCATCAACGTCCACCTGTTGTGACACCAAAGAAAACTGTTATCATAAAGCCAGACAAGAAACAGATCTCAAGTTCATTACTGCATACAAAGGAGCAACCATATTAAAACAGATGGCTTCCAAGCAACCTGTCATGTTTACTGCTTCTGCCACAAAAGACAGGGTCTAACAACAGAGACTTCTTAGCATCTCTGGGGAAGAGGTGAAGGACCTGCGAACAGCTGCCTGTGGAGGGCTATAAGTAATTTCTACGAAGTAGCAAACAGCCATCCAACTTTTAAACCATATCCGGACATGCTACATTTACTGTAATTAGACAAGCAATTCATATCAATTCCAGTGACACTTGCCAACCCACGCAACAGGCCTTGCATATAATATGCTCTCCAAGGACCAAAGAAGAACTTTCCCTACGATTTAGTGAAGGGCTTTTACATTGTTTTCTTAATTAATATAAATCAGTAATTAATCTCAAAGTCCAGTCAAACTTTCCAATTTCTGTCATATACTTTCTCCAGTAACTACAACTAATCAGAAAAATCTAATTTTTCACATACATCCTTTTCAGTGGTAGAACAGTGTAAGAATACTTAATTTATTAATTAAACAATTTGCTCCTTTGGTGACATGAAAAGAAACTTTACATAGGAAGTAAATTGCCACTGATAAAGTGGATACATTCTGCCTGTGCTCTAGTCTTACGTTCAAATAAATGTATATATTTTGAATTACTCCAGATTGAACAATTTACACATAAATGCACTATCACAAACTTAAAATATCATCACCATTTAAAAAGATGGCTGCGTTCAGACAGCATGATAAGTTAACATTGGGGTAATAATTAACTCAACAGTTTATCTAGGGGGTACTGCCCACACAACATTATAATAATCAATCGTGGTATGAATTAGGATCAGCACTGAGTTGACTCACTCATCCCCTGTCCTCTCTCCCCCCTCAGTCCTCCAGCTAGTATCCCATCAGCCATTGCTGCCAAAAATCTATCCTGCCAGCTGGACTAGAGGGCTTTGACTGCTCTTGCCTTGTTACTCTGTGGCTGACAAAATAACCAACGATGCCCTCCACACAACACGATAACCAATGGTGGTTCAAATAGCCAACTCTGCACCGTGTTGGTTATTTGTGTTAGTTATTTCAGCCAAATAAACAAACATTGGTTAAAAAACTCCCACCACACAATACGATAACCTACAGTGGGTTAAATAACCAATCATCAACTATTTCAACCACCATTGGTTATTGTGTTGTCTGAACACAGTCACAGTCATACAAGCCAGACTTTAAACATCAAGTGTTAATGATCAGTTTTCTTTTATTGTAAAATCAAACAAAATGGAGATTTTGTTTAGTATGCCAATTGTAAATTTTAAGGTTCAAAGATTAATTTTGACCTATTATCTAAGCAGAACTATGGCAATCAGGTGGACTTTATTTCTCTAATCCAGAAATAATATTTACCAAACTTTTTAGACAGAAAATCATGGACTGGCCACCCATTTTGTTTACATGATAATAACTTGTGAAATTTAGCATTTAATCTCCACACACCAGTTCAAAGCAGGCTCTACATGCTTATTAATTGTGAACAATTACACAAAATGAAGAAAAATGCTTTCTATCATCTGGAGCTGGGTATCTTCCAGATGTGATATAAGTATTTATATGCACAGGCATTTACAAGCTGAGCTGTGAGTTATTTTTAGATTGAGATTTAACTTTAAAAAAAACCTTCCTTACATGTTGTAGTATTTATTACATTTACAATAAGTCATTCTGACCCATTGGGACCAGAATAGACAACTGGGACTTGCAACCAACAAAATGATGCAGTGCACCCTCACTCCCTCATGCTGCTGTTTAGGATTCCAGCCAGTCTGCCATACCTTTTCTCTGGGATACTATAAACTGTTAAGGATTCTAGCAATCCAATTCACTCCTCAAATGCCTGGTTTTCTATGGGCTGGTTCAGACAACACGCTAAACCATGCTGCTTAACCAGAAAATGTGTAATTGAATGCATTCCATTAACCATTTTGTGGTTAAGCAGCATGGTTTAGTGTGTTTTCTGAACCAGGCCTATATTTCCAACTGATACTCATCATTCTGTGGCTTTGGGTTAGTACCCGGCATGCTCCATCCTCATTTTTGTAAACCGCCTAGAGAGCTTTGGCTATGGGGCAATATATACATGCAATAAGTAAATAAATAAATTCAGCTGTTTTGTAAGAGGGATTGCCCCTTTGGATGTGTTCCTGAATAGCCACATAATATTTTGTATTATTTATTATATTATATGGTTATTTATGAACGTTTTTAAACATAACTGTTTTTAACTATGAATTTCTACTACTACTATTGCTGCTACAGTGATCAATTCATTTAACTTAAACAGCTGAAAAAATTCTATGTTTATTGATATCAAATTTGTATCTTTCGATACAATGAACTTGCAAATGAGCTATATGCTGTCAATTTTCTCTCCATCATCCATATTATGTTAATTTACACATTTCTGCCATCTTCCAGGACTTTGCTAACCACTCCTTTAATGAATATGGCTTGGAATTACTCCACCATTTTGCAATTAGAATCTTGGCTACTGTTAGTACTTTCCGCATGATTTCTCTGTCAACTGGCTTAACTTTCCTCTTCCACATATCCCAACAACTAAAAAGTCTAAAGGATCAGAATATTTAATCATTAAGTTAATGGAGTGAACTATCTTTTTCCAAACCATTTTGATTTCTGGTCATTTCCTACCGTATATCAGGCTTACACTGGTTACACCTCCGAAATCTATCATGGTTGTTATTATAGATTTTACTTAGATGATAGTGTGGTAAATACCATTGGTATAAAATTGAATAGCAGTTCTTTTTGATATTGACTCAGTATGACCAGACAGAATGTTTAGTGCAAACTGATTTCCATGTAATTAATGAGCCCAACCTATGTTCCCATCTATTTTTTAAATCCATTTCCCTTATTACCATTATAAGGTATGACATATACCTATGATAGCAACCTCTTCACTACCTTTCTCTTGGAGACCAACTTTTCAAATTGTGATAATTCAGTAGGTGTAGCTCATATTCCCAATGATAAAATGTCTTCACTGGGAAAATAAATATTTTTGTATATCTGTTTTTAATGTTCATTGTTTTTTTAACTGTTGTAAACCGCCCAGAGAGCTTCGGCTATGGGGCGGTATATAAATGTAATAAAATAAAATAAAATAAATAAATAAATAAATAAATAAAAATAAAACCGATGAGGTACATTTCCTCATTCGCATTGTAGTTTAACAAACCAGAATGCCTGGCTTGTCATTATGTGCGAATGCAGCCATGAAAGACATTAACAATTACATACCTGGCATAATAATTTCTTCTTTCTATTCCATGTTACCAGTGCAGCTTCAGTATTTGGATTAGATCACTTAACAGCCTTAGGTCTCTTCATATCAATCTTACTGGACCATGGAAGGCCTTCTAGTACATTATGACCCAGCTTGCAAGATGAAACAACCCACGGCTTGTTAAACATGGGCTGTCTGGGAGTGAGCAAGCAACCATGCTGGCTCCCAACTGCTCGCACGCATGTCCAGTGCACTAAATACCCCACAGATGCTCCATTCCTGGTTGTTGTCTGTTATGTCTGAATCCAAAACTCTGGGTTGTTGAGGGAGAAATAACCTAGAGATATTACCCAAGAACAATTTCAACAATGCAGAGTTTGGATGTCACAGTGAACAACCCAGGAATAGAGTGTCCTTGGGTTGCTTAGTATACCAGAAGGGAGAGAGTGGTCAGCAGCCAGCATGCTAGCTTTCATCATGAGAACTGGGTCAGTCTGTTCTACTCTTATCAATGGAGTGCAAAGACTGCTAGTACATACACTTGCACTGTTCTCATCCACAGAGTTCCTTCTTTTTTATTTGTCCAATAAATAAAAGATTTTAAAAAGGCTGCATAATGTATTTTTTAAAAAAAATATTGTTTGTACTAAAGTAAACCTTAGGGTTCCCCCACGCATACTGATACCTCCCTCTTGTTTGTCAGTGGCCTCATTCTGGCTGAATTTCTGTCACAACTGGTGCACTGAGTTCACTAGTGGAGGGAGTAATTTGAAATAGTAAATGTAAGTAAAAAACTACTGAAATTAAATTTGTGTAGCAATTAGATTAGGCATTCCAACTGCGAAGGCATCAGATCTCAAGAATAAGAACATAAGAAATCTTACTTTTATTTACTGACTCTATAAATCATGAAACTGCTCCAGAGTCACAACTGGCCCTTTCTAGTTCCAGTTGTGACACATGTGTCATTTAACCAACTTACATGTCAGTCAAATAGATTTATGTTTATAGAGGCCTTTTCAGTTTAATATGATTACAGTATGCATAATGTCTACTTGCATCGCCAGAGAAGCAAAAATTGGTGCATGGGAAGGTAGGAAAGGAAAAAAAAAGATTTGAAGCAGTACCATGCTGGGTTACACTAGAAAAGACTGGCAAAAGCAATAGAAAGGAAGAAAGGACAGCAAGTTGAGCCTGTCAAGTTGGAAGTGATAAAGTTTATATGAAGGGAATATTGATATAAAACCTAGCTACAACAGTAAAATGCATTATTTGCTTTTATTTGTTGACCATAAAATGGTACCACTTTCACGCAAAAGGTCACATATTTATCTCTTGCAGATAAAATGTAAGATCAGCTTAAAATAGCTTTGAAGTGATTATTGGTACAACCTCAAAAGGAAGTTCAAGTACACGGGGTTTCAATCTCATTAAAAGAAGACTTTTTGTGTGCAAACTTTCCTTTTGTTCATATTTGCACTTACTTCTAAAAAAGACCCCAAGAGAGAGACCCAGTCTATGCATTACATATCCCGAGGAAAGCTCAGTTACCTATTTATAGATCTTGCCCTTTTCTACCAAACTAGATCAAGCGTTTTATTCAGTACATGACTGCAGGAGAGAAACTCATTTGCTCCGAGTGTCATCAAGGCAGCCTTTTACCTGCTATGAATGAGACCAGAAGATTTTTGAATTGCTGGGCTTCTGCTTCAAACTCACATTAAAAAAAAATACTGTATCAGTACGAGCATTGCTTTCAGTTTTTTGAAAGTTTTTAGCACTTACAGGCTGCCAAGAACTACAAGAGTATCTGCCTTCTCCACATTCACATATGCATCATGACAGCTGCTTTATGTGACACATATGCATGCAAATAATCTGCAGAGATTCTGCAAAAGTATTTCCAAATGTTGGAAAACAAAGGAAACATTATCTCTTCCACACAGCAAAGCTGGAATATCCAAAATACAAATATTTCACCTTCACAAACTGAAAATGCACTTTAAAGTAGACTGAAGTTGCAGGTGGTCTTTCTGGGCTATTAAGAAAAAACACACAAAACTTAGCAGTAGGGTAATAACTTTATTAGGGCCAACTAAAACATCAAAAAGTAGCAAGCCAGCTTGCTCACCACTTTGTGACGTTTTAATTGGCGCAAATAAAAGTATTGCCCCGTTGCTACTTTTGGATTTGATTGTATAATCTCTTATTTGGGCTAATGTAAACTGTAACTGGCGTTTGGACTTCAGCCAACTGCAAACACATTAGAGAGTTGGAACAGCATGTCCAGTGGCAATGAACCTACTTTGCTACACATATGTCTATGTAGACTGAAGATTAGGTTCACCATCTTGATTTTAAGTTTGTTTGTTTTTTAAAGATAGAAACAGCCGTGGGGCTGTGGTAGTCATTGTCATAGTGAAATAAGATCAGGGCCTCAGCACTGTCCCATTTGAAGAATCCCCCCCCCTATTATTTAGTCCATAGGGTAAATAACAGCTTCAGTGCAGCATTAGTACTGTATCAAATACGTAACTGTTCTATAGATTTTACTGTGTCTGAGAAGAATGACACTTAAAAAATTAAGGGAATGTCCATATTTGAAATAAATGTTGTTCATCCTCCCATATATTATTCTGCATGTTTTATTTAGGGTGTAAATAGTTATGGTGATTATTCTCTTGCTAGCCAAAACATTTGAATAAAGGAAGGTCTGAGTAAAGGAAGGTCTTTAAACAGGTGTCAACTGCAGTTTTGTAGTAAATAATATCATCACAGTCATATCATCAAGGTTCTCCCAATTAGGAAATTGTACTTGTTTTAATGCCAAAGGAAGTAGGTAATCCCACACTTGTGCCAAATTCTTCCAGGGTGTGCACACCTTTTCCTCTGCATTTACGTAAGTTGGAAAATGCAATGTTCCAAAGAGATTATGGAAATATTTTCACATTAGTGTTTTATCTGCTACTAATATAATTACATATACTGAAGGTTAAATACATCAAAGTACCTTGCATGAGCCAACGTGAGGAAAATTATTTTACAAAACGAATCATTGCTGACAGGTTTCATCTGATATGAAAGGGCAAAACATCAATGGCAAATGACTAAAATCTAGTTAATCTTTCATTGTTGAAGACATGAAAGAAAAGGACCAAGGGTCATTTATTCATTACAAATCTCTCCCCACATTCACAATGTATTATTGCAGAAAGAGAGGGAGGAATGAAGAGATAATGTGTTACATATAGGGAAAGACTTCTGCATTTACGTGCAAAAAAGAAAAGAAAAAGCTGAATAAGAGCTGCTTCACATGAAATGACAACCCAGAGTACAGACTGAGAATGGATTGTTCTTGAATTGTGGGTTCCTGTTGAGTCATGGGTTGTCATTACATGCAAACCCTGCACTATGATTTAATTATGGTTTAACTACGAACAACCCAGAATTCACAACCCATCAACAAAACTTGGGTTGTTTGTGGTTAACCTTTACCTTTAAAAAACACTTTAATACATATATCTATAAAGAGTCCTGTGGCAACTGTATAAAGAGGTATTTGAGGTTTGACCTATTTTATGTAATGGTAAGCGTTCCAAACTATGTTGATTTTATTATGACTTTTAATTTTTATGTGTGATTTAATTTCTTCCTGTAAGTTGTTCTAACTTTCCATTTTATAATGAGAAAACAGGGGATACATGGAACAAATAAGAGATGACCTAGCTGACAGCCTGGAATTCCCATTGCTTATGTTTCAGTGAGTGCCATTTTGGCATTCCCACTCACCCCGTCAAGAAAAAGAGGGGTACCACACAATCAATAGCAGCTCCTGGAGGAGTTATCAGGGGCACCTCAACAAAGAAGGAAGTATCAGAGCTTCTAGAATACTCACAAAAATGTTTTAGGCAAGGGCTGAATCACCAGGTGCTAAGGCAGAAGGTTTCTGCTATAGGAGGTAAACTTAGGTACAGGAGCAAAGTCCAATTCCACAATTCCTTCCTGCCACTATACATGAAAAAGTAATTTGCCAGCTATGAATTTCTGTTCTGGGAGCTACTTGTATGTCATGTCTCACCACCCTGAGAATTTCCACATTCAATATTGCCAGCTAGGGGTCTCTGGGAACATCCATTTGCAATTTTCCAAATTTCTCCATTACTGTTCTGTAGGTGTATTTGCTACTGCACTTACAATGTAATCCTATGCATGTTTACCTACAAATAAGTGTTCAATGGGATGTGCTCCCAAGTGTGCATAAGACTGCAGTCTCAGTGTTTTCAATTTCACTACCACCTTTAACAGATTGTTCTTGCCGTTCTGTCCATATTATTTGTAACGGTATTCCAAAAACATATAGGGTAGAACATTTTGCAACCAAAAAAAGAATACACACTGTTTCAAGCGTTAAAATACTACAAGTGCTATCCTGTTTACCATTTGAATACCAAAAAAGCTGTCAAACACACACAAAAAGAGTGATTATTGCCTTCCATATCAGCATTTCAACTGTCTATTGAAGACATTAAGGGTGCAATCTTATGCATGTTTCGACAGAAAAAAAAGTCCTACTACTCCCAGCATTCCCAGGCAAACATGGCTGGCTGGGAAATGCTGGGTATTATAGGACTTTTTTCTGTCTTACTATGCATAGGATTGCACTCTAAGTTTGTGCTACAACTCAGGGTGGCAAAGAAAACATAGGCCATTATAGCCAGCAGCAATTCATTAACAAGATGATCCAATGAGTAAAATTCATGAGCTGTTTTTCTCAAGCAGTAGTGTTCCTACCATCTGCCATGCAGCATATACAAAAGCCACTTTTGAAATGGACGGTGAAGTTTTGGTATGGAAGTCTGTTATTCAATAAAAGAAGACAAAAATTTCACTAGACTGTGAAAGCTGAGTAGCTCTTTCGATCCCTGCCATACTTGGTTTGTATGTGTATCCAACCCCTTCTTCCAAGTAGTTGAAAGTGGCACATGTAAGATTCCCAAGTGATCTTCCTCAATCCTAGTACCTTTAAAGTTGGAATGACATCAGGTGCTTTTTAAAACACTTTTCTTAGCCATTCAACCATTTCCTGCTTTTAAAGAGTAATAAATGTAAAGCATTTCCCCCTTTCAAAATAAGCACACCTGACTTATTTCCATGTTTCTCAACTGGTGTGATCTCAGTTTTGCTGAAGTCTTGTTTCCTTTCCATACATCATATGGAAGCATAAAATTAAGACTAGTGTGCTCGCAACAGGCCCCAGAAATTGGTTATTTGCATTTCTTTGGGTTTGATACTTTAATTTTTCCAAACCATGGGTTGTATTCCATGGTGCCATTCCTCCAAGTGGAAGGGAAACCACTGATGGAATCGATGTTCCCTTCCCCTGCAGCCTCCTAAATTTGCTCTGGAGAGTTTGACACTTTCAGGAGCAGATTTGGGGGGCTTCAGGGGGGAGAAGAAGATGGGAAAGCCCATTGCATGAGTGGAAGTCCTATTGCGCAAGTGTACCTCCATATTCATTCATGGAAGCCCACATGTATCACAGTTCTGCACTTAATGAAGCCTTTTACTTATAGATAACTATATCCAGATGAAGCTATTTATTAAATGAGAAGTATTTCCATCAGGGAATATGTTGACAGTTGAGATATCTCACTAAGGATATTTTTGTCCAAGCACAATGTAGTCAATAGACATGATTTATGTAATTCCAGTAAGTGGATGGGAAGCATTATGGCCTGGCAAATGGGAAAAAAATGAACATGGGACAAACTGATTCAAATGTCCAATCAGCAAACTTGCATTCTTGGTGACACTGGCCACTATGGTTCTTAAGCACCCATTGGTAAAGCCGGAGTGACAGGGAACTTCATAGGCTTGCCACCAAAATATCATGCCTAACAAATAGTGCTGAAATATGCTTAAGAGCCTATTAGACATTCTAGTGCCACACTAAAAGTGGCCTACTTCAGAAGGAGATCTATCATGAAGAATCTATGGGAAATGACTGATAACGCAAATCATATATAAATCCTGGATTTCATATGACCCTTAAATAGGTGTCATTTTAATCTTGAAGCCACTCCCTACACCTCCTGTAATACTTATTCCCTATTTCTTTTCATCTGACCCATAAAAAATTACTCCTTATACTTATGCTAATCCTCCACTTACATCTACTCTATTATTTGTCTCTTTTGCTTTCATCTTCTCTACATTAATTCCTCACACTTCTTTTGATCTAGCCTATTTGCTCCTGATAAAAATTGTCAGCTATAATGTAATGTTTAATGTTACAGGGCAATATTTTATTGATTTACTTCTCTTTCCTTACTTGCTTCTGCATAATGATGAGCATTACGTGTATTTCACAGGATGAACCCAAATACAAACTATATCCTGGATGTTGTTGTTGTTTTACATTGATGTAGCTGAAGCGCTTTACAATGCTTAATTTGTAGGTAGTATTTCTCATCTAGTATTTCTCCAAAACTGTAAGTGCAATCGCACTTGCTGCTGAGAAGTCATAATGACTTTTCTTTGCAATAGCAATGCTTACCAGCAAGTCAGGAGTATGTTATTTTCACCACTTCATAATAAAAATAATCAGAAACCTCTCAGGACAATATACTGAACTGTTGTTAATTTGTAGGGGGGTTGGGAAGTAGTGTTTCTTCCAGTTTCTGGTAGCTTTTTCACCACTAGCTCCCCATTGTGCACTGGCACATGAGCAGCCTTAGATACTGCCCGCATAGTTAAATTATGGAACTCACTACCACAGGACGTAGTGATGGCCACCAATTTGGATGGCTTTAAAAGGGGATTGGATAAATTCCTGGAAGTGAAGGCAATCAATGGCTACTAGCCCTGATGGTTGTGTGCTATCTCCAGTATTCAAGGCAGTAAGCCTGTGTGCACCAGTTGCTGGGGAACATGGGCGGGAGGGTGCTGTTGCATCATGTCCTGCTTGTTCATCCCTGGCCGATGGCTGGTTGGTCACTGTGTGAACAGAGTGCTGGACTAGGTGGACCCTTGGTCTGATCCAGCATGGCACTTATGTTCTTATGATCTTCTTAAAAATGCATCTCCTTTCAAGGACATAATGCAAAAATAATTTGGGAATTAATTACCAAAAGTTATGGCACTGGCAACCAACTTAGTTTTTTTAAAAAAAGATTGTAGGAATTTATAGAGGGTCACTGATGGTCATTAGCCATAAAAGTGAAATCAATTATCTAGGTCCAGAGGCAGTGCAGCTGGTTGATGGTGTGACGTTTGTGTGTTTTTGGAAATATCTGGCTGGCAGACCTATGTGGGAAACTTGATTCTGGATTAGACGACCTTTGGACTGATTCCGTAGGGCTCTTCTTATATTCCCTTATATTTACCAAGGGTAAGGGATTGCTGCATCATCTCCTGTTCTCTCCGATTAACTACAGAATGAGCAAAGTTGAAGAATGTTTCCACTAAAGGAATCTATCAGTTGAGTACTGAAGACTTTTTAAAATATGGACATCTGACCATATTGTGGCTTTGCAGCTCTTTGTTAAAAGCATAAGATCTTTCTACCCATGAAGTGGATATTGTTTGAGAGAATTAGCTTTGATGTCTTTAAGAAAAGTAGGGTTTCTGGCCTTGGAGGGGAAAGACTAACAAAGAATTTAAGTCACCTCACTATAAAATCATTTGATTTTTTTTCTTTTTTCTTTTCTTTTTCTTTTTTACTGTGCACAGCAAGATAATGTAACACAAAGAAGGACAATGTTTTATCAAAATTCTCTGGCTCTTTTGTGGAGTACACCATCTCATGTAATTTGTGAGACTTTTCTTCTCATGTTTAGCACCTAGAAAGAACTATGTCCTCAGAAAAATTAAGGAACGATTCCTTTCATCTTCTTGCAAGCTTTAGGCTTCAAATAGTGGCACAAAGGCTAATTTCCTGCTGGGAAACTAAGGAATCCTTGGTTAAAGATCTTCTTTGGGCACAAGTCCTAACCTTCAAGCCCAAACTACAGTAGATACGCAGATATGCCTTATTAACATGTAATGCTTTGGTGGGTGAGATACAATTTATAGATCCAAAAAGGGATGGGCGAGGTGATGCTAAGCCCTCCCCCATGCTAACACCTTCCCCTTCCCCACAGCCACTACTGGCCAGGTGCTTTTCTCCCAACCACGCTTGCTACTAGTATCAGAGCCTGAATGAGAAGAAAGGCCTTTGGGGGACAGACTCCAGGAGTAAAAGATGTAGGAAGGGTCAGCAACCCCAGCCTATGCATTCTCTTTTGTCTTTTAAATTGCACCCAACTAAAGATGTACAATTTCCGGAAATTTTGAAGCCATGGAAAAAGCCCGGGGGGTGGGGGGGTGTTCTGTTTTTTTACTGGGGGGAAACTGGAAATTTTTGGAAAAAACTTTTTACAGAATGAAAATTACTTTGTTACTTAAGGAACATAAAATGTAATTATGTCCAAGTTGGTTTGGCATAAAATTATTACATTTGGTACATTAAAAGTACAGAGTATTCAAACAATTATTACGAACTGAATTTACTTTTTAATTAATTTATTTTTTACCTTTTTGGTAACAAATGGAGCTACAAGTTCCTGAACTGTTAGGAACATCTGAACTGTAAGGAACCTCTTTGGTTTTGCCATTTTATGAGGAGCAGGCAAAAAATAATTTAAAACAACAACAGGGTAAACCATCAACATTAGTAACAAAGAACATTATTTATGTCTATGCTAGTCCTCCACAGTGTCAAGCAGACATAAAGCACCCATTCCTATAAAAAAACTGAGAAAAAGTGGGGGACCAAGATTCAATGAATATGCATGAAATTTAATCAGACTCATTTCCTGAGCTATAGCGATCACTATCAGTTTCACTCTCTGCTTCAACAGCAGTGCTCCCTAGAGGCAGAAATGCATCTTGCTCTTGCATTTGAGAGTTGTAGTCTCAATTTGCAACCTAGGACTTGCTTGTCCTTGGTGCACAGAAATTGTAATAATCTAATACTGTACATAGTTTTTAGAAATCATTTGGAGAAGTAAATATCTGCACCTTGTCTTAAACATTTTATTCATCATGATAAAATAAAACATCCCATAATCCATTTTCTTCAAATTTTTTTGAGAAAAAAACCCAAAAAAGCCTTCAGGAAAAACAGAACCCCCCAATTTTTTCCTTATTTTTTCTGGGTTTTTTCCAGGCCTTCACATTTTTCCAGGCCCCAACCACTCATGCATGGGGCAAATCCATGTTTAATGATGTAGGCCTGCCACTGTCACATGAAGACTGGATTTTAAAAGTCCTACCAACAGAAAACCCAAAGCCATGAGTCAAAAGGAGCTATAGCTCATGGTAGCAGAACACATGCTTCCGTTCAGGAGGTCTCAAGTGCAAACACCAGTGTCTCCCTTTAAAAGGTGGTAAGGGTAGGAAAGACCTTTGCCAGAGACTCTAAAGAGCCACAGCCAGTCATAATGCTGGGCTAGATGGACCTAGATCCATTTGGACCTACATAAAAGTATATTCCTAGTCCTTATTTGGTGGTGACCAAGATCTTAGCTGCTAGCAATATTAAAATGACCAAAAATATTGCTTCTGCAGGCTTCATAAGCCCTAACATAGGCATGGCTGAATCTTTACTCTCATCCAGCTACTGTAAGAACACTTGCCTTTCTAGTAAAGGGCCTTGATATATGAGGGACATGTAACTGACCCTGACCATCTAGTGTAGCAAGAACTTCCACTCTTACTAACAGCCAAATACTGATACAAAATGAATTCTCTTGAACAAAGCTATGTTTTCTTAATAACAACAGTTGTATAAACATAAGGTCTTCTCTGTTAAAGGGAAACAGACATCAAAAAGCAGTAAAACATGGAACCCTAAACCCCTCTTTCTTTGAAGAAATGTGTTTGAAGCGAGGTGTTTCTAGTTATGGGTGAATGAAATGAGAATTCAGCTGCAACAAACGGACATCCAGCCCCTATGAAGGACTAATTAGATCCATCTGAGAAGCTGTGTCTACACTGCTTTGCACATTTCAAAAAAAGGAAAGCTCGGGTCTAGTCTTTTGAAATGGCTACATCAAAACAGTTAGTCACAGCTGACGCACATCCAGCCACTACAGCAGTGTTATTTTCTTTTCTTTTTATAAAGCATTAAGAGCTACATTAAAGTCATGTTAATAAGTCTGTCTTGCCCTGAGAAAGGCAATGAAATTTGGAGCAAAGAAAGCAAGCCTCGGCAGCATCACTCCTAGAAATCTCCCCACTGTGCCTGAATTTTAGAGATGCTGTCGCAAGAGGAAGTAATCCAGCTCATCAGACGTGGTCAATCAAATGAAACAGTTAAAAATGAAGTGCCAATATCCAGGACACAGAGAGTTAACTACAGCTTTCGTCGATTCATGCCTAGCTCCTCAACACCATACTGAATATGGTGGTACATATAGCTGGCTGCTGCTAAACCAGCAGGAGGAGCTCACAGTAATCACTTCCAAATAACTTTAAAGTAAATGGTCACAATCCACCTCCTGTACCATTCTGCAGCTCCCAGACATTTGAATAAAACCTGTGTAGAATCCTTTCTAAGTAGATTATGCCCAAGATGTGAATTTTTCATCTCTTTTTTTGCATTTGAGGTTCTTTCCATTCTTTATGTAGCTTGAGCAGCAGGCATAATATGTACCTGTGCAATAATAATAATAATAATAATAATAATAATAATAATAATAATAAATTTATTTATTTCCCGCCTCTCCCTCTGGATCAAAGCGGGGATCAACACTAAATAAAATATAATGCATAAAATTAGTTAAAAGAGCATATAAAACCAGTAACAATATTAAAGTTCCCTGTTCTCTACACTCATGTGCTGATTAAGATGAGAAAGTAAGAATCCTTTTCAGTATTATACTATGGGATGATTATGAGTCACATTCCTGTCAAAAACCAACTTGAAACTTTCCCTATTATCTGCCATCATTTCCAAGTATTGCATCAGATATTCCAAAGCATTGTTGTCATGAGCTAACTTACTGCAAGATAGCATTTTTATCAGCCCAAAACTACTGTGCCTTGCACAATCTCTACAGCAGAGAGTTTTTTCCTCTCTCACTTGCAGAGAGTACTTGTTTATTAACTGAGTGTGGTTTAAACTCACTAAAGTGGGAACCTTTTTTGTAGTATGTGGTTGTTCTAAAAAAAAGTTATGTGGATGTTCTCATTAAGCTATGAACAGAAGACAAGCTTGTGTAGACCTAGTAAGAGAGAAAATATTTCATGTTAGCTGAAGAACTGAATGTGACAGCTGAAAAAGGTATCAGATTTGTTTTCCACTAAAGGCTGAGTAACATATTCATGTACCTTATGAGTCAGTCTCATGATTTATCACTCAACTTATAGCTGAATGTATAAAGCTGCCATTGAAAAGTACTGAATTTGTGGTAAAGAGCTCTACATGTGATATTTGATTTGTGATGGCCATTTCACACATGGCAATCCTCATTCAATATTGTCATCATTACACATCATGAAAATGTATATTTAATTTCAAAAGCATCTTCTCAATTGTAAAAATGCACCAAAATACTGAAATAGTTAAACATGTTATTGTCCTCACTGCCATTTACATAAAAATCATACACAAATGAATGTCAAAATGTTTTAATGTCTATCTAAGAGAGACCAGGTGATTAAATAACTTCAGTTTTATGACATTTGGGCTCATCCATGGTTTCTTTTCAGAAAATTAAGAAATGCAACAGTGGATTTTAGAAACACTGACTGAGTTTGCACAACACACATCCAACACTCAGTGGTTGAGTGTGGATTGTTTTTGAACTGTGTTTTTGTTGTCTGAACTCAGGACATTTTCCAAAGGGTAGCTCGTTAACCATGTAGCATGGCTTACTTTTCTCGAACACACTACCTTGAGAACTAATGGTTTGTTGTTAGGTTGTTCAGGGTGGTCAACCAGCCACCCTGCGGAAAATGTCCTGGGCTCAGACAACATGCTAACCCCTCAGTTCTACAAATAATCCATGGTTTAACAACAACCCTCACTCAACCATTGAGTGTGGGTTAAAGTGTTGTCTGAACAGCACCACTAAGTATAAATGTGAATGTCACTGATTAATTGCTACTTGCACTCTTTGTGAATGCTTCTTTTAACTATGCACGCCCACACCTAATACATGACAACATTTTTGAATATCGATTCAGAACCATTTTTCCACTTTAAAGTCTGCAGAAATGACACAAAAGTTTGCTTTGGTCTGTGAGTTGGTTAGCATGTACACCAGTGTGAGGACAGAGGTAAATTTGTAAACTGGTAAATTTAGTTTATATTATTCTAAAATGCATCCTTTTTTTGTGTCCATGCGTAAAAACTATTTAGTTTAGAAACCCATGGGGCAACTTTGCCTAAGTCTGCAAGTAGTGCATATGACAAATTATGCCACATTACTGGTGAAACATGCCCTACAAAAACATTATGCCACATTACTGGTGAAACATGCCCTACTTCATTTGCAATTGAGTAACAATGCAAGATGCAGTTTGATCCAAGAATATCTTGGTACCTTTCAAAGGGCTTCTATAGGCAACAAGTCCCCAAGTATTCTGAAGGATTCTATTGCTTCATTAGAGAAGAAAGTCCTACAGCCATCCAAGCATGCAGAATCACTTATGTCTCCCTCAAAGCTAATTCATGTTTCATAAATGTGAGTGGTCTATTCAAGTCTCCAGTGTAATGTCATAGAAGACACAACAGCAACTTCCATCAGTGGTTCATGCTGTGGAAGCAGGCATCCCTGCAGGCTCACAAATGAAACTGCTGCTGCAATATCTGTGAATAAACCTGAAATTCCCTGGCCCTTTCTGGATCAGACCAAGTTCCATCTAGTCCAGCCTTACCTGATGCAGTACGCTCCATATGTTTTGTACTCCAATTTCCATTTTCCTTGGCGAACATAACCAATAATCATTGAGGATGGGAGTTTTAGTCCAAAACATTTGGAGGACACCACACTGGGCGTTACTAGACGAGGCTCTAGCGCGCGTTACCTTCCGCAGTCACGTCGAGGCTTCCAGATGACGTTCACGAGGATCCGCCGTTATCCTGCGGCGAAGCCTCTTTCTCCCGACTTTAAAAAAGTGAGTTTTAGGGCGCCTTTTCCTGCCGTCCCGCGGTAATTTGGAGTACGTGTGGGAGGATGTGAGGTCACTGCGGTCCGCACTGGGCAGGAAAAGGCGTGCTAAGGGGGAGTGGTCAGCGGCTTCGGTCAAGCCGCCTCCGCCATTTGCGCGCAGTCTGCCAGCTGGGGCAGCGCGGCGGAGCGTCTTTTTTTTTTTACTCACCCACTGATAGTTTGCGCAGGAACGGAGGAACGGAAAAGTGGCTAGTGTGCTGCTGGGGTGTGTGGGGGATGGGTGGGGGATGTGCGCCTGTTCTAGTGATTTTTTTTATTTCCCCAGTGACAGTTTGCGCAGGACCGGAGGACCGGAAAAGTGGCTGGTGACTCCTTGCGGTGGGCAGCTACCGTGGCCGCATAATGGCGGTGCTGTACGCTGCCTGTTAGTGTGGGTACCAGGCTGGCAGAGGGCAGAGCTGTTTGTGGGCTGCTGCCATGGCTACGGCCAGATGTGGGTTGGCTCCTTGGGATGGGGCAGAGGGCACAGAGGCGATCATCGCCGCCGACACCTCAGAGGCATGATGGGAGATGTAGGCACAGAGTGGCCATGCAGACGATTGACCTCGGGTCATATGACACCTGCCACGACCCCCATCAGGAAGTGAGCGCATCAATGTTGACCCTCAACAGCACCAGCAGCACTTCAGCTGGCACTGGCACTGCCGCCGCTGCCGCCGCCAGGGCCGGCGGCGGCATCGCTGACGGCTGTGCAAGTTTGCGGTCTTTCGGACGTGCGCAAACCGTGCAGCGAGCGAAAAAAAAAGCCGCGGCAATCAGGCCGGTGTGGCTGCGCAACCGTGCTCGCGGCGGCAGCAGCACAACCGGCGCAAACTTCCGCCACAAATCGAAGGCAGGTGTGGAGCATGAGGCGTCACGGCTGAACGGGAAAAGCCGCTTTCACCGCTCCTCAATGACGGAACACCCGGTAGGTCTAGCAACGCCCACTGTTGAAGGCTAATGTAGTACAATGTTCTGTTTCTAACAGTAGCTATCCAGAAGCTTCCAGGCACTCTGACATGGCACAATTAGCATCCCTGTGTTTGTCTCCAGAATTTGGTATTCATGAATATACAGCTTCTTGACATGGAAGCACCCTATTATGACTAAGATATTGATAGAGCCATCCTCCATCAATTCATACAACCCCCTTTCTTTTCTTTTTTAATGAATTAAGCTTCTGGGCATCAACTCATCTTGTGGCAATGAATTCCATAAGTCTATTATGTGAAGCAGTATGACCTTTTGTGCATCAAGCCTAACGCCAATTAATTCCACCGAGTGACCTGGAGTTCTAGTATTACACATCAATTTAATTTAATAAAACGTGTACAACAAGTAGTACCCTAGTCAGTTAACATCATGTCAATAAATAACCATAAGAAAAACCAATTTAAAAACAAGTACAAAATCGTAGAACTAAATGGAACAGAAAAGACCTCCTGAGATAGCAGTTAAAAAAACTGGTGGAACCCTACAGAAATAAATTCAGGGTTTTTTATTAAAGACCCAAGTGAATAGGACAGACTTTGCTGGAACTAAAAAATAACAACAAAGGCACCAGGTGCATCTCCCTTTGGGGGAGAGTTTGATAGCTGAGATGCAAAGACAGAAAAACTGATCTCTCCAATCATTGCCTGCCTGGTCTCTGCAAGCTAAGTCAGCTGGCAAAGGGTCTCAGGCAACGAAGGGGCTCATACATGAGTGGGTAGTCTTTTGAGTAGACTGATCCCAAATGGCTAGGGTTTGAAAGACTGTAGAGAGGAATAAAAGTTTCTGGCAGCATTTGGACAACACAATAGTCAATGGTGGATTATTAGTCAACTCCACGGTTGATTATCGAGGGGGTACACCCCACACAACATGATTATAATCAACCATGGTGTGGATTAAGGCCAGAGTCAAGTTGACTATTAATCAAATGATGTGCTTGATTTACACATCCCCCTCCCTCTCTCCTCCACTTAGTCCTCCCACTGGTATCCCATCAGCCATTGTAAATTCTGCAAGCTGGACTAGAGCGGCAGCTGCCCATTTTGTTGTTCTTGCCAGGTGACTCTGTAGTTGCCGAAAATAACCAACTATGTGTGACAAAATAGTCAACGGTGCCCAACAGACAACACGATAATCAACAGTTGTTCAAATAATTAACTCTGCACAGTGTTAGTTGTTTGTGTTGGTTATTTCTGCTGACTAACCAACCGTAGTATGAAAAAGTCCCAACAGATGACACAATAACCAACTGCTGACTATTTAACCCACCGTTGGTTATTGTGTCATCTGAACCCAATCTCTATCTACTTTCACCACACCATTCACAACGTTAAAAACCTCTATTAAGTCCCCCTAAGCTATTTTTCCCTTAAACTTTAAATACTCCAAATGGTTTTTTTGTTGTTTATTTGTTCAGTCGCTTCCGACTCTTCGTGACTTCATGGACCAGCCCACGCCAGAGCTTTCTGTCGGCTGTCGCCACCCCTAGCTCCCCCAAGGTCAAGTCTGTCACCTCCAGAATATCATCCGTTCAACTTGCCCTTGGTCGGCCCCTCTTCCTTTTGCCTTCCACTTTCCCTAGCATCAGCCTCTTCTCCAGGGTATCCTGTCTTCTCATTATGTGGCCAAAGTACTTCAGTTTTGCCTTTAATACCATTCCCTCAAGTGAGCAGACTGGAGTATGGAGTATGGACTGGTTTGATCTTCTTGCAGTCCAAGGCACTCTCAGAATTTTCCTCCAACACCACAGTTCAAAAGCATCTATCTTCCTTCGCTCAGCTTTCCTTATGGTCCAGCTCTCGCAGCCATGTCCCAGTTGTTTGAAGGTCCTAGTTCCCTTTTTCTGTATGTTTCTAGCTCTGTGATTTTCTTTCTTTGAAATGGGGCACCCAGAACCGTACACAGTATTCCAAATGAGGCCTTCTGCTGCAGCGTCAATTAACCTCTGTGCAATATATAACACCCCCCTACACCAAAACATCTCCCCTCCTCACCCAAAGTTTTCTTTGTTTCTGGTTCAGGTACACAGGGAGCAATGAAATAGCAATAGTGATGAGGATAGGGGTGATGAAGGTGGCTGTTGAATATACAAAACTTTATGTATAGACAGGGTTGGTTCTATATATACATACACTGAAATCTGCTTCTCGCATTCATGTGGCTCCTTAATGGGAACAGGAGGACCTACATGAAAAAGGTTAGCTTTTCATTCATTTTTAAAAGGACAGCAAGGGTTGGGGAGAAAACAACAGATATGATTGGAATGTATACGGTCAAAAAAAGGTCATCACCCCAACACAAGAGAACAGAAGATTCCAAAACAAAATGGTAAGCATGAAAGATGAGAAAGAACAGGAAGTTGCTTAAATAGAAAATATTTCACAATACTATAAATATTTATGTGGAGCGAACCTTGCAAAGCACTGAGTATTGCTAGAACCATGTGCACATTTAAATGCAGAAAATGCAGATGCTAAATAAGCAAAAGGCATAATCTTAGGACCAATACAATTATAAAACTATTTCAAGAGACAACAACTTTAGTGTGATTTAATTTTATTTAAAACTGCTGTTCCAATATATGCAGTGAATTACTGACATGCATGACAAGATGGTACATGGAACTTTTCCTAATTTTTTTTTAAGTTGAATTTAATTTTCTCAAGCTGATTTTGGTTCTCAAGCCAAAACATTGAAACATTAGTGGAACTGAACTCATTGGAGAAATGGTTCCTCTGAATTGCATTCCATTCCAGAACACACCTAGTGTGCTTGTAGGCATTGTAAAAAGGACGACAACACCAGTAAGAAGCAGACTGAATTCTAAGCTAAAAATGTTTGACATTCAAGCTGTTGGAAGTAGCATACATGGAGCTAAAAAAATCTCCATCCTTTTATCCCCAAGACTTTTAATATCAGGAGGATACCAAAATGAGTGTGCTTTCTAGTTTCCCAATTCAGAGATATTCACAGCAGAGAGGGAAACAAACCAAATAAATATCAGAATGCAGCTAAAAAAAGAAAGCACAATTATTTATCTTTCACTCTTTTGTTTCTCACTGAGCATCCCCCCCCTTTCAGTGACAGGAAAATTATAGAGTAGAGAATTCAATAAATTGAACCTTTTACGATACTGGGCTATTGTATGTAGATCTACCATTGTTTATACTTCTAATTTTTTGTAGCCTCTACTATTAGTTTTACCATAAATTTAACATATAGCTCTACAATGCATCTCAGATAAGTAAAGATGCTCTTCATGGTATACTATTATTTTTTCAAGGTGTCTACACATTTCAAGTTTGCCTCTAAAAACATCAGGGTGAGACACAAATCTACTTGCAGTTTGGAAACAACAAGATGGAGCAACTACCGATGAATGGAGCAACTACAAATTAAGCATACCATCCTACTATGGCAAGGGTAGCAGCTACAAGTTAAGCACCCTATCCTACCATGACAAGAGGAACCTAGGACAGTTACACCCAAGTGCTTTCAGCACATGGAAATGAGCACAAGAACATATGCACTCAAGGAAGGGCAAGCAAAAAATAAATGGTGGCCGGGCAGGGGAGACCTAAGAAGCGTTGCTGCAGATACCACAAGGGTGTACAAAATCATGGTGTGGAGAATGTGGATAGGGAGACATTTTTCTCCCTCATTCATAATACTAGAACCCGGGGTCAGCCCATGAAGCTGACTGGTGGGAGATTCAGGACAGATAAAAGAAAGTACTTCTTCACACAGCGCATAGTTAAATTATGGAACTCACTGCCACGAGACGTAGTGATGGACACCAATTTGGATGGCTTTAAAAGGGGGTTGGATAAATTCCTGGAAGAGAAGGCTATCAATGGCTACTAGCCCTGATGGTTTTGTGCTATCTCCAGTATTCGAGATAGTAAGCCTGTGTGCACCAGTTGCTGGGGAACATGGATAGGAGGGTGCTGTTGCATCATATCCTGCTTTGTTGGTCCCTGGTCGACAGCTGGTTGGCCACTGTGTGAACAGAGTGCTTGACTAGATGGACCCTGGTCTGATCCAGCAGGGCACTTCTTACGTTCTTATTAAAGAGGAGGAGAAAGCAAACAGTCAGCCTCGCTTCCTTACTCCAAGCTTTTTGCCTAAACCTATTTTTCGGAATACTAGACTGAACTTCTGAATACTAGACATAACTTCCAGGCTTCCATGATGCGCAAAGGCCTTTCTGATTCTATATCAATCAGATCATAGAATGTGAAAGAACTGCATAACATCTGAGTTGTAGGTCCCTAAATAATATAGCTTTGCATTAGCCAAGACAGAAAAGCGATCCAAACTGGCAATGAGGTTACAATCCACAGGCCTTTTCCAGCAATGGAAAAACATGCGCGCGCACACGAACACACACACACACACACACACACTTTCACTACTCTCAGATGTCTAAAAAACCAGCAACAGTAGTTGGTAGCTTTGCAGTGTGGACAGCATAGTCCCCTTTGCCTTTTCTTTTTCTTTAAAGAATGGGCGGAGATATTTACTTCAGTGATGGAAATGAGATGCCTTCACAGAACTAGGAGAAAGACAACAAAAATGACCCCCCAAAAGATACAAAATGGTGGGACAGTGCTGCATGGGAAAGGAGTAACTTTGCTTCTGCTTGCCACTCTTTTGGTTTTATTTTGCTGAGCACTCTTAGACTGGTGAGTGTTCATCCTCTAAAGCAGTAAGGAAAAAGACCCCTTAGAATTAAACGTAAACACTATCAACAATTAGTATAATCCAGTAAGTAATCATGATCATTCTAATAGAGCAGTCATTCAACAAGGCATGGTTTCCTCATAATTTGAGTGTCATCTGGAACAAAGACATCTGGATCCTTTGTAATAAATGTGTAGTAGCTGCACATAAATGCATTAAAGAACGATAATTTGGAAAAGCCCCTTGTTTTTACAAAATTGATGTGCAGAAGTCCCTCTCACTGTTAAAATGGAAATCTTCAGATACACTATAAGGCAGATGAAATCTCCTAGCTTTACTGAATCAGGATCAATAGCCTTCATGTTAAAACTCATTAATGCAAGACCATATGCCACACTCACTTCTTACTTGGGTAACTGGCTCATTGCTGCCTGCAATCCACAGCTATTTGTGTTATCACACAATCCCTAGCATTAGCCTGCCTTTCCACTAACTATGACTCCAGGCCTATGAGCTGAAACACACAATCAGGAGAATCACAGTTCTGTCCTTCAGGCTGCAGGTAGAAGACTAGAGGAACACTTAAAAACACATTGTAAAAACTACATGTACACAACAATCTAGCATTACAGGGAGAAGAATTTCTTGGCATGCTAGTTTAAAAAATGCAGGATTTTTTTTTTCCAAACGGGGAGCATTCAAACAAGCAATTCCCCACTTACAGTCCGCAACACATCAAGAAGTACATCACACAATGCTTCATGATTTCATTATGATAGAAGCCTACTTGCTTCCTGCTCCCTACATTTTCTAAAATAATTCTAAAAACTATAGAATTATAATTCTATAAGTCTCATATTCTCTGCCTACCTTGCCTTTTCTGTTCTCAAATCCCTCTGCTACCAAAAACAAATTGCTCACCACACACACCATGGTGAGAGCTCCTTTCCCCTTCAGCAAATGTGACAAGTTGCCATCTGTCTGGTGAGCTGTGCACTCCCTCACTCCCTCACTCCCAAGTATCAATCAGTGTTGAGCATGCAACCCCCGCTTCCCCTCCCAAGCACCTCTCAGTGCTAAGGAACGCTCAGCATGAGACCTGACTCTACCCACCACCAGTGCATCCACAATCTTTTCAGCCCAAGCTGATCTGAGTGGGGATGTGTGCATGCTGTAGAATAGGACTGCAGTAACACCTTGGGTGTTGAGCTGAGAGGTATCAGAATGAGAGGAGGAAGTTGACGTAGCACAGCCTAAATTGTAACCACTTTCCTCCCCCTACCCCATCCGATCTAAAATCTTCGGATCTGCAGAGATACCTGGCCATAAACCTTGAGATTCCCTTTATTAAGTTAGAGTGCATTCATAGCCTGACCCTCTTTATACAGATATTAAATTAACCTGGGAAGTGCTGGGATAAAGTAATTCACTACAGATTCCTTCCGACCATCTACTTCACAGATGCAGATGCACAATGCACTTTATATTATTTCTTTATACAGTTCCATCTAGGTACATGGCACTTTACAAAGAATTAGTTTAACAGGGCTTACAATCTAAAAACAGACACAGAGAAACAAGAAAGGAAGGGGCAGAGAGTAGAGACAGAGATAAACGGGGGGAAATATGGAATTATTTCAATTATGTGCCCTTTGGCTTATACTTACTTACTTACTTATTTATTTATTATGGGATTTATAAACCACTCCACATCAAAAGATCTCAGAGTGTAATTACAATACAAACAAATCTACCAATGAAACAGAGGCCTGAATTTACTCATGAGTAAGGAAATGTTTATCTAAAAAGAGTTTTCAGAAACAATGAAAACAAAGAAATATAGATGCATGCCTGATCTCAGTTGGAAGGGCTGTCCATAGGGTGGGAGCTGACACATTTAAGGCCCTACTGCTGTTTGTTTCCAAGTGAATCTCTAAGTCATGTTAGAGGGTATGGGGTGTTGATGCATGGGCGTTCTTCCAAAGGCTTCCTGGAGGATTTTGGAGGATGTACGAGATATGGTTGCACAGAAGCATTCTGTGAGGAGGTTCTAGGCATGGGGCCACAATGGAGAAAAGGTAGAATTGTTTCAGGGAGTAGGATACCCTCAGACAGCTGATAGTAGTCGAGCTTTTCAACTACTTTCGTATCTTATCAATGTCTTCTAAAAATTGCTACTTCAATATGATCAAATCACAAAATCATTCTTTATAGCAGCTGAATTTGTTTTAATACTGGTGTTCATCAGATAGGAAGAATTCCAGCAGTTGAAACATATTCAGTGGATATATGGACTGAGTTAATTAAGATGATACGATTTAATAATAATTCGTAGATGACTTTGATAGCAGGTAAAAATTGACGCCTTGTCATTTTTATTGCATTCATAAAGATTATGTGTGTAAATAAATTAGTATTTTAGTATAGTTTATTGTTAATTGCAATGTTAATTTTGGGACCAAAGTGAAGAATAACACATGATGATAAAATATTGACTATTTGTTACAAGTGAGTGAACACTTACCAAGCATGTTGATCCTTGCCAGGAAACAATGACTGAATGAGTTGTTTCTCCAAGTTGGACTGATAGCTCCCAGTTTTTTGCATCTGGTTGAGCAACAGAAACCCTAGAGAAATAACAAGATGAAGAATATTTTAAACGTCTTTAACCATATTTTATCCCAGACAATTACCATACTGTATCGCATTCTATAGAACAGAGGTGGCAACACAGCCCCCACAGTCTGTATGAGCCTTTTTTGTATTCATCCCTGAGGCACCACTAAATGTGTTGCTAAAATTTGGTGGTGCAGCAGCAAAAAAAGTGTTGACTTTGCTTTTAAAATTGGTGGCTTTGCTGCTGCAATGCAGCAAAGTCAGCGGTGGAGGGCAGGAGTGAGGCCCTCAACAGGGTTCAGGGAGCAACATGGGCCCTTGATCCCTGGTAATTGACAAACCCTGCTATAGACATATATTCCATATTGGTTAGTATAGAAATGAAATGAATAAACATTACAAGATGCCCAGGCATATTTACTCCACCTATGCTCCAGCTCAAAACAACGTACAACATCTAACAAAATAAAATAATTAAAATCCTAACATTTTTTGTAGCCACCTTTCAGTCATGCTTTGCTCCTAAGACAGACAGGCCTCTGCATTGGGTCTCCAAAGCTCCCTGGTGATACAGTTTGGATTCAGTTACCATCTTCTGACCCATTTCAGACTCACAAATTTTAAAGGACTTAATGTTTGGACAAAGTATCATAAGGCTACAACTCTTTTGGCAGTCACTTGGCTGAAGTTTAATGATAATTTGCAGAACGTAGTCACATGTAGGACTTAAGCACTATAGGAATTCTGTCATCAGGAGAGGCATTGTCCAGTGTAGACAACATGCTTTGTACGTAGAATATCCCAGCTGCAATTCACGGCATCCTCGGGTTAAAGTAATTCAGGTAGCCTCAGACCTTGAAGAGCCACTGTCAGTCAAAGTAGACAACACTAAGCTGGCTTTGAAATTGAAGTCCAAAACCCAGCCGCTGGTCAACTATCACTGCTGCTGCACTGACTTTGAAGTGATAGCAACAAAGGGAGAGGGCAAATGCAGCTCTCCCGTTTTCAACCAAGTATCATCTACTATATCAGCCTTTCTCAACCTGGGGCGCTCCAGATGTGTTGGACTACAACTCCCAGAATGCCCCAGCCAGCTGGCTGGGGCATTCTGGGAGATGCAGTCCAACACATCTGGAGCGCCCCAGGTTGAGAAAGGCTGTACTATATGGTGCTTCTTATGCTTGCTTTGATTTTGTAATGAATTGTAATTGCTCTGAACAATGTTTAATTTTGTTAAACACTTTGAGCATGCCGATAGAAAGATGGGAAATAGACCTAACCAATCAATACAACAAGAAAGCAATTCTAACTGGAGTTGGCATGGGAGCGAAATGGCAGATTGACTGACAATTCCAAACCCAGGTCAGCTGAGACTGTCTAGCGCAGGAGGTGTGGGGTGGATTTCCCAGGCTTTTTAGTCCAGCATTTTTATTTAAAAAAAAAACACCATCTTTGAAACCAACAGGGATGGGGGGAATAATCTATACTAGTTCACTTTTCGGGGATCCACAACTGCTCCTGCCCTGTCGCCTGGTACGCCCCATTTCAGGGGCTACTGCCGATTGAAACACCACATAACAGAGGTCTCCAAAGGAAGATGCCATCCAACTCTGCTGGCAAAGCTCCTCTCTGATGGCAGAGGGTTGCTGCTGCTGAAGCCTAACCTCCTTCAGATGGCTGCCTGGGAGAGTTAGGATTGCTTCGTAAATAAGCAATTTCAAAAATATTTACTATGTCTTCTAGTATTAGGATGGATTTCATAAAAACCTGTAATCACAACTTTGCTGAGGATAGCTCTTTAAACATGAAGACATGAACTGCTTTCTTGTTATTAATAGAAGCAGCAAGAGGGGAACAAAAGTATGGAACTCCAGTCTTAACGGATAAGGAAAAAAGTCAATTCCAATGCTTTTTGTTCTTGTTCTTAAATATTTATTTTCTACAGCTTTGAAACTCATCCAACCTTCCTAATGACATGTTATTGCTAAAATCAAGTTGTAAATTTCAAGGGGCAGAAGAATCTCTGTACATTTATGGAGAATGCCACTGCAAATAAGATGAGGCTACAAGTGAGGTGCAGCGCAGAATACAAATTAGTAATATCACAAGGTGTCAAAATGAAAGTTTCAGAGAGTTGCTGGTCTCCCAGCACAACCTTTATATATTTCAAGAACTCCCTATAGAAATGCACAGACTAAGCAGTTTGTCCTTTCAGACTGTCCTTAAACTGTATTCTGCCGTGATGTTCCAGACATTTGACAACAATAGTTAGGCTGTGCCAGCTGCTTACTGCGCTAATCATAATTTCACATTGTTACCCTATGCTCTCTTCCATCCTTTTCATTTGGCTACCTGTTCATTACCATAATTGGCCCACTTTTCTCCTTGAGTTCTTCCCCTGTGATTGTATGCCCCCGTTATCACTCAACATATGCTTCGTGATTTCATTATGACAGAAGCCTACTCGCTTCCTGCTCCCTACATTTACTTCAAATAATCCTAGAGTACGCTATTATTCTTAATTACATTATTAGAAAAGGAAAATGTAACTTAATCTCAATAAACTTTCTTAGGTAAAAAGCAAACATGTTATCAAGATAAACCTTTCCACAAACATTTCACAGAAGCTTAGGCAATCATGTTGATAATGGTTTGAGAGTCTGACGTGTGATACCTTACCTAGCCTAGACTGAATCAGCAATTTGTGCAAATCAAGTAGTCTCCTCTGAAGTCATTTGCTAGGGCAATTCATACATACGAACAGCCATGTTGCCACTCTAAAACCAAACTATGTTGAATTTACTCCATGAAGCTAGCTGTTTGTGCCTGGCAGTTAACGGCGAACAGAGAGTTCAGTGATACCACATACCTGGCATATAGAAAGCCACAGGTTCAATCCCCTCCAACTCCAGTTTAAAAAGGCTCTCATACATACAATCTGAATTAGATGGTGGGAAGCCTCTGCCAATTGGCGTAGATAGTACCAGGCTTGATGGACTCAGGATAAGGCTGATTCATGTGTTCTTATGAAGATTCCCCAATGTCTGCCACAGCACTTACAAAAAAGGGTGTGTATATGACTGGCAGACACCAGGATGCTTTTCTTCAAGGCAAGAGTGATAAGGTGCTGTGTAGTCCTCTCTCTCTCTCTCTCTCTCTCTCTCTCTGTCTCTCTCTCTCTCTCTGTGTTTATTGTTTTTATTGCTTTCAGTTGTGTTGCAAGAATTGTGTCAATGATTAAGACTACACTGAGATGAGGAAAAGGAATATTTAATATTTATGGAGCAAGTATTTATTATATTGCAGAGACTGAATTCTTTAGACTTTATTTGATTATTTATTTGATTTGTACGCCTTTCTATCAAGAAAAATGGCACTCAAGATGGCTTATAATCATAAATACAACTTGATTAAAACCATCATAAAACAATGCATTGGAACACAATAAAAACACAGCAATAACAGAATAAAAACAGCATCCAAGTCTAGTTGATTCTGAGCAAACAAACAGCCTGGTTTCCTCCACCCTCAGCCACCTTTTAACAGCAAACGTTGATGAAATATCTACTAAAACCAATGTTTATGCAACTTTCTTTACTCCCAGATGTCTGCTGTTTGCTAGTGCATTCTGGAATAGTATCTCTTCTGTACAACTTATTGCTGACATCAAAACAGTGATCCACAACCATATTTTTTGTTAAACACATCACTTTGGGGCAGTTCTTTTCATTTGCAACTACATATGGATTTCGTATTTGGTTTCATATTGGTTTATTGTATTTTCAGTGTTTGTGTGCTATTAAAGGTCTATCATTTGTTTATGATAGCTATGTTATATTATTGTCTGAGTTCTAGTTCACCGGGTTTTCTCAGTCTATGCAGTATTTGTAGAATATCCTTTTCCTCTTTGTACCTGCATAGAAATCAGCAGCCACCATAGAGTTTTTATGGAAAGTGACATTAATATGCCTGCATATACAAGTTGGGCTTAACTTCTAAAAATCAGAGTGAAAGAGTATCACTATCAAAGCATTTAAAGCTCTGAGGACAGGAATACCAATATTTATTTATTTATTTATTTTATTACATTTCTATACCGCCCAATAGCCGAAGCTCTCTGGGCGGTTCACAAAACACAGCCACAACTATAAAATAGCATAGGATTTCTATTAATATCTTTGCTAATAAACATTTTTTAAAAATGTCAGCACAAACGATTTAAAGGGGGGAAACACCTCTCTCTGGCAGCCACATTTTTCAAAATATTAAACTTGCACTCATTAATTACCTACAACGGAGCTGATCAACATTATCTAATTACCTATAATGGAGCTGATGGCATAAGAACCATGGATACGTCAACCAAATCAACCAGCTCCCTATTGAAGAAGGGTGGGCTGAAAGTATCCACAACTCCCTAGACAGAGCCACCTTGTTGATAGAGGCCTTGTTTCCTCTGTCAGAGGAGCCGTGGCTCAGTGGTAGAGCTCCTGCTTTCCATGCAGAAGGTCCCAGGTTCAATCCCCAGCATCTCCAGGTAGGGCTGGGAAAGAATCCTACCTCTGAAACCCTGGTGAGCCAGTCAGTGTCGACAATACTGAGCTAGATGGACCAAGAGTCTGACTCAGTATAAGGCAGCTTCCTACGTTCCTTGGTTGCTTCTGGACCACATACATATGATCTAATTGGGATGCCACATACATATCATCTAATTTAAAATCGTTACTTTATTTTCAAGTTAGCCATATTTTATTTTTATTCCACGTGTATTAGTTATCTTTATCAACAGCCACTTTCACAAGGGACACGTGGTCAAGGGTTCTGGAAGATAACTCTTGCCCGCTCCTTGCTTTATGGTTTCCTGCTTGCTCTGAAGAAGCAGAAGTAGATCAGTTCTATGAGGATCTGCAGCACCTACTGGATAATACACCAAAAAGAGATGTTATTTTCATTACAGGAGACTGGAACGCTAAGGTGGGCAGTCAAATGACATCTGGAATTACAGGTAAGCATGGTCTAGGAGAACAAAATGAAACGGGACATAGGCTGATAGAATTCTGCCAGGACAACTCACTGTGCATAACAAACACTCTCTTCCAACAACCGAAAAGACGGCTTTATACATGGACTTCACCAGATGGCCGACACCGAAATCAAATTGACTACATCCTTTGCAGCCAAAGGTGGCGGACATCTATACAGACAGTAAAAACAAGACCTGGAGCTGACTGTAGTTCAGATCATGAACTTCTTATTGCAGTTTAGAATCAAACTAAAGAGAATAGGAAAGACCTACAGATCAGTTAGATATGAGCTCACTAATATTCCTAATGAATATGCAGTGGAAGTGAAGAATAGATTTAAGGGACTAGATTTAGCAGATAGGGTCCCAGAAGAACTATGAACAGAAGTTCGCAACACTGTCCAAGAGGTGGCAACAAAAAACGTCCCAAAGAAAATGAAAACCAAGAAGGCAAGATGGCTGTCTGCTGAGACACTGGAAGTAGCCCAAGAAAGAAGGAAAGCAAAAGGCAACAGTGATAGGGGGAGATATGCCCAATTAAATGCAAAATTCCAGAGGTTAGCCAGAAGAAATAAGGAATTATTTTTAAACAAGCAATGTGCGGAAGTGGAAGAAAACAATAGAATAGGAAGGACAAGAGACCTTTTCCAGAAAATTAGGAACATCGGAGGTAAATTCCAGGCAAAAATGGGTATGATCAAAACGAAGATGGCAAAGACTTAACAGAAACAGAAGATATCAAGAAAAGGTGGCAAGAATATAGGGAAGATCTGTATAGGAAGGATAATAATATCGGGGATAGCTCAGACGGTGTGGTCAGTGAGTTAGAGCCAGACATCCTGAAGAGTGAGGTTGAATGGGCCTTAAGAAACATTGCTAATAACAAGGCAGCAGGAGACGACAGTATCCCAGCTGAACTGTTTAAAATATTGCAAGATGATGCTGTCAAGGTGATGCATGCCATATGCCAGCAAATTTGGAAAACACAAGAATGGCCATCAGACTGGAAAAAATCAACTTATATCCCCATACCAAAAAAGGGAAACACTAAAGAATGTTCAAACTATCGGACAGTAGCACTTATTTCACATGCCAGCAAGATAATGCTCAAGATCCTGCAAGGTAGACTCCAGCAATTCATGGAGCGAGAATTGCCAGATGTACAAGCTGGGTTTAGAAAAGGCAGAGGAACTAGAGACCAAATTGCCAATATCCGATGGATAATGGAGAAAGCCAGGGAGTTCCAGAAAAACATCTATTTCTGTTTTATTGACTATTCTAAAGCCTTTGACTGTTTGGATCATAACCAACTGTGGCAAGTTCTTGGTGGTATGGGGATACCAAGTCATCTTGTCTGCCTCCTGAGGAATCTATATAACGAACAAGTAGCAACGGTAAGAACAGACCACGGAACAATGGACTTGTTTAAGATTGGGAAAGGAGTACGGCAGGGTTGTATACTCTCACTTTACCTATTCAACTTGTATGCAGAACACATCATGCGACGTGCTGGGCTTGATGAATCCAAGGCTGGAGTTAAAATCGCAGGAAGAAACATTAACAATCTCAGATATGCAGATGACACCACTTTGATGGCTGAAAGCGAGGAGGAGCTGAGGAGCCTTATGACAAAGGTGAAAGAAGAAAGTGCAAAAGCCAGGTTGCAGTTAAACCTCAAAAAAAACCAAGATTATGGCAACCAGCTTGATTGATAACTGGCAAATAGAGGGAGAAAATGTGGAGGCAGTGACAGACTTTGTATTTCTGGGCGCAAAGATTACTGCAGACGCTGACTGCAGCCAGGAAATCAGAAGACGTTTACTTCTTGGGAGGAGAGCAATGACAAATCTTGATAAAATAGTTAAGAGCAGAGACACCACACTGACAACAAAGGTCCGCATAGTTAAAGCAATGGTATTCCCCGTAGTAACCTATGGCTGCGAGAGCTGGACCATAAGGAAAGCTGAGCGAAGGAAGATAGATGCTTTTAAACTGTGGTGTTGGAGGAAAATTCTGAGAGTGCCTTGGACTGCAAGAAGATCAAACCAGTCCATACTCCAGGAAATAAAGCCAGACTGCTCACTTGAGAGAATGGTATTAAAGGCAAAACTGAAGTACTTTGGCCACATAATGAGAAGACAGGCTACCCTGGAGAAGAGGCTGATGCTAGGGAAAGTGGAAGGCAAAAGGAAGAGGGGCCGACCAAGGGCAAGATGGATGGATGATATTCTGGAGGTGACAGACTTGACCTTGGGGGAGCTAGGGGTGGCAACGGCCAACAGAAAGCTCTGGCGTGGGCTGGTCCATGAAGTCACAAAGAGTCAGAAACGACTGAACAAATAAACAACAACAACAAGTTTGATAAAGGTTGGGCATGGGGTGAAAAAGCTGGTTTGATGATGATGGGCTCTTTGGATAAGTAAAGTGGTGCCCATGGGCATCTGTGTACCCCAAGACACCTTTCTTAGAGGCCACCGAGGTGCCCTACCAGTCCCACTTTTTAAAAAATTAAATTTTCTTACTGGCCGCTGAGGATACTTCAAAGAAAAGTGAAGGCCATCTCCATTTCACATGAATGTCTCTGGGTCATACATGGGGCTCAGACATTCTTAGGAAATGGTGCTTGATCCTTTCCCTTGCAGTGCATGCAGAAAAAAGAGAAAGGAAAGAAGGAAATGGGACTTCTGTCACCTCTGCCTGGTGAGCTGGGGAGGAGCTAAAGGCAGCAGAGGGAGGGGACAAAGAAGGGCTGCAATAATCTAGCGGGATGGTCAGGCAAGCCAACAGGAAGCCAGTGGAGGTTAGAGGAGCCAGCTGGGTGTTAGGCTGGGTTGTGTACTTGTACGTCTGAATGTACGGGAGAGAAAGAAAATGGTAGAAAGAAAAAGTTTAGGGGGGATTTTGGAGGAATCCTACAAAGGGTAAGTGTGGCTTTTCATGTGCTTGCAGTGAGGAAGGGTGGGAGGTGTGTGTGTGTGTGTACGCATGCATGATAGATACATGGGGTTTGTATGTGGGGGTGTATAAATGGATAGAGCATACATGGATGGTTGTTTGTGTGAGAGACGGGGGGAACGAACACATGTGTATGGGTGCTGAGCCAGGGTGAGTGAGAATGTATATGGTGCTGATTCAGAGTGAGAAGGAAAAAGAGGTGGGGGCAGGGAAATTAGATGGCTGGCAGAGGGGGTGGAGATGGAAAAAGAGTTTGGCTTCTCTGAGATAGGTTTCTGTTGGTCCTATAAACTATAGGTTCAAAGGAGTTGTTTAGTGCGTTTGGGGCAAAGAACCTGCCTCTGCCTTGTACCCAATCTTTGGGGCTGGTTATTTGTCCTTTGTGACTAGCTATGCCTCCCATGGCAGCCATTTTGTAGTAATGCCAGGACAGTGTCTCAAACTGCCAGATCCAATGGGCACAAAACATTTGCCTACCTCTGGTGTACTCAATCATCTCATGAAATAATAAGGGACTCAATTCCAGTTATACTAAGAACTGAGAAGAGGGGTAGGATGATGGCTGTGATGAAAGGAGTTGTAAAAAGTTTGTCTGTAACATAACTGCTACAGACAGTATTGAGACATTAATTTCAGCATGTAAAAAAATTCCATAAACCAGGACTAGACACTGATTTTGGTGCAAATTGAGCACGTCCACTAGGGTTTATTGGTGGTGGTGGGGGAGATGTACAAAAGAATATCTGGCGTAAACACAGCTTGTCACTTACACACACACGCACACACAGAACTACAATATAATATTCCTTGCATTCTTGCCTCCTTGCCAAATAGTTTGGTTGTCTCTGTACATAGCATCAGTGTTCACAGCTTGTATTTTTGTTGTTCCAATGGATTCTCAGCTAGAGAACCTGCAGAATGCCTAAAAAAAACCAGGATGTCTATAAAACATACAGACATTACCGTAATTAAACAAAACTCTCTAAGAAACAAAACTAAAAAAAAGTTTCATTCATACAAACTGATAAATAGCTGTTCTACTAAGGCTTTGATTGCCACCAGCCAACCAGGATGAAGGAATTCAATGTGTAGTTTGCAGCCAAAGATGGCTTTCCCCCCACACCTTCTTGCAACTGGTGTTGATGATGCAATGGGATATGAATTAAATGTCACCAAGAGTCATGAAAATAAAAATATGGTTTTCTTTATTAAAATTCAATATAGCAGATGTATAGAGGGGTTTTTTAATGCCTATATTAAAATCTCATTTGTCTTCAAACTCTCAGGTGAGAAGCAGAACAACCCCAACATTGCAAAACTACATTACATGATGCTCCACAAATACATGAGGCCAGTTTTCGCCACTGCACAACTGCCTATTTCAGCAGCTAAATAAAAGTGATATATTGACTTTAAAGAATATTAATGGTCAAAGAATAATTAAGAAATCCTTCATCATAACTTTCACAGTGGGAGGCCTGTAAACGATCAAGAATAATGTGCTGTATTCTTTCATCACCGAGGTCAATTCCTGCATACAAATCTTTACAGCAGACCGGGGGGGGGGGGGGAGAAAAACCCTTCAGAAAGTGGGCCATTCATCTGAACCAAGTTCAGAGAATTTCCAACACTGTGAAAAGATATGTTATGCAAGCACATAGATGTATTCAGTGGGGGTAGACTGAACCAGCTACATGGAGACTACAAAGAAGCCCTCCCATGGCTCATGAATAAGTCGAGGAAATGATCAGAAAAAAAATAGAGAGATGTTTAGACAGATGGCCCACTTAAAATGCCTGGGACAGGGCATAAGCAATTTTAATGAAACTTTAGATCTAGCATAGAAATTGTGGTTTTCTTCCAAAAGGAAGGAGAGGGGACAAAAACCAAGAAAGGCAAATAGAAATTTAACAGTTCACACAACAGTCCATTTTATAGCGTAAAAAGACAAAGCATTTTTCAGCATTATTTGTTTAATAAGTTCATATAAAGAAGGATCTTTCACAGTGCCTTCAGCTATCAAGAGGAAAACAGAAGCATGCAATAGATAGATTAAAAGGAATTTTAAACAGAAGCTGACTGCCAAACAAAAAAAAAATCGAAGCTTTACTATTCAATTGCTTTCAACATTTTCCAACATAAAAATTCATAATGGCACAAAAAAGAAAAGATAAAAGTAGAGCATATATATATATATATATATATATATATTTGAGAACTAAAATATGTAAAATATTCTGCTCACTTTATCAATATATAAAACCATACAGACGCACCCAATATGCTCCTCACTCCTATAACACCACCACACACTAACATCTATATGTGAAAAAAGGAAATTAGAACATCAGGAATAAATTGCAAACGCAGAGATTGCTACTTCACATTAACTCATGTTTCCCACTATTTAGTCAATATAAACACCAGTATTTTCTCAAAGAAGTCAATGGGAGTATTGGCTACCCCACCCCCGGCATTGGGGTGGAGGAGACACTGTTAGGAGCAAAGATTTGGTTATTCATCCTGTTTCCAAGTGGAGCTTTTTTGTTCTTTCTGTAGAACTCAAGGTCTCCCATTCCTTTCCATGTGAGAAAGTCAAACCCTCATGAGGACTTAAAGGGGCACTACACTGAAAGCACATGAACAAACCATAGAAGTCAAGAAATTTATTTATTTATTTATTTATTACATTTTTATACCGCCCAATAGTCGAAGCTCTCTGGGCGGTTCACAGCTTTCTTTAAATTGTATTTAAAATGTGCAAAGGTGTACACTTCCTGTAGAAACTGCAATTCCCCTCACATCAAACACTCGCTGACTGGCTTCTGATGTCACAATAACCCATGATGGCTTTATTAAACCATCATTGGTTATTGTACCATCTGGTGGGAATTTTTTGATCCGTGATGGCTTATTTGGCCAAAATAACCCACTCTGATAACCCAGTCTGCAGAATGGGTTATTTAACCCATCATGGGTTATCATGTTGTGTGGCGGCCACCCTGGGTTATTTTGGCTAGTTACAGAGCTGTGCGGCAAGAACTGTCAACAGAGCTGCTGCTCTGCTCTTCCCTGGCTTACTGCTTAGGAATGTGTTAAAGTGACCAAGCTAGCAGTGTAGAGGATGCAGGCTATAAGGTTTGGTCCCAATCCTGCATTTTGGGCATCTCCCACATTTTGGTGCACCCAGGATTTTTGCTGCTTTCACAGTTAGCACTGGGTTTTCATAACGCACTAGATGCTTCCTTAGTAAAGGAGGCTAGCTATGAGGTTTGGTCCTGATCCTGCAAACCCCCAAGGTTTTCTAGCCAATTCCTCCTTTTGGGAGCACTTGGGATTTTTGCTCCTCTGAAGTAAATGTGCAGGGAATTGATTGTGGATCATGTGCCTCCGGACCAGGAGCAGCTGCGTGTGGAGTTTGCTCCCAATCCTGCAAACCCCCAAGGTTTTCTAGCCACTTCCCCCTTTGGGGGGCACTTGGGATTTTACCTCCTTGGTGAGTTATTGCACAAGGGTTTGATGGTGGATCGGGTACCTCTTGATGCAGGGAGGCTGTGTATGAAGTTTTTTCTGATCCTGCAAACTTCCAGCTTTTCAGAGGTGAAACAGCATCACTGCCTGGGCAAGAGAACTGCAGCAGGACAAGGGGGTGAGTCAAATTGCACACAGTAGTTTAATAAGCTACTCACAGTAGTTTATTAGCCATCTCGTGTGGTGGAGGATCCTGAGCTATTTAAAAAAGAAGCTACTGTGAGAAGCTTATTAACCTATCATGGGCCATCGTGATGTCTGAATGCAGCCACTGAATGCATTTAGAAGTCATTCCTGAACATGTTAGTTTGTTTTAACGGCTGAATTTATGTAAACTCACAAATCATGGTTTGCCATGGGGTGCCCAATCAGAATATTAAACCACACTTTGAAGCTGGCTTGCAAGCCACAATTCACACTAACATGGTTTGCTGGGATGTCTATAACTGGTTTCACAATCACTGACAAACCACAGTTATAGCAATCGCTTGACATCAAGCGGCTACTGCACCATAAAGAGCAGAATGAAGGTAGAAACTACCACTTCTGGAATGGGACAAGTGGAGCTCCCTTCCCATTGCTAGCTTCCCAATGAAATAGCAGTCATTCCTACAAGTGCAGTACCAGCACTGGATACTGCCCATCGTATTTCACAAAGAGTTTTATTTTTAAAGAAAGAGTCAACTTTTGTGGCAGATTTGGCAAATCTTACATATTTGCATCAGCTTCCTGAATGTACACACATGTAAAAATGAATGAAGGATTATTGCCTTGGGTCATAAGATAAAGGCTACATGAACTTGCCAAAAACACATTTGAAACAATATGTAATACAACAATTTCTTCTTTTTTTCTTATTTGCAAAAGGCTGGGCGCAACATTCTGCTTCTTCAAGGAAAGTCAGCACTGTAAATCTTCAAGGCAGGTTATATGCTACCCTATTCCATTGCAATATGTTTTATCAGATCATACAAAAAGAATACAACAGTCTTTCCTATTATACACTGGATTACAAAGGCCTTTGGACTAAATCCTAGGCCCTACACACAAGTTCACTGTTGACAGCAATTTAAAGCCTCACATCTTTGTAGGCTTCGCTCTTTTTACAACAGCAGTAGTCATGCCAGTTTCTTACATTCTTGAGAGCCAATGTGGTAAAGTGGTTAGATTCTGGACTAAGACTGGTGACCTTCGACCAGTCACTTTCACTCGTCCTAACTTATCTAATAGAGTTCTTGAAAGGATGAAAAGGGGTGGAGGGGTGGCAGTGAGGGGGAGAAAAAAACCTTGTAATCCACTCTGAGCTTCTTGAAGGTTGGATAAAAATGTAAAATATTATAAATTGATACACAAGATGAAGTATTACATTATAAATATTACTATAAATATTCTAAATAAAATGCTCTTAACAACAACATAGTTTATTATTTACACTTCTACAGTATTAAAAAGTAGCATCCGTTACAATCCAGCACATTTAAGGGGTATGAAGCACCACAGGGCATTCTGTGGATCAGGAAATCCTTCCACACTACTTATACCTCTGGGGCCATAAGTTAGATGAAGCAAATGCAGGCTGTTCAACCCAGGATATAAACTTCATAAAGATGACTTTTGTTGTACTGGCCTGGCCTCCTGTCTGGGTTTACATCCTAGCCCCTGCTTCCAGATACCTATAGTCACTCCAAATTATGGTGGCAGATTGTCAGTGCTTACAACTGGGCACCTAAGAGCTGGAATTTGCTTATTGGCAGAAGATAAGACTTTAGATCAGATGTTTTCAAACTGTTTTCTGGGAAAACCTGGGGTTCTTCAACAAAGAAGATCAGTAACACTGGGTCAGCTTCCCCCCCCCCCCAATTCTGCAACCATTTTCAAAAGACTGATTGCAACAGAGGAGGGTGACTTTTAAGAGGGGGTTGCAACGTTGGGGAGGGGAGAGTTGGAGTGTCATCAGACAAGCATTTTATCGCACGCCCGTTACTGCCCACTCACATTTTTTTGGCAGGTCCTTTTGACGGCGACGTCCATCTCCCATGCATCTCCTGCTCCTTCTGACCTTCTTCTCGTCACAAAATAAGACCCCAGTAAATCCAACTTATTTTTAGAAGTGAAACTTGCCACAATCTCCTGCTGTGAATGGGCCATTTGATCTTTCTTTATTTCCTCTTCTCCATGAAAAAGAGGCAGTATTGTGTGACAGAAGCTGCGGGGGGGGGGGGGGGGGAGAAGCGATGGTAGGGAACCATGATCTGCCCCCGTCTGATGAAGCCCTTAAATCTTCCTTCCCATGCCAAAATTAAGACTTTTAAAAAGCCTCCACTGGCATCAATGCAGGCTTTTTAAAAGCTTAAATGCAGCATGGTAGTGGAGAAACAGGGGAAATTCTCTTTTCTCTGATCAGCTAATATATCAGAGGTAGGATATTTTCAGCTGGGAAAATCTCATCAGGTGTTGATTGGCAATAAAAGATTTTGGTCTGGGACTGAGGGGGAGGGGTCAGGGGAAGAAGCTGGATCAGAGGCATGAAGGAAATTGCCTATCTAGCCCAGTATTGTCGACACTGACTGGCAGCAGCTATGGAAATACACTGGAGATGGAACCTGGGACCTTCTACATGAAAAGCATGTGCTCTAACACTGAGCTATGGCCCCTCCTATACTTTGTTCACAGGCCAGAGGCTCCCTAGCTCTGCTTTAAATGTTTTAAAAAAAACCAATGAAAAAGAGCCCTACTCTGTATGAGTTATTTCACCCATCTAATTCCCTCCAAAAGAGACTTACTCAGACTTACACTAATGAACGATTCCCTCACCAATAGTTTAGATCAGGTTGGTATTTTACATTAATTTCTGTTTATTACTATTAAATTTGCTTTTAACTGTTTTGTTATTATTACATTTTGTGAGCACCTTGAGAAACCATTCAAGCTTTGTGGTGGGACAAGAAATATAATAAATAAATAAATATTTGGCTGAGAAGAATAAAGATTTTAAAATAAAATAGGCAAGAAACCAAAGATTAGAAGAAACAGTTGTATGCCAGAGACTAATTAATACAGAGATATTAATGCTGAGGACATTTTATATAGATCTGAGCCAGAACTTAGTAGTGTACAAAGCTTAGGGCTCTAAAACTGGGCATGTATCCTTCTCTTGCCACCCCCCACTCCCCCGGCCAAGGAAGATCAGCATGTCCCCACTAGAAGTAAATGCTTAACTCACTACACACATGCATACACACACAGGTGTGTGTGCATGTGTGTGAAAGGGAGAGCAAGGAGCATGTGAATACATACACACACAAATATAGGAGTATTTATTGAGCTTTATATGAAATGTTATATTTAAAGCTGAAATTATTATTTATTTTGAAGTTTATGAAGTCACCAGACAACACCCAGTAACGCTAGGATAACCTGGCCTTGTGTGTTTTGAGTTCAGTTATGTGGGTTTATATTATTATTCTGAACATAAGTTTAATTTAAAGGTCTACTTCTATACTGGCATATCATATTTCAAACCAATAGCTTGTTCAGTTAGAACAGGTTAGATAAAAATGTAATATGCTCTCAGAAGGAGTTCTCATGAGGGTAGAGCTACCAGTAAATTAACTGTTACCATATGTTTGACTTTTTTTGGCCAAATTCAGTCACAAACTCTTGCCAAACCACTTTTTGGCAGAGAATAGCCTAAAGTAGCTTTCACTCTAACTTAAACAGGGAGTCTTGAAAAAGAGCTTGGAAATTAACAGAAGAAACTGCTTTTAAAACCTATTATTAAGAGAGTAGTGTTTAGAAAAAAACTGTTCTAAGAATGACAGTTAACACATCCGGCTGGATCTGTAAAGCAACTGGATCATCAAAAGAAAAATTCTCTCTGAAATCAATATTGAAAAGCTAGCAAGTAATTAAAGCAAACTAATATATCAATATCAGATACGTTATTTTTTGAGGTACTTGGTTTCTTAGAAGAACTAGGGTAACAATGTAATTTTGATAATTAAAACATCAGTTTTCTTGCTTAGTAGCAATAGTTTTATCTCTTATAGTGCTCATAGAAAAAAATAAACACTACAACAGTCTTGCCAATGAGACATAAAAATTGAACCAGTGATTTTAACACTTTGATACAACAACATTGAAAACTACATTTTTAGAAATCCTTATTTAAGAAAAACAGGGATGATTCTGGGGAGGGTAAAGAAGACGAGCATTTCTACAGCAGAAACACAAAAACTGTAATAAATTTGCATTTTTATATATAATATGTGGAATGCAACCTTAATGAGCTGATAACTATAAATACATTTTAACTTGGTGTTTTAAATTTGTAATTTTGCATTGCTGCTGTTTTTATCTGGTTGAGCTTTTATATTGCATTTTATATTACGGTTTTATACTGCTGTTTTATACTTTGAATGGTTTTAATTTTTGTGAACCGCCCAGAGAGCTCCAGCTATTGGGCGGTATAGAAATGCAATAAATAAATAAATAAATAACTTTCTAATTTTTGTTTTAGATTTCAGTGGTACATAGAACTATTCACAATTAATGTATAGTTTATCTAGATGAATTTATGCTGCAACCTACACGCACATGTGGGAGTAAGACCAATTTAACTTAATGGGCCTTATCTATGGGTAGGCATGTATAGGATTGCACTATTAATTATAAATATGTGGTGTAAAAATTACTTCTGTTTGGATGGGGTTTTGTAGTTGTTTGATAGAAGAAATGTCTTGTTCTCTTTGGCCATTTCAGATTTTCCCAACGATCTCTGACATTTTAAGATACCATGTCTGAAGAGGCATGATATTGAGACTGCATTAGACTGCAAAACATAGCCACAGTTAAAAGCATTTATGCGGGTTAAACAAAAATGCTAACGCTTAATACAACATTAAGCATGCAAAATAAAAAAACCTGACTACCTAGTGGAAGCATGCTATACTGTTACCCTAGTGACAAGTTAAAAAGGGTGGGAGGGGGAGAAAAAGACTGCAAGTTGAATGGCTGTATGATATGAAATTAAAATGTTTTACACTGAACAATCCAAAATGGATTGGGAAAGGTTAGAGCAAAGGAGGGAGAAATCAATTCTCCAATGGCAGTGGTGAATAGACGAGAAGTATGAATAGGATTTGCCAGTGGGGTGCAACAGCTGCCAAATATCCTGCAGCCAAAGAACTACAATAATACTGATGAAGTGTGCAAGAGCTTTTGGAATCATTGCAGGGAACAGAGGAGTACTCCAAAAATAATGATGCCATTCTGTCCCAACCAGCTCCCGAAGCAGAAAGAAAGAAAATATTCATCTTCAAAATTGCATACATATACTCATGTACAAAATTCACTTCCTTAACAGCAAGGATCCAAAGTACCATGGAAGTAGTTGCATGAACATAACAATTCTTTAGACTTCCTTTTCTTTCAAGCCAGACTTCCCCTATGTCACATGGCAAACCGCTTTTGAAAGTTTCAAAAACACTGTATAATATGACATCACATGGGGTCAACTGTTGAGACCAAACAAAAAGTAGAAAAAATCCATTATGCACATTCAAGCCCTTAGGCAGGCCAAATAGTTTTGAGATCCTGGCCAAATCAGGCAAGCATACTACAGATCAATGTGCACCTGTCCGAGCAGCCAAATGCTTCTCCTGTCTCTATTTAGTAAGGACAAAATGGCTGGTTTAGATGATAGTTTGTCCTGGGATAACCAGCCCTCTACTAATTTCCACCTCTGATGCATTTAGAGGTTCAAGAGGCTGCAATCAGTTGTGTCATGTACTCCTGGTAAAATCAGTGGCTCATGACCCACTTTTATCTATTCCAAAGGTAAGTGATCATGTAAGCAACACCATTGAAAAGATAATGATATTGAAAATTGCTGTATATGATGGAATCTTTACAAAAAGATTGAACATTAAAAAGACTGAACGTTAAAATAATCAAGCCAATGTGATATATATAATTTTCAGTTTAACAGCAACGTAAGTCTTATGGAAAAAAATTATGAGCCAGAGATATGAAGGGCATTATCAAAAGCAAAACAACATATGGTGATTAAGCTACTGGTTAAATGCTGTAGTAAAATAGTGCTAAGAGTGTGAACTGGGAAGTCCCTAATGCATATTTCACGTCAGCCATAAACCCATTAAATGGCTTTAAGAAATCCATACTTTTGGCCTCCCTGTGACTTCTCTAGTTCTTTAGAAGAGTCCTTACCCCAATAATAAGGGCAGGGGCAGTCACTTTGTAAACTAGACAGCTATGTAATTGCTGGAGCTTTACCACTGTCACTAAATCCATCCTAATACACAACATCAATAGATACCACAACCTTTAAGGCTAGAGAGCACTAGGATTCATACAGAGTACAATTTTGCTAGCTTCCAATCTCTAATCGCCTTATTAGAGACATCGAGGCATCAACAGAACCAGAACAATTTTTTTGCTAAATACGATGCAACGAAAAATCCATAGGCACATCTGATACAGATGCCAATTCACCAATAATAAGTATTAATAAACAGGGATCATTGGTCGATTTGCCTGATCAGCCTCTGTGGAGAAAAAAAGTTGGGGACTTACTCTGACTTTTTGCTCTGGAACAAGGCAAGTACAGCACCTCCGCCATCTATTCTCATTCCAGAGTGGCAGCAGAGGCGTGGCTGGGCGGGTGGTGACCTCTGATTGGCCACTATCCGTCTGGGCATGGGGTTGGCCTAATGACCGCTGGAAAGCCCACGCAGCCTCCCTTCATGAAACTGCTTGCCGCCACCCTGCACCAGTAATACCACAGGGTTTGGCAGCAAAGCAGCGTCAACTTGCCACACTGAAGACAGCCCCCTAGATACGAACAAATCTTGCAGTTGCAAATATTGTCATTTAGCCGTACCTGGCAAATCATATTTAAGCCGTGAAACAGAGAATAACAAAAGGTAAAAATCTCCTTATCTATCCATGTCTGCCACAAAAATATTTTCTTACCAATTTTTAAATCTGGATTTCCCCATAGCATCAACATAACTGATGTGGCATTATACATCACACGTCTTTAACAGCTGTAACTGTGGGAAGAATCCTATCCATTCTAATATCCCTAGAACCTAATGCCTTCCATTTAGAGAGAGGGCCCAGACAAGAAGATTCCAAAACTGACCAAGGTGGAAAATCCGATCTAAGAAAAGACCGACATTTAGTACAAGTCAACAAATAAGGGCAATTATATAAAGCAAGATCTGGAAAACTAAACACATCTTCTTTAATTGGAAGTTGCATCCTTTTCAAATATAATTGTGATTGAGAGGAACCTCTCACACACACCCCTAACATTTTTTTAAGAAAGAAAGCATTAATTTTTGAAAATACTTGCCAGCTATACAAAGTGGAATCCCATGTATAACATAAACAATCCAAGGTGTAGCATTCACTTGAGTGTATTTACCTTGCCCCACGAACTCAGCTTTAATGAAGCTTGTCTATCTAAATCCCAAGAAATCTCATTAATCAATTTATTCAGATTAATCTTTAACATTTGAGTTATTTCTCTGGGAATAAGCATTTCTAAATAGGTAATAACATCCAGGCACCATCAAAATTGTCAATCAGCTAATTCACAACAAGATATGATATTTCTGATCAACATCAGTTCAAATTTTGACCAATTAATTGAATAGCCAGACAAATTACCAAAAGTATTAATCAACTACATCAAAGCCACTCATCTAATGTTACAAAAACATGGCAGAGAGGTGGATGGAGCAGGTAGCACAGACAAGATCGTCCAAAGGCCAGTTCCTTGACCTTAATATCACCGATTTTTAAAAAGATCCTCTGTTACTTAGGAAAATAATATGTCCTTATTTTAAACACATAGCCAACCTTTTCCCACATGCGCTACCTTCGGATAATACAGGCATGCAGCAAACAGAGGATTTTTCCAAGCTATGAATGATGGGAGGCCAAAACCAATAGAGAAATTAGGAAAATAAACTTAGCAGCCAACACAAGCAGCACATAGGAAGTGCTGTAGGCAATTGGGTTTAGAAGTGTAAACATTACATTAGTAGACCCATGAGATAGCATGACCGCCACACCTGGAGCATTTACTATTCCTCTGTCCAAACTACTAACAAAAATAAGACTCCAGCCAATGCTTCAGTTAAACCTCACTTTTAGCCAGAGAAATCTCAGCTACATAAAGCAAGCTATATTCACTTCAGCCAAAATGTTTCCACTGGAAATAGTATCATATGATAGAGTACATTACATTATCTGGTAAAACAAAAATCCTGAGGTTGACATGATAGACAACCTCAGGATTTTTGTTGTACCAGATAATGTAAAATTGACCTGCAGCAATGGGTGGCACCCACTTGACAGTAAGCCAATCTATTGAATAAATAGGGAAAATTCTGTGTAAAATAATTTAGAACACTGAACAATTAAAAAAAAAACCACCCAAAAAACAATAATCCACCTTTCACAGTTACTTCCCATAGGAAATCTGTGCCCATATTTTCTGAATAGCACATTATCAACTTGACCCCTATGATAGCAAGCATTTAGATAATTAGCTTAAAAAGAGAAATCTGTTGCAATTTCCTCTAAGAAAGAACTGTTTGAAAATATACCAGTGAGACTGATCAAATAAAAACATACTCTTTAAAAGATCTACATTGAATAATGGAAAACAAAAGGCCTCCTTGAATGCCAATCTTTGGCAGGAAAGATGGGATGTAAAATTAATTAATTAATTAATTAAATACATGTTAGCCTTACCGTAATAGCAATACCGCAACACAACCACAACAAACACCTTCTTTAAAATGTTACCAGATTTCTGCAAACCTTACAGTTAGGGTCAAATCTATACACAATTACACATCTGCACAGACCCCCCCCCCGGGAAATTTTCATTCCTCGGAGAGTAGTTGCATGGGGGTTTGATGTTGGATCTGGTGCCTCCCCACTGCAAACTTCCCCACTGCCTCCCCACTGCAAACTTCCAGCACTTTAGAGGTGAAACAGTGCCACTGCTCGGGCAGAAGAACAGCAGCAGGGCAATGAGTGGATGAGTCAAATAAAACGCAGTAGCTTTATAAGCTATTCACAGCTTATTAGCCTGTCCATGTGGTGGGGAATACTGGACTATTTCAAAAATAAGCTACTGTATGTTATCATGGGTTATCATTATATCAGATGCGACCTATGTAAGCAATTGACTTACATATACAAATACATATACAAAACCAGTACTAACAAAAGCAAAGCTTATGGCAACCTATCAATAAGAAATTACTGTGTGTTAGCACAGTTAAAAGTAACTAATGCTAAATGTGCCCTTTATAGTGCAATGCAGGGCTTTCAGGGATCTCCAATGGTGCGTGAAAAGCTCTCACTCCCTGCCACCTTCAAACATTTATTTTTAAGCAAAACACTGAAAACTGTTAGGGTGTCTGATTCACCTTCTTGTTTCTGAACCTGTTGATTAGCTGTTTGGTGCTCATGAAGAGAAGGGTCCAATTTTTTCCACCCCCATAGAGCTTTCACCTTTGTTCTGTCTCCATTCTTGATATTTCTCTCGCCATCACCACCACCACTTCAACTCATTGTTTCTATCCCCGTTAGCCTCTAGCTTGCTCTTTCTCTCACTATTTCCCTGTCCCTCTGTCTCTAGCCTTTCTCTTTCCCTCTCCCTTTTATCTTGTTAAGGTAGGGAACAGAGTGGCTAAGCTAAGGTAGGGAAAACATTTTCTTTCCTTTTGGGGCTGGAGAAACGTTTGTACATATGGATAGGATGAGCAGAGCTACATTACGCAGGCCTACTCAGAAGTAATTCCCACTGAGTTCCACAGGATTGCAACCTTTCAATGGGTATTTTATTGTGCTTCCGGGGGGGGGGGGGGTCAAATTTGTAGATTGGCTTTGGAGGTCAGACTTTTCCTCTGCTTGTACTCAGTTTCTGGGGTAAATTACTTGCCTTTTGACTAGCCAAGCCCCGATGGCAACTGTTATGTGACTTGCACATTCTCTGTGGGAAAATTATATATTGGTGCTATGTCAGTTTCTTAAGTTCCCAAATGTGACCATGGGTCCAAAAAGCTTGGGGACATCTGATTTAACTGGCATACTTATGCCTAAGCCATGTGCTAGTATTTCTAATCAAAAGTTAGTGCTATTATTACTAATCAGAAGATAAAAGTATTTGCAGCCCTTGTTCAGATAGCTTATATCCATGTACATTCTTCTTTTTAATTTCATCAGGGTTCAGTCCATCTATACTGAGCATGTAATTTACACATAAAATTTACTGAGCATATACTGAATTTACACATAAAAAGACTATTGCTTGGGTGCTTCCACTCATAGGAGAGTTGCGTTCACAAAAAGGTTCCTTCCATGAGCATAACTCTCCTTTCATTCCCAGAATGAAAAGTTAGCATCAACATCTATGATATTCTGAAGATTTATATTGCCAATATAACTTCTGTCCAAACTGTTACTTTACACATGCCCAAGATTTTGCAAACATCTAATGAGATTTGCAATATTTTTCTCTGAACAACAGAGACATTATCTCAAACTGCTTCTGAAATTCAAAAGTTCAGCAACCGTTTGTCATATGGTATATGGGACTGGTATTTTGTTGGACAAGCAGAACTAGCTGAACAATTATTATTTTTGGATCTATGTTATGTTTATGGCCCAGTCACTTTAAGAATGTGATGTTCAAAAAAGCAGAATTTAGAAAAAATACACTAAGAACACTCACCAATTCTTAAGACATTTGCTATATATGCATAGATACCATTAAACAGCTCAGCACACACAACTTTCTAGAAATAAGCCTACCTTTGAGCTCCCAGGAATTTCTGTGATCTAAGTTGTTCAGCCACATACAGAGATGCTGCTGTTACTAGTAGCTCCCTTTCTTCAGAATCTTTCAACCTGTGTCCTAGATTTCAAAAAAAGTTGTTATATATATCAGAGATTTTTATAAGATTTCAAACCACATCCTTCAGTTCTGCTAAAAAAAATTCAGATAATCTTACAATTGGGATAAAAACAGTAAGTTACAAATAAATTACAATAAAGTCTAAAAGCAGCGGAGAGAAAAAGAGGAAGCAAGCAGCTATTAGATTATAACAAGATTTTCCTGACACAAAAAAGATAAAACAAATCTCTGCACAAGAGTTTCATATGTGGGGTGTCACCAAGGAGAAGGCCCTCTCCCTGGTGACCACCCACTTCATTGTAGAAGTCATGAGCTCCCAGAAAAGGACTTCTGAGGATGACTTGAATACACAGACAAGTTTAAGTGAGAATAGGAAGTCTTTTAGGAACCTCAGTCACCACTTACCTTGCTCTGAAGCTACAAAAATCTCCATTCCATTTAGCTCAATTAATATTTTAAGTCCTAAAAGTATTTTATCCAAACTAAGAAACAGTCTGAAGCAAAGCCACACAGAATTTCAGCACATTAGCAATGATTTTATACCATCAGCCAACATTGGCACTATAGGCTAAACATAATCTAACAATGGAAGAATGAAATGCCAATCAATTAACTTTATTCCACTTAGTCAAAGGCCATTACAAATTGGTGTTCAGTAACAATAATAATCCATATTAAGATAAAATTCTATCACTTTTTAACTATAATAAATTGCCTATACATTAAATCAATCAATATTCCTTTAAATTTATGATTAAGAATTATTAGAATCATTAATAGAATAATCACACAATTTCTTGGCAGCTATGAAAAATAATGCTACTATATGGGTAATATAAGGTTGATTAATAATTGAACCCCTATATTCTGCAGAGTTTTATCTGAATAACACAGGATAATATATGATATTTTCCCCTTGGGCCTTCAAGGAATAGAATAGGCGATGTACAAGATCTTCAACCTGATTATAGTCAAAGACACATTTCTGTTCTGTCAAAGGAATGCCTAAGTATCTTCACTCAAAAAACAACAACAGAGTCTTGAGTTCTGTAAAGGCTCTAAGAATCTGGGGGAAAGTCAAGATCTGCCCTGGAGTGGTTCTTTTCAAACCAAGTTGAAAAATCTGTGGTATGTAACTTCACTGATATCTTGGTCAAAGAGCCTGTTTCTCAAGGCAATATCCTTCAATGGGTAAATTAGAGTTCCTCATCTTATCCTGACGTATATTTGCCCAACATACATTCCTCAATTCTTCCAATCAACACAATTTGGCTTGAAATTTCTTGAAGCTCACTATGTCACTAACAGAGGTAGAGCAGATCAATCAGGGAAGCAATAGATCAATCTTTTATTTTGAAGGATCTCCAGTTCCAGTACAGCCTCTGCATCCCAAATTTCAGCCCCATACAACATTTGTTGAAAGACCTTGTTGATGTAAACCGTCAGGGCAGGATTTGCAAACTGTTCACCTCTGTTACTAGCCCCAGGACATTACAACGAATGATCCTGGTGCTCAAAAGTTTGGTGATGGCTATATATTTCCATGTAAGTCTTTTATTAAAGTTCATATCCAAGTACTTGCTCCAAAGAGTGCCCATCAACTATATATTTGTGGTTCTGGCACTTATTCCCCCCCACCCCCCAAAAAAACATTACTTGACACCTTTTCTTCTCAACAAAGTTGTTCCAAACTAACCAGGATCATCTTTAAGCCTATTCTAAGCATCTTTAAATCTATTCTATTTGGCAAGGTCAGAACTAAATCATCAGCATTGAGCAATACTGACAAAATAGAAGATGACATTCTGCTGACAGTATCAACTGTGTGTGTGTGTGTGGAGAGAGAGAGAGAGAGAGAGAAGAGCCCCAAATGCAGCTTTGTTTCACCCACTTGTGTTTCTCTTAGGGTGCCAATTCTATTACAATGAATAGTTTCTGTAGGCAAATTCTCAGCTGCGTAGTATTATTCTGGTGCAGTAGCTGAATAATCCATAGCAATATTTTAACAGTACTATTTGTAGCAAATTTATGCTGTAACTGGTCCCTGTCCACTAGGACAAAAGGAGAAGAAAAATAAATAAAACCTGTGGTTTATCTGGAAATTAAATGATGCATCAACTGTATGAACCATCAACTGTACTTCTCTCGTTCCTAAATCCAGCTTGATCTTCATGAATAATAGAGTTGTCTTCATCCCAGATTTGTAGTTTATAAAGAAGACATCAAGTATAAAATGTATAAGCCACAACTAAGAGGCTAATAAGTTTGCAATTATGAAGGACAGATTGGTCACTTTTTAAAATAATATGCACATCTATACGATATTACCATTTAGAAGCCAAAGTAAAAGTGGGTTGGGGGGGGAATCATATCCTCCTCAAGAATGTTTGTCTTGAGGCCTGAACTAACAGAAGCACTTTACCAGGGTACTTGTTTGAACTACTAGAGCACTGCAAAAAATTATTGAGGCTCATCCTGATAATAAATTCTTGTCGGCATTTGAATTTATGCAGACAGCATGCATTTCTGTTCTTTTCTTCGTTAAGCAGAAATGGTTCACAGTGGGAAATCTCATGTTGGAGCAGCTGCTCAAGCCAAAGTTACTGGATTCTGGGATAGAGGGGTAGGGCATGTAAAGAGGTGCCTGTGCAGTTACAAAGGCCTTTGGATGTTATGTGTGGAGGAGTCCATAAGCAACAACCAAGTCTTTCTCGTAGTGATGCTACTCATACCAAAAGCAGCACGTGTGCAAACTCACTCTGGTAGTAGTATTGCTCAAGCAAACATGTCTTAGATATCTATATGTAACCTCCAACTTGGTGACCCATGCTCTGCCTAGAAATAGGTTGAGGAAGACTACAAGGAAAAGGAATCTAGTGAGCACAATGGTGCCTGTGGGGAGCCACTTGACCATCCCTTCCTATAATGGCTCTGGAGGAAAAGCACAGAGCCATGTATAGCTAGGTAGTTGTTCTATCTTTCTTACAAAATTCAACTTATGCTAGTCATTTTGTAAATTTGCGGAACTGTTGCAGCAGGAAGTCTTAATCTGAAGTCAGAAAATATTTACTATATTGTTTTGTAACATCCTAACTATGTAGCATAGGCGAGACCAATTTCAAGAATCAGTACGTTTGACATGTTCAATGCAGAACAATTTAAAGGAATTTCAGAACTAGATTTATCCCCAGTATCATATACTGACTTATGGATCGTGGCTGACATGACACAAAAATAATTCATGCAGAATTTTGTATGCTTTTGTATACAAGCAGCCTGCACAGAACTTATGCAATACCTGCATTGGAACTGATGGACATTTTTAAAGGTAAAGACAATACATTTAATACCTAGCCTATCACCTTCCCCTCTATACATACCAAATCGACCCCTAAGATCAACAGTGCATTGCCAAGTAATGGCATATAAGCAGGTCTTCTCGGCAATGGCACCACCCTCTGAAATGCTCTCCCATCCGTAGTTCTAGAGGCAGAGGTTGGGTTTAAACACCTCTTGAAAAACCATCTGTTTATTCAGGCTTACTCTGACTTGTAATTGACTATGACACTGCTCTGTTCTACTTTTCGTGTTATTCCTGTTGTGATGATATTCTTTTTATTATTTTACATTGTTTTTACATAAGGACCCTGTTCAGACAACACACTAAGCCACGGTGGTTAAACATTGTGAGCTAAACATTATGGCTTAGCATGTCATGTGAACCATGCCTAGCCGTGGTGGCTACATTACCTTGTTTTTAAAATGCTCACTAACCATATGCTACAAAAGTGTTAGCAGTCTAACCATAGCTTACTGTGTTGTCTGAAGAGGTCCTATATGTAATTTTTATGTAAACCACTAAGTGAGCAATCCTATGTCCCCGAGGCAGCATCTGGGGGACACAGAATATTTCAGTTTCCTGCTCCAATCTCACAGACAGATCTCTGAGCTTGAAGCCAGGAAATTACATTCCCCCACACAACCCCTAGCACAGAGAATCATGCTTGCTGCTGCTATGAGATCCCAAATATGAGTTCATAGGGGTGAAAGGGAGCACTCCCTGAGACAGAGAGGAGACTGGTGATACGATGCGAGGTATCCTCACCCACCCCCAGCCTCCTTCCCTCCCCCTTCCCAAAGCCTCTGCTAGACCGTCTAGCTAAAATACTTATGAGTACCAAGTACCCAAGATAGATCAGATTGGATTGTGCCCTTAGAGATTTTAGGATATCAAGCAGTATAGAAGTAGTTTAAATTAATAAATAAAGTGTCATGCTAGTCAAAGTCCACAAGTTCAATAGGGCTTTCTCACTCTTTATTTGCCCTGTGGCCACTTGCGCCACTCAAAAATCTATTCCAGTGGTTTTCCCAGCTCTCCAGAGCAGGTTTTGAGGATGAATGGGTGGCTGCAGATCCCCCTCCCATTTCTGCTGACAGAAGCAGTTCCAAAAGTAGAATGACAACACTGGATCCAACCTTAAGAAACACCTCCTGATGATCAAATCAGGCTCCACCTACCAGATCCCTTTCTTTAACAGCAAACATTTAAAATCTTCAGCATGTATTAATCTGATATCAAACAGACGCCATGTAATGCCATATTCATTGTGCATGGCATTGTGTGATGCAGAATAAGAACTGGAAAATTTTAAATTACTTCAAATTACTATGCCAAGTATGCACCCCAACAAGATTTAGCTTACAAAGGTACAGACCTGTATACAGAAGACCTTGTATAAAATATCTCCTATAAGGGTTGGTTGCTTCAGTAATACCTAAGGGTACATTTGTTCCATAATCTGCTGTCATTTTTTTATTCCTCTCCACAATAAGCAATAAAATGGTATTTTGCTTGGCATTCAAAAAAGAGAGAGGATTAAGGGGAAGAGTTTCTAACCTTCATCTGTTTAAAGGGCATGAGACCTTACCACGTATTATATCTGCTTATAGGATTTCCTATGCCATAGGACATAGAAGCCTATGAAATATCCATCAGTATGCAAACCACAAGGAAATAATGCCTTTTTAAAAAAGCTTCTTTGTGTTGATGAAAGTTGACACATGAGGAACATATATACTTGAAAATTAGCCTGAACATGTGTCAAGTATTCTACTCCAAGTAAAATTTTAATTAAAAGTTGCCAACTAAGGTTAATAGGAAAGCTGTCAAGATATTTCATAGAATTAAAAGAAGTTGTTAAAAACAATGTTTATTTTATTGATCCCTGAATTTTACAAATTTTATTTTTCTCCCTAACACATGGGTACTTTGTGTTATGCAAGCCCATTAGTGTAATCATCATAAGCAGACACCATATTTTTGAACATAAAAGGAATGGTTGATCTCAAAGTTCTTAATTTCACAAGAAACAAGGCATGGTAAAATCATGTCTCTGAAATTGACAGTTCCGTTTGTTTAAAAGGGCACAGGATTTTACACAGCCAGAACTGGGTAGATATACAACCTTGGCTTTTATTGTTCCATTTTCATCTCCCATCAAAAGTTTTGTTAAAATTTTAAGCATCTCAGGGCCAGTTCAGAGTGCAATTTCCAGGTGGCTTTCCTCTATGTGACCACCACTTTATACAGAGTCACATGCAGAAAATACCATGGGGACCAGAAATATAGACTTTTACCATTATTCCCGCAGTTGTAACAGCACAAAAAAAATACAGAAATCACAGGTGAAGTGCAACTGTTCACCACCAGTTTACATAGTCTCCATGCCTTGTATTCACACGTGATTGAGGACAATCATATGGATAAAATTCAGAAGTGGAAAAGATTGTAAATATACTTGCAGGACCATTATCTTTATTTAATATAGCCCTTTTTAGTGCGAGGGAAGATTTTTCTGAAGATGAACTGAAACTATAAAGACTGTAACTCTAAAAAGGATCTGAGCCATGATTCAGAATTGGTGGCTTCCAAATCATGATTTTGGAAACTTCATCAATCTCATTAGCAGTACCATGAATCTGGGTCACCCACTACCTTCACATTACTAAATTTCAACTGTAAATTACTATCAAACCTGCTCAAACCAAGAGTAGTATTAGTAAACCAGTAATTAGTACTGTGCATTCCCCTATTTCATGGGGAAAACAGGGAGAAAATTGGAAAGTTAGAAAATTGTTGTATTTTGTTATTCTACTATAAAATGTTATACTTAGTTATATTGTATAAAGGCTAATAAAATTATAAACTAAAAACCTGCAAACTGCTATAAATCTAATCAATGTCTTCCAGCTACATTAAGAATAGCCACTTTCAAACATCACATTGAAAACTGAACAAATGGCATGACCAGTTCAATTCAGTTTCACTGTTTTAGCCATGGCCCATAAATGCAGGACAAAAATTGGATACACACCAGCCAATCACCTATTGAAAACCAGAAAAATATTAAACTTCTGCAACACAATTTATGACACGATGGCAAACAAATTCAGCATTAAATTTTGCTAAAGCAAGAACGAATAACACTACTATACTAGTTGCTTCCATGTTACTGTTAGCAAGTAAATAAAAGTAGACCAATATCCATAGTTCTTCAGTATATCTGGGAGAAATTTTCCCACACACACTTTGTCAACATGTAAATATATAATGAGGTAGGTCCTCACCATGACCAGTTGATTATTAGCACAGAAGTGAGTCTTATATAGGCTCATACAAAATATCCCTTCAGTTACAAGCAATATTATGTTAATTAAAGTGATAGTGTAAATAAAATATATTTGGAATGTTCTTCCTGCTCTTGATACATCCCTTCTGACTGAAATAAGTACCCAGCTTTCCACTATGCAGATATGCTGAGAGAGAAACAGATTCCTGCAATATAGACTTGGACTTTAAGCAAATAGAAAAGAAACAGCTCTTCACAGTGGGGCTGACACAGTCACAGAACAGCAGCACTTACTAGCTGAAGATGGGTGGTACCAACAGCTGTGCCAGTGCAGCATCACAAGCCATAACGTTAGACAGGCATTGATATCATGTTATAATGTTGTAGCAAGCAGATGAGTCAGTGCAAACATTTAAGATTTAACTGTCGGGCGGGGGGGGGGAGTCTTAAATCAACAGTTCTTGACACACACACACAAATTGTTTTGGTCCAGAGCATCAGTTGGGATCCTAAAAAAAAGAATTGCTTTTTAGCAAATACACCAGTATACAAATGTTAATAATAAGTATCATTATTAACAGCAGCAACAACAACCAACTTTAATTTGAATTTTCCTGAACGATGAGAAAAATCATTACTTAAATTTTGCAAGATATTGGGTTTTTTTTTTAAAAAAAAAGAATCTGGGATATTGAAATATTAAGTTCAAAAAATAATTTGGAAACTATTTCAGTTCAAGAGAGAAACTGCAAGTCTTGCACACAATTTTGCAAAGGCAAATAATTTACATTGACAACCCACCTTTAAAACCATCAGGATACACCTCAGGAAGAAATTTAGTGGTGATGTCTCCTTGGACAAAGCGTGGATGAGTTATCACTTCATGTAGTAGGGCGATATTGTGGGCTACACCTGAAAGTAAAGTAACATTTAATCATGTTTGATTAATATGTCCTGGAATAGCCAGGAACAGAATATACATACTATGCAGACACATTTGGAGGACTGGTGGATGGACAAATAAAAGTACCACAAGTATACAGAAAAAACCATATGTGAAATGCCCAAATAAATGTGATTTTATGGTACTACATAGTTATTTAGTATGGAATCCACAGTTATATCCAACAAACCAAGAACAACTTGTTAAATATTCAAGTGAAGCGCACATAGTCAAGCTTCAGAACTCTTTAATCTTCCTATGCTTTTTCTGTAATAGAAACAATATCACTGGAAAATATTCTACAGGTCAGAACACAAAACTGGGTGGCTGCTTTTTAAAAAAAAACAGATTTTTTTTTTAAAGCAGTCATTTTCCTTCGCTGTTCCTCTACTTTGGAACTATGGAGAGAATTTATGTGTCTACTTTAGTTGGACCATTTCGAATATTAATTTCTCCTATCAGGGTGGACAATATATTTGGGTTGGGAGGCAAACCTTTTGGAGGCTACACAAGTGGGTGCAGCTGGTGGATAGGTTTACAAACACACATACACACACCACAGGCACATGCAACCACAGGGTTGCTTTGCGGGGGGCGGGTAGTTTAACCTCAGCCCTTCACACATATGATCAGGATCACTGCTTCTCCACTGATATTAGCAGCAGGGAAATGGCCACCTTCATCAGGGTAGCTGGGGAACTGGAATGTTAAACCTTCTGTACCCCACCCTTCAAGTTACCTTGATCGGGATCATGGGGGGGGCGGAGTTTGAATTAGTAGGACTTATATTGTGATTTTTATTTTTTATTTTTGTTTAATCAGTATCAGAACTTTTCTTTACACTCTCAGAAAGCTATGTACTTAAGAGTGACTTCCTGAAACTCTTCATAACTCTTTATATTATGAGAAGTTTGGCATTTGCTTAAGCTAAGACGGATATTTAGTGTAACAAAAAATCCTTGAGAAACATCTAGGATTAAAACTGAACTAACATCTAGGAAATAAAACTGAACTATTTCCCATATGAATAGTAAAAGCCACCTATGGAAATATTGTAGTGCCGATTTTTATCCCAATGAAATTCAGCAGTTCTCCACACAGTTCTTAGTGAATGCAATAATATATTAACACACTACATTATAGAACAGAACAATCCAGATCTTTTTTGTTGTTGTTCAAACTGCTCTGCAATCCCTGGCGATATTTGAGGACTAATGACAGGGATCGCTATATGCCTATTGATTGTCCAAAGACCTAAAATCAAATATTATTTTAATTCATTCCAAACAACATACATGAGAGAAATCAGAGGTTTCTGAAAATCCATGTATAGGATTCAAGTAAAAGAGTCAGTACTCAGTATTTAAAAACCAGTATCATGAAAATGTTTTAGGAACATTAATTAGCACTCAAAACATTTGTTTTATCTTTCTATAAGAACTCATTAGGCTATCATAAAGTATCTCTAAAATCAAACATGTAGGCTTAAGTAAACCTATTCTGTCAAGCGAATTAATAGTTGTAGCGCTAGCCTCATCCACAAGTACTTAAGACATCAGAAATTTCAAAGTATGATTTGCAGTTTTGCATGACCTCAGTGAAAGTTCACAAGGTATCCCCCATCTGTGTGAATAACTATAAGGCTACAGAAATCTGGACCCCTAAAGGAGTTTACTCTTGATCACCTGCTGCTTCCAAAACACCAGCCAGACATTAACCCCACATTCTCACAGGATCAAACAGAGGCCAGCCTGCGTGCACATTAAACTATATATTATATCCATCCTGCAATGATATTTCCTTCTGCACCAAGGTTGTTGTTTTTTTAAACAAATCACATTTGGTAATCTAAGCAACTGAAGCCACAAAAACTGGAAAAATAATGGAACCTATCATTTCTATGCCGTTTATTCATGATGCAAAAATAATTGGCTAACAGAAAATGAGAATGATGTTCCAAATTTGTTGTTCTACTTTCCAAGAGAAAATACACAAAATTAGGATTACTACAGTAAGCAAAACGTTCATTTTACTTTCCCTTCCTTTCTTATTCCATACATCAGAGTAGAATATTATCTCTTTTTCAATATGAATATTTCAATTTTCAAAAGTAAATAAAAGAAAAACAAAAACAGATTCAGGAGAACCCCTCCACAACTAGCAACTTTTGTATCACACCTTTCTTCCAAATAGGCAGGGTAAAAGACATGGAGTTTCCCATTTTATCCTCACAACATCCTTTTGATGTTGTGAGGATAAACATCAAAAGTATCTTTTGATGTTTATCCTCTGCCTGTAAGATAGGCAGAAATAACTACTAGCCCAAGGCTACTGAGTATTAAACTGGGTATTCCTGTTGTCAATACATTAGACACAATGGCTTCTCACCTAGCCTCCTGTACTGAATAAGGATCTCCTCCAGGTGACCAAGCAGGAAAACATTTAATGGGCTCATTTGCACATCATGACACGCAAGCTGAAAATAAACCATAGTGGGTGGGTTGTTCAATTGCATGGTGAGTTACTTGTCTTTTACTTTTGGGAGATTTGCATGAATCCCTAAAGCACAGAACTAATTGTGAATAAGCACAGTGAATTTCTGCAAATCTCCCTGACAGTTTTTTTAAAAAAACAAAGCTAAATTTGCACAAATCTCCCCAGTGGTGAAAAAAAAATAGGTGTCACTGTCTAAGGAGATGACGAAGTAGAGAAGTAAATTGACAAGTTTCATTTCTTATCAATGTTTCAGAGAAGAGGTGGATGGCAACAGAGAATAAAAGTGGGAAGCAGCACTACTGAGATCATGAGAAGCAACCAGGTTTTTTTGGCCATTCTTGCCAGTCACCTCTGAAGCCCTTTCTGACAAGCCATGCATAAGCAACTCTTCCAGATTCACACGTCATGGCAAGCCACTCTGAAAGCAAGCCACCCTGAACCACCCCAAAACAAGCTATGAGTTCTCAGAGTGGCTTATGTGTGGTTAACAACCCATGCTGAGGAAACTGCACCAGGTTTGGACATAATGACAAGTCAGCCTGAAACAAACAAGAATGACAATCCACCATGGGTTGTCATGTCATGTGAACCAGGTCATAAAGTGAAAACGGCTTGGGTGATCAATGCTAGGTCATAAACAATATGCTAGTAAAAAGTTAAAATCTGTCACTTCAGTGGATTTATTACAAAGCTTGTTTTATCATCTGAACCTTCCATAATTACATTTCATACATACTATCAAAACACTGGTATCAACAGTTAAATGGTATCATTGTGCAACAGCCATTGTTCTATATACAATTTATTATGATAGGATGACCAGATTTTAAGGTTGAATGCGTACTCAAACCTATCTGCGGCCAACCCTTTGCACTGAGGCTCTATCATGTTCCAAATCCTAACAATATATTACCTCTCAGAAAAGGATAACCTATGATCCCACGAACAGAGAACCAAGGATACTATTTTAGTCACTTATATTTCTTTTCCCAGTTACAAGTGCTCTGGGGTATTCATGTAAACAGGAATAGGGTATTTAGGACAGGTGAAGTGAATATATCACATTGGAAAATATGCAAATCAATATGCCACAAAGATCATGAATGATATCATTCAGTCTGGTAACAGTATTAGCTAAATATCTAATGGGGCAGAGTTGATTTTGAGATGTATTATGGGATTGGATACCCATTTACCCCCAGGCCACCCATGTAGCTCCACAACTGAACAGGTTAGAAGGCCTTGAGTCGAAATTCAGTATTCACCCCTAGCCAAAATACCAGAGTATTTATCTATTTATTTGCAGGATTTATATTCCATCTTTCCACTCTCACAGAGTGCTCTAGACAGCTTACAATATCATTAAATGCAATACACAAAAACTTCTAAATTTATAATAATACAGCTAAAACTAAATCACAGTAGAGCAAAAATATATCCAGGCCACTAAAATCATCACACAGAATACAAGCCAAAGGCTTGCCTAAAGTCCTAACTTAGCAACAGAATATCATAGAAAATGGGGTAAAACAAATCTCACAGGACAAGAGGCAATTGAAAACGCCCCTTCCCTGCTCCTGCAAACCACACCTGCTGGTAGGACAGGATGAAGGACATCACAGGTTACATCAAGCTCACATGGTGGGAGACAGTCCTTAAGGCAGAGGTCACTAATGCAACTTCACACAAATTACCAAATGTGTCTGTGGGGACCCCTACCTTAAGGTATCTTGGCCCTAAACAGTTTAATGCTCTAAATGTAATAAAGTTCCTTAAACTGGGTTTGAAAATGAATCAGCAGCCAGTCAAGTTAATACATGTCCCATAAAAATGGCCTTACACCAACAGAAGTCTCCAGATGATTGTTAAGGACAGTCTCACATGAAGTGCATAACATTACTTGATATAACTAAGGCATGCATAACCATGGACAGCTTTACCTTCTCCAGAAACAAGCACACAGTGGGTACACCAATCAAAGCTGTGCAGAAGCACTTCTCGCTACCGCTACCACCTGAGAATCTAACAGCAGCACCAATCCCAAGGTACCCCAGGCTATGAATCTGATTTTTCAAGGGGAGTGCAACACCAAACAGGTCAATTTTATATTTGTGGGTCAGTCAACTTGCTGTCCAAGAGTACTTCTGTCTTGTCTGGATTACACTTCAGATTGTTGTCCAACATCCAGCCTATTACCAATTACAGGTGCTGATTCAAAATTTCCACAGCCTCTAGGCTTGAGATGGAAAAAAGACAGGGCAATTTGTCATCTGCTTATTGATGATAGCAGACTCCAAGGCTCTGGACGACTTCCATCAGTGATTTCATGTAGATGTTAAACAGCATAGGGGACAAGATACAGCACATCATAAGCCAATGTCTGGATCGCAAGATGCATCCTTGGCTTCTGATGTTCTTGCAGCAGCTCCATAGGCTCGTTTGTGCCATGGCTGGCAATCGTACGAAGGCCCTCACACAGGATTTCAGTAGGCAACATTCTCCCTTCCCTAGTCTCAATCACTTCTTCAGCACTAGATTGTATGACATGCAATACAATGAAGAAGGGGAAACAAAAGGCAAAAAAATCAGCCAATATAATCTGAGGGGAAAATTATTTCCAATGTCTAATACAAAATTGATGCTCCTTGTATCTAAGCAAAAGTGATAATGTATAGTCAGCTTTAAATATTGGGATGGGTTAGAAAACATGAAGAGACTTACCCCATGTCCTTTATTATGGAAGTCTTTATGTGTGTCATAGAATTAAGGAAATTGTATAATATTATACCGAAATTATATGAATGCAGTGATCTACAAGTCATAGAATTTAATTAGTAAAATTCAGAATAAGCTGACTGTTGTACCTCATCATTCATGGGAAACATTCTTCAGTATAAATATTTACTGACACTAAACATATTCTGTGTTGATTAGCCCTTTTTACAGTATTAAGCTTCTGTCAACTTGACATTCACAAAACACAAATCTGCATTTATCCATGTAAACTTAATTGGTGTCCTACATGTCTCTCCATAGATAAACAATTCAATATATTTAACTTGCTGAGAATTTTAATTGTGTTAAGTGGAATGGAAAGAACTTTATTTGCATAGTTATTAGTTGCAAAAGCATTAAATTCATTTTTATGAGAGATTTAAACTGCATAATGATAATTGAGCATTGCTATTTTGCCAGACTATCTCAGAAATGCACTGTACGAGTTGACATTTAATAGATATTCCATTTTATTTAAATAGTACTAAAGGGAAAAAAGATAGAATTAAGATCTGCTGTATTCAGATTCTAAATACAATTCCTGAAAAACATTATGAAAAATAGCTAAGGGGAAAATGTTGCTCACTCTCAATAACGTAAATCCATGATCACTTCAAATATTGAAGTGAAATATGAAATAAATCTTATATGAAATAAATAGGCAGAAGATAAATTTCTCTTTGGAATTATGTGATGGTTGATGATCTTTTAAATTTCAATAGAACTTACCTTTGCCTAACTCTAAGGCTGCAATCCTGCCCAGAAGTCCATCCATGGCAAATATTTGCAGACTTTTTACACTAGAAGATCATGTATGTGCCACTTCTCCCATTAAGATCTCAAAACACAGGTGGGAACAAAAGCCGGGAACAACTTCTTGCCTGAATAATATGCTCCTAAATCTGAACCTCAAACACATTTCCAAAAGTTTCATAGTTTATAAGTTGTGTTGCCTCTTTTCCACTGTCATGTAATGCCTCTCAAACAGCCAGGATCCAAAGAGCTGCTCAGGCTCACAGAAGAGCTTGCCCAAGCTCTTTGCCCAATGAAATGTTTCACCTTTATTCCTTTGAACAATTCACTGCAATAGTATATCACAATTTGTTTTTTGAAAAATCCCCATTTTCAAAGCCATGCAACATAGGTAATTGCTGCTTCAGTAAAAGACGTCTAAAGCCATCTTTTACTCACCAAACTATGTTCACAATTCTTTGGATCCTGGCCAAGGTTATTTGCTATATCTTTTCAGACATGTGAGTTTAATAGCACTCCTCTTATCTCAAAACTGTAGTACAAATAACAGCTATCAAACAATGGAATATATCTGTCAGAGCACTTGCCTAGGAGTGACTGCAAAAATTATACAATTCTGGATGATACTTAGATTAAAGAAGTTGGCTATAAAAAGTGAAACACACAACCCAGGACATAGGGAAAAAATATTGCCCAAGAACGTGCACATGTAATGCAACACAAAGAACATATACATGGTGAAAATGACCTCACAACCCACAGGATTCCAGGGCTTTGAGAAACAGCTCCATGTCCTCAGCCTACCATGTTAAAAGGCTGCTTAAATTGGTAAGAGAGAGGGGGATCCTTCCAGGATATTATTTTTATCGATGTCCCCCATTCACTGTTATTATTGTCACCCAATGTTTAGTTTAAGGCAGAGCTGTGGAACTTTCTTCATCCCAAGGGCAGAATGTAGTTTCAGAGAAGCTCTTGAGGGCATTATGTTCAAAACAGTCAGTGCTAGTAAACAGCCTCACTGCTCGATTCTGTACTGACGTTTCCAGATTCTCTTCAGGTAGCCCTATGTATAACACATTACAATAATCCAGATGGGAGGTTATAACTGTATGGAGAACTGTAGTCAGGTTATATCGATCCAGGTAGGGTTGTAGCTGGTGTATCAATGAAAGAAGAGAACTTTCAAAATGCCATCAGCATTTTGATGGCACCTTACTCTATCTCTCTGTAGATATTTAAAAGCATGGAAGGCAGAATAGAGCCCGGGGGTGGGGGTGTCCCAATGGAGCCCCCTATGAGGCAGAACATACACCAGCACCACCTTCTAAAGCCAGCCAACCAGCCACTGTAAAATAGTGCCTGCAACTTCAATGGTGCTCTATGAACATACAGAAGCTCTACCTAGATTTAAGGCCAAGCTACACACAGTGCTGGAGCATCTCCAACATCTTTCCCCCCTGTTTTTGCTAAAAGGAACTGCACCTCTGCCCCAGTTTGCCCACTCCCTAGTTTGGACTGAAGATTCAAGTAAGAAGAGATTAACTGCTTTCTCCCTGCTGCAGCTCCAATGCAAATCGTCCAATGCAAACTGCTCTTAATTGTGGAGTCAAAAGTTCCACAGTGTTAAAATCAGGACTTCCTCTTCAGTTAGTATATTTGGATTCCAACCTTGGTGGCACCACTGATTGATACTTCAGCAGATTCCACCCCACCTCATTTAGCTTCAACTGCTATCTCCTGCTACCAAGGAGCTTTTACAACCTTATCTTGCATACAAGAAGCATTTGTTTGGTTTTTCAGGAATGACAGATGTGCAAATTAAAGAAAAATGGTACTAAATAAATATGTCTTCAGTTGTTTCTTCTGCCATCCCCCCTCAAGACTATTTTCAGGTACTATCCACACTGCTCCTGCTACAAGTCCTCTTTGTTTCTATTTAATCTACTCTGGGTCAGGTTCAGTCTTATTTTATATCTCCTTTCCTCTCTCCCTTCTGTAAACCTCCCCTGCCCTCTGGGCTTCTGTTCTTTGAGATTTCTGTTTATGTCTTCTCTTGTTCTTTCTTCCTGGTTCCTTCTTATAATAATTCCTGATCTGCACCCCAATTGTTTGCAGTGCAGCTTCTATTCTATCATTTGTGATTGACTGGAGGGTAAAAGAATGAGAGCGGTTACTTTGATTTACACCAGGGTTTGTGTTCCAAGCTGATCTAATCAAGACATTTCTGTGCAAAGTTAGGACCTCCAGTTGGAAAACTATGAACTTATCCTACTCCTATAAATGGCCTGAAATTATGGCTACAATTTCACCAATACTTGCAACTGCACAGAAATATACCAGGACCAGGAAGACTTGGGTTCAAATCCCAACTCCATGAAGCTCACTCGGTGAGCTTTGCCAGACACAGTCTCACAGAGTTGCTATGAGGATGAAATGGAGAGGGAGGAATCATGTATGCTGCTTTGAGATTATTGGAGAAAATGTGGGGGAAATAAATAAATAAATAAATAAATGTTGTAGCTTGCAGTGTTCTTACTACAGGCTGGCTACGAAGTTGTCTCCACTTATCACATAAGTTCATTTCAGTTTTTTCTGTTAACTTTCCTAGTACAAATGTTTGTAGATTTTCCATACATATGTACTATTTCATCCTAAAGTGTTGGCTTTGAATTCTAATTGTTCATCTCAAATGCAATATTATTATCCCATGTACCTATATGTGCTGCACTATTTTTGATGTCAAGCACTTTAAGACAGGGTATGTGCCATTAATAAGCAGGGTCTGATGATACCATGATGTAGCCAGATTTAGCTAACACTAAAAAAAAAAGGAGTTAAAGAAAAAGAAATTGGAACAGGAACAGCGACAGATCACAAAGTATAGTTAAGACGGACTGTGCTGCTGCCTCACATGGTTTTCATAACAGACCCCACAAAAACCTATTTGTCTTGATATATAATGACCCGGTTCACATTATTATCGCAACTTAAATAAACCACAGTTCCTTGTTTAAGCTGTGGCACATTCCAGGCTCCATGTGCTGGCACCATTTGACTAATTACTTAATCAAGCATGGTTTGTTCTGTTATCCAAACCTGTTTAAGGGAGAATCAGGAATAATCCATGGCCTGTTTGCCAGGGTGACCATGCAAACTGGGCCATTTATTTACAAACTATGGAGAGAGTTTTCTCTTTACTTCCAGTCTATAGATATTTGCAAATGCTGGTGTTTTGCCAGCACAAACAGGTGACTGGTCAACATCTAATATTTCATGTAGCCACATAGGAAGCAGTCACTTAAGGCACTAGGATGATAATAGACCATGGGAATCATGAAAATCCATTTTTTCCCATGTGAGAACTTGGCCTAATGCTGATGACACTGTCCAACAAACAGCATTAGTTTGACTTACTGCTATTGCAAGGACTCAATATCCCTAGTAGCCCATATCTGTTCTGAATGAATGACACCAAGGTGATGAAATCTTTCTAAATCTATTCGTAGCTCCAACATCACACACTACAATTCCCCAAGACAATCACCTGCTGCCACCACTTTATACCCCCACCACACACATCCAGATATCCCACACCATTTTTAAAAACAGTATCAAGTCAATATCAAAGAGGAAGTTTTGCAAGAAATAAATTACTTTTAATGATAAAATGACGTATTGTCTTAATTGGTTTTCTAAAAAACAAAACAAAAAGAATGCTTTAAAATATTTACCTCCTTTGGGCATTGAACCAAGCAAGACAAAGGTATTTACAACCAGAAACATTAATAAAATATACTGATCTTTATCATTTTTGTTAAAGGGAAAATGCAAAGCAGATGCCAAGGATGAACAAAAATGTACAATTCTGCCATATACACTTGAAGAAAAACCTTAAATAGCCATTCTGTTCCATTAGTGGCAATCATCCAAATGACTGGTGGCTAGGTATGAGGAATAAGATTACTAGATAAAGTCATTCATACAAAAATATACTTTTAAAATCCACTTAAATGCAGGTTTAACAAAGCACACTAAAACCGAATACTTAATACTGTAATCTCTTGCTCATTATTTCACATGAAAGGAAAGTGCTCCTAGGAAAGAGACCAAGTGGATCTTGTACTTGTATTTAGTTCTTTTCAGAGTTCTGATTTCTCCTTTATTCAAGTAATATCACTAAATATGTGGAAATTAGGTTGTTGCCTAAGCAATCTTATAAATATGTAAAATACCATCAGGGTTAGAAATATTTCTTCATTACAGACCTTTATGCACACATACTTAGAAGTAATCCCCAGTGAATTCACAGGAATTTACTTCTAAGCAAGCGTACGCAGAATTGTGCTGTAAGAAGGCAGCTTCAGATTAAATCTGTATGAGGAAAGGTAGTGCAGTTCATACTCAAGAGTAGTGTAAAAAATCCATTATTCATCATAATGAACATTAAATGGAATTTAACATCACATACATTTCTAAGAGAAAGTGTCCAAATAATTCCCTGGACCCACTAAGGGTATCAGCACACAGAAACAATTCCTTAATGCAACATCAGGGCTATCTGCAGACATGCAATGAGGACATGTATAAAAAGTTGACACCAACATTGCAGTGACTGAGGAACTCCTTAAACATGTGTCAAAACTATGTGTGCACCATCTGAGCATCCATGTGCACAAGGATCAGGGCAAGTATGTTTCTCATACTGGCACTCAAAATACAATATAGTGGCTGTTTTTGCCGTTGGCCAAATGCTACATTTCTTTTCTTCTGTGGAGCTGAGAAGCTAGGGATAGACTATCAAGCTGCCAGAGATGACAACAGTCCAATTAAACCTCATGTTTACTTCAGACTTTGATGAAAAATATGCTGTACACAACTACCAAATAAGAGCCACATTAGAAAAGCAATAATAATTTTTTTAAAAAAACAGAAGTACAATTTCACGGTCTCAACATTTTTCAACAGTTGGGTGGATTTTTTTAGAAAGAGACACACATGTGTTGAAGATCTCAAGTTACTAGTCTCTTCTTTCTGTGAAGAAAAGGTCACAGAAAGCAGTATTGGAGTAGGGGGGAAGCTTTCTACAATTCTTTCTTTTAATGCGCTGATTTATCGGAGTTTAGCAATGGGGGTTAGGTGGAAAGATGTCAAGGAACTGGAAATCCTGCAGTGTTGGAATTGCATAGTTATCTCTAATGGAGAAAAGTAAACTTAAAAGCAGAGAACTTATTTTAGGAAATGAGGAAAATGAAACAACTCCACTGGAATTCTGTTTCTAAATATTATCACATCATAGTCTTTACTGAGAGGTATATAAATAATAATAAATGTGCATTAAAAATTGGAAGGAGAAAAAAATGTGACCTTTTATCATTCTCAATAAAACTGTTATATAAAAGTAATAATTATATAATTTATTTATTAATAATTTTTATGTAACACCTTATTTGCTAAAAAGCCATCAAGGCAGTGCACAACATTTTAAAACAATTCCCACTCTTGAGTAAACACCCACAGACATTACTATTACTTTTGTGCATGGCTGGCAAGAGTGCAGACCATGCAATTTGCCATATCTTGCCAGCATTCTATAAATATTTTTATTAGAAAGTGTATCTCCAAAACTTACAATCTACTGCCTCGGTGAAAGAATAGCTCTTTCCATGTGTGACAAACCAATGATTTCCTTATGGCAATTTAACAACATTAGATTAAAAATATTCAATGTTGGAGCAAAAATAAGCCAATAAAAATGGAAGGTAAGGGAAAACCCTACACAATCCTTATAAGGCAGCAAGCCTGTATCCAGTTGCCCAGGCATTAGTGAATGAGAAGCAGAGGTTTTTGGGGCCGAGGAATAGTAGAGCAAGGAATCATAAAAGCCAGAGGTGGGGAAAGTGGAAGTGTAGTTTCCCTTAATGATTTTAACTAACTTCTCAAGTATTTGGTTGCTGGTCTTTACTGCAATTATTTCCCACATTCACAGTGTCATGTTTATTTGGTCAGGAAAATGTTTATCCTATTATCACTTTGATAAGCTTTATAATTTTGAGACTGAAAATTACTAAATTTCATTGAATACACCCAACTGGATGTAATGCAACCCCCATAAATCTCCTTTATTTAACTGAACGTAAGTTTTCTTGAATTTTGCAGTTACTATGTTTTTAAAGCTTTCTCATAGACTAGCCCACTAGTATCCCATGTGCTTATAGTTACCTCTTATAACATAATTATCCAAAGCTTCTTCCATTTTTTGCAAAGCTTCAGCTCTATTAGATCCATAGGTGATCAACTGAAGTACACAGACACAAAAAGAAAAAGAAACTATCTTAAAATTAAGTTTATCACTGTCAAAATTATTATTATTATTATTATTATTATTATTATTATTATTATTTCAAACATGCTGCCTTACACATTTCAGGAGTTTAACATTATCTAAAAACATTCTGAAACTATTAATAAATATTTCTCTATTCACTTCCCAACCATTCTTTTTTTTTTCTTTTAGCTAGAAATCCCAAATGTTTAATGATGTCCAATACCTTCTTCTAAAGCTGGCAAGGTAATAAACAATAATCTTGTCTACTATATGCCTAGTATTTGCTTGCATTCAAAATGATACATCTAACATTACAAACATAACTTTGAGTTGTATGTAATTCACACCTTTTGGTAAGAATACTTTGCAAATATACACATTTTAGCTGTTTTAGTTCTTAAACTGCAAGTCAATGGGTTAGAGAAGACAGGCTGCTGTCTGGATATGCTGTCATTTGGCAAGTTTACTAGTGAAGCCATAGGTATAGTTAAATGTATCTATTTGTCCCTCTGATTACAGACAAATTGATGCATGGATAGTAGATGGGTGCACTTTAGTTCCATTCCATGCATATTTGTCATTTCCAGCTAATCATATGACATGAAAGATGAGGAAGAAAGAACTCCTCTAGAACCATCTACAACGCTTTCAGAATGTGTTCTATGATATCATAGTTGCCTCATATGAACACAACTCAAAACCATGGTTTAGCATTATGGGAATATGCCACAGCAAGCCTTGGACTTGCATGCTTCCCCTGTTCCTCCTCCAGCACAGCTATGAAGAGTTTAGAAGTTTTCACTTCAGTTTTATATTAACCACAGCTTCTTGTGACTTCCGAACTATTCAACAAGCCAACTTCAAACTACAGTTGAAGCTGGCTTGTTTCAACAAACCATAGATAAAATTTACCATCATTTTAGGTTCGGAAGTTTCCGATCTACCTGTGGCCGTGCTGGACGAAGAGAGGGGAAAGGGAAGTGTGCATGCCTAGGCTTACTCCAGATTGTTCTTGTAAGTTTAGCATCATGTCCAAATGCAGTCAGTTGCCCATTCCAGATTAATATATTTTGGCTTAATGATCCATGATATGAACAAACCTTTTGCCCATGCACACAGTGCCTCTTCACTCCTCCCTTCATGCTCAACATGATTAAAACAGGAAGCTTTAATTTATCATGGTTTCTTGTTTTATTCAAACCAGTAAACAATAGTTACCAGCTTCAGAACAAGCCTCAATATTCAACCAACTTCAAATAATGTTTTAAAATCCAAATTTGTTCTGAAGCTGTTAACCATACTTCCCCCATTTGGACAAAATGGGAAACTTATAGTTAATTCCTGGTTTAATCATGGCTTGCATGATAGGAGGGGCAAAGGGGGGAAAGGCTTGTTTGTATCTCAGTTTATTAAACTGGCATATGGCCATCCAAATGAGGCTAGTGTTTTCTCTGAATTAGCAATAAAGCAAGACAAAGAAAAAGGATCGTATGTTTACAAAACAGTAGCATGAATTTCCTACTTTAAATATTTTGTTTGGTGGGATTTACTTTCATTTTGAAAGCTTACTTTATTCTCCCCTCCCAAAAGGTTTGTTACTAAACAGAACCACTTCTTATAATTACGACTATCCAGAAACAATTTTACCCTAGAAAACTGATGAGCACATTTTACTAAAACATTATAATATGACCAACCAAATCAAAACAAAAGAAACTCCCAAGGAGTAAGTCCCATTGAACTTAATGGCCCTTACTTCTGAGTAAGCATGCATAAGACTGCACCATAAAAACAATCCTTTTTACCATTGTGTTTTGCAGTACTGTCTCATCCATTTTTAAAAAGCTAGAATTAGTTTTTACTTAATTAAAAAGTTAACTCACTTTTGAAATCATGGGATCATAATAAATGCTGATTTCACTTCCTTGCTGTATGCCACTGTCGACACGGACCTACAAGACATTGAGGCAAACAATTTTACCAGGGCTAAGAGGTCTTTATATGCCAACACTCCTCTTTGTTCTCAAAGAACAATTCATTGCAATATATTTTGCAAATAAGACGTTTACAGTAAATTGCATTTCCATTGTTTTGCAGTTCTAAAATCTAGAATTCTCAGTATGGGATTTAATCGTGATCACAAGATGCACATGTAATTATTCTTGTAACTAATCTTTTATGTCAAAAATGGCTCTGTTGTGTAATCACATCATTTATGCCTCACAATACCCAGCATCCTAGTACTACAGAAAGAATACTTGGGTACATTCAACCAAACTATAGAGCTCTTCTTATCAGCTCTATAGCAATGTGAAGCCTCTAGCTTTCATGTCTGCAAGACTTTCCTTTTCTGCCTCACCCTCATCTGTAGCATATTTTTCTTCTGATGATGCCATTCCCCTGAGGTTTTAATGTTTACACAGCTTTTCCCATGGCTTTGCTTTATAAGTATACAGCCACCATTAAAGTTCTGATTCTGTAACACTCGTGGAGGGGGGGGGGCAAAACACACACTCTCAAGTATTTCTTTGAAGAACTTGATAGCTGTTAGCCAAAAAAACCTACTGTTACTGTGATCTCTGTTTTCATCTCCTAGTTTGATTTTTGCCAGAAAGTCACTGAGGTTATCCATATAAAAATAAATAAATAACTAATTTCTGAATAAATATTTGCTAAGATAGTTGCTCTTGAAATTTGGAAAGTACACAACTGACAACACAAACAAAAATTCATACTATTTAATACCATCTGACAATCTTAAGAAAAAAGCCAAATGGGACCTGCTGGAGTGGAAGAGGTTTGATATGAAATACTGTGCTTGGGTTTGTCAGGGAGGGGGGAGAAGAGGCTTAGAAACTCCCTTCAATCTTCACCTGGGGGAAGAAACCCTTGTAATAAAACAGCAGCTCATCTGTCTGCAGCTAGGCAGAAAGAGGTCAACCCAACGGCTGTTAGGCTTTTAGATTTTAATTTAGGCAATTATCAAGGGGCCAGATGTAGAACCTCTTGTCTACAGTATCCACATGAGGTCACACTGATGACTTTATTATCCAAATGACATGTCCTAATAGGCTTTATTCCCTGCAATGAAAACTGCATCACATTTTTTTCCTGGGGAAGAAAAAGATAAACAGTGCCTTTACAATACTACAATAGACTACATGTTCATTAATGCAGGCCTCCTAACTGTAATGGCAACCGTCAAGCACCTTTATTAGAAAAATGTCAAGATGCCTTAGAGATACTCAGTTATCAGGATGAGAGTTTTAGCTACCCCCATTCCATAGAGGAAGAGAAAAACTGGAAGCACAGAGAGGTCACAAGCAACACTGTAGAGAAGGAAACGGACTACATGAGTCCAAAGTTCTGCATCATCTTCACTGCAAAATTCCTCACCCTTAAATAGATGCCTAAGTAAAACAAGCAAAGATGGGAACAAATTCAGCCTTCCATTGTCAGCATAATATTCACAATCAACACCTCTTTCCTCAAAAATTCCAGAATACGAAAATCAGAAACAAGTCTGGTAAGTCTTCCAGAGACAGATATAAATTCCTCATGAACACAGGATTAACATCTTATTATGTAGAAGACTCAAAAATCCTGTAACAAAATGGTGGCCATTTTTTGAATTCTAAATTAATGTGTTGCTCATTAAAAAAAATTGTTCACAGGCAAACACAGCAGATCTGGGGCCTTTAAGATATTCTATTAATCTTTAAACTGGATTATCAATGAAGGTGTTCAAGATTTCAAACCAAGTACAGAAAAGGCCAAGAAGGCATAGCCATATATATATATATATATATATATATATATATATATATATATTCATTCATACTGGTTATGCAAAGTATGCAGGGTACTAGAAGGTCACTACTCTAACACGAGGTACATACTGGTAGAGAATCTTTTTATTTATTCAATTGTCCTTTATAAGCTGAGACCAGATAGACTTTTCTGGTGCCATCTTTTTTCTTCTTCTCCCTTTCCCTCCCTCCCTCTCTCCACACACACACACACAGAGAGAGAGATTTCCCACTTTCTACCGCTCAAAACTGCATGTGAAAATAAATTGTCGAGGGTCAAAAACTGACAGTAAATAAGATGTTTCATCATCTTGTTTTAAGCCTAATTTCTCTGAGATGTGACTCTTCACGTGACTCTTTCATATATATCTTTCATATATATATATATCAAAAGTTTTCTGCCAATAGAAAATAAGATGTGGGGTCTCTACTTCCCTTGCTCAGCTTCGTCCATTCTCTTCTGCTGCCCCTTACGCCTGGAATGCTCTCCCAGAACATCTGAGATCTACAAGTTCAATCTCAGCTTTTAAAGCTCAGCTAAAAACTTTTCTTTTCCCTAAAGCTTTTAAAACTTGATGTTACTCGGACTTTAGACTGTTAGTTATACTGTTAGTTTTTCCCTACCCTGTGCCTGCTTACCCTACCCAGTGCCTGTTTGCATTCTCTCCCCCTCCTTATTGCTTTACTATGACTTTATTAGAATGTAAGCCTATGCGGCAGGGTCTTGCTATTTACTGTCTTACTCTGTACAGCACCATGTACATTGATGGTGCTATATAAAATAATAATAATAATAATAATAATAATAATAATAATAATAATAATAATAATAATAATAATGATGCAGTCTGAAAAGCTACAGTTCAGACAGATTTACCAGTTTGGTGAGAACTAGACGTTGATTATTTTGTTTTATGCTAGGTATTATGTACTTTTCTTTTTTATGAATGTCTTTCGTGAATGTATTTGTTAAATAAATCCTGAGCTATGTTATGCAAATGAAGCATATTCCTATTATATAGCTCAAGCCAATATTGAACTGTCCAGTAAATGAGATGGATGTTATAGAACAGCCTTCTTCAACCTGGTGCTCTCCAGACATTTCAGACTCAACTTCCATCAGCCCCACCTAGCATGGCCAATGATTAGGGATGATGGTATTTGTAGTCCAAAATATTTGGAGGACACCAGGTCAAGGAAAGCTGTTATGAGTAATAGCCATAGTCAAACCTTCTGAGATTTCCAGGCCTCTGTTCAATATAAGCAGCTGTCCACAGTTAGTCAGGAGGATATAAATCTACTGCATTCTGCTTAAAACCAAACCAGTAGGGCAATATTTTAACATTTTTCTCATTCAACAAACATAGTGGTTTATCGTATGAAAGTGTTATACCACTGCACCATCAGAAAACAATTTTCTATGTCTGAACTGCAAGCAGTTAGGTTCAGTGGAGTATTTATGAATGTCTCTGGTTGCAGTTTTAAACATGGCTGGTGAAGTGCCCTGCATACAAGGCAATAAAAGTTCTAAAAGCTGTCACAGCCTATCTAGCTATTTAATTAAGAGGAATAAAAGGAATGTATGAGTGCATTTGTATTTAAATTTCCACCTGCCACACCACCCATAAAGATCAATATTACTGTTCAAGCTGAAACCTCCAGGTTTCCCTCCTGTGTGCAAAGGGTTCTCTACAGCCTTACTACATCTAAAAAAACCTCAAGTAGAGATGACATCAAACCTAGCTAAAAGAGCCTTCTCCTTCATAATAATTACTGTTATTTTATCAGATCTAAACAGTAAAATACGTTTTTGCACTAGTAGAGGAGCATACAACTTATCCATAGACATTAATTCAATTTCCTTCAATGGTAGTTGTAATAGATAACTAAGTTGTCTCCATATAGAAGACAAGGTGTTCCACTGGATATTACGGTTTCTGTTAGGGTATACAGTTAAAGCTATCCTGTTAGGCTGCAGAAGAAGATTTGAAGCAGACTGAGAGTTCACGACTGCAGGTGACTGGGTTCTCTACAGCTGAAGCATGACTAGGGAGAGAAGATATGAATACGCATAATGGAGAGCATTGCATCACCACTACAGAGTCGAGTTCTGCATCACATGCACAAGCATCAAACCCAAGAGGAATTAAGACTCAAGCACTTTCACTTAGGAAATAATGGTCGGCAGTCAAATGGCGAAGCAAAGCTGCTCTGCACATGCTTCCCTGCTTTAACCTTTCCTATTACTTCATGCATGCCACGGTTGAGCCATAGCAGTAAACAAGCTACATTACGCTTTCATTAAATTAAAGAAAATATCTAGAAGCAAAGAGCGTAATAATAATGGCAAATAATGAGCTTCATTTTAATGCACATTCAAGTATCTTACTTCCTCCTTCCATTAATCACTGCCTTGACAGTTCCAATCTAAAACATAATCAAGCATTTTATATCAAAAACATTCCTGACAAATATCAATGCTGTTAATACCAAAGATAAACTCAAGCAGAGCAGCACACACATCCCAAAACACCCTATTACGTTCTGACAGGTGAGACTTGCAACAAAATGTTGCACTGTGGTAGTCTTCCACAACCTGGTGCCCTCCAGTTTGGGTCTAGAACTCCCAGCATTCCTGACTATTAGTCATTCTGCCTGGAGCTGATGGCAGGGAACTAGGAATGAGGGAACTAGGATGGAGAGTGTTCCAGTCAGCCAGCCATACCCTCCTCCATGGCACTCCATTCCACTCACCCTTGCAAACAGTCCCATCCCCCCGCAACAGTCAGCATCCCATGGCCACTAATCATGCTCAGTCTTCACTGGACTGTTCTGGTGATTTTTCTCCTGTTAGGCATTTTCGCCGTAAGGATTTTTGTACTTCTGCAAACCATGGGGTTCTCTCAAGCCTGCTGATACCTCCCTCTGGTATGTGGATAGTGCTGTTCTAGCTATGTAAGGATCAACACTCACATCTGAATTTTGGAAATAAGGAAATAATAGTGTACTATAAGGAAAATGCTAAGACCTTTTCACTATACTATACAACTTTCTGGATCAAACAGGGCTTTTCTAAATTGGGAGGTGTTCCCAGCTGTCAGAATAATCTCTTAATTTCAGCTGTTCCCTGTCACTGTAAAACGAAAAAAGATGAGCAAACACCATTTGCAAAAGAAAGCTGCTCTATTTTTAACAAGATGGTGGGAGTACACAGAAAAGAAGACGCCCAGCCACTCCATATGAGATCCTCAAAATCATTACTCTTAGGCTTCCAGAATAATTAAAATTTCTTCCCTCAGTACCACGATAGGCCACGTGAATCTATCAGGCATCTCCCACCCTTCATTTTCAATTCACCTCTCCCCTAAGCACAACTCCCAACCCGCCATGTCTACCTGACAAGTGACAGCCCAATCTGATTAAATGCTTGCAAAGGAGGGGACTCGTGGGCCTCCATGACAGGCCAAAAGTGATCACCATGGAGATACATAATTACAGCTGTCAACGCATCTACTGTCCTGCTGGCATCAATTTGATTGCTCCCAGCAATAATGATAGACAAAGCTTACTATGCACTCTCTTGCACCCAATCACTTTATCTATTCCGTGGTCCATTTAGCTGACATGCAACATTCACACAAGCAAATAACAGCAGTAAGCAGAACATTTAAGGCATTTTAATTGTTTTTTTCTTTCTCTGGATGGCTCACAAGTGCAAATGTTATTACATAAAACTCCTGCTGCAGCATTAATTGAAGAAAGATTTGGTGGGACAAAGACTGTAGGGGGTACAGTTTGTCCATTATCACTTGTACTTTCAACAGGTCGCATGTTTAGAAAATTGCAAATTGCAAAAACTTGCAAGGGCAAAATATTTGACATCCTGTTAGCTATTACAACATGGTGAAAAACCTCAACCTGCCCCCAGAGTAATTACTGAACATTCTTCCTTAGTTCATTTGGGTTTCATTAAATATGCTTAAGATACATTCTCTCTGTAATAGTGGTGTTTTTTTTTTCCATTCAACATCACATAGTGCCTGCTAAACCTTGACAATTTGTATTTCTGCTTTTAAGCTTTGAACACAGCATGAAGCCTTAAAGCCCAAGAAAGGGTCAGGTCCTCTCTTGGAAGCATATGGGCAAAAACAATTTAAGAAGTGAAATAAATCCTGTATCCAATAACATCACCAAATTTAGGATTCGGCCTATAATCTTTCACCATTTTTTCCATGCAAGTAATCATGGTAAATAATCATATTCACAGATGGTATCGGCTTGTCATTTCACAAAGCCGACACCATGCCATATATACACACTTATTACTTTGACTACCTCGATTATACAGAAGTGCAGAGACGCCCTTGTCCTTTTTGAACTGCTTGTTAAACAACTGCTCTAAACAGACAGTCTACAACAGTGAGATGTGTAATAATCACTTTTCATCAGCTGCAGTTGCATTTGCTCTTTAAAAACTTCAAAGATAAACAAATAGAACCACTCCACTTTGGGTCATTTAGCACTTTGCAAAGTTGGCAATTAAACATTTTCTTTTGCTCTTTGCTCTTCTAGTTATAATTACTACAGATATAAAACCTGAATTGTATCATGGATACCGCCAAAACATTAAAAAATTAGTATGTAGAAGGTGCAATAGTTCTTTAAAGAAATAAATCCAAATCCTGCTTATTTTGCTATAACCTATTTCTAATTACTACAAGCTAATAGAAACTCCCTCTCTCTCTTAGTTTACAAAAGAGTTTAAAGTGGCTGGTTTTAAACAGAGCTAACACTTACAACCTCTACTGAACTTAATGAGATATGTAGTTTCTTAGAGCCTGTGAAATTGAGAAACAAGGAAGCATCAGAATTACTTACATTGGGCACATGCAGTGGTTCTTTGTACTGAGACAATCTACCAATAGAGGGCAGACCAAAAGATTTGTAGGGATCCTGAAATGAAATTCAAACACAGGGAGGTATTAACTTTGTAAGACAAAGCACAGGAAACAAGATTAAGTCACTGGGAAGCGAACGGTTTCCTCCACTTTAGTTTTGGACCAACTATATTTTGTTTTCAAAATGACTTATTTTGGCGGGGATATGAATTTGCTTCTTTCATTCAAGTCATGGAAGGTTTGTTAAAGCTAAAACCTTCCTGCTGTGCCTTTATTAAAACCAAGGACAATCTTTCTCAGAGAAGACACAATAGTAGGGGCATGGACAGAGAACAAAAACACACAATATAAAAAGAAACTCCACAAACTTCACAGACAAGTACTTGTAGAGTTGCAGTCAAAATCCAATCTTTTCAGGATCACAACCCAAATAAATCACTAACACTATAATATTTAAGACACACACACAGCATAAATGCAGACTTTGTGGTGCTAAATGCTAGAATGTTATAAAGTTTCTGTCCTTTATTACTGTGTTCAAATTCTTTGTTCAAGTTCCCAATCATGTACACTCTATTTGAAACACACACATACACAATACAGGACATATAGAATTAGTAATTAATGGCAGTTCCAAAGCTACTGGTATCATTCAATACCATCTTATGTTTGTTTTAATGTTAATATTTTAACCACTTTGTAAAACAGTTGTATCTTGAGAGGCATGTTAAATGCTGTGCTGTGAAGGCTAGAAACCACACACCACCATATACACTACACTCAAAAAAGAAGATCCAGAGCAAGACATATCACACTGTTCAAACAAACTGAATAAAAATAACATATACACTATCCAAACTGAAAGTAACCGTCCAAAGCATTCAAATTCTTACTTTAAACTTAAAGCAGATAATAGTTTATGCACATCTTGATTTCAAATCTTAATAGATCAACATGCAAAAGCTCATTTGGTCAGTTCTAAATAAAGAGAACTGTTTTTGAAAATTTAATAAGTATTTGCTATAATATCTAATTATATTGCAAATTTAAAGCAACCAGTTGTCCTTTTTAGCTAACTTTAAAAAAGTCAAACCTAACATGAGTTCATAAATATGGTCTTGTTCAATCATTGTATGAAACTCTTGAAACATGACATGTTTGTAGAATACTCTTCTTCCAAATATGGTGTATAATTTCACACACACACACACATTAAAGAATGTTTGCGTAAATGATAAAAGAAAAAGATACCCAAAAATCCTGCTCAGTTACGTCATACACTGTGGATCAAGCTGACAGAAAAATTCTTGGGTGTTTTCCTACACCTGGCACAACAGCTTCTTCCACAGTCATGCACCCTCCCAGCCGTTAACAGTTCTTTTACCTCAGCGTACACTCGGCATTCAACCGCCCAGCCGTTGATGGGAATATCAGCCTGTTTGTGCCTGAGAGGGTAACCCTTAGCAACACGGATCATTTCTTGGACTAGGTCCAAACCGGTAATGCATTCTGTGATGGGATGTTCAACCTGCAAGGTCAAGAACTGTCAGTCAATAGGTAACAAAACAACTCTCACAACCACAACCACCCTGATAAACAAAAATGTTGAAAACTTGAAAGGGGGTAATTTACAATACTGGCTATTCTTCTTGTCATGTAGATACACAGGAGGACAAGCCATGCATTCAAGGGATATTGCAGAAAGCAAATACATATATAACTGCAGACAATGGCTGAAGGATGCATGTGTGTATATATTACACACACACACACACATACACATACATATACCCTTCATGTTCATGATGAAGGCTGAATTTGTTTTCAAAGTATTTAGAGGTGGGACTTAAAAAAAAAAGAGGGAGATCAACTTTTAATCTAGAATACGAAGTATTTTGAGTGAAATCTCAAAGTAGCTGGCTGATAATCAAGCCATTCTGCTACATTTAACATGGCATGTACAGGAGCAGCCTACAATCTTCCATAGAACCAGACGAGCCTAAGTCTCACCCACACGCCTGCTTTCACTAACCTGTCCTGACAAGCAACCAGATTAGCGTAATCTTACATCAGTGCAGTGTAGCAGAAATGAGCAGATGGATCCTTCAGGTCCCCCCCCCCTCCAGACTTATCTGTGTAGTGCTTAGCATGCACAATAGCTGAGCTGGACCAGTAGAATCACTGTGTGCTCTCAGCAAATAGCTGCTAACGGCTCAGGATGATGTTGTCATGGGAATACCCCTCATTCACAGTGAAACCAAGCAGGAGAGCGAGTGCACAAGTCTCTCTTGTTGTTAAAACAGATTTATATACATGTGCATTTAACTCAGCAAGTGTAACTTACAGCATGGAAGAATGATAAATAAGCAGAAGCACCTTCTAAAAGAGCTAGTTAAACAATTAATAGCCAAGTTTTATAATATTAATAAGCACACAAACCAGGTTAGTTTAAAAAAATATTACTGAACTGCCATTTTTAGGGTAAAATATTTTTGCAGCTGAAATTGTGTATCGTAAGAAACCTCATTTCACAAGGGTTTCTCTATCCAGAGATGTCATACTGCATGTATTTTGTGACACAGGAAAAGGTCACTGAACCAACTAGTTGGTTCATTAATTGAAGGAGAACATTTTGTCTACTGTAATATCCCTGCAGTGGGTCTTGCCCAAAAAAAAGAAGGGGAGAAAAGGAGTCAAAATAAACTGAGTGCATCCATAATTAGCCCCCTGCACATTTTGAATTTTTCAGCATCATATTTAAGACAATCTGACAACTTCAGTGACATCACTGAAATAAGCACCTTTAAAGAATAAACATCACAGCAAAACAGAGGTTTCATTATGTAGTTTAAGAAGCTATCTCTGGGATTCAGTGCCAAACACATGATATTCTCCAGGTACATCAAACTTCATAACGGTACTTAAGAGACTCCAAAAGAATTCTGCATCTACCCTGCATTGTTCAACTGGAGCAATTCATTTCCTACTAAAACTTTACAAATTATCAACATTCAGGGGAAATACTTCCAATGTTTTCTTTTAAGTGCCTTTGAGATAACTACACCCTCAAAACCATGTTTTCGAAAACAACTGAAATCATTGTTTCTTTGAAATATCATTGTAATTATTTAGTTTTATCATCCTTTTCCATTGAATTACCATACCAATGTGAAATACAATAACCCTAAAATGGAGTCAGATTTCATTGTTAATGATCAAACAAGGATGAAACTCCTCCAGAAAGCAAAATATTTGCATAGTTTATTCTCAAAACACTTACAAACATTTATTTAATCAATTCTTCAAAAGAAATCTTTGTCTCTATAAACATTATTGTCTATTGCGTCAATATACTTCCTTTGTACAAAGCTGTTGGGGGTGGAAAAAAGAAGACGGAACGGAGAAAAAGTTGGGTGTTTCAACAAGGCATACACATTCTGCTGAAAGAATATTTAAGCACTCTTATTGTTTTATTAGAAAGATACACAATACATTTAAGATTTACGCATTTAGGATTTCTTGTTTATATTAAAACAATATAAATTCAGCACAGATATAAACCAGTGATCTTACTAGCCTGGGCCCCAGCTCTGACTATACAGTATTTCCCAGGGTCCCATGGCTTCCCCAGGCCCCTGAGTGTCAATGGAAGGTTTTTTTTCTTAGCTTAAATTGCCTTGCTGGGGGTGGGGGATTTTCAAAGGGGGTTGCAGCTGGGGAGGGAAGGGTTAACCCTCCCATCCTCACATATTACAACAACCTGCCAAAAACCTTGTACGGCAATTAATCTTAGAAACAAATGTTTCCATTGGTATCAATGGAGGTTTTCTCTAAACTTATTGGTCAATCAGAGGAGATTTCCAGTGGGATTACAGTTGGGGAGGAAGAGGTTAACCCTCCTTTCTCTATGTGCTGTACCCCTCACCCAAATCCCCCCACATGGCAGTTAAACTTAGGGGGGGAAAGCTTCCATTGGTGTCAATGGAAGCTTTCTTTTCTAAGCTTTATTGCTTGAGATGGGGGGAAATTTTCTCCACGAGGTAAATTGAGAGGAAGTGGAGCGGGCAGTGAGAGATTAGTTTGGGGGGGGGGAAGAGAAAAATGTGTTTATTGTCCTTCTAAGAGGTTAAATAATCTTGGCAGGAGGTTCTTCTCCGGGTTCCACAAGTACGTACGTGTTGGTCCTGGACTTGTGTATGTATGTGGGGCGAGGGGGGCGAGTATGGCTCCTCTTGATCTTTGTGTGTCTCCCTGCACTGTATTGTGGTAAATAAAGAGAAGGAATAAAGAGGTGTGGGGCTTCCTAGCCCGCTCTGTTTGTTTCTTTTTGTGTAGCCGGGATCAGAGAAAAGAAGCCACGCTGGTTTCTTTTCCCCACCCCGCACATGCTGCTTGTGAGCTCACCATTTCCCTAATCACTCTTGCCATGGCGTTGGTTGTCATATCATCCAAACCCAGCTTCCAAACGACCCCTCAACCCATGGCTTGTTTTAGGTGTTACAGGGTGGTTTGGAAGCCACCTGCTCTGTGCACCTCGCCGGGTTCAAACAACACGTGAATTGGCAAGCACCCATGCACCACATGTGGAGCTGGTAAAAGATGACACCATGGGGGGTTTTCTCTGCTGATTGCCCAAACCCAAAGTGTCTTAAGTCCCCACCACACGGAGCGACAACTTCAGAAACTGCACACCAAAGAAATGGAGAGAGCCATCCTCTCAACCCTCTTATTTCTGTTTCCTCTTCCCCTTTCTCTTTCCAGGCTCAGTGTTACCTCCATGCCGCCCAGTCCTTGCTCTATCCTTCCCCCTCCCCATTTGTGCCTGTTTGTTCCTTCCTTCCTTCCCCTCTACTCTCATTCCTAATCTTGTTTCTTGCTCGCTTTCCTCTACCTCCTCTGCACCACTGGCCTTCCCACTATCCACACTTTCCAATGGAATTATGCATCACTTTATTTTATTTTGAATGTAATTTATAGGTAATGGTGATTGATGAATGGAGTAATGCTTAAATTTTGGAAGAGTATCTGGTTGGGAACTGTGAAATTAATTGGGGTGATCCCTTGATTTTCCCGACTTGATTTTGGATTAGTACTCTGTCCAATGTTTGAAACTCCATTCTGGTGCATTCTAGAGGCCTTCAAGAGGCAGCTTGACAACCATCTGTCAAGTATGCTGTAGGGTGGATTTCTGCATTGAGCAGGGGGTTGGACTCGATGGCCTTTTAGGCCCCTTCCAACTCTACTATTCTATGATTCTAAGTTACCATTTTTAATCTCTGTGTGTGTGTATGTATAAGAGAACGAGAGACAGCGCAAAAGAACGGGCTCATTAAAAAAACTTAACTGTCACTCTTATTTTTGCTTTTCTCTCTACGTCATTGTGAATTCATTGTAATTGAATAGGAACTATGGGTGGAATATTTTAAGTTCCCAACAATGCCCCTGAATTTAACTACATATTTACTTAACTTTCTGTATTTTGATTTTTCTATTTCAGCACTACAGCACTACAGATAATGGACAGTGGACAAGACTCCAACAGAGGAAGCAGTCAGGGTTCTTTAAAACAGGCCATCTATGAGAGAAACACAACTACTGACAATATGACTGCTGTGAGGCCTGCCAAGGGAAAACTCTGTCCATTATTGAGTCAAAAAATGCAGCCTACCTAAAAACACAGCATTAATCCAACATCAAAAACACTCAAGGACCTTGGGTCAAGGAGCAAATTGCATTTAGATGCTATGCAAATCAGCACAAGCACTGACCTTTGCCAAGAAATACAAACTTCTCCTTAATAAATATTTCTGCTATGTCCACTGAGTTTACAGCCCCCCTGCAAATAACATTGCCACCTCCTGAAGACTTTTGATAATATGGTGATCACTGACAGAAAGATGTCACATGGTCATCAAGCTGTATTCTCCTAAAACAAGAGGTTCCCCACACAGCACTCAATGACTTGGGGCCTTGCTAGACGATGCCGGATAAGCCGGCAGGGAGGCGGGGCGACGGCGTGCTAACTTTAGCGTGTGCCGCCCCGCCTCCTACATGCACGACGCGCAGGGACTCCGGAAGCCCTGCAGCGTCGGCCATTTTTTGGGGGGGGGGGTTAAAGGGGCCACGTGCGCCCCGAAGACTCCGGAGAAGGTAAGTGAGTTTTTTTACTTAAGCCCCTCCATCCGCTCCTGATCCCCTCTCCTGCCTCCTGCCCACTCTTTCCCCGCCCTCCCTCCCCGTCCCCGATCTGTGCCGCCCTCCGCCATCCCTCCCCGATCTGTGCCGCCCTCCGCCATCCCTCCCCGTCCCCAATCTGTGCCGCCCTCCGCCATCCCCCTCTCCTGCCAGTCCGGCCTTCCCCCCCATCTCTCCCCCCGCCGGGATCCCCCGGCCTGATGGGCACAGCACTCGTATGAGTGCTGTGCCCAGTCCGTGGCTTTTCCTGGCTACTCGCGAGTAAGCGAGTAGCCGCAAAAAGCCACGGACTTTGCTAGACGTTCCGCAGCCCTGGCCTCAGGCCGGGGCTGCGGAAAAGGCGCGCCATAAGCAACTTCGCTTATGGCGCGTTAGGGGAGGCTGCAGCGCGGCCTGACCCCGGATTCCCCTGTGCGTCATCTGGACGCACAGCAGGGAAACCGGGCCTCACAGCGCGCTAAGGCCTCGTCTAGCAAGGCCCTTGGTTCAGGTGTAATGACGAACCATGGTTTGTCATTACATGCCCAAGATGCAGTGAGTCTTTGGTTCACACACTCCTCCCTCCTCTTCCTCTTTCCTTCATGTGTGAGAGTAAGCGATTAGAACCTTCCATTTGCTCCTGCAACGAACTTCCATTTCCCATGAGAAACTGTGGTTTGAGCAAGCTGCTAATCGTTTGCACACCAAGTTTTCAAAGCAAATTCCTAATCCTGGCTTGGTATCCTGGGTATGAACAACCTGTGGTTTGCAACATGACATCATTTTCTGTATTTGGAAGAAAAAAGACATCATGTTAATCAAAGAACCTAACTTCCACAAGTTAAGGAAGGCAGAGGAGGGGATCCTCGGATTGTCATTATGTCTGAACCAGATCAATTAATGAACTGTTGGAGCTATCCGTCACAGAAGAACTCAAACAATAGCTCACAGTACATCAAAAGCAAAAGCAAGTTGCAGACTTCTCAGAAACTAGGGAAGGAACTGGTAAGGATGCCATTCCAGCTGATGTGCTTAATTGTGGTATGGTCAGTGTATTATTGCATCTTCAAGCTTAACCTCAGTCATAATTTTCCTGCTTTGAAGCTACATGTGTTATCTTTGCTCTTCTAGCTGGTGCACAGCAATACAGTGAGCAGTGTAAGCTGGTCTCTCTCAGGCCCTGTTCAGAAGACACCTTAAACCATGGCTTTAACCACGGTGAATAAAGCAAAAAGCCTTATTCAAAGTAGTTAAAGCCATGGTTTAAGGTGTCTTTTGAACATGGCCTGGCCTTCTGGCTTAACCACCATGGTTAAAGCCGTGGTTTAAGGTGTCTTCTGAATGGGCCCACTCTCACCGTTGTTGATCATAAGCATCCGGCATGGTCAAAAGAGTAGGCCTCCACAAAATTCTTAAGAAGATTGTTGGTCCAAAGTTTATTAATCTCACCTAATCTTTCCACAACAATAAGCACAGTACTGTGCAAGCATAGTATTGTCCAAAGGAACTGCTTCTAACAGCTTTGTAATCAAAAACAATGAAACAGGGTTGTGTCCTTGCACCAGCTCTCATCAGCATCTTCCATCTCAGTGTTCCTAAACTACATTTTTGATGGGGCCATAGTCAGTGCGAGGGAGAGAAATCTGTTTTTACGCCAGGTCAAATAGCATGCTGTCAAATATTACTCTTGATGAAAGCCAGAAAAAAGTAACACATTTCAAATATAAGCAGAGTCAGTTTCCAGAATTCAAGGGTGGTTTTCTGCACATATATTTCACTTTCTCCTCTACTACTCTTTCCTACCTAACCTGACTTGTCTTTATCTTTAGATTATAAGCTTGCTAGCAGGCCTTTTGTATAGCACCTTGCACTTACAGGTGCTTTATAAATAACAAACAAGATATGATGATAATGATGATGATAAAGAAGGAGAAGAAGGAGAACAACAACAACAACAACAACTAGCACTGGAATCACTGTGTTCCTAGGACATGATCAAAATGAGCTGCAGTCAACAAAAGCTCATGCCATAATAAATGTGTAAATCTTTAAGGTGCAACAAGACTCACTGCTTTTTCTACAAAACAAAAAACAAAAAAACCAATAGCTTAGGATAATCTTAAACTCTGTTATTTTGGAATGGTTGATAACCTGTCATTTGAACAGCAAATAACTGCTTCCATCAGTACATCAGCTGCCATTTTGGATGCATTAAGAGCTGTGCCTGGAAAAGGACCGGACCAACCATTAAGACAAAGCAGTTGATCTATTAGCAACCTGTTATATGACAGTGATACATGGACCACTGGGAAGGAATGCAAAAGCTTCCAGTTTTATCATTTATGGTGCTGACTTGGCATCCTCTGGCAAAGTCAGATCACCAAACTAGACATTCTTGCCCAGGCCACCTTGGTTCTTTTCTCACGTGTGTAGTATGTAGGTGACCCCCCTCTCTTTCCCTCCCCCCCTTTTTCTTTTACTCTAGGGTAAATGTGCATTGCCCCAATTTTGATCAGGACCACAGCATACCAAGAAAGGAAGATTAAATCTTCCCCACTCCATCTCATTTGTTTCTTAAACACTTCCCCAGGTTGAGGGTGTTTAACCTGTTCTGGATGGGGTTGCACTCCCCCTGAAGGACCAGGTTCGTAGCTTAGGGGTTTTCCTAGAACCATTTCTGTCACTTGAGGCCCAGGTGGCCTCAGTGGCTTGGAGTGCCTTCTACCAACTTTGGTTGGTGGCCCAGCTATGCCCCTATCTGGACAGGGATAACCTGGCTTCAGTTGTCTATGCTCTGGTAACCTCCAAGTTAGATTACTGCAATGCACTTTACATGGGGCTGCCTTTGAAGATGGCTCATAAGCTGCAGCTTTTGCAAAATGCAGCAGCCCAATTAGTAACAGGGATCAGAAGGTTTGAACAGACTCTGGCCTGCTTGCATTGGCTGCCTGTACATTTCCGAGCCCAATTCAAGGTGCTGGTTTTAACCTTTAAAGCCCTACACAGTTTGGGACCACAATATATGATGGAATACCTCTTCCGACATGAACCTACCTGTGCACTACACTCAACATCTAAGGTTCTCCTCCGGGTGCCTACTCTAAGGGAAGCTTGGAGGACGGCAACGAAGGAGAGGGCCTTTTCTGTGGTGGCCACCCAATTATGGAATGATCTCCCCAATGAGGCCCACCTGGCCCCAACATTGTTATCTTTTCGCCGCCAGGTTAAACTTTCCTTTTCTCCCAGGCATCTAACAGCATATGTTGAATTTTAACTGACTCTAAAACACGCTTTGACCTGGCTGAGTGTTTAAAAATTGTTTTAAATGTTAGCTGTTTTTATGCTTTTGTTTTTAAATTTTGTATATTGATTTTTAATGTTCAGTCTTTTTAATCTAATCTTTTTAATCTTTGTAAACTGCCCAGAGAGCTTTGGCTATAGGGCAGCATATAAATGTAATGAATAATAATAATAATAATAATAATAATAATAATAATAATAATAATAATAATATAATACTATGCTTTGTTTCTCAACTGTTTTCTTACCTTCTTCTCTGTCCCTTTAGTAGAGAAAAATGTAGAAGGTATTTGTCAATGAAACAATGCAACTGTTCTTCCTTGGATGGAAACACCACACCATGTTCTGGGTAGCTGACTGGGCTGTATCCATCTCTGTCCCTTTGACTAGGAGTCTAGCACCAAGAAGACAGCACCCATACCTGATTCTGTACCTTCAGACTCCGAAGGAACAGAGAAAGTGGAGAAAGATGAAGGATTTATAATACTGCTCAGTTTAAATACTAGAAATGTGAGTTAAATGATGCTGCCTTTAGACATGTGGTGGCACTGCCCTTTAATGAAAGAATTTGGCTAAAGTATTACTGTTGTTTAATAATAATGGGAATCATGTTGAACACAAATGTATAGTATAGCACACACTTGCAACATAAAATGCAACATTTTATTCAAATTATTGTGATATCTATACACTCCTACAAGTCCTTCCTGCATTATCCTGTGACTGGCTTGCTCTATACATTTCTTGCACCAGTGGAATGTGAAACAGGTCTTCCTAAAAGGTGACAATATTTGCTAGGCAAGATGCAGCTACCCTTCCAGGCTATTTTTCTTATTCTCCCCCCCCGCCCCAAGAATGTAAAGTCCTCCTCTTCTTTTCAGCCTGCCTGAGCAAGTGCCATCAGGGAAGCTGCATCACACATCGCTTGCATAAAATACATATTTTACACTGCACATACCTATGAGAAAGAACTACAGCCAATTCTAGCTACTTGATGTGACTATGAACCATGATGTAGCCAGAAACAAGCTTGCCATGTGCACACATCCCAGTTTTATAGATATTCAACATAATAAAACACCTATGCGTATGTGTGAATGTGAAGCAATCTTGTGTTGCCCATCATTAGTGAGTCTTTGTTAATCTTAAAGGCACTCCAATTTTTAATTTGTCTTGACTTATAGGGAACAGAACCAGATAGAATGATCTTGAGTGAGAATGATCTTGAGCATGAGTTATTTTAAAATTTTGATTTAAGATTGTGGTGGTGGTGGTGATAAAAAAAGGCAATCAAGGTATCAAATATATTACTTTAAAAGACAATGGAGAGAGGAAGTTCAAGCTAAGATTTTAACCACTGAAAATTGCCATGATGCTAATGTTAAATAAAAAACTGTAAGATGCTTTAGGCTTCCTGTACTAAAGGTACTGGAAACTTAAGAAGTGCAGCCAAATGCAGGGCCTCAGCAACAATATAGCGGATACAGATATTTCTGGGTACTATGCAAAGGCTGTCTAGGAATTTTAGTTCCCTAAAACATAGATATTACAGAAGGCAGAAGAGATACATTATATAAAGTAAATTGCACATCTGCAGACCCCTCTGGCTCTAGAGCTAAATTTGGAAAAAGCTTCATGAGAATTACTAATAGAAGGAAGAAAAACCTAGATGGCTAGTTACGAGTCTGCTAATAGACATAAAAGTTTGAGGGCTGGAGAAAAGTGACAGATCGATTGGGAAAACTGGTGATGAGACCAATAAAATTACTACTCACCAGCCTCAAATTGAAACGTTAATTAGAGACAATACAAAGCCAAGATAGAGGAATTAATGAAATGTACCTAACAAACATTTTAATTAAAGGTTAGTACATTTCCGGTAAACTTGGAAAGAACAAATCTTTCAAAACGTCTCAAAGCTTTCTAAAGTTTCCAGCAGTAGCGGTGTCTCCATCTGGAAAGCTTTTTGCAGCAGCCTTGGCAAATGCACATGAAATTGTGAAGAAGACACTGAGCTCGATATACCAGAGGACAATGGCCAATTGCAGATGAAACACTATTTCATTTGCCATTATGAAAACAAGCAGCAGCAAATCCTAGGCCTGCCCACTTCCTGCTCCCCATCCCTCTCCCTTTGCACATGAGGAGAAAAGATTAGAAATGTCCACTTCTGGATGAAGTAGCAAATGATTGAACCAACATTTGCTACTTTATCCAAATGTAATAAACTATGGTTTTTTGCATACTAGAAAAGGAAGCTTCTAATCTTTTAATGATGCACTCGTTTTAAATGTTTGAATTAGTTTTATGTATTTTATGTTGTTTTTATTTGTGTTGTACCCCACCTCGATCTAGAGGGAGAGGCGGGTAACAAATAAATAAATTATTGTTGTTGTTGTTGTTGTTGTTGTTGTTATTATTATTATCCCTCATGCGCAGAGCAAGCCAGGAGAAGAAAAAGCATGAAAGCATGTAGCTCACCACCGAACATTCCTGTAATGAACCATTGTTTGTTATTACGTCTAAATTGTGCCAGATTCTATAGAACAAATTTAATAAAAGCAATCAACCCTGACAAAGGTAGCTTGGTCATAAGGATTGCTGGAAACAGGATCTATGCGTGAATTCTTATTTCTCTGGAGCCCCTTACTTAAACTGTTGTATTAGCCTTATTCAAATTCCTTTGATACACAGTACAAAACACGACAGTGCCACATCCTGTAATCCCATAAAAGACAACAGTATGATAAATAAATGTACTTAAACAGATTACCAAACAGCTTCTAGTCTAATCATTACTCCTATCACAAATTATGCACTCCCCTCCATTTTATGTTTACTCAACTACACACAACCCTCTATGCATTATTATTATTTTAATTAAACAAAAAGACTTTAAAAGAGTTTCAAAAACATTGAGGGGATCAAAGGACTGAGGACAGGAAAAGAGTTGTTATCATGGATAGTATCCAGTTGGTGCCCACAACAGTTACACCAAGGCGTATACAGATCTATTGCACTAGTGCTGGCCATGCTTCTTTCTAAAACACAACAGCTATGCAAAGATGACCCTGGTAATCAGAAGCACTGCAGGCTTATGGTGGGGGACGGGACAGGGCAAAGCCTCCCCATTGTCCTGGCTGCCCCATTTTTTCTGTTAACTTTTTCTTGGGCAACCTCGCTCCCTTCCCACCACCATTGCCCTGCTTTTCCCCCCCTTTTTTTGCTTTTCATTTCTTATATTTCTATACCCCTCCCTGTAGTCAAAGCTCTCTGGGTGGTTCACCACTTTTTGACTTGGCTCCCCTTTCCTCCCCTAGCTGGCTGGCAGCCAAGTAAAGCAGCTGAGGAAGCAGCTGGATGACAAACACTGGGAAGCAACTCCGAAGCTGCAGCTGGTAACCATTTTAATTTAAATAATTTCCCCAGAGTGATAGGGGAAGCTAGCTTAGCCAATTAGATGTCATATTTGGGGTCAATGGGCCAATGAAGATGCTAGAGCTACAGGGATGGGTGGAGGAATCAGTGGAGACTGATTGGTTGAGGTACTGGTAATGACGCCTTATGTTTTGATACACAGTAGAGAACATGACAATGCCACAGGCACAACAAACCTAATCTTCAGAATACAAAAAAGTGCATCAACCGGATCACTGGCTGCGTTCAAACAACACAATAGTCAATGGTGGGGTAATAATCAACTCAACAGTTGTTTATCTAGAGGGTACTCCCCACACAACATAATAATAATCAACTGTGGTATGACCTACGCTGGGAACTGAGATGGGTGAAGGGTGAAGTCCTACTACTTCTTCTGGACCTCTTAGTGGGTTTGATACCATCAGCCTTGGTACGTTCTGGACTGCCAGGTATGGCAGGAACTTGGGGGCACTGTCAAGTATGCTGTAAGGTGGATTCCTGCATTGAGCAGGAGGTTGGACTTGATGGCCTTTTAGGCCCCTTCCAACTCTACTATTCTATGATTAGGATCAGCATTGAGATGACTATTAGTCCATGCTGAGTTGACTCACTCATTCCCCACCCTCTCCCCTCAGTCCTCCTGCTAGTATCCCATCAGCCACTGCTGCCAAAAATCTATCCTGCCAGCTAGACTAGAGTGGCAGCCACCACTTTGACCGTTCTTGCCTTGCAGCTCTGTGGCTGACAAAATAACTAACGGTGCCCTCCACACAACACGATAACCAATGGTGGTTCAAATAGCCAACTCTGCACAGTATTGGTAATTTGTGTTGGCTATTTCGGCCAAATAACCAACCATTGGTAAAAAAACTCCCTCCACACAACACAATAACCCATGGTGGGTTAAATAACCAACCATCAACTATTTAAACCACCATTGGTTATCATGTTGTCTGAACCCAGTCACTGTCTATCACAAGCATATACCAGTTCATATAATCAGGCGATAAGAATCATGTTGAAGATATATTTTTTCATTTAAGACCTGTTAATCCTTGACCAACAAACAGCATGTTTTTCAGAAGAAATGCTTCATTATTTTTAAGTGCTATGCAATTAGTGCTTTCTTGCTTTTCTGCAATGACATTGCTCTGATCTGCATTATACATGTTCAAATGTTAAGACTTCAACACTCTTAGTTAAAGCATCCCCTGTTTTGTATTGTTGCCTAAGAGAGCAAATCAGATGCCTTGTTTCTCCATATCATTTATGGTAAGTGGTGAACACTACTGAGCATCCACCAGATAATTTTAATTAAATACATCTTTTTTCAATGTCTTTCACTTTAACTAAAAATAGTTGCTTTCCAGAAACAATTTTCACAACCACAAATATAGAGGAGGAAAGCTGCATTAGGGACAAATACTCTCTTAGTGTTACTTTGTATGCTTTGAAGGAGCAAGCTGAAAAGCATGCATGAGATTTTTAGTATTAACCCCCCTCCCCCATATTCTAGAAACAACATGATCCCCCTTCCCCTCCCCCAGTACCTGAAGTCTAGTGTTCATTTCCAAGAAGTAGAAATTCTTTTTTGAGTCCACAAGGAATTCCACTGTTCCAGCAGATGAGTATTTTACAGCTTTGGCAAGAGCTACAGCTTGTTCTCCCATAGCTCTGCGCGTCTCATGATCCAAGAAAGTGCTGCATATGAAAGGTGGGGAATGGTTGGTGTTTGTTTTTAAGTTCCAAAATGCTTGATTATTTTATTCTTTTAGTTACCCAAATATAAGAGAGGGAAATAATATAAAGTAACTACAGTCCATATTAGACAATGGGCCTGTTCAGACAACACTCTAAGCTATGGTTAGGCTGCTAACCCCTTTGCAGCAAATGGTTAGTGAGTGTGTTTAAACTGAGGTTATGCAGCCACCATGGTTAGGAATGATTCACACAAAATGCCAAGTCGTGATTCACATGGCATGCTAAGCCGTAATGTTTAGCTCAAAATGCTTAACCACTGTGGCTTAGCGTGTTGTCTAAACAGGGTCAATTAAAGCACACCTTTTAGTAGTACCAGTCAATCAACTGCATGCACAGGAACTACAGATACTTTAAAAATCCTGGCTCTTGTAAAAATCACTAATACTTAGTGAACAGAACCAATGTTAAAATTAAAAGTTAAAGTTCACAGATCCATTGATTTCAGCAGTGCAAGTAGATAAAAATAATTAAACACTAGTTGATCATGTGTCTCCCTTATTATGACAACATTAAAAGACTACTCATAAGATCTATCATTCATATTCCTCATGTGATTTAATGGAGTCTAGAAAAAGTAAATCACTGCTACTAATCTATGTAATTTTAGTTTTTAGCATGCATAGCAAATACACATTGCTGTGGGCACGATACAGGACAGGGATAATTTCATTTGTAAATATGTTGCTCTCTTTTTTTAGAAGCTTTGAGTAGTTAATGCAGGGCTCCCATCCAAGAACTAATCACATTCTAAGTTGTTTAACTTCATCAATGGTACAGTATCAAGTGCTCACACATACTGATCTATGCCTCAAATTGTGGAGAAGTATCTGAAGATGTGAGGGCTACCACTTGTCTATTCGATCCTTTCCTGTCCTGGCTAATTAAATCAGCCAGGATAGGAGTGGGCATATGGCTAAGGGAAATGATTAATGCCTCCTTGAAGAGGCACATGTTCCCTCTTGATTGAAGGAGGCAGTAATAGACCTTTATTAAAGAAACCTTCCCTCGACCCAACAGATTTGGGAAGTTATGGGCCAGTCTCAAATATTCCATTCACAGCCAAAGTGATGGTGGTGGTGGCGGCCTTACAACTCCAGATGCATTTGAATAACACTGATTATTTGGACTAATTTCAATTGGGCATTCAGGTGGGATATGGGACTGAGACTGCTTTGTTGCCTTGGTGGATGACCTATGCTGGGAACTGAGATGGGTGAAGTCCTACTACTTCTTCTGGACTTCTTAGTGGGTTTCAATACCATCAGCCTTGGTACCTTCTGGACTGCCTGGTATGGCGGGAACTTGGGGGCACTGTATTGCCATGATTCCAGACCGTCCTGTCAGGTCATGTCCAGAAGGTGGTGTTGGGGGACTACTGTTCAGCAGTGCAGCCATTTATTTATTTACAAGATTTATATACTGCTCTACATCCAATAAAATATCCGAACGGTGAACAATAAAAGGGGAAATAATGATAAAATCATCATCAAAATTAAAACTTTTAAGATCAGACTCTGTCAATAAAACCTTGGCTGGTTAATCAGGAATGGTTTGTTTACATAAAAATGTATTCAACAGATACCAAAAACAAAACAATGTTGGAGAGAGAGGGAGGGAGAGGGGGGAGGGAGAGAGCGAGAGAGCACCAATGCACTAAAAGCTCTACTCCAAGTGGTCTCCAAATGGACTGCAGGTCCATGTGAAACTACCAAAGTGTTCCACAAGGTTCTGTTCTGTCCCCTATGTTATTTAACATCTACATGAAACATATAGGAGAGGTAATCTGGAGCTTTTGAGTGAGTTGCCATCAATATGCTGATGATACTCAGCTCTATTGTTTTTTGTTACCTGACTCATAGAATAGTAGACTCCAAGGAAGGAGTCAACACCCTTGAGTGCAGCCCAAGATCAGTAATGGGCTGGATGAGGGTGAACAAGCTGAGATTAAATCCATAAAGACAGAGCTGCAGTTGATCAACATAAAGTCTGGCCTAGAGTTCGCGATCCAACCTGTTCTGGATTGAGTCATGCTCCCCGTGAAAGATCAGATTTGTAGCTTGGGAATGCTCCTATCCTGTCCTTGATTTTTCAGGTGGCAGTAGTGGCAAGGACTGCATTTGCACAACTACATCTAGTGCACCAGCTGCAACCGTTCCTGAGTTTTGGTTGCATCACAATTAGACTATTGCTATGCGCTCTACGAGAGCTGCATTTGAAGGAAGTCCGGAAGCTTCAATCAGTGCAAAATACAGCAGCTAAGCTACTAAGTAGTGCATGTGTTGTGATAACTTCACCCCATCTGCACTGGTTGCTAATTGCTTTCCAGGAGGGGGTATTGGAACAACACAAGTTTTGTTCCAATACCCCCTCAGTAACATTAGTACAATATTTGAAAGATGAAAATACACCTATTTATTTAATACACTTCTATACAGCCCAATAGCTGAATCTCTCTGTACAGTTCACAGCAACTAAAACCACAAAATGCAACACAGAAAACAATATAAAATTAAAAGTTTAAAATGAACCATGTTCAAAATCATAACTTCTCAGTTAAAAGAAGCATTAATGTTATAAAAATTCAAGCTTATTATTTATTCTATTATCTTCCATTTTTGGTGGTTTATGCATCCATTTACACTGTGTGTTCTTTTTTTCTCATAGACAATGAATTAAGGCAGCTGAGATAGCTATTTTCAGTGAAAATCTTGAAATAAAACCATACCGCTTCTGAACTGATCTGCCTTCCTGTTTCAACTTTAGCCTATAACACTGAATCTGACATCCAATGACAGTAACAGCTTGCATCTTAAATTATTCTCTCAACTTTACCCTAAAGCTGAAAGTTTTAATTTTCTGTTTTTCTTACTTTGATTCATCTGTTCCACGCAGCATGGTTCCCCCTCTCCCCTCCCTGGGCACAGCTGTTTCTTCTGCCCTAGAGTGCAGTTGTGGAACTCTTGTGGGATTCACTCTTAAAACTGCTCCCCAACCAGAGAGCTTCCTCACTACAGGACACTAGATATATCATCTTCCAGAGGCCAGAGGCTTACCAACTCAGAAAAAAAACATATTTTGGCAATGCTTCTTCACATATTCTGATAGTACTTCAAGCCATTCAAGTTTTTAACCTTTGGAAACCTTTGCAACTTGTACCAATTTAAAAATGGGAGAAAGTTGCTCCCGCCCTTACAGTGAGAAGTGATCCAGAAGCATATTCAGAATTTAAAAAAACTGAAATCTGACAATCTGTCTCAATTCTTCTCGATCCCATTTCAAAACGAATTCAAAGTATTTTATGCTTCTTATACTGGTCTGGTAAATCAAAGAAATGTAATAATCTAAACAGCAAGGGAGTCAGAGAATAAGCTGTGTAACAGAAGGCATTTCCTGTGTTCAAAATTGTTTTAAAGTCTGTGTTGATTAAGCTCCTATAAAAGCAGCTAGACTAGGCAGTATACAGGAATAAAGATAAATAAAACAAGTGTGCCTGCCCACCATCTAAGAAAATAAGACACATTCAGGAAGGGAAAGACAAATACGTTTCAGGAGTATCTGCAGGTTCGCTATATCTTCTGAAACACTACTGCTACATGTTCAATTTTCACCTTGAAACCATGAAACAAACACTTTTGGGGAGGAAACATGCTAGGTTCAACAATAATCTCTCTCCCTCTCCCTCTCCCTCTCCCTCTCTCTCTCTCTCTCTCTCTCACACACACACACACACACACACACACACAGAAGTTCTATTTACATGGAGAATGAGTCTCTCACACACCTCTTTCTTTATCACTACCACAAGCTTGGATCTATGGAAGTCCTTAAGCAATTGCACAGAGGACAGTCAATTTTGCCATCCTCACCAGTTCCTTGTACAACATGAGATACTGTTCCAGAAAGTCCCCTCTAGATCCAAGCATATAATGCTTGAAGTAGGAAATATTGTGTTTATTTAAACAAGAGGTCTTTCTTGATGTCCGGTCCACATCTTTTGAAATATGACCACATACAAGTTCTAGGGTGTGATACAATTAAAAGTTAAGAATTATTTATGCTCATAAAGCACGCACACACTTACCTTGGTGCTTCTTCAATAACTTTCTGATTTCTCCTCTGAATAGAACATTCTCTTTCATTCAGCCATAATGCGTTGTCATGATTATCAGCCAATACCTAGTAGAAGGTCACTGTTAATAAATGAATGCATTGCTTTTCTCTCTCCATCTCAATACCATCAGTATCAATGGAAATATTCCATCGCATTAATAAAATTATACAGAAAGTGTTTTAAACAAAGTATCAGTTATAAATACATATTATTCAGAGCTTCTCATAGCCTGTTCCAAGAAGATATCAGAAACAATATAAGAAATGAATTGGGCTGCACTGCATTTAGTTGAATAAAGTGCCTCCCTCATCAGTTTCAGCCAAGTGTTCAAATAAATATGGTGTAGTTCATTCATTATTTTCTCCATGTGAGAAGGAACAGAGGGAATGGAATATGCTAGGAACATGTACTGGGTTTAAGAGTTCTATCTCAAATATAAAGACTGAAAAGGGCCTCATGTTGAATCTAGAGTCACAGTACTCAGAACACTAAACAAAACATAACCTTTCCTCTCTCCAGTAATTTTTTTATGGGGAAAACTGGATTATAAATTTAAAAAATCCACACTGAGGATGAAGTTTAAGTAAGTAGTATGTAATGAAATCCTGTTATTTTGGATGCTGATCCGATCCAACGTACATTTACTTTTGAGAAACTTTAACTGTGCTTCGGTTATAGGGCAGTTATATAAATGTAATGAATAAATAAATTAAATAAATAAATAAACTTAATAGAACTTATTTAAAAATAAGTGTGCTTACATCACAGCTTTGTTCCATTTGGAGAGTCCCATGTCACAACATTCATCTCTCAATACATTCTACTCCACTTTCTCCACTGAAGATTTTTAAATGATATTTCAGTATGATAATTGCAAAGGCATATATGACGGGCTTGAGTCCAGACATCCCACTGCACTAGCAGAAGGCTTTCCAACTTATCTGCAAAGGGGAAATCACCAATGTTCTCTCTTTTCCCACATCATGCTTTGCAGCATTCCCCCACCCTCGGGAAACAGTTTTCAGGGGTGGAGGTGATGCGGAAGGGAGGGGAAGAATAGGGGGTAGAGTACGTGTCTGAATCCAAGACAATTGTCTGAATCCAAGACAATTTATCCAATATAAATTTAGCCACCAAACCCCACCTCCCAATAGAACTTGCTGATCTCTACAGTTAAGAACAAGAAGAAATAGTTTGTTAAATTATTTCAAAATACCATCATCTCTCTGGTTCCAAAAAATGAAAATTGTAGTTATTTTACATTTTATATAATATAGGTCCTGCTGAGTGGGATTTTTGAATGTTTATTCTTTGAGCACCGAGCACCATACCATACTATATAAAACTATTGAACAATTTCACCTCTTTCTTTTGTTGGTCACACACACACACACCTCTGATTTCAAAAGCAGTTTACCATAAAGCCTTGAGAGCTGCTTTTTCAGAAATACAAGCCCAAAACACAGGCCTAGGAGACAGCAGACATATCCAGTGAGTAACACTGCCATACAACAAACTGCTTCTAAAATTCCTCTGTTTTAAAAGTACTTTCCATGTTACACAGGCAGCTGCTGTTCATGGAAAATGCAAGATCCAAAGCTCCGTTGGCTGTGCAGTATTAGTTGCCCTGTATTTTTGATCCTAGGTATTTTATTAGAACATTGTAACTTTATTATCCTAAGAAAGTCTGGGTTAGAACTATATTGCTTTGTCATTATGGAATGGGTTAAATTTATTTTTATTATCTAAAGTTTCTATGCATACAGAAGGGTTTGTGTTATATGAAATTATTGAACTGCTGTCAGAATATATTCCAAGCAATCAAAACAAAATTCACATGACAAAAATTATAAGGATTCTGTATTTTAGACTGGAAAAAAGTTGAAATTTAAGGAGTTTGGCATATATTATAGATTTCTTGTCGGAGAAGATTTGTTCATCATTGTTCACATCTATGATTAAGTTCTACATATCAAGGCTTGTAGAGAGACAAGCCAATACTCAGTGATTAAAGTCCTTCAGCTAAACCTTTGTTTCTTATTATACAAAGTTGTGTCTACTGAATTAGTAAGAGTGAGAACCACAGGAAAGTCAAAATTCAAATCATGCTTTATAATACCAAAGGAGAGGGGATACAAACCTGAATTTCTATGTGACGAGGGTTATCAATAAACTTTTCTATTAACAATCGATCATCACCAAAACTTGAAGCAGCTTCTTGAGATGAAAACCTAAAACCTTCCCTTTAAGACAAAATAAATAGAACACTTAGAAATACAGAAACCAATATGTTCATGTTTTGTTAATCAATTTCTTAGGGAGCTCTGCTGGTACAGCACTCCCCAAATAAGTTCAGAGGAATGGCAGCAGCACCCTCTGAATAAAGAGCTGAATTGTAAGGGCACAATCCTAGGGTGATGCATGTAAGCCTCAGAACTCAGAGGCTTCATAGAATCCTAGAATAGTAGAGTTGGAAGGAGCCTATAAGGCCATTGAGTCCAACCCCCTGCTCAATGCAGGAATCCACCTTAAAGCATACCTGATGGTTGTCCAGCTGCCTCTTGAATGCCTCTAGTGTGAGAAAGCCCACAACCTCCATATGTAATTTGTTCCACTGTCGTTTTTCCTGATGTCCAGCCCATGTACAGTGGGAGGAGCAGTGGAGGGAACCGTTGGCTTTGCGATCCTCCCCCTCTGCATTTGGCAAGACAGACTTTTTTGCTCATCTAGTTGGGGCATCTAGCTGGCTTCCCCAGTCCTCTGCCCTCCCCACCCACTGACACACACCCTTTATCCCCTCCCCGAGGTCATCTTTGCAACCTCAGAGAGGCAGCCAGTGCAGTTCTCTCTGTGCAGGCTGCGAGAGAGTGGAGAGCGTGGATTCCTGGATCCACATGTTGGAGCACTGTCTCTGACCTCAGATCCAGGAATTTGAATTATCCTATGACCGCCCCTCCCCTGACTTTATTTAGAGGTCATCAGATTGCTCCTTAACTGAGAATACTAATCATGTCTACATTTCGTATCTCAGGCTGCGAGGGGGAGGGGGAGCATGGATTCCTGGATCTGCAGTCGGAGCACTGTCTCCCACCTTGGATGCAGGAATCCAAATTAAAATATGACTGCCACCCCACCCACCCCGACTTTACCTAGAGGCCATAGGGTTGCTCCTTAACTGAGAACACTAATCATATCTATATATTGTTTTCTCTTGCTGTATGCTATCCAAGTACAGAATCAGACATTCTGAATAACCAAGGTTTGCTTTGCTTTTTAAAAGTATCTTTGGGGGAGACTCTTCTCTCGGTCCCACCACCATTAGAGGCACACCTGAGGGGCATCTTGGAGGCTGCTACTAAGCTCTGAAACTCCCTGAAGGAGGAGGTTAGATTAGCTCCTTCTCTATTGTCCTTCTGTCAGCAGGCAATCATCTTTTTATTCAGACATGCCTTTGGAATGTAAGTTGGTCTACTGCTGAAGGGGTCTTTCACTGGTTGAGTGCTATGTATTTCTTTTATTGTGTTTTAAATGATTTGTTTTTATGCTATGTTTTAATTATGTTGTTGTTTTAATCTCTATTTTACTATTGTTAGTCAACTTGAGTGTCATTTTGATGGAAAAATGGGATATAAATTTAATTAATAAATATTTAGCCCTATTGATACTTTTTACTGATTGTAATAATAAAACAGAGATAAAGAAAAAAATGTTGCCATATATACAGTAGTTTACAAAGACAAAAACAAATAGCACACAGCAAATGAAACCCCCAGGGCAATCAACCAGGTATCCATTGTTTAAGTAAATTTGTTATACTCTTTTACCATCATTAGATTCAGTACAATATTAACTGCAAGAACAAAAGTGGTTTCATTCTTTGGCATCCTTCTGTAAGCGTTTTGTTAGATTATATGTATAACTGATTTTAGTTAATTGATACATGTGCTAATTAAAATTCTCAATTGCAATCCTTGTTTGAAAACTATTTATTTGCAACATCTGTTATTTCTGTCTCCCCCACATAGGGTTGGGACATAGGTTTGGCTGATAAATCAGTCAAGGCCATCAAGTGTGTTTCACACCTGAACCCTGATGTGAAACTGGATTTCCCACATCCAGATCCAGATCTGTAAGTCTTTAAAAAATGTCAACCACAATCAAATTAGCAGAAATTGGTACTTAAAAATTAAACTGATGCAATTCCACTAAGAACTTTATGATGTCCATCTCAAAACAGCATCAGGAGATGACCAGTTATATAGCATAAACCTATGCATACTTACTTAGAATAAGTTCCACTGAATTCAATACCACTTGCTCACAGTTATAAGATTGCAACCTTAAACAATTACAGTAAGGCTCCAGTGTCCTATCTATCCCTAGGATAACAGCTAATGTCAGCCAACCACATACATTTGTGATAAAGACTTGAGTAAAGTTCATGGAACAACCTTTTTCAATCAGGAAAACTTCTTGGTAGCAATAATTTAAAGCTATGTACTAAATTATTATGTTTTCAGGGAATAGAATTAAATTCTTGATGCTAAAAAGAGAGGAAGTGGTGGTTTATTTGAAGTAAAAGGCGGATGAACCTAGGCTTCCTCAAATATTTCAAGGGCCACAAATTTATTGAAAATATTTTTATTCCATCTTTCAAGGAGACCAATGTAGGTTACAAATATAATCAAAACGCCAAACAAATCCAAACAAATGAAGCACAGCACGCACATACTTAATTTTTCACAATACATATATCTCTAAATACACATACCCTTTAAGCTTTTGCATATCAAATTATAAATTTTAAATGAGGAATTGCCACTAACTTAAGACAGGAAGTGTGAATGTAGGAGCCAATTTATCCCTTTTTTGTTCTCAATAGATCAAACTTCTCTCTTTTCCTATGTTGTATGGTCTGTGGGTTAAGGAAATAGTGCAAATGCAAAGCCGATATAACACCAGTAAGAAGACCATCTGGCACTAAACAGAAATAAACAGTGACTAGAATTCCTGGGCCTTTCTACAAACAAGACAAACATCACTGGTTGTTGATCCCGCACATGCCCAATCCTTTAGGTCAACAAAAATTAGCATGTTTAATTAACATTTGTTGACCAAAATTTATAGTTTTCATTTTGTGTCTACCTGATAAGTGCCATCCTTTTTTCATCCATTTAAGATCACTAATATAATTTTGCTTTTGTAAACGGATTGGGTTACATTCATATCAAAGTGATTTAGATATGAATGTAAAACTAAGGGCACGATCCAGTCTTCCACCACAAACTCCAACCCCTTCCTCCAAACAAAAAGGTTTCATACTATTGATTCCCCTCTCCCTGTCAGAAGCCCTAGCCTGCTCTTGATTGCACTTATAGGAGAACTGTATATGTCAGTTAGCATGAATAAGCCAAGGATTGAATGGATTTTCCTCTAAAGATTGTGTTGCATATTTCTTTTTCCAGGCTTCTTAAACAAATTAATTCTATGTATAGGGCTGTCCTAACATAAGCCTGTTACTGTAATTTGTGTTGGTGCACATGCGTTCCCTAAGCAGGTAACATTAAGAACATAAGAAGAGCCATGCTGGATCAGAAACAAGGGTCTGGTTCACACAGTGGCTAACCAGCTGTCGACCAGGGACCAACAAAGCAGGACACGGTGCAACAGCACCCTTCCACCCAGGTCCCCAGCAACTGGTGTATATAGGTTTACTGCCTCTGGAGGTAGCACGTAGCCATTGATAGCCTTGTCCTCCTGGAATTTATGCAACCCCTTTTCAAGCCATCCAAATTGGTGGCCATCACCACATCTTATGGTAGTGAATTCCACAGTTTAACTACACGCTGTGTGAAGAGGTACTTCCTTTTATCTGTCCTGAATCTTCCACTAATCAGCATCATGGGATGACCCCTGGTTCTAGTATTACAGGAGAAGGAGAAAAGTATCCCCCTAATCACATTCTCCACATCATGCATAATTTTGTACACCTCTATCAGGTCTCCCCGTAGCCTTCTTCCCACCCCACTCCAATCTAAACTGTTGTAACCTTGCCTTATAGGGAAGATGCTCCAGTCATTTGATCATTTTAGTTGCCCTTTTCTGCACTTTTTCCAGCTCTACGATATCTTTTTTTAGGTGTGGTGACCAGAACTGTACACAGTATTCTAAGTGAGGTCACACAATAGATTTGTATAAAGGCAGTCATGTAATCCTTTGGATCTAGGCCAAAAATACCACATACGATATGACCCCTAACATCAGTGAGATCTATTTGCACAGTGAGTGAATAAAATACAATAAATCTAAAAGATATCAGTCATGCTCACTCCCTGCCTGTCTTCCACTTCCTGAACCACAAACTTATTTTTTTAAATAGAATCCAAATTAGAAGTCAAGTAAAGTGGACAGCTGAAGAGAAAGCTAAAAAAAAAACCACTTCCAAAAATAAGCAGAGTAGACTTATTCCAAAGTTTTGGACATGCTTCAGAGGGTAGTTTTCTGTAAGCCCAATTTGATTCATTTTTTGACACTCCCCAAAACACTGGAAGCTCTACATAAAAGAAAATTCCAGGCAGGGAGGACTGACTGTGTAGGGTGCTTTTTTTTAAAAAAAATGTATTGTATTTTATCATGCTGTGAACTGCCCAAAGAGCTTTGGCTGTTGGGCAGTGTAGAAATGTAATAAATGAAATGACAGCTCCTGTTTGCAATCAGGGAATGATAACCAGGGCTCTCCAATCACAGTGCTTTGGGGACTAATCCCTAGTCCCTGCATGTATGTCATGTTCTTGCAAATTGCCCACAAAACCAGAGAAGGTAGCTCGTAACACAAAACAAATCACAAAATTAGCACAAAAGCCTATATATATATATATATATATATATATATATATATATATATATCTGAAATTTGCCGTGCATACTACATCTGCAAGTATCATTCAATTCTGCCCCCACCACTCCAAGCTCTAGACATTTGTTGATTTCTCCATTATAGTTAATAGGGAGAGACCCAAAGTTTCCGAAGATAGGATTTTGCAGTTTAGAATACTGCTTTGCTTTTCATTGTTAAGAATCAGATATGATAGCTAAATGAAACCTGCACTTACAGAGATACTATATCTCTGAATAGCAAATGCTAGGGGCAAAGAACAACAGGTGAAAGGGTCTTATCTTTACCCTACTTGGCTGACCACTTCTGACCACAAAAGGCCAGTCTAGATGGTCCTTGGCATAATCTAGAAAGGTTCCCCCTATGCCCACGACACCACTGCAACCAACTGGACAGAATGTGATTATCTGCACTTCACAATTTTATTTAATTTATTTATTACATTTTTATACCACCCAATAGCCGAAGCTCTCTGGGCGGTTCAGAATCCGAGGAAGAAAACTTTTTAAAGCCCTCCAGTTGAGTTCAGAATTTATTAAAAGGTTAACATTAAATACTACATTGCCTTGATATGAGGTATGTTTATATTTTTACTTGAAATACATTTAGCAAAAAAACCCACCCAACTTATAGTCAGAATTCATATGTACAAATCTCCAATATTAAGAAACTGCTAAGATATATTAGGGGATAAGAGCAAAAGCTTTTCAGTTTCAATCTGCTGTTTGATATCTGTTTGATTGTCAGTTCACAGTGGTTTAGTGGGACTTTGGAAACAGCCGTATTCATCAAAACTAGTTTTTGGACAGCAACTCACCTGGTCTCTTCATCATCCCATGCGATTCTCATGCCTTTCCCACCACCACCTGCTGAAGCCTTGATCATGACGGGGTAGCCTAGCAGCAGGGAACAATTAGACAGAAGTTCAGACTTTGATCAGTAACTCATACAGACATGACAACTGACCACATGTCCAATAACACACTAGATAACAACAGGCTTATTAAAAAGCTGTTTACTGGAAAGGAAGATTTAAGGCTGTGTTACCTGTGCAGCATTATTGATGACAGCCATCTTCTGCATTACAGTATATCAAATTTAAACACTACTATTGTGCATCATCAAAAACATGTATATGTTGCCTTTCCATCAAGAGATACTAAAGGCAGATGTTTTTTAAACTCACTATTTTTAAAAAAAAAATGTCAACAAATGAACATGGTAGAAGGAACCAGCCCAGAAAAGATTAACAAAATTATTAACAGTTTCAACTAATCCAATCCAAATGCCACACCTTCACTGCTTGTTAATAATGTAGTCAGAAAGGGTGTTCCACAGTTCAAGCACTACAACTGAAAAGGCCTCACCTCGAGTTCCCAGCCACCAAATTTTAGACAGCAGAGAGAGAGATAAGGGGCTTCAGTTGATGAACAGAGCACATAGGAGCAGAACCTCAGAGCCTTTATCAGCTGGACTGTCTTCTACCCTTCACGTATTTATTTTTATTTATTTTATTTTATTACCTTTATATACGGCCCCACATCCAAAGCTCTCTGGGCGGTTTACAACAATTAATCTCTGGGCGGTTTACAACAACTACAGAGCTAACTGAAACCTACTGCACTGTAGTAAACTTCCCTGTTTTCATACTGTTTATCGTGATTTAATTAAATTTATATTTAATGTGTTTGTAAGCTGCTGGAGGTGGTGGAGGAGACAGGTTTTTACATGGTATACATATATTGTATATGGTGTGGTTAGTCAATTTTCTCATTTTCATCTTGTTCTAGGTGTAATGAATTCACATCTCACAAAAGAGGTCCAACCTATTGAGCCATTTTCTGGGGTTCCAAGGAGTGAGGAGAGAAGAGGGCACACCAATCTCTTGCACATGCAGTGCTCAATTTATGGGGGGAAACACAGGGGGTCCACAAGCCCTACCTCTTACTCCTCCCAATTTTAGCCAAATTATGGCCATCCTTATCACCTAAAAAAGCAAACAAGGAGGTCATGCAAAAGGCAAGGGTACAACCAGGCTCTCTGCCCCCCTCCTGTAATTCAAGCATTAGACATCGATGGATCTCAATAGGCTGCCTGGGTAAACAAAACAAGGCTCAGCTGGAGACCAGATGCCCTCTTCATCCAGGCACATAGCCACAGAGACACAAAGTGGAGGGATCCAGATAGGAATCAAAGATCCATGGGTGGCCCTTGAGTGTGTGTGGGGTTGATACAAACACTGCACAGATTATGTTGCCATGTACGTTGACCTTCAGCTATAGGGTGTCTCAGAAAATGAATAAATGAGTGAAGTGAATATATGTTCATTATTCAGTAAGTATCACCACAGACAGAACTTTCATATCATCTCAAACATCTTTCAATATCTAGAATCTGTTGATTCTTTGAGTTGCAATTCAAAGGTTTGGATCCTCAAGTACTGTATATAACCACATTATTATTATTATTATTATTATTATTATTATTTCTTACCCACCTCTCCCATTGGATCCCATTGGATTGTAATCCCATTGGATTACAATAGTGTAATAATTTAAAAAATTTAAATAGTGTAAATTGGGAAATTATTTAAAAAATAATTATCTAGCATTTTTCATATAACTGTTTGATAACCCACATATCACATAACTTCCAGATGAAAGGTATCACCAAATGTTGCTTCCTTTCTCATATTTTCTTGCTATGTCAATAACTGGAGATCATTGTTAACAACACATTTAGGTATTTATTGAAGACCTTTGGCTATGGGGCGGTATATCAATGTAATAAATAAATACACCCAGGCTATGGAGCGGTATATCAATGTAATTACCTAACCCAGGAAAATTCCTTCCCTCACCGGCCCTCACAAGCCCACCCTTGCATCCTGCCCCTGCTCTTTTCCTTACGCTCCCCTCCCTGCTTTCCCTCAGCCTACACTACCTCACAGGGTTGTTGTGAGGATAAAATGAAAAGGAGGAGGAAGAGGATCATGTCAGCCACCATAAAATAACATTCTAACGTAAGAAATGTAGGAGCAGTTGAAAACATAGGATGATGGGGTGAGGGGTGGGGTGAGAAAATAAATGTGCTTCACAACTGAAGTTTTACACAAGTCCGTCTAAAATGAAGAGAGGGGCATAAGACCATGATGTCCAGGCTTTAAAATTTACCCAGCTGCACTGCCCCATGCACGCCATGCATCCATTCTCTCTCTCTCTCTCTCTCTCTCTCTCTCTCTCTCACACACACACACACACACACACTCAGGATCATTCCATCCACCCTCTCTCTCTCTCTCTCCCTCTCTCTCTCATTTTATTCTTTATTTTATCCTCAGAACAACCCTGTGAGGTAGTGTAGGCTGAGGGAAAACCGGGAAGGGGGTGCGTAAGGAAAGAGTGGGGGCTAAGAGTGGGGCCATAAAATGAAGAGGAACATGTCAGCATTTAGCCTTCACTATTTCCTTACGCACCCCCTTCCCGGTTTTCCCTCAGCCTACACTACCTCACAGGGTCGTTGTGAGGATAAAATGAAGAGGATGATGAAGAGAACTACATGCCCTGGACTACTGCAACTACTGAGGGGTATTGAATTCTATGATTCTGTGAATCTAAGTCTACAGCAACTGGAGGGTGCCAGGTTGTAGCAAAAACTAGGTCCCTTACCTAATTCTCTGGTGTGAAGTAATGCTTTGCGTATAAGATTCATGGATGTACATTTTAGAAAATGTTTTCCTTTCATACAAACATAAAGCAGCAGATTTAGCTTATAAGAAGCAGGTACACAGAGAAAGGAAAATATTTTCTATGTACAACCAAAACACACACAAATCTATAAAATAAAGCTTAAAATGTAGTTCAGCACGTTTTAAAGAAATACACACTACCTGAAGAAGTTTAAACTCATGGCAGATAGGCCAGGGTTAACCTCCTCTCATTCCTAGTCTGAATTGTATGATTGTATGGGAGAAGGCAATCCCGCATGTAGCCTGGACCCAAACCTTGTAGGGCTTTAAAGGTGATAACCAACACTTTATACTTCGCCTGGAAACTAATTGGCAGCCAGTGAAGAGATTTAAAAACTGGTGTGTGGGATGTGAGGAAAGTTGCAGTGAGAGGGGAGAAGTTGGGATAAATCTTGCCTCCACTTAGTTTATCTCTTGCATTTCATCAGAATGAAACCCTTGAAAGACTTTGCTATATACACAATGAAAAAATAGGCAATTCCTATAACTTCCTGGATATGAAAAGGAAAGACACATACCACATTCAGTCAATGCCCATATAATGTTCCCTTCCAAAATGGCACTAACATTAGTTTGACTGACACGTAATTGCATAGTTGGATACTAATTATGCAACTTTGTAAGGTAGGGGTGAGGAATCTATGGCCTTCCAAATGTTGTTGGAGACCATCACCCATTATCTCCTGACAAAAGGGCCAATAGTCAGGAATGGTGGGAAGTGTAGTCCAACATCTGGAGGGGTACAGGTTCCCCACTCCTAGTTTAATGTCTACACCATTTTGTAGGTCATTTTATTACCTCTGGCGATTCCAACCTCACAATAGCAAACTAAAAGGAGGTGGGGTTACAATGGCATCACTTTTAAACAGAAGTCTTTTCACTTACAAAAATGATTCACTGAGCCAATTTGCATGTAATGACAGCTTACGGGTTAAACAACCTGGGCTGTCAGGGACAAATGGGAGAGAGCCACTTCCACTTTTAATCAACAACCTACAATCAGCCCATTCATAGGTTGTTGAGTGTGATGTGTGAACCCAGAGCACTAGGTTGTTTAGGGGCTAAACAACCCAGAAGTTAACCCAACAATAAACCATGCGTTAGCCCATAAATAACCCAGCAGGCCAATCATAGCTTGCAGGTTAAAAGTGGGAGCAGCAGACATCTGGGAGACAGTGCACGAACTTGTGCATAAAAACCCGTGGTTTGTTTAAACCATCTGCTGTCATTCCATGCTAACCAGGGCACTGTGTGCAGCAGCCTCCACATGACTGCTCAAAATAGCCACTCACTGAGCCACTTAAAGTAACCACTCACGTGTGTGAATCAAGCCTATATTACACACTAGTCTGAAAGCATTTTTATTTTAAAATGTATCGCTCATTGAGACAAACCCCTACATTCTGATGTAGCTGAACAGTTCCCCCTAGAGCATCTCAGCACTATGCCAGAAAGCCTAAGTACGCATGCATCCTGTGCTTTGTCTCTGATTACACATCCAAAAATTAAGCTCTTTTGCACGATGTTTTGTACAGATAGAACTTTCACAATTCAAGTGTAGAGTCATTAAAAAGGTGGGTTCAGATGCTAGGTTTATTTTATGTATTAGACCAATGACATCACAAATGAAGGGCATCACACTATTGCACAAAACAGTCAGTTTTCATTAAGAAGCTGGCTTTCATATTCCCATAAACATGTGATTTCCCACTTGATATGGGTCTTCCTAACAATTTCTAATGAAGAGGCCAAAGATGCTGTTTCTCAGACCATCCTCTCTGTAAAGTACTCTGCATATGCATACATAAATAGCTAATAAGTAACTAACAACATTAGACTGATTGTATTTATTTTATTTGGAATTCTGTGACTGTTGCCCTCCCTTGTCCATCCTGTTCGCCCCCACCCTTTACACCAAATAAACTCTTTTTTATACCTAGACATTATGCTGCATTGTTTTAAAAAAGGGAATTTCTCACTAAATACTTCCCCATATGCCAGTTGCAAAGCTACCCCTTGTATTCTTAGGATACTTCACAAGTTTTTGTTATTTTCTGTTTTTTTCGGTGAGAAAATCTAAAGCGACTCCCTTTTTCCCCCTAGAGCTGAGCTGATGGGAGGGGTCCTTGACAGAAGGACTCTTAAAGCTAGGCAGACTAAGGCGTTCAGATGAAGGTCCATCTGTGGTGCCAGCCTATCACTTATTCTTTTAGGGGAAGACCCTAGTAACGAAGGGGTTCAAGAGTAGAAAAAAAAATCTGGGACACTCCTCCTTTGGCTTAACCACACAATAATCTATAATCAAGGGAAGGTATATATCACACAGCTAGACAGAACTAATGATATCTTTCTTTCTTCTCAATGCAAGACTCTAAAACTTTTACTTGAAAAAGTATGGGGAAAGTATTATATACTCACAATAAACCTGTAAGGTAAGAAACAACAACTAGCAAAAGGCCATCCAGCTTTGTAATTGAAAGGTAATTTGCACTGAGCCTCCCTGCTCTACTTTCCAAAACACTGACCACCACACCACATGGGCCAAGATAAACTACGACACCAGACTTGATTCAGGTGATACTCAATCAGCCATATCCCAATCTCTCTCTCTCTCTCTCTCTCTCACACACACACACACACACACACACACACACTATAAATTATGGATTTTTTCAGAATATAAACTATGATTCAAAGTGATACCTTATGTACTCCCAAGTGCAATGTGTAATTTGTTTGAACAGCTGACACTCCCACTCCCCTACCATACCTTAAACCATCTATCTATATAAAACGCTTAGGTATGTTTCCGTAAAGGCTTTAGCTGATACAGGTTGCTAAGCAACAGTAACAACGTGTAACATCAGCTGATACAGGTTGCTAAGCCCCTCGCTGGACTCCTCCAGGAAGCCACCCTTACAGGTTGCTAAGCAACAGTAACAACGTGTAACGTCAGCTGATACAGGTTGCTAAGTCCCTCCGGGCTTTCCAAGGTAATCCTTCCCCCCTTTCTGCCTCTTCGCTTCCCCCCCCCACAAAGGGGGCAGCGCCACGGTCCGGAGCATGAGCGAGGCATGGGCGGGGCCCTTGGTGGCCAGGTGGGAGGCCGCTCACCTGCTGCAAGCCCAGGCCCCGGCCTAATCTCATGCGAGCTGGGCAGGTGGCCCAAGGCTGACAGGAACCCCGGGGAGAGGGGGACACCTGCTCCCCCTCCCCCCGACCTCCCTGCCCCCCAGGTCTGCTAGACAGCACTGTATCAGCGGCCTCCAAGCAGCTCGCACCACTGCGATATTTAATTAATAAACTTTAAGATACGCTACAACGGCGTAGGTTACGCCGGGTACAGCTAGTTTTTGAAATTCCCTTTGGTTTTCCAAGAGTATTTTGATATATTACATGAGGGAGGAAAGACAAGTTCACAGACTCCTTTGAAGCACAGGATATGTGATATGGTTCTTCGGCTGCTAGCCATATATACCCTAAATTATAGCAGAGACCAACTAATGAGACCAACAGCATAATTATGTCAGCCCTCTGAAAAAAGAGTGACCATATCTTAGCACCTTATGCACACAAACACATGATATATCATCCTCTTTTAAGCAGATTATAATTAATACATCTTGCATCCTGTCTGCAATCTAAGTCTCTAAAATGCTACTTACAGCTAAAATATCAAGATTTACAGAGACGGTTAATACTCAAATTCTTCCCAGTCTTGGTGGCAACTGAGAATTTAAAACTTAAATCATCATTTGTTCCATAGGGACTACATATTACACAGTTAATTTGGTCAACAGCATCTTCTGAAAGGCATACAAATCTCACAATAGCCAATTTAAGAACTTACCAATTTCCCTTGCAATTCTGACAGCTTCATCAGCATCCTGTAAAAGCAGGAAATTAGACCCAACATTAATCCCATCAGCTACTGCACTGTGTCTCTAGGGCAGTCATATATTGCACTACTGTCTCCTCCGATTCATTTAATGTTTGATTTTACAACCTTCTGACCCGCTTCATTCAGATGGATGTAAAATTAATACCATAAGTGGAATGTAAATTTTACCTCATCACTGCATAACACTCAGACTCTAAGCAGTGAAGAATCAGCTGACAGGAAAAAACAGCAGGACTACAGAAGGATTTCTCAAGTTGCTAGAATTAAAGAATTTAGATGGTTTCACTGAGAAGTAAATATCAGAACATTAGACTATGTCAACTGTCAGCTTATTCCTGTCTTTTCAGGTACACGTGTGTCGCGTTTTCCTGGATGCAGTCAGCAGGGGGAGTTAATTCTCTATTGTCTGGCTAAGGTTCAGCACCAACACAAGTCTTATAAAATTCACTAGAAGGTTCAAATGTGGTATTCTCTGGTATTGTGTGTTGTTTTCTTATATTAAAGCGAGGGCGGGGGGACTTTAACACATATTAGACTCCACAAGAGTACTTTGAACAGACACTCACAGAATCTCAATTTCAGAGGTTAATGCATCCAAGATTTTTAATTGTATTCTGTCCCAGTTATATCTGGTAACCTTAATATTGAACTTTACAATTAAAATGCAAATTTGATATATGGATTGATAGAGTTAGCTAGCAGTATGGATAGCAAGCACAGGCCAAATAGAGGTTAAGAATTAACAGCAAAAACATCTTATAGCAACTTTCAGAATATGCAATAGGTGCATATCCTGGTGGGGGATAAGAAAAAAACATTCTGCCAATTACCATTCACAGTCAAACTATTCAGTTTCTCAGTGGATAGTGAAAAAAAGATTGACATAAAACTATATGTAAGTTAACTGTCTCTTAACCCAAACAATATATTTCCATAAAAGCAATGATAGTTGTGCTTGTCCATGAGAAAAAAAACTAAAATCCATAGCTGGGCAATACTTTTATTAGGAACAACCAAACTTCCACAAAAAATTGCAAGCTTTCAAGTACTCCAGAACTCTTCAACAGGATAGATGGTACAAAACTAGGGGATGGGGGAAGAAACAGAAAAGTTCATTATTCAGCAATGTAATCTGATACCTGCAACACCTGCCACTGTTGCAGGTATCAACACCTGCCATTTTCATTCAGTCTGAAAATCTCCATTTTGAGAATGGGACTATCTATATCACAGTCGTCATGGCCACAACCTCCAGCCATTATTATTATTTACCTTTTTAAAAACAAAACAAAAAACACCTCATCCCTGGGCCTGTAAAATCTAGCTTGATGAAGAATTCTGGAGAACTTAAAAGCTTGCACATTTTTTTAAAAAAAAATGTTGGTCATAATAAAGATATTGCCCCACTGTGAATTTGGAGTATATTTCCATTGTGTATAACCATATGATATGTTAAGCCTTGAGAGACTCCAAATTTTCTGATATTTGCACTATACTATATCATACATTAAATTTATGTTATGCCTGAAAACTCCTAGTTGCTAGACATGGCTGAATCCATGGGAGCTGACTTTTGAACATTAAAATGAAAATTGATATTTTTAAGCATTCCAAGCTTTTTTCTTTTCCTATTTTAAAAGAGGGGGTGGTCAAAATACTTTGGAGGATTTCATACCTGCCTCATTTTTTGCCAAACAATAAAACAAAATCGTCTTAGTAACTACTAAGCACCCAGTGAAGAATAAGGAAGCTGGAACAGGAAGTTGTCAGAAAATTTAATTTCCTTTCATTAGCTAGTCTGCTCCACAAATCGGTGCTTGTTAAGTTCAAAGCAGCCCTGAAAGCAACATCAGTTTTAAGTCTCTTTTTTTTTTTTACTTCAAGCAGGCACATCTGTTAATGAGATTTCCCAAACAACAATTGTTTTTAAGGCAAAGATAAGTCTAACCCCCCTCAAAAAAAAAAAAAAAAGAGGGGGAAGAATAAAATCAAGGTTTACTGTTACACCTTGTTGCTTTCCACAACCTTGCAACCTCCACACACTCCAAGTTTTAGCTTAGAGGGATAACAAAAATGCATGAAAAGGGTCATTTAAGAATGTTAGTGGTTTCCACACATTGAGTCTGAAGGTTCTTTGTTCCTGTCTGTGACAGTTATGCGAGAATACTTCCCCTTAATAGCCTCTCTGTCAGGAAGTGTTAAACCTGCCAAATGCAGACAATTAGAGCCTCTTGAATAAAATGCAGGAAGAGTGATGACTGATGAAGAGCTTCGATTAGAGCCAAAGAGGAAACTTTTACATTTCTTTTCTCTTGCAAATTCGGGCATATATTTGCTAAACAGAATTTTAAAATAAAAGCAATAAAGAAGGTTATCCCCTCCCCCATACACAATTTAGTTACCTGCAAAGAAGTGAATAACTGGTACACACTACAGGCCCATAAGAAGGCAATCCGCAAATTATCCTAAAACTATGAACACTATATTATTTGTAACTCCCCTTCCTGGCCAAAGTATTTTAAAATAACATACAAACTACAATTTTTCAGCCTTCAAAAACATAAAAGCCAATGGGAGAAGTCTTAAGCCTCCTCCCATATGTACCTACCCGGACCTTAAGATCATCTACAGGGGCCCTTCTCCGTGAGCCCCTGCCAAAGGAAGTGAGGCAGGTGGCTACTAGGAGGAGGGCTTTCTCCGCTGTGGCACCCCGGTTGTGGAATGAGCTCCCCAGAGAGGTCCGCCTGGCGCCTACACTGTACTCCTTTCGTCGCCAGCTGAAGACCTTTTTATTCACTCAGTATTTTAACACTTAATTTTAACTTAAATTTAAATTATACTGTTTTAACTCTGTAATCTAACCTTATATCAATTTTGCTGCGTGGTTTTATCCTGGTTGTGCTTTTTATATTGTATTTTGTATTTGTATTTTTAACTTGTTGGTTGTTTTATGATGATTTTAATTTTTGTGAACCGCCCAGAGAGCTTCGGCTATTGGGCGGTATAAAAATGTAATAAATAAATAAATAAATAAATAAATTAAGCAAGCTGCTATCATATATACCCATTTATGCTGAAAAATATCTAAGTACTATCTTTCTCCTCTCAAGAGCATACATACATGTGACATTGAGCAGTACCATTGCCTTCTATGACTGTGATAGGAAGCCTCCACAGGACAATTTCTGTGACAAGTCACATACCACCAGCAGCCACTAACTATTTTTATTTTAAGTTCCAAATCCATGCTACTTGGGAAAACAGAACATGTTAATATGGTAACAATTAAAACAATAAATCACTACTTGTGTCATTCATTATACTAAAGAACTTCAGCCATCCATTTGATATATTTTTAACATTCCATCAAACATCAAAGTAAATCTTCCATGGATAGCCAATGTTTGCTCTTTGTTTCCTCCTGTGTAACTCTAGGCCATTTTAGATCCATGCATGAGCTCATATTCAACCAGTAGAACTTTAGTTTCTCTTCCCATGTTCCCTCATCATGAAAAAGTCCCACCCCAACCCCAACCCCGTGATAAGCACAAACAGTTTCAGAAATTGCCTTCAGTTTCATAGACTGATTTCACATGCAGCATGGAAGGCTGCTGTTTAAGTAGTTGTGTGGCTGTTTGAATCTAGCCCAATAAGTTTCAACAATTTGATAAACTTCTGTGTGTAACCAATGCAACAGGATGCAACTGTTGCATAAAGGAAAATGATTGAAGACACTCATTTCCAGATCAGGACAGGTAAGCAGAGCTCCTTTCTGTGAGTCTGCTGACTTGCTCCAATCAGGAAATTAGCATTTCTGCTCTTTGCAGGTTGCTTTTAGAACTAATAGCTTCTCATTGCACCAGCAGTGGGTCCTGCTGGCACAGGGGCAGCATAGGATACTGCCCCAAGTCTAGGAAACATTAGTGCAAAGTGTGATAAGTAGCGTACTACTCTCAGGATCAACTGTAGCTCTCACTCCACAGAATAGCAAATTAAATTCATATAATATTTGAACCTGTGACTATGAACCAAAAAGGCATTAAAATGTTTGCATTATAGTGTACAATACAATACTGTATTGTAGGATACTGCCCAAGTATTTATTGCATTTGAGTAATACACTTCCTAAAAGGAGCTTTGAGCAGTGTACAAGGATTTAACCCCTTTTTCTTCTCACTATACCTCTAGAAGTTAAGTTAACCTGAGAGACAGTGACTAGCCTGTAGCCAGAAAGAAAGATCACAGCTGCATATCCCTAGGAACAACCTGGTTGGAACAGATACCCAGCTGCATATCAACCTAGGGCATTAAAAAACTAATCAGAAGTTTTCTCATGACCAAAATATGGAGAACTAATATTGCACCAAATAAAAGGCAACTTGCAATGCAGATAAGTCCTTAGGATCTATTTGAACATCTCACAAAGAAATAAAAGAAGTCTCTTTAGCACTGCAATACGGTGTATTGGCAAACAGTACAGGCAGCCTTGGAAACAAGATGTCAGTCTTTTTCCTTCATCAAAATCCAATTCTCAAGAAGTCAAAGAAGTTAAAAATAGTAAAATAACTTTTGTATTCTATAGTGTGCAAAATACTATACTTTACACTAAAGTCTGGGCAAAACTTTCAATCCATAGATCAAATAACAAACATCCCATTCCACTCTCTCAACATCCTGTCACTTTTTAGGTGACCAATTAACAGAGCCTATGGCTATACAAGTAAGGGGAGGGTTGATTCTGAAAGGTTGTTACGGGCTAGGAGCACTTTTATCTCCTTGACCAGACCTACCGCTGGCCCTACCTTGAATGATGTTTCTTTTCTCTTATACAAGTGTATGGCGCCCCTTTACTTTTATGGGAAAAGAAACCACTGCACTTGGGAGCACTGTTGTGGTGAGGGCAAAACCTAGTCTCCGTTACTGATTCTGTGTCACCCAGTCCTTAATGACAAGGATACTGTCGGGGATGCAACGTGCTCCTGTGTGAAGAGTGAACAGAGATGCACTATACACCTATGGAGTCTCACTTGTCATAATGATGGACATTTTGCTACTTTATAAGAATGGTCGGAGAGCAATCGGAACATATGCTTAGCCATATTTTTTTTTAAAAAAAGGTTTCTTACCTTGACCACCCCATCATAACCAGGTATTGTGTTGACCTTTGCCTTCTTGGCTAACAGTTTGCTTTCTATCTTGTCCCCCATCGCTTGAATAGCATGCGTGTCTGGTCCAACGAAAGCAACATTTTCCGCCACCTGAAGAGACAAGGAAAGCAGACAGGTTTGCTCACAGAAACAATTAATACTATGATGAAATTTTGCTTAGGAAATACCCCAAACTTATGTAAGCAACATAACTTGAGCCAGTACATTAAAAATGTATATGAGCTTGTTAAGCCTATATGGAACACAGGCTCAAAGCTCCTATAATTACTGTTGAATAAATCAAAGCCAGACCAACGAAAAATAGCTGAGAGCTATAAAGTATTCCAGCCTGAACATTTGCAGGATCCCTTGAGTGAGAAAATAGCAGTTAACTCATGACTCAAGGAGCCACAAGTGGCTTACAAAGTTATGTTCACTAATGTATAATACAGTGCAGGATTTTATTTTGCATTCTTTAAAACATAAGCCTCACACAAAACGGAAATGAAATTCCTCCTATAATTTTTCAAGACATACAAGACAGACTTTTACATTATTCAGGTACTTTTATTCATTTATAATAAAAGGCATATCTGGATACCATCTTACAGTGTAGACAAACAATATAACAAGCTCTTACTCACTCCACTTCAGGACCACTTTAGACTAATGTCCTAAAGTGATTCTTTAAAAACAGAAATTATTTGCATTCAGCTTATTCCAATTATATATTACAGTTTATAAACTATCATCTAGATTGTCATAACATATTTTCATTACGTCTGTTTTTATTACAATATCATCAACCCCTCCACAAATATTTCCCCATCCCAAAGGGAAAATTATACAGTTTATTTTTTTCGTTTTGTGTTTGAAAAACAATGATGTGTTATTGTAAATACTTAAAACTTTATGTGTTGGATAAAGTGTGTAAGGACAGTCATGGTTGTTTACATGGCTTTGCCTGTCAAATTACTTAAATTGTGGGGCTTAAGAGAAAAAAAATTAACTGACTAGTTGTAATGTTTGGTGTTCCTGAGCATAAACAGAACACTCCAGAAACAGGATACAAAAGATAACTTTTACTGAGTAAGTCACAATACAGACTAACATGCAAGTTTGACTGCAATATCAGGTGAGTCCTTTTATACTAATCAGTGTAACAACCAATTAAGTCTCTTCAATTAATACAACCCAATTGCACACATATCATTACACTAGTCAGGCAATAAAATCACTGACCACATGTTAACAACATCCTGTTTATTGATCTGCTCTAACACAAACAAAACATCCATAGAGTAGTATCAATGCATCAACAAGTTGCAACATCCATAACTGGAGGACATTTCACAAATGCATGTGTCTCAACATTTCATAGCTCATCACTTGATGAACGCATTGAACGGAAATGCTAGAAAGCAGTGTGTTTGAAGTAATAAAAATATTTCCATCATTTGAGTTGTGATTGTTCATTCAGTCTTGATACTGGAGACTTCCATCTAATAATGAGTATGCATGTTTACCTTTGACAATCTTCATAGGGGAAGAATATGCTGATGTTTTATTCTTGTATATGGGATGTTGTGCTTGCCACCAGTTTATCAGAAGTAAGGATACAGAGGAATGGTGAAAACATAACATACACAATGAATAGAAACCCAGAACTGGTGTGGTGTGTGTGTGTTTCTATTCAAAATAGCAAGTCTTACTAAGAGCAGCTAGGAATATACCAAAAGGATTCATAAACATACCCTCAACCTTTTCACAGCTGGAAATATGGAAGTACCTATAATACCCCTATCCTTATAGCAAAGACCACTACTGAAGCCTCCTCCACACCACACAGTAGCAATGGCTACTCTGTTGAATATTTCATACCCTGATTTAAAACACAAGACAGATTTTTTTCTTCAGGGCAAATATATATTAGAATAAAAAAATTCTGATAGAAAAGTACAATTCAAAATTTCCCTGTCTAGTTGAAATGACTGGATGTAAACATTATGGTACCTTAGGTTTCATGTGCATGCATTTATGTGTATGCGCCAGAGACAAGATGGATCCAATCCCCTCAAAAATGTATCTTCTAGAGCAGAAGTGGGAAACACACAGCCATTGGGCTACATGCTAGCCCCACTATACTGTACAGAATACTACAATGGAATACTATATTTGGCTATTGTAGCTCGGGATATGTGAATCAGCAAAATGCAAGCTTGCTAAAGTTCTCTGAAATGACCAGGGACCACAGCTCAGTGGTAGAGCATTTGCTTTGCATGCAGAGGGTCCCAGGTTCAATCCTCAGCATGTCCAGATAGGATAGGAAAAACTCCAGCCTGAAACCCTGGGGAGCAGCTGCCAGTCAGCATCAACAATACTTGGCTAGATGGATCAAAGATCTAACTCAGTATAAGGTTGCTTCCTACATTCCTATGTTGTTCCAATTCAAGTCCGTATAAGATTGCAAGCTTTTTTTCCCCTTTTTGCCTGAAAATCCATGTGTATTTTTCCAAACATATACCTCACTTTAAATGTACACCCATTGATTAAAGCGTATTTGTGTGCATTTTTCAAAAGTGAACTGGTAAATCCTAATAAAAAACTAACTAAAATGAATTTCTCATACATCCCTAGATGCAGCATTCCATAGTTTTGCCACCAAAAATCAGTGGAAAATATGCACACACAAAAACTGCCAGCACCACACTACAGGTGTGTGGCTCATGGGCGGGCTGAGTTGTGAGGGCGTGAAAATGACCTCTGGACCTCCCAAAGTTGACCCCATTCTAGAATCCCAAGGAAGGAGCTGAATACTGGCAAATGGCAGCTCTTGTAACCCACGCTAACACAATTTTAACAAAGCATCCTCAAAGGCCAAAACTTGACAAAATAAGGACAGTGATTTATCAGGGGTAGTTAAATAAAAACACAGAGCATATTCATATATTTCACCTGAAACTAACTTATATAAAAGGGAGTTCCCTAGGGATGCCCATGTTAGCATATGATATCCTAATATATTGCCTATTACTGCAGTATTCTTCTCTCTGGAGTCCTGTTGTCTCAGCTTTGTCAACTCATGTCCATCTAGCACTCTGCTGACAAAATTATCCACCTGTTTCATTGCTTGAACATGTGATGTCCCTTAAATCCCTACACTTGCAGATCCAACACGAGCTCCTCACCCTTCAAAAACCTCAGTGGCCTTGCTGAAACATCCCTTCCTCTGACCTTCTTCACCCAATTCAACCACCCTCACCCATTCTATGGCTTTCTGCTCCCTGAAACTAGTCTGCTATTTCTCCCTTGCTGAATCCCCATGCCTGAAATTTCCATCCCAAATACTTCTGTGCAACCATCCACTGTACTTTCAAATTCCTGCTCAAACCTCACTTTTTTAGGGAAGCCTTTAGAACCCTCCTAGTCTCAATATTTCATATTATAACTAAACTGAAGTATATGGAACTGGAGTAATGACATATTCTTCCCATTTAACCATGCCTCCACCCCCCTTACCCATTCTTCTTTTGTGTTTCTGTTTCTGTTTTTAGATTTAAGCCATTTAGTGTGCTGTTTCATGTATTTAGATGGAACTATATAAAATAGTAGAGTCCACTGAATCCCTCATCACATCAAAATTCAAGCTTTCTAGTATGATTTTGGAAAGTGTTTCAGGGTACACATCAGTCAAGGTTCTGGTTATCACCGTTAAGCCCTAAACAGTTTGGGACTTGGCTACCTGAAGGTCCATCTCCATTCATGTGAATCTGCATAGTTCATGTTTAACATTTTTGTAAGCCACCTTGTAAAGTGTCCTCCTAAAATGAAAGGTATAAATACACAACATAAACACGCAAACAAAGGGTGCCAGTGTCAAGCACTCCATTTTCAGGTGGAGCTGGGAAAGACTCTCAAAATCCTGGAGAATCACTGCCAATCAGAGTAGACAATACTGACCCAAATTAGACTGATGATCTGATTCAGTACAAGGCAATCCTGTGTTCAAAGAGCCAGAGAGCTAAAATATCTCTGTTTTTAAAAATTACAACTATGCACTTTCCCAGACTGAGGAATATACAAATAGTCAGGAAGTACATTAAAACATGGAACAAAGGAGAGCCTCCATTAGATAAAATAAACAGCAAATTGTATGCATCATTATGAACACTGTTCTTTCCCAGGACAGCTTTTAAAATGCCAGACATGAGTTACTCTAAATTAGTATGAAGGACTTCAGACCGCAAAAGTACTTGCTAAGTAATAGGTTGCTTAGTGGTTTAGGTAGAAACAAAGTGAAACATGTAAAGAATTTACTATAGATGTTTTCCATATAGTATTTCTTCAGTTCTTGGCATTGAAATCAGTCATAGGTTTTACATGATAAAAGAAATCAGTAGAACTAATCCTAGAAACCTCTTTCTGTTTTCCTGCATAACACCTCCAGGCGACAGAGGAGACAAAATGCTTCATTTGCATCCTTAAACATTAGAAACTGAGAATGAACCTTTTCAGCTGCAAATGTTATTGCATCTACATTTCCAGAAGGGTGGGGAGAAAGGTTAAACAGTCTACTCAGGTTTAAGTTAACTCATCTCTTTTTAGTACCACTGATCAGAGAGAGAGAGAATGCGAATGCGAATGCAGAGGCAGAAGTTTAAGAATGCCAACCACTTTCTTCGTAATGTTCAATTGTATTCTGGAAGCAGATGTAGCTGCTGATTACATGAAAAAACAGAGAAGAAATCAGGTATGCACAGAGGAGAGCCTCTGAAATTTATGGGATTTAGGTTAAAGGACTAATTTAAGACTTAATGACCCTGTTCAGATGACATGCTAAGCCATGGTGTTCAAGCATTTTGAGCTAAATATCATAGTTTAGCATGTCGTGTGATCCATTCCTAACCATGGTGGCTACATAATCACGTTTTAAACACACTCACTACCCGTTTGCAAAAGGGTTAGCAGCCTAACCATGGTTTAGAGTGTTGTCTGAACAGGCCCAGTGATTTTGCCTTGGCTTAGCATTTCTTCTGAACAGGGTCAATGGGTCTCAACCAAGTATGACTAAGTCTGGATCCAACCCAACCAATGAAACTCCCAGTTTTTCAGTCTTCAAGCCAAATTTCATTTTTGTGGATGAAAAACTGAATTATCTCAATGTTAGATAAGTCTTCCTTTACTACAAGATTCACTGTGGTACACAATGACCTGCTTCTCATGACATGACAGCCCAGTGTAGGTTTACTCATGGGAGCTGTTGCTTTGTGCAGGGTGCCCCTGGCTTGCCATGGCTTGTCATGTCATGAGAATCTAAGTGGCAGGGGTTGTTTGAGGGTTGCCTAGCCTTCAAATAACCCCTGCTGCCTGGGTTCACATGACGCAAGCTACAGCAAGCTGAGTGCCCACAAGCACCATACAAAAACCGTCCCTATGGACGTCCAGCACGACATGACAGGTAAATTATGCCATGATGGGTTGTCATATCATGTGAACCAGGTCAGTACTGGCTAAGATGACAATGCCTGTAAAATAAAGAAAAACGGTATGTTGCATAAATCATTAGGAAGCATGGATCCTGATTGCATAGATCTGAGCAGATACAACTGCACATAAAGGGTGAGTTTCCATGGCAGAAGTTACCGTAGCACCCTTTACTTAGCAAGTTTACACTCTATGGTGCCTATTACTAGAATTATAAAAGGCTAAAATCAAATACTAGAAGGCATTCTTTTCCATATTACAAGGAACAATTCTCCTATTAAACAAATACATTGTGCAAAAGTTCCAGATTTTGGATGGGAAGGGTTGGCGGAAAACAATTTGAGAGAGTGTGTACTCCAGAAGCCCATGTAAGTGTCCTGGTCAAGTGTGGCTATTGTACTGTCAGTAAAAATAACTTTATACACAAATATGGATGTAAAATGCATCACACACATTAGGCTAAATGAAAAACAGATAGTGATATGGCAGGAGAGAGCAGATTATTTCCTTTGGCTAAAATAAACTTAAATATTACTAAGGAATACTTCTTTTCTTGCAAATTTTGAGAAAGGTGATGTCTTTATTAGACTGTAAGCCTGAGGGCAGGGACTGTCTTTTTTGCTAAGTGTAAGCCGCTCTGAGAGCCTTTTTTTGGCTGAGGAGCGGGGTATAAATATGATAAATAAAATAAAAATAAATAAAAATAAATGGTAGGAAAGATGAAACCATGTTCATCGAGAGAAGGATTTGAAGTCAGAAAAGATATTTGAGGGAAGGGGAGACTGTATCACACAGGGTATAGTAAAAGTAAGAGTGAAGTTAGTTTCAGATACACTGAATGTCTCACTTGTTCTTTATTTCAGTGATTTTCAACATTAAGATGTTATGTAGAATAGGAGTGTGCAAAGTGGGTCTTCTCTGCCTCGAAATCTGATCTGGAGCTCCACAGAGGTGTTCCTCTCGCGAGGGAGAGGGAAACAAAGCAGCGGGAAAGCACTTAGCGCACTTTGTGAACCGCCCAGAGAGCTTCGGCTATTGGGCGGTATAAAAATGTAATATTGGGCGGTAATATTGGGCGGTATAAAAATGTAAAAATGTAATAAATAAATAAATAAATAAATAAATAATAAATAAATAGCGCAATAATAAATAAATAAATTAATTAATAAATGCCACAACAGCTTGCCCAACCTCAGAGAGAGCAGGAGGCTTGCAGGACGAGGAGGAGGAGACACCCTTCCTCCACTGATGGTCGGGCACATTGGAGAGAGTCAAGGCAACAACAACAACAACTTCCCTACACGGGAGGAGGACGATGACGATGATGACCCCCGCCTGCACTGGAAGCCCAGCCAGCCAATAGGAGTAATAGTTTAACTGAGAAATAAACAGCCTGCCTAACTCAGGTGTAGAAGCTTACTCAGTGACAATACCAGCCCAGCAGCACTTTCACACTGTGGCTGACTTCTATAAGTCCAAGCAGAAAGGTGTAACCAACCAACCAGCCCTGCACTCCCTCTCCCCACACGGCCAGAACCAGCAAAGCAGCAGCAGTCAGTGTTTCCCACGCCTCTTGATGGAATGTTATCAAAGTGTGCTTTATTAATTGTGTACTGCTTATGTGCACTGCACAACCCTAAAACACACAAGAAGGCACTCGTAACTTTGAAGCGAAGGAAGGAGAGCTACAGCACCTCAAGCCATTAAGGGGAAATAATAATAATAGTGCAACCCAGACCTGCAAGGCAAGACGGGCAGGCACATTGAAGGAAAAATGCTTTAACAGAACAGGTAGGCACATGCACACATGCTGGGGGTTGAACAGGTGAAACAGTTCCCTCTCTCTCTCTCTCTCTCTTTTTCTCTCCCCCTCCTCCTCCTCCACCCTAAACAATTATCCTGTTATGAAGGGAGAGTTTTTGCATACAATTTGCTGGTTGTTCATGTTGCTCATTCATATTTTGAAAGTGGTTACTTCCAAGGATATTATTGATATGCATTTTGGAACATAAATGGCAAAAGAAACTCCTAATAACGTCTGTCATTAACAGGATGTCAGAAGATGCACAAAGGGGAAAAATACAACATGGTTTTCAATATTTCTAAATAAAAGTGCAGAACCTCTGTGCCAACTCTGGGCAGTGAAAAAGATGTTGATAGCTGAACAGCTGGTCATATATAACAATATAACAGGTCAGTGAAACCCACAAGAGAAAAACACATCCAGCCATTAATGATGGATGTAGGATTCAATCAAATGACATTCCCTCATGCATCACTTGCATCTTTTTGTAACTAGGAATCACATAGACTCTCACACCAGTCAGCATCCCTAGAGCAGCAACACCACTATGAGCACTTGGGATTCTCCTGTGAAGTTCACAGGCAGGTGAATGGAGTCCTAACAGAAGCTCCCATGTTCTGGGAAGAGAAGAAAACTGAACTAAAAAAAATGTGTTCCAAAGAAAAGACATCAGGACTGATTCAGAAACACAGGAAGCTGCCTTATATTGTGTCTGGCCTGTATTGCCGAACATTGTCTTCTTTGGCAGCAGCTCTACAAGGCATCAAATGGAGAAGGAGGTCTCCACCAACCATGCAATTTAAGCTCCTTTAACCAAAGATTCCAGGCATCTGGAATTCTCAGCATGAAAGGAATGTGCTCTACCACTAAGTTGCACCATCTCTAGCATTTGGAACTCTAGTTTTCAAGATGGAAATCTCACTGACAATAGAATACACATTACAGAAATGTCAGGTTACATGTTGCAGGTCAGGTCATGGCTGGACAGACTTCAGAGTTTGGGGGTCTACTTTGTGTTTTACTAGAACACTAAGATCCAGCGAATAGAGCCAAGTGTAAAACAGTGACTCAGGCAGGTGGACATACACTAAGAATTAAAGAACAAGTTGCCTCTAAGCTCATACTCAGCTCAGAACTTTGTGATCAGTATCAGAAATCTTGTGGTTCAAATCTCAACCATGACACATAGACCATTGCTCTGGCTCCAATTTCTTTCTCCTGACGTAATGGCTCAGTCTGGACGACACATTAGTCAATGGTGGTTTTAGAACTCCAGGGTGGAGTTACATGTGTCATCTGGTGGGAAAACTCCACACAATTGTGGAGGTTTTTTTGGAAAACACTTCACGCAGAATATCAACGCTGTGCAGAGCAGACTTCCTGCACAACTGTTGTGTTGTGTGTCGTGTGGTGGGCTCCGTGGAGTTTTTTCCATGTCTACAGAGTCGCCAGGCAAGAGCGGCAGAAACCCTAGCCGCTCTTGCTCAGCGGGGCTCTATAGGTGTGGGAAAGAATTCCATGCTGGGACATGCTTGGGGAGCCCTGACTGGTTCACTTATATGACCTGACACACTGGGAAGTACCACATGTAGAAAAGCACTGGTCTGGGCTAGAAATCAATAGTTTTCTGTCTGTGTGGAGTATTAATTTTTCCCCATGAAGAATTTTATCTGCCATCTACAAACTGAGGTGCAACAATTCAAGAACAGTTTTACACTGTAATAAAGTTGTATGTCTAGACTTTCTTTAACAAAGTGATAGATTTCCTATGCTACTGTACAATACATTCAATTAGCCCCGCCCACTAATGGAACTCTTTTATTGTTTTCATTCTCACAATAGATAGTCTGTATCTAATCCATAATGTACCATGTTTTATAATTATTTCCTTTCAACACATGGGAAATGAAGTATCTCAGATGAATATTAGCATAGTTTGCAATCTTAAAATGCATTATGTATATTTACCAGTAAAAATGATAGGGGGCGTGAATCCTCTGCTGCTTGTACCACAGACGAGGTGTGTGTGTGTGTGTGTGTGTGTGTGTGTATGTGCATGCGTGCATATATCCTCTTTCAAATTTAAAATATTTGTCACATTTTATGCAATTTCCTCTTTTAGAATTGAAAAAAATGTGACGTTAGTAGATAACACTTAAATGTCTTTTTGCAGAAGAGGAAACACTCTCAGAAGCTTCTGGCAACTCATTAGAAATAAATGGAGCAAACACACTACAGGAAACCAAATACAAATCTGTTTTCAAGGGAATCTTGAGCTTTTGCCGTAGAACTGTTTGAACCTCCATTCTGTTAATTGTGGAGACTACTTAAGAAATTCTGTGTCAGCAATCAGGGCCAAGAGTGGAGGCATAACTATAGTAGTCCCACTTTCAAAATTCTTGAAAACCCATTTAAGAATGTCAGTAGGGGGTAAATTAAAGCCATATGCATTAAGAAGCTAATAATTTGAAAAATGTACAGGAGCAATGAACCTTGAAGTTTATCAAGCACTGAAATGACTATTAAGAACGGTTTTGTGTAGCTCAAAGTAACAAAATAAAGCCCAAATGATGCCAGTCTAAAGATGAATGATCATAACTACAACAATCGAAATTTTAACATCAGTATTTGAAATGTGGCATATAAGTCTCAGTAAAACCTAGAACTCATTCATTGCAAGGAGCATTTTGTTTGTTTTTGTTTGTTTCATCGAAAGAGTTATCATTGAGTACCATGGGGCTTGAGTGCGCTATTATGAAAGCTCAGCTTTACACATAGTATCTGAATATCTTCTGTGAGGTGCCACAAAATTAAAAGCAAATCTTGTGTATGCACCACAATGAGTTAATTCAGAATTTTGCTTCAATTTATGAGTAGTGTTTTACAACTCATTCCTATGCATGTTTACTCAGCAGCAAAAGCCTCACTATATCCACGTAACTATGCAGAGGGGTGCACCCTTAATTATTTGCCTCCCTTATAGATTCCTATAACCTTTTCAACATTTTCTGCTCTTAACTTGTGTGCTTTATTTCTGCATTTGCACATTCCTCACCAAAGCAGGGCAATCATTCCGATTAAGAATAATAAAGAAGACAACAGGTCAAAAATAAGGTATAAAATCACAGTTTATGTAAGGCAAAGAGAATGGCAGGAGGAAGACAGAGCAAGAAGGATGGAAACATCCAGGAAAGCTTCTTGACTTTGAAACAGGCAAACAAGTTTCAAAGAAAAGATTTTCTCCTTTTCAAATTAAGCAACTTGAGTCTTGAAAATCTATTTCCTGGTGGAGCCTGCATGCAGATGCAGTCTAATATACAGATTTGGTGGTGGTCTATGATGTGTAGATCATTTTAAAAATAATAATGGAGAGGGGGGAAGATTACATCAAGGCCAACTTCTCGCAGAGGCAGTAAACCCTTGCCTGGGCTGTATTATTTCAGACTGCAGTGTGTGTTTGGGGTGGGGGGGTCACACAACTAACAAGCATGCCAAAGGAAAGCCTAAGCTAGAACTAGACGTCTCCCTGACAATTTTTATATTGTATTTTATATTATGGTTTTATACTGTTGTTTTATACTTTGAATGTTTTTAATTTTTGTGAGCCTCCCAGAGAGCTCCAGCTATTAGGCAGTTTAGAAATGTAATAAATAAATAAATAAATAAATAAATCTAATTTTCCATATCAAGGAGACCAATATTAAGATTTGAAAGAAGCTCAGTGTTTAGATTCTTTCGGATAAGATGTCAAGCTTTTCACACTTGAATGCAACAATTGTGAAGCAAACAGAAATTGGACCTCCCATGAAGTGTTCTTCTGGTCAGCGATGAGTGGAGCAGACAGCAAAGGGTTAATGTCTCTCTTTTCCTGAGAAAACAGGACAAAACAGAAAGGATTTAAGCCCTTCCCAGAGAGGAAGAGATCCTCAGTCACTAGACTTGACTTCAACGTAAAGCTTTGCTGCAATCTATCTAACTCTTTCAGATAACAGTGCCAAGATAGAATAGTGGGGGGAAAGGAGAAAAATGGATAGAGAGACTGATAACAGGAACACTGCAACATAGTTCCTGTGTAGTTATGACTGGGTAACCATACAAACATGAAAATACACAGCAGAGACCCCCTCGCCAATCAACTGATGTCCAAGTCACCAGAGTGTAGAGTGGTGTCTAGAGGGGAAGGAGGTCCCTGGAATTGGTAGACTAGGACAACATATACTCCAACCCTGCCTTGTGTGCCTACCTTGTAGGATACAAACAGGCTGTCTGAGCACATAGAGTCTCAAGTCCTTCTGATATGAATTCAGAGGCTCCTATGGAGGTCGAATGGATGCCACTTCTTTTCCCGAGGATGGGAGGAAGCAGGGAAGAAGTCTGGCTAAACAATCTCATGAGGGATAAAAGTTGTCTCTAGACAAAGTGCACTCTGAGTGGAACATGCCAAACTCTAGGGCTCGTTTTTGTTTGTTGTTTGTTGTGGCTATATTTAAATACCAAGGAAGTCCTACAGGAGATGGATGGATGGATGGGCTCAAAAGGAGGATCCAAGAGGGCTTCAGGACCAGGTTGAATTCCTTACTGAGAAACCCGAGGACAATGGGAGGAAAATGGAGGAAAGCCCCTCTTAGGAAGTGTTTAATCTGAGAATGATTCAAGAGAGGGCAGTTGTCATGATTCCCAAAGTGGTGGCCTAGAGTAGCCATTTACATTTATTTATTCATTTATTTGAGGGTGTGGAGTGCCAGACCTTGACTACAGAAAAGCAAATTGGGCCAAAGAGGGGATGACATGACAGCATCTGAGCCATCTCTGAAACACAAATAAAGTAATTTGATTTATGTTGTTGTTGGTCAATGTTTGGGGTGGGAGGATAGTTTTAAAGACCCCTTCCAACAGACCAGAACCCAACATATGTGGTTGTGCAACCTCCAGCTGTACAACTGAAGCCATTCTGGGTCTGGCTGGGGACCCCTAAGTTAGACAGTCTAGCCACACTGTAATCCAACATGGAGGACAAATACTGAGGTCCATGAGGTTCAAGAACTAAGGACGTTGTGGCCAAAATGGGGTACCACTAGTAACTGAGCCTGAGTGACCTTATTTTGCACAGCATTCTCATAAGAAGAGGGAACAGTGGAAAGGCATACAGCCTCCCTACCATTCCACTGCTCCTGAACTCTTGAGAGGATCTGTTTAAATTCTAGAAATGTTTACTGGCTTAGCAGAATACTCATGGGCACTGCATTGCCCCTGGATACTTTGAATCCCTTTTGAAATTAAAACCAGATGAAATGATTAGTAAATACAAACCCTATTCAAGCGTTCAGTCTTATAAAATAAATAGAAGGAGTGCTCTAGCCCTGCCCTGCTTTGTTCCTGTGTATTTCTGTAATTTGTACTCATGTATAGCAACAGTCTAAAGAGGAGAGCCTCCTGTATCTGTGGAGGCTGTCCACATGGGCCAGGCTGTTGGAAACGCGAGAAGAGGGGATGGGGCTAAAGCGCTCATTCTCCTTGCGTGTTCACTTTCTAACCAGATTGAACACCCGAATAGGGCTTCAGTTAAACATGAATCTTCTGCAGATGCTGCTGAGATACTGGACCAAGCTTTGGGAAAGAAAGTAAAAATAATTCTAAGAGCAGAAGAGATTTGCAATGGGAATGTATTGAATATTAAAGCTTGATGTTTGATTCCCTAAGCAAATCTGACATTTCTGTGGAGCTTCTGGACAAGGGGACTTCACTATATTCTTCTGTAAGATTTACAGAAGCTAGAGCGTTCTCTTGCAGAGGAGATTTCACTAATGACCTGAGAATTTGTATTGCTTTTAAAAGACCTGAGAATTATTCCTGGAGCAGTACCTGATCAATAACCTGATTGCTGGGTGGGGGAGCCTGAGATATTGGATTTCTCAGAGATTTCAAAGATGTTTTACCTTGAGCCTATCCTGTGAAGAAAGAACATAGTATTGGATTCCAGTGCATTTTAGACAATAACCTTCTTGAATACTTTGAAACCACCAAAGAAATTTCTCCAGCTATTGTAGATGAAAACTCTGAAACCCTGTTAGTATCAGCAGGCTACAGGCATCCTGTAAGAGTCTGTGAAGCCCCTATAAGCCCCCTTCTTAAAACCACTTCTTAAAGCGACAAAAGGAGCTACGGGCTTGGCAGGGCTTGTCCCCAAATGGCCACTGTGAGAAGCTGGGCACTGGGGTTCTGAGGAGCTACTTCAGAAGAGTCTATTCCCTTTTCCAGCTGACTGCAAGACAAAACTCTGACCCCCAACAAGGGTTGCATGACCCGTGGGGGAAATCTTCCAGTTTAGACAAATGTTGTTGTTTTGTGTGGCATGGAGTTGCTGGTAGCACTTGTGTTTACTCATGTTATGGCAAAATCATGAGTGGGACAAAGAGAAGTAAGAGAAGGGGGATGAAATGGCTACCCAATTTTGAGGACTTTCCAGTCCTTCCCCCTTGAATTTCCTGTACATCCAACCCACAATGCCTTTCAATATCTAAAGAATATAAACAAGCAAAAACAAATCTCTCGCAAGGGGTACACAAAAATATTTACTGGAAATAGTCATTTCAGAAGAGGATTTATGACCACTTTTTTGGGATTAATTTATGTTAATTCAGAAGCAAACAATTTTGAAATTAAACTAAACTCAGTCTTAGGTAGAGGCAGCATTCTATACAACTAAAAGTGCAGACACTTCTTATCCCGAAAGATGCTGGCCCAACAAATATATTGCCTTACTTATTTTGTATTTTATCTGTCCTTTGGAATAAAACAGCAATTAGTGTCTATGCCAAATGTTTTAATTTATGCAGTGAGAATAACCAATATCATAGTTTTAAGTTAGTTGTCATTTCTTTAACCATTTGATGTATATGCTTTTTCCAAAGAGGAGCAAGCATCTTGCAGTTTTCATTCACTTTTGCTGTCTAACTTTAGAACATTGAAGTATCCCAAATAGCTCAAGTATTTCACTTTAAATTAATAATGGTCTCCATTGCAAATATTTTCCACAATGTTACATGCAGACAAAACACTATGCCAGACGTAGATTTTGAATATCTTCTACTTCCTGCAGTCAAGTTCCTGAAAACTTAACAGGCTTACATTATCATTTGAAAATAAGATAAAAGATAAATATCCATATTGGAAGGAAGAACGAATGTGTTTGAATGAAGAAATCAAGCCCTACAACTTAGTTATTAATTTTGTGCGGATTTATCCATTAATAAGACATAGGAATTGTTCTCTGTTGCTCAGATTGATAACAGCTTTCGGTAGACGAAATTGTGGAAATGTTGACCACAGATGGCAACGCCTATGTAGATATCGACTGGCATGCTCAGAGCTTCTTTACCATACCATGCGGCCACTGCATTCACTCAGTTCATGCCAGTAGTCTTCTTCATGGTGCACATACCTTCAAATTAAGAATGCTGCAACAACCTGGTACCAAGCAGGCAGAATGGGAGAAATGAGTCCCAGCGCAAGATTTCACAGGATCTCAAAGCTTTATAATTTGATTTCAAGGAGCTGCAAAGCCTATCAAGTCCTTTGTTTCCTCAGCCTTCATAACAATCAGACTTTGCTTAATAGTTGGAGAGGGTGGGGAGTGAAATGAGCGAGACCAACCAAGGAGCCTGGTACATGGTGCATTGTTCTCTTGCTTTGTCTCTAATATGCACTAAGAGGAGGCCTGGCAGGAGAGAAGAATTTCAGGAGGATGACTGTAAGGGAAGCTACAAAAGGAGACTAAAAATAGGATAGCCTACCTGCGATAATTTTTATAGGCCTTATCTTTTTTATTTTCATACTGATCCACGCATTGCTAATCAGTGATCTACTGGAAACTTCAGAACCTACTGAAAAGCCTGGCAGGGTATTTGGCTTTCAATTCTTCTACTCTGTTTATTCCCAATACAAGTATGTTCAACAGCCTTAGAAAGAGCCCTTGAACAAGAGCAGTCACTTAGCAATGAAATGTAAATTACTGACATGGGCTAAAACTTGGACTTGCCACTGCTAATGAGCACATTAAAAAGGGAAAATGCACACTAGATTACTATAACCTTTTCACTTAACCCTGTGTGTACTGAAAGCCACAATTCAGCACCATATCAAAGGGACTATAAAAGAAGTACTACACAGCAGCTTTTTAACTATCAACTCAAGATTAACCTGAAAAGCATAAGAGAACTGTTGGGTTTTGATTGAAGTGGAGGTTCAGATCCAATGACAATACTCATGTAAACCACATAATTAAGTTCTATGGGGATGCAAAGAAAGCTTCTATTTAAGACCAGCCATGCTGGGTCCTATCAACTGTCCATCCAGCTCAACATTCTGTCTCCCAAGAGTGGACAGACAAATGCCTTAAGGGAGGTTTACAAGCATGAAATAGCAGCATAGAATCATAGAATAGTAGAGTTGGAAGGGACCAATAAGGCCATCGGGTCCACCCCCCCGCTCAATGGAGGAATAAATATCCTGCATCCTTTACACCGTGATCAATGGCCACATGGTAGAATCTCTCTTGAGTTTATGATTTGTTGATTCATAGAAGACATTGTACTTGGATTTCTTTTATTAACCTCCATATTTTCTGAATGGGTCTGATTCTATTAACTATACCTTATAGTTTCTTAAGCTGAAATATGTCAAATCTAACAGACTCGACCTTGGGGGAGCTAGGGGTGGCGATGGCCGACAGAAAGCTCTGGCGTGGGTTGGTCCATGAAGACACGAAGAGTTGAAAGTGACTGAACGAATAAACAACAAATAGAGGAGTTGTTAAAGTGATATGCAGTATAGGATTGCAGCCTGGGAAAGTCAGCAGCATTTACTTGTAGCACCAGATCCTGAACATGAGTTAGTGTAGAGTCAGAATCACCTCGGGAATTTTGGGCAATATCCAACTGGTTGCAACTGCTAATACAAACTACATTGCACTGAATGAACGACTCTGGCACAACACCACTATTGTTAGCTTGTGCACTGATTTCCTGAGGAAAGTGATGCGTAAACTAACACTATTGACATTGCACTAGAGTATTTATGCTAGCGCTATATAATTTACGTTAGCGGTTGTGCCCCATTGGAAACTGCCCATAATCTAGCCAAACAAAGAGGCCAGAGTGCTGCAGCGAAAAATGCACATGCCAGAGACATCTGGGGAGAGAAACCATGAATCCTAAGAGGGAAGGTTACAACAGCTGGGATTGTTCGGCTTGGAAAAAAGGAGGCTAAGGGAACACAAAATTATGCATGGTATAGAGAATGTGGATAGGGAGACATTTTTCTCCCTCACCCATAATACTAGAACCCAGGGTCAGCCCATGAAGCTGACTGGTGGGAGATTCAGGACAGATAAAAGGAAGTACTTCTTCACACAGCGCAGAGTTAAACTATGGAATTCGCTACTACAAGGTGTGGTGATGGTCACCAATTTGGATGGCTTTAAAGTGGGACTGGATAAATTACTGGATGAGAAGGCTATCAATGGCTACTAGTCCCAGGGCCGGTGCTACCATAGAGGCCACTCAGGCGGCCGCCTAGAGCGCCAAGCTAAGAGGGGCGCCAAGCACAGTGCAGCACTCACGCGCGTTGGCTGTGAGCCGGCCCGAGGATTCAGCTGGGCCTGTGCGGGTGAGATGGCGCCCTGCGCCCACCCAGCCAAAGTGAAGCCAGGGACGCTGGGGTGGTGGTGGGGCAGACTTCTGGAACACGCCCGGAAGAGAGAGAGAGAAAGAGATAATGTATGGGTGAATGGGGTGCATGGGGTTTTTGAGTGAATGCATGTGTTCATGCATGTGTTTGTTTGGAGTGAGTGATGCTGAGTGTGTGTGTGTGTGTGCACGCATGTGAGTTGGGGGAAGATGATATGGAGGTGATATTCCTATTAAATAATGCATTTTAGACCCATAGACGTTCCTTTCCAATTTGTTTGCTATAATTGGCATGACGTATTTCTTGCACTTTAAAATAAATTTAGCAGTTTCAAGTTTTGTGCTTATTTTTTCCAGGAAACATATGTTCTTAAAAATCAAAGTTGGCATTTTGGGGTGGGGTGGGGTGAAAGTAGTTCACCTTGCCTAGGGCACAAAATAGTCTGGCACCGGCCCTGACTAGTCCTGATGGCTAAGTGCAACCTCCAGTATCAGAAGCAGTAAGCCTGTATACATTAGTTGCTGGGGGACATGGGTAGGAGGGTGCTGTTGCACCATGTCCTGCTTGTGGGTCCCTGATTTAAAAGCAAAAATAGGTTAAATCTAACCGTGGAGTTTTCAAAGTGATGTGCAGTAAAATCCTATCTATGTCTACTTAAGGGTAGTCTGTTGGGGGGGGGGGGCTCATGCTGGCAATGGTGAAGTCAGCAATGGCCAAGGCCAGAACAAAAGTGGGTGCATCACCCCTTTTCTCTTTCTTTCTCTTGCTCTCTGCCCTCCCTGCCCCCACTCTGGTACAGCAGGCTGCCAAGAGAGAGACAAGATTATTTTTGCTAGAAGTCTGAACTGATCACTTGCAGAGGGCTTTAGAAATTACACTGAGGTCCAACTTGCAGCCCTGAGTCCACAGGTTGGCTACCCTGGTTTCAAGTATAAGAATGTATCTGTCTTGGCCAACAAGGGCCAGATAATCTGAAGATATGTGAATATGTCTCTGTGCCCAGTGCAATTATTCCAAATTATGCTTCAGTTAGACACTTTTCATACTAAACAAGGAAACAATGATGTGCCTGTGTATCCTTAACATACAACTTACTACACACTGTGCTCACATAGAAGTACTTGAGCGCAAGTAATTATTTTTTGTGCAATCCTAATACAAGACAATAAATTAAATGTATGAGAGCTGCAACTTTTCTGCAATTGTATAGAAATGAAAAATCTCACTAATATAAAATGTTACTTGTCACAATATGCACCTTATGACATAGAAATGAATATCCAAGAATAAAATGAATCCTGTCTGCATTACTATAAATTTGGCCAAGGATATTGTCACCAATCTTGTAATCCAAACCCCAAAAAACCACCAGATTGTTAGGAAGTCAGCCGAGAGTGGAATAATGATTGCAAAATTGCCAAGTTTGGCAGCCACACAGCAACATAATAGCTTCACAACAACATGAACAAATGCTTTTGTTTCATTGTTTTATATTTAGGGTATTTGCCAACTAATGCTAGCTCTGGGACAGCCTAGTAGGAAAACCATTTGCTTGAGAGTAAAATATACCTTCTATTAAAGATCAAAGCACCCAACTTCACACCTCCTTTTCTTCAGTAAAAAAGGAGAATCATTTTTTTAAGTTAATAAATTGGTTATTTTAAATAAAGGCTACACATTGTGTTACAATGATAAGCTATTGCTAAGAAGCTCAGTGTCATGCAAAAAGAATTTAATACTCACCAGAATTAAACTTTCATTTGGTTAGCTTGTAAACTACATAAAGGATTATTGTTTCATTGGCAAACAACTTTTTCTTATTTGAATAGAAGATGACATTAACACTTAGCTAACAATGACAGTCAGATACCTTCTGCATCTAGAATCCTGAACAAAGGACATACAGGTCAGATTACATAGTTGAAACCAAACAACTGTCACTCTTTCTTTGTATAGATTCACTATATCTTAACATAAAACCCAAGAAAGTAATAGCTTTAATAATTACACTAAAGGTAGCAAAACCTGGATATATCTAATAAAACTATAAGAACCTGAATTATTTTCACTTGCAACAAAGCAAAGAAACAGAAAACAGTGTTTTACCAAATACTTACTTGGTTTTAAACTGACATACCAACACCTTGGGGTGCATTTCGTCACAACAAATTGGACCAGGAATATGACTTACTTACACACCAAACGTAGGAGTATAGAGGTAATAGATATAAATGTGTTACTTGGTTTTTCTGAAGCATATTCACTGCTACTTCCAGTTAGCCATTGAACCCTGTGCACTGCTTATTGCTGTTTCACATTACGAAACACAGACCCACAATAACACGGAGCCACAATCCCTCTGCTGGGCTAATTTCTGTCATGGGAAGAGGTACACTGGTCCTCCAACATGTGTAAGAAGCACAGTATGGCCATTTGCTGGAATAGTCTATGTCTATTCTCTTCTCTTCCCCACCCTATCACCGGGGGTGGGGTCACTCTTAAAACTAAAGGAGCAGCACATGTGCAGCAAAATTATTACCTTTAAGCCCCTTGAATGCTATGGTATAAGCCACTTCAAGCTATCTTTTCTCTTTACAAGTGTAATGAATTGCATGTTCTTTTTAATGCCCCCTAAAAGAAAACCACTTCCAAGTGCAAGGGTGCAGAACTGGCTCTTTTAAATCTCTTCTATTAAGTATTAAATATTGTGCACTAAAACGTGTGCAAATTCAAATAGCACTTTGATTTATATAAAGGACAGTTGGGTATTTCTATCTCTTGATGATACTTGGCACCCACTTGTACTCTGGAGGCACACAGACATCAAAAGCCCTATGTGAAAAATTGATGGAAAAGCCAATGCATCTTCGCATAAATGTATTTTATTTATTTATTTAATTTCTATGCCGCTTTTCTGGAATCAACTAAAGTGGCTACAAAGAGTTCAAAAAAGCATAATCAAATGAAAATATAGTCAGTCATTAAAAACATTAAAAGCCATAACAACAATGTTAAAAGCCATTTTAAGAAGCTGTGCTTTGATCCCTTTTCAGAATGCAGAGAGGGCGGGGGACTAGTTGCAACTCCACAGGGAGTGTGTTCCAAGGTTTGGGTGCATCACAATAAGCTGTTTAGAGCTTTCAAGGTTAACACCAACACCTTGAATTGAGCTTGGAAAACAACTGGCAATCAGTACAGAACTTTCAGTATGGGAGGGATATAATCATGATACCATTCACTGCCTCAACCATACTGCCACCTTTTAGACCAAGTTTCGGGAAACTCTTCAAGGGAAGGCACATGAAGAGCACATTACAATAGTTTAACCGTGATATAATCAAGGCATGGATAACTGTTGCCAGAGTAACTGAAATAATAGCTTTTCCTCAGTCATCCATGTCCTGGTAACCTCCAGGTTAGGTTACAGTAAAGCACTTCATGTGGAGCTGTTTTTAAAGACTGTTTGAAAACTCCAGTTAGTGCAGAATACAGTTTCTAGATTACTAACTGGAACAGGGCATTATAATACTATTATGCCAACTGAATAGGCTCACAATCAGCTTCCAGCCCCAATTCAAAGTGTTGGTTTTGACCTTTGAAGCCCTTCATAATACTTGAAGAATTTCATGTCTTTATAATGTAGCTACCCAACTAATAAAATTGTCAATGGAAGGGCCTGCTCTGGCCAAGGACTGCCATCTGAGATGAGCTGGGGGCTACCAGACTGATTCCCTACTCAATGTTAGAGGCCACAATGTGGAATATTCTCCCCAAAGAGATTTGCCGGGCACTACTTTATTGTTCTTTTGTGCCAACTTTTCAGACACAATTTTAGTCCAACTGACTGTTTTATGGTTTTGCAGCTTTTAGCTTACTATGTATTTTGTATTTACGTTTTACTTTCTTTACTTTATTCTTTTTGTAAACCACCCTAGAAATGAATCTGAGTGGCAGTATTCAAATAATTAAAATCAACAATCAATCACTATTCCCTGCCCCTATGTAGCATCTCTGCTAGCTATAAAACAGTCACCACAACTACCACAAGAAAGGAGCAGGGTATGAAAGGCCGTTCTCCAGTTTGCTCATACTAAAGCAGCCAGAGCGATGAGGATTTGTTACTGATCAGCTAGAAAATACTTTACATTTGAAAAGTACTGTTGTAAGGACTTGCACAAGACTGCAAGGTGAGTCCATGGACATTGTAGATTAATTCTAGGCTATCTAGCTAATCTTTCATGCTTATTTTATTCCATACTTTGCTTATTTCTCTCTTACCATCTTTATTTATTTATTTACTTATTTATTAAAACATTTGTATCCCACCTTGTATCACTGGGATCTCAGGGTGGCATACAGACAAAATCAAACAGTATAAAACAATAATGTACAGAGCTAAAAACTTATTAAACCATTAACAAGCTAAAACCAGTCAAAAAAATTTAAAGCAATTAAAAACAATTAAAACTATGTACAGCTTTAGCCCTCAAAGGCTTTGATAAAAAGCCATGTTTTAACTTGGCACTGAAAATAAAACCTTTCTAATCTGAATCCTGGAAGTTCGTTGTTTACTTAGAAACATTCTAATTCCCTCATTTACCTAAACACCTGTGTTATGCTACAGGCTTCAATTGGCATGCATTGCTTTAAGATGACAAGGGAGGAAACAGGCCAATCCTTCCAGTGGTGTTTGGAGGCTCAGTTGGTCAATCGCCTCCCACCACTGCAACTCCAGTTAAAATCTCGGAAGCTGTGAGGATTCTCTGTGCCTCACTGGTCAGGGAGTAATCGCAGACTGGTGGCAGAATTCAGGAAAGGAAACTGCATTCCCATAACCCTACCTCACAAGTGTGGGGCACACAAAGGTCTCTCTGGCAATGCAGCTGCGCAAGTATCATTGGGGAGAGGGTGAATCTGAGTGAGAAACGATGGGTTCACTATTATTATCCCACACACAATCAGACAAATAAGCTACTGTGCGTGGCTTATTTTCCCCTCCCCCATCCCCCTCCTTCTCCAGTCTTCCCGCTCAGGTGGGATGGTATCACAACTTCCTTCGCTTCGGAAACCAAATCCTGGTTTCCCCTGCTCTGCCACTATGTCACCTGCATCTCTCTGATTGACCTGTATCATGCTAGGCGCGTATTCTTCTGGCTCCTGCCTCTGTTGGATTCCTGCCATTATCAGTGCATTGCCAATTATTAGCCACTTTTCTGCTCACCCCACCCCACCCACCCAGTGGCACCTCGATTCTCAAGGCATTCCTTCCCGCTCCACGCCTTCCTCCCACTGCCAGTGCCCACTTCCCAGTTGGTTTTCAAAGCTATTCCCTTATCACCGCCTGTGTGCACCAAAGTGGTGGTGGTGGATGTAACTCCTTGATGGTTTGCTGGAATTTTGTACTCGTAGTCTCCTCATGGGGAGTATCCATGTGCTGTATTGGTTAACTGCAGAAATTTCCTATTTCACAGAAAAGTGATCAGAGAAAGAAAAAAGTGGGTGCAGGCTATAACTTCGTGGAACTTTGCAGGACTGAAGCCAAAACGCACATACAGGTGTCTTTTGTGAGGATGCACCTCATGCATGGTGAAACCTCTGCATGGCTGACGCTGCATGATCAAAAAGGTGTTTGACACTTAGGGAGTTTGTAGAGCGCACCGCTTACAGATAGGCAGTGATAAGGCAGAGACAGAAGAAGATCCCAACCCTTTATCTTTGTTGACTCCGATCTCATCCCAGTGTCGATCCTTACATGCTTCCCACCACCTCCACTGCCATCATCCCACCCAACTTGTGCCACACACCACTTGCCACTTCCCCGGCCATATGTCAATTCTTTTTCCTTCCACCCCGCATGCCTGCAGCTCCACCTCTCCTTGCACTGCCGTGGCGGTAAAACTACAATTTTCTCCCAGTATCTCTGATCTCTGATTAGTGAGTTCATTCCATGCCACTCTTTGATGCATAAAAGCAGGCCAGACTGCTTTTCTTTTAAGCAGTTGGCATTCTGCGCTTTGCCCCTGGCTGCCTACACCAAAAAGATCTCATACACAGCTTCCCCTACTAGGGAGACACCATGAAAATGCTGCACATTTACATTGACATGCTAGTGCTCCAAAAAGGGATGAAGGCTCTAAAGTCTTGGAAGTTCGCCAGGATGGGATAAAATGTCATACACAGCAGCTAGCCCCTAATAAGGATGTACCCTATGGACAACAAAAACCCTGCGTTGATTACAAAGATGCGCAAGTGAAAGCAGCTTTTCACAAAAAAGGAAGTGGTGGGTCTAAAGTATTGGAACTTTGCAGGAACAGAACAAAACTTCATACACAGCATCCCCTAGTAGGGATGCACCCGATGCACAGTGAAAACGCTGAGCGGCTGCTGCCTCCTGACCAAGAAGGTGCTTGACACTCAGGGAGTTTGTTGAATACACCACTGGGGAAGGTTTAGGGCAGGGAGTGCAATCTGTTGCTAGACAGATCTCGAAAACAGAGATCTGCCAGCTGGAACAGAGCAGCAGTAGCAGTTTAGACCGTTTTTGTCAAACAACTCTGTAGCTGATCTTTAAACCGCTCTTTAAGCCACTGTGGAACAGCAGACAACATAAGCTATGATAAACCTCACTTCAGACTATGGCTTACTAGGGTGGTTTATTTTGGCTAAATAAGCTACCACGGTTAAAGAAAACGGTTCACAGATGACACAATAAACTATCATGGCTTATTCAGAAAAATAAACCATGGTGATTATTGTCACATGCAAACCCATTCAGAAAAGGCGGTGCATTCAGACAACATGATAACCCACAGTTCAACAATAAACCACACTGGATGGGTTAGCGTGTTGTGTGAACCCAGCAAGAGTCACATCGCCAGTGACCTATAAAAGAAATAACTACTTATGCAGCAGTACCTGAGCCGCAATATTATTTCTTGTGACTTCTACTATTGATGGGCATGTTTTAAAAAAAAATAATTGATGTGGTCAAGCCATATGATCTTGAATTACTTAAGAAAATCTTAATAGAAATGGCTGAAAATAACTGCATTCTGAAAAATTTCTGAAATAGCATCAAAAACTGAAAGGATAAGGAAAACTTGGAATGCTATGGGTCTATAAGAGCAAATGAGAATAGTAGCTGGATTTTAAAGCACAAGGTCTTTGCATTTTAAAATGTTCAAGTATAGTAACTGTCACTTAAAAATAATGGTAAAAAAAAAAACCTGAATTGAACATAAGACAAACATGTTCCTTTCTCCAATTTGCTCTGAACTCTCAATCCATGAGCCTTAATCACACAAGCTAAATTAAAGCCTGATTTTCTTTGTAAAAAAATCTATAGGAAAAACAATATTTGCCTTTGGAGACATTACAATATAATACAATAAGTCATGTATTATATTTATTATTGCAGCAAATTATGAAGTTTACTATCAATTAAACAGCATGGATTTTACTTTCTATTTCACAGAAAAAATACTGTTTTGATCAGTAATTACCAACCTTTGTTTCTAGAAAGTTCTAGGCACCTAGGTGTGCTATTCGGAGGGCTAATGCTTTACTGGATGGATTGTAGCTGGTCTCTTCAAGTAAGTTTATATTTGCAAAGACACCAAATGAGATCAGGAAACCAAAAAGGAGTGCAATTTCACTGTTGTCCACCCTGTGGTCTAATAGATATCATTATGAAATCAGGCATGTGGGTTGCATGACTAAAGATTTTGTGTTATGTTCTTAGATAATATAAAGACTTTATTTAGTTGGAAATAAATATTTTAAATTATTAAAGCAACTAATTAGTATGCAATTTTATTCCAGAAATCATGAATTACAAAAATAACAGCTTGGTTTAAATAATTGGTTTCAAATTGGGCTTTTTCTTCTTGATTATTTAAATCATGATTTAAATCTCCCCAATTTAAAATCAATGCATTGTAGTGGATAGTCTTTGATAGTCCTTTTCATACAAAATAGAAATGGTTTGTTAATTGTTGGAACAGATTCATTTCTTTGAATTTTCTTAATTTTTTGACTTCATATCTTTTGTGAGCAATTATCAGTTACTCCTACATATTTATCTGTTTACAAAATAATAAAGGGGGAAAATCATTTTTTGTTTTTTACTTTGAGCACTTTCCACACTATAAAATCCCAATACCTTGGCTCTCAGCTGGGATTCAAATAGCTCCATGCGTGAGCAGGAAGCTTTTATTTATTTATTTATTTATTTATAACATTTCTTGGCCGCCTTTCTGGACAGAAGCCCTCCCAAGGCGGCTTACTCTTCTTGTGGGGCATATGGCCGCTATTTTTTCTTTTCAACTGCAGCCCTTAGAAGTGCATCAAATCCCTCTCTAGAAGGTCCTCGGAATTTCAGGAGCAGCTTTGCTGGGGGGTGGGGTTGGGGGTTAAAGAGACAACAAGGAAAGAGAACCAGGAAAGCCCTGTTTTGCACATGCAGAAGTTTACACGCAACTCTTTGAATCTCAGTCATAATATAGCGGCAGAGACCAGCAGGATTTTGATTGTTCAAGCTACTTGCAGTCATTACAAATTCTTCTTAATCTGCAAGTACTACAATTGTGATATAATGCAAAATATACTATAGCAATGCTGATCTGTGCAACCCAACAAGTTTACTCAAAAGTAAGTCCCATTTATCTTAGTGATATTTACTGCTAAGAGAGTGTGCATAGGATTGGATTTTAACTGATTTATCAATAAAATTTAATAAATATACTCAACACAAAATTTATTTAATGTTTGTAGGATGCTTTTGATAACAATTCTTCAGTAGTGGCAGATAGGAATAACTAAAATCACAGTTAATCCAAGTAAATGTAATAACATATATAATGGAATAAAAACCCAAAGCCCATGCAAGTTCTCTTTATGAAGCTCCTGAAGGGAGGAAAAAACTATTTTTCAAATGTGAAACAAATTTTAAATCAATGAATGCCATTCATTGTTATCCATTTTTCATAAGTTTTTTTCAAAACATTTGCGGTACAGAAATACACAGTACAAATGATAACGAAAATGGCTTCAAAAACAAAAACAAGGGCAGACCACAGGCCTATGAAAGGGTTAAAACGATGCATTGATGCTTTTAACTGATCCCTGTTGCTTTTGCTTCTTATTGTTAGAGACCGAGCTGCAGCAGTAGTTTCACTTCATGTGGCACATTATCCAATACAGTTTGGATACGTACTAGGAGGAGGAAAAACTAAGCTTCTTTTCCCATCTAATATGGCCAACAGAAGAGGGAAATGGCACCCTACACAGCAGCAAGGCCTTCAAGGGTCATAATTCCTGGAGATTTTGATTGTCACTTCTACCAATTGAATGGAGGGGGTAAAGGAATTTTAATATGTGATTAAAACTTTAATATATTAATCACACTAGATAATCATTTAAATCTTGCAGATATATAGTGCAGTACACATGATCATGCTCTCCTCAGAAGAAAATACCATTAAAAAAAATCAACTTACCAGGCGCCTGCAAAATTCTTTATTTTCTGAAAGGAATCCATATCCTGGGTGCACCTTTTAAAATAAAAGCCAATAATAGATTTCATCACTTCAGGCACCTGGAAGCTTGATACAGGAACTAAAATGTAATTGTACTTGATATTAGGTGAGTACATCCTGCTGAATCAGTGTCTAACAGATGCATTGATTGTCCCAGGTAAGGGACAACATTTTATTAGAAAAACTGTTATTAGTGTAAAAAATAAGTGAACAGTTGACTAAGAATTAGTTTTCTTTACATTCTCCATCTTATGAATAGTTCTATGTAACTGAAAAGCTTACACCAAAAACCAAAATAGGCTTTACCTATTTTGCATCTCTTAGGCCTGGTGCAGCATATTTGTTTTTAAACAGTCAAACAGAAAAAACTTACCAGTTCTTACTTCTACATGTTCGAAGTCACATATAAATCAGGTCGCTGACCTCTCCACAATTACCAAACCAGTATCATGTGTTCCCAGGCCAAAGATTTCTGGCATATTAATATTCCACATGCAAATGCTAACAACCTAGTTTATACACAAAGCCTAGCATATATTGTCTGGAACCAATGCATTGAACATGGACTAGCCTGGGAGAAAAGCACAGCCTGAAATATTCAGAGAGACAGTCATTTGATTCATTTTCTAGCTCTCATCTTTGGGTTCACTTCTATATTGACAGCAGAGAATTCAGGAATTTCCTCCTTGTTAGATTCCTCTTAGCATAAACCCCTCTTTCGATATCCTTCCAAGTTTATATTCCACCCCCCCTCAAGCCTCCATTGCTGTTCTCTCCAAAATATCTTCCCGTCTCTCAAATTAACAACAATATTTGTGTCCACAGCTAGCAACATTGCTAGAAACCCTGCTTCAAACAGAACAGCCTATAAAATCTGAAGACCCGGGTATAAGACAGTAATTTTCACCACGACAAATAACATGGAATACAATTACAGAAAAGAGTTATGTGAAAAACACACGATACTTTTATAATTTGTAATCATATGTAAACCCACAGCTAAGGAAATGTATATGGAAGAGTAATGATGAAAGGCTGAACTATTTCTATCCTCATTAAGTCTTCTTAACTAACAATGTAAACATCTGCAGTGTCTCTTAGCTAATTAATGTTGTTTGCCATTTTTTTCTCCCCCATCCCCCCTTTCCAAATGCACCATACTGAAACATTTATTTCAAAAGAAATGATAATGCTAATTGAGACACTCCAGGCTAATTGCTGGTGTTGACCGACTCCCATCCATCGAATTTTATTTAAAGATGCTTTTGCATTCAGCAGTTCTGAAGACCACATTTGCACTGACTGATGCAACAACAAAAAGTATTCTTTCCATCATTTTTAAAATACCAATCATTCTTGTTAAACTTTGGAGAGGAAAGGGAAGGAAATAGCTTGCACATACTTATCTAGTCTTGCATATATTTCATCAACATGAAACACTGAAAAATAATTACTGGATGCATCATTTCCTTTTATGCGCATATGAACTGTGTGCAAATGCTCACACAAGCCAATTCCAAAAAAATTGAACTTAAAAAAAAAATTAAAATGAAATTACCACGATATTATTAAAAGATCCAAAAAGAGAGGCTATGGCACAGAAAGGGTTAGTGCTCTAAACTAATTGGGATTTCCCTCCTCCCCCCCCCCCAGCAAATTTGGAAATGAACTGAAGCTGCTCCCTGGTGTGAAAGCTGAATCCAGCAGCCACCTGCAGGATCAGCGACCAGCACTGCCAGATGCTACAAAAGCCTTTGATTTCCAGTAGCGATTTCGGCCACATTTAACTCATGTGACATGAACTAAACTGGAATAGCATATTCAATCATTCTCCCCCTTGCTTTTTTATCTTTAAATACAAACTCTAGCTTCTCTGCCTTCTATATATGAAACAGCTGCAGAGGAGAGACTCATTCAGACTCACAGCTTGGGCCCGGGTTTTTTTAATGGCTTCCATGATAGCATCCATGTTGAGGTAGCTTTTACTAGTGGGAGCTGGGCCAACACAGACTGCTTCATCCGCCATTTTCACATGGACCTGAAAAGACAAAATGTCTACATTTTAACGCACATGCGCCAGAAAATATGTTTACCACCACCTCCCTAAACTATTAATGTTTAAGGAACAAAGAAACTAATTCACGTATTAATACATTGTGTAGATATAGAATATATACACAAATAAGCATACACATACGCTCACTCAAAATAAGAGACAGAAGGGAGAGAAAGGATTATGTATAATAAACACAGGCATACATATTGGTACGTACAAGGACCTATGATATTAAATTTCATTTTATACCAAGTGCAGTTTGTATGTAGACAAATAATACAAAGACATATACATTTGAACGAGCTACACTGATAATCTATATGTAAATTCAAAGCCTAAAACTACTTTGTTAAATGTAACCGGGTAGCCTAATATCTTACTACTTAACAACAAACATTCACGGCCAGTTCCATCTAAGCAGGCTCCCCAGGAAGTTGGTGATAATTAGAGTGAATTGAATGAAGGGATGCAGTGAGTGTCCCTGCACAGCATCAGGTCAGCACCATGCACAAATTAAAGCCTATGACTAAAGAGTTCAATATCACTACACGTGAACCAGAAAATCTTGAGAATTATTTAAGCAGGCTTAGATCCCCCAATTCATTCTTATCCTTATTCATATGGACAATTGTCAAATACACTTTTTTACAGCAAATCTGAGCTATAAGCAATAGCCAAAGAAAGTTTGCCCACAATTTAAAATTAATTTTGAAGGGTACTTGTTCTACAGGAAGCATCTAAAAGAGCTAGTCTTTGGCATAGTTTAAGGACGCTTAGCTAATCTTTTAAAAGGACAAAAAAATGCTCAGGAAGCATCTGTCGTTTTAATAATTAGGAACGGAAGGAAGGCTTGTATTTTATTAAATGCATACTATTTAATAATATTTATATACACACACACATACACACACAGCATCGGCAACATAATTGTTTTCTTTTTCTACAGCAGTACTTCAAGATAGACTAAAGAAATAAAATACTGATAGAAGTTAAGATGACGTTTAATAGCAAGTTCTTTTGACAAGACTAAAAATATTTGTGACACTCTCAGGTAGAAAGAAGTCCAATTCTCAAAGATCAGGAAGGTATTTAAGAACAGAAAAAAAAGACTTAAATAAGCTCTGAAGCAGTAAGCTAAAAGCTTAAAAATTAGGCAGAAATGTAGCCACTGAATTTAGATTATAGAATTTTTAAGCCTATGTTTCTCTCCAATCTGGATGTCAAATACAGCTTGCAAATTTCTCTCTCCAAAACACAACATACATAAAACAATTATAAAGCTATAACACATTAAGAGTACATCAAATATATAATTCAGATGTCATAAGCATCTCCCTATCTTGCCACCATTGAAAACAGATGAATAGATCACGCTGATCTTCAGACCTCAAATGCAAAAAGTTATCCTGAACATGCATACCAACTTTCATTGCAATGTCGCACTTTAAGAAAGAGATGTAAAACATAATGTAATGTGATATTTTCTGGCTTCCTTGAAAATGAGAACGGATTGAGAAGATACATATTGTGTGTTTATGCGCCTTAATATATATTTTTACACACACACTTAAATTCATAGAAAGTTTCTGTAATTCTCCTCAACTGGGATACAATAGTTGTGGGAACATCATTTCAACTATGCAGCTTGTAAAGTTACATTCATAGTTCTTAAACAATTAAAAACACATAAACAACCTACTTAATTATACGACATGTAAAGAATTGGGCAACATGTGATTTTAACTGAAATATAGGCAGCTCTAAATGCGTAAAAAATTCATCCCCCAATTATACAAAAGCTTGCAGGAGTCTGCCTGCCAACATATGAACTAGCCCTACTAATGGTGCTACCATTCAAAAAGGCAACACAAATGCAACAGCATACAAAATAGTTAGGGGGTGGTCTACAATAGTAGTTTCTGGACACCATGTTTGACAAATGAACAAATGGAGATGCTATTAAATTTAAGCCAACGCCACAATCCATCTTCTCGCCATCACAGTTTTAATCTACTACGCTGCATGTGTTCCTTGTTTGTTTCATCACTTTTGCAGCTACCTTCCTGAATTAATAGGCTCCCCAAATTTTATCTTGCCAACAATTTGTCAGAGTCACACTCTTTCCCATTATTCACCTGTATGAACATCTTTGGCCAACTTGTTCCTTCTATATATTAACTATCATTTACACCAGGATAGAGGGCTTTTTTATTTATTTATTCTTGCTAAAATGTTATACAAAGGGAACATTAAAACACAAACCCCTTAAAAGGGTTGTACTTGAAATAAACTGTCTTCAGAGCATGCTTAAAAGTGGGCAATGAAAGGGGACAGATGCACTTCTTTGCAGAAACCATTCCATAACCTGGCAACCACAATCAAAAGAGAACGTCCCATTCACACTCACCAACTGAATTTACATCAGTTGGGACAGCAAGGAGGAACTAAAAAGCAATATTCAAGCAAGTTCATATATAGAGATGCAGTTTCTAAGATATCCAAGCTTCAGCCCATTTGAAGCATCAAATCCCAAAGCCAGCACCTTGAATTAATCTTAGAAATAAATTGGTAGTCAGCAGAGCTTGCACAAAACTGGCATAAAATAATCCTTCCTGCTAACCCTAGAAAACAGCCTGGACAGAGCATTCTGAACCAGCTGAAGTTTCTGGAGTGGAGATAACCGAGCCATGAATGGCTGTAACCAGATCTGGCTTCTCCACAAAAGAAGGCAGTTGATGTTGGTTGGAAACACTTCTGGCCACTACTATTACTTACACATCTAAAAGTTCCCCCAAATGGTGGAACTGTTGCTTCAAAAGGAGTGCATCGCCATTCAGACTAAGTTGAACACCACCTCCAAGATTATCAGAACATCTATCAACTGTATTACCATCTCGTGTGGATTAAGTTTCCTTTTATTCATCCTCATCCATTTCAAAACTTTGTGGAAATCGTTTTTTCTTCCCTGACAACTTTTTTTGTGGAAAGAAAAAAAGATGGTAGAAGCAGTGGGAAAACATGGGAAGGTTATAAGTTGAACTTGTTGTCATCTGGTCCCTCTGCAAAATTCTGTGAATGAGGCAGGGCAATGGCATAGTAAAAGCCTCATCTAGAAGCACCCATATATAGTCAAGTGTTGCCATTATTTCTGTTGCTGTAAGACCTTTAAAAGAATAAGAGTAATCAAAGTCCTACTACTCTTGTGGAATTAGAATGGACTGATCAGAAAGTGAGCAGGGGAGAAGAATGCCTAGTACATACATATCTTCCTGACCACATCCATCACCCAGCCACTCATTGGGGCAGTTAAGTTTTCAGAGGGCAGACAGAAAGAGTAGTGTCTACAAGCATCACATAAGAAGTCCTCCAGTTCATAGATCACTGTTGGAGTTCAAGACCCAGTTTGCAGTTACACAACACACCTTTTGTTAACTGTGGGTTGTTTGGGAGCTAACTACCACCCACTTGCCCATTTCCAGTGTGCTAAACAACCCACGGATGATGTCCAAACCCAGAACTTTGAATGGCTGAGGGAGAAACAACCCAGAGTTAGAAGCCACAGTTTGTTCTCTCAACAAACTAGAATCCTGCGTTCCCACATTATGGAGAACAAGCCAGGGATGGAGTACTCCCAAACAATACATGGTTAATAAATGCATGGGTTGTTTAATAATGCAAATTTGGTCCAAAAGAAGCTGTAACATTCACCTTGTTGACAACAGCACCACTGAGGAGTGTTGCCACTGTTTCCATTTAATCGGTTTTATGTTTTTGTCTTTTTCTGTTGGATTGGTTTTTATTATTTTAGAAATTTTCAATACTGTGATTTACTGAGAGAGAGAGAGAAGTCAAATATTTTCTTAATTTTAAAAAAAGTAAAGAGGGCAGAGAAAATAGTATACCTTTTTCCTCAGGAATAGCCCAAAGCACTTTCGTCCAAGGACAAACCTAGGACTTATTTACATATCTACAGTATTTCTAAGCTATCTTTCCAATAACAATTTCCCAAAGTAGCAAACCAACTAAAATGTTTAAGGGAGAGAAAGTGATATGTGGTGGAAAATACACCACTACCATTTTTCTGGAAAAAAAATAATTCAATATAATATCAGTCAACCAGATAGTTACTTTTTTTAGGTTACTATCCCTAGGAAGCATATGTTATCACATACATGATGTGTTATTTTTTATTCTTTTATAGTGTAGAAGACACAAATACATATGATCGAAAGTTAAAATCAAGTTATGAATTCATCTGATGCACAGTAGATGAAATCAAAATAGTAACTAAAATTCATATTCCATCTGATAGATTGCAAGTGAAAGCAATACCAAAGTTCAAAGACTTTGGTTAGAGAGATGGGGTAGGTTGGGAGGGAATGAAATATTTATACAGTACATAAAATTAATACATACATATCTATACAGAACACATTGCAATAACCCAACCTAAAGGTTCCCAGGGCATGGTGATTCAAGGAATGTCGTCAAGAAAGAACTCAGCAGTATCCCGCAGGACAACTCCTACAGAACAGATGAGTAGTTATTTAATACTGCCATCTCACAACACCTTGAAAGGCAGCATCTGTTCCAACCCCAAGACGGTCCATCATCACATCTTAAAGTCTATAGCAAGGGTGGTGATCCTCTTTCAGCCAAATTTAATTCCAGAGGAGATCTCAGGGGGTGCAGGCTAAAGGGACATGGCCAAAATACCAGCATACTATAGCATGAAGTTCTTACTGCTTATAACTATGGCTTAGAAGACTCATTTCAACCTTTTTGAATAGAGAAAATATTGCACAAACTCTAGGATACCACCAAACAATCAGTGGTTGGGAGAAAAAAGGTAGAAATAAGGGGTGTTGCCAACTGGGATGGCTAGATCAGAATACCAGGAGGGCTGGATTTGGCCCTGGGCCTGAGGTAATTCACTTTTGGTCTACAGATAACTGGAGAAAGAGTTGCTTCTAGAATTTCTGAGTCTTGTCTTCAGCACAACTTAACAAATTAGACATGCCACCATCTGAAGAAGCCTACTTCTTTCATCACTTTTTATTTTTGATGATTAAGAACAAAAACTATTTTGTGTGAGGTAGTGGTATTGACCCAATAGCTTAAACCAAAGGGAGAAGAATAAGACACTGATGGCCAGCACTTTTTTTTCCCCTTTAGGTACATTTTACAATTCCAAATATGAGACATTTGGCTGTTGTTCATATGCAGCTCCCTATGCCTTGGAATAGTTTTATCTCAACTCTACTGAGTAGGCAGCAGTTTGATGCTGGAAGGTAAACAAGCCCATGGGCACGTATACTTTCCAGAAGAGCCACAAAATCCTGATGAGCTATGGTCAAACTGTGGTAGAGTTAAGGACAACGACTCCCTTTCAGAGTTGTCAATTCAGGTCAGCATGAACATTTTTACACAATTGAATATACCTTTTTATTATATTGCTTTTAAATTAAACTAATTAAGGGAGCAATCCTATGGCCCAGAGACATTGCCTGAGGGGCCACACAATACTGGGGATTTCCTCTTCCAGGATCAGAGATCCCACCCCGTGAACCCTTGCAGTTGGTGTTGAAAGAACTGCACTGGCTGCCCTCCGAGGTTTGAAAATAAAACTTGGGAATGGGGAAACGGGGGAGCTCTCATGGGCAGGAAGGGGAGGAGACTGAAGAAGCCAAGATACAAGTTATCTTCCTTCCCTCCCCTTCTGAAGCATCATCACTAGAAAAAGCCCTTTTAGCAAAATATGCAGGGCGGGTGGATACGAAGAAGATCGCCTCGGGCGCTCCTCTCACCCTGTGTTGGATGATCAGAAGCCTCCCGAACTGTTTTTGATACTCATGAAGCGGTGGGGTAACATTTAAAAAATTAAGTAAACATTAGTTCCAAAATGAAACTAGTCTTATTTAAAAGCTCTGCAAATCCACAAATTATTTTACAAAACTTTCCCAGTGTAGGCTCTGGAAAATAAGAAAAATGTGTGGTGCGGGGGGTGGGGGGGCAATCATTCTTTCTACCTTGTCATTACAGAAGAAAAGGAACCCAAATCTGATCAGTAGCTTACTCTTGAGCTACCCACCTGCACATAGCTATCCAGTTGCTGCCAAAGCTACCCACCTGCGCTGTCTTCATAAAGCCCTTTCTGCACTTTAAATAGCTTAAGATGTTTTCCATTTGACAGATACCAGTTACTTGAATTCAAATGCCTAATTAAAAGCAAACACATAACAGCATACAGATCCCTCAGGAGAGATGAGGGTCTGGGATCACCCACTTATGCAGAGTAGGTCAACACTTTATATCTTTAGGTCTTAAGGCACTGATTCTGATGTCGCTGCAGGACACAGTCACACTCCATAGCAGCCCCCTCTTCCACTTTTTCATTTCCCAGTTCATCTTCCAAAAACAAGTGCATCTTTGCTTAATTAATTCTACAGATAGCCTGTTTTGTACATTGTCTGGGATCTTGAGCATTTACACAAAGAATCCTAATCAAACTACCCATCCTCTTTTTTTAAAGCTCAAATCAATATTACAGAGCAATGAATGATGTTTCAAAGTAAAGTGGATTCACTCAATTGACCCAAACAGCATAATACAGCTCAGCAAGTCATACCACAATTAGCTTGTCCCATAAAATGAGAGTAATGAGTAATTTTTTTTGTAAGGTTGCCTCTCACTCTCTCATACAAAGGCATAGCAAAGTCCTGGATTAAAAATCAATTGAATGGAAATTATCTTTGAAGCCACTGTTTCAATTAAAGAAAGATAGTATTGCCAAACCCTGCACAAGCAGGCAAATCTAAATATATTTAGGCATACAATGCTAGTGTACAGTGCCACAGAACTTTGAGATCGATAGGCGTAGATAGAGGTGTCAGCTCAGAGAGATGGCAGTGCTGGTCTAAAGGTGTTTAATGCCATACTGGGAGAGGCATGTGGCACGAAACCCGATCCTCCTTTTTTCAGAAACTTCAAGCAGTGCAGCAGAGATTAATGTTATGAACCAAGGCAGGGCACAGAAAAACGGCAATTGTTTCTTTCCCACCCACAAGGTGGCTCACAAGATAAAACTAGTATATATAATATATCATTCATATCATATAAATATAAACTCATGGAAATAAAATACAAATAAAAAACAAGAACTAAACCCATCCATAGAGGCCAACAATAGAATCCAAAGGCCTCAAAAAACAAAGACCTCCATAATTCACCTAAAAGGCTAAAGAGATGAAGTCAATCAAGCATCCCAAGGGACGTAGTTCCACAATTTTGGTGTCACTATTGAAAAGGTCTTATCCTGTGTCCCAGTCAATCCAACGTCTGAAGGCAGCAGAATGCAAAGCAAGGCCTTCAATGATGAATTTAAGAGGCAGGCAGGTTTGGGCTGTATAGTAATAAGCAGCATTTTCAATTCAGCCCAGGAACATGTTGGAAGCCAGTGCTATTTAAACTGGAATAATATTCTTCAAAATGCCTGGCACATTTTGCACCAGCTGACATTTCTGAACACTTTTTAAAGGCAACCTCTATAACAGCACTTTGTAGTAATGTAATCTAGATGTGATGAAGACATGTGAGGCTATGGCCAGCTGTTTTCTCCAGGAAATTGAGGAACTGGTACACTAGGTGAAGCTGTATAAAAGCACTCCAGGCCACAGGCACTAACTCAGCATCCTGGAGAAAATCCTGGTCAAGAAGCATTACTAAACTATGAAAATGGCCCTTCAAGGAGAGTGCAGCCCCATCCAGAACAGACTATTTATAAACAAGATTTTTCTCAAGCTATTTTCCATGGGGGAAATCCTTAATGAACAAACTAGTTCCAGAAGCCCACCACCACCAAAAAAAGTTGTACATATCTTGGTAAACAGTTAACTGTTCAACTCGTTGTCAGGAAGGAGCTGGAGGAAAGAGAGACATAAAACCCATCCATTGGACCCGTTCAGGGGGCTGTCTTTACGGTGCTGAGTTAGTGCCACGGGTGTGGGGTGACAGCAAGCAATACATACTGAGGAGGCAATGCAGGCTTTCCGGTGGTCATTGGGCTTGCTGGGCCTGCCCCTTGTCCTCTGCCGGGTGGACAGCAACCAATCAAGGGTCACAATTCACCCTGCCATGCCTCAGCAGCCACTCCGGAACACTGATACATGGCGGATGTGCTGTACTCTCCTCAGTTCAGAGAAAAAAATCAGGGTAAGTCCTTCACAGCTTTGCTGCAAAGCCCTGAGGTGGCTGCTGCGTCATATATTCGACACAGCAGCACCACATACACACCCTGGGTCTTTCCGTGCATTTAGACAGCCCCCAGGTCTGTTCTTGCACTTTTTATCCTTTACAAAACATAACATTTAGGAATACAAATCACCTAAGAACAATAGCAAAAAGGTAACAAAAATTTACATATTTAAAGAGATCAGCCCCATAGAATCCAATGTTGGTTCTGCTATAATGCGACATGAAGCTCATGATTACATACATACATGTTATGCGGTCACAGACCCAATAGAAACAATACCAACAATCATTAATTTAAAACCATAAAATCACAGTCATTTGTTCATTATACGAACAGGCTAAAAGAATTATTTAAAACATACACATATTGAAAATATATAGGCATAGTAAGAACACCTGGTACAAAAGATAAGCAACAGCAGCATGGGATAGAAGTTACAATTAAGATGAGATCAATTTGCAATTCCTTTGTATGGAGAGGAGGAACTTAGCCACTAACTCTGTTGTTAACTTGTTTGTACCTGCCAGAAAATTTTCCAAATACTGTTTGGGTGTCCTTCCAGGGTATTTTCTCATAAGAGGGCCAAGAAATCTATTTCTCTCCTCCCTGTGGAAGCTACATTGGAAAAAAACATGGTCGAGTGTTTCGACTGCTTTGTCACCACAGGGACACAAGCGGTCCTCATATGGGATGCCCTGATAACGCCCTTCCAAGATTGCAGAAGTAAGGCAGTTAAATCTAGCCCTTGTAAAAGCATGTCGGTACTTGGGGATGGTAAAATAGTCCAGATATCCAGCATATCTGGGAAATTCAAAAATTAGACCAGAGCGTATTGGAGAGCAGGATCTACGTGCCTTTGTCATAGCATATTGAAAATCTATATCTTTAATCCGTTGTTCTACTATGGATTTTGCCACAGAGTAATCTTGTGTATGTAGACCTAATATGCGCAATTTGACAGTAAAACCTTTATTTATATTTATATACCGCCCCACAGCCGAAGCTCTCTGGGCGGTTTACAACATTTAAAAATAGTAAACATTAAAAGTATACAATTTTAAAAACACACACACACACACACACACATAAAAAACAGTATAAAAACAACAGTATAAAAACAGTATAAAAACAACAGTAAACCATGAACTGGTAAAAACATCCCTTTGCAAAAGATAAAGATAGCTTTGGGATGAATTGGCATATACAACCTTTAGCCAATATCGAAAGGCAAGGGACCAAGCCCTTCCTTCTATAGATGCTAGGCCAGCCTCCAGGCACAATGCAGCAGATGGCACACACCTCGGCATTCCAAAAAGTGAGTGCAAGAAGTTTGACAGAACACTCTCGGCAGTTGTATTAAATCCCTGGATCCATATTGGGATAGCGTACAACAACTGGGCCAGAATTTTAGCCTTCAATACTTGTAGGGCAGCAGGAATAAATTGTCCCCCCTTGATATAAAAAAACCGAAAAACTGCCTTACTGATATTCTGGGCAACTTGAACTGCAGACTGCCTATGGGTAGCCCAGGAAAGTGTGGAGGAAAACACAATACCCAGATATCTATACTTCTTAACTTGCTCTATATGCTGTCCCTCTGTTAACCACTTGTTTGTTGTTCTACGCCTGGAAAATACCGTAATTTTTGTTTTACTGAAGTTAACTGTGAGTAGATTATCCTTCCAGTAAGTCATAAAAATTCGAAGTAAGCGTTTAAGGCCTATTTTGGACAATGCCATTAAAACAGCGTCATCTGCATACAACAATAAAGGGACTTTGGTCTCTGCCAGTTTTAGTGTATGAAAGTCAGATGCTAAGCAGTTCCCCATCAAATCATTTAGATAGAGGTTGAACAATGTAGGGGCTAATATACAACCCTGGCGGACCCCAAGAAGCTCATGATTAAGAAGTGTTTCGTTATACTGTTACACCCAGACTCACAAACCAAATAGTTAACTAAAAGGGAGAATTGAAGAGAATGAGGAGTTTCTTTGCAAACAAGTATACATTTTTGACCTACAAATCTTTATTTCAAAAATCATCCCCCAAACCAAAGACCACTTTTTCAACAAATGTATTTAATTTTGTATTATTACTACTACTATTATTATTAGGATTTATATCCTGTCCTTCAAGCACATTATGAGAGTGGCTTACAATAAAATATTTTTAAAATACTATAAAATACATAAAGGTTGCAAGCCCAGGGAGGGGGATCCCTTTTATTTGTAAAAATTAACCAAGTGTGTACTGAAACCAACTGAATCACAATAAAAATTAGGGACCACATAATGGTACATTTAAAATAAAAGTGTTCACAGCAGAATCACACGTTGAAATGTGGACTTTAGGAAATGGAAGCAACTGGGGAAAGCGGTAGGTTGGGCAACAAACTTCCACGCTCACCTGCCAACAGACACAAGGTGCAAGACTTTACCAATCTACCTAGAATGAACGTGAACTAATCAAGCCGCCTATAGTCCAAAGGCCATAATCTTTAACCACTACAGATGTGGCTGAGATTTATACAGCAAACCCTTCAATACTGGCAATACATGCATTCACCAGTCACATTTATAAAATTCTATGTATTGGTGAAACCCCATTAGTTACTTCAGGCTTACTACTTTGATACAGGTACCTCACTGCCAAATAAAAGTTATACAGCATCTTTTTAAAAATGTGAATGTATATCAACATTTTCATTCTTCTCAAGACAGAGATGCAGAACCTCAGGCCTGTGAATTCAAATCCGACACACTAGGGTTCTACAGAGGGCTACACCCTCTTCACCTGTCCACACACTCCTTCTCCAGAGCACTGGTCATTTGCTGGTTTCCCAGCAGTTGTGCAGCTTCTTCCCCGTTCTAAACGGTTGAAATCCCTCTCCCAAGGCTTAGTTACTGGCAGTAAGAGCTTTAAGTAAAATATGCTGGTATTTTAGGCTCCACCCCTTTTGACTTTGACCCAACCCACCACTGGAATGCAGCCCCTGAAATTGACTTCAGCTTTTAGGCTGGAATAGGTTCAATACCCCTGCCTTAAAATATATCCAAGCAGAAATGGATCAAGTCCTTAAGTATTTTAACTTGTAAAACAGCAATTCCAATACAGACGAGCTAAGTGTAAATTTATTTTGTACTCTGGTATCTGTACCCAAGTTCCAAACACAAACAAGTGCCCTTTAGTGAGTGAGTGAGTGTGTGTGTGTTTACACATACATACTATTATAAGAAGTAATGCTTTCCAGCATCAGCTTGACCATTCTAAATAGTCCAATTACTGCCATTATTAAAGTATAGCATTTCCTACACAAACAAAATATTTGCTCTACCTCGTCCAAAACCTGCATTCCAATCTTTGAAGTACTGTAAAAAGTTCTCACTTTAACTTTAATGAATTAAATTACAAATCAAGTTAGCTTAAAAACATGCATCCCAATTCTCCATTACTGTGGAAGAATATACTTTATAATTACCCTCCTTTTCTACCCAACACACTCCTCTGACATCATTACCGCCTGGGCACGGTAATGGACTGGATGAGGGCTAATAAACTGAAACTCAATCCAGACAAGACGGCGGTACTGTTAGCGGGTAGTTCATCTGTCCAGCGAGGTGATGTTTGGCCTGTCCTGGATGGGGTTTTACTCCCCCTAAAGGATCGGGTCCATAGTTTGGGGGTGCTCTTGGATCCAGAACTGTCACTTGAAGCACAGGTGAACTCAGTGGCAAAGAGCACCTTTTATCAGCTTAGGCTGATATACCAACTGCGCCCTTATCTGGACAGAGATAGCCTAGCTACAGTTATCCATGCTCTGATAACCTCTCGTTTGGATTACTGCAATGCGTTATATGTGGGGCTGCCTTTGAAAACGGTCCGGAAACTTCAACTGGTACAAAACAGGGCAGCACGTTTACTAACAGGGACTGGCCGACGAGACCACATCACGCCAGTCCTTTTCCAGCTTCATTGGCTGCCAGTCCAGGTCCGGGCCTGATTCAAAGTGCTGGTATTAACATTTAAAGCCCTAAACGGCTTGGGGCCAGGCTACCTGAAGGAACGCCTCCTCCCATATGTACCTACCCGGACCCTAAGGTCATCCTCAGGGGTC